>NC_059375.1:18505000-19865000 GCF_019703515.2 Myxocyprinus asiaticus
AGTGATGTTGGAGCAGGAAGGGGCCATCCCCAAACTGTTCCCACAAAGTTGGGAGCATGGAATTGTCCAAAATCTCTTGGTATGCTGAAGCATTCAGAGTTCCTTTCACTGGAACTAAGGGGCCAAGCCCAGCTCCTGAAAAACAACCCCACACCATAATCCCCCCTCCACCAAACTTCACAGTTGGCACAATGCAGTCAGACAAGTACCGTTCTCCTGGCAACCGCCAAACCCAGACTCGTCCATCAGATTGCCAGATGGAGAAGCGTGATTCGTCACTCCAGAGAACGCGTCTCCACTGCTCTAGAGTCCAGTGGCGGCGTGCTTTACACCACTGCATCCGACGCTTTGCACTGCACTTGGTGATGTATGGCTTGGATGCAGCCACAGTACTGTGCAAAAGTTTTAGGCACTTGTGAAAAATGTTGCATAGTAAGAATGTCTTCAAAAATAATGACATAAATAGTTTTCATTTATCACTTAATGTCATACAAAGTCCAGTAAACATAAAAAGCTAAATCAATATTTGGTGTGACCACCTTTGCCTTTAAAACAGCACCAGTCCTCCTAGGTACACCTGGACACAATTTTTCTTGGTTGTTGGCAGATAGGATGTTCCAAGCTTCTTGGAGAATTCGCCACAGTTCTTCTATTATTTAGGCTGTCTCAATTACTTCTGTCTCTTTATGTAATCTCAGAGTGACACGATGTTCAATGGGGGGTTTTGTTGGGGACATGCCATCTGTTGCAGGGCTCCCTGTTCTTCTATTCTAATCTTTTCTATATGCAAAAGTAATGTTTGAGAGTCTAACATTTATATTTCCTATTGACTCACCAAAGCTGAAGATATAAATAACCATCTTAAGACAAATGCTTTTGTGAAACATCTTATGTGCCTAAGACTTTTGCACAGTACTGTACATGTATATATATTTAGAATGGATGAGCCCTCCGATATGTCCTAACCCAACTTTCTGTTTTATTATAACAAATGTAAACACAGGAAATAAAATGTTACTTATTAAAGCATTTCATGGTTCCTTTTACACACATGCCATCAGTGTTTCTGTGAAGTGTTACAGTTTTTTGTGTTTATTAATAGATAAAGTATCATGAGGAATTTGAAAAAAGTCGGATGGGGGGAGATGGCTCACCCACTGACGCCTTCACTAGTCCGGGTATGAACGTATACACAAACAAGGCTGTTCTTCCTTATTTTGTCTGTAGGATTAAACATTTGAATACTCTAATATATATTTCCTGGTTTGTGGCTAGGCTTTCAGCAACCAGCTCACTCTCCGAGCTACAACTATGATCCACAGCCTGTGCGTTCGGCTGCTGCTCCTCCACCGCCCTCTAGTGGTGGGGTAAGGAATTTGTCTAATGCTTATTTTCATAGAAATTAATAAAAATTTGGCTCTTAAATGGATAGTTCATCATTTGCTCATATTCTTTAAACCCGTATGACTTTTTCTTCTGTGAAGCACAAAAAGAGATGTGAGGCATAATGTTTACCATTTATTTTCATTGTATGGAAAAAAAGATGCAATGAAAATGAATGGTGACTGAGGATAACTTTCAGACTCTTCTTCTTTTATGTTGCATGGAAGAAAGAAATTCAAACGGTTTGGAACTTTTCTTTCTTAACCCAGTTCATCTGTGTCTACAGAAGTGCTATAGGGCAGTGTACGACTATGCCGCTGCTGATGAGGACGAGGTATCATTTGCAGATGGGGACTTGATAGTGGACGTGCAGCAGATAGACGAGGGCTGGATGTTCGGACGCGTGGAGCGCACAGGAAAGCAGGGGATGCTCCCATCCAACTATGTACAACCAATCTAAGGAAGAATGGGTGGGGGTATAGAGGACGAAAGGGATACAGGAGTGCGGGATGCACTGAAGAGCGCATGACAATTCTGGTTACGTTTCAGTTTCTTTTCTGTTTTTAATTTGCCCCAGTGTATGTTATGATACGTTCATCCTGATCTGAAGCAAGGCAGAAGAACTCAACCAGACATCTAGGCTTTAAGCTAGACTCTTGGCATTTGAGCAAGCATTATGTTTTTCTTATTTTCAGTTTGGCTTTTTGTTTGTGTTTTTTAAAGTGATAGTTCACCCAACAATGAAAATACTGTCATCATTTACTCACCTTCATATCATTTAAAACCCATTTGACTTTCTTCTGTGGAACACAAGGGAGGGTCATACAAAGTCAAACGGGTTTGGAACAACATGAGGGTGAGTAAATGATGACAAAATTAAAACATTTCGGCCAACTATCCCTGTGAGCTCTCCCTGCAATGCTGCATAGTTTTGGTGGGGTTATGCATTGCTTTGCTGCTGTGTTGAAATTCTGCAGATTGTTTTCTGTCTTTGATTTTAAAACCGTGCAGTGAAGTGGATAAAACTTCCCATGGACCTTTTTAAGATGATTGGGTAATGCTAATCGGTACGTTCGGATTGTAGAATCGGCTGGGAATTTGTAATATTATATAAATGGCCGTATGAATGGACAACATTCATCATGCAAACAATGTCTTAAGCAGTACAAAGTCTTAAACAGTGGTCGTCTTCTACCACAAGCACTGCAGAACGGTTAAAGAATACTTTATTATGCACTTTGAGGGAATACCAAAAAGAATATTAGGTTTTATATGAAAAAAAAAAGTTTTTTCTTGGCAAGTAGGCACAGTAAACACTGAAAGCTGTTGTCCTTCAAGAATAAGAACCACAAAACAATGATGTTTTATAGAATTATAATAAAAAATGTTTAGTATAATCACCAGTTTTTATCATTCCATTGTTATTTTGTAACAAAGCATTCCAGTCCGTTATATTGAATAATAAAGTGATAATTAAAGCAATGAAAGGGTAAGTGTATTATTGTAATGCACAATAATTAAATGATAATTAAATCTTATTTCTCCCACAGAAACCTATGCAAAGATTGAGATTTTGAAAGTTTTTGCTCACTGGTCACTAAAGTTACCAGATTTGTTTCTGAGTAAACACCCCCAAAACAATAGCAGCTTGGATTAAATACTCCCACATGACACGTTATCCAGCGAATTGTCAGAAGCCCCTTCTAAGGTTGTCTGTTTTTATTTTATGTCTGCTTTTATTGTCTGTAAAACATATATAGTCACCAGCGATTTCACTTTTAAATGGGTAAGACCATATTACATATACACTGAGAACTGAAAACAGTATTAAAGGGATAGTTCACCCAAAAATTAAAATTCTCTCATCATTTTCTCACCATCGCAGATGTGTATGACTTTCTTCTGCTGAACACAAACGAAGATTAGTTCTGAATAGTAGCCAGAACTTTGAAGGTCCAAAATACACATAAAGGCAGCATTAAAGTAATCCATAAGACTCTAGTGCTTTAATTCATTTCTTTAGAAGCGATATGATAGTTGTATGTAAGAAACAGATAAATATTTAAGTCCTTTTTTTTACTATAGTCTTCCCAGCCCAGTAGGTGACAATATGCACAAAGAATGCGAATCGCCAAAAACACAAGAAGAAGAACGTGAAAGTGGAGATTAATAGTAAAAAAAAAAAAGAACTTAAATATTTATCTGTTCTTACCCATGCCTATCATATCACTTCGGAAGACATGGATTTAACCACAGGAGTCTTATGGATTACTTTTATGCTGATTTTATGTCCTTTTGGAGCTTAACATTTTTGGTACCCATTCACTTGCATTGTGAGGACCAACAGAGCTGAGATATTTTTCTAAAAATCTTTGTTTGTGTTCTGCAGAAAAAATATCAGATACATATCAGGGATGGCGTGAGGGTGAGTAAATGATGAGAGAATTTTCATTTTTGGGTGAACTATCCCTTTTTTCATGACATCCTTTACACAAATTCTGTACATACTTTCAAAAAAGAGTGCAATTCTTCTTTAATATATCTTCAAAAGCTTTAAAGGTTTATTAGGATGTAAATAATCCATTAATAATAATAATAGTCTTTATTGTTTAAATACCAAGTGTACATTTAAGTGTTTCTCATATGTGGAATGCTTGGACAGAAATATTCTTAAAACCATCAATTAAAACAAGAAATGTCCTTTATGATCTTATGATACTGCATCTATATTTTGAGCATTTGCCCTGAAGTAGGATATCCTCTTGCCAATTGTCTTCTGAAGTTTGGCTGGTAACCAAGATACTTGCTCCTGGACAGAAAATGTGTGTTTTCCAAGGCAGTCCTCACATAATCTAAAAAGAAAAACCAAATGTTTATTGAACAATATCCTTGATCACTTAAGAACACTTCAAATTAGCTTTTATATATTTATGAATAGATTATATACATATATTATTATAATTGGAAGAAAGCAACAGATTTAGTCATGGTGTTGGTTACCAATGGGTTGTTAGACTGTGGACACAATTAAATGTTTCCCAAACAGAATGACTTTATGAGCTGTTCGGTGCGGTGTGTATTTCGGCTGGCTTTTACCTTGACAGGGAGTATGGTTGGGTCTGAAACACCAACACATCTCCACAGTGACTTTGAGAGGGAGACCTGAGGGCCACCACCTACAGAGGTAGAAACGGAAGTAGGTTACAGGAATATTCAGGGTTAAATACAAGTTAAGCTATACTGACAGCATCTGTAGCATGCTGTCAGTTACCACGTACAATAACTGACTTCAATTGTAAAAAAGTATGTGGGCAAGGGTACAACAGTTCATCATAAGTGCATTTCTGTACAGAATTTTTAGAGTTATCAGTCATGTTTTTGGGGTAGTGGACAATAGAGTTAATAGAGCTTAATTTGCATTTTATTTGTATCCGTTTTTATGATGGCAGGTGCTGTGCTTGATATCACAACCTTTCAATGCATGTGCTTTGGCTGTGACTCAACTATCACAATCAAACAATGGTTTAACCAACACTTGATGGTCTTGGATGAATTCCATCTAACCAAAGTCTGCTTCTCCCAGAGAGCTCTGAGCTAATGTGTCACCCTATTGTTGAGTCCATAAGTAAACTTCCATTCATTATCCATTCATTTTGGGGTCACATTTGGTATGTGCAACCCTCCTTGATCTGCATGCAACACTTTAATGTAACAGACTCCCCGCTCAGAATGTAACCCTGTTCAGAGCTCATGGATTATGGCTCAAACAAAACAAGCCTCGAATCAGACCTTTTAAAGCCGATTCAGAGCCTGTGAACGTTCTAGCCATAAATACATCACCATGTTTATGAAAGCTGCTGTGCATTTCACGAATGCAAGCCTTTTCTAGTAGATTGCACATACCGAATCCATTAAGAAGATGAAGGTCTGGCTTCCTCCAAAAACAACTACATCACCATCCCTCCCCTTGTCAGCAGAATGCCATAACCTGAGGACAGAGAAGGTTGACACTCAATGGACTTACTCAGGCCTAATCTGTTCAGGGTTCTCATTGTCATGAAAAACCTGGAAATATCAGGAAATTTTAAAATTATGTTTTCCATCAGGATACAAAGTCAACTGGTCTAAATCCGAAGCTTTGGCTTTGACAGCGTACTGTCCAGTAACGGCCTTCCAGCTGGGTGCCTTCCAGTGGCCCAAACAGGGCATTAAGTATTTGGGAATTTTATTCCCAGCAAATTTGTCTGATTTAGTCAGAGTTAATTTTGATCCCTTAATAAAAAGTTTTTTGAATGATGTGGACAGGTGGGCTTCATTACACTTATCGATGATTGGGAATGTTTATGTAATTAAAATGAATTGTATTCCAAAATTTAACTACCTGTTACAATCTCTCCCTATAGATGTCCCCCTCTCTTATTTCAAGCAATTTGATAGCATAGCGAAGTCCTTCATTTGGAATGGTAAGCGTCCCAGATTACATTTCAGTAAGTTGCATAGGCCGATTGACAAAGGTGGGCTCGGCCTTCCCAAGAATTTGTTTTATTATTATGCATTCGGTCTCAGATATTTGGCTCATTGGTCGCTTCCACCTGAGAGACCTCCTCCCTGATTTTGTATTGAAAAGGAAGTTCTTGCCCCTATCTCGCCTCTGCATAGCCTTTCGATCAAATTAATCGGAGAAGTTAAGTCACACCCCGTTATTTTGCATTTACACCCGATATGGACAAAAGTGTCCAGAGTGTTTAATCTGGATATTTATTTAAATGTAGCCTCGAGCATATGGCACCTAAACTATGCATTAATAAGTCCCCTTTCTGTTGGTCAGATTGGATTGTGAGGGGGGTTAATACACTCGGTGACCTATATGAGAGTGGAGTATTGAGACCTTTTGAAAATTTGGTTCAAAATTTTGGGATTCCCAGATCTCAATTTTATAAGTATTTACAGCTGCGCCACCTACTCTGCACTGTTTTTGGGAGTGGCACGCACACCCTTAGTGTGGCAGATACTCTGGGAGTGGTGATTACTGCTTTTGGAAAAGTGTATTACTCCCTGCTAATTCAGAGTCTGGGGGACGGAGCTTTAAATTCCCTCAAAAGATTATGGGAGGAAGATTTAAATTTGTTTTTGGAGGAGGGAGTGTGAGCTAGGATTCTTAAAAACGTCAAGTCTGCATCTAGAGATGCAAGGGTGCGCCTTATGCAATTTAAGATTCTACATAGATTTTATTGGACCCCTTCTAAATTGTATAGGCTTGGTCTTAAGGACACACCCACCTGCTGGCGATGCCATTTAGAAGATGGAGACACAAACCATGTTTTTTGGGGGTGTCATAAGATACAGGAGTTCTGGTTGAGGGTCCAGAATTTTATGGCCGACGTATTGGGTACTCAGATCTCCTTTTGCCCCAGGCTCTGTATTTTGGGTGACGGGGCGGTTATTGATGTAGGAGATAAGTACATGAAGAATTGGATCCTGGCCGGTGTTATGGTGGGCAGACAGGTTAACCTGTTGATGTGCATGCCCCCCCCCCCACAGAACTGATGTCACTTTGCTTAAATTAGTTCACATTTACTATATAGTCTAGTCAAAAAAGAGTTAAAAATGTTGACAAATTATAAAGATGTATAATTTGTCAACATTATGAACAATTTTGAACAGCACACTATATAGTAAATGTGAACTCATTTAAGCAAAGTAAAGTCAAACCCATGGGTGGGGTCAATGAGCATCAACTGGTTAAATGTGTATGTTGTAGCCTTTTTGTTTTAGAACATATACTTTTATTTCTAAATATTTTCTTCTGTTTTATTGTTTGTTTGTGTGTCTTTGTCAATTGTATTTGACCACTGGGGTATCTGTTTGTGTTGGGTGGTGGGGTGGGGTGGTTAATGTTCGGGAGGAAGGGCTGTAAATAATATAATGTGATTCCAAATATTCTGTTATTATATATATATATATATATATATATATATATATATATATATATATATATATTATTATTATTTTTTTATGTTATATGGAATCAAAACTTTTAATAACAAAAAAAAAAAAAAACAATGTTTTCCAGGCCTGAATCATGGAAATTATTATAATCTTAAAAGTCATAGGAATTTCTATAATACATATGCATTTTTCTGGTTATGCTCTTGGGTAGAGTAAAACTTGCTCGCAAGCTATTGGATACCATTTTTTTGAGTCCGTTCTTTTCAATAGCCGTGTTTGCACTATCAGGAAAGTGTGAGCCAGGTCTATCAGCTGGCCAATAGCCTCGGACCTCGAGCCGCGAGACTAAAATCGATCTGCATTCCCACCATTGCGCCAACAGCTCAGCAGTGTTGCCCTAAAATCCACCCTTAATACGCTGCCCTGGTGCCAACGTCACAAACCCGCCCATTTCACAAGCAAGGGGGAAACTCAAGCTGAGGTATCAGACTCTGGAGACTAGCTAGCCCCTTGAAATGAACATGGTGTAGACTGAAGTGCCGTTTGCTTATTTTGGTCTTTGCTTTTTGGAAAGCGAAATCTGACTCAGAGAAACTCCACCTTTGACACTGACCTCACCTTTATGCCCCAGTTGGCCCTCTTTGACCCAAGGGTAATCGGCCAAGGAAGCCCAGAGGAGGCACAATGAAGCCCCGAAAGTAACAGTGGGAACGCAACTAGCCCTGGCACAAAGTAGCATGCCCTCATTTGGCCCAAAAGTGGAAACACAGCTAATGAATCAGTCGAACCAATTCACAAATTGGTTCATTAGCAAATCACTCTAAATTTGAATGATTTTTAAAAATCCTTATCCAGTCATTTCAAATGGCTGGAAAAGTAATAGAAATTCATTGCTCAAAAAGTGTGGAAACTCAATGCATACCACCAAATCCCCTCCGCCCCTTTAAGATTACACATAGACAACACTATATTACACCGTATTCAACCTGAGTCTGTCTTTGTGTGCATGGTCTCTCTCTCTCCATTCTCTTTTTAAAGTGTCAAATTCCCATCCATCACCTAAACAAAAGAAATATGGAATGTAAGCAAAATTTGTCATGGTTATTTTTGGACATGTATGTTTCTAAACCCTTGACTTCTGAACTTACTAAGAACCTCCCCAGAAGTACTGAGGCCTCCAAACAGGAATAGTTTGTGGTCTGAGACGGCCGTGAGCGTGTGAAGAGTGCGGCCCCGTGGGAGAGAATCAGCCTGATGGTCACTGGGTTCAAGAAAAATGCTTATTTCAAACCAGCACTTCCAGTCAAACATTTGGACTTACCTATTCTTTAATATGACTATTGTACACATTTTAGGATAATAGTAAAGTCTTCAAAAATATGAAACAACACAAATGGGAGTATGGAAATTATGTAGTAACCAAACATTTTTAACCAATTAAAACCATCTTATATTTTATCTTCTTCAAATTAGCCTTGATAACAGCTCTACACACTCTGGGGTATTCTCTAAACTAACTTCATGAGGTGCCACCTGGAATGCTTTTTAAACAGCATTGAACTCATACATAACCACTTTTAATTTTTGTCTACAATAACTAATTTTAAGTATTTAAGCATAAGCCTTTAGATCAAAAGGCTTTAAAGATTACGACAAACATTTCAGTGATGTGTGTCTAAACCTTTGACTGGTATTGTACATTCATTAACAGTTAGACTTGATGAATAATTAAGCTAAACAGTCCCATGACATAAACATAGTACATTTAATGTTGACACATCACTAATGTTTCATCCTCAATGTCTTAATCTGAAATGTTTAACTAAATGTTTTGCATATTCACGATTATGTATCTAAAATAAAACAAACACTAAGACATGAAAGCAAAACAACAGAACCAACAGCAGATATCATGCTCACTAGAAAGCTACAGAGCTGACCTTTTAGATGACTTATGTAAATGTCTCTTGAGTGTGTGCTCTTTTAGCCACGCGTGTAGCTGTCTAAAGCTGTGGTAGTCACTGCCATTTTTGCATTAGCTTCCACTTTTGTACATACTGGATATGCATGTCCACACTATCTGTTTATCGTATGTATGCTGATTTGCGAACTGCGGTCATGACAGCACCTAATGACCTCTACATAAACATCATACCACATCTGTGAGGGTAATGTAAGGTATTCAGTTGTCATAGGAAAATAATAAAAGCCATAAAGTGGTAACCTGCAATTGTTACCTTAAAGAGAAAGTTCACCCAAAAATGAAAATTCTCTCATCATTTACTCACCCTCATGTCATCCCAGATGTGTATGACTTTCATTCTTCTGCTGAACATATTTTTTTTTTTAAAGAATCTATCAGCTCTGTAGGTCCATTCAATGCAAGTGAATGGTGGCCAGAATTTTGAAGCTCCAAAAAGCACATAAAGTCAGCATAAAAGTAATCCATAAGGCTCCAGTGGTTAAATCCATGTCTTCAGAAGTGATATGATAGGTGTGGATGAGAAACAGATAAATATTAAAGTCCTTTTTTTACTATAAATCTCCACTTTCACGTTTTTCTTTTGATTTAGGCTATTCACATTCTTTTTGCATATTGGCAGGGAGGAGAATTTATAGAAAAAAAGGACTTTAATATTGATCTGTTTCTCACCCACACCTATCATATCGCTTCTGAAGATATTCGTCTAAAAGTCTTCGTTTATGTTTAGCATAAGAGAGAAAGTCATACAAATCTGGGATGGCATGAGGGTGAGAGAATTTCCATTTTTGGGTGATCTATCCCTTTAAGGAGCTATTTGTACCTGATTTTACCCTTATGTATATAATGTTTTCATTCTTAATGTATTCAGGTTGATTTGGTGATGTTAAATAATATTTTTGACTTGAATAAAACCAGTTAATTTTACCAATTTTAATTTTTTTAGGTAACCACTCAGAACACTAGCAAGCAACCTCAAAAATACACCTTAGTGAGTGCATAGCAAAGCCCTGGCAACCATCCACAACACCCTTACATTGTGGCGGCAAGTTTTGCATGGATAAGCGTCACTTCTTCAGTAAATATAAAAATTAAGTTCATTTTAAGTAATATGGCGAGAGTACTGATAAGACATGATATTTAGTCATCTACAGCAGTCACACTCCCTCGTTGTGTAGGAACCACTGTGTGCTTTAAGAGCAGCTTGTGTAGATTGTTTAACTTTGTTTGCTCTTTTTAATTAGCAACATTAGCAGGTCAATTGGAAAAAAAAAACAGCACTTACACTTGGGTCCATGTCCACGTCACCAGATCTAAGCAATGAATGTCTATCGTCTTCGTTTCCTGCAATGACAGAAGGGATTTTCAGTATTCTATGAGGAAAAATACATTAATATAGTTTTAAGGATTCCTACTACAATAACCAGACCTTGAAACATACTTTATATGCACGTAACACATAAAACATGATGCATAGCAATGCATCCAGAACACTGGCCTTGGCCTTGCATGTTCAGTGTCCTTTAGTGATCACTTTATTAATCTGAATTTTGAGAAGTCTGAAAATCTGTAAATACCATGGTTAGAAAAATACATTTTTGAAAAGTATGTGTTCACCGAATGTAATGTCTACTTACCAGACCTCCACATATATAGCCCTTATGGCCTAAAGTAGTACTGGCATGGGACGCCCGGGGCTCTGGAGGCTGACCCTGCAACAAGTGGTTCCGGACAGCAGGAAAACAAAACAAGGTACACTTTTAGTAGTATACAAACGGTAATCTATTAATAGTTATGCCTAAGAGAAGAGCACACTTGTTATGATATCCTGTTTATGTTTGCCTATCATATCTCTTTTACCTGTGTTTGTGGTTCAGTCCATGTGGCTAACTCAGGTTCAAACATATAGACTTCATTATTCCAACCCCAAAACTGGAAAAATTCTGATCCAATTGTTGCCTGTGAAGAGATGTTTAGATGAACTCCTGTTCTTCTTTACAGCAACTGCAGATGTACATTTATTTGCAAGATCCTTTTGCTTACCCAGGATGTCTCATCTACCATAAAGCTCTTGGAGTTGTTGACCTCTCTGACAGTTTTGCACCCATATCCGCCAAAGTAGATGAGCCTATGAAGAGAACATAAAAAGAGATGTTAGGCAGAATGACAGCCTCAGTCAACATTCACTTTCATTGTATGGAAAAAAGATGCAGTGAAAATGGTGACTGAGACTAACATACTGCCTAAAAGCTCCTTTTGTGTTCCACAGAAGAAAGAAAGTCATACAGGTTTGGAACAACATGAGGTTGAGTAAAGGATGACAGGTGAGCTATCCCTTAAGTTCAATTGCTTCCTTAAAGTAAAATCAATGTGCTGCTTTAGTTACAACTTGCAGCGATAAGTTCATTACACTTTTTTTTTTGACCACTCTGAATGGACTTTAAATGGATGGCATAATGATGAAAACATTGTGCTACTGTGACTTCATTCTCCCTACCTGTTTTTATAGACCCAGCAGGAATGTCTGACCCTGGGAGAGGGCGTCGCTCCTACTGTGTCTGTCACTTTTCTCCAGCTGTATTCCCCATCTGATATGTCAACACAATACACCTGTCATAACATACCACCAGTAACAAGAGCTTAGCCAGAAGCAGTGAGATTTTTATTCACTGCACAAATGCTGCCAAATACTGATCCAAAACCTGTTTATCATGTTTTCCTCAATTTTCTGCAAGATATTTGGACAGATCACATTTTTAGACTTGGCAGATATGTCTACAATTTTGAAATGTTGGTGGATCAAAAAAGCTGGAATAAGTGTTTTGTATGGAGGGAAGTGTGTAATGACACATTATGTCTTTGTTCTCTTCGTGCATCAGTGGCAGACAAGCAAGAAAAACATTCTCCCAAAAATTTTTGGGGGGTGGGGTTTCCCTTCAACAGAGGCTTTGTTCAGCCATATTTGCCTATAGTAATAAGCCATGAATAACACTATATCCAACTTCCTACAGTGTATACTGATTAAATACTATTTGTGGTTCATATCTACATTTGCAAAGTGAAATATCACTCAGATGTGCACACCCTTCAGAAAACAAAACCAGCTTAAACTAGCCTAAGAGTGTCTGCTGGTCTTAGCTGGTCTCCCAGCCTGACCAGCTGAAAAGTGCCCAAAAACAGTCTAAATCCATCTGGCAGACCAGTATGAACAGGCTGGGAGACGAGTTAAGACCAGCAAACAATTTTAAGCTGGTTAGGCTGCAGTTTGTTTTCACAGGTCATTCCCTTCTGATTGTAAAATAAGGGAACATACAGTATATATCATCTTCTCCCAGTACATTCCCTATCAGGTTATAGACAACAGATAGTAGGGATGTCCCAATATCATTTCTTTTTCGGTACTTGCAGTTACCAATAGTATTACCTGTTTTTTGTTTTTTTAACAGTTTATTTCAATTTTTCATCAAAATTGTGTCTAAATAAATTAATTCATTCAAATTTAATCAAATGAAAATAGGACAATTAATTTTCAACATAATATTGTATTTTTTTAAATTTTTTTTTAAATGAAGTGCTTTTATACAGAACCTTACAGCACAATCCAAAATACAACATTGGAGTTATTTTAGTCAAAAATAGTGCTGCATAAATGAGCATCACAGATGTGCAATATTGCTTGAATATAATACAATTACTATTAATGTATTATTATTATTATTATTAGTAGTAGTAGTAGTAGTAGTATAGTGAATATTACATAAATATACAGTAGTGATACATTTCTGTCATACTTTTTTCCATTTAAATTGAGCTTTTATTTTGGCGGAAGCTTTTATTTTGAAGGCCTTTCCGTTTCTGTGTTTTTGATGGTAGCATCTCACCTCTGGAAAAGCAAGTCGCTACTTGACTCAGTGTGATTATTAAACCTCAAAAGGCTGCTAAATATGTAGTCTGTATTTGCCTCGCACTACTAAGTGAATTAGCGCTCTGCTCGCTGTCATCTGCTACAAACAGAGCATGCGATCCTCATGATGATGTTTTCCATGAATTAATCAAGGTACTCTAAAACATTTGAGCACTTTGTGCCTTTATGTCAGCAAAACACCGGCTCCGCACCTCCACTTGGAAGCACATGCAAACTATATATTTATCTCATTAAATCACAGACTTTGCTGTTAAATAATCTCACTAGGACATAATGTGACTTTAATTTGTGCACCAAATGTTTAAGTACATCATCGTACATCAGATGGTATACATTTTTGGTATTGGAGCATTCTTATGAGCACGAGTACAAGTACAGGAGCCCAGTATTGGACCCGATTCTGATACCAGTATCAGTATCGGGACACCACTAAAAGATAGCGTATCATGTACAGTATAACTCTTGGACTTGTCCTGAACAAATTTGTTAATCTGCCTCTGTTGATGTACTTGTTGGTCTAGATAATCTGCTATGTGATGTTATCAATACTAATGCAGCTCACCAGGTTGGTGTGGCCATTGCTGTTACATCCCCCAAAAATGTAAAGCACACCCTGGAGAAATGCACCACAAGTCTCTGACAGGACAGGAGGAATGTCTCCGCCCATATGCCTCCGAGACCTGCCACACACACACATACACACAATTAAAACTCAAGGGAAAATCTTGTTGTTTTGGGTTGGCAATGGTAGCAACAAGTGAGATACTCTCCCTGATTCCTCATTAGATTCAACAACTGATGTTTAAAGTGCCATGCAACACTGCAGGTAGAATAAACACAACAGAAAAACTCTGCATAATCATGAAAGTGCAGTTTGTAGAAGGGATACCTATTGCTAGGGATGTAAGCTATTTAGGAAATGCCATACCTTGGTCAAACAAATAAGTGCATTTATTTATTTATTTATTTATTTATCTATCTATCTTACCAAACTCCACTCTCCATGTCATAAAGCCAGATCTCATTACTGGGCAGAAATGTTTCTTTTCCATCCACACACTAAAAAGTGCCAAGCAAAGAATGGACAATGAAGTACATCAAAACATCAGTTCGTGCCATTTCAAATTTTGTCGTCAATTCAAATAAAGGCAAAAAACAAAAACTTAGTTTAGACTTCTAAAACACTGGTTTTATTCGTTCAATAAAACTAAGAGGACGAAAATCGAATAAATACAACATATATCTTCCATGTCCCTCACCTGACATCCACCCCAGACGTACAGCGTGTGTCCTTCCAGGAAGGAGACGTGGTCGCTTCGCGGTGGAACCGGCAAGAGCTGCGCTGTGACAGCCGCCGGTTCTTCTGTACTTTCCATTGCTTGTGCGTTCAACGACTGTGCTCCAGCACCAGAGCGCGCAGAGACATCAACTTCTGTGTTTACAGTGACCGCAGGGGCTGGGTATGCAAACAGGAAACAGAAACAGAAAATACTGAGAAGTCATGGGCTGGACTCGAAAAGTAAAACTTACTTTTCCAGAGAGAGACAAATGTGTTGAAAACATGCTTGAAACATAATTAATGCACGTGCGGCATTAGTAATGATCACATTCCACATCCAAACCCTTGAGCAGAGGCGGTGTCTCAAAATCTTAACATGCTGCCTACATGGACAGCATTTTGGGCATCATAGGGTGTCTCACGTTTCGAAGGATACTAGTGATGGGTCGTTCGCGAACGAGTCGGCTCTAAGAGCCGGCTCTTGTAGGTAAAAGTTGGGAGCCGGCTTGCATATCAGAAGAGCCGAATCTATTTATAAAAATATAAATAAAATAAAAAAAGATATGAATAATCAAAAGATTTAAATGAATATAATTAACCAATTCAAAGAACGAAAAAATAAATAAAATAATATAGGCCTAAATGCTCAAGCGCACACATTCGTTCTGACTGTCTGCTCAGACTAACAGCATTACCTGTTGTTCCTGTCAATCAGACACGTAGTGTCAACCAATGAACCAAAGATGCGTGAGGAAGGGCGGAGCCAACTCACTCATAGAAACAGTCGTTTAATGTTTTTTAATGTTTTAAGTGGGATGCTGCAGTTTTGCACATTGTTATTTATTTTTCTTTGATATGGTGCAATATTTTATTATGTTGTTCAGATTGTATTTGTTTTGAAATTTATATGTAACGTTGTTGTGGGGTCCTTGAAACGTGGCCTGGCAAGATATGGCATGGGGCATGGCCTGGCGAGACAGGGTGTGGGGCGTGGGAACAGGGCAAAGCCAATGGAAAGTGGGGCCCTGAGAGGCTCGAGGGGCAGAGCCAATGGGACTGAGGACCAAGGCGGAGTTGTAGGGATGGAGGTCCCCAGTGGAGCAGTGGCGGGCCTGGACCGTGGAGCAGAGGCGTGCTTGTGACATGGCATGGAGCAGTCTGGGGCTTGGCTGAGACATGGCATGGAGCAGGCTGAGGTGTGGCTGTGACATGGCATGGAGCGGACTCTGGCGTGGTCGTGACATGGCCTGGAGCGGACTCTGGCATGGCCGTTGGCTCGTTGGCCGTGGCAGACGTGGCCGTTGGCTTGCTGGCCGTGGCAGGCGTGGCCGTTGGCTCATTGGCCGTGACAGGCGTGGCCGTTGGCTCGTTGACCATGACGTGGGACTCCGGCTCGGCAGCCATAACGTGGGACTCCGGCTCAGCATCCGCCTCCCCCACAGTGAACGTAGAACCAGTGATCTGCAGGGCAAGGTCGATATACTGAGCGAGGCTGAGGGAACTACGACCACCTGGCAACAGGGAGGAAATTGGCTCTTGAGGGCGACCTCATTAAAGTCCACTTCACTGGCCAGAGAGCAGAAGTCCCCCATATATTCCTCCAGGGATCAATTCCCCTGACGTAGGCGCAGTATTCGGACCGCTGGGTTCATGGTTGGCGGTCAGGTGTTCTGTATACATTGCTATCAACAGGCAGACGAAGAGATGATGATGTAGGAGTGATGAACCACTTTTTAAAGAGCCGTTTGGGAGCCAAAAGAGCCAGCTCTTTTTTGTGAGCAGAGCCGAAAGTTCCAGCTCTCTGAAAAGAGCCGGAATGCCCATCACAAAAGGATATGTCTTCCGGAGGTCGCATTTGTTGGCCGCATACATCATCGAGGCTGTCTCGTTTCAGAAAAGCAAGTAGGACACTTCGAACGCAGCCTTTGAATGCAACCTTCTTTCACGGGAATTCAGAGGATGCATGAGGTGTATCCTACATGGGCACTCACAACTCAAAATTCTTTGCTTCAACGGAAATGTCTACAAAAAATTCAAATGCAAGGAATGTTAATTCCCAAGTTGAAGTACCTCAGTAGATGGGTGCAGAGTATATAATATGTATAATTATATTAATATATAATTAAAATAAAGTATCAGACTAAAAGTACACCTGTAAAATCTATTTTTTTTTCTCTTTACATCATTATAACTCTCCTAAAATGTACTTCATACTCTCCCTTCCAGAGGGACTTTGTTCCCTTCTCACTCAAAGCGCTCGCACTTGTTATTGAGTGGTATGCTGCCATAGCAACCATGTTATATTATGTGGCCATGACATGGCCTGGAGCGAACTCTGGCGTGGCCTTGACATTGCCTGGAGTGGAATCTGGCGTGGTCGTGACATGGCCTGGAGCGGACTCTGGTGTGGCCTTGACATGGCCTGGAGTGGACTCTGGCATGGCCGTGACATGGCCGTTAGCTCATTGACCATGATGTGGGACTCCGGCTCGGCAGCCATAACGTGGGACTCCGGCTCAGCATCCGCCTCCCCCACAGTGAACGTAGAACCAGTGATCTGCAGGGCAAGGTCAATATACTGAGCGAGGCTGAGGGAACTGTGACCACCAGGCAACAGGGAGGAAATTGGCTCTTGAGGGCGACCTCATTAAAGTCCACTTCGCTGGCCAGAGAGCAGAAGTCCCCCACATATTCCTCCAGGGATCGATTCCCCTGACGTAGGCGCAGTAGTCGGACCGCTGGGTTCACGGTTGGCGGTCAGGTATTCTGTAATGTTGCTATCAACAGGCAGATGAAGAGACGATGATGTAGGAGTGATGAACCCTTTTTTAAAGAGCCATTTGGGAGCCAAAAGAGCCAGCTCTTTTTGGTGAGCAGAGCCGAAAGAGCCAGCTCACTGAAAAGAGCCGGAATGCCCATCACAAAAGGATATGTCTTCCGGAGGTCGCATTTGTCGGCCGCATACGTCATCGAGGCTGTCTCATTTCAGAAAAGTGAGTAGGACACTTCGAACGCAGCCTTCGAATGCAACCTTCTTTCACGGGAATTCAGAGGATGCATGAGGTGTATCCTACATGGGCACTCACAACTCAAAATTCTTTGCTTCAACGGAAATATCTAAAAAAAAATTCAAATGCAAGGAATGTTAATTCCCAAGTTGAAGTACCTCAGTAGATGGGTGCAGAGTATATAATATGTATAATTATATTAATATATAATTAAAATAAAGTATTAGACTAAAAGTACACCTGTAAAATCTATTTTCTTTTCTCTTTACATTATTATAACTCTCCTAAAATGTACTTCATACTCTCCCTTCCAGAGGGACTTTGTTCCCTTCTCACTCAAAGCACTCGCGCTTGTTAAAGAGTGGTATGCTGTCGTAGCAACCATGTTACGTTCCATTTCTGTTTATTATATGAAGGCCGTCTCGTTTAAACAAGGCTTGTTTAAAGGAGGACACTCAGTATACTGCAGCCTTCAAAGGATGTGTCCTACCTAGCACGCAGCCTTCCAAACGAGACACAGCCATAGATGCGTTCGGAGTCAGATGGCCATTCACACCAAACGCGTTTAGTTTTTGCCTCCATCTACACTGTTTTCTCATTGTTTTTCTATGTAAATGTGCACTAGACAAACTTCTTTGACTGTTGCATCGCGTCCGCTGTTTTTTCAGTGTCTCACGCAGAAGCCGGAAGTGGAGGCAAAAAGACCTGTGTCACACCAGCGCAAATAGTAAAACAAACCTGTAGTTAGCTGGCCAGTCATCAAAAAGAGTTACCTTTAAATTGTCTGATTAAGCTTAATGAAATATCGTGCTGCGCTGTTGGCTGTAAAAATCGCAATGAGAAAAACCAAGCACTTTTATCGGATTCTGTCAACAGAGCTGACTAGACTAAGGAGATAATTTCCAACTCAAGGTTTGCAGAAAATATTTTATTATTGGTATACCCATATCATCACAATAATAGAATAGTTAAGAATATTTCTGTATTTGATGTCTTGTCGTACTTTCGTTTAATCGATGATTATAACTACTTATGCCACTAGCAATTGACTAGTGAACCCTAACACTGCTAGCTTTGAACCTGAAGGCTAATTTCTTTCTATAATATCTTTCAGTGATATTTAGAGGAGCTCGCTAATGCTCAACTGTAACAACAGTTTGCTGGCTTTCTGCCACCACTTACTGCACATGCAAAACAATGGGACTGGATTAACCTCGCGAGTTCTGATCTATTCGTGGCGTCGCATCTAGATTTAAATGTATAGATTTGTAGCGCGAGGACGCGTTTTGTGTGAACGGCCCCTATGATGCTGCACGCGCCTATATAGTTCCCCAAAATGCTGTCTAGGTAGGCAGCATGTTAGATTTTGAGATACCGCCTACATCTCTGCTCCGGTGCCTGGTTGTGCAATGTGTTACTTTTATTATTAATGCCGCACGTCATGAAATGCGACTGAATTTTGGAGTGTTTTTCTCACATTTTCTCACAAATAAAGGTAAGCACATTTCCCTATTTCTCCATAGTTGAAAAAAGGCAACTAAAAGTAAACAGGAGTTGGTTTATGAAACTGAAACATTTAAGGTAAGGAACCGATGAAAACAATTTTTAACTAGTCTAGTAGCCTAAGTGTCTTATTATTGCCAATAATTTCGATCTCATTGGTTAAATAATACAAGGTATACTATGTTTTTAATGAAACGATGCCTAAGAACATTAGACATCGGTTTTGCATACTGTAATAATTAAAATCAACAAACTGCAACATATTTTAGTACAAATGTACTATTACTTTTTTCCCCCTCAACAATACGCACCCTCTCTATGCACTTCTGCTACTAACCAGCAGATGTCGCCATTTACAAGATAGACAGTTATGTCAAAAAGGGACTGATTATGTTCGAAGTGAGGGGCTGATGGCCTGAGAGGGGTCTGTCTGCGTCTTGCAAGACTACTACAAGACATGCCCACTACAAGCTTGGAACAATTAGATGCCATATTCGTACACTGTTTGTTGTTTCTATTTGGAGTCCCGCAGCAACCATAAACATCTATCCATCACTCTAAACCTAACCATAACCACAAAGATTTTAAAAATGGAAAGTTTGTAAAAATCATTACAAATAGCACAAATTAAAAGTTATTTTAAATTCATTCATAACGCCGCATGCATCAGTAGGTGGCGACAGTGTGGAGAAATTGAATGCAAGTGAAGAGGAGAATAAGCTAGCGGTATGCTAAGCTAATAGGCTAACCAATTAACTTGTAAGCTAACAGGACAAAACAGAACAGATAAACGTTTATCTTACCATTTATATCTTTTTTTTTATTTTTTATTGAATAAGCAGAAATTGTACAAACACCTTCAGGAATAGAGTAAAGAGCACTTCCAAAAAATTTCATATTAAACAAGTAAGTTCAGTTTACCATTTATATCTTCCGTGTCATAATATGAGATGTGACATATTAAGTTATTCTTTGTCATATTTAAAGAGTTAAAAGAAAATGAATTATACAGCGATTGCATAGGATTTTAAAAGTTGTTGTAGTCAATAGAATAGCTTGATGATCCAAAGGGGGCGTTACGTGTAGTGAGTGTGTTGTGAAGTGGGTGTTCCTTGTAGTCTGGCAGGATGCTGACAGATACACTTGGACTTGTTGCTTTAACAAAGTCTCATCAATCAAAGTTAGCTGTTTAATCTTGGAACAGGATTGGTTGAAGTTAAAATGATAGGATGATACTCTAGGGAGATTGTGTTCTCATTCAGGTAAGATCGAGGATATATTTATATAATTGTTGTTGCTGTTGTTTTTTCTAAACAGGGAGTTGTGTTGCCCAGAGAAATGCAGTACTGTTGCAATTCCGAAGAATCAACTTAAGGCATGTTTCAGGAATCTGAGGTGTGGGAAACACCGGGACCACACCAGGAGCCAGCTTCCTGTTGTTGAGGGTTGGGAGTTTCCCGCAATACAGTTAGAGGGAAACGCAGGAGGATGTTCTGAGGACTTGTGGCTGCTCAATGTGTGTGTGTGTGTGTGTGTGTGTAGTTATGCCAGTTTGTATTAAGGGATGCATGTTTAGAATTAGTTCACTCAAAAATGTAAATTCTGTCATCATTTGCTCACCCTCATGTTGTTCTAAACCCCTATGGTTTTCTTCTGTGAAACACCAAATGAAATGTTATGCAAAATGACAATCTCAGTCACCACTGACTTTCATTGTATGGAAGAAAAAAAAAAGATGCAATGAAAGTGAATGGTTACTGAGACTAACATTCTGCCTAACATCTCCTTTTGTGTTGCATGGAAGAAAGAAAACCCTATGGGTTTAGAACAACATGAGGGTGAGTAAATGATGACAGAATTTTCATTTTTGACAGATTTAAAGAAAAAAGATATATCATTAGAAACATGGAATACTACATGTCCCATGCTACACAGACAGCAGGGGAGGATAGGCTGGTGGCAGCCCAATAAGATTAGAGCAGGACACTGGTTGTTGTCAAGGGTGACGAATCTCTCCATGGAGGAATGGGTGTGACAGCTGCTTGAGATCCAGCACACTCACTACTATCTGTAGTCACGTGACCTTATTATTCTTCTGATCCCCTGCTTACAGCCTATAATTCGCTCTGTGTGTGTACGTGTGTGTAGAGGCAGAGGAAGGGAGGAAAGCAGGGGGAGGGGTGCTTAGGGGAAGAGGGGAGGAGGGGAAACAGAGGAGGGAGAGGCAGAGGGAGGGAGGCACAGAGATGAGCCCAGCTTAGAGCCCAGAGCAAACACACGGGTAACAGGACAAGTGATTGAAAGAGCAGACATTCACAGCCACTCTGTGACCCTAGAAAGAAAAGAGAAGGGTCGCAGACACCTCTTTTGGATAAAGAGAACTAGTGACAGTGAAGAGAGGTGGGGGGCAGCACTTCGAAGAGGTGACATCGCCACACCGGTGACTCACTGAGAGCAAAGAGGAGTGTGAGAGACACAGGGGACGAGGGATCATGTTTTTTCTCATGAGGCACAGCAGCTTGTATTTGCCTCAGATGTCCTGGAGTGTGTGTGAACTGTGTATGAAGAGACTGGCTGATGTTCTGTGCCATGTCAAGAACTAGGAGTCTCGGGCACGCTCACTGAAGACATGGCTCAGGTGAGGTGGGGACTAAGGGTGTCACATTACCATATCACACAATCCTTATTATTCACATAAAGTGAGATGCACGCATACTCACCGGTCTAAACAAATATCACAGCAGGTACATCATGCTGGGAGTGTGTAACATTAATATTCATAGTCTCCTGTGTCACACCGGCAAACCCTGCAGGCGCTTAGAGGAGCAACAGTGTGGGAGAGGGGTGTGAGAATGGAGTTTTGATTCTCTATGTAAAATTCGTTTTATTTAGAATGTTCCTTTTTTAAGGGTTTATAAAGGGGTTCATTATTTACAAATAAATCATTTACAAATTGTAAATCATTGATATACTGTTATAACAACATGGATAAAAAGGGTGACTTTAATGCAATACTTGCAAAATAGTGAGCCATTTTACCTTATGTGTTATAAATGCTTAATAACATTTATTCAACGTGTAACCTTTGAAAATGTACCTCAGTGTAAAGTGAACACCTGTAAAGCATTTATTAAGGAGTTGCAACATAAGAAACCTGTACACAAAAGTTCAGTATGGTTTAATATGGTAATCATGCTTTTTTAAATGCCTTGAATGAGCATGAAATCCTGAAAAGTGTTTTCGCAGAGGACTTAAGGTAACTAGGACAAGGTAAAAATCATTCTTTGACATCAACATGACAAGGCAAGTGACAGCACGAGAGAGTGAAGACATTACAGTAAATAATATAAACAAAGTGGACTGGAGCAAAATGATGTAGTTTCTCCTTTTAAGATCACTATAATAGTCTATTTTGTTAAATTATTACATAAATCAGGAATTAGGGCATTTTATGTTTTTTCTGTTAATAAACAGTATGAATAAGTGTATTAATTAAGCATTTATGACATGTGAGTTTAAATACTCACCATTTGGCAAGTATTGGATGAAAGTTGCCCTTTTTATGCGCTAGATGCACTCACTTATTAGTCATTAATAAACCCTTTATTAACCCTTAACAAAGGGAACATGTAAAGTGTTACCTTTATTTATGTGTGTTTGGAAGCTTCTTGAGCATTGTTGCAGATAATGTTAAAAGTGATCAAATGTGCAAAGAAGTCACAGTTACGTTGCTATGGTTGTTTAAATACCAGATCGTCTATATATGGATTTTGTGAAAATTTATGGAAAATCCATTCAGGAGTACATAGACACAGATAGTGTTTTGCATCTGTGAGTGTGTTAAAGAGACAATTCACCCAAAAATGTAAATTCTGTCATCATTTTCTCACCATCATGTTGTTCCAATTCAAACCTATTTGACTTTCTTTTTTCCGTGGAACACAAAAGATGCAAGGCAAAATGTTAGCCTCAGTCACCATTAACTTTCATTTTATGGAAAAAAGATGCAATGAAAGTGAGTGATGACTGAGGCTAACATTCTACCTTTTGTGTATGATCTGTCCTTTCAAGTTAAATAAGTGTGTTATTGTTTTTTATTAAAATTACAAGGACATTTCTGATTTCCAAGCAGTCCTTTCTTTGTTGCAATGTGACTTTGGTTAGTGGCATCATGAAACTGATGAACAATTCTACCAGCATTGTTAGAGTTTACTGTAACACAAATGTTTCCAAATAAAGCCTTGTCCAGGCATAGATGGCAGGAAACCTCTGGACTGCTTTAAATGTTCTATGAAAAACCTGGAGCAATCATTAGAACAGAAGGTCAAGGATGCTTAGGGAAACTTGGCTCATTGACTCTGTTCCTGTTGTTGGCGTGTGGTGAGAAGTGTATAAATTCTGCGGGTAGAACTTGCTATTTTTCTTGGTCTTCAGATCAGTTTTACAGTTCAGTTTGTGGTTTGAATTGGAGGGAAGAAGGCTGGTTGTGGAACACTGTGAAAAAGCAACTACTAGCATCATTACTTTCTTTTTTCTGGTGAACATAAAGTAAGTTATTTAGCAGAATGTACAAGCTGCTCTTTTTCATACAATGAATGTGAATGGTGACCACGGCTGTCAAGCTAGATTTTCAGTAAATAATGACTTACATTTCGCTCTGTTCCTCACACAAAGGTACCTAGAAGTGCACGACTCATATTGACTACTTTTATGGTGCTTTTTTTGAGCTTGACAAACAGTCCCCATTTTTTTACTTTCATTGTTTGGAAAGGAGCAGCTTGGAAATTCTGTATAACATCTCTTTTTGTGTTCCACAGAAGAAAGAAAGTCATATGGATCTGAATCAACATGAGGGTAAGTAAATAATGGGCTACCCCTTTAAATGTGAGTGATTTTTTTTTCCAGGCCTGCATGTTTTATCATGAGTGGTGTGCATTCAAGTGAAAGGGAGGGGACTATTTTGGTGACTCTGAGGGATTTAAATGACACAACTGAACTGAGGTCAGGTCAGCTGGGATCCCCAAAAAATGGCATTTGCTCACACATCATAAACTGGCTGTGGCTACACTGGAGCCATAACACTAAGATTTTACAGATAAAATAAAACTAACATTTGGTAGACAGGAAAGTGCACTGGATGTGTAAATTGTACATGTAAATGTAAGTTACTTGATACAAGACTATAATGGGCTGTAGAAGTGCTGAGGGGGAATTGAGGAAATGGGAAATGGCAATAAGAAAATGACATAAACTGAAGCTGAGAGCAGCACAGAGGATAGAAGATAGAGCTGAGGATATTTCAGAAGCAATAAAAATAGGCACGGCAATTATGTGAGAGAGAGAGTCGGCAACTGTAGCTTTAGTCCTGTCATTGCCCTCAGGGTCCAGTCCAACTCATTCTGTGTCTCATTTCTTTCATTGTAGCAATTAGGGCTTTTTTCTGCTCCTTCTCTCCCTGTACTTTCCTTTCATCCATGCCCTCTCATCTACCCTTCTCTCTGTTACCTCACAATGTTAAAAAAAACTATAATATTAAGAAAAATAAGAAATTTGGCACAATATAACATGTAGTAGTTGTCCCAAAATGTTGCCATTTAACTAATAAGGTTCATTATAATTACAGTGCTGAGTAGGGATGGGTAAAAATATTGATTTTCCGATGCATCACGATCTTCATTTAAACGATATCGATTCTTAAATCCCAAGATCGATCTTTTACTTTATGCGCAACCCTCCACTACAATGAGAGTAAATCACACACATTTGCAACCCAATTTCACGCTATGTGACTACAAATTTACTGTATATATTTGGCAAGTAGCTGATACATTTTTACATTTCACTCACCAGTAATTGTGTAGTATAGTGGTGGAGTATTCAGCAGCGAGATTCTTTCACTGTGTGTTGAGAGTAAAAGTTGTTCCATGTAATGTGTGTCCAACCCATTTGCCATTTGTCAATGTCTCTTTCAATACCCTTTCTGTTCTCTACTGTCAGTTGTTGATTAAAAAAAAAAAAAAAAAAATAAAAAATAAAAATATTTAATTCTAATCATGCCATGCATGGCACAGATGAGATAAAGCCATTGGAGTCTCTCTCTCTCTCTCTCTCTCAACATGTTTATTTACAGATGCTCTTTACAGAACTGCCAGTTTTGTTAAAGAGACCATACTGGTTTTAGCACAGGTTCAACAAATACTTGTACAGGGTTCCCACAGATCCTTAAAAAGTCTTAAAATGTGGGGCCTGGGTAGCTCAGCAAGTATTGATGCCAACTACCTCCCCTGGAGCCGTGAGTTTGAATCCAGGGTGTGCTGAGTGACTGCAGCCAGGTCTCCTAAGCAACCAAATTGGCCCAGTTGCTAGGGAGGGTAGAGTCACAAGGGGTAACCTCCTCGTGGTCACGATTAGTGGTTATCGCTCTCAATGGGGCGTGTGGTAAGTTGCGTGGATTGACTGTAAGAAGCGGAGGCAACTGAGACTTGTCCTCCGCCACCCGGATTGATGTGAGTAACATAAAAAAAAAAGTCTTAAAATGTCTTAAATTCAGTTTTCCAAAATGTAAGGTCATAAAAAGTCTTAAATGTCTTTAATGATACAACATAAGTCTTAATAATCATTTAAAGAGGTCATAAATTTGGGGGCGGAAAGACAGGAATCGTGATATGACCTAATGTGATTATCAAACTTAAAAAGAATATGATTTAATTAAATGCATGCGCGTGGGGGGCTTGTGAGTGTTTCCAACTGTTGCAAAGCAGTTCGCAATCATTAGGCCATATCGGAAATTTATGACAAGCGATCACTAATGATCAACTGTTGATGATGATGATGCTATAATATTGATGAAATATGACAATGCTTACTTTTAACTGTTTATATTGTAATACGTTGTAGATTATTGTAAGAGTGCAAGTTTTATTGAGCAGTTGGAAGCAGTGAAGTGCAAACATTTCAAAATAAGAGTCCCCAGTGTTTTTCAGCCTATAAAGTTAAAAGTTCAGGGCTATAAATCAAAACTTTTTGTTTTTCTTCTTCTTTCTGGTTATTGGTATATATTAATTCAGTTTGGACATTTGTAGCCTCTGTCTGGCCCTCGCCCTTCACAGGAAGGAAAGACTAAGAACATTTAATATAGGCTAGTAATTTTAAAAACTATTGGCAGATTAATTTGCTTTCTTTCAACAAATTATCTCATCAGCATCATGATTTTAAAAACTCTGTTGCAACCCTGTTGTAAATAGTACAAATTATGCAATTAAACAATAACATGTAACAAGAAATAGTATATGAAATATAATTTCCTATTAATTGATTGAATACATGTATTTGTTCATTTTTAAAAAGCCAAAATGTGACCAAAATGATAAAAAATGAATAAGATATAATTAGTAAAATTAATATTTTCATAATGTATTTAGATAGAACGTCCCCTGTATAATTTACAGAATTAGCTGGGAGAAAATGTGTTTCATATGTAAGCAAAATTTCAGAAATAACAGAAATACACCCATATGAATCAATGTTGAATTGAAATCGGAATCAAATCAAGAGGTTGTGAATTGGAATTGAAGTGAATCAGGAAATTTGCATCAATACCCAGCTGTAGTGCTGAGTCAACCACTTAAATTTAGCATAAGAATCCATATTTGCCAAACAATAGCAGACATGTGAAATCTAATGAATATGCACAAAAGGAAAGTTGCAAATGAATGGCGAGGTCCTTAAAAGACTTCTCAGCAAAGCAGTTTTAGTGAGATTACAGTGGTGCTAGCAACGCCAAGGTCATGGGTTCTATTCTCATGAAACACATACTGATAAAATGTGTACCTTGAATGTATGTTGCTTCAGTTAAAAGTGTCTGCTAAATGCATAAATGTAAACATTACTCTGCTGTTCCACCAGACTGATCGCACAGTGAATTCGGCGATAATAGGTTGAAATATTATTTGCTAAAATGGGTCTGTGTACTGAAATTCAAACCACTGCCCCCAGTGGCCGAAGTTGGAAGTGTTGTTGAACATATGGGCATGTGTGAGCTTCAGTTTCCAGCTAAAATGGCCACAGAGTGGCACCAGAAACGAGTTGTATTTTTATTTGTAAATGATGTAATACAGTCAGGAGGAATGCATATTTTATTAATTCTACTCCCTAACCTAAACCCCAACCCTAAACCTAACCATCAGTGGAATAAAATGTCTCTTAGAGGTAAAATGCAACCTTTGAATCACACGCACCATTATTTATTTGGTTCTGGTTTCCACCGGACCAGAACCCATGTTTCTGGCTGCTCGCGTAATGCGCTGTCAGTAGCACCAAAGGGAAATGTAATCATGCTTGCACTGATGCAAAAATGTCAGATGGGGTATGCCGTTTTTCAGTAATTCGGCTGAATAGGGTCAATTTCAAGGTACATTAACATGCAGAAGCAACATTTACTTTTGAGCCCACATTATAGTATTGTCAGACATATTTAAAAAAAATTTAGTTGGAGAGACCTCAGTTTTTTATAAGGTTCTTCTACAATAATGTGGTGCTTCTTGCAGTCTCTCTCTCTCTCTCTCAGTTTGTCTCCCTAAGTCAGTCTCAATCAGATGTGATGTAGTTACTCAAGCAATAAATCTCTCATTCTCTCATAATCGACATTATATCTTGTTCTCCACTTACACATCCAGTTTAAAGCTGATTGTGTGTGTGTGTGTGTGTGTGTGTGTGTGAGAGAGAGAGAGAGAGAGAGAGAGAGAGAGAGCTTTGTGCAGTACATTAATGGATCAGGCCCTACTGTCTCCACACTGAGTTCACACCCATTAGACATCATTTCACTCACTGCAGAGAACTCATCTCCTCCCACCAATAGAACTTTATTACAAGACATTTAAAGTCTCCACTGTCAAAGTGTCGTTGTTCACCACAAGTTCAAAATGCACATACAAGGCTTTCTGTACAATTAGGAATAAAAAATTAAAAAAAAAGGAAAAACGTATGATTTTCATAGTTCTCAGTTGACTTGATCTAAACACATTTGTGTAATGTTTATAGATGTTTCAGTCTAGGGTTTAGCATTTTATTTCTTCATGCTCTGGATTTGAAAAGTTATTTTGACCTTTGTTTGTTTTATTGCATGCAATTATCTGAGTTTATGTCCTCACCACAGTAATCTAAGTTTTTTGAACTTATAATGAGGCCCTTTTAAAAATCTTTCCCTCTGTTCCAGTTCTGTTGTAGTTATTATGTGGTAACCTAACTAAGTTTCTCTCTCTCTCTCTCTCTCTCTCTCTCTCTCTCACACACACACACACACACACACACACACACACACACACCACAGACTCTATAAATGAGCAGTGCTTCTGATGCTTATCATCTGCTCCCCATATCCGACTAACAGACTTATAAACTGCAACAGCAAACAAACCCTGGGAAGTTCTTGAAGTCTTTATAATAATCTATTCCCATACAAGATTTCTTCTGTCTCCAACACAAGAACGTTTATGAGAAACTGATGTAACCAGGAATAAGATCTCTGCCATATATTTGTGTTGTTTCTCCTATGCACCAATGAGATTAAATGGAGAGCAAACGGAGACTTTAGTTTAACTCTCCTGCTTTGTTTAAGACCCTGATAATCTCACATATGTCTCCTCTAGAATTTCATAAGAGATCTCAACAATGTCATAAAACTGTGCACAGATTTTCCAAGACACCAAAGTCTGCAAAAAAAAAAGTCAGAGATTTTAAAGGGGTCATGATATACAGTATATGCATGTTTACATAAATCAACAATTAAAAATACGGCAGATGAGCGGAAGAACGCATCCAGGACTCGTTTGTGCTCAAAACAGCGAGACCCAGAGCAGCTAATGAAACTGAATGGCCATTCCTTTTCAGAGTTGTAACTTGACATTGCATCTTTTAAAAGCAGTTCCAGATATATGACAGCATATAGTGCATGTTTTTATATAAAAATAATTCAAAATAGTCTAGATGGGTCCCATTTGGTGTTCAGGAATAGTCCACACTAGGCCTGTTTGTCCTGCTCTCTCTCTTTGTGTACGAATGGAGCGCCAGTGGGCGGGGCCAAGGATGCTGTAGTAGGTCATGAATTAATGGGCCCCCAAATGATGTAGGGTAGTCACGGAAGTAGTCACGAGGCATTTTTGCAGCTTGGTTTCAATAAATGCTTTTATTGAATTAGGATTAAGTTTTGAGTTCTGAAATTTACAGTATGTTTTAATAGTAGAATGACCTCTTATATGTCAAAATATCAAAGAAAATTTGATTCCTCATGACGTGACCCCTTTAATATGAACTCAAAAATGGCATATCAAAAATTATTTGAGCTATGTTATCCACTTTAAATTTGTTGGTCTGTACTCTTACTGTGTCATCAATTGTCTCATTTGCTGTAACTTTTATTTCTCCAAAATAATTTTAGAAGAAACATCTGAGACAAAGTTTATTCTGAGGACTCAATTTAAGTTTACTGAGCTACTGTACTTTGTAAAAAGTGGTAACCTGCAATGGTTACCTTAATTATATTTCTACTTGATTTAACTCCTAACCATATTTATTTTGTTTTAGTCATTTTGACTTGAATGAACCCAATTAATTGAGATGTTACCACATTTTTTAGGTTAGCACTTTTAATCTATGAGCAATAAACATTTCCTCTGCAAAATACTGTAAATTCTGCAGCAATAGTAGTTTTATTCCAAAGTCTGTACTGTAACCTAGTCCCAGACCCTGAGATGTTGTGTATCTCCATACTGCAGAATGTGGCAGGGGGAGGGTTAGGGAAATAGAACACGGAATTGTGCCCTATTTAAAACCTAAATAGAGAGTCATGTATACTCTTTATTTCCACCACACAGAATTGCCTTTGTCAGAATGAATTAGATAGAAACATTATGCTTGAATAAACATTAGTCATTTTGTGTCACAGAATACAGCAGGGTTTATTTAACGAGCTTGGCTCTGTTTTTATACTGAATTCACTGAGCTTTCACTTGTTCCTTTTCCACTGCTGGATACATATAGGGCTTGTATCTGGTTGTGTTACAGTATTTTTTTTACTGCTCATTAGTTTTATAAAATACCAAATTTAACTTCATACCTCTCTTTTAAGAAGAGTTCACCCAAAAGTGAAAATTCAGTTATAATTTACTCCACAGTTCCAAATGCATATGACTTTCTTTATTATGCATAACACAGACATGTTTTCATTAATATCTGGGTCCATCATTTCAATACAATGGCAGCTGATATTTTCTCACTTTAAAGCTTCTAAAAGGCTCACGTGCCATATTCCAAGTCTTCTGAAGTCGTATGATAGGTTATGGTGAGAAACAATCAGAAATGTATGCAATTTTTCAGTGAAATCTTCGCATGAGTGCTACGAGAGAAGCTTGTTCACAGTGGCCCGCATGTTTACACAAGAGCTTGTGTTGTTTAGCCTAATAGCATTGAAGTTGCTATTGAAGTTGAACAAAACCATCACCAACATCGTCCATTGTTTGGCCAAACAAAGAGTCCCACCACATACTCATGCCATTGATTGAGCCAGAAATTGTCTAATCAACCCTTGAATGGCATATTTATAGTTGTTTCTGCACATTTTAACAAAAAAATAAAAAATAAATAAAAAATAACAAATGACACACTTCACCTTTAAGGACATATTTACTACATTTTGTCATTGTCACAAATATCCTCTATGTGGTTATAGTATTTTATTCTCGGTCATACCGGATTCACCAACCAGTAGGCATCTGTGTGTAACATTAGCTGAAAATGTATGCCTTCATATTCATCTTGGGCCTCGTCTCTTGGCTCCTAAATAGACATTCCCTCTGTGGTTCTATATATAGTATATCAAGAGTGGCGACCCATTCAGAATCTCTCCCCAGCAATACAAGTCAGTCATTCGTAAATATGATAATAGCTCTACTAAAGTACTTCACAGGAGGCATGTTGCATGTCTCCGGGCAAAACAAATCTCTGTTTAATGATGCCAGGCTGATGAGAAGAGGTCGTATCAACATGACTTCATAATGCACTGTGAGCAGTTGATGTCACCTTGAGGCATGTTTGACAGTGTTTGCTTTTACTTAAGGATGGGCAGATCGATCCTAAAGTATTGATACTTCCGATACTGATGTTGTATCAAAAATATCGATCCTCACACAAAAATATTGATTCTAAAAAAATTTTTTTAAACTAGTGATATTATTATTGGGTTACCATGAACATGAACAATAATCATAAGCTTCAAAGTGAAATAAAAAGGATTAGGCTATTTTAGCAAATACTTGTGCAGGATGGGAACTATTTCTTCTTCCGCTCATCTTAACATGCATGCTGAAAGACAGACAAGCACTTGCGCAACACTCGTTCAAACAAGAGGCATCAGTGCCTTGTAGAGGTAATGATAGAAAATCAGAGAAACAGCTAAAACACGCTAAAATAACAACATATCTAAAGGTGACATTTCTTAATTCTTATAACTGTGTGTAATTGTTGTTGATAAGTCATTTAAAAAAATAGTTAACCATGGTTTTACTAAAGTAATATTGTAGTAACTATGTTTTTTTTTTTTTTTTTGGCCTGAAAACATGGTTTTACTACGGTAATATTGTAGTAGTGACCATGGTTAATTGTGTGGTAACTATGGTTTAACTAAATCCCATGGTTAAACTATATTACTGTAGTGAAACAAGGGTTAATTTTTGTAAGGGTAAACAAAACAGAAGTCTAATAATTTTCTGTTTAGGCTCACAAATTAAAATAAATAAATAAATATATATATATATATATATATATATATATATATATATATATATATATATATATATATATATATATATATATATATATATAATATTGACTTTATGTCTAAAAATAATATTTTAAATTACCCATTTTATCCCAAGAAATCACAAAAAAAATCAGTTTAATAGAAGTATCAGTATTGGTATCGGTATTGACAATATTGGACTTGAAATTATTGGTATCGGATTGAAAAGAAAATAAGTGGTATTGCCCATCCCCACTTTTACTCTCCTCTTTTGCTAATACTTGATGTTGTAATTTATTACATTGTGAATTTATTGTAAACGGTACAATTTTGGCCTGGCATCTGCTCTTGCAGTGGAATTCACAATGGCCGTTCATTAAGGTTTATCCGGGTTATAAATAGTGCAGTGTAAGCCTGCATGGACTGAACTGTGCGTGCCGTATGGTGGCTGTCAGATAGTGAAGAGGGCACGACTTCTTATTTTTCTTAGTGAAATATGTCCCCTTTTCCAACATAAACAGTCTCATTGCAAACCTACACTCTAAAAATGCTGAGTTAAAAACAACCCAAATTGGGCTGTTTTTAACCCTACCACTGTTTAAATACGGGACAGGGCACATGTTGGGCTAATCTAACCCAGCAAGTTGGGTTGTTAATTTAACCTAGCATAATGGGTTGTTTATTCAACCAAAATGCTGGTTTATTTTTACAGGAATGCTGGCTTAACTTTATCTCTTAGGTGGGTTAATATTTCCAGGTTATTTTATCCTTGAAACATTTTGTAAATTAAATCACACTATGAACAAATGTGTTAAAGGTGCACTCAGTAAGTTTTTCCTCATTAAAATAGTTTTACTCCTAAAGAAATGAATTGTAATTTTGAAATATATCTATAAAATCATAACCCCTCTCTTGAGATGAAGACTTCAGCCATATCAGTAACCCTATAAAAGCTGTTTTATTCTACATGGAGAGGGTTCCCCCATGTTAGGATCACATGACCAGCCGAATACTTCTTGCTTTATCTCAGTAACTGCCCTGTTGTTTGACACTTTCACTCATTGATTAAAATAATCATGGCTAACTGAAAATAGTGAACTTCTACATGGCATCAGTAACTGACAGGGTTGTGAGAGTTACTTTTGAAATGTATTCCACTACAGATTACAGAATACATGCTGTAAAATGTCATTTGTAACATATTCCATTAGATTACTCAAAGTCAGTAACGTATCATAAATACTTTGGATTACTTCTTCAGCACTGGTGGATTTTTTTCACTTGTTTTGACTATAAAAACTCTGCCAGTACAGTAAGACAAAATACACATGTTAAAAATACATTCTCTGAAAAACCTAAATATCTTATGCAGTGTTGTTTCTAAAACAAGATCAATCTAATTGATCTTGTTTTAAGGATTTTTAGATATTTTTACAGGAAAACAATAAAAAAATTATTATCAAGAATATGATTTTTGCCCTACTAGAAAAAAAGAAATTATGATCTAACGTGAATTTTCTTGATAAAAAATATGATTGTGCCTGGTAACGTGCATGTAAAATGGCAGAAATAGCATTTTAGCTTAGCGTAAAGCTGACAATTTACACAAGGTTTATTTCTATTTCTTCTGCTCCAAACTTACTTCAAACTTACTTCTCTGTCTGCTCGTATGAATGTAACACATCATAAGAAAGTGTTTCACCACTGTTCAAATGGTCTTTGGATCGCATCATTTATTTGTATAAATGTTTTCCATCTGAAAGGACTAAATATTAAATGAAACAAATGACAATAAAATGCAAAGTAATCTCTTCAGTAATCCAAATACTTTTTGAATGTAACTGTATTCTAATTACCAATTATTTAAATTGTAACTGTAGTGGAATACAGTTACTTATATTTTGTATTTTAAATACGTAATCCCATTACATGTATTCCGTTACTCCCCAACCCTGGTAACTGAAAACTGTTGATTTTAAATTATGCTGCATACATGACACTAGGCATCACTGTTAGTCCAAGATGACACAAACAAAGAAGTTGCTGAGTGCACCTTTAACAGGGTACATCCTTTATTTAAAAAAAAAAAAAAAAGAAATCACCCAAAAATGAAAATTCTCTCATCATTTCCTCACCCTCATGCGACCTTCTTTCTTCTGATGAACTCAAACGAAGATTTTTAGAAGAATATCTCAGTTCTGTAGGTCCATTCAATGCAAGTGAATGATGGCCAGAACTTTGAAGGTCCTAAAAGCATATAAAGGCAGCATAAAATAAATCCATACAACTCCAGTGGTTTAATCCATATCTTCAGAAGCATTATGGTAAGTGTGGGTGAGAAACAGATACATTTAATAAAGTCCTTTTTTTACTTTAATGTTTATGTTTACTGGCCCCATTCACTTCCATTCTAAGTGCCTTACTATAATCACCATTTTTAAACAAACGGAGGACAAGTCGAAAATATTGTCAGTTGTAATTAACATTATGCTTCAAATACTGTTGATTGAGCTTAATTTATATTGAACCCAGAATATTCCTTTCACATCATTGGTTGAGCCAAAGTTGCTGTATCGGGCTGTTCAAAATGCTCAAACAAACCAAGCACACTTTTCATTTACACTTTTCAGGGGAAATCAACCTAAAAATGGCTTACTGGTAGTTATCATTGCAAATAAAGGCTGGGATAAGAGAAAGTGTTTTAAAATTTTTAAAAAAATACTTCAGATTTAATGTAGAGTAGAAAAAAAATATTTGAAGTTTTAGTGTGTGAAATGTACAGCAAGGGTTTTACTCACAGACGACTAAATGAGCAGGGACTCAAAACAAAGCAGGCGTTTCCCGGAAGTAAACATGGTTAGCTCAGCTAACCATATTGTGTTTATTTTTACCCTTTGCCAGACACAGTTGAGTAGGAGGCCATAGCTGAGTGCATTCATGTGTGTGTGTGATGAGAGGTATTAGTAGTGGGGCAGTATGGAATGGTGGAAAGGGTGGGCGGCAGCAGCAGGGAAACGTGGGTAGTGAGTGATGTGGAAGGCTTAAGGACTCAGGATTAAGTCTGTTGTGTAACAACTGTGGTCTGCGCACGCTGCCACTCTTATATATGATATTCTATATTAATATTCACATTTCTTCCTAATGCTGAGTTAACTTGAACTGTTAATGTGAACGTGAAGGTACTGTATAATATTTTTGTTTTAACACAAGCAGTACACTTTTTACTGGCTAAGAATGTCTACTTGTGCTGGATCATCTGAATTAATTTGGGTTAATGTCGGGGTTGCTGCAGACGAAGGCTGGTATTAATGACAGATTAAGCTGAATAATCACAACAAACATTTCATTTCTAACCATTTCACATTCTAAATATACATCTAAGTGCATTAAGGTAGGCTGAGAGGTGGGGTAAACATTGTGGAAATGTTATCTGCTAGATGTGCTGTGGAGCAGCTGGTGAAACAACAAAGTTAATCTGATAATACGGTCTGAAACTGACATTCACAATAAATACAATAGCTAAGTTGATTATTCATTTAAAAGGAACCCCACTGCAATACAAGGGCAGCCACTGGCTCAGGATTATATGTAATTAATGTCATTTAATAATTATTCATACACATAATTATTATTCAGTTGTTCCGTCTAAACTATCATTCTGCTACTGATTGTAATAATGGTGAATTGAAAGTACCTTCAGTGGTCAGAGAAAGATCCTGATCACAATGACACCACAAGTGCACAATGTCACACCTTGCTCTCTCTAAAGGGGAAATGAGAATAGATGTAGGTGTTATATGTTCTTGCATCTACCCACTTGCAAACATCAGGAATTAATAAGCATATGCATGTATGACTCACTGTAGGTAACTAGAGCAGTATACTGTATATATATATATATATATATATATATATATATATATATATATATATATATATATATATATATATATATATCTCTGTTCAAACTTGCATGAGAAGGGAAATATTCACAGTGTTACAGGCTGTACTCTATTGCAACTATTCTTGGTTTACACTTTATAAATATTTATACATGCTTAAAAAGGAACTCACTATAAATTCTTTGTGGCATATATTTATGTGGTCATGAGGATATATTACTCAACAAAAGGAAAAAGAAACATTTTGCAATAACAGAATATCTGACTTTGTTTAATGTTTATTTGGTTAGATGGCAATAATATATATTTGTTTAGGGTCCCATCTGTGGTTAGACTGTGATGAGTGTTATGGCTGCATTGGCATGCTTGAAGGATTAGTGGATTATATATTTTAGGATGTCTAGCACACTGCGGATCGACAGATGTACACCCACTTTTCTATCCTGTCTACATCAGAAAGGGCAGATGTCTGTCTACTCTTGATCTCTAACACATTATTCATGATAGCATGCTTCTGACAATGACATTTTCATTTACTTACCAAGTTTTTACAACAGTTTGATTCAGCAAAAAGGCATAACTTGTGTTTCATTTAACCAAAGGTCATATCCACAAAAGGATTGAGATTTCAGGGGAGTAAAAGTTATTTGCATTAAAGTTTAGGTTTACCATAGGTAAAAAAATACCCTAGGTCACATACAGGTGATCTCATAATTTAAAATTGAAATGGCAAAAGCGATGCTGTGATTACAGTCAATAGTGTCAAAGGTCATTCAAGACTAAGAGGGTAAAATATGAGTATTGTTATGTTACACCTTACCAGGGGGCTGGATTGAGCTTTGTGGCATGCAGCATCCCAAGGTACTGCCCCCTCTACTGTCCTCCAATCCATTGATCTAACAAACATATAGTCCTGCCCCTAACTCACGTCACTGGTCGAGTCAATGTTATTGTCTCTCTAGAGACGGGTCGCACAAAACAAACAGAATAATGTTTGTAATGCTACAGTGATACAGTTTTTACAATTTAACATTTTAAAGTTAACATGTGAATGGCTTACTTATAGTTGTCTCTGCATATTAAGATGGGATATGAGAAAGTAAGTTAACACTGAAAAGTTACATATTTATGCTTTAAGGACACAAATTTTGATCAAAGGTGAAATGTGTAAGTTCTGCACCACAAAACAGAATTGCAATCTGTTTGTTTGAGATGCCCGACTGGGTCTGACATAACATCAGACTCAACCAGAGGTGTCAGTTTGGGGTGGGACTACCTGTTTAATTCCTCAATACTTGTTTTGCATCATAGTTGTTACCAGGGGTGTCTCTAGACCACTTTAACTGGGGCACAAGCCCCCAGTAAATTTCTGCTGTGCCCCAGTAAAATTGTACCAATAAATCATGAGGGTGAACCACATACCGATCTTGGAAATATGGTTTCCTATTCAAAACAAGAGACTAAATGAAGGGAATCTTTTTTTTTCTTCTCATCAGCAATCTATCCAATAAAATATACCTTACCCCCCTGTGCCCCCCTTCCGTAACAGAACCTCACATGCAATGATGATAATTAATGTTACTAATCGACTTGTAGAGCTAAAAAACTGAAATTGAAACATTGAGAAAGACTGAAAGGTATTTACCAATCCTACCAGACCCCCCCTGGGAAAAAGGGGACACACTATGAATTCTTGGAGAGCATGTGCCCCAGTGGTGATAAAAGTCTACAAACGACCCTGGTTGTTACTTTATTGTGTACGTAAGCATGGCTGGAATGCCATATACTTACCAATCAGTAGCCAGGATCATGACTATCCATTTCAAATATGCATAAAGGTTAACAATTATAATATATAAATTATGATGCATGTAAACAATTAAATGTATATGTATCATTACTGCTGAACAATAACTGATGCACAGTTGAAATTTCCATGATTACTCTTATTGTTGTTTTGACGTTAAACTGTTTGGAATATTTTCCAAATGGGATACGAGAAAAGCTGTAAATATTGCAACCACTTAGATTTTGAAAAGAGGGGTGAAAGGGGAGTTAATTTGTTTCAGTGCCCTCTGCTGGTAAAATAATTTATTGCAAAAGTGATGCAGACAAACAGTTTTTAATACATTGTATTCATTTCTTTTTGAAATAACATGAGATAAAATGTGGCAACATTCATTTAGAATACTTAAAGGGACATTATCTTAACAAGACTGTAAGTGATAAAGTTATAATAATTGCACATTGCTTCACACTTTTGTGTGGTCTTTGAATTTGTTCGTTGGCCCCACAAATCAGTATGGGGGTTGTTTAACTAAGTAAAGCACTGTGTATTAATGTTTTCCACTTTTTTATTTTCCTCTGTGCTGTCCTGCAGTGTTTGTAATGTAATAAATGTAAGAGTGAGAGTAAAAAAAGAGTGAGTGTGTGTGTACCACCTTAGGGGCTTGTCGCTTAATATAAGCATCAAAACAAGGTCTCGCTTCATTTAACAATAGTTCCATAAACACTCATGGGACATGTTGCAGCTGCACTAAAATAACAAAACAGGTGGACAAAATAATTTGCATCTTTAACTATAAAGAGGGCAAAAACCATTCAATTCAGTGAACAGATTCTGTCTTAGATTATAGTTATATTATCCATCAAATAAAATACTTAGAGAGTATTATTCAAAGTATACTTAGACATTATTTCATTGATGTTAGGACCCAGAAAGTTTAATTAGATTTATCAGAAGGTCACAGAGAGTGCCTCTCATTAAAGCACATGCCCACCCCTTGTGCCCACCTTTCTGTTGTACTCTTGTGGTGCTTGTAAATTCTGTCATACTGAGAGGGCAATAGAATAATGGGCTGAATACTCTAGACTGAAACATACGTCACAATTTAGAATTCTGAAATTTGAATTTACAGTTTGAAAAACAAATTGCTCTAGACAGAATACAATTACGTCAGACCATTCAAGCAGTTTCGTGTTACCTTCAAACATTTTTAACCTTCTCACTTCATGACGTTATCCCGCCAATTACACTGGCCTCCTCACACAATGTTGTGAAAGCGGTCGGTGTTTGAGGCATTTTGAGCCCCGCGCTTGGTTTGGGAACCTTTAGACTGCGCCCAAGCATAAATAACATTAGTTGCTCATTGGTTGACACGAGTTGTTGTACGTTCTAAAGACCACGCCCATTGCTCGTTAAGCGCTGAGGGCGGGATGTGTCAAACGGTCTGGACGCAATGTTCAGTTATGAGTAAGTGCTCTGGAAAAAAACGATTTACATTGAGTTCAACTCGCTGGAACAAAGATATATATATATATATATATATATATATATATATATATATATATATATATATATATATATATAGAGAGAGATAGATAGAGATAGATAGATAGATAGATAGAGAGAGAGAGAGAGAGAGAGAGAGAGAGAGATACAAGAAAGGTTTTGCTGTGTATAGCTTCAGTTTATTCTTTGCGCTTTTTTCTGCATGGAGATTGTAATTGCAAGTCAATGCCAACCTGCCTATATGTTTTCTTTCTTTTTTTTTTTTTTTAATTGATTGAGCAAAATTGCCAAATGAATGGAGTTACATTTTGCCTTGTTGGAATACCCCCAAATGGAGAAACTGTAGTAAGTTTCACCTTTTGATATCTTTTAAGCTGAATGTGTCTGTGACTGCTTTGCATACATGTTTACTGTAACTTCACTGGTAATATAACAACCCAGTGCTATGCCATACATTGCTTTGAAGAGGATGAATGAGAAATCTATAGGTCCTATTTACTTGTGATATTTTCAAGGAAGTTAGGCTGTCAAAATGTATGTCGAAACGTTTTATCTAGGATTCTTAAATGGCAACACAGGCTTATGGACAAGTCAAATATGTGTGCTGACATTGTAATATATGTATAACATCATAGTTGCTTGCAGTGAGGTGCTAGAGGTTAAGATATATGTTTAACCTTGACACTTGGACATAACTGACATACAGATATGCTATAACAAAAGTGAACTGGACGAAAAAAAAAAAATGTGCCTGACTAGAGTAAATTCCATATGTCGGCCCCCAGAGACAGATAGAAGGGACATCGTGACTGTCAGTTTGACCCCACACAGAAGGCGGAGGATGTATATCAGTGTCCATTGTTTCATACGGTACAGAACACTGAAGCGCACACTGGTCCATGATGCCAGCTGCATCCTACCCATACTGTAAAACTTAGTGAAACACTGGAACTTCCCCACCCTCAGAGGTTGTAAGCCTTTGGATGCTTAGCATAATATGTGGTAGATGATGTGATTGATCAGCTATTTGATATTATTTTGTGGCCTTGCAGTGGACCCAAAAGGAAAAAGAGGAATGTTGTTGATATCAGACAGGAATTTATTGATGTCAGCAGTTTAACAAAGTTATGTAGTAACTTGTATCTTTTAATTAAAAAGTGTGTAATTGTCGTTAAAGTAGTTTCTCGTATCCCATCTTAAACGTTCCAGCCTTAATACAAGTTAAGCTCAATCTACAGCATTCATGGCATAATGTTGAAGCTGGAACATTTAAGATGGGAAACGAGAAACAATTTTCTCAGACTTCATTCACTCCCGTTGCAATTGCCTAATTGTAAACACAACTTTTGCTTTTTATATATATACATATATATATATATAATAAACGATTGACGAGTTGAAATTATTTTTTGTGGAAATCAACATTATGCCACAAATGCTGTCAATCCATCTTAACTTTTATGGGGTTGGGGATGCCCCCGGAATCTACGCCCCTGCGTAAGTAAACCATTTGAAGGTTATTTGTATATGCTGTCTGTGCTGGTTTAGTGTCCTAAAGGAATTATGCAGATCAGGCAAATGCACTCAAAAAAATTGCAGCTGAGAGCAAAGTTTTACGCACTTCCGATCTTGCTGGATGATTCTGAGCGCCATTTAACATTATTATTAAAATGTATTATTATTAATGATAATAATCAATTATATTTCAGGTATATTTTAGTTATAATGTCCATTTTGCTTAGGTATGAAAGAAATTGTCTCTTAGCTAATGCTGTTAATTATATAGTGGACCTTACAAAATATTATAATTTTGGTCACATTTTATCTTTTTAAAAATGTACAAATTCCATGTATTCCATCAACAAATATGATTTCTTGAAATTGCATATATTATAGGCCTATTGCGTACATATGTTTTATTTCATGATTTTTTTTTTTAATAAAATTTTATTTACATTGATATGTAAAACAAGAGCTGAAAGTTACTGTCTCTTAAAGTTACCAACAAACTGTAAAGAACAGAAAGGGTGTTAAAAGAGATATTCAGTAACAAATGGATTGTGTGGATCTTTGGACAATTTACATGGGACAAGTCAAATCAAAATTTTACTCGCAGTGAAAAGATCTCGGTGTCAAACTTCGCATAGAGTAAAAGATCGATATCGGGACTGTTCAAATGAAGATCACAAATAATTGGAAAATCTTTATTTGAACCCGTCCCTAATTTCATTATTTTTATTTTAAGCAATACATGGCATTTTTTTTTACTTTCAACATAGCAAAATCCAATTCTTTTTGCGTAGCCCCGGAACCTGCTTATGCACCCCCAGGGCACACCCGCGTAAACCCGGTTGGAAATCACTGGTTTAGTGAATTCGGCCCTATCTGTTTAAACATCCAGTGTAAGACAGAGGCTAAATTCGTAATCTCATACTGTACTACTATAATTTTCTTACAATTTCTGCTGTACAATAAATAGTAAGAGCAATATGGTAGTATCCGATTCCGAATTTAGCCAGGGAGAGTGTTCAGGAAACCTGTTTGAAAACATTCATTATTTTTGCAATTCCAGTTGGTGATGCTAGTGGTGCAGAAATGACAGATAACATAAAAAAAGATTGTGTAATTAGTCCTTTTCCTTTATGCTGTTGAATATTCTTCAAGGTCCTCCAATTTTGACCCACAGTTTTGCTGAACCACATAGACATGAGTTTCATTGCATGTAGGAGTGCTGTGGCACTTGTAGAATTTTCTCAGAGTGTTGGGAAAGCTTTTTAGAATCACAGCTGTATTTGCAGAGCAGCTAGAGCTCTGAACAGACTCACTGGATACCTCCTTTATTTGGTTTTAGAAAACCAGAATAGGGCTGCTTAATTAGTCATCACTGTCTAAATAATATAAAAATGGAATAGTATTTGTTTTTATAATTTAGAAAATAACTGGGGAATTCTGTTTTTTGTCAGCCTGATCTTATGAAAATTACATAACTGTGGAGGCATTTTTGCAAAATTATATTATGTGGTTCCTTACACATATTGATGCAACTCTGAGGTGAAATGACCACTGTGTGGCACTAAAAGCAAGTGAAATTTTCTCCCAAACAGACCTACCTCCCTACCTTAAACCTTAAACCTAAACTTAACCGATAGTGTCATAAAAAGCAAATGTGACATGAAAAATGCAATTGCTGAAGCAACCACATCATTTTGTGGTGCTTCTATGACATTTTTGGCTCACATGTCAACGAATGTGTTCTTCAGGAATCGTACCCCAGTCCTTTGCATCACAAGTGCAACAATCTATCAGTTGAACTACTGCGCTCTTTCTCTTGACCAGACTTGTAGGCTAAAGGTAGTTGGTCATGTAATGCACACAATACAATGTATTTATTGACTTACAAGTCATGCACTTTAGTAAAAGTGTTTTGATGTCATAATATAGCATTGTGTGAGGAATAGGGCAAAAAAACAATAGCTCTCTAGTGTTCATTTTACCAGAAAACAGCTGCAATCCGTAAAACGAGCCACGATCAATTCATTTTGCAGGTATAGTAACGTGGTACTATGAGATAAGGTTGTTTTTTGTTGACTAGGTGATACTTTCAAGAAATGACTTTTACTGTGTAATGTTATAAGAGGCTGGTGAAAATTTGGAGCACTGATCTCAAATTGAGAGCTGGACAAGATGTCAAGCTGGGTACCACAAACTTACAATGGAATCAATTACCATAAAACTGTCTCTGACAATTTTTTAAAAGTACAAGTATGTCAAGAAGTATATATTAGTTGATTAGTTGGTGTATTAGTTTTAAAGCAGAATAACACCTTAACTACTACGGTTTTTCGGACGTCTACAGAAAGAAACACAATATTGTCACTTGACCGTTATCACCCTCTCTCGTTAAAAAAAGGTTTACCACTCAGCCAATTCCATCGGTTACATCGGATCTGTGATTCAGAGGAGAAGTTTGAAGAACAGTCATACATAGTGTTTAATCAGTTTAAATCAAGGAGATACCCACACGATTGGCTTCAACTGGCGTACAATAATGTTAAAGGGTTGGATAGGCAACAAACACTAAATCAGAATTATAAAAGACATTTTCGGTTAATTATGTACTAACTTATAATAAATCTTCTCAGGAAATTAAAAATATTATTCAAAAATACAGGTACATTCTTTCTACAGATCCTTCATTACAGAATATTTTTTTAAATCCTCCTTTATTCATTCACAAAAAATCCCGTAATTTAGCAAATAAACTGGTAAAATCTGATGCAGTTACAGAAAAGAAACATGCATTCATAAAGGTTTGTTATCCTCTATAATAAGAATCAATCAATTCACAGATTTACATACGGTAAAAATCTGTTATATTAACTCTTTGATCACATGTTCCACAACACATGTGATCTACATGTTAAAATGCCCCTGTCCATTAATCTATGTTGGGAAGACGTCAAGATCTTTAAAAATACATAATTGAACATAAAAAAGCTATTAGAAGACATGACATCACCTTGTCCATCTCTAGACATTTTCATGATTGTAATCACGATATAAAACTGAAAAGGTAGAAAGTTCCAGAAGATGTGGGAATGTGAAGAAAAAACTTCTACAACGGGAATCTTATTGGATGTATTGTTTGAAGATCCTTGTCTCCATTGGGCCTTAATGAGAATTTCGATCTCTCCTGTTACCTCTAAGCACCCAAATAGTCTCTCACCCATACTCTGTAGAATATTAATCATTGTTGTACATTTATTTTGTATTTCACTTTGCCATTGATTAATTTTTTCAATTGATTATAGGTGGCGATATTGATTTATGAATGACATTTGTTGCTTGATGTGTCAGATCACCATTTATTTTTGTTAAATATGTGTTGATGTGTTCATGATTATATTGTGGCTCATATACTGTGATGGGGTGGATTTTGTGTTTGCATCTTATATGATTGTATTAATGTGTACTCTGATGAACCCCTTATGTGATTCTAGGTGGTGATATGGACCTATGAAAGGCACTAGTTTCTTGACACATTGAATCACTTCACACATGCACTAAGATGTCCTGTCTAAGAAGATTGTTGAGTAATTAATGAGAATCATATTTGTTGAGTGTTCCATTACCTGTGAGTAGAAGTTAATGCCCACACCTGGGAAGCCATCAGACTTAATTTAAAAAATCTCTGTGCAGTTCTGTAACAAAATTACACGCTGAAGAAGGCCATGAGGCTGAAACATCTGTGTTCTCCTGTACTGTGAGATATGAATAAAACATAATAAATTAAGAAAAAGGATTGCAGATAATCTTGCTTTTGAGACTGTTAAAATTTTTTTTTGTGGATCTACGCTCCCTGAACTGGTAGAGTGCAGTGATTCCATTTCTTTGATCGAAGGGGTGGGAGAAAAAAAATAGATACTCTGATGCATTGTGATGCTTTCTCCAACCATTCTAAATTGATTCTCAAAAAATCTGAATCTATTCTGAGTTTAATTTAAAACGTGACAGCACAGTGGCGCTTATGTGAGATAGAGTGAGATGCTTGAAACAAATGGTCACATACTAAAGCCATTACAGCACATCACAGAACTGATTGCAGACTGGATATATCAACCACATGACCATCTTCCCCAACTAAAACTACAATCTCAAAATTCTTTCACAAACTCAAGCACATAGCAACGGGAAATCAACAAACAACATAAAAAGAAGGCTTGCTCCCTATATTGCACTGATTTGCACAGAAAGGGATAAAAACAGCTGAAAATAATGATGAGACAGCAGTTTGGGAGACATGGGTGATGTCTTTATTTTCAAATAATTTTTTGTCTCCTGCTTCCTAATGCCTTTCTCTCCTCTTGCGCTCTCTATTTCTTTGGCTGTTGCTCATTGCCAGTCTAATGCTTGTCGGAACAGTGCGCATACACTTGTGGTGTGGAGAGGAGATACTGACATCTGCATTCTCACAGAAGCAGATATCTCATGTAGCCATCCTGAACCAGCAAAGGATAGTGGTTATAGATATAGGCTAGGGATTGATAAATTCTAAATTAGTAATTTAATACTATTTAATACTGAGTGTGTATATTGATAAAAAAAATTGGAGGACAAGATGCATCGTGATTCCTCGAGAATCATTTTGTAATCTAATCGTTACCCTTTGAATCGTGAGGCCAATGAAGATTCACACCTCTAATTTCAAGCTTGTCTATATCTGCATTTCATGCTTTGTCGTTGTCCAGTCTACACTCGATTGAGTAATGCCAGACTTGACACTTAGACAAACACATTGGTAAAAATCACATCATAAAATCTAGGTAGCACCAGGTTTAAAAGCACTATACCCTCCTCAGCACCCCTGTCATATTTCAGAACAGGACTTAGTCTAATTAGTATCTTAACTGGTAAGGAATGGATTGAGCTACCATTAACCGAGGCTGAGAAGCTGAAAACTTTCAGCCCATAATCCTCTATTTTTCTGTACCCTTGGGGCCTTGGGTTACCACTTGTCTCTGTATACATTACAGACTGTCCTCAATAATTAACTTGGCCCTTGCCCTAGCCTGCTGACTTTGTGTGTTAGAGAGTGAGCATGCCCCCTGTGCATCAGAAGCAAAGGGTAGTTCTTCAGGCTTGACAAGAGAAGCTCTTGGTCCAATTAAACTAATCCAGTAATCTCCTGGAGAGGCAGAGATGGGTGCCATTCCCCCGTGGGCAAATGCCTGCAGGCCTCCCAGAACTCTGCTCTTCCTCAGGGATTCAAGACTGGCCATTAACTTGCTGTCAGACATCAGCATTGACCTTCTCAGAGTGACAAGTAAATCCAAGAGAGCACTGAAGCAAGGTCTTTTTCTTAAGCAATCTTCTTGTTTTTGTGGTCTGCATCAATACTCATCCCTTGTCCTTTCACTTTATACAAGTTTTCACAAACGTTTTTTAGCTCATTATGGGAATGATGGAGTTTGGAGCATGCTTAACCTTTGACCCTTTTGTACAAAGAGAGTTGGGCTGGGGAACAGATTGGAGCCAATTGAGCTGGTTCTTGAGTGACACTCTTTGGAGTTCCAATTTCATTGAATATATAGGCCCTTTTCCCACCTACAGTCCTAGTACTTTTCCCATAGTAACTTTCTAGATGAGAACTCTTACGATGAACAGAACAACCGTGGAGACATTTCCTCTTTTGCATTCCGACTCACAGAAGTAACCCTCATAGTGACGTCATCTAATATTGTCCATTTTTCTTTTGTCGTTATTTGCAGGTGCGATTGAATAGCAACAAAAACAACAACAACAACAACAAAATCAATAACAACGACGGAGGACACCGGGATCGAAGCTACACTTTTGTTAGGGCTGTTTTTATATGAGCTTTGGCTGCATCGGAAAACACAGGAAGCTGTCTAATCAGTTAATTGTTTAACCGAAAGCATTTTTGAATGAATGGAACTCGTTGAACAGTTTAAAAAGCACCTTATTTCATCCTACCTTCATCCATCCTTATACAGCCTCCAAAAGCATTTTCCAGTTTTCTTACACAGTCTGTGTCTTCAGGTTACAGTTTAAACTAGTCTTGGACGGTGTCCCTGACAACGTGTTGAAAATGCACTATAAACCTATTTATCAAAAAAATCTTTTACAATAAAGGATTTTATGACTCAACATAAAATACAGTATTGAAATACTCACTCATTGACTTAAAAAAGACATCTTGATGCAAGTTAATCACACAGTAACAGGCACGCAATACTTTCCTCATGTAAACTAGATTTCATGATGGTTTAGTGTACAATAGAGTTCAGTTCCTACTTTCGATAAACATCTGATAGTTTATATTCGTCATCCCAGGAAAAAATCTATGTAGTAATCCAGAAATCACTTTATTTTCTGTATAATCACACAATACAAATAGTACAAATGCGATGAAAACATAAAGCGTGTCTCCCGATGAAGTCACACATACACATCCACACAAATGTGAAATGGACGATCCTCTTTAGATACTTAGTTTGTTATATGTTATTTTTGTTAAGGATTTCTGTTTACTCAAAGCTATTTGTGTGTCATAGGTTTTTGGCCAATCAAAGGCTGCAGCACCTCCCACAGTCCGCCACAGTCCCTATACGCCCTAAAAGTACCTACACCGGAGTATGTCCCCTTAAACAGCTTTGAGGAACTATAGTTCCTCAGGTGCGCAAAAAGTACTAGTCTCGGGGAGAAGTACTTAAAACGGGTTTTATTACCGTCAGTGGAAAATGGCCTTATGAAAACAATAAACAAAATAACGGGAGAGAATTATGGCAAAAAGAGAGATAGGGTGGGTCTCTGAATGGGCCTTGCTCATATCTGAGTGGGAGGTACAATCCAGTCTTGATATTGACTTTGAAATGCAGTGTTGACAATGAACCACTGTCTGTACCCCACTGGAGTGGAGTGGGACCGGCAAATGTGTGATGAGATGGTGGGGGATTGGGTAGGTTAGGGTTGAAAGGTCAGACAGAACAGCTCCACCCCTCTCTCAGAGGTGAGATAGCTTCAAGAGGCCTGGTGTGAAGATTGACAGTGGTTCATAGGAGACCTGCTGGACTCAAAGGGCAGTAAGAAGGAAAAGGAATGAATGTCCTTCTTGTGGAATAGAAAGGAGACATTCTCAGCCCAGCTGAGGACTAGTACAAGAATGTGTTTAGTATGAATAAATACAAAAAGGAACAATCGAGAAGAAAAACAGCAGATAAGAACACTATAAAATAGCAGAAGGAGTAATACCAGTTCAACAGAGCAGACATGGTTTGATGTTTTATGGGGGGTGAAACGCAGCACATTAATAGGTCATAAATGAAAGAGAAGTAGTGTAGGAGGAAGGAAGGGGAACATGATACCTCAGGTGCAGTCAACAAAGTTCTGTTTTCTTAAGCAAAGCACACACTTAACGTTTGTTTTCGGTCGTGATGGTGCACACACTACACTACTAATCGTAGACTGGGTATATCAACTACATGATCATTCGTCCTCAACTGAAGTTACAATCCCCAAATTCATTCACAAACACATGCACAAAGCAACAGGATAGTTTATTCGCAATAACATGTCAACAAACAACTAATTTGCACAGAATAGAAAAAATACTGATTAATAAAACGACGGTCCCATCAGCGGTCTGAAATAAATGAAAATGGAGTTCTAGAAACTTATATGATTCATAATAAGTAAAGGTATGATTCCTACATTGTGAAGTAGGACATGTTACTGGATCAACATCCTTGCTGGTCCTGGAACAATATTCCTATCAACCAATTAGATCCCAGGGATAGGGAAAGGGATAGGATTAGGACTATGTTTGTTTGACAAGAATGTTGTTCCAGGACCAACAAAAATATGTTGATCCTGGAAAACGTACTACTTGGCAAAATCACTGTCACCAATGTAAGATAGAAGTCTCTTACAAAACAAGCCAACGGACAAAAGAGTAATGGAAGAAAAAGCTATGAGTCCAGAGGTAAAATTTAAATAAGCCTGATACTTTGAGTTAAGGTGTTATCGTCTGTGAATTTTACCTCAAACATTTCCGAAGGTTAGTCTTGTATGCTTCCATTTCTTTTTTTTTTTTCCATCAATCCACGCATCTTATCACGTGGCTTGTTGAGCGTGTTACCGCGGAGACGTAGCGCGTGTGGAGGCCCATGCTATTCTCTGCGGCATCCACACACAACTCACCACGCACCCCACCGAGAGCGAGAACCACGCATTATAGTGACCATGAGGAGGTTACCCCATGTGACTCTACCCTCCCTAGCAACTGGGCCAATTTGGTTGCTTAGGAGACCTGGCTGGAATCACTCAGCACACCATGGATTTGAACTCGCGACTTCAGGGGTGGTAGTCAGCATCAGTACTCACTGAGCTACCCAGGCCCCATCTATGCTTCCATTTCTTTACTTAAGGTTTCGTTAACACACATCAGGAATATCTGCACTTGTTTCTCAAATAATTCAAATAATTGATGGATGTTGTTACATGTTTCTTTAGCCATCACTTTAGGTGTGCTGTTTTCCCCACAAATTTCGAGGCACTTGCTCTTTCTGCTTGGTGGAAAATCAGATCTGTTGGCTCTCTGCTCAAGTGGAATGTGACTGGAATGGGAAGAGGCTTGATGGACAGTCAGAGGAAGAGTGGACTTATTCTTTTCGGGCAGGAATATTTGAGCCGTGTTGTCATTTTCAGACTCTATTGTGTGGGCTAAAGAGGACAAAAAGTGCAGTTAATTGTTTCTCAAGTCAGCAGCATAAGCTCATTCTGTGGGTTTGGTAAACCAGAGAGAGAAACAGTACTGAGAAAGAGAGTGAGAGATTTATAATGGGGAAGAATGTAAGTGTAGCAACAGGTGCTGTAGAGTAAGAGATAACTGGGATGCAATTGAGAGTGTGGGTTTGAACACACTCTCAATTGTGTGACAGTACATAGACAGTACATAGAAGCCAGCGGGAGAATGAATGAAAGGAAAATGTAAAAGTGCTTAGTCAGAATTCCAAAAAGATTATGGTCATTTTAAATGCGTCTAAGCACTGTTTTGTATTTGCTTTTTTAACTTACAATTTCAGTGACATTGTAATAGGTTACTTTGATTAGCTGAGGGTAATATGATGACAATTTTTTGTTTCATTAAAAAAATAAATGTTATAGAATTTGTAGGGATGTATACTGGTATCGAAATCGGGTCCGATACTGCGCTTAGGTACTCACGATACCGTCTGATGTACAGATGTCATTGTTTAAACATTCAGCGCACAATTTAAAATTTCTGTATGTCCTAGTGTGATTATTAAACCCCAATGACTGCGATTTAATCAAATAAATATACAGTTTGCATGTGCTGCGCACTTCAAAGTGAACTTGTGAAGTGGCTGCTCATACACTAAAAACGCCTCATTATGAGCATCACGCTTGCACTTTGTGTGTGGTAGATGACCAAGAACAGACCTCATTCACTCTACAGTGTGCAGCACATATAGAGACTACATATCTATTTTATTTACTTTGTTTTCCGCCAAAATAAAAACGAAATTTAAATGGAAAAAAATATGACAGAAATGTATCCCTACTGTATAATTAATATTGAATGATAGAATTGAATTAAACTGTCAAATATGGAATTCAGAAAACATAAAACGGAAAACAGAATTTTGAAAAAAAAATAAAAATAAAAATAAAAAAATAAATAATAATAATAATAATAATAATAATAATAAAACTGATTTTATAGAGCCCTACATGTTAACATGCAGAAATGCCTTTTTTTGTGGAAAAACCACAGGTTAGGAACCTGCCCATTACATTTCCAAAAGAATCCTTATTGATTGACAGTTATTAATAAAAAAAAAATTCTGTGAAATTTTTAATTTTTGACAATGTGAGAGCTAAAAATGACTTACTGTTTTTTTATATAATGTCTTTTGAGTTACAGTTGCTGAAACCAATAAAGTCAGCAGGTCAGCTCTCTCGGTTTTGTTTATAGTAAATATTTGTATATACATTTTTGTCTATAAAATTTGTTTTGTGTGAGTTTTGTAATTTTGTGACAGCTAAAAATGACTTTTTTTGATTATGTCGTAACAGTTTCTGAAATATAATAAACATGCTGTCTTCAAATCATCAGTTTTGCAGCAGTGTATTTGAAAATGGCATCATTACAAAAAAATAAACCAAGTCAGTGGCGTATCCAGGACATTTTTACTGGGGTGGCCAAGATGTGGCACAGACCTAGTGTGGGGTGGCGATACCGGGAGAACCTTTATGAGTGGCACATGATCAAAATGTGTAAATATCGCATTGCTTTGCTTCAACATCTACACATGTAGAATAAATGAATTCTTAAACTCATGTTAGCATTCACTGAATTGTTTGTATTCAATATCAGACTGTTGTTTTGACATTTGACGACAGTTTTCTATTCCTGTTCTATTTCAACCTATTACAGTTTCTGGGAATCTCTGGTTATTTTTAAATCAGTAATTGTTTAGGAAAAGTCAGTTACACATTTTTAAGAGCTATTCTCATTGTAGAGAATTAATCTGCATATAACATCAGGTATAGTGTATAATCATATAAAGATACAAGTACAGGTGATAACTGATTGAGGCGCAATTCAATCAATCATTCAATCAATTATTCATTCATTTATTAGCTATAACTGCACTGTCCAGCAGAAATATTGTTAAATTGGGTACAAATCAGTGTGTGAAATTGGCTACGAGGGCTTATAGGTGTCTGTCTGGAAACCCCAAAATTGCAGATTGAGCTCTGAATACAGTAAAAAACAAAACTCTATTTACAGTGTCTACTCAGGTTTATTTTCCACATGTTCTGATAGCTTCAATTACTTTGAATATTACCAAATAAAATAGTTAGTCAAATCATTTGCGGCATTTAAGTGCAATTTGCCCTGCCTCTGCATATTTAAAATGTCAAATAAGGTATAAAAACTTTGAAGATTTTATTGGTCTGACTGACCAATAATACACATAAAGAGCTCATAAATAACTAATGTAAAGATTTAAAGTACAGTCACAGCACAAACCCTTCCATTTCACACACAGGTTAGCCATATACAGGTGCATCTCAATAAATTAGAATGTCGTGGAAAAGTTTATTTATTTCAGTAATTCAACTCAAATTGTGAAACTCGTGTATTAAATAAATTCAGTGCACACAGACTGAAGTAGTTTAAGTCTTTGGTTCTTTTAATTGTGATGATTTTGGCTCACATTTAACAAAAACCCACCAATTCACTATCTCAAAAAATTAGAATACATCAGAAGACCAATTAAAAAAAAACATTTTTAGTGAATTGTTGGCCTTCTGGAAAGTATGTTCATTTACTGTATATGTACTCAATACTTGGTAGGGGCTCCTTTTGCTTTAATTACTGCCTCAATTCGGCGTGGCATGGAGGTGATCAGTTTGTGGCACTGCTGAGGTGGTATGGAAGCCCAGGTTTCTTTGACAGTGGCCTTCAGCTCATCTGCATTTTTTGGTCTCTTGTTTCTCATTTTCCTCTTGACAATACCCCATAGATTCTCTATGGGGTTCAGGTCTGGTGAGTTTGCTGGCCAGTCAAGCACACCAACACCATGGTCATTTAACCAACTTTTGGTGCTTTCAGCAGTGTGGGCAGGTGCCAAATCCTGCTGGAAAATGAAATCAGCATCTTTAAAAAGCTGGTCAGCAGAAGGAAGCATGAAGTGCTCCAAAATTTCTTGGTAAACGGGTGCAGTGACTTTGGTTTTCAAAAAACACAATGGACCAACACCAGCAGATGACATTGCACCCCAAATCATCACAGACTGTGGAAACTTAACACTGGACTTCAAGCAACTTGGGCTATGAGCTTCTCCACCCTTCCTCCAGACTCTAGGACCTTGGTTTCCAAATGAAATGCAAAACTTGCTCTCATCTGAAAAGAGGACTTTGGACCACTGGGCAACAGTCCAGTTCTTCTTCTCCTTAGCCCAGGTAAGACGCCTCTGACGTTGTCTGTGGTTCAGAAGTGGCTTAACAAGAGGGATACGACAACTGTAGCCAAATTCCTTGACACGTCTGTGTGTGGTGGCTCTTGATGCCTTGACCCCAGCCTCAGTCCATTCCTTGTGAAGTTCACCCAAATTCTTGAATCGATTTTGCTTGACAATCATAAGGCTGTGGTTCTCTTGGTTGGTTGTGCATCTTTTTCTTCCACACTTTTTCCTTCCACTCAACTTTCTGTTAACATGCTTGGATACAGCACTCTGTGAACAGCCAGCTTCTTTGGCAATGAATGTTTGTGGCTTACCCTCCTTGTGAAGAGTGTCAATGATTGTCTTCTGGACAACTGTGAGATCAGCAGTCTTCCCCATGATTGTGTAGCCTAGTGAAGCAAACTGAGAGACCATTTTGAAGGCTCAGGAAACCTTTGCAGGTGTTTTGAGTTGGTTAGCTGATTGGTATGTCACCATATTCTAATTTTTTGAGACAGTGAATTGGTGGGTTTTTGTTAAATGTGAGCCAAAATCATCACAATTAAAAGAACCAAAGACTTAAACTACTTCAGTCTGTGTGCACTGAATTTATTTAATACACGAGTTTCACAATTTGAGTTGAATTACTGAAATAAATGAACTTTTCCACGACATTCTAATTTATTGAGATGCACCTGTATATTGTGTATAGTGCATAGCCTGATTATTATGTCCTGATGCCCACCAGTGCCCTTTAAGTGCAATTACACATGCATTTCAAGGATGGTCAGTTTCGTGGTATGTGCATTCTGTACGTTTGATTGGATTCTTTATAAAGACTTATGAGTTATGACCAAAATATTGTTGGATGTGTGTGTTTGGGTATATATAAATTTTATGTTTCCAAATTCTGTTTTTGTAAATGCTGTTTGTAAGCCTGATATGTGTGTTTATTTTGTCCCCCAACACTGATCGGTCCCACGTGTCTCATTGTTCCTCTGTGTCAGCGGCTTTATTGTCAGAGCGACTGTTTTTGTGTAGTGACTTTGTATCCTCTGTGTCACCGTCTGTCTATCTGCCCATCCATCTGTCTTTTCCTCTTTCTCCTTGTACTGAGATCACTCCATCATTCACTCCTCTATCCTTGTTATATTTCTGTGCCAAAGTCCCTTTCAAGGCATGGCTATCTGCTTGGCAGCCATTTTGGGAAAGCTCCTGGGCAGCTATTTTCTATGGATACAAGAGGCATGAAAGTACAGCTCCTATCTACTTGATTGGGAAAAGACTGAAGTCTCTAAAATGGTTGTTCAATATGATCAAAGAACATATTTCAAATCAGCAGTTAAATCTGACAGCAATGGTATCATAAATTGTGTTTCTTCAGCTCAGATCACACGAAAACATGCTATTTGTCATCTTCTCGAGTTAATTGACAGGCGATGTCTGTATCTAAAAGGTAAGTGGCTCTTTTATCTGTAAGGCAGAACTTCCTTTTTTACATCCGCCATATTGGGCGTTCCAATTTCTCCAGTTCATTTTAATTCAAGTGCTCCATCTCGAGCTCAACAGTTTCTGGTTGTGCTTAACAGTGACTGCATACTCACAGGGACACATGAGTCAAACTGTGAGAATTCCTTGATGTGTTTGCAACTGTGAGATTGTCATGATTATTTTTCTGACAGCTTGCAATAGCAGCTGTTTGATTTAGAGCCATTGAATGAGCATTTTCAGTCTTTCTGTTTGTCTTTCTCTCACAGAAAGCAAATGTGTTATTTACTTAGTCATCATCATAAATAAAGCTCCAAACGTAAGTTCGGGAGAAGCTTGTACAGCTAGGCCTGCCAATCATATCCCAAGGGTATATAGCCAGCTGCTTCCCTCACACCTGTGACTATTCTCTTGGTATGCCTCCACCTCCCCATCCCCACCTATACAGTGTATTTAATAATGCCTATACCCAGTGGTGGAAATGGCCAAGATTCACTGGGAGGACCCTAGTTATTATGTAACAATTTACTGTTTCTTTTAAAATAAATGATGTATTCTTCAAACTTTCTGTTCGTCCAAGAATCCTCTACTTCTGTTCAGCATATATTGTTAATTAAAGCTGCAAGTTTAGGACCTGTGAGGAGTCTGTTTCTCAAATTAGATACTCTGATGTACTTGAATTCTTGTTGTTGTGGATCTGGGTTGTCCACTTCTCTCTCTGTCCCGGTTAGATCAAGTTTGTTTTATTCTTTCAAAACAAAAGTGCATGGAATAGCCTTCATCTCTCAGAAGAACAACACATTTATGAATTTGAAGAGAAATATGTTTCTTTTTGGTTATTTTTAAAACCGAAATTTGACTTGCAAGTGTAAAGTAACTACCAGTGTTCTCAACACCTCATCTCGAAAAAGTCATTATATTGCGATTTCCACACTTCATTAAGTAGACAGTGCTCAAGCCCAGTCCTGTGCTCAAGACCTGGATGGAAGTGCCGATTTAAAGTTAAAAACATTTTAATTATCGACTTGTTTCTTACATAAACCTATCAATTTGCTTCAGAAGACATTTATTGATCGATTGCAGTCGCATGGATTACTTTATTGCTGCCTAAATGTGACTTTGGGACCGTCAAAGTGCTGGCACCCATGTACATCCATTATAAGTTACTGACAGAGCTCAGTCTTCTTCTAAAAATCTTAATTTGTGTTCTTCTGAAGAAAGACAGTCATACACATCTGGGATGGCATCAGGGTAAGGGAATAATGAGTGAATTTTCATTTTTGGGTGAACTATTCCTTTAATGTGCTCCAGGACTATATGAAACAGTGAACTCATGAAGTAAGGGAAAATGTACACCCTGACAGGGTAATCAGGACCTGATGCAAAGTAGTACTGACTGTGCATTATCATGCTTTTTAAACAGCTACTAACCAATAAATGGCAATAATATATTGATTTTAGTTTAAATGATTTTATTATGACAGAAGAAAGAGACTACATAGTGATAAAAGATACATGAAAATAGCAAAGCTATGTAGGTTATTAACTGGGACAACAGTCAAAAAAAAAAAAAAAAAAAAAAACATCCATTTGCATTAAACACTAAAAACCATAACATAACATAAAAAAAAAAGATTTGATCACTGAATGCAGTGACTGACCAATCAGAACCAAGTTTTCCAGAGAGCCAATAATAGGTAAGAAAGTGTACCCTTGTTTTTTGTCCTCTGTGCAAAATGTCATTAGTAAAAGATGTTCTTTTATGATCCAGACACACAAGCATTTCTTCCTCGCCACTAAACCTTAAACCTTATAAACTGAACTCTAGTTTAAACCCTTTAGATTTCACACTGTGAGTGTATCACGTGCTTTCTACCCCCCTCACACATTGCTGTCAAGGCAAAGAGCAATGATCTGTGGTGTTACTCTCAACAGAACTTTAAATCATGCATTAACACACACAATTTAAGTTTATAATTCTGAGTGTGCAATGGCTAGTTTGGTAGGAAATCAGCAGTGACTGCCATGTCTCTGAGTCTAAAATGAGCTGACAGAGATGCAGGGCGAGTCAACCAGAGGGAGAGATAAAGAGAGAGAGAGAGACGTTTGTCTATATGAAAAGAGCTGCTCATCACACAACTAGCAGGTTGGACCGGGTTGGGGATAGAGTGGCCCTGCAAAGAGAGGTGGAGAGAAGGATAGAAGGATGGAATGAAAGAGAGATTGAAACCCCAAGTCGTCTGATTGGCAGAGTTCACACTGAGCTGACAGATACATCGACTGCTGCTTTGTGAAACATTTTTAAACTTCAAGCTTTCAAAAGCCCCTTATTTGTCAGAGAAGCAAAGCAAGTGGACATTGGAGGACTGTAAAAATCACTAGGATATCATACTAATGATTATAGTTTAAAATGATCGTGTTTTATTGGAAACTACCACTCAGCATTTTGGATATCAGACTTTTCCACCTAATTTTAATTTAACTTGCTGCCTTAACACTGGCTGCTTTAACACTAACATTATTCACTTCTGAAATTCTGTGGCATTCAACAACCTACAGACCAATCTGAGAGGAAAAGCAAATGACTATGATTCATTCCACTCTTGCACTGAATGTAAGCTACATGAATGAAAGATATTGCTGAAAGGGAGACCTTACAGGGGCTCTGAATCATATTGTGGACTATGTAAATGGAATGCAACGGATTAATCTGCTTTAAGAAGAAGCTGTCGTCACAGAAGAAGGGGACATCTTTGAAAGAGAGAAGGAAAGGAAGGGAGGTGACTCTACGTCTACTTTGAGCCTGTGGAGAATGGAGAGCAGTCCCCTGAAGCATAACTAGATCACTGAGCACATTAGGAGCAAGAAACAGGTTGATAGGTTTTCTACTCCAAGACGGTGGGGTTTTATGTTGGAGAATACGTTTACGGTCACTACTGCAAAATGTGTGAAGAGCCATTAATCAACAAGGATGGACATGCCTAAATCTTTTCTGGATGTCTGGAATTAGTTCTTGAACAAACCATTATGAGGGTGTGACAAGCCAAGAATGGAATTATTTTGGTGTGAGGAGCACCGTATCTCAAGTTCAAATTCATTAGAAATGGCTCTTAAACCTTTTGATGAATTGTTGACTTGTTGATCACCAAGGGACAAGTGCTCATGTCCAAGAGGAGGTGAGCACATGTTTATGTTCATGGGTGTGATCTCTATGGCCTGCTGACCTTGCCACGTTCTGCCCTGTGGTGGTGGACCTGGTGGTCCCCTATGTTCAGTCAGGCTGATTATGTGTTCAGTGAAGCAGTGCGTATCAGGGATTCCAGCTCCGGTGGGTAAGGAGTGGCATTTTGAGTTCTCAGTGGGCGTGGATTGCAGCGATCCGGAGGCTCGTTGTATATGGTTGGCCATTCTGAGGAGCACTGGTGTTCAGCCCAATCATGCATAGATATCTGGAACTGGCTTGATGCACTTTGGTCCGAGAAGGGTAAGAGATCAACTACAGTGTGATATACTACATAATTGAAGCTGAAGCCATTTTAGACCAGTGTGAATTTCCATTCAGGTCCAAGCTGGTTTGTGCTGATTTAGTTGGTGGACCAGCATGGCCATGTTTGTTCATCAGCAAAAAATGATGGACAACCAACATTCTCTTTCTGATAAAGCTGGTTGACCATGGAAGGCTTGCGGGTTAAGCTTGTAAGAAGCCTGTTAGGGATACCAGCACACCAGCAAAATTCAACATATGCTGGTCTTTTCAACAGTGATATTATGTTTAAATGCATCATGTCACCCGTCTGGAACTGTCAAAAGCAAATTCAGCTCCAGTTTCTTGAGAGAATTTCCAAACAGCAACATTATGTATCCTAGTCAGGTCCTTTGTGAACTGCTATTTGTTTATGTGACAGAAACTCAGCTGTGGGTCTGGCCACAGTGCTTACATGTTGTGTCACTCAGTAGGTATGTGGCATTGATTGATGTTTTTAAGCCTGGCTTGCGTGATGGGTTCACATTTGCTTTCTAGACTTTGAAACCGCAGTTTTTTCTTGGTGTTTGCTGTGCTTTGCCTGCTGTGGCTTATATAAGGAGTGCTTAGAGAGGAGCTAAAGCTAAGTGGAGAGGAAAAGATTTAGAGTGGTTCCCATGCCTGCATTAAGCATTTGAGTGTTTTTTTTTTTTTCTTTTTTCTTTTTTTTTTTTGTTTTTTGCATATGTATGACGGTGGGAGTGAATCACAGTAAGCGCTCCACAACCTTGTAGACTTATTCTCCCCCCAAGCACAACCACTGAACATGGACTGCATGTTTATTGGCCACTGAACTTTCTGCTTCACCCAAAGTGTTATCTGATTGGTTTTCAATAATGATGAGCAGCTCTGATAAGCAGGTGAGAAAAGGGTCAGATGCCTGAAGGTTGTATGGCATTTTATTTAAACAGACAACCTAAGCGTTTTTCCCTAATGATCGTGCCTGTCCAGTCAAGTCCAGTCCAGTTTAGACATTAATGTAAGCAAGAGAAATTTGAATATCACCACTCCAAAGAGATCTAATGATCTTTAATCTATTGTATCAGATCACTGGAATATAGCCTAACACTCATGTGTGTATTGTCACCAGGGTACGCAATGAGGAATCCTATCATTTTGAAGCAACACCTCTATCACTCTTTTTGCTTTCTCAGGGGCCGTTCACAACAAATGCTTTTTACATCTGTCTGTGCTGTTTTTTTATTGTTTTGTATGTAGACATGCACTAGATGGACATCTTTGACTGTTGCGCCACATCTCACTGTTTATTTAGTCTCGCATGTTAACGCAACACAAGTCTTGAGACAAATGCATTCTGTTCCATATGCAAGAATGCATGTTGTCTGATCAGCTCCTTAGTCTCCGTCCTTTTGTTTCTTGCACCTTGCCCTGCTTGACTGTTTTTTTTTCTTTTGCTATGCGTGTTTCACTCACTTGTGTTATCCACTGCTTTGTAACATGTCTCCACATGTACCAGCTTAACCAACAAATTCCTATTGTCTGCTCTCATTTCCTTCCAAATTTGTACTCCATCTTTATCTTTTCTTTGTTTGGATAGTACTTCCTTAGGTCCATTTTTCATGGTCAAGGTTAATACCGTGTCCATATGTTAGGGCAGATGGACAGTGGAGTCTTGACATACTTCAGGGAAACTGGAGCAGGAAGTGTTACCTTGGAGATGGAACAAGTATAGCCTACATGAGTAAGGGAAGTGGTAGGAGAGATTTTTGGGAAGTATTGATGATGTTCAGACAGTCTATTGAAGGTCACTGGCTCAGTGTTGGAAAGCTTTATTAGTCAGGATTATTTTTGGAGTATAGAGGATTCCCTTAATGGCCAGTTAAGGGAGGTACTGCAGTTCCTGCTTTATAGTTTCCACTTCCTGTTGTTGTTTTCCGGCACTGCAGCACAACCTGGGGTGAGGCCGGTGGAATGGAGCCAGGGGAAGAGGAAGTGGGTGGGCAGAGGGGGAATGAGTGTAGTGTCAGGCAAAAGAGACAAGTCATTGCCAAATCTGGCTATTTCTCTTATGCTAAATTCACACCGCAGCTGAATGTGTCTCAAAATGTTTTTTTTTTTTTGTTTTTTTTGTAAGGTTGTTCACATGACATTTTAAATGAAGCCCATATCTGATACTGGTCTGAACAGCCGACACTCCTAAACTGACCCTCATGTGTATAACACTCCTTGAGCATGCATATAACAAACCCTACAATTTTCATCATTGTAATATTTCAGTATATCGAGTCATTAAATTATCATTCAAATTATAATTAGCTGTTATGTTGTTTTTAAACTTGGTATATCAAATAATATTTCAGGATGTGATGAGAAATAGGCTATTTCTTGATGGCTAATGTAGTATTTATAAGTAATTTATAGTCGTACGTTGGAAATTTGATTACCTTCAAAGCTGAAGAATGTTATATTAAAAGTGAAACATCATAAGATTATGGCTAAGAAGAGTTGTTATTTATAATTATTTCAGATTTGAATTGACTTGCTTGCACTCGCAGTTTGAAAAAAAATCAGCAGTGTTTTCTGTGCAGAAAATCTCCCTCTCTATCTTTTCATGCACATGTGTAATCCAAACAAATAGCTGAACTCGGCTCTTTTTTTTAAAGAGTTTGTTAAGAAGAAAATATAAACTCAGCAAAAAGAGAAAAGTCCTCTCACTTTCAACTGCTTTTATTTTCAGCAAACTTAACATGTAAATATTTGTATGAACATAAAAAGATTCAACAACTAAGACATAAACTGAACAAGTTTCACAGACACGTGACTAACAGAAATGGAATAATGTGTTCCTGAACAAAATCAAAAGTAACAGTCAGTATCTGGTGTGGCCACCAGCTGCGTTAAGTACTGCAGTGCATCTCCTCCTCATGGACTGCACCAGATTTGCCAGTTCTTGCTGTGAGATGTTACCCCAAACTTCCACCAAGGCACTTGCAAGTTCCCAGACATTTCTGGGGGGAATGGCCCTAGCCCTCACCCTCCGATCCAACATGTCCCAGATGTGCTCAATGGGATTGAGATCCGGGCTCTCCGTTGGCCATGGCAGAACACTGAAATTCCTGTCTTGCAGGAAATCACGCACAGAATGAGCAGTATGGCTGGTGGCATTGTCATGCTGGAGGGTCCTTCAACGATAAACGTGAGTCCGACCATCACACCTGGTGAGACAAAATCGTGACTCGTCAGTGAAGAGCACTTTTTGCCAGTCCTGTCTGGTCCAGCGAAGGTGGGTTTGTGCACATAGGCGACATTGTTGCCGGTGATGTCTGGTAAGGACCTGCCTTACAACAGGCATACAAGCCCTCAGTCCAGCCACTCTCAGCCAATTGCGGACAGTCTGAGCACTGATGAAGGGATTGGGTTTTCCTGGTGTATCTCAGGCAGTTGTTGTTGCCATCCTGTACCTGTCCCGCAGATGTGATATTCGGATGTACCGATCCTGTGCAGGTGTTGTTACACGTGCTCTGCCACTGCGAGGACGATCAGCTGTCCTTCCTGTCTCCCTGTAGTGCTGTCTTAGGCGTCTCACAGTACGGACATTGCAATTTATTGCCCTGGCCACATCTGCAGTCCTCATGCCTCCATGCAGCATGCCTAAGGCACGTTCACACAGATGAGCAGGGACCCTGGGCATCTTTCTTCTGGTGTTTTTCAGAGTCAGTAGAAAGGTCTCTTTAGTGTCCTAAGTTTTTATAACTGTGACCTTAATTGCCTACCGTACGTGTCTTAATGACCATTCCACAGGTGCATGTTCATTAATTGTTTATGGTTCATTGAACAAGCATGGAAAACATTGTTTAAACCCTTTACAATAAAGATCTGTAAAGTTATTTGGATTTTTACAAAATTATCTTTAAATACAGTGTCCTGAATAAGGGATGTTTCTTTTTTTGCTGAGTGTATGACTTGCTATTAAATGTTTTAAACGTTTAATTAATCGGATATCCCGATACTGGTATCAGAATTGGGTCCGATACCGCGCTCACGTACTGGTACTTGTACTCGGAAAATTGCTTTGATACCAAAAAGCAACCATCTGAGGTACGAATATCATTACGTAAACATTCAGCGCACATATTAAAATCACGTCATGTCCTATTGAGATTATTTAACAGCAAAAGCTGCAACTGAATATTATAAATATATAGTTTGCACGTGCAGCGTTTTAAATGTGAGTGCTTGTGAATGTGTGGAGCAGGTGTTGTACAGACATAAAGACACAAGCTGCTCTTATCTTTAAGAGATCCTTGGTTCATACATGTAAAACACTATTATGAGCATTGCATGCTCTGTTTTTAGCAGATGACAGAGCAGGTTTTTTTTTAGCAGTTTTTAGCGCTAATTTACATTATAGCATGAGTCATATACAGACTACATATTTATTTATTTAAATAGTAGCCTTTTGCGGTTTAATAATCACTTTTGAGTCACGTTGCGACCGGCTTTTCTGGATTGGGAATCTGCCTTCATAACATCAGTGCTCCTTTGTCATAATAACACAGAAACACTTCAAAATAAAAGCTCCGCCAAAATAAAAGCTCAATTTAATGAAAACATTATGACAGAAATAAATCACTAATGTATAGTTATGTAATATTCACTGTTATACTACTACTACTACTACTACTACTAATAATAATAATAATAAATCAATTGAAATTGTATTACATTTAATCAATATCTCACATCTTTATTGTTCTGTTATGCAGCACTTTATTTGACAAAAATAACTCCAGTGTTGTATTTAGGATTGTGCTGTGAGGTTCAGTATAAAATCACTTCATTTGATAAAAATAATACAATATCATGTTGAAAATGAATTGTTTACTTTCATTTGATTAAAGTTTTAATGAACTAATTTATTTAAACGCCATTTCGATATAAAATGGAGTTCAGAAAAAAAAAAAAAAAAAAACAGGTATCGGACTCCGTATCAGTGAGCACTTAAAAAAGTATCGGTACTTGTACTCGTTCTCCAAAAAATGGTATCGGGACATCCCTATTTTAAACCATAACAGACCTTTATAATGGGGCAAATCAAGTGTGCAAATGATGAATTTTGAGATTGATCTAAAAATCACATTAAATCTGACCTGGCGGTTCACACTGAAGGCATTGGAAAAAATCTGATACATATCTGATTTATTTCCACATATGAAAGTGGCCCAGATCGGATTTGAAAATGTCAGATTCAAAGCGCTTGTGTCTGTTCTCACTGTCATCCAATTATCAGATCTGTGTCACATGTGAGGAAAAAAAAATCTGATTTGGGCCACATTCAGCTGCAGTGTGAATGTAGCCACTGCAATCGAGGAATTCTCTAGTAAAGGAGCCACTGCGGTCGAGAAATTCTCTAGTAAAGGAAGTTCAAATTAAATATTTGAAGTCAATAAACCTGACTCAACCTATAGAGCTGATCAATAGCTTAACAACACACCTCATAAATTTCTCAGATTTTTCTGTAAAATGTCCCTGACTCTATGCACCACTTGACCTGGAGTCAAAGATGACCTTTATTCACACATTTTGCATTATGAGTTAATTGTGTACATGGCTGCAAGGCCCTTTTGCTCCAGTTTTTCCACATCACATCAGGATCGACTTTGTTTATTTTCTCCTCTTGCATTGTTGTGAAGTCCCATGTGGTGCTTTATTTTAGCATCTGCATTTAAAATAGACATTCTTCAGACATTTCACATTCCGCTGTTTAAAGGGTCATGCCCTAAGGTGGGTGGAGTTTACAGAAACTACCTTTGTATGTAATTGAACTCACCCCTCTCCCACTAATTCCTTTGTTAATACATTTTTATGGAGAGTGGGAACATGGAGAGCAATCTGTCACAATGCTGTAACAACATCAGACTTCACTCCAAAGAAAGAGATCTTTTAGACACTGGAAAATAATACATTGCCATTCTGAAAACTTTCTAGGAAGTTACTTTGTGGATGATCATATCTATTGTCTCATTATGTTACTTTGGTTTGCTACAGGCTAGAGGCCACAAGGATGGAGGATTGTCATCCAGTCAGAAGACTCGACCCATGTCAGGAGAGGGCGTGGCCTGGAAGGGTCCCCGCACGGTGGTGCTGCAAAAGAACTCTCAGGGCTTCGGTTTTACGCTGCGGCACTTCATCGTGTATCCACCGGAGTCTGCTTTTCACACTAACCTGAAGGTAACAAAATTAACAACTTTAGATGGATAGTTGACCCAAAAATGAGAATTCTATCATCATTGACTCACCCTCTTGTCGTTTCAAACCTGTATGATTGTCTCTCTTTCGTGGAACACAAAAGGAGATGCTAGTAAGCATGTTAGTGACTGAAAACACAAGTCACCATTTACTTTGGGTTAGAGTGAGGGTTTGTTTTAGTACATGACAAAAATCATCTTTACTCATTAATATTTATTGTGACAAGTGATGCATGACAAGACAATTTGCCAGTTATTTGATTTCTATTTCAAAGTGTCCCACTGGGTAGCCTCATCCACAATGAAACATCTTTGGTCCAAAATCTTGCTGGTCCAAAATCAAGCTGATGTGTAATATATTTTAAAACTTTCTCCTATCCCAAATTAATATGCTCAGACATCCATAAGTAAGCCATTTGTATGTTGATTTAACTTAAAACTGAAAAATATTGTAGTTTTGTGGCTTTGAGTTTGTTTGTGTGAGTGGCCCACCCAGGTGACACAGCAACATTGGCTCAACCAACCAGGTGAGTTTGGGATGGGACTGTCTTGTTTTTTTCCAGCCAGTGGTAGACAAAGTGAGTGTTTAGGACAAATCTTTGAAAACAAACATTATTTTTGCTATTCCGCTGGTGATGCAAAAATTACATTCATCAGCTTTAAATATTAAATACGTTTTGACCAACTGTGAATTTATCGCATCATACAGCATTTACGCTTTCAGTGAAAAATCACTTGACGCTGGGAAGTTGATGTTTGGTTATGACACTTGTGAGTGGTCTTCTGCCTCTCTGACTTGGCACACAGCACAATGAAGGCTTAAATCTTTGAGACAAACATATCATGAATATGTAGGTCAACGGGATGCACCAATTTGATCAAAAGCCCATTTGAGAAAGCAGGCAGGGACCTCACCCCTGTTCAACCCATTAGCCATGTCCACTCCACCTATAAATTACCCCAGAGCCCCCCCCCCCCCGCCTCTCAGGTCCCCTGCCTCGGTGTCACTGAAAGGGTCAGGACAGACTGGTGCTTCTTGGGCAGCAAAGCCCTTTGCTTTTGTCTGCATGCGTTAGGAATGAGCCGTGTCAGCGAAGCCTAAAGCTTTCACACAGCTAGCTACATGGCTACATGCAAACTGCACACTCAGCTCTGTGTATGTATGTGAGTGATTTAAGGAAGTCCACCTTTATGTGTTTCCATGTAAGCATAAATTGTATTGGTAAAGTCCTAGTGTGCAGAGTAGCTGTCACTGTACTGTACTGTAAATTGCTTTGGATAAGAAGAGTGCTAAATGAGTAACAACAAACTGCATTGAACATTTGGGTACTCCCCCTAGTGGTGTGAAGGTTACATGACAATACAGGCTGAAGCAGTTTTACTGACCTCAGTCATTAACTCTGTTTTTCAGGATGAGGAGAATGGCAATGGCAAAGGTAAGTTAATCTAAAACTTTAGATGATGCTCATAGTATTACAGTTGTGAGTGCTTGTATGATGGTTTTATGCTTTTGCTAAGGAGGTCAGAGGCCTCGTCTGGAGCCAATGGACACCATCTTTGTGAAGAATGTGAAAGAGAAAGGCCCAGCCCATCAGGCTGGCTTGTGTACAGGTAGGGGAACATGGTATGGCCATATCTGAAACATGTTGTGTGCTTTGTCTGTTCACATACCCTAACCACAACCATTATGGTAAATATGTGTGTGTTTGTGTTAAGGAGACAGGCTGGTGAAGGTGAATGGAGAAAGTGTGCTGGGGAAAACTTATTCTCAGGTCATTGCATTGATTCAGAATAGGTGAGGCTACTTTGAATAGCTATTAATTAATAAGCAGTACTAATTACAAAGAACAAAGTGGATTGGTATCTACTGTGAATTTGTAATTTGATAGCTGCGTGTGTTTGTTTTTAGTGAGAATGTGCTGGAGTTGTCCATCATGCCTAAAAATGAGGATGTGCTACAGTTGGTAAGTGTGAGTATGACCTTTCTTCTGTTCTTCCTACTTTTCTACACCATTTCCTTACTCACACACATCTGTAAGAAACTAAATGCTCTGCTCTGATATACTATACACTCTAGCATCACCTAAACTTATTTTTTAATTCTATTTTCCCTTTGAGATCCCTGATGAATAATGCCTAAGATTGTTTCTGGTCTTAGCTGGTCTCCCATCCAGGTCAGGCTAGTCTGTTGTCTGGTTTTAGAGGGGTGTTGGGCTCTTGTCAGCTGTTTTGACTGAGAGACCAGTTTTTTTTCCTGCAAGGGTTGACTGTTTGCCTTTTAATATTGGGTAAGCCCCCATTCATCATTAACTTGGTTCCTTCTCTTACAGGCATATTCTCAAGATGCCTACTTGAGAGGGAATGTGCCATACACTGGAGAAGCCCACAACCTTCCAGAACCTCCTTCAATCTGCTACCCAAGCAGCAAATCCACCTCCACTACCCAGAACCACAGTCTTCCTGATAACATGAACTGTAAACCCAACCCCACTCTGGACAAATGCTCTGGAGGAGACAGCTCTGGGATCGTTGGACTTGCCTTAGAGGGCGTAGCGACTCAGCGTGTTCCCCCCGACCATCATCAACTAACACACCACCGTGCCCGCTCCTTCTCCTCTGTAGGGAAAACAATGAGCCCATTAGACTTCCACTTTGCTAACCACAACGCAGCCATTGCCTCCGCCACTCTCCCTCACCCTAGGAAAGGCAGTCTTCCCCAAGCCCACAGTGAACTGTGCCACCAGGCTCTGTGTGATTGGTACTACAGCCAAGCGGAGTGCCCAGGCCTTGCTATGTCACATCAACATCGGAGCATCTCTCAAGACCAACTGTCTGAGTTGGGATTTGCAATGGGAGGTTCTCATGGTGGATGGCCACACAGTGCCTCTCAGGACACCCTTTTGCTCCACTACAGTGCAGCAATAGGGTCCAACCACTCCCCTCATATGGACTCTTACAGGCTGGGCAGATGGGGCATGCCTGGAGGTCAGACCTCAAGCCGTTCCCGCTCAGAGAACCTGCTGACTGCTTACGCTTGGTATGAGCAGAGTTATGTCCATTCGGCAGAGACTCTAGGAAAGGCATCCGTTTTGATCTCGCCACGCAATGAACGACCAGCCTGGCCTCATCAGAGCAGTCAGCCAATGAAGACTGAAGAGCACCCCAGCCTGGTCAATCATCGTGCAGTCATTTCCACAACAGTGCCACCCTCAGTGCGAGGCTCAAGCCCTGCCCACCAGCAGCAACAGATGGGATCTCAATCACAGCAGGCTGCTCAGATCAAACGTTCACCTGCACAAACTGTAGATGACCAGACAATAGGCTATCGTAGCTATAGCCCCTCCTTCTGCCGAAAGGCCAGCCATCTTATGCAGCAGTCGCACTCCTTCAGGGATCCATCGTACACTGGACCTCACCTCAGCTGGACCCCTAAAACCAGCTCCCCGGAAAGTGTGTCCTCCTCAGGACGTGAGTCCTCTCCTCAGCCACTGCCCCCCACAACAGAGCTCCATGACTTAACGAGAACAGGCTCAGGGGTTGGTGAGTTTGTAGAAGAGCCTGTTCAGGCTCAGATTCAGGAGGTGGTCCTCAGACAAAAGCCCCCTTCAGGTAGAAAGACCCCTCATGGGGTGCGACATACCCATTATGTTTTATCTGTGGATTCGTCTGAACCTCTTTCAGCAACAGTCCCAGCATCACTGTCAGGAGATCCAGCGCACCAAATTAATGGTGTACTTCCATCCCTGCCTGTGGAGCAGGACTCCCTGGCTACCATCCCTTTCATAGGTCAGTCTGGAAGCTACAGGACCCTACAACCTGATTTTTGATTATACTCTTTGTATTAATGTATCACTTCAGTAGGATCAGAAATTAACCAGGGCCCTGGGCAAAAATGCCCCAAATATTTTCTCAGCTTTTTTATTTATGTTATCTTTTGTTTTTGTTTTTGTTTTTTTAGGTTATCTCACATTTGATATAGCAGTGACCAGGGTTAGTTGTCACACATTTTACTCCAGTGAATATTTCTAAGAGTATGTTTATTTTTTAGTCAATTTCTGCATAGCCACATACCTTGAAATCGTGGTGTAACAAGGTTAAGGATGGGAAAGGAGGAGGCGGGAACCGGCTAAACAATCAGAGTAATATCCTTCTGGCCCCACCTGCCAGCAGGCTTTTCCCCGCCTCTCTAGGGCTGGGGATGGGGACGAGGGGAGGGAAAAACAAAACAAAAAAAAGAGGAGAGGGAAAGGGCAAGGTGGAGCGACAGTGAGAAAGAGAGTGAGAGGAGAGAGAGAAAAAACTTGCTCGCCGGTCCCCAGACATGCCGTCGCCTGGTCCTCGATCACTCCTCCACCCTCTGGCAGATGACAGCCGCTCCTCCCTGGGTGGACCGGAGCCAGTCCTCCGACCGCTGGCGGATGGAACGCCCCTCCGCGTATTAGAGGCCGGTAGGAAACTCCTATGTGCCTGGCAGCGGCTCCACCGCTCCAGGCGGCCGGTAGTGAGCCCCTCCTCCTCTCGTAGGCGGCGGCCATTCCTCCACATCCAGGCGGCCGGCAGCAACTCCTCTGTCCCCCGGCGGATGGCCGCAGCTGCTCCTTTGGGTGGATGGCAGTGGCGAGGACACCACGACAGTGCATCCCTCCTCCTTCCCAGGTTTCGGCACCAATGTAACAAGGTTAACGATGGGAAAGGAGGAGGCGGGAACCGGCTGAACAATCAAAGTAATATTTTAATATGAACTTAAACAAAAAGACACAAAAACGTAAACACACACATGGCAGCTGCATGTGGCTCTCTCTCGAACTGCTGCATTCCGCTGCACTTATCCCTCTCCTCGGCTGATTAGCCCGATTGTGGGCCGGGTGTGCGTAGTCACGGCCCGGCCCCGCCCTCCTCCTCGTCACTTGTGGTTACAAAAAAGCTATTGCAGCCACATTTTCACTGTTCTTAACCAGGAAAAAAGATACTGTTTACTTAACACGTTGACCTTTTGTGACAATATGCCCCCCACACTATACAGGGCAAGTTGTTACCGTGGAACTTGCCACTTAACCATTGGAACCGCCACCACCAAAACAAAACATACACCTCTCTTTAAATGAGACAACATGCCCCAACCTGATTCTCATGAAAAATACCTTTGTCCTATAAACACATTTAAACCTTTCGGAAAAAAATCTGCCCATAATATAGTTGACCCTTGCCTTTAATGTTTGCCAGTGTAGTTTAAATATATTAACTTGTTTACCTAAGAGCTATAACAAAAATATGATTGTGAAAATTTACTTGAAGGGTAGAAATCATAAAAGTTTTAATTGAAGAACATTTTAAACCAACACACAACACACCTCTGATAGAGAAAACACATTCTGGACTTTTGATTCCTTGTGACAACTTACCCCTGTGACAGCTAGCCCCGGTCTCCCCAGTTTCATTACATTCTAATCTAGGCCTTTCTAGTTTAGTATAGGTTTGAAGGATTTTACATAAATGGAAAGCATGCTGTGTGTTTATAATATGGTTATGAAAAAATTCCCTCATAATGGTAAAAATGCCCCTGGAAATCAGTTCCACGGGGCAAATATTGCTGCTTAATAAAAATGTGAATTTCAGCGGCAGACACTGGTGTAGGCCCACATGGAATCCACGCTTACAGAATTCCACAGAATCTGAATGCCCATCCTTTACAAAATTCATCATATCCCCACACCTTGTGACTTTGTTTATTTGTTTTTCCCTATTATAATAGCATTTGAAAGAGATTTTAATACTTTTCTTTAAGCTAAACAATAAAAATGTAGAACTCTCAGCTCTGTGTAACACATTTCACCATATTTCACTCTATTCCATGGATTTCCACAGAATTCCCCTCACAATTGGCACATTAAATGTGAAAAAAGTCCTTAGATTCCATGAGGGCCTAGTTATGTGTTCCTTTTGATACCATCTTGGGTCAGCTTATGGGCATACTGCTTGCTACAAAGGACTCCATCCTTATTAGAACCTTTAATTCCATAGTTAACTCTGGGAGCCTAAATTATTTTACATTTGTTGTCCTGTGGAGCAGCCAGTGCCTTATTTCTCAGCATCCCCAACTAAAACCTTCCTTACCCCTCTAATTCTCACATCTAATAGATGAGCCCACCAGTCCCAGTGTAGACCTTTGTGCTCTCCATGTGTCAGCGTCTTCTGTGGTGTCCAGCAGCCTATGCCAGGCGTCTGCCCACAGCACCAGCTCTGTCTCTCCTATTCTCACCTCCCCCTTTACCAGCCTCCTCTACACAGACTGCAGTGAGTCCCTCGCTCCCCAACCCCAAATCCAACTCCGTTTACAGAGGCCTCCATAGAGCGCAACAGTGACTATGCACTTTTTTTGCATCCTTGGTTCCAGAAGTATTTTTCCCATTCATTTTCTCCATAGAGATTTCAATGTTTCAAAAAAAAAAAAAAAAAAAAAAAAAAAAGAAACAAGACTGACGACTTAAAGGGATAGTTCATCCAAAAATAACCATTCCGTTATTATTTACTTACCTTAATGATGTTCCAAACCCATATGCATTTCTTTCTTCCTTGGAACACAAAAGGTGATCTGAGGCAAAATTTTAACTTCAGTTACCATTCGCATTCATCATGTGGCAAAAGGATGCACTGAAACTGAATGGTGACTGATGCTAACATTCTGTCTAATATCTCCATTTGTGTTCCTTGAAAGTAAGTCATATAGGGTTGGATGGGACAATATAAAATTAAGGATTTATAAACAAATATATTGGCAGTTTGAGAGTGTAGGAAGACCAGGAATTCGGTTAATAAATCCTTTTTTTTTTTTTTTTTTTTTTATTAAGTTGAAATCACACTGACTTGTGGCTTCTACATAAGCATATCATCTTTCAGCAATGATTAAGAGAATATAAGTGGGATTTTTGCTTCTGGAACGTGACTGTTGCACTCTATTGTCCCTTTGTCTGATCATCTTTCTACAAAAATCACCAGTTTCGTCTCACATGCATGTTTACGGTCTCTTAGGTATCACCATTTTTATCTTTATTTTTTTCCATCTGCCAGGTGCCTTTCCAGTTTATCTCACATGTTATCAGTCTCATTCATTCTTGTCTGTCTCTCTGACTGTTGGCTCTGATGGTCATCTGTCTATCAAAACCAGCATCATCTGTCACATTTATAATTTTCCTGTAGACATCAAAGTCTTTTATCATTTTTTTTTCTTTTTTTTTTACTGATGTCTCTTTCCTCAGCATGTATCACACTGCCTGTTTGTCATGCAGTCTCAAAGCATTTTCTCATCTAACCATGTCACCTCTTTCAATATGTCTACTCTGTAATGGTGTCACTATATCTGTGTCTGTCTTTGTCTTCTGTCATTGCCACTCAATGTCTCCAACGTCCATCATTTTCCCTCTATTTCACCTCTGTCGTCAACACAGGCTCCAAATTTAACAGCTATCAAGCCAAATTTTTGCAAATATTACTAGTGGCTGGTAAGTTTTCCACAAGTTCACAGCTTTCCAATTGGTATTTGCTCATTTGGGTGGCATTTTAACACTTTTAATAGTTCACCCATAAATGAAAGTTCTGTTATTATTAACTCACTCTTACGTCGTTCCAAACCTATATGCTATTATTGTTCTTTTGAAACACAAAGAGAGAAGTTTGAAGAATATTCACAAAGCTGTTTTCCATACAGCAACATTTCATAGTGACCACGTTTGTCAAGTTCCCAAAAGGCCAAAAAAGCCTTATAAAAGTAGTCTGTATTACTTTAGCCATACAATAGCTTTGTGTGTTGAACAGACCAAAATTATTCACTTATAATCTTCCCTTTCACTACTCTGGTGGGTTTCAGTAACATCAAATGTCATTGTCTTGTGAAAAATGTCATGACGGTAAACCTGTGCCATTTTTTATATGAAAGCTACTGTACATAATGATTTGCATGAATGATTCGATTTGAGAGGGAATAATGAATTTGGTCATTTGAACTTGGTTTTGGTTTGGCTTTGAATATATAAATAATTTTGTTTGTATGGACTACTTTTAGTGTTATTTGTCCTTTTTGGAGCTTGATAGACATGATCACTATAAACTGTTTGTGTATGGAAAAGATTTGCAGTGGGATTCTTCAAAATTCTCCACACAGGATTTTTTTTTTTTTTCATCAAAAGAAAACAAACAGCATATAGGTTTGGAACAACATTAAGGAGAGTAAATGAAGTATTCTTTTCATTTATATCTGTCCATAATCATTTAAGAAATTAATTTCTGTATTCATCCTGTCACTTGTCTTATCCATCGCCACCTCTTCTTTCTCTTTTTCATGCATTTCTTTTCTTTCGTCCCTCACTGCACTGTCTTTTTGTAACAGGGAAAATCAAAAACAGCCGTCGCTCCTCCTACTTGCTGGCCATCACCACGGAGCGTTCCAAGTCATGTGACGAGGGCCTGAACACCTTTAGGGAGGAGGGTCGCGTCTTCTCGTGAGTGTGAGGGGTGGATGGTGTCACAGCACAGTCAGAAAAATCACAACTTTGTTCTCTGGAACAACCAGTGCACATAACATACTGTTTGTTGTCTTATCTCTTTACGAGAATACTCAGGCACTCAACACTATAGCTTTTAAATTACATTCTCAGTAGATGTGTTCAGGGTTTATTTTAGTACAGCGTCTGTGCATGGGCAAATTCTCAGTTTCCTCTAATGGAACTGAGGTTATGTTATTTGAAATGCAGATTACTGCATTAAAAGGGATAGTTCACCCAAAAATGAAAATTCTCTCATCATTTACTCACCGTCATGCCATCCCAGATGTGTGTCTTTCTTTCTTCTGCTGAATACAAACAAAGATTTTTAGAAGAATACTTCAGCTCTGCAGGTCCATACACTGCAAGTGAATGTGTACCAACATTTTGAAGCTCCAAAAGTACATAAAGGCAGCATAAAATATTTATGTGCTTTTTTACTATAAATCTCCACCTTTAATTTCACTTTCACATTCTTCTCGTTTTTGGCGATTCGCAGTCTTCGTACACATTGCCACCTACTGGACAGGGAGGAGACTTTATTTTAAAAAGTATTTAATTATTGACCTGTTTCTCACCCACACACTATCATATCACTTCTGAAGATATGGATTTAACCACTGGAGTCTTATGGATTACTTTTATGCTGCCTTTATGTGCATTTTGGAGGTTCAAAATGTTGGTACCCATTCACTTGCATTGTATGGACCGACAGAGCTGAAATATTCTTCTAAAAATCTTCATTTGTGTTCAGAAGAAGAAAAAAAGTCATTCACATCTGGGATGGCATGAGGGTGAGTAAATTATGAGAGAATTTTCATTTTTGGGTGGACTATCTCTTTTAAGTATCTTAAAGTGTGAAAATACATCCTACAGTGGTCACACAAAGGATTTGGCCATACAAAAATATATGAATGTCCAACCAAGTGGTTTTTATTTAAAGAAATATAGCACACACACACACAAAAAAAGCAAAACATTTCTCAAAAAGAAGTTGATTAGGTTTCAAATTATAAAACAGTAGATACATTGTTCAGAATTAGGACAAAACTTAGTAGAACACATCCATAGTTAATGTGATGAACTACATTTGTATTTAATCTGCTAAGACACCTGTGTGAATGTGAGGGGAACTGATGTCATCCATCCACTAAAAATGTTTTAGTTTTTAGTTATTACAAAAATGCAAGTTAGTTCTGAGAAAAGCTCTGTCATTGTCTGTTTGCAGATTATAATTGGATTGATACTAAGTATCTACTGCAATTACAAAAGTTTTGCATTTTAGGACTGCTGTATGTAGTGTGTTTCTTTCTGAAGTGATTTATCCTAGGTTTATCCTAGGTTTTCTGAAGTATGTTATTAATAACGTTGTCCTGTCCCTTTACAGGAGACTACCAAAAAGGGTCAAAAGCTTTTTCACAGATGGAGTAAGTTCTTCTCTTCTGTACCCAACCTCAAATATAGTAATTATTTATCCATTAAGAGTAAATTAAGTAATGAACCTGAGTGTCTCTTTCATGTGTTTTTTTTTTTTTTAGTCTCTGGAGAGTCTTCGAGCAGCAGAGGAAGCACGCTCTAAACGTCACTCCACCTCTGAACTGGGGAGCATCACTCTCACTGACATCAGAAAGGAAGGCTGGCTGCACTATAAACAGATTCTCACCGAGAAGGGAAAGGTCTTACACTCATTACCCCCTTATATGGCATGAATCTACTTATTTGTCATTTGCTTTTAGAGGTTTTTATTAGGTAAACGTTATCCTGGGTTACCTTGTTCCATGTTTCACACTGTTCATACTTTAACCCAGGGTTAATTGTAGTGTTTAAGCCTATGTTTAACATTAAACTGTATAACACCTTTGAGAAATTGTGGATGTGTGACCCGCCCAAACATTTCTTGAGTCCTCCATGCTTCTGTCTGCATTGCATACAGAAAGTGGGTGGCGGCATGCGTCCATGGAAACGTGTCTTTTCTGTACTGCGCTCCCATTCGCTCTTCCTTTACAAGGACAAGCGGGAGGCTGTACTTGGAGCAGGAGGTCACGGCAACGGACAAGGGGAGGATGATCAGCCAATCAGCATTCGAGGCTGCTTGATTGACATTGCTTACAGCGAGACGAAGCGCAAGCACACCTTGCGGTTGACGACGCAAGACTTCTGCGAGTACCTGTTGCAGGCGGAGGACAGGGATGACATGCTGAGCTGGATCAGAATCATCAGAGAGAACAGCAAGACTGACAATGAGGTTTGTTTGGGGGGGCGAATGGCCAAGACTAAAGATGTGGTCACACCAGTGCTCCATTTACTTCCATTCTTAAGTATAGTTTCGTCTTTCAATGCATAGCAAAATTCAAGTTTGGCAAATTCAGAGCCAAATAATGTTTGACCAATAATGGATTTATACGTAACAGATTGACCTCTTTGCTCAATACAAAGAATATAAACATATAAATAAAAATATTTAAAGCTGCATGGTTTGCAGTATTGTGGGAAAGTGGAGTACAGATATTTTAATCATGATTTTACTATGAATATTTTAACATTTTTAAGTTATTATTATTTGTTTTTAATGTATTATTTATTGAAAAAAATAAACGAAGGCTGTCAATTTAACATGTTAATTCAGTGCAATTTATTATTATTATTTATTAATTACATGGGTCTCTGGAATACTCGATTTGTCAATGGCGCAATCTAGCAGTCTGATATTTTTGAGTAACAACCGCACATCAGACTGGTCATCCGGGTATTGCGAGTCATCTTTCCTACTTCTCATATAACTCTGCGATCTCTACAAGTATGCTAATAAAATAATTTCAGCTCATATCAATGTTTCATGTCCATTTACTTATATATTTATGCAAGTAGTCTTTTGTAATAAGCTGGATAATGAGCAGTCAGATCAACAGAACAGAACTCTGAGCAAATGCAGGTTGAATTCAACTGTTTAGTGATTCTTTCTTCTCACATAATAACATAATTTCAACGCAAATCAATATTTCATGTCTATTTATTTACAGGGTTCCCACGGATCCTTAAAATGTCTTAAATTCAGTTTTCCAAAATGTAAGGTCATAAAAAGTCTTAAATGTCTTTAATGATACAACATAAGTCTTAATAATCATTTAAAGAGGTCATAAATTTGGGGGCGGAAAGACAGGAATCGTGATATGACCTAATGTGATTATCAAACTTAAAAAGAATATGATTTAATTAAATGCATGCGCTGCGTCCTTCAGAGTGAAAACATGGTGACACTGTTGTATTCTCTCCAAGCACACGGGGGCTTGTAAGTGTTTCCAGCTGTTGCAGAACAGTTCAAAATCATTAAGCCATATAGTGATCGCTTGTCATTAAGACAAGCGATCACTAATGATCAGCTGTTGATGATGATGATGATATAATGTTGATGAAATATGACAATGTTTACTTTTAATTGTTTATATTGTAATACGTTATAGATTATTGTAGGAGTGCACATTTTATTTATTGGTATTTATTGGTATTTTGGGTACACCATGAACTGCATCTGGAATTTAATTCGATTTGGACTCTTGTAGCCTCTGTCTGGCCCTCCTCATCACAGGAAAGAAAGACTAAGAACATTTAATATAGGCTACCAATTTTAAAAACTATTGGCAGATTAATTGCCTTTCTTTCAACACATTATCATATCAGCGAAATCCAATATTGGTCAACCTCTAATTTGTATTTATTTATATAATGGTAAATAAACCAATTTTAAAGTGAGGAAAACATGTCTTGAGTATTTAAAACTTGCATATAGCCAGAGAATATTTAGCATATAGATGGGCCACTTCTATTTAAATAAATGAATGGGAGAAACTGGAATGCGCAACCAAGGAGCTCTAAGCACCCAACTGTCAATGGATGTGGAAAGGACCACCTTACAGTTAAAAGAGCCAGTCACCTTTTATATACAGACATCACTTGTCAAGCAACTCACTAATGTGCATGCGAATTAGAAATATTGAGTGTTTTATGAGGTAAAAAAGCACAATTTATGATACCAGCATTATCAAATTTTATTGCTGATTTGAAATATGCTATTTGATCATAATTTTGACCAACTGTTTTTGAGATTTCAGTCTTTCCCCATTCAAGTAGATATGAGCTGCACTGGCATGACTGGAAATAGCCTCCCTAGAGCATTCCAAAAATCCCAAAGACTTTGATATAGCTACCCTATTTTACTGATAAGCAATGTTAAGGCCATGTTGAAAGTGTGCCCCTGCCTATTTAAGTAAGAGTATGTGATACATGATTTAATTCCATATGCTTGAAGTCTAGTGTGGCGGCACCTTAAAAGTTTCAAACAAAAATAACTTCACAAGTTCTGCCTTGTTTTTGAACTCATATGCATGTGAAAAGTATTCTATGTTCTCATAGCCCACAGCTCATAGAGTTTTTTTTTTGCCAGTTGTTCTGAATATGTATGCATGCATAAATTAATCAAATGTAAAGGATACTAAATATGAAGCTTTCTTTGTGTTCTGGTACAGGAACTAGGTTTCTCCAGACAGGCACTCATCAATAAGAAGCTAAATGACTATAGGAAACAGAGGTGATTTCTCTCTCCTACTAAATGCTATTTATGGTGTGGTGATGCCATTATTATTTCGTCTATGTGCCAACTATAAATAGAGTATCTTTCACAAGCATGTGGCAGTTTATTATAGATCTTATCTCTTTCCATTTGCAGTCTAACAGGCAGTAGGCCAGACACTTCTCCTAGGATCCATCAGATGATGCCACCTTTTCTCCACTCTAAGACTGAGAACACATCTGGAGTGAACCGTACCCCAGGGAAAGGTGAACTCTGTGAACCATGACAAGCACGCTCTGACACTAAGTCCCACCCCTTCACCTACTCTTTGCTCAATATAAGAAATCTTGTTTGAGCTATAGCCTTGTGGGCAGTGCTCTAACATACAGTATGTTGCAGTAGCAGCACGGGCAACCTGAGTTCAAGTCCTGCCTCAAGGACCTTTCTCAATCCTGTACCCCCTTCTTTCCTTTCATTTCTTCTCTCCCTTTCTACTTACCTATCAAATAAAGGTGAAAAATGGCAAAATTATTACAACTTCTTTGCTCAAAGAATACTGAATACAATAATTATCTATCTCTTATTATGGATTTGTATCTTCTTCTTTTTTTTAGCTCTAACCTCTCTATTTGAATTATTTTGCTTGCTCCCAACTCTAATAGATGACAGTAATCCCCCTAAGGCTCCATGGGGAATTAACATCATGAAAAAGGGAAAGAAAACTGGTCCAAAAGTTTTTGGGGTAAGACTGGAGGACTGCCCGCCTGCTGCCAATAATAAGGTCTGTAAAAATGATGAAATCGGAGTCATTATCTAGTGCTCCTCTATGAGAAATGCAAAATTATTTTAGGGCTTGACACAAGCATTTGCAGGTTAATTTCTCTGAAAAGTGTAAGAACTGAGGCTCCATGGTGATATCAAAATATCACTTTGTTTGAGCACCCCAACCATCCTGACATAGCAACATTAGCTAAACCAATGGCATGTGTTTGGGGCTGAAATATATGTTTGAACAACCAGTGGCTGGTTCCAGTGGGAGTACTCATGAAACCTGTTTGAAAACAGTAATTATTTTCTGCAGTTCTGCTCAGTGACGCTAGTGGCATAGATATTACACACTGCATCTATAACCTCATGAGACCTGAGCATGACTGCTGTGTGCATTTTCCATTTCCCTTTTTGATTTGTAACTAGTAGCACCTAATAAACATGCAAAAAAATAAGAAAAATTCTTGATCAAATAGTTTTCCTAAAAATTGATGGCAACATGGTGGACTAAATTGTGAAATTTTAAATAATACCAAACTATAGAAAGTCAGATTTTTTTTTATTGATTTTTTTTTTTTTTTTTTAATAAATTGTTTTTATTATGTTTCCAGTAGTGTTGATTATTCATATTTTTGAGACATTACAGATATTACAGCTGATTTTCTGTAAAGCTGAATATATAATCTGATTTAAAGTAATGGCCAGGATCATCCAATCACTGTCAACCATGTTAAAATAAAATTATACATTATAAACTCTGAATCTATGTACTGATTACCATTGCCCCATGTCTAACAAACATGTTGAGTGGTTCAAACATCATCTGCAGCCTGAAACTGAACTTTTGATAGAAAGTTTTGATTGAATGCACTTAGCTGCTTAGAGAGCTATAGGATGCTCCTTTGCTCCCTATTTAGTGAATGACTTAACTTCCAGTGTGCTGTCTGTCTGCACTGGTCTCAGAACAGTTTAAAATGCACATTATTTTCATCCTAACTCCATATAAAGCCTCTGAAAGCAACATTTTTCAGCTTTTAAATTAACTCATTGATTCTTAATGTGAAAATGCACAGTGAATATAGGATTTCTAAGGAAATGCTCCAAGTATATATTAGTGTACATTGTGTTTAGCAGTGTGGCATTTCACGATAAATCACTCAAATTTAAAAAATGGCATATCGGATGAAACTAGGAACTCTTATCTTTTGACTCGAACAGGTTTCAATGTAAAAATTTAATTAGGTTTCTTACCAGATGTAGTTTTGTTGGCGTTTCTCCTAAAGACAAACTCCGCTGTGATTGGCGTCATGTTTTTTTGTCACATGAATACGTGTTTCGAAAATGTAACCCTTTACTGACAGCAGAGCCTCCTGAACTGAGATCAGTCGGTTTAAATTATTAATAATTTAAATTATGCGCTGCGTATAGCAAAGCCAAAATACAATGGCCACGCATGTGATGTAGGGTCGCACGACTAGTCGACTAGAACTAATGTAGGCGACACTGTCAGCCTAAAGTTGACTTGTCGCTTTCCTCGTGATTTACAAAATGCGTCTATACGAAATACAGCGTATGGTGGATTTCCGAAATGTAGGATGGCAAGGGAAGACTCATTTAAACTAATGAGGAAAACTCTAACTGATTTGTTAGGGTTAGGTTTTGGGGTTGGGTTATAGTTAGTGATGCACCGAAATGAAAATTCTTGGCTGAAACGGAAACCGAAAATTCTGGACACACTGGGCCGAAAACCTAACACTAACATCGTCACTAGTTTAATTCAACTCAATTAATGGGCTTGACTAGATGACTATTAAAAATCAGTAGTCGTGCAACCCCTTATTTACAATAGTACTAAGTAATATTAATTAACTACATGTAGATACTTTGTGTTTTTGCAGCTGCATGTAAATACACTTTGTTATAGGTATTACTTTAGTAATTCATTTGAGTAACGTGTAATATGTGTAACACAGACACTGTAAAATAAAGTGTTACCATAAGTTAATTGGGAACTAAGCTCTAAAGATGTTATAGGCCTGTACAAATTAGGATGGACAGTGAGATATAGTAATCATTTATTATGTGCTTTTTCGTGTGTAGTTTGTCCCACAGATCGTGGACACTTGCTGTCATCTTGTGGAGGTGATGGGTTTGGAATATACTGGCATCTACAGAGTGCCAGGGAACAATGCTATGGTGTCTTCTCTTCAGGACCAGCTCAACAAGGGCCTGGACATAAACACTGCTGAGGAGGTGAGGAGGGAGTAACAAAGACAGAGAGACAATCTGCAGAGATAAATCAGAAAAGCAATCACACCCCAGAGGAAACATTTACTGCTTATGTTATTGCATATTGCTCTCTTACAACTCCGGAGACTTCATGGAGTTCTTACTGTATATTTCATGTACTCTAAGTATCAACTTTATCACAGATGTTTCTCCAAAAATTCCATACTACAAAACAAACACAAATCAGACAATTGCTGACATATAGTAAGAGTATAGAGCTATCAAATGAATGTGGATACTGGATAGCATAGCTGTCTCTGAATGATTACAGACTTCTCGACATACCTGAGCACAGTTTGTGACATTGTTGAGAACATTTGATGTTACTAGAGTCCTTTTCTCAGGAGAAAGATCTGAGAAGCAGGAGATGAGCAAAAGTCTCTATGTACTCTCCATTCAGTCTCATTTCTGTCTAGGAGAAACAATTAATTGTCATTTGTAATTTTTCTTCACTGTGGGAACCTCTCTTTTTCTTCACAGAGATGGCAAGACCTGAATGTCATCAGCAGTCTATTAAAGTCTTTTTTAAGGAAGCTTCCAGAACCCCTCTTTACAGATGGTATGTTGAATTCAGCTCCTTCTTTACTGAATTTACACAAAGCCTTTGCATGGGTGTCAGACTGGAGTTACCTACATTTACAAAAAAAAAAAAAAAAATAAAATATGGCTCACTGCTGTCCTCTACCTGCAGAAAAATATAATGACTTCATTGATGCCAACCGTTTGGAGGAGGCAGGGGACCGCTTGAAAACTATGAGGAAACTAGTATGTGCCATCAGTTAAATAATACATTTTTATTAATTAATTAAATAAAGAATTCATTTTCCAGTCATCTGCAGTTGGTTACCAAAATGTTGTGATCTCTATGTTTATTTTTGCCCCTTTCAGATACGTGAACTTCCAGATCACTACTTCCACACTTTGAAGTTTCTAATTGGTCATCTGAAAACAGTTGCAGACCATTCAGAAAAGAATAAGGTTTTTGCTGAACCAGGCATACCTGGTCTACAGTCATTTTAATATACAAGAGAAATTTCTGATACAACTGACACTTTAAATAAACTCTCCCTTTTCTTCGCTCTCCAGATGGAGCCCAGGAACCTGGCCCTGGTGTTTGGCCCCACACTGGTGCGGACCTCAGAAGACAACATGACCGACATGGTCACTCACATGCCAGACCGCTACAAGATCGTAGAGACTCTCATTTTGCATGTAAGTCTTATTCGGAATGCTTTTTTTATCTATTTTTCCTCTGACTTACCCACCTAAATATTTCGTGAATTTTTTCCAGGCTCAATACTAGTTCACCATTTGTGGCATAATGTTGATTACCACAAAATTTTATTTTCAGCCGTAACTCCTTTTCTTAAAAAAAGCCGAGGTCTGGGTTCCAGTGAGGCACTTACAACGGACGTGAATGGAGCCAATCAGTAAACATTAAAATACTGTTTCAAAAGTATAGCCACATGACATTAACAATATGTGTGTTAACATGATTTGAATGTGATAATATCACTTGCAGACCTTTTCTTTGTAAAGTTATTGCCAATTTTAGCAGAAGAATTACAAATATCTGACAAAAGTTATATCCAATATTAAAATGTAGTTGTTATGGCGATGTACAAGCCATAATGCTGGGAAATCTCTGATTCTATTACACTGAAATCATGATAACATGTATAATATTTATGTCTTATAGCTATACTTTTGAAACAATGTGTATTGTAACGTTTTTGGATTGGCCCCCATTCACTTCAGTTATAAGTGCCTCACTCTAACCCAGGTTTATGCTTTTTTATTTTTTTTTTAAAGAAACTAGGGATGATTGAAAACATCCCACATCTGCTGTCAACTTGCATTGAACCCAAAACATTCCTATAAAGCACAACTTTTTTATCAAATTTAAGATATATAAGAAAATATATCCTCTCTTAAAGTAACCTTTCTGTGCTTTTATAGCATATGTGGTTCTTCAGTGATGAGCTGGATAAGGACGAGAAGGTACTGAGAAAGTCTTTTATAACCATATTAAATATGTATTATGTATAATAAGGAAGCTCACCCCAAGCAGAGTTCTTGACGGTCTTTTCTTTCTGTCTTATCAAGATGTTAATAGGTTAGAATTACTTTTTCGTTGTAAACAAAAGGTAGAGCACATTAACTTAAATGTTGTTCAACCTGGTGAAAAATAATTCTGTATCAGCTAATAAAAGTGGACATCCATCTCTTGCTGCTTCTACTGCAGACACCAGAGGACCAGCAGGACGTACAGCCTGTTCCAAACATTGACCACCTCCTGTCAAACATTGGCAGGACAGTGCCACTGGGAGACTCCTCAGGTGAGAGATACTGAGTTGAGATGTGTGACTTGTTGTCACAGGTACTGTACATGTTCACCTGTAACACCGTGCCCTAACCAAGTCCAACCAGCAATACAAGCTGTTTTATGTGAAGCTGAGTCCTAACTAGCTGCGGCATTGACAAGCGACAGACGCTACGTTTTGTTGGTCGCTTGATTTGTATTACTGCGGTGTCGTGCCGTGTAGCCACGCCCACACTGAAAACTTATTGGACCAAAACCCTGGTCCTCATGATTATTAAACATCAAACATGGATGAGGAGAGATTGATTGTGGATGTTGAGAAACACTGGATATAATATGACAAATCCCTCAAATCCACAAGGAAAACTATAAAGTGTATACTTTCTTACTCAATATGTTTTCCATTAGAAATATCTTAGACATCTTTAAAATCTATGCATTTATTTAAGTAAAATTACATAAGATATTAAGTCTTGTTTTGAGAGAAATGTAGTTAGGTTTATGCTTAAAAAAATGAAAAATCTATTTACTATTGATGATTAGAAAAATGCACTTAATTCAAATGAAAAACAGGTTTATTTTTCTTACCCTATTGGAAAATAGATTTCAGGCATAAACCGCGCTAATTTTGTTACTCTTCTCTGAAAACATGACCTCATTTTGAGAACTTTTGCTTCTGAAGTAAATGTATCTTGTTTTAAGGACGTTTAGATATTATTACTTGAAAACAAGACAAAAAATATATATATATTCAAAAAATATTTTTGCAGTGAGTGCATTGCAAGTGTGTGAGAGCACAGAAACAGAGAACTCGGTTACACTGTTCTGATTGGCTGTGATTTTGTTGTGTAGCGCTGCGTTTTAGCTTTTAGTGTAGACAAAAAATTGCTTGTCACCTGGTTAGGACATGGAATTAACACATCCAGATCTTTATATAATCTTGCTTCTCATTCTGTATTCAGTAGTTTTTTTTATTTCTTACTGGGAGATGGTTTTCCTTTTTACTGTAATCTCTATTTTTAGTCTTCCTCTTTATTAAACTTACTCACTTTTCACCTACTCTGTCTCTTTCTGTTCTTCTCTCCTGCTGCTTGTCATTTCTCTCTTACTGGACACCATCTGCATCATTCTGCTAGCTGAGCCAATGGAGCAAAGTTTGTGGTATGCGCTCTGTATGAGTGTGTTTGTGCATTGTGTATTAATCAAAATATTTGACCATCTGCTGCAACTTTTTACATTTTACCTTATATTCTGTTGATGTAATCTTATCTCTGCTTTATGATCACTAGAAACATTTGAAACAGCATCTGTGCTTTACAAATCTGTGTTGTTCAGGACATGTGTTCTCAGCTCCTAAAGGGGTCATAACATGAGAACTAAAAATTTCTTCAATCTTTCCTCCCAAGTCCAAAAGGATTGTCTTGTGAATCTGACACACTGGGCAGCAAATGCTGTTGGCTACTAAATGTGTCCTATGAGAAATAACATGGTCTTCCTCTAGGGGGCGTTTACCGGTCTGACATGCCAAATCCTCCATTGGGCTGCATTTAAATTTCGAGATGTTTTTTGTCTTACTGGGGACATCTGTACATGAAAAAGTTTTAAAACTATTTATTCCAAAGATTGGTACCTCAGATACAAACCCTGTTTCATGCTAACTGCCATCTTACCAGAGAGTATTTAGCCCGAGACAGACCACTTCTATTAAAATAAATGGGAGAAATTGGAACACCCAATATGGCGGATCCCGCCTTACAGGTGAAAGAGCCAATAACCTTTTAGATACAGACATCGACTATCAGTCAACTCGAGAACGTGCATGCGCATTAGGTAGACAAGCCGGGAAAATGTTTTTTTTTTTTTTAGCATGACCGGAGCTAAAGCAGCACAATTTATAATACCATTGTTGTCAGATTCACTTGCTGATTTGAAATGTTCTTTGATCGTAATCTTGACCAACTGTTTGAAGATTTTGTCCTTTTCCTATTCAAATAGATATGAGCTGTACTTTTATGCTGCTTGTATACATAGAAAATAGCTGCCAAGGAGCTTTTCCAGGATGGCTGCCGAGTGGACTGTCATGCATTCTACAGCTATTAATTTCTATGATCTGATACAATGTAATGCAGGCTGTGCAAAGAGACAGAGAGCAGATAAAACTTATAATGAGGCTGAAAACAAAACTGCATACCATGTGTGAGCAAAGCAAAGTACTGTTACTAATTTTGCATTTGAAGAGGGTGTTTACGTTCAAGCCTTAAAGGCACAGGTGCTAAAAAAACAAAAAAACAAAACAAAAAAAAAAAACAGAAAAAACAAGAGAGAGGAAAATGGTAATGAAAAACTAAATTGGGACTATTTTTGGTGCAAATATTGATAACTTTCTAAGTGGACCTCAGGGAAAAAATAATATAAATACAAATTGTGTAAAATAATAAAAATGTATGATATGACCTCTTTAATACAGAGCCCCTTAGCGGACAAGGTGGAAATTTTTTTCTGAAATAGTTTTGTGTGCCCTCGCAATAAGTTTTGCATTCCCTCGAAATACACTGGCGGCCAAAAGTTTGGAATAATGTACAGATTTTGCTCTTATGGAAAGAAATTGGTACTTTTATTCACCAAAGAGGCATTCAACTGATCACAATGTATAGTCAGGACATTAATAACTTGAAAAATTACTATTACAATTTGACAAAAAATGTTCAGAACTTCTTAAACTACTTCAAAGAGTTCCCATCAAAAACATCCTCCACGTGCAGCAATGACAGCTTTGAAGATCCTTGGCATTCTAGCTGTCAGTTTGTCCAGATACTCAGGTGACATTTCACCCCACACTTCCTGTAGCACTTGCCATAGATGTGGCTGTCTTGTCGGGCACTTCTCACACACCTTACAGTCTAGCTACTCCCACAAAAGCTCAATGGGGTTAAGATCCATAACACTCTTTTCCAATTATCTGTTGTCCAATGTCTGTGTTTCTTTGCCCATTCTAACATTTTCTTTTTGTTTTTCTGTTTCAAAAGTGGCTTTTTCTTTGCAATTCTTCCCATAAGGCCTGCACCCCTGAGTCTTCTCTTTACTGTTGTACATTAAACTGGTGTTGAGCAGGTAGAATTCAATGAAGCTGTCAGCTGAGGACATGTGAGGCGTCTATTTCTCAAACTAGAGACTCTGATGTACTTATCATCTTGTTTAGTTGTACATCTGGGCCTTCCACATCTCATTCTGTCCTTGTTAGAGCCAGTTGTCCTTTGTCTTTGAAGACTGTAGTGTACACCTTTTTATGAAATCTTCAGTTTTTTTTGGCAATTTCAAGCATTGTATAGCCTTCATTCCTCAAAATAATGATTGGCTGACGAATTTCTAGAGAAAGCTGTTTCTTTTGCCATTTTTGTCCTAATATTGACCTTAAGACATGCCAGTCTATTGCATACTGTGGCAACTCAAAAACAAACACAAAGACAATGTTAAGCTTCATTTAATGAACCAAATAGCTTTCAACAGTGTTTGTATATAATGGCAAGTGATTTTCTAGTACCAAATTAGCAGTTTAGCATGATTACTCAAGGATAAGGTGTTGGAGTGATAGCAGCTGGAAATGGGGCCTGTCTAGATTTGATCAAAAATGACTTTTTTCAAATAGTGATGGTGCTGTTTTTTACATCAGTAATGTCCTGACTATACTTTGTGATCAGTTGAATGCCACTTTGGTGAATAAAAGTACCAATTTCCTAACGAAATAGCAAAATCTGTACATTATTTCAAACTTTTGGGTGCCAGTGTAAATTTTGCGTTCCCTCGCAATAAATTTACCATGGTTTTACTACAGTAACCATACTTTAACCATAATATTTGTAGTAAAACTATAGTGATAATACAGGAAAATGAAAACTATGGTAATAAAAATGATCATTTTGTGGTTATTATGGTTTTACTATACAAAAACAGTTTAACTATGGTTTTACTATAGAAATATTGTAGTAACCATGACTGTTGTAGGCTAACCAGGTTTTTATGTTTTATTATTTAGTAAAACCATAGTAACTACAAAAGTATGATTTTTATTAACACAGTTTTAGTTTTCCTGTATTATTACTATGGTTTCACTATGAATATCCAGGTTAAAATATGGTTACTGTAGTAATACCAAGGTAAATTTATAGCAAGGGAACGCAAAACCTATTGCGAGGGAGTGCAGACTATTGTGATGGAACTCAAATTATTGCGAGGGAACGCAAAACTTATTGTGAGGGAACTCAAAACTTGTTGTGAGGGAGCGCAAGCGATTGCGAGGGAACGCCAACTTATAAGCAGAGCAAGGGAACGCAAAACTTATAATAAGCAAAACTTATTGCGAGGGATTGCAAACTATTGCAAAGGCACGCAAAATTATTTCAGAAAAAACAATTACCACCCTGTCCTCTAAGGAGCTCCGTACTTTAAGTAAATACTGCACAGATTTCAATCCCTCATTTCTCAATTTTGCTAGCTTTTAGTTCTCTTGAGTCTGACAAAAGCCCTGACTCTCCTCTGTTCACTTTTCTTCACCTATATAGATTCCACCAACAGCGACTCAGCTAAATCTAAGGTAAAAAAAAAAAAAACTCATTGTTTTTCTCAGATTCAGCAAAAAAAGCACTACAACATTGGATTTTTCAATAATCTCTGATACGAAACAACTTCCTGTTTCATTACAGGGAGCTTCGACTTCCAAGAAAGAGAAAGACCTGAGTGCCAAGGACTTCCTCCCCCTGTCCATCATATCAGACGTGACCCGGAAGAGAAAGAAACGCCAGAGCACCTGCCCTTCAGGCAGCAGCACTGATGAGGACTCTGAGCATGAGCCAATCAAAGCCAGCAACTATGAGGAGATGAGTGAGGACAGAGAGGGGGAAAGCAAAGCAAGGCAAAGCGAACACCCACCACAATCGGCAGAAGTCAAGACGGAATTAGGCGAGATGGAGGGAACACGAGAACAGGTGGATGAGGACCAAGTAGGAGAGAGTGTAACGGAAGAGGAGAATGTCATTCCACAGAAAGGGGAGGTTAGTATAGAAGTCGAGGTGTCTGAGAGAGAACAGACCTGTCGGATTCGATCCTGGCGACCTCGAAGCTTCCTATATTCACACCATCAGAGTGTGTCAGGTCTCAGAGCCTCATCACAGCCAAGCAACTCCTCTTCCTCCACCTGCTCCAACTCACCACAACCCTCAAGTATTACTGCAAATCTCACCCGAAGGAAACTGAGAGGAGAGAGAGTGCGACCTCACTCGCTGTACGTGGAGCGGAGCAGAACTGGAGAGGAGCAGGGCTCGGGGATGCTGCCTGTCACTCACACCCGCTTTTTGGGATTCTCTAGAGTCAAAGCCTCTTTCGTTAGAGGTCAAGAGAGGTTGCGTCAAGCAGTGTCGCCTAGTAGGAGCAGCAAGGAGCCATCTTACCAGCCAGGCTGGATGAGCCATAAGCAGAGCAGTCTCCTGGCCCCAACTGATGGCTTGTGGGACGCGGCGGGTCAGCAGCAGCCGGGCTCACCGGAGACACGGTGCAGGAGAAGAGACTGGAGGCGCCACACAGTGTTGGTTAATATGCCTGGAAGGGATGACCACACATTCTAAATGCGCTGTCCTTAACATAATGTCACAAGGCTAAACATCTTAATGGTCCTAATTGTATGCTTCATTTTCTATATGTGAAGTATAATTTATTTTTTTGTATTGATTTGGGCTTAAATATCACCAGGACAACAGGTTTTGTGAGAATGTGCAAAGTGGAGGGTTTCTATGGCAGCTTCTAAAGCCACTTTTTGTATTGTCTTATCAATGGTTATGTCAAAACTATATGACAGAGCAACATTCTAATTCTATATCAACAATGGGTTGCACAACACCACCTCAGCAGCATTTTTAAACAATGTGGCACCTAGTCTCAGGAGCAGCAATCTTAAAAAGTAATAGGATGGTTAAACAGTTTGTGAAAATACCTTTCAGTGCTCTCGACTGTTTCTTATAAAAAAATGTCTGGAGTTTGTTCTTATGCCTTGCAAAGGAATACCTGCCCTTTAAAAATGCCCCATTGCAATAAAAGCTGTGTCAGTGTCAGAATTGCACATAAAAGTCAGACTAAGAGACATCAAAGCAATTGTCCTGGAATACCAACTCACTGTGCTCATCTTCTTTCCCGTCTATCTGGTATGTTTCACTCCAAAATAGCTTTAATAAAACTGTGCAAGACAGCAAGTGTGTTTGTCAAATTCATATCCCCTTGTGATGTAATACACCCCCCCCCCCATTGCATGTACACATGGTATATGGGTGATTGTGTGGACCAACTTTTGTAACAAATGTACAAAGCCTTGCTAAGTTAACCTCTGTGTACAAATGATAAATGATATAATATATAATATTATTTGTTTTCAATTGTTTGTTTCTTATTGTGCAATACTCTGTATACTGGTTTTCCTTTGTGTTGTTACATAAAGAATATCTTGTTTCTGTGTGGTGCATGTGTGTAGAAAAAGCTTGAAAGACCTACACTACATTGAAAAGATTTGGGTTTCTTTGGGCATTTATAGATGTTACCCTGTCAATTAAAACAAATCTACAACCATGTTCTAATTGCTCAGACTTAAGAGTTTTAAATCCAGAGGAAAATTCTTATTAAACTGACAAGATCAAACTGGTAAAATTTCAGAAATGTCCCACTCCATCCCATGTAAAGGGTATGCTTTAGTGCAAACCAATGGCAAACAAATATTATTGTTCCTTCATAGAATGGCTTAAGATCCAAGAAGAGCACAGGTAGATCAGTGGATGTTAGGCAAAATGAAAGTGAATCTTTGATTAAATATTGAATCCTTACATTTGTGTTATAATAAATGTAAAATAAAATCATGTTATGGGTTTGTCCATATAAGGAGACGCATCTAATGAATTGTCGGGGTCCGTTCAAGACAAAAAGCGTTTTTGCACTCAACAAATCACACCAAATAGAACAGAACGCAGGTGTCTCGAGGTGCATTTTAACAACTGCTAGGCCTATTTTTTCTTATTGAAAATGAAGCCTATTTTTAGGGCATTATTTTTGTGAAAGTTACACACATTTTACCCCGCAATTCATATTAACGCAAAGCGGAAAAAGATGGTCATTTTGATTTCTCATTATTGCATTGTGAAGTACGAAGTACGTAACTTCTAATATAACTTTCTCCTATACCAGCTTAATCTGCGGAGACAACTATTAGTAAGCCATTCATAGGTTAATTTTCTAGAAAACTGTAAGCACTGTGTTTCTGTTGCGCTATGAAAAGTGCTGTTTGTTTTGAACGTTCCGCTAAGACCCGCCCCAACAACATTATTCAACCAATGGCGTGAGTTCGGGGCGGGACTATAACTCACGCCATTGGTTGAATAACGTATTCAGAAAGCGGTTTTGAAAACAGTTTTTGCAATTCCGTTTGGTGTCTTTCAGCTTTAACAGCTGCTAGCTCTTTTAACTTGACACGGCGTTACGGTCAAATACTCCGTACAGCGAATGTTTACACAGAAAAAAATCTGAAAACAGTCTAAACGGACGAAAAAACGCGTTAGGTTTGAACGGCCCCTTAGACATTCATCATCATACGAGGATTTAAAACACTATCAGTGTATTGTAAAGACGGACAGAGGAAGAAAATAAATTAGAACTAAAATGTGGAATAATTTAATTTACGATATATTTGGGCAAAGCACGATAAAATACCGTTAACGGTTTTCCACTGTATACAACACTGTCTTGGTCATGCATTAACACACGGAAGCATGTGCGCCATCAATAATGAATCTGAAACGTTGTATATTTGTTCTGTTTTGAGTGTTTTACATGAAAATCGCTTAAAGACACAAACAAAGACCTTAAACTAGCTTTAAAGTTATTTGTAACGCCATGGCAACGGCTCGTACAATCATAAGTCAGTTTCTGACTGTTTTACACATTTACATAACAAAAAAAAGCATTGTAGGCTATTCTTTTAGTCAATTTAATGTGTTATTATTAACACTTATATTATTGTCATCTGACCAAATATGTGGGACCGCACATAAAATTTTAATAAACAAATATTCTGTCAGAAAAACATTACCTTTAGACGGCATAGGCTGAGAGAGTATTAGCTACCACAGAGATGCTGCTGTTTACAGTAAGACAGAGAAACATTAGATCGATTTGACAAGTAAAACAGAAACAAAACATATAGAAATATTGTCCATCAATGGGTTTCATTCAGCACGGCTGAGATTGGTTGAGTCCCGGCCCTCCAGTTTTGGGGGTTTTGAGTATTAACTCGTTATTCTCGGCTCTCAGTCTCTCCACCTCAGTCTGCAGCTCCCGGACGCGCTGATCGCCGTGAGCGGCGGTGCTGCTGTCAGCCGCAGACGGCTCGGGGTTTCTCCGGACGTGGCGGAGCCAGTTGTTCTCCTCCTCTAACCGCGACATGCACTTCTCCAGCTCCAGGTATTCCCTAACCAGTTCTTGCTTGGACATATTCTGGAGGGTCTCGACGTGGTATCTCTCATAGGTCTCAGAAAAGTCTCTCTGCAGAAACTCCCCGCCTGCCTGCCCGGGTCTGCCCATCCCGTCACTCCCACCGTCATCACCGCCTTCCTCCTCGTCTTCCTCCTCGGCTTCAAAATTCTCCTCCTCGCTGGCCGTGTCGTCGGAGCGGATCGCCCCGGATCTTCGGCCGCCCAGCTCCGTGTTGAGATCGGGTTCTTCGCGGTCGTGCTCCTCCATCAGGAACTGGGTCGTGTTGTACGGGGCGACGGGGAGACCTTTGGCGAACATTTCGGCTCGCATTCGCGATGCCCGTGCCGTCTCCCGTTCATCCAGCTCTTTTTTCTCCTCCCAGGTTAGTTTGAAGTAAGGCTTCCAGCGGCGCTTCTTCTTGGAGGGTCGCCTCCGATGTTTCTTCTTGCCCTGGCGGCCATCTGACAAGCCCTCGGTGTGTTCTCCAGCGCAATGAGAGTCTTTCTCCGGTGTTTCGCGGACTGCGCCGGACGTATGATCCGCGGGAAACCCGTCGTCGCTTGCAGCGTCGCCAGCCTTGGGCTCCGGATCACTCCTATCCCGGCCACGGCACATAGAATGTGTATCTCCAGACACCAGAACCGGACAGATCTTCAGTTGATTTGTTTGCACTTGTTTCGAAGGGGTGACTCTTGTCGGAGCGTCTCTCTGCCGCCCTCTGCTGTTAACCTCCGGTGTGGCTTCTTCTTTAATAAGCTCCATAACTGTACACTCCCACCTGAAGGAGATACAAGTTTGTGATCAGTGTGATGAGGGACACCCTCCTTTGTTAAAACTGATGTATGACTAGAAATCATCTTAAAATAAATATCTGCCTTTAAATCAACCCACCAAATACTAACGTTGACGAAAATGTTTACTCAATAAGTGAACGTTACTTTTTGCTTTTTAACATAAGACACATCATCAACAAACTCGCACAAGTTAAAACTGCCATCACCTTACCGTGCAATTCAAATCTCGTGTTTGAGTTATTATGCTATCTGTTAAGACTGTTACTGTTAACTCTTTCCGTTCCGTCTACTATTGACTTGGTTTCCTAGCGGCACGAGAACACTTCCCACCAGCTCAAACTCCAATTCGCTTCTGCTACGGAGAAGACTGGGGCTTGTGAATTTATTACCTCCCCCACGTAAAGGCGCATGCGGCCAGTCCTCTATTTTTCTGCTTTGTGGGACTTGAAGTCCCGCCCGGTATTAGAATGCAACGATATCTCAACCGTAAAACCTACATTTCCCACAATTCACCAGTTGTTTTCAGAACCGATCTTGATACGCCCACACGACATTCTCATTGGTTAAAAAGTTTTGCGCGTTCGCTGCCGCTTTCGAGCATTCTGGTTGGTGGTTTCCACTGTCAATCAAAATGAAATCCGTCCCGGCAACTCTTGTGGACGCTACCAAGCGCGCCCGAAGCGGGTACAAAATCAGTCTCATTTTACGACACATCATACTTTCTCCGATTAATAAAAAAAAAAACTCTGCCGAATGTGTTAGTGCAAGATTGCATTGACAAAACAAATACTGTATTATGTGATATCGTATTTGCTTGTTTTGCATCGCTAACCGAATAATTCAATTCACACCCTGCGCCCTCGGCAGGAATGATCACCCATCACGCATAAAGTAGCTCTTTTAACAACCGTATTCTCAGTTCAAAGTGAATGGGAACGGTTGTGTTCACCACAATGACGAACCTGCAATTTATTATGACTGCAATCATTTGCCATTGTTGAAAAGAAATTGCTTCTCAACATAAAATATAACACGTCTGCTGCTTGTTTCTTGAAATGATCTCTAACGATGAAGTGAAGAAGCTTTTGCTTAATCTGTTTGTTTGCTAGTTAGTTAGCTAGCTGGTAATGGAGCCTAGATGAACATGAATAATATAGCACAAGCAAACTGATTAAAACTCAGACCAGACGCCTTAGTTCTAAACAAAATCAAGTTATTTTTAAAGCAAATATAAAATCCCCTGTAGTCTATGACGAACATTTTACAATAGGCGGATTTACTGACTAGCTAGCTGGCAACCTGTGCCATTTCGCCCTCGCGTATTTGTGAGATGAGTAGATTTACGACTATACGTTATTTGTAAGATATCACGATTGGAGAAGACACTGATGCATTTCTATGATATAAATAGAAGTGCTGTGTTTCGATGTTTAAACCCAGTGTTTGCCGAGACAGAAATATAGACATGCTAGGGAAGTTAGCTAGCTGCTTCATATCTGTTAAACAAGAGCCAACGTGAAGCAAAACACTAGGCCTGTTTGATAGCAATTTACGTTTTTAAGTGGGTTTTATTTTACCCGTATTCTTAGAATCTTTTGAGTTTTTAGTCAAAACAGAGTAAAAGCACATTTCCTAACTATAGCACAGCTCTCAAATTACCACCTTAACCAATATTTGTAAGACATGACCATATAAAGTGTTTAGTGAGGGTATTTGGTTCAGTTCAAACCTCAGTCTTTAAAAAGCCCGAGTACACAATGATGACAAACCATGACAGCGTTTTCTGTCGACCACATTCAGAAAATGAATCTAAGAGTCTAGATACTTGCTTTAATTTCACTTTGACAATGGGGTGAATGCATTTTACATCAAAACCTATCCGTTCCTGAAGGAATAGATTTAGTTTTATTTTACTCCCCTAGATTTAACTAAATTAATCCCGTATCCATTCAAACTCACTCCGAGTTGCAGCTACACGAAGTTAAACAACCCAACAATCACTTATTCCATCTGTCACAGAAACTACTTACTAATCTCATGTTTTAATCTCTTGAACATAAATTGGATGACCTTTATTCCATGTACAATGCAGCTGTTTTGTGCATGTATTTATATCATCACATTACAGAACATCACATCTTGTCTACAGGCCAAAATGTTCTGTTGATGGTTCTCTTTTTTTCTCATTTTAGAGCGGTAGCTTCTGTGTACATATTCCCCAAATAAAGGCCCCTTTAGTTATTTAAGGCTTTTTGATTGCATACATTTTACACCAATATTTTAAATCAGTTCTACAAAGTGCCTAGAATCCTGCAGCTAGTGTCAGCAAGATTTGTATCAATCTTTGTAGTGCAGATGGCATTTACAATCCAAAAATGACTGATGAACGCTTATTTTTTAAATTAAGAATATGGATATCATACAATATTGACAAAGTCAGCGACTGCCTCTGCACATAGCTACAAATAAAAAGAATTACACTGAACAAATTACATAATAAACATTAAATTACACAATACACCCCAGAATGTCTCTGGAAATTGCACTCATCTTGTTCATTTAAGATTAAATGGTAAAATCCATTTAAGAGATATGAGGTTAAAACATTTTCTCTCTTCACCTGAAGCTAATTAACAAGTGCTATAATTGAAGCACCGAAAGCCAGGTCACAATGTATTACTGATCATTCTTTAACTTGACTGTTTCTTTCATTTCTACTCAGCACAGTAAATTCATATGCACACATGAAGCCTTCTCTTCCTCTGCCTCATTAGGAACACGATGCCCTGAGTCACAAAAGGCCACACCAACAAAAGCAGCAATGTGCGTCCAGAGATGTCGAATGGCCACCATTTCTCCTGTGGGCACAAAAAGAATTAAAATAACAATGGATGCACATCTATCTTCACACATATGATCAAAATCAATGTTACAATGTATAGTGACAAACAATGTTGAGGTTCATACCAAGTCTGTCACAAGTTTTACCTCTGGGGATGTCAGTTGTACATGGGATCTCCATTTTGAGTTCTGGGCCTTAAAAATAAATACAGGTGAAATTGTGGACTTAAAGGATAGTTCACCCAAAAATGAAAATTCTCTCATAATTTACTCACCCTCATGCCATCCCAGTTGAGATGTGTGTGACTTACTTTCTTCTGCAGAACGCAAAGATTTTTAGAAGAATATCTCAGCTCTGTAGGTCCAAACAATGCAACTGAATGGTGATCAAAATGTTCAAGCTCCAAAATGCAGATAAAGGCAGCATAAAAGTAATCCATAAAACTCCAGTGGTTTAATCCATGTCTTCTGAAGCGATCCAATCAGTTTTGGGTAAGAACAGACCAAAATATAACTCCTTTTTCAATGTACTGTAAATCTTGACATCAGCAGTCTCCTTGGTGATCATGATTTCAAGCTTGATTACACTTCCTATAGTGCCATCTAGCGCTCTGCACGTGTCAAGCTCTAGGAAGTGTAACTGGGCTTGAAAACATGATTGTGCCTAGAGACTGCAATAACATGATGTACAGTGAAAAGGGAGTTATAATTTGGTCTGTTCTCACCTAAACTGATTAGATCGCTTCAGAAGACATGGATTAAACCACTTATGGATTACTTTTATGCTGCCTTTATGTGTTTTTTTGAGCTTAAAAGTTTTGGATATTCTTCTAAAAATCTTAATTTGTGTTCTGCAGAAGAAAGAAAGTCATACATATCTGGCATGGCATGAGGGTGAGTACATTTTCAGTTTTGGGAAAACTATTCCTTTAATTCAGTCATCAAAAACACTAATGGTGAAAATAATAAAAAATATTCTGTACTGATTCTGTAAGAAATGTCAGCTGTATCACCAACTTCAGCCACATTTAGACCACCCCTCTCTCTCCAAAATCCCATCCTCCAAAGACATCAGCAGACACATTGACAGGCATAGAGCACCTCACAGTCTTCTGATTGGCTATTATTATTATTATTATTATATGTCAGATTATTATTATTTTTTTTGCTGTCTAAAGAGTCTAGGGCTGTCACAGAAACAGGTGTGATATCATTGTTGTAGGCACATTATAAAACACATTTTTTTACTCACATTAATGTGACACTTGGGACTGCCGCTGTGAAATGATGATATCCAGAGATTGGATTACATTCAGACTAGCACGGTAATAAATAGAGCTAGCGCATACAATGCTACCTTGTCCAAAAAGAACGATTCATAGCATTGATGAATTATTGTGATTGGACAGGTAATAATTAACATCAGAGAAATGCAGCCTCTTTCTTACAGTCATTTACATAAACCTGGAGATATGAACGCAATTTGACAATAGAGGTCACTGTTGCCCCAAACACTGCAAATGTACAGTTCTGTCCTTCTAATTGGTAATTTGTATGCATAAAAGAAAAGATCTCAGGACCCAGCAGACAATGATCCGCGACCCACTTTTGGGTCGCCACCCAGTGGTTGAGAAACCCTGGCTATTACAAACCATTCTCACAATTTCAACAAAACATGTTCAGTACATAGAAAAACAATTGTTAAAGGCATAAAAACACATACATATGATCAACACAAATTAAGATCTGTATAGTGACAAAGCAGCAGTGCCCCAACAGTGTAAGTGACAGTTCTGTTAACTGGTCCCGGGCCAGCAGGCTTCTTTATTGTTGAGCCTTGCATTGTCAAGTTCAGATACTTACATTCACAGTGGCAAGACCCTCAACCACCTCTAGTCTTTCCATGACGCTCTGCATGTCCTCTCTGAGTTGCCGTAAGGCTAGAACGATCTGCTGTTGCACCTGGGCATCCTGTAGCCTGTCAGGCCCACCCTCAGTATTGTCTCCGCCGCCTCCACCTGAGCCAGCACCCGAGGCAGACCGCTCCGTCCATCTAGCATAACGTTGGGCCATATTACCTGGAACAAAACACATATGCACACACAAAACAAATACAGAATCATACTGAGCACAGACTGAGCATCTATCTCAGTTCAGACTTCTCCAACATGGATTCAATATACGTCAGATATGGGTTAGCACCCACACATCTAGGGCTTCAGAGACAGCCTGGTCAATATGCACTGATTATGTGGTAACAAGGGCAATTTTATAATTAAATGTTCACTTAAATAATAGAACATTTCCTTTGTTTTTCTACAGTTAATGAGTATTGACTGTTGCTGTTGCCCTGATTCTTAAAGGAATAGTTCACCCAAAAATGATAATTCTCTCCTCATTTACTCACCCTTACACTGCCTCAAACTCATATGACTTTCTTTTCTCTGCAGAACACAAATGAAGATATTTTGATGGAGAAATGAGGTAAAAATATTCATACAGTGCATGTCAACGGGGACCAAACTTTCAAGCTCCAAAAAAGACATCATGATTGCGCCAAGGAGACTGCAAAATTTATTGTAGAAAAGGAGTTACATTGTGGTCTGTTCTCACCCAAAACCGACCAAATTATGAGAGAATTATAATTTTTGGGTGAACTATTGCTTTGAGGCTAGTTTAAAGTGCCCAGACAAACTCCAACAAACCCCAAATTCTTTTTGCGCCTCTCATTTACACTGGTACGGCATTTTCCTCCACCGAAAAAGGAAACTTTCAAAAACACTTTCCATAACCACTTACTTTGGGAAAGGATGACATTAGGAAACTGAAGAAGAGAAACAAATCATATGCCCCATCATTAAAGGAATGTTCCGGGTTCAATACAAGTTAATCTCAATCGACAGAATTTGTGGCATAATGTTGATTACCACAAAAATTAGTTTCGACTTGTCCCTCCTTTTCTTTAAAAAAAGCAAAAACCAGGGTTTCAGTGAGGCACTTACAATGGAAGTGAATGGGGTCAATTTTTGGAGGGTTTAAACACCGAAATGTGAAGCTTATAATTTTATAAAAGCACTTACATGAATTATTCTGTTAAAACTCATGTATTATTTGAGTTGTAAAGTTGTTTAAATCATCATTTTTACAGTCGTTTTAGGATTTTAGGGTTTGTTGACATTACATCGTCATGGTAATAAAGTTGTAAAATTGGCTCTAACTTTACACAGAAAAGGTTAGTAAGTGATTTTATAACACTAAAATAATTTTTACACGCAAATCCTTTATGTCTTGTGGCTATACTTTTGAAACAGTGAGTATTTTAATAAAAAAAAAAATTGGCCCCCATTCACTTCCATAATAAGTGCCTCACTGTAACCAAGATTTTTAAAAGGAGGGACTAGTCAAAATAAATTTGTGTGGTAATCAATATTATGCCACAAATGCTGTCGATTGAGCTCAACTTGTATTGAACCTGAAACATTCCTTTAAATGTGCACAAGATTAGGTGATTTTAATGATTTTAAAGGTCTTAAATAATGTGCAACAAAAAATATTTCAGATTGGTTTTTGGTTTTTAATGAGGGTCTAAAAATCTAGATAGATACTTACCTGAGGGTTCTCTCCAGTATTGTTGCTGACTCTCTCTTCCTGTATTCCTCCTCCTCATGGGGGGACCATGACTATCCTCTGCCCCCTCGCCACCATGTCCAACGCCCATCTGAGTCACCTGAGAGACATGGGTAAGGTGATGCTCCTGGATTTCAGAGGTCTCAGAGTGTACATTCCCATTTTTTAAACTATCTGGCACTGCAGCAAGCTGTGTGCCGATGAAAAAAGGCATATAATAACAAGCATTGTTGCTTTGATAAATATGAATTGGATGTAGAATTTGAATAAGTCCAAGATCATACCTTAACGGTGCCCAGCTGTTCCAGTGAGTCACAGAAGATTTCACTCTCTGAGTCACTAGTCGGCCCCTGACCATCAGACAAAGCTAGCTCTACACACATATACAGGGACGAAAGGGAAGTGGTATAGTGCACAAAATCTTGGCATCGCCTATTACAGGGTATCTGCAGGTATCAGTTCATCCAGTTTAATACTCTTTAATACCCTTTTTAAGACCTTTTCAAAAACATTTAAGACTTGCTCGATACTTCAATCACTATCGGGGTTAATGCATATACTTATATAGGTATACATATACCCACCACTAGATGCAACATGCATCACATATTAAAATTACGCATTGCTAATGCGAAAGTAAAGGGCTGGTTTGATATTGTATGCTTACTGTGTGTATTTTTATGCAGACATCTAGAGTAGTTATTAAAGTTCATTACTTATGCTTATGTTCATTTCTATTCACAAGGTACCTCGACTGGATTGAATCTTCCATAAACATCCACTGGTTTTTGTTTTTTAGTGCACTCACTGAGGCTCTCGTCAAACATGCGCACAAATGGCCCTGCATTATTGACACTACCAACAAGCTTCTCCTTGAACTACACCAAATCAAATTATATATGCTGTCATGCCACATGTGAAACTTTTTGCTTTATCGGAGCTATATTTTTGGTATATCGGGGAACATTGAAAAATCTAGCAAATATCATGTTCAACCTGAATGAGCTTTACCACTGTTCTTAGACACCACATAAATTCAGCCTGCAATGAGTCAGTTGCTGTTTATTTATTTGAACCAATACAGCAATTCAGCTGGCCTAATAAAAAGCAGTATTTACTAACATACTGTATATTTTTAATAAAACATTTTTGTGAATTAACAGTATGTGCAACATTTACAGTACAATTTCACTCACTTTTTTGGAACCCATTTGAATATCATTTTATTATATTATTAATAATATTTTCATTGTGGGTTCCTTTCAAGTTTATTATTATAATATAAAATTGAATTATTATAATGAGGATTAGATTTGTTTTTATATAATAGAAATATATTTCTCCAGTATTTACTTCACCTTCACTTGGAGTTTTTATTTTGGCAGAAAGGGCAATGTTTATTTAACAGTTAACATCGTTCATCATTTCAAATCTGGTTATCTGAGATACTGTGTCATGTTTTTAGATTTGTATAATTGTATAACTCAATAGCTTTGAGTCTTACTTTAATTCATTCCTTCAGGTCTATGTCCCCTCTCGCTCCCTGCAGCCTTAGAATGAGCGACGCCTGGTGGTTCTGTGTTACAAAGTCGCTCTTCAGATCATTCATATTCTCTATTACTCAGTGGTGGAAAGCGCTTCCACCAGATATCAGACATATTCTCCAGATATCACAAACATAGCTGTCTTTTGTTCCAAATTGCATATAGACTGCATTTAATATGTACAGTTTTACCATGATCTATGTAGCAGATATTAATACTCATCTTCAATTATTTGTATTTATTATAAAAAGCTTTTGAATATAAAGTTAATTTCAGCATATCGTGTGATATCCTAAAATAATCTGTGTTGTAAAATATTTTACTAACATTTTACACTAATTCATGTTTGTATCAACTTCAAATATAGATATTTCTATGTGGGACTTTTATTTTGAAAAATTATGTCACCGGCATCTCATTTCATGGGCTGTGTCTCGTTTGGAAGGATGCGTCCTCCGGAGGTCGCATTTCTCGGCCACATACGTCATCGAGGCTGTCTCGTTTCAGAAAAGCGAGTAGGACACTTCGAATGCAGCCTTCGAATGCGACCTTCTTTAACGGGAATTCAGAGGATGCATGAGGTGTATCCTTCGCGGGCATTCACAACCCACAATTCTTTGCTTCAACGGAAATGTCTAAAAAAAATTACGCCAATTTGCCCGTAAATATGATGTTCAAACGCAAGTAATGTTAACTCCCAAGTTGAAGTACCTCAGTAGATGGGTGCAGAGTATATAATATGTATTATCATATTAAAATATAATTAAAACAAAGTATTAGACTAAAAGTACACCTGTAAAATCTATTTTCTTTTCTCTTTACATCAATATAACTCTCCTAAAATGTACCTCATGCATCCCCTTCTAAAGGGAATTTGTTCCCTTCTCACTAAAAGCGCTTGCGCTTGTTAAAGAGCGGTGTGCTGTCATAACAACCATGTTATGTTCCGTTTCCGTTTGTCCTACAAAGGCCGTCTCATTTAAATGAGACTTGTTTAGAGGAGTACACTCGGTATACTGCAGCCTTCAAAGTACGCGTCCTACCTAGCATGCTGCCTTCCAAACAAGACACAGCCATTATCTCCACACACACCAACTCAGAGTGAAAGCACAGGACAGCATCGGTTACAGCTACAGATGCAAAAATTGTGTCTCGCTCCATCATTTGAGTCAGATGTCATTTTTTGGAGAAACACGGTTTTAGTTTAAGCTTTTAAATGATGTCACTGTTATCTCGAAATTCAAACAATAAATGTTGTATTTATACTTTTTAATGGTGCTTATGACAGACTGCAGTAGCTGGCCATTCAAACAGCGGGTAACAACGCTCTTTCTCTCCAACTTATAGCACCAAAAAAATGAACGAACCTCTCAGGGTATGTTGAAAGATACGGTACAACTTAGTGAAATGTGTCTTCTCGCCCAGTCTGTTAATGTTGAAATGACAATGGGGAAAATGAATGGGGAATATCTCGAGCCAGGTGCAGCACTCATGGGATCAGCTCATATACACTGAACGTATACGTGAAAACCGCGCGCCCACTCTATTCTCTGCTATCAGCGATGCGTCAAGGTTTTCATTCAACCTTACGGCCCAAGGAGGGCAATGTTCAAAAAATAAATAAAATAATTATACTTCATGTATCGTAATTTAAGACTTTTTAATGGCCTTATTTGTCACCAAATTGATTTAATACCTTTTAATGACCCTCGGATACCCTGTATTACTTATGCAAAAGTCAGATGTTTGAATAGTAACTTTGGCCAGACAAACAAGGCTGATAGGGATGGGCATCATATGGAATTGAATGATTCAGGTTCTGATTCGATCGATTCCGCGAAATGATTACGGTTGCTTGGTGGTTCCATTAACCCTTTAAGCTCATAGGGTGTTTATAAAGATTTCCTGTTTCAGTGGCATACCCAAAATTAAAGGCTTATAACTCGACAAAAAAAGAAAAACAAGGAGGGTCAAGTGTTTGGTATCGCTGTAAAGAAAACTTGTCTAATTTTTTAATGATAAATAGATTATGATACATTCTGAGACTCTCAACCTAAGAAACTGCTAAAAAAAAAAACTTGAGGCAAAAATGTTCTATTTTTCTGATTTGACATTATATACCTCAGGGTGTGAATAAAGTGGCTCCGGAAAACTGGTTTTGTTTTGTTCCCAATCATATCAACTGCAACAGAACATTTTTGTTTTGATCCGACAAAGCAACCTAAAATTGTAGCATTACAAAAATAATTTATCCTAGTGTCCAAAAACCTCTCCAAATAAATAAAACATAATAATTGTTAATAAAAACTAATTACACATGCAAACACAACAAAGACTAAAGGTTTGCATAGCATGCAGACATGATTTTAGTAATGAAATTTTACAGAATGAGTTTCATTCTGTGCCATTGGAGTCATCGAGTCTGTGTCATGTACTTGGCACCATCTCCTGGTGGCCATATGTAACAGTCACCAATCATATGTCTCTCTGTCCAAATATGAATGATTTTTGCACTGATCTGAACCCAATCCGATTAGTTTAGCGTTCCATGATGCTACATCATTTCCAATGACTTTATGATCCAGGAAATCTAACGTGTTTTTAGACAGATTGCAAGATGCCAGATAGCCAGGTGCTGTGAGCACTGTGCACATTGTGCTTCGTGTGGATTATCTAATGATCTATGCATCCGATTACGTTGAGTGTGGGCTCGTTTGAAAGATAATCGCCTCCTCTAAGTAATGGTATGTGATATTTTATGCTCGGTTTATTTTTTTCTGAAGTTATAAGCAAAAATGCGGCTTATGAGCAACATGTAACATAAATGTCAAAGACATATACTTAGCTATTACTTTTTATATTTTGGTCTGTGAGTAGGCTGGTTGTATTCTACTCTTTGAGAGTTTTTCAACAACATGTTATACATGGCTATTTGATGAGTTTGATGTTTTTACTGATTACAATAATATGTACCATGTAAAATTATTAATAAATTATCAAAATGGAACACTTCTGATTTGTCTGAAAATCTCAAAGCACTTGTTCAGCTTTGGTCATAATGCCGACATGCATTGTAAAGTACAGCTTCTAAGCTTTAAAATGATACCTATTTTGTGTTGGTCAAGACTGTAGTCATTAATATTTTGATAATTATATATTTTCTCCAGGGCCCATCCAAGCTTAAAGGGTTAAATATTGTTTTAGTACTGTTGAACACAAAATATCAGGAAATAAGAAATTCAAGTTTGATTTACTGCTCTCAGCAGCCTGTTACCAAATAACGAGATGATATCACATTTTAACAGAAGAGATTCTAGCAAAAGATGTTTACACAGACAATGTGTAGTTAAATAAACACATTAGTGAGTGTGTGTTTTGTTGAATATGAGTTTTGTTGAAATTAGTGGTATTTAAAAAAAATTATAAATTAATAAAATATCTTAAGTAGAAATATACTTAAGATATTTTATTAATTCATAATTTTTTTTAAATACCACTAATTTCAACAAAACTCATATTCAACAAAACACACACTCACTAATGTGTTTATTTAACTACACATTGTCATATCAACAACCATCCAGGAATTACTCTGATTTTAGTCTTACAAGCTTTTAAGTATGCATAAAACAGTGACAGTTCTTGATTTATAACGAGTCAGACAAAATGAATGACTTGTAGTTCAGGAAGTTTTTTATTTGCTAAACAGAACTGGCTGATAAGAACCATTCGTTTGGGAGGTAGCGCTGTATGTTTTGCAGTGTAGATTCAAAAGAACCGACTCATAAGAGTCATTTGTTCGATAAATCGGGCTACACTGGGCATACTGTATGTTTTGAGTCATGGTGCCGCTGAATGGTAGCGCAGGAAACACTGTCATACATGTCACTGTCTGAGTATTTTAGCATGCTGTCTCTTAAACATTGGTGGAACGATGCACATTCGAGAGCCGTGAACAGAATGGACAGTCATGAAAATCATTCGGTTCCAGTATTTTATAAAAATAAATAAAAATCGTTTCTCAGTTTCCAACCTTAACTGGTATTTATCATCTCAGCCAGGGTAAGCTCTATTATCATTTAAAGATATGGCAAAATGAGTGTGTTTCACAAAGTTCTATGCTGATCATAATAAATAAGTTGTTTTAAAATATTTTTTGCAAGTATTGCTTAAAACCAAGAGGGCACAAACAGTGCTTTCCTTTGCAAAAAAGAATGTTAGGATGGAAGTTTTTGGTGGATTGCAAAATATTCTCAATAGACAACCTGACGTTAGGCCCCACACATAGATAATCATTCCACTACCTGTGCTCTCCAGCTGAGGTTCACTTTCAGGAACTGTCTCTGTGAAGTCTTCATTTTCAGTCAAACCATCATTTGGTTCTTTGGCATTTACATCTTTATAAAGTAAACACAGAAATCATAAATAGAACTCTCAAAAGGATACATTTACTGGGTATACAATTTACTCCATAATCGACCACCTACACAAACATACATTTTACAAGCACACGAATCCATACACACCTGATGTTAGAGTTAGAAGTGCCTCTGGAGGTCTGGGCATATCATGAATGACATGATAGAGAGGTTCAAAATAGTGGAAAAAGGATGCAGTCTTTTCATTTATTGGCATATTGTCTATTACCTGTAAATAATATGTAACAACAGATTTATAAGACAGATTTCAAAGGAAACAAATAATTGTACGGCCTCTCTGAAAACAAACAATGATTTGAAGTAATCTACAGCGATGTGGTAAACATTTTGCAATATTATCTTCACTTAAATCTTGCGCTATGGTTTTATGAGGTTTGCGTTGAAATTTTGCATGTTGTCTCACCTCTTGTGCGACTTTCTTCATTTCATCCACATAAGCAGCCATTGCGTTCTCTCGGCTCATGTGTCTCTGCTGATTCCAAGCATCCCTGACACAAGACCAGGAAAACATGTCATAAAGTGTCTGTGTCCTATCTCTATCTTAGTCACACTTCAATTTTAAAATGGTTTTAAAGGGTTTAAAATGTTCTGAAGGCTCTGGAATCCAGCCAGAGGATCACACTTTAATTAGGCACATTATGAAACTTGAATATGTTGTGGAAAACAGGTTAAAAACTTAACCATTTGTAACGGCCTACAGGGTCCCAGAAGCCAGGGCGTGACACTGTACATGGGCCACAGACTGCCTGTTTGTATAGGCCATAAAAGCGCAGCATAACTTCATAAGAGGGCCTGTAGGCACCTGTGCAAGCAGAGTTTACCATTTAACACAAGATTCACATGTTGTTGCAAAGGTTTTTAAAGATGTAATCAGTGGTGGACTCCCACATTTTTGTCCAATGTTTTTTTTTTTTTATATAGATTTACAGTAATCTACAGATGTCTGCAATTCAAGCTATGAAGGTTTTACTTCTGGAACATAATAAAGATGTCATCTACATAACAGTGATTATGTTATTTTTGTCGATTGTGAGCAAGGCTACCATTTTTGGGTAGGCTTTGAATGACGTCGACAGCTGCCTGAAAGCGTCTTTGACAGTCTTCGGTCTCTGACATTGTAAGAGCAGGCATATCATACGGTCTCTATCTTTTCCACACTCCTGCGGCCGAAAGTTCATTAAGTGGACAACCTGTAAATTATATTCACTGGTGACACATGTGTCATTCTAGTTTCTGTACAATATTCAGAAGGCAAGCTTTGGAAGAGAATGAAATTGTGTTCTCAGTTCATGCACGACACTTTTAAGAAAGGTTTTGCGATTTAAACCCATTCATTTAAATACCAGTCATCCTAGAGACTTGACTTTTCTGCCTTCGTTTAATTCAGGACATTTGCCGGGAGGTCACGCAGAGTTAGCGAGCTTCAACTCACCTGTCCTTTACTCCTGCTGGCACAACACCCGATCACTGCTGTATGACTGTAATAAAACAATATAGTGACCGGTCACATTATAAATACAATTTTAAAAAGCGGGACGAGCTCTCTTTGCACAATGCGTGAGTTTGAAAACTAGTTGCTTCTGTCTTATAAAAACAGCGATCTTTTGCCACAAAATGGGTTTTCAGCCAGGAGTTCACTTCCTGTTTCGGTCACGTGGTGGAGTATCTACGATGATGATTGGTCGCCACTCCATATGAGTGTTGACGTCAGAATGTGACGCGTCAAATATGCCATGTTTTGGAATATAATATAACTTTTATATCAGCTAATTTTGTGTAATTTTTCTGGTGAATCTTTGATATTAGACCATTTTTCTATAAATTCACAGTTCATTTATTATTATTTCTTGCATGATTTTATATTTATAAGTGTATATTCTCAAAGAAAATCCCAGAAATTTTTATTTTCAAGAAAGATTTTTAAATTCTAGAAATAGATAGAAAGTAATGCTCTTCTATGCTGTACATATGCTATGATGTGTTACATTCATACGAGCAGACAGAGAAGTAAGTTTGAAGTAAGTTTGGAGCAGAAGAAATAGAAATAAACCTTGTGTAAATTGTCAGCTTTACACTAAGCTAAAATGCTATTTCTAGCCATTTTACATGCACGTCACCAGGCACGATCATATTTCTTTATCAAGAAAATTCACGTTAGATCATAATTTCTTTTTTCTAGTTAGACCTTTGATATTAGGCAAAAATCATATTCTTGATAATAATTTTTGTATTGTTTTCCTGTAAAAATATCTAAAAATCCTTAAAACAAGATCAGTTTGATATATCTTGTTTCAGAAACAACACTGCATAAGATATTTAGGTTTTTCAGAGAATGTATTTTTAACATGTGTATTTTGTGTTACTGTACTGGCAGAGATTTTATAGTCAAAACAAGTGAAAAAAAATCTACCAGTGCTGAAGAAGTAATCCAAAGTATTTAGAATATGTTACTGACCTTGAGTAATCTAATGGGATGCATTACAAATGACATTTTACAGCATGTATTCTGTAATCTGTAGTGGAATACATTTAAAAAGTAACCCTCCCAACCCTGTATATTTATATTTCTCTTACAGCACTTTTAAGAGAAAACCGACATAAATGTGTGTCATTGAAGAGGGCCCCATACCTATACTTTGCCTAGGGGCCTCAAGTCACTAAATCTGCCCCTGTGCATGATCAGTGTTTCCATGGGAACACTGATTGTTCATGGGAACACTGATCACGCCACTAATTAGCATGCAAGCAGCACCTGTCTCTCCACTAATACGTTGCCCATTTAAGCCCTTCATTGTGTCATGTTCTTTGCTAGATTGTTGTTTGGTGTTGAAGTAACTCATCTCGCTCTCTCTGCCTAGTTGGTCCTGTTTCGTGTATCTGTTTTGGTTGCCTGTCACTACCCACGTCTCGGGAGTGTGGTTGCCTTCCAGTTTCCTGTACGCCTGTTCTCTTCGTCCACATCTCTTCAACGGAGGATTCTTCAAGAATCTGCTCCTGACTACCACAATGCATACGCTCGCCTATGAACACACTCTTCACGAAGGATTCCTTACGTGTTGGCATGCACTCATTGACAAACACACCCATCACCTTCTACTGCAGTCAGTGCCAGGATCTTCACACTTCACCTGGTTCTGCTGAAGTTATAATTTATTGTTAATAAATCCTTTGAACTGTTCCTCTGCTCTTGGGTCTCTTTGTCTCACCTTTGTGACAGAACAATCTAGCCAGGATGGACCCAGTGGTGGAAACTACTCTTTGCTCTGCCCTGTCTCAGCAGAGAGCATCACTGAGACGTCAGCAGGATCAGATCTCCGCTTCTAACTGGGTTCTGGAGACGATGGCGTTGCAGCTCGCTGAGCTCACCTCTATCATTCAAAAACTCCGCCAGCCTCCCGATTCCGGTTCCACCTTGGAAGCGCCCTCACCGTCTCTGGCGGTTCCCCACATTTCTGAATGCTCAGAGGCTCGCATCAACCCTCCAGACCCGTTCTCAGGTGAGGTGGGGTTTTGCAGCACTTTCCTTTCACAATGTTCCTTGTTCTTCACGTTGCAGCCCTCTGCTTTCCCATCGGAGACAGTGAAGGTGGCATGCATTATCACGCTCCTCACCGGAAGGGTCGGTGAATGGGGAACCACCATGTGGGACAACAGACATCCCTGTTGCTCTTCATTTCAAGCATTTGCCATGGAGCTCCGCCGGGTGTTCGATCACTCTGCTCAAGGTCATGAGGCAGCAAGGGCTTTATCCGGACTGTCTCAGGGAAATCGGCGGGTCGCTGACTATGCCATCTAGTTCCGCACCCTTGCTGCATCTTGTGAGTGGAACGATTACGCCAAGTGGAATCGGTTCCTGCATGGGCCTTCCGACGACATCCAGGACGAAATCTATCCCTTAGACCTGCCTTCCTGCTTCGACGTCTTGGTGGATCTGGCCATCCGAGTGGATCAACGTCTGGCCCTACACCGTCGCCATTCTCCACCCACCCGGGCAGCTGACCACCATACCCAGTCCACAGTTTCGGCCATCGGAATCACGGTCTGAGGCAGAGCCCATGCAGGTCAGTAGGGCTCAGATTTCTCATAAGGAGGAGCAGTAACACTTCATTCAAGGAGTCATTTCTCAGTTTCCTGTCCAGTAAGAGACACTGCTTGTCAGTAGGCAGGGGGTTACTGGCAAGCGCAATACCACTGGACAAAACCCCTGGATTACGCACGCTTTTCCCGGCCCATCTGCAGTACGGATCAACCAGTCACACTGTCTCCACATTGGTGGATTCCGGAGCCAAAGGGAACTTTATGGATTTTGATGTGGCTGCCAAGTGGCAAGTTCCGATGGTCCAGTTGGATGAACTTGTCACAGCCCACACCCTCAGCAGCATGCCCTTGAATGTCATCACCCATTCCACCAAGTCAGTCACCTTTGTCTCTGGAAATCATATGGAGCAGTTATCCTTTTACCTGATCCAATCTCCATCGGTGCTGGTAGTGTTGGGGCATCCTTAGTTGATAAAGCACAACCCACACATAGACTGGTCAACCAATACTGTTCTCACTTGGAGTTCTTACTGTTCGTCACACTGTCTTAAATCTGCTGTCTCCCCTGTCCAGTCTTGTGTTTTGATGCAGGATGAACCGGTGGATTTATCCAGAGTACCGTTGGCATACCATGACTTGAGGGTGATGTTCAGCAGGTCCAGCGCCGCGACCCTTCCTCTTCAACACCCGTCGGACTGTGCCATTGAACTGCTCCCTGGCACTTCTCCTCGTGGACGGCTGTAATTGCTCTCGGCTCCTGAGAGGTAGGCCATGAAAGGGTATATCAATGATTCTTTGACAGCCGGTCTCATCCACCCTTCCTCTTCGCTGGCAGAGGTGGGGTTCTTCTTTGTGGAGAAGGATGACTCACTTAGATCTTGCATAGATTATTGGGGCTGAATGACATCACAGTGAAGAATTGTTATCCTTTGACGTTGATGTCCTCAGCCTTCAAGCTCTTGCAGGGAGCGTCCGTCTTTATGAAGTTGGACTTATGCAATGCTTATCACCTTGTACGGATTAGGGAGGGGGATGAGTAGAAGATGGCTTTTAACACCCATAGGGGGAATTTAGAATATTTGGTTATGCCTTTCAGATTGGTCAACGTCCAAGCTGTCTTCCAGGGTCTCATGAATGATGTGCTTAGAGACATGGTCGACCATTTTGTGTTTGTCTATTTAGATGATATTTTGATCTTCTCCCAGAATATCCAGGACCATGTTCAGCACATCAGGCAAGTGCTTCAGCAACTGCTAGAGAATCAGCTGTTCGTCAAGGCGGAGATGTGCGCTTTTCATGTCGGTTCCGTTCCTGGGGTTCATCATTTCGTCCGAGAGAGTCCGCATGGACCCTGTAAAGGTCAGAGCTGTCTCCGATTGGCCAACCCCAGATTCTCACAAGGCTTTACAGAGGTTTCTGGGGTTCTCTAATTTCTATCGTAGGTTTATTCGTAATTACAGCCTACTCCCACCAAGACGCTCATTAGACAGCGATTCTGGTGACCATCGCTAGCGCAGGACGTACGCCGTTTCATAGCCGCTTGTCCCATTTGCGCGACTAATAAGACCTCCAGTAACACCCTGGCCGGGCTCCTCCAACCACTGTCAGTCCCTTCGAGACCCTGTTTGCACATAGCCATGGATTTTGTTACTGGTCTCCCCCCTTCCCATGGCAACACAGTTGTTTTGACTGTTGTGGCCAGTTCTCGAAGGCGGCTCATTTAATTCCCCTCCCAAAATTACTCGCAGCGAGGGAGACAGCAGTGGCAGTCATTAACCACATCTTCCGCAATCATGGCCTCCTGGTTGATGTGGTCACGTTTTTAGGCAGAATTCTGCCGACAGCTGGGGGCTACTGTGAGTTTGTCCTCTGGGTTCCACCCCCAGACAAATGGGCAAGTGGAGCGGGCAAATAAGTAACTTGAGAAAACCCTGCACTTTGTGGCCTCTCGTAATCCGTCTTCGTGGAGCGATCATTTAGTCTGGGTTGAGTATGCCCACAACTCCTTGCAGTCATCATCTACGGGGTTAAAACCCTTCCAGTGTAGCCTCGGTTTCCAGCCCCCTCTGTTCCCAGCAGAGGACTGGCGCTCACGTTAAAAGGTCGGTAGACCGGCACTGGTTTAAGCTCCAAGCTTACGTGTGTGGTCAGAAGGTCTGGTTGTCCTCTAAGGACATTCCACTTCAACTCCCCTCACGTAAGCTGGGTCCCAAGTTTATCGGGTCGTTTCCCATTGCCAAGATCATTTGTCTGGTGGTGGTCCATCTCAAATTACCTCTTTACCTCAAACACATCCATCCCGTTTTTCATGTTTCCAAGATCAAACCGGTTTTACGTTCCACGGTCACGGTTCCGGTGAGTTCGTCGGTCTGTTCTGTTTGTTTTGTTATTTCTCTCCCTCATGTGTCTTTGGCGCTGATTGTTCCCATGGGAACGCTGATCACACCACTAATTAGCATGCTAGCAGCACCTGTCTCTCCACTAATTCACTGCCCATTTAAACCCTTCGTTGTGTCATGTTCTTTGCTAGATTGTTGTTTGGTGTTGAAGTAACTCACCTCGCTCTCTCTGTCTAGTTGGTCCTGTCTCGTGTATCTGTTTTGTTTGCCCATCTCTGCCTGTGTTTCGGGAGTGTGGTTGCCTTCCAGTTTGCTGTACGCCTGTTCTCTTCATCCAAATCTCTTCAACGGAAGATTCCTCACGAATCTGCTCCTGACTACCACAACACATACACTCGCCTACAAACACATTCTTCACGAAGGATTCCTTACGGATCAACTCACTGCGCGGTCGCCGCGCACTCATTGACAAACACACCCATTGCCTTCTACTGCAGGATCTCCATACTTCACCTGGATCTGCTGAAGTTATCATTTATTGTTAATAAATCCTTTGAACTGTTCCTCTGCCCTTGGGTCTCTTTGTCTCGCCTTTGTAACAAACTGTTGTACACCAAATCATAGTCAGGTGTGTAACCAATATGCAGGTAACCATTTTGTTGTCATGTGCAAAAAATTTATAAATATTTTTAATAAGATTATTATTAACAGAAAGGACCCCTGTAAACCCTCATGACTGTGTGTGAAGTTTATTAAAAGATACAAAATAATAATATAATAATAATTTTATGAAAAGGCACATTTTTTTCAGATTAAACGGAGTAACCCAAAGAAAATGACTTAATATTTGTGACTCAAAAATTCATGATCTTTGAAAAATTATTTATATAGCCTATATATACTTTTACATAATTAATATACATTAGATTTTTTTCATACAACTTTATTAATCCCCAAGGGGTCAATTTATATTTGGGCACAATTAACAGAAAGGCAAAACAATCACTACCATCCCTAAACTTTGCTTAAAATTAGTGTTATGGTTATGTGAAAATGTGTACATATATATATATGTATAGTGGATAAAAATGGGTAAATAGTTCAATATACACAATAAAATGTATGAGTGCTGGACACACAATTATAAATTCCCAAATTTTTATTATGTAAAAGTAAATGTATATATTTATATTTTACTTTGAAAATTTGTTTTTTTTTTACACTTTTTTTAAATTAATGATGCTGTGTACACCCATTTAAATTCAAGGTGCAAGTACATTTCACATGATGGTTACACCGCTTGAAATGTTTAAAGACATTAAATCAGCATGGGCACAAAGATTAAATTTGTACGAGCTTTTTACACGTGTTTTAAACTAGATTTGTAAAAATATATATATATTTTTCATTCCAGACAACCTTGTTTGTCAGTGACCCATATATATTACTGTAATGAATTTATTCATGGCTACAGGATGTGGTGAAGGTGTCGAGCCTGTTCATTTAAAGGACACGTTATTCCCCAACGACATTGTAGAATCTTTTTAATTAAAAAACAAACAAATGAATATAATATACATCGTGTATACGTTTAAATCGCATTCATTAAATATCAGACTGTCACTGTGTGCGTTGGGCTTGAAATCAGATTCTAGCTTATTAGCTTTGATAGATTCAGTTTATTGTTTTAAAACTGAAAACGCTAGAGGGAGACATTTTGTTAGAAAATCCTCATTTCAGCACAAAGATATCTATGGTAAGAAGTAATCATGTAGACGGGAGAGTCCAGCCGCGATAAGCCCGTTTGCTATATACGGTCGGTGGGTTTATAATGGTGTGTTTTGATTAATGAGTTTTAAATTGAGTTTACAATCGTCGTATTCCATGTTTATTTTATGTCTGTGTCTAATCTCTTTGGATGTGCTCTGAACATACATCGATGGATCCAGTAATTCCTTGGGGTTTTTAGCGCATTTACTGTAGATAGAGCAGATCATCTTCATTCGAAACCTAAATTTGTGCTTTAAACGCTTTTATGCAGCACCGTTATATTTGCGTAGGTCAGAATGTGCTTATATCGTACGGTTGCTGAAAAAAACAAAAAAAACTAATCTAGAGCAAAGCAAACCGATCCATTCTAACGGTACTCATGTCATTTTCAGCTCTTTAACATTCATGACCTCATCAGATAGAGGCAGTGCCTATGCTGCTTCATGAAACATATAACCTACAGTTAGAAAAACGGAGTCAGAACTGCAGAGTGACTGAAGAGACAACTGTGTTTTTATCCACATAAACCCTCCAGCTATAAGGCGCAAGAGGACCAAAACTGCGTCATGTTGAAGAACGGTAAAGGGAGGAATGAAGCTGGGACGTCCCAACCGAAATCAGACGACCCCTTGAAAAATCTGGGTAAGATGTTCAGTAACATCTGGGATTGTATTATTATTATTATTATTATTATTATTATTATTATTATCTCTAAAAAAAAATTATTAAAATTGAATTGTTCAAAAACGGCTTTTCCTCAGCATCCATCAGAAATGTTTTATATGTTTTTACATCACACCTCAGAATTTATTTTCAGGATGCTCATTCTAGAGCATGCGCAACCCATTACTGCCACTTAGACAGTAATATACAAATAAAAAATGACTTGACTTGACTACTATTTTTGAAATGCGGACTACAAAGAGCCCAGTCAGTTTTGTGCTGGTAAATCTGTGTGTGGTTATTGCATCTCAGTTCCTCAACAGGTTTGAGATCATTTAGTCACAAAATGCTTAGGTTTCTTAAGACAGAATCGAGGGAATGAGGAAAGTCTAATTGGAATATGTTAACTTTAGATACAGTATTTAGTTATAGGCAGGGTTGGGGAGTAACGAAATACATGTAACGGGATTACGTATTTAAAATACAAAATATAAGTAACTGTATTCCACTACAGTTACAATTTAAATTATTGGTAATTAGAATACAGTTACATTCAAAAAGTGTTTTGATTACTGAAGAGATTACTTTGCATTTTATTGTAATTTGTTTCATTGAATATTTAGTCCTTTCAGATGGAAAACATTTATACATATAAATGATGTGATCCAAAGTGCATTTGAACAGCGGTGAAACACTTTCTTATGATGTGTTACATTCATACGAGCAGACAGAGAAGTACGTTTGAAGTAAATTTGGAGCAGAAGAAATGGAAATAAACCTTGTGTAAATTGTCAGCTTTACGCTAAGCTAAAATGTTATTTCAAGCCATTTTACATGCACGTTACCAGACACGATCATATTTTTTATCAAGAAAATTCACGTCGATCATCATTTCTTTTTTTCTAATAAGAACTTTGATATTAGGACAAAAATCTTATTCTTGATAATAATTTTTGTATTGTTTTCCTGTAAAAATATCTAAAAATCCTTAAAATAAGATCAATTTGATTTATCTTGTTTTAGAAACAACACTGCATAAGATATTTATGTTTTGCAGAGAATGTATTTTTAACATGTGTATTTTGTCTTACTGTACTGGCAGAGTTTTTATAGTCAAAACAAGTGAAAAAATCTACCAGTGCTGAAGAAGTAATCCAAAGTATTTAGAATACGTTACTGACCTTGAGTAATCTAATGAAATATGTTACAAATTACATTTTACAGCATGTATTCTGTAATCTGTAGTGGAATACATTTCAAAAGTAACCCTCCCAACCCTGTGTATAGTTTCTATTATCTTTACTCAATGCTATTCTCGTTACCCTAGAAATTTGCAAGGATAGAACCAGTCGATGAGTCACTACAAGACAAGCACTATGCAAAGTTAATGCACATACATCCATAAGATATGTAGGCTACAGGGCCTTTCTAGCTATAAGCAGTATTAGCAGATGCTTAGGGCCCCCGAGCCCCTCAAGCAAGGTCAGTTTTTTATTTTTTTATTAAAGATTTTATTGTTGTTTATAGTAATTTGCTGTTCATTTTTATAGTTATTTATTGGTAATTTATTGTTATTTATTTGTGAATTTATTGTTACATTTTCCATTTTGTGTAATTAATATATTCAGAAATGGCCCTGGTAGGCTACACTGTAAAGTGGCAGTGATTTTAATGTTGAAAAATGTAAAGCAATAAAGCCACCCTAATTAAAAAACAATAAATAGGTGTTTATTAGCCTGGCCAATGAAAATGCATCTTTTGATGAATTTTGGCATTGCATCTTATGTTGTTACATGTTGTAGCAACAAATATAGATTTTTGTTAAGTAGCTAGTTTGGTATATTAACATCATATTTCATGGTTTATATAGTTAAACTAAAATATATAATCCACATGCCTCATATTGTTGTCTGTCTCCTTATGTGTGATGTAGTGTCTGTGTTAAAAATATGGTCCCTAATTTCAGAACTGATCAGATATTAAATAGCAGCCCTCCTCTACTCCAGCCATGTATATAATTTGCTATGCCTTACTCCCTGTGCTGTAATTACTGAATCCTCAAAACATAGCTGTAGCTGTAGAATTAAAGGAAATACTCCTTTGGGATCCATTTCATGCAGTTCATTGATCACTCCTCAGACTAAAGTGCAAGCTGATTGTATTAGGGCTTAATAGGGTACTCTTAAGGACTCAGTACACTCTAAAATATGCTAGGGTATTTTTTCCAACCTGTTGGGTCATTTTATTGGGTTATTTTCTCTCTGTTGGGTAGTTTTTGTGTAACCCAGCCTCTGGGTTAGTGGCTGGGTCATTTTCCCTGACAGTTGGAACTATACACCCCTCCCCACACCACAATTCGACAATCCAGGTGGCTTCAGAACAGCCCAGCTGATGAGTTACCTGACGCGGGCTTTTTGGATCATCTTCAGGAGTGAGCGCGGACAAATTGGACGATTTATTTCGTGAAATAAGGTTTGTGTCAGTGTATTTATCTATAATATCATTACTGTACACCAGAAAATGCAAATATACCGTTCCATAATCAGAACTGGACAGCTCATATGACATCAACTGTTATTAGATGTCACACTAGTTTCGTGAGCTTTGGCTTTGCTAGTCTGTATTGCCCACTGGACAATGAATAGATTTATTTACTTTTTTTTAGTAATGCAAATGTCTCCTTTCGATGAAATTTGCCGTTTTGAATCTAAAATATATCACCTACATGATTAATTTAATTCATACCCTGTATCGCCCTGTCTACACCGGACACAAGCGGTGTATGGCAAGCCGTTTTAGCTTTTATTCATTTGCAGGATATGAATTGTTGATATCAACAATTAAATTTTCACTAGTTAAAATTCTAATTCTTGATATCAAGAATGAAATTTTCACTAGTTGAAATTCCAAATGTTGATATCAATAATTACATTTTCACTAGTAAAAATGTGAATACTTGATATAAAAAATGACGTCATCACGCGCAGAAATCACATTCTTGATATCAAAAATGGAATTTCAACTTGCCTTGATATCTAAACCAGCCTTTGCAACTTGTGAAAATGGAATTACTGATATCTTAAATGTGATGTCAACTAGTAAAAATAATATAATCGATATCTAGAAATAACATTTTAACAGGTAAGAATAGCAATGGTAATGAGTTTATGAATATGAATGAGAACTGGTTTCCCCATGCATCCACTTTTGTAGCAGGTTAAAAAATGGAGGGAGACATTCCATGTGGGTAAAAACAGCTCTTTTTATGTTTGAGAAACATAAAATGAGAATTCATTTAAATTTTTCTTTATTGTTCATTGTTAAATTAAAAAAAAATAAAAAATAAAAAGAATATTAGATTTGCATATCTGGGCGGCACTGCAACGCCCCATTCATCTGATTGGCCAACCTGCACCGTCTTCTGTACTAACTTAATCCTTTTAGCCAGAATAACAGTTGGTACCGCTCTTCATATTTGGATTAATTTTAATTAAATATTGTCCCGAACAACCACTCAAACTACACATGCCATACACAGAAAATATTTGTTGCTGGGCACAAAACTGGTGCTGTTGCGAGGTGTTGTCTCTAATGGACGAGGCATAAGAGATCGCAATCCACATCATATGCTGACTGGGAGTTTAGTCTCATATATTGAATATAATATATTATTTTTTATATTGAATAAATTGTATGATATTGTAATACATTTGTTTTCATGACGTATTAATAAATGTAATGGCGAATGGGATTAAGGGAGTACAGAAGGAGCAGGTGTAAATTTTTATTCATTCCAACTAACATTTTATAAACTAAAACTTTCATGAATACTGCAGTATACTGCTCATTATTCATAAATAAGGGTCATCGTGCAGTCCGCGTGCCTTTTGTCTGAATAATTAGTCTTAGCTATAATTTTATTGTTTTTAATGAGCGTTTAAAATTGACATCACTCTTTCATGCTTTTTCTGACATGAAACCAGTAATGAAAAAATCGCTCCCTGTGCTAAACGCCTCCCATCTGCTGCTGTCTGCCCAAGGAAAAAGTCTTCTTACCTGCTAGAAGCCAAAATTGAGGAGGAATAGGTGTTACAATAGCGCATAATAACATAAATGTATTTAACATTATGGAAATTCACAGTTATTTTTATGGGACGTATTAACTAAGCTTCAGATGGGGGTTCATCTTATTGCCAAAATGTTGATATCAGATACACTGAAATAGATATATATATATATAAATTATAGTTTAATAATTATTATTTTCCAGAAATTTTTTTAAAGTTTCATTTAATTTCATCATCAAATTGGTGTCTAATCAATACATTTTTAAAACTTTTAACAAGTGAAAATAGAACTTTCCAATATGTCATTGCATTTGTTTTTTGTTTTTTGCTTGTGATATATTGGTTAATTATTCATATTATTATTATTATAGTGAATATTACATTTTACTATAAAGTTTTAATATATTTTTATTAAATTTCTTCAATTTCAGGCATCTAGATTATATTTTGAATCATGCTTTTATTATGACGTGTGTTTTTTGCCGGATGCTTCACTTTTCCAGATAAACAGTTTGCGACACAGCACAGTGTGATCATTGAAGATTTTTAAGTCACATCTGAAATCTCATCTCTTTACACTGGCCTTTGAGTCTGACAAATGAAATGTAGGACACAGTAATGGAGTGTTTGTATTTTACATTACTGGTGTTTGTGTATGTGGTCATTTTGAAATGTTATGTTTTATATTGTATTAATGTGAAGCACTTTGGTCAACTGTTGTTTTAAATGCGATCTAAATAAAGCTGAGCTGAGATTAAAGAGCAAATGCTGTGATTATATAAATATATATTTTACATGTGCTGCGTGGTTCACGGTAGATTAGTACTCTGCTCTGTCATCTGATACAACATGAATGATTCTCAAAGTCTGTGGAGTTTCTAGTGGATGAGCAGTCAGATTTATTTAAAGTACGCAGCTCATCCACAGTAAGATTGCAGGACGTCACGATTTAATTTGATTAATAGTCCATTTCCATGTAGAAGGAGTAACAGAGTACGCGTTCAAAATAAGCCTGTGGGCATTTTAAAGCTGTCGTGTGTCAGACATACTGCGCGCTGGTACCAGACCGTACCATACTGTGAGTCGGTGCTCGGTACTACTGGTACTGCAGAAACACTGGTATTGTTACATCTCTTTTATTTTAGTACCGACTTGGTACCAAAGTACCGGTACTTTTGACAACACTACATTATAGATATCAGAAATGAAAATAGTCACTAGTCACTAATCTGAATCAAAAATGAGCATTTTTACTAGTTGGAATTCAATTGTTGATATAAAAAATTGCCATTTCCACTAGTAGAAATTACATTCTTGATATCAAAAATTATGTTTTTTACTAGTAAGAAAATAATTGTTGATATGTGAAATTTGACTTTCAACTAGTAAGAAACAAATTTTTGATATCAATAATTGCGTTTTGAATAGGAGTGAATGACATATCGGTGTGAAACATTACTAGTGAAAATTCAATTATAGATATATAAAAATTATGGTTTTTACTAGTTGAAATTCCATTTTGATATCAAGAATGTGATTTCTGTGAGTGATGACATCGTTTTTTATATCAAGTATTCACATTTTTACTAGAGGAAATGTAATTATTGATATCAACAATTGGCATATCAACTAGTGAAAATTACATTCTTCATATCAAGAATTAGAATTTTAACTAGTGAAAACTGAATTGTTGATATCAACAATTCATATCCTGCGAATGAATAAAAGTCAATTCGGCTTGCCATAAGTGGTGCGTCTCTGATACAAAGGCCTTTCACAACACTCGCTTCACGGACTTCACGCAAGCATCATGCGGAGGATTGTCCAAAACATGAAAAGCGTTGGTGTGCATGGTAAACATTGAAAACATATGAATTTAGAGCAGACAAAAATAAGGTAACTATTAATGAATAAATAAATTATGAGCCATCGAATATTAGAATCTAATATTTTTTCTAGAGTTTTTATTTGTACTTTAAAACCATCACCAGTTAGGCAAACACTTGTGTGAAAAATCACATACTGGTGCAAACATAAACCTGTCCTTGCACAGAAACATTTACAGTTATTAACCATCCTTCCAGTATTCTGATGACTGTCTGTTAGATAGCTAACATTATGGGTTGATATCTTTCTTTAACCTTTTGCTTTTCTTTCTAATTGTCTTTTTGTAGGTTGGAACAAATATGGTGGAGTACCTCCAGCAGGCTGAGATGTCAAGGCCTTATTCCCCTAAATCCTACACTTAGCAAAACAGGCCTGCACATAGAAAATTTGAATTCTTATTTTCATTTTATTAATTTTATTAATTCCTTATATAAGTGTTCTAGTAATAGACATTTAAAGGGCTAGTTCACCCAAAAATGAAAATACTTTCATCATTTACTCCCTCTCATGCCATCCCAGATGTGTATGTCTTACTTAGGAAGATTTTTAGAAGAATATCTCAGCTCTGTAGGTCCATACAGTGCAACTGAATGGTGATCAAAATTTGAAACTCCAAACAGCACATAAATGCATCATAAATGTAATCCATATGGTTCCAGTGGTTAAATGACTGAAAGTGAGAAACACATAATTTAAGTTCCTTTTTTCTTCACTATAAATCTTCACTTTCACATCTAAAAGTCAAACGTGACACCTGTTTAGTTTTTCTTTCAGATGTGAAAGTGGAGATTTAGAGTATCAAAGGACTTAAATAATTTTGTTTCTCACCCACATCTATCATATCACTTTTAAAAACATGGATTTAACAACTGGAGTCTTATAGATTACATTCATGCTGCCCTTATGTACTTTTTAGAGTTCCAAAGTTCTGACCACTATTCACTTGCATATAATGAACCAACAGATCTGAGATATTCTGAACAAAAACAAATAATTTTAGACGCATAAGAAAGGCATACACATCTGGAATGAAGGTGAGTAAATGAGAGATTTTTTATTTTTGTGTGAACTTTCCTTTTAATAATACAATGGGTGTTTAATATTTTTAATGCCTAGTGTATTTAATATTCATTATAAATGTTACTCCATTGTTCTACATGCTGTTTATAAAAACATTTGTAAAAAAGTTTAAATTGAATGTATTTATATTCATCCAAAAATAAAGGAGCTACCATGTTTACACATTTGTTTATGGTGTGGTTTATTTTACAATATTTTTTAAGGATAAAACAATCAAAAAATGTTAACCCACTCATGAGATCAAATTCACCCAGAATTCCTCTACAAATGAACCTGAATTTGGGTTGAATAAATAACCCATTTGCTGGGTTAAAATGAACAACCCAACTTGCTGGGTTAATTTAGCCCAGCGTGTTCTGTACCATATTTAAACAGCGGCTGGGCTAAAAGCAATCTAATTTGGGTTACTTTTAACCCAGCATTTTTTTAGTGTCATAGTCATTTGACCTAAAAAAAAGAGCAAGTTGTAAATGCATCATCTGCATCATATCATTGATTATTACCAGATTGTGACCCATGACTTGTCTTGTTACAGTGGTCCCTTTGTTAACAGAAATGTAGTTCAGTTGAGCTGTTTTTTTTTAGAGTTTAAAAGGGATTATTTCTGATCAGTGGAGAGCCCAAGGGGAATGTGAGGCTCTTCGATAAAAGAACAGTTTCAGAAAATGGTTGGATAGGAAATAAAATTATTTTACCCTTGACTCACATTAGATATGTTATTACAGTTACACTCTAATTTTGAATAGGTGATGTAAAAGCCTTTGTTTTAATAAGCGGTAAAAAGAAGAATTCTTGGACATCATAGGATCTTTCTTCATTTGAAACTTTAGAAAGTACAAAGACATACAGTACTTAGAGACATGGCCTAGTGGTTTGTGCAAGGTTTTCAAGTTTGAACTTCAGTATGAACTTAAAGGGATAGTTCACCCAAAAATGACGATTTTCTCATAATTTACTCACCATCATGCCATCTCAGATGGGTACGACTTATGTTCTTCTGCTGAACACAAACAAAGATAAATATATATATATATATATTTCAGCTCTATCCATACAATGCAAGTTAATGGTGACCAGAAATTTGAAGGTCCAAAAAGCACATAAAGGCAGCATAAAAGTTACCCATATGACTCCAGTGGTTTAATCAATGTCTTCTAAAGTGATCCAGTTGGTTTTGGGTGAGAAACAGAACAATACTGTTTAAAAAAAAAATTCAATATTTGTTTTACTATAAATCTCCATTTTCACTTCTACATTCTTTTTTATTTTATTTATTTTATTTTTTTTTTGGCTATTCACATTTTTCATGCATATCACCACATACTGGGCAGGGAAGAGAATTTGTGGTAAAAAAGGACTTAAATATTGATCTGTTTCTCACCCATACCTATCATATTACTTCAGAAGACATGGATTTAACCACTGGAGTTGTGTGGATTACTTTTATGCTTTCTTTATGTGCTTTTTTGAGCTTCAAAGTTTTGGTCACCATTCACTTACATTGTTTGAATATATAGAGCTGAAATATTCTTTTAAATATCTTAGTTTGTGTTCTGCAGAAGAAAGAAAGATATACACCTCTGGGTGAGTGAGTAAATGATGAGAGAATATTCATTTTTGGGGGAACTATTCCTTTAAATTCATATTGTGCTTAATTTCATATTATCCTTATAGCTTTGCTTACTAACACCTTAAAAGAATTAGTGCACCCAAGAAGGAAAATTCTATCTTCATTTACTCACCCTCACGTCACTCCAAACCATATGAAACAAAGGAGAATTTTCAAAGAATGTTAATGCTGTTTTTTTCTCCATACAATGAAAGTGAATGGTGACTGAGACTTTCAGTCCCGATACATTCTGCTGAACATCTCATTTTGTGTTCTAAGAGGAAAAAAGTCACACAGGTTTAAAACGACATGAATAAAAGTACATTTTTGTGTGAACTATCCCTTTAAGAGCACTACAATCATCAGTCCTTTCTAAAAATGACCTCCTGCAGGGGTCCAGGCTGATGAGGATGTGAAGATGATGCTGCAGGGCTCTTCCATGATGAAGGTGCGATCTCCACGCTGGCAGAGGAAGCGCATGCTAAAGTTGCTGGATGATGGAATCACGGTCTGGTGTGAATCCAACAAGAGCTCCAGCAAAGCCAAGTCTCAGCAGTCCTGTGAGTTGCCAAACTCAGCATTTATGTGTGTTTATGCACTAAAGCAAATGTTATAAGGCTTTTATATATCTGTAGGTGAATAGATGATAAGTGATGTTCTGTACTGTGTGCTCTGGCACTGTAAGAGCCCCTCCCTGTAAATATACCTCCTAATTATGGCTATATAAACAGACCACAGCACTGACTGTCATTACAGGGCAGGTCTATTTACAGTTTAGAGGGGGTCTAGAGTTTAGAGTCCTCTAAGCTTCACTGTACGCTCTAATTACAGTCTAGCTGGGTGGGAAGAGAGCAGCCCTTCACTTTATGGTTTGCTCCATATAGTTCACATGAATAATAATCATTGCTCTGGCAACTGTGCCACATGGCTGAAATTAGAAATATGGTCTATAATTGCTTCTAGTTAGAAAGATTATGTTTTGTGTGATGTGGCTGAGGCATGTGTGTGAACACCCACTTGTATGCTAACGTTGTATGTGTGTGTGTGTGTGTGTGTGTGTGTGCCTGTAGGTAAGAAAAATAAAAAATGAGATCTTTTTAATGTATCTATGTTTTTCTTCGACTTCTAGACAGCAAAAAGATTAAATGGAGAGCAAATGGAGACTTTTGCTCAAGTCTCTGCTATCTTTGAGTTTGTGTGTGTGTGTGTGTGTGTGTGTGTGTGTGTGTGTGTGTGTGTGTGTGTGTGGAGAAATCGACCCCTGTTACCTCAAATGTGTCTCCGCTAGAGTTTCAGAAGAAATCTTAAAGGAATATTCTGGGTTCAGTACAAGCTAAGCTCAATTGACAGCATTTGTGGCATAATGTTGATTACCACAAAAAAGTATTTTGACTCATCACTCCTTTTCTTTAAAAAAATAAAAAATCTGGGTTCCAGTGAGGAACTTACAATGGAAGTGAATGGGGCCAATCTGTAAACGTTAAAATACTCACTGTTTCAAAAGTGTAGCCACAAGACATAAACAATATGCCTGTTAACATGATTTTAGTGTGATAAAATCGCTTACTAACTTTTCCATGTAAAGTTATAGCCAATTTTGCTAAATGTGATGTCACCAAACCCTAAAATGACTGTAAAAATTATGATTTAAACAACTTTACAGCTCAAATACACAAGTTTTAAAAGAAGAATTAATGTAAGTGCTTTCATAAACTTATAAGCTTCACATTTCTGCCTTTAAACCCCCCAAAAATTGCCCCATTCACTTCCATTGTAAGTGCCTCGCTATGAACTTGATTTTTGCTTCTTGTTTTCAAGAAAAGGAGGGACGAGTCAAAATAAATTTTTGTGGTAATCAGCATTATGCTACAAATGCTGTTGATTGAGCTTAACTTGTATTGAACCCGGAATATTCCTTTAATGTATCACACTGTGCTAAGATTTGCTAAGATACCAAAGTCTGCCATCAAAAGTCAGAGATTTCAATTTGAACTCAAATATTGGACTATATTATCATGCTAAGCTATCCACATCAATTTTACAGCCTGGGCCGTAGCTAGTGGGGTGAAAGGTGGTAACAATTCCAGGGGCCCAAAGGTCCAGGGGGCCCCACAACAAATTTTAAACGGTATTTTTTTATAGGAAAGGGGCCCAGAGCAAGATACAGTCAGGGGGCCCAGATTACCTTGATACGGCCCTGTTTATAGCTATGTATGTATAGCACTTCACTTCAACAGTTTGTGTTTATTTAGATATTTCCGAAGGAATTTTAGAAGTTTAGAGTCAAAGTTTATAATTAGTATACTAAACATGTCTGAGAACTCCATTAAGTCCTTTGAGCTATTAATGAACAACTTCTGGGCAATACAATTCTCCTTTGGATGTGTGTGCTGCAGGTGCCTTTATTCATAAAGCCCTTACAATGTGTATTTGTTTATGTATGATTTATGTAGATCAACCCTTTAATGTCTTCAGCTTGTGCTATTTAACAATGTGATACTTCCCAGCTGAATGTGAAAAATGGCACATATTCAAATGTACAATTCTTTGTTTTGGCACCACAATGTAGAGATAAACAGAGAGATTATAGACCTTTTTCACACTCTGGGTTTTGGAACACGGAAGTAAACGATTGCAGGGTAAACTTCGACAGCGGTGAATGGTAGTGAATGGGAGATCATATCAAATATTATTTTCACTTAACTATTTGCTCCAAGAGCAAAATAAAAATTCCATTATTATGTTTGAATGACTTTACGGAAGAAGGAAAAAAAATAGAGAGCGGTGGATTAAGAAATCAGATAGGAGAAGATGCCAAATTTACTGTCACTCTCTCAGAAGCTGTAATAGAAACCCCCTCGCAGCTGTAGTAATTAATTTTTTTAAACTATTCCAGGGTAATATAACATTAAGCATAATGCTATAAATTTACACTCAATATTTAAAAAATGTATAATATGAAAAGATTTGCGAGATTTATGCTGCTAAATAAGGCGGAAACGCGTCATCACAGTCTGTGAAAAAGGTCTATTTATAGAGTTCTTTCTGTTTGAATTGCAGTAATATATAAGGGTATGCAAACACAGGCTGTATAAGGATTGCTCTTTATGAATCAGTATTAAAATGACTGTTAACATAGCTAACATTTGGTTTAGTATCAACAAAATATTCTGTATTGAAAATGAACGATTTAAACAGTTGACAGAACACAAATATAGAGACTCTGTGTATCTGATGGACCACTGGGAGCACAAAGATCACAAAGTCTAGTTTACATGCTGCAATGATTTAGGCCACTGCTGTCTACCTCCTGTACACTGGCACAGGCATTTTCTAATTTTAGAGGTTGTTTTGGCTTATTTGGTGTATTGACCTATACACAGAGACTGGAAAAGCAAAGATGTCTGTGTGTTTGCTCATTCAATGTTTGTTTCCTTATTTTTGTTTCACTGTCAATATTAACAATATTAGGATAGTTGACATGAAATACTTTTGGAAAGTTGATGTGTCAGGTGGCATGACATGCTACAGTATATACTTTATTTAAAACTTTTTAAATGTATACATTTTAACCCAAAATATTGGTGCTGATGATGTGTCAATTACGCATTAATTACAATGTTTGATTGATCTAAGCTTGGTTATGTCGGATTAAAAATACATTCAGCCTTTTTACTGTACATAATTTGGCACAATTCTTCCTTTGCTTTCAGTTACTGTGACAGACGTGGAGTGTGTGCGGGAAGGCTGTCAATCTGAGACGTTGAGAAACCTGGCTGGCTCGCTCCGAGAAGAGCAATGTCTCACCATTGTGTTCAAGGGAGGGAGGAAGAGCTTGGATCTCCAGTGTGACACTAAAGAGGAAGCGCAGCGCTGGATCCGCGGGATTCGCACTCTGCAGGGTAGAGTCAACAACATGACCCAGAAAGAGAAACTCGACCAATATCCTTCAGCAGCAAAACTAATCAAAGTCAGTTGTACTCTAGAATCCCAGCCCATCAACCCATGTCATAATCAAATCAGAAGTGGCAAATCCTCAAAGTTATTTGGTACTGATTAAGTTACTCATCTCTTTTCCATCAGGCTAATGAATTAGAGTTGTTGGTTCTTCTAGAATTTCTTTCGATGGAGAGCAATTGTCTGCCAGGATTGATTAGTTAAAAAAAACAAATTTGTAATTTATATTTATATATATATATATATATATATATAAAATAATTTTAAGTTATTTCTATTTTGTTTTCCATTTATTGTTTAATTTAGTTTGTGTTGGTTTCCACTCTATGGGTGTTAGTTTATTTTTTCAGTGTTTCCTAGTTTAAGTTTAGTTTTTCAGTTTTTATTTTATTTTAAGTATTTTAGGGCTGCCAAAGTTATTGCATTAACTGATATCCATTAATTATGTTTAAAGCTGTTAAATTTATCATGGCCATCTATTGTTGTCGCTATCTAGTGGCATTTTAACGTTTAACCCTTTAAGCTCAGATGGGCATGAGAAAAATTAAAATATCTGCATATTAATGACTACAGTCTTGACAGACCAACAAAAATAGGTATCTTTTTAAAGCTTAGAAGCTGTAGTTTACAATGCATGTAGGCATTATGACAAAAACTGAACAAGTGCTTTGAAATTTGCTGACAAATCAGAAGTGTTACATTTTGATAATTTATTAACAGTTTTGCACTGCACATATTATTGTAATCGGTAAAACATCAAACTGATCAAATAACCATGTGAAATATATCATTGGAAAGCTCTCAAAGAGTAGAATACAACCAGCCAATTTGTTTTACTCACAGACAAATATAGCGAGTAATAGCTAAGTATATGTCTTTGACACACGTTACATGTAAACAGGTGTTGCTAATATGCCACATTTTCGCTTATAACTTCATGAAAAATAAACAGAGCATAAAATATCACATACCATTACTTAGAAGAGGTGATTATCTTTAAAATGAGCCAACACTCGTTACGATGAACAACAGTTACTATGTAACTGAATGCATAGATCATTAGATAATCCACACGAAGCACAATGTGCACATCTGGCTAAAAACACGTTAGCTTTCCTTGATCTTCATCGTAAATTATGTAGTACGTTATCCAGCATCATGGAAATGTTAAACCAATCGCATTAAGATTCAGATCACTGCAACCAGAGGTGGAAGTCATCCAAAAATGGGCAGAGAGGATCGTTCACTCTAATTACATATTGCCACCAGGAGATGGTGCCAAGTACATGACACAGACTCAATGATGGCTCAAATGACACAGAATGGAACTGCATGCTTTGGAAAGAGAGCATAATTTTAGTCATTTTTGTGTTTGCATGTGTAATTAGTTCTTATGTACAATTATTATGTTTAATTTGTTTGGAGCAGCTTTTGGAAACTTTGAGACATTTGACACTAGTATAAAATATTTTTGTAATGCTATAACTTTTGATTGCTTTGTTGTATCAACACACAGTTTTACTCCATTACAGGTGACATAATTGGGAACAAAACAAAAGTTTTTGGAGCTACAGTTGATGTCAGAAGTTTACATACACCTTAGCCAAACACATTTCAAGTCAGTTTTTCACAGTTTCTGACATTTAATTGTAGAAAATATTCCCTGTTTTAGGTCAGTTAGGTTCACTACTTTATTTCAAGAAAGTAAAATGTCAGAATAATAGTAGAGAGAAAGATTTATTTCAGCTTTTATTTCTTTCATCACATTCCCAGTGAGTCAGAAGTTTACATACAATTTGTTAGTATTTGGTAACATTGCCTTTAAATTGTTTAACTTGGGTCAAACATTTTGGGTATCCTCCCACAAGCTTCTTACGATAAGTTGCTGGAATTTTGGCCCATTCCTCCAGACAGAACTGGTGTAACTGAGTCAGGTTTGTAGGCCTTCTTACTCGCACACGCTTTTGTATCAAATTGAGATCAGGGCTTTGTGATGGCCTCTTCAATACCTTGACTTTGTTGTCCTTAAGCCATTTTGCCACAACTTTGGAGGTTTGTTTGGGGTCAATGTACATTTGGAAGACCCATTTGCGACCAAGCTTTAAATTCATGGCTGATGTCTTGAGATTTAAATTCATGGCTGATGTCTTCAATATATCCACATAATTTTCCTTCTGCATGATGCCATCTATTTTGTGAAGTGCACCAGTCTCTCCTGCAGCAAAGCACCCCCAAAACATGATGATGCCACCCCTATGCTTCATGGTTGGGATGGTGTTCTTCCGCTTGGAAGCCTCACCCTTTTTCCTCCAAACATAATGATGGTCAACATGGCCAAAAAGTTCAATTTTTGTTTCATCAGACCAGAGGAAATTATGCCAAAAAATAAGAGCTTTGTCCCCATGTGCACTTGCGAACTGTAGTCTGGCTTTTTTATGGTCGTTTTGGAGCATTGGCTTCTTCCTTGTTGAGCAGCCTTTCAGGTTATGTTGATATATCACTCGTTTTACTGTGGATATAGATACTTGTCTACCTGTTTCCTCCAGCATCTTCATAAGGTCCTTTGCTGTTGTTCTGGGATTGATTTGTACTTTTCACACTAAACTACGTTCATCTCTAGAACACAGAGTGTGTCCCTTCCTGAGCGGTATGATGGCTGCGTGGTCCAATGGTGTATAGACTTGCGTACTATTGTTTGTACAGATGAACATGGTACCTTCAGGCATTTGGAAATTGCTCCCAAGGATGAACCAGACGGCAATTGTTTTCTGAGGTCTTGGCTGATTTCTTTTGATTTTCTCATGATGTCAAGAAAAGAGGCACTGAGTTTGAAGGTAGGCCTTAAAATACATCCACAGGTACACCTCCAATTCAGTACACCTCCTATCAGAATCTAATTGGCTAATTGTCTAAAGGCTTGATATCATTTTCTGGAATTTTCCAAGCTGCTTAAAGGCACAGTTAACTTAGTGTATGTAAACTTCTGACCCACTGAAATTGTGATATAGTCAATTAAAAGTGAATCCGTCTGTAAACAATTGTTGGAAAAATTACTCGTGTCATACACAAAGTATATGTCCTAATCGGCTTTCCAAAACTATAGTTTGCTAATATGAAATCTGTGGAGTGGTTAAAACATTTGTTTTAATGACTTCAACCTAAGTGAATGTAAACTTCTGACTTCAAGTGTATCTTATTTACACACTGAGATATATAATGTCAAATCAGAAAAATAAGGAAAAAAAGTTAATTTTTAAGTTTAGTTTAAAATTTTAGGGGTTTTTTTCAGCATTTTCTTAGGCTGAGAGTCTCAAAATGTATCATAATCTATATCTTTAAAAAATATGAAAAGTATTCTTTAAAATGAAACCAAACACTTGACCCTCCTTGTTTTTTTTTTCTTTTCTTTTTTTTTTTTTTTGTTGTTGTTGTTTTTTTTTTGTTATAAGCCTTAATTTTGGGTATGCCACTAAAACAAGAAATCTGTAAAAGCACCTTCAGAGCTTAAATGATTTCAGATATATATAATACACTACGAATAAAAAAATGTACATTTATTTGTGGTTATTTGTATTTTGTTTTTGTTCGTTTTGGAGTAATGCAAACTTTCAGGTTTTCCAAATTATATTATTTTTTATTTCAGTTCATGAAAGGTTTTCTTTTAGTTTTCATTATAGTTTTTGTTAATGAAAATAACATTGGGGTCTGCATCTTATTCAAGGAGATGTCAGTGTCTTATTTATTGTTACCCTTTGGGCCACAAAAAACATTTAACCTATTGACCCTTGACCACTCTCACCTGGATCAATGCTTACCTGAAACAAGCTGACATTAATCAAGATGGGAAGATGTCTTATGAAGAGGTGCAGACGCTTCTACAGATGATCAACATAGACTTGAATGAGGAGTATGCTTCCAGCCTCTTCAAGGTGTGCTTTTCTACCCAAGCAGCACTTGACCTGTTTTGAGATGTTTCAAATGCAAACACTTGAGTGACTTCAGTCACAGAACAGATCTACCTGTGTAGCTGAATAAACAACAGGCAATAATGAACACAAAAGACAAAATGGAATTTAAGAACATGAAGTAACAGTGTGCATGCATAGTTTCTTACATGGTGTAATATTTGGTGAATCATTCAGTGCCACTTTTGCGATCTTAATACAGACATTCAAAGGGGCTGTTCACTGAGGTGTGCTTGATTTTAAAATCAGCTAGATGCAGGTGCCCATCTAGTCTTTATGGCATGTTTACATGGAAAAACAATTACTTATTTAATTATTCATTATTTGGACCCAAGAATGCATCCTGTCAGACCTTGTTGACCATAATGAAGCGTCTTGCTCTTTTTTTATTTTCTCGCTGCATGAATGCCATGTTTATAAGAAACCATGTCAAGTTTAGAGAAGTTCAACTTTTTAAAATGTCTTGAGACAACTGTATTCTGGTCCATTCTAATATGCTTCGTCTGAATTTGCAATAATGTATCCTGTGTAAAGCCTGTAAGAATTTCTGTGTTTGCTTTGTGTGTATCTTTGTTTAACAGAAGTGTGACAAGTCAGCAGATGGACGACTGGATAGTGAAGAGATTGAGCTGTTTTGTCGTGAGCTGCTGCGTCGGCCTGAGTTGGATGCTGTGTTCCATCAGTATTCAGCTAATGGTTGCGTCCTGTCCACCGTGGATTTGCGGCAATTCCTGAAAGACCAGGGCGAGGACAACACACTCATACATGCGCAGAGCCTCATCTTCACCTATGAGCTCAATGAATGGGGTATTTGTGCTGTTGTTTTGGTATTCTTAAAGACAATCCCTGCTAGAAAACATCTAGAAATATTTGTGATGAAAAACATTAGATTGGAGAGTGGACCCTTTTCACATTTTGGGGTTTGAAATGTGGAAGTGAACTATAGAAGAATAAACATGGGGGACTATAGAAATTGATATTTTTGCATTCTCATTTGCTCCAAAATCCACTATTACATCTCTATGCCTTTCCAAAAGAAGATTTTTGGATGTGGATGTGTTTGTCAAGCTTGTAGCACTGAGCCTACAGATGTGTCTGTGTTCTGTCCCCTGCAGCCCAAAAGAACCAGTTCATGACCCCCAATGGCTTCACTATGTACATGCTGTCTAAGGAGAATAACGTGTATAACCCGGATCACGGCAGAGTTTACCAGGAAATGAGCCAGCCACTCAGTCACTACTTTATCTCCTCCTCACACAACACCTACCTCACTAAAGACCAGCTCATGAGTGAGAGCAGTGCAGAGCCTTATATCAGGTACAGTGGTCACACATACATCTCAAAAGGCAGTGGCACTGGCCCTTTAAGCAGATAACAAATACACACATACAAGCATATTTGACGAAATGACCTTTCACACAGACAAGCTTTCTCTACAGCAGTGGTTCTCAAACCTCTCAGGCCAAGTACCAACTTTGATCAAATCAGAACATCCAAGTACCACATAGTTATCTAATGTTTTTTTTGTTTTTTTTTCAGCATTTAGTTAATTGTCATCTCTGAAGGTCTAAGCAACATGCTGTACATACATACACATAATGCCTTATTTTGATTAATATTAATATTCTTGTAGTTAAAGGGGATAGTTCACCCAAAAAATTTAAATTCAGTCATTATTTACTCACCCTTGTGTTGTTCTTAATCCATATAACTTCCTTTCTTTTTCGGTACACAAAGGGAGAAATTTTGAACAATTATTCTGTTTGCCATTGTCATACAATGGATGGTGACCACCTCTTTAAGCTTCAGAAGGATGCAAAAATATAATTCAGAAGTCCAACAAATGATTCCACGTGACTCATGTCTTGTTTTGAAGGCATATGTTAAGGTTTGGTGAGAAACAAACTGAAATCTAATTTATTATTTAGTGTAAATCTTGACCAATTGTTGCTTTCCTGTGCGTGTTCATGAGAGTTCACGAGACCAGCTGTTCGCGCAGCCCACGCTCTGCGAGATGGGGCGTTCAAGCGAAAACTCGCTTGAATTACACCGGTTGCTCCAATTCCAACAAATAGGGCTGGGCATAGAAATGCATCTCCTCTTTGACTTCAAACTCTTAAGACATGTTTTGTAAGTTTGTTACAGCTGTGTTGTTTTTTGTTGTTAATATCTCTGTAGTGATCCGATTGTACTTAAACAAAGCGAGTTCTCGCTTGAATGCCCCATCTTACGAGCGTGGGCTGCGTGAAGTGCTGCTCTCGTACACTCTTATTAAAGCGCACATGGGAGCAACAATTGGTCAAGATTTTCACTAACAAATTAGATTTCTGTTTGTTTCTCACCAAACCTTATCATATGCCTTCAGAACAAGGCATGACTCACATGGAATAATTAGTTAGACTTCTGAATTAAACTTTTGTGTCCTTTTGATGCTTGAAGAGGTGGTCACCATCCACTGCCATTGTATGACATCAGCGAGCACAATATTTTTTCAAAATTCCTCCCTTTGTGTACCGAAAAAAAAAAAGTAATATTGGTTTAAAATAATATGAGGGTGAGTAAATAATAAGTAAATTTCATTTTTGGGTGAACTATCCCTTAAACCCTAAAACACATAGGCAACTTTGCTATTTTTTGTTGATCTCCTCTACTTTTTTTAATGGAGGGATGAAATTTATTATGCACAGAATCTGATCAGTATCTTACTTATTTGCATTCTGTATTGTAGAAAAACAGGTTGTTAATTTGAAAGAAAACTTTGAAAAAACAAACAAACAAATACATTTATTTTTTAAAGAGCACCTATTATGGTCTTTCAAATATTACCGTTCATATAATGTGTTATATAGTTATTGACTCCCAAAAGAAAGAACCGATCCTGAACACCTGAAATGAGTCGTTAGTAATTCCAGACTTACTTCCTGTACTAACCTATGTAATTTGGTAACAAAAAACCCGTCTCTGGTCTTTATTGGCTGCTCACGAACAGCTTTGACCCACCCTCAAACACTACACTAAGCGGTAGACCAATCACAACAGACTGGGACATCTGACCAATCAGAGCAGAGTAGGCTTTCTGAAAGGAGGAGTTTATAATGAATCCTTTAGAACGGATCATTGAACGAGTTGTTTTTGACACTGGGGAAAAAAGGTAATGCTGCAATTTAAATTATGAGGAAATTAAAGTGTTTTTTGACCTTGGATGTAAATCTATTGTATGAGACCTTTAAAACAAAATTAGACACATTTAAAAACCATAATAGGTGCTCTTTAATACTTTGTTAAGATTGTAAAAGTGATGTTTGTTTGGGGTGCAGGGCCCTTTGCAACGGCTGCCGCTGTGTGGAACTGGACTGTTGGGATGGGGATAAGGAGCCAATTATTTACCATGGACACACTCTCACAACCAAGGTGCCATTAAAGGAAGTGTTGGAGGCCATCGCTGAATATGCCTTCAGGGTGAGCACAGGAAAGTTCTCTTCCCTGGACAGTGTAAACACTGTGACTCAATTTTAGTTAACTCACACACTATCAAAACATTGCTGTGGTAACGAAAATGGTTCTAGTCAAAACCATAGCAGGATCACAGAACAAGTGGAGTGATAGAAACAGTGAAGCGCCCCAGTGCTGTTATACTAAATACCTGCACTCTTCAAATGTTGCTTCTGGAACAAATTGTTGTATAATGTTATTAATGGTTTTTTGCACCAAAAACGTCATAATTTAGTTTTATATGAAATTTCTTTACCCTCTCTTTGACCTTTAGAATTAAGTAGGCTCTTTTGCTGCTGCACGTTTTAGACTTCTATATGTAAATTACCTCTGTTATGATTGGCTAATCTCTTCACATGTTATTTGAGTAACAAAATTTCCGCTTTAAAGAAAAGAAATAAGTACATTATTGCTATCCTATATGCCAAATAACTATCTCTTTACAGTCCTTAAAAATGAGTCCTGCCTGGTTAAAATGAATTCAAATAAAATACATTAATGGACAAATTATTGTTTTGTAGGCTTCTCCATATCCTCTTATTTTGTCTCTGGAAAACCACTGCTCTGTGGAGCAGCAGACAATTCTGGCACGGCAGCTGTGCTCCATTCTAGGGGACAAACTGCTTACCAAACCTCTCAATGACAAGCCACTTGAATGCCTACCATCACCAGAGGTAATGAGGATTGGAGTTCAGCTATTTTACCTTTACAGTTTTCATAAAATGTACTCTAAAATCAGTTTGGTAGAACAGTCTCTCTTCTTTGTTGCCTGTTTTGAATTTTATGCAAAAACACAATATGCCCTGCAGAGGAATTCCCTATAGTTCGTATTTTTCTGTGTTAACTGTGAGAATATCTAAGAATTGCATATACCTTGCAGAGGTATTCATTATAACTCTACCTGTATAAAGATACTTCTCATATACACCAGATGTAAAGATATCTGAGAAGTGCTTTTGAATACATTGTGGATAATCTATTGCTATTTAATTGTCCCAGTCATTTATGCATGTACCAAAACTTATATTTATGTAATACTTTAAATATACTGGGCCCTATTTTAAGAGTGGTAGCATTAAGTGCAGTGCTATGCCATAAGTCATACACACAATTGCCAATTGGCATGAGCAGGAGGTTTAGGTATTTTCGTGCAAGCACGTGCAAGTGGGTTGGTGGAATTATGCGTGCAAAGCACTAATGGGCTGGGTCAAGTGCTATTTAATTCTGAGGTTCTTCTCCACCACCATCTGCATCCTGCTATTTAGTCCATTCCCTGTCAAGCACCAGCAATATAAACAAAGACAGCACATTCATAAGAAGTTGGTAGTGTAAACAGACTTTATGCAATGAATTAGAAGAATAGACAAATGGACTCACATTCTTTTGTGCATTAACTGCACTGCTGAATGTCAGACATATTTCTAGTGACACTCTCCTTTTATATGCATTGGAAAATGTGGTTCTCATCAGGATTTGAATTCACGCTCCATTAAATTGTATACAATGTAAGTATTATTAATAATTTTCATCTTCTGATGCACAAATCATGGCTAGTATTAACAGTGATTGTACTGGCACGCTCTTAACTTCTACCGGTCAATTTTGATTTTGAAAAATTAAATTAATTTATTGATATGATTGATATGAATTCACCCCCAGTTTGCACGCATACACCCATGGGCACCTGCAGGATTTCACCTGTGAGTACGCACAGAAATCTGCTTAATAAAACCTTACATCTAGGTTGTAGAACCTTGCGAATGTGTTTTGAGAGACCATCCTGCTGCAAAACATATGTCTTGTAAAGACACATCATTCTTCCATGACCATGAGGAGGCCACGCCTCTAGTTGAGTGTTCTTTAACACCAATTTGGCAGATCTTACCCTGCGACTCATAAGCCAGGGCAATCGCATCAATGATCCAGTGAGAAGTCTTTGCTTGGAGACAGACATTCCTTTCGTGCATCCTCCATAGCACACAAAGAGCTGATCAGACAGTCTGAATTGGTGGGTTCACTCCACATATGCATGTAGCGCCCGCACAGGGCATAACAAATGCAAGGATTGTTCCTCATCCGAAATAAATGGAGGGAAGAAAGCTTGAAGGTGAACCACCTGCACTCTGAAGGGCATGGTTAGAACCTTAGGCACAAGGCCTTTTCAGGGTTTGACAGTGGCTTTTGAAAGACCGGAGCCAAACTCCAGACTTGAATTGTCAATTGATAGTGCAAGTCACCGACCCATTTTACTGAGGCCAGAGCCAGCAGTAGTGGGGTCTTAATGGAGAGCATGCGCAAATCAACAGAGTCCAAAGGCTTAAAGGGGGGCCCTGTGAGCGGTTTTAGGACCAAAGTTAGGTCCCAAGTCAGGACTGTAGACTGTAAGGAACTTTATGATTAAATCATGCTTGCCTATAGTGGTGCTGGCTTTAGGTGTGTGATACACAGATATAGTCGCCACATAAGCTTTGAGCATTGACGGAGTGGGTCCTGTGTCTATTCGCTCTTGAAGAAAAATGAGAATTTCATGTATAGGGCATGTTTACTGGGTCTTTGCCATGTGAAAGACACCAATCAGTGAACACATTCCATTTTAGTGCGTAGAGGCATCTCGTGGACGGTGCTCTGGCCTGTAAAATGGTGTTCATGACTGAATGCGTCACTTCTGACGCGTTTAGTGTGCTCCGTTCAGGGGCCACACATGCAGGTTCCACAGCTTGGGCTGGGGATGCCAGATTGTGCCTTGTGCCTGAGAGAGGAGATCCCTCCTCAGCTGTATTTCCCATGGCGAGCTGTATAACATCTCTATCATTTCCGGAAACCATGGCTGATTGGGCCATTTCGGCGCAATTAACAGAACTGTTTTCATGTCCATCCAGAATTTGCTGATGACAGAATGAAGGAGACGCAGGGGGGGAAGAACATACTTGCATTTCACTGGCCTACTGTTGTTGTCCGAACGAATCAGAATGTGGTGATTCAAAATATCGGAAAGAAAATTTCTCAAAGCTAGAAAGACAGCCAGTAGCTCTAGGTGGTTGACATGTCACGGCCGTTTCGCACCTGTTTGCAGGTGTTGAAAGTTGGGCATCCATTACACACCGCGCCCCAACCTGTGTTGGATGCATTTGCGGTCAGCACTTTCTTTCTGAAAACTTGACCCAGCATAACACCTTGTTGGAAAAAGGCTGGCGCTGTCCATGGTGCTAGAGCAGCCAGACAGTGACGAGTTACCGCAATGCACAGGAAAATGAAATTACTTCAGTGGTAATGTTTTTTCAATTTGAACTGAAACAGACACCGAAGAATGGTCTGTATGTGCTTGTTCATGAGGTGCGTATGCATGAATTCCTAAAAAGGAGATTTACTGGCTGGGGAAAAGTGTGCTTTTCGCCAATTGACATTAGACCAGATTTTCCATATGCAAAGCAGTAAGTCTCTGTGCTCGCTCAGTAGTTCTTATGATTGGCTAGTAATAACCAATAGCTGAGGTAATTCGAAACACACACTGTTCATTTTCAATGGGGCGAGCGCCGCATCGATAAATTTCATGAACATGCGGGGAGCCAGAAATAGACTGAAATTAAAGATTTTAAACTGATACGCAGTTCCCTCAAATGTGAATATAAAAAGACGTCTGTAACGTGGTGCAATTGGTACATGAAGTAGGCATCCTTCAGATCTATTGTCACAAATCAGTCCTGAGGATGGATGTGTGATAAGATCTGTTTCTGAGCTTCCGAGCATGCGATTCAGGCGTCTCAGAACTAGAATGGGACGAAGCCGACCGGCCTTCTCCAGGATGAGGAATTAACGGCTGTAAATCCCGCTGTGTCACAGTCTGTGCACGCAACACCGGCATATCGTGTGGTCAGACCACAGATTGTGATCGATTGTTGTAAACACCAGCTCTGATATGTCCGTGAGGACTTGCCACGCATTCGGACAGCAGGCTTATTAATTCATATGAAACAACCTCTGTCGCGTTCTTTGCTAGAAGATTGTGTATTTTGGCTCATAACACTGGGGCGTCTTCGGACGGAACCGTGGAAGACAGAACACCGTTGAAACGGGGCGGCCGATGTGCAAATTGGATCATATATCCATGTTTGATCGTTTTTTCTGTCATAATCATTAACAGATAGGTGAGGAAGAACAATATCACCTCGCTATAATTCTGTGATCATTTGTTCTCAAGTTTTTGTCATTTTTAATGCTGCGTTAGGACATAACATAATGATTGTTTACGCTTAGCCGGAAGTTCTGCCCACATCGCCTGCAAAGCGTCATGGGACTCAAGAATATTGTGGATAGGGAGCCCTTAACCTAACCCTTTCCCTAACCTTAACCATGAGTGGAAGTGACTCCCCCTTTTTGAGTTGGTTCAACCCCCTTTTGGAGTAACCCTGCCCCTTTTTAGAGTAACCCTGCCCTCTTTTGGAGATTCCACCCCCATTTGGAGGTCTCCGGCCTGCAGCTATACCTATGTTTTGAGAGCCCATTTGACCAATTCACTGAAAAGAACTGACTCAAAATAATTATTCATTGCCAAATTGGGCATTGCTTGTTCTTTTAAACAGCCTTCAGAAATACGGGACACACTTCATGATTGGTGATTCTGCGAGAAAATGTTTCTCAGGTCAGTCGGAGTGCTCCTGGTATGCACAGTGTGTACAGCCGTACAGCTAGAGGCACCACTGCATACACCCACAGATAGCGCATACTCCCACCCACGCCCACTTGCGCTTTGTGCCCGCACGAAAATTGCGCTCTCACGAAAATTGGATACGATGTAGTTTGCTTTGCGCACTCATGAAAATAGACCCCTTTATGCAGTATGTGTAATGTCATGATATTGATATCATACTTCAAGGTGCTGTGGTACCATTGTGTGCTAGTATGCATTAAAATGTCCTTTAAAAAGGCTTAAGAAGTTTTGAGATTAGTTTGAGAGTTGTTTTTCTGTAGAAAATAATACACACCTGTTAATTACAAGCACTATGATCACTATTTGGTGAAATGAAATTTGAGCATTTACCAATGGAAATGGCAGTATAACACTGAAATTGTGTTGTGTTCATTTTGTGGTAGGACCTAAAAGGAAAGATCTTGCTAAAAGGAAAGAAAAATAAAGTAGAGCAGGACACCTCTAGCTCTGACTCAAGCTCCTCAGAAGATGAATCCAAAGCTGAAAGTAAACCTAAAGCCCGTAAGGTATATGTGTGTGTTGTCTCTGTCTGTACGCCATGCCTATGTTTGTTCTAAAGCAGGGATACGCAAAGTCCTGGCCCCTCCCACAAGGTTATCATTCATTGGCCCACCATCCACAATCCGGGTTTAAAGGGGTCATGAAGTGCTTTTTTTAAAATAACTGTATTATCTTCCCTGAGGTCCAATGATAATGTTATAAAAGTTTTTTTGTACCAAAACAGTCACAATTTAGTAATATATGATCATTTTCCACCCTGTTTTTGACCCTCTGTCTGAAACACTTGGTTTTGGCCTAAGCACCTCCTTAAAACTTCAACGTAAATGCCCACTGTTATGATTGGCTAACATCATGCAGCCCCTCAAATTTAGCAAACTCAATCGAAAGAGAATAAACCTTGTCATTATAAAACAAAATCCAACACATTGCATCGGAATATATGAAACTGTTCATCTCAAGCACAACTGTTAACACAGGGCAACATAAACTATCAAACAGTCATGGCATTTGAAATATTAATAAATGAAACGGTTTACTTATGTTTTTGAAGTGTTTTTAACTGCCCCATCCTTCAATAACAGTTCCTTTGCAAAGCTTGAATCGTATTTTTACTGTTCACAAGCAATCCATGCTGACATGAGCAGGATAAAAATTAACACATCAAAGTCCAAAGAACGGTCAAATTACGCACACACATACTGAAGGCCCACTGAGGTGCACATCGGCAGAAACACATCGAAACAGTGAAACACGTCCATCGTCCTTCGTCAAAGACGTCCTATTTTTACATACACCAAAAATTTTAAATAGCGTAGATGGGCGAAAGAAAGCATCCATGCTCAAATGAACAAGAGGCAGCAGATCAATGAGAGAATTGCTTCTCCATTTCAGAGTTGTAACTTGAAACTGTGTCAGTTCATGTTTATGTACAAAATAATTCTAAATAGTCCAGATTGGTCCCCATAGGTGTTATGTTAGGAATAGTTAGCCACACAAGGCCTCCTCTTGAACTGCGTGTCAGTGGGCGGGGCCAAGGGTGCGATGACGCATGTTTTGAGATGTGTAAATACAAATGAGCAATGTTTCATGATGTCACGAACCAACAGATTTCAAAACGAGATGTTTCAGCAGGGTGGCAACGATACATGCTCTTTTTAGACTGGGCAGGAAGTTTTGAGTTCTGAAATTTACAGTATATTTTTATAATAGTTACCTCTTATATGTCTTAATATCAAGGAAAATTAGATTCTCCATTTCATGACCCCTTTAAGCAAGCGTGTTGATTATAAGGAAAGCATCAGGATATGCACATACTGACATCAGTGATTGATGCGTAGTCACAGCTGTTTGCAGCATATTCAAATGTGTGTTAAATTAATTACCAGGTCATATTTTTCACTGGAACCTGGTTACCCAGCATTTTCTAAAAAAGAGGCTTCCAAGTACAGTAATTTGAGTATCCCTGATCCAAACCTTTATCAACATACAGAAACCATTTTTAGCATGCACTTTCTGTCCTGTGCTTTTTACTGTTCTGTCCAGTTCCGTTTATTGTCTGAGTAGTTTGAAATTTGTTAGTAAATTTGTGCAGATATACAATAGACCTGCAGTGTGACAAATGAGTTTAAAAGTACAAATATTCCACATAGGTGTCCAATTAAAGGAATGTTTTAGGTCCAATACAAGTTAATCTCAACTGACAGCATTTGTGGCATAATGTTGATTACCACAAAAATTATTTAGTCTCGTCCCTCTTTTAAAAAAACAAAAACAGAAATTTTGGTTACAGTAAGGCACATACAATGGAAGTGAATGGGACCTGTATGTAACTGCATCTTGTAACTATATACGTGTTAACACAACAGTGTCGTAAAATCAGGGATTTATGGACGTTCCAGTGTTTACGAGGAACTATTGAACCCAGAACATTCCAATAATATGAGGTCTGCATGTATTATTATTATACAAGATTTAAAAACATTTTGTTTTTTATGAAGTATCGCCACACTGCAGGACTCTACTGTCAATGCTTGACATGTCATGTCAACTACCTACATACACCGATCAGCCACAACATTAAAACCACCTGCCTAATATTGTGTAGGTCCCCCTCTTGCTGCCAAAACAGCACCAACCCGCATCTCAGAATAGCATTCTGAGATGATATTCTTCTCACCACAATTGTACAGAGTGGTTATATGAGTTACTGTAGACTTTGTCAGTTCGAACCAGTCTGGCCATTCTCTGTTGACTCTCTCATCAACAAGGCGTTTCCATCCACAGAACTGCCGCTCACTGGATGTTTTTTGTTATTGGCACCATTCGGAGTAAATTCTAGAGACTGTTGTGTGTGAAAATCCCAGGAGATCAGCAGTTACAGAAATACTCAAACCAGCCCATCTGGCACCAACAATCATCCATGCGATTATCTTATCAGCCAATCGTGTGTCAGCAGTGCAGTACATAAAATCATGCATATACTGGTCAGGACCTTCAGTTAATGTTCACATCAACCATCAGAATGGGTAAAAAATGTAATCTAAATTATTTGGACCATGGCATGATTGTTGGTGCCAGATAGGCTGGTTTGAGTATTTCTGTAACTGCTGATCTCCTGGGATTTTCACACACAACAGTCTCTAGAATTTACTCCAAATGATGCCAAGAACAAAAAACATCCAGTGAGCAGCAGTTCTGTGGATGGAAACGCCTTGTTGATGAGAGAGGTCAGCGGAGAATGGCCAGACTGGTTCGAACTGACATAATCTATGGTAACTCATATAACCGCTCTGTACAATTGTGGTGAGGAGAATATCATCTCAGAATGCTGTTCTGAGATGCGGGTTGGCGCTGTTTTGGCGGGACACGGGGGACCTACACAAAATTAGGCAGGTGTTTTTAACCTTGTGGCTGATCGGTGTATGAGATGATTTTAAATGTATCTATCCATCACTAGATACATTAATGATACATTAACATTTTTGTGCATGTCCATTTTGTCTCAATGTGTTTTGTGTTTTTCTGTATGTCTGTCTCTGTGTGTTTGCATGCATGTGTTGGTGTATATCTCTGGTTTGTATTGCTCTCCAGCGTATTTGTACTTTTCCTAAAAAGGTTTCTAAGTTGAGTCCAGAGCTGTCTGATCTGGTGGTGTACACCTGCGGTGTTTCCTTCAAAGGATTTGATCAATTTGCCAAGAAACCTCCCAATGAGATGTCCTCTTTCTCTGAGAGTGATGCATTGAAACTTATCAAAGAGTCAGGTATTGTTTGCAAGTGCATGTTTGGTAGTGTTTGTCTAACTGTAAATGTGTTTTTTCTTCAAGTGTGTAATTTATGCACCACTAGTGGCATCAGTGGAATTGCAAAAATAATGATGTTTGAAATAATAATGTTTTCAGACAGGTTCCTCAAACATTTCCCATTTCCTCCTTTGGTCGGTCAAACAGATAGTCTTGCCTCAAGCTCAAGCCAATTGAATAGAGCCAGTGTTGTTGTGTCGGACTGGCCGGGATGCTCAAACACACAAAGCAATGTTTTGAAAGCGCAACATAGCCACTCTGATAAAACATTTCTGGGAAGTCAACCTACAAATGGCTTACTTATAGTTCATCCACATAAATGGTGCACTCAGCAATATTTTGAATTATGTCGAAGTATAGCTTACACTGACACCTAGTGGCTTGGATGCATTATTCAAACACAGTAGTTTTCAGTAAATAAGGCCATTGTTGTAATTCATTATGCACAGTAAGCCAGGATTAATTGAATTTATGAATGAAAGTGTCCAATAACAGGGCAGTTACTGAGATTAAATGAGTAGTATTCAGCTGGTCGTGTGATTCTGACATTTCTGCTCCCATAAGGTGCCCCTGTACCATGTAGAATCAAAGAGCTTTTATAAGGTTACTGATATGACTGAACTCTTCATCTCACATGAGTGGTCATGATTTTATACATACAGGTATGTTGCAAAATTACTATTCATTTCTTTAGAAGTAAACTAACTTTAAATAAGAAAAAACATTACTGAGTGCACCTTTAAGAGTCTTTCTTTTGTGGGTCGAAATGTAAACCACATAGTTATTTATTAAAGATATTTTTGGAGCAAGAAATAAGTGTGCAAGCTCTTTTCTGAATTTAGACTACTTTTTGAACTCAGCATCTTCAAAACTTTACTTTGGTGTGTGTGTGTTTTTTATAAACACAAAGGTGAAAGTATTGCAACAAAAAATGACACACTTCACCTTTAAATACAGACCTCAAACCTTGTGTCTGTACATTATTTTATAGCACAATTATAGTGATAATCATTATTGTACTCAGTGTACAGTACTCAGCTTGTTTCAGTGTATCAAACACTGAATAACTGAACTGTTTTATGAGTGTTTGTTTGAGTGGGTCCTTGTTAAATTTCTCTCTCATTTATAGGGAAGTTCTTTGTGCGTCACAACAGCATGCAATTGAGCAGAATCTACCCATCTGGTCAGCGGGTGCAATCCTCCAACTACAACCCTCAAGACATGTGGAACGCTGGCTGTCAGCTGGGTAAACATCATTGAAATAAAGAAAAGGAAAAAATCATGCAGATTACTGTATGTCCATCGCTATTTGATAAGTTGACTCGCTGGGAGTCGGGAGTCCTATGACTTCAGAAGTAGCACTTGTTCTATATGGTGGCAGACAGTGCCAGTCCTAAGCAAAACTTTGATTTTGCATGCCTTAATGTGCACTCATGACATATACAATATTTAGGGATGGGTAAAAATATTGATTTTACAATTAATAGCAATCTTCATTTGAACAATGTCGATATCAATTCTTAAAATCTCAAGATCTAACTTAAAGTTGACTTCAGTTTTGGTTGTGTTTATTATTAAATATGTTAAATAAATAGCAATTACTCTGCATAGTTTGTGCCCTGTTCTTAAAGAGATAGTTAACCCAAAAATGTATATTCTTCTCTCATCATTTACTCACCCTCATGCCATCCCAGATGTGTATGACTTTCTTTCTTCTGCTGGACACAAACAAAGATTTTTAGAAGAATATCTCAGCTCTGATGGTCCTTACAATGCAAATGAATGGTGACCAGACATTTGAAGCTCCAAAAATCACATAAAGGCAACATAAAGGTTATCCATACAACTCCAGTGATTTAATATGTCTTTTGAAGCTATAAAATAGGTGTGGGTGAGAAACAGATCAATGTTTATGTCCTATTTTACTATAAATTTCCACTTTCAATTTTACATTCTTTCCAAATTATGGATGTGAAAGTGAAAATGGAGATTTATGGTAAAAAAGGACTTAAACATTGATCTGTTTCTCACCACACCTATCATATCACTTCAGAAGACATGGGTTCAACCACTGGAGTCTAATGGATTACTTTTATGTGGTCTTTATGTGATTCAAAGCTCTGGTCACCATTCACTTGTATTGGAGGTTCAGAGGCCTTACACAACTTGTGCAGTTTGCGTATAGGGAGGACCAGCACTGGTGACAGCAGAAGGAAAATTCCTCTGCCCACAAACTGTGTCCCGGTGTTATTGCAAATATATTCATATGTGTTTGGAATTTGGATATATATACGTGAAAGTGAAAATTAGGTCAACTTAAAGCGCTTTATGATCACAAAGCATGTTAAAGTGGCCATTTAAAGTGTTCACATTCAGGTAAATTTTCTTGTGAAACACCCTGAAATTAATCAAGTGTCGCCCAGAGGCTGAAAGAAACTATAAGCGAGTGGGGCCCGCTGAATAGTCAGCTACTTTTACCAGTCGACTTATAAGTAATCATGCAAGTCCCATAATACACATTTATGACTAACAGAACAATTATTTTGCAGTGGCATTGAACTTTCAAACTCACTGTGAAGAGATGGATCTAAACAGAGGTCGTTTTTTACCAAACGGACGCTGTGGCTACGTGCTAAAACCAAGCTTTATGTGCCAGCCTGATTCAGAGTTTAACCCTGAGAACACTGGTGGAGGGCCTGGCCACAACCCAACCCTGCTCACCATCAAGGTAAAGCAAACAACACAGGCCTCTTTATGACAACCAACCCCCAAAATTATTGAGAAGTATTTTGCTTCTCTGTTTTCTGTTAGAAAGATTTTGATGCTTAAAGAGATAGTTCAACCAAAAATAAAAATTCTCTCATCACTTACTTACCCTCATGCCATCCCAGATGTTTATTACTTTCTTTTTTGGAAGAATATCTCAGCTCTGTATTTCCTCACAATGCAAGCGAAAGGGTACCAAAATTTTGATGGTCCAAAAAGCACATAAAGGCAGCATTCAAATAATCCAGAAGACTTCAGTGGTTAAATCCATGTCATCAGAAGTGATATTATAGGTCTGGGTAAGAAACAGATCAATATTTTTAAATCTTTTTTTTTTTTTTTTTTTTTTTTTTTTTACAATCAGTTTCCATTTTCACATTCTTCTTTTGTTTTTGGCAATTTGCATGCTTTGTGAATATCGCCACCTACTGGGCAGGGAGGAGAATTTATAGTAAAAAAGGATTTAAATATTGATCTGTTTCTAACCCACACCTATCATATCGCTACCTAAGATATGGATTTAACCACTGGATGTAATGTTTAATGTGTGTGTTCATGTATATCATGTCTTTTATTTTGTATTCTAGTTCCTGTTTCATGTCATATGTTACTTAGTCATGTAATGTCCTGTTTTCCCTCCATGTTCATGTGTCTTGTTTTCATTGGTTCATTGTTTGATTATCTTGTTTAGAGTTCTGTTTGTTCATTGGTTATGTTCTCCCATGTCCATGTATTTAAGCCCTCATGTTTTCCATTGTTGTTTGTCAGGTATTGTGTTTGGTAACGTTGTTCATGTCTAGTCAAGTTTAAGTCAAGTTCATGTTTATTTTTCATGTTTGTAGTTAGGGTTTTGTGGATATCACTTTTGTTAATAAATTGCACTTGGGTTCTTCATTTCATCGTCATTATCATCGCCATTTTCAGTGCCAGCAGCGCATCATTACACTGGAGTCATATGGATCACTTTTATGCTGCCTTTATGTGCTTTTTGGACTTTCAAGATTTTGGACCTACAGAGCTGAGATATTTTTCTAAAAATCTTTGTTTGTGTTCTGCATGAGAAAGAAAGTCATTGGCATCTGGGATGGCATGTGGGTGAGTAAATTATGAGAGAATTTTCATTTTTGGGTGAACTATCCCTTTCATTCTAATGTGTTAGTGTTCACACATTTGACTTTCACATATACTGTATACAATATACTGTATCTACTACAGTATGATGCTGTTATGTTCCCTTGTAAAAGATAAATGAAAGTCCACTATTGTTTTATGGAACACCCACTTTTCAGATGAATTATATCAAGTCCCGTCCTATATTATTTTTGCATTGAATATTCTGTTTCCATATGCGTTTTATCTATATACCATCTATTTCATCTTCTGGCGGACTTGAAATGAATAGTTCACACATTAATGATGAAATTATGTCATTAATTACTCACCATAATGTTGCTCCAAACCCGTATGACTTTTTTTTTTCCCTTCCGGGAAAATATATATATATTAATCTTCACATGTCATAATGCCCTATAATGAAATTGAATACTGACTCCAGGCTGTTAAGGTCCATATAGAACATAAAAACCACAATAAAAGTAGTCAATCCGATTATTATTTTCCAAGTCTTCTGAAGCTATCCGATCACTTTGTATGATGATATGGCCAAAATTTAAGTTGCTTTTCATTCTCAAGTCATTGATTAACTCCTGTATTCAGTACACGTCCGTAACATCAAACCTCATTGGTTATTGTGCATCTCGTGACCAAACATTGACAAACATGTGGTTTTATGGTCATTTTATGGTGATATTTGTCCTTTATGGAGTTTGAAAGCCCGAGTTCACTTGATGTGAAGAGTCACTATTCACTTTCATTTTGTGGCAAAAAGATGTGTGAAGACTTTTTGATTTTTTTTCCTTTTGTTTTCCATGTAAGAAAGAAAATCATACTGGTTTGAAATGACATGAGGGTGAGTTAATAATGACAGAATTTTAATGTGTGGGAACTATTCCTTTAAACTTACATTGATACATACCTGTACTTCAGAAGTGTAAACACATTTACACTTACAATAAAATTTACATATGAACGCTTCTATAGCGCTGTTTGTAACTTCATTCACTCACATCTCTGTCTCCTCTCTTAGGTGATATCTGCCCAGCAGCTGCCTAAACCTGATAAAGAGAAGCTCAGCTCCATTGTGGACCCCCTTGTATGGGTGGAGACTTATGGGGCTCCCACAGACACCAATAAAAAAAAGACACACCGCATCGACAATAATGGTACATCAGTTATGATGTGTCCTGGGAGAGCCGGGCAGATCTTTAAACCCTTTGTGTGTATTCCTCACTTTCTTTCCTCTAGGGAGCAATATAATAAAAACATTTTCTCCCACCATCCATCAGGCTTTAACCCCAGATGGGACTGCACCTTCAAGTTCATACTACATGTGCCAGAGCTGGTGTTAGTGCGCTTTAAGGTCGAGGACCATGACTACACCACAAGAAATGACTTCCTAGGCCAGTTTACTCTTCCTTTCACAAGTATGCGTACAGGTATGCAGCTGTTCGTGAATGCATACTATTACTATTTTTGTTGCTATTAACACAAACTTTTCTGTTTTAACTGCACAAGCTCATTCTGTAATATCTGTCCTGCAGGTTATAGACATGTACGTCTGCTGAAGGCAGATGGGTCGAGCATGTCTCCCTCCAGTCTCTTCATTCATGTTAAAATTACCCCCGGCTACAGCAGCCCGGCCAGACAAACAACCACACATAAAGCCGGAGAATAAAGCATGCAGTTTAAGCACTTGTCTAGTGGCCTGTCTGGGGAGGCAGCACAGTTTTTACCAACTTTCAGACCCAAAATATTCCCCACTGAGTATGGGTTTTCTTATACCGTTACACTGCCCGCATATGCAGTGACAAATATTATTAAATGTATTGATGACTGCCTTATGAACCTGTAATACACACAGAGTTCCCACGGTCATGGAAACCCTGGAAATATCAGAGAATTTAACAAATTTACTTTTCAGACCTGGACAAATTATGGAAATTAACTAAATGTCATGCAAAAGTCATGAAAATTTATATATTGGATATACTGCAGATGTTTCTTGTTATGCTCATTTCATGAGAAAGAAATCACCTTTTGTCAATGCAATCTATTTAAAATGGTTTTAAAAAAAAAAACCTTATGCAGTACATTATGCATTAATCACAAACGACCAGAAAAATCATGGAAAAGTCATAGAAATTCATTGGTCAAAAGGTGTGTGAACTCTATAGAGTTCCAAACTTTTCCAAAATGAGTTATATTTTATATATATAAAAATAATGCCGAAGCCATTTCTGATGTAGGCATGACCCAAAGGTAGCAAAAAACAAAGAGGTTAAGATCGCTATGCTGTTAAGTAATGTGTTTTTAAAATGATAAAGCAATACATTTGGTATGCAATGGTCTTTGCACCAGCCCATGTTATGTAGCATGTTCTAATTTATACTCCATAACTGTATTGTAGGCCTCTTTTGCTATGCAGCTAAAAGAAGAAGTGACTCAGATATTAAGGATATCAAAAGGTGTTGACAATCGATGAGCGAGTCCACTCCTCATGTACCTAACGCAGGAAGAACAGAGCTCACTAAAACTATTGCACTTAGACGTCAATAGAAAGATAAGCAAAGAACAGAAAAGAAATTGAGAGAGTATTTTTATCTTTATCTTTAATGGTATATTTTATCTTTATTTCATTTCATATTTATGTTTTTTTAGATCATGTTGCCATGTTAAAAACTGTAAAAACCCTTTAAAATATTATTCATGTTGAAACATTTACACATTTAACCGTTATTTAGTCAGATTCTCATATTCAGATTTCAATATTTGTCATTTATATGTAGAACAGTGGATTTCTTAGGATGTTTCTCAATCTCTAGTTGTATTTTTAGCTACAGTTTTGTCTAATTAGAAATACTTAAATATGTCGTGATCTGTTTACTTTGGGATGTTTATGAGTTGCCTAATCTGATGAGCCGATATGACCGTAACACCCATAAAGGGAATTACCAGGTGCTCTGTTACACAGTCAATTAAAGGGTAAATTAATCTCAGTATTCTGATGTATTTAAGCCATGGTAGGTGTAATGAAGAAGCAAATACTGCACAAGGATTTGGTGCTAGTAGTCATTATTTTTGCTCATAAAAACAGTGTGCATTACATATCATACAGTATATAATCGGACACTGTATGCAAATTGAATATTGCTAATCATCTGTCTACGTGTTTTTCTGTGAAAGTGATAATGATTAAAGAATTTTAATTTACAAAATTTGTTAACTCACTTCATTCAACATGTGGTTGAAATGCTTTCTTGTCTGTATTCATTAAGGGATAGTTCACCCCAAAAGGAAAATTCTGTCACCATAATTTACTCACCATCATGTTGTTTCAAACCCGCTTGACTAATTTATTTCCATGTAACACAAAAGAAGATATTAAGCAAAATGACAGCCTAGGTCACCATTTACTTTCATTACACTGTTCTTCCATACAATGAAAGTGACTGAGGCTAAAATTCTGCATAACATCTCCTTTTGCGTTCCACAGAAGAAATTTAGTCATGTGGGTTTAAAACAACATGAAGGTGAGTAAATGATTAAAGAATTGTAATATTTGGGTGAACTATCCCTTTAAGGCTGAAGTGTTGTAGGGACATTTATCTAGCAGGGCTATAGCTAATGGGATGAAAGGTGGTAACAATTCTAGGGGCCCACTGTTCCAGGGTGCAAACAAATTTGAAACTGTATTTTTTCATATGAAAAAATTCCTCTCTGAACATGCCACACAACTGCTTGTCCAGTCACTTGTCATAACTAGACTGGACTACTGTAATGCTCTCATTGCAGGCCTCCCTGCATGTGCAATTAGACCCCTGCAAATGATCCAGAATGCAGCAGCACGTCTGGTCTTTAATGAACCAAAGAGAGCACATGTTACACAACTCCTTGTCTCTCTCCACTGGCTGCCAGTTGCACGTATCAAATTCAAGGCTCTGATGCTGGCATACAGAACAGTCACTGGGTCTGCTCCAGCATACCTAAAATCATTTATGCAGAGCTATGCGCCCACTAGAAGCCTGTGGTTGGCTAAGGAACATCGTCTTGTTGTACCAACACAAAGAGGCACCAAAACACTTTCCTGGACTTTCAGCTTCATCGTACCACGTTGGTGGAACGAACTTCCCAACTCCATCCGTGAAGCTGACTCACTCTCTGTCTTCAAAAAACGACTAAAAACACATCTTTTCCATGAGCACTTAACCAGTCATTAAAAAAATAAAAATAAAATAAAAATAAAAAAATTCCTGTTGCACTTTATTCTGTTTTGAATACTATTATGATGCTAGTGATACTTTGTAATACAGCACTTTTCATACCACTGTCTCCTTAAGATGATTCCTCATGTTTTCCTCTTTTGTAAGTCGCTTTGGATAAAAGCGTCTGCCAAATGAATAAATGTAAATGTAAATGTAAATATGAAAGGGTCCTAGAGCAATATACAGTTAGGAGGCCCAGAATTCCTTGCCATGGCGTTGAGGCCTATTACAGTATATACACTCACCGACCACTTTATTAGGAACACTTGCACACCTACTTATTCATGCGATTATCTAATCAGCCATTTGTGTGGCAACAGTGCAGTGCATAAAATCAAGCAGATACTGGTCAGGACCTTCAATTAATGTTCGCATCAAACATCAGAATGGGGAAAAAATGCAATTTTGACCGTGGCATGATTGTTAGTGCCAGATGGGCTGGTTTGAGTATTTCTGTAACTGCTGATCTCCTGGGATTTTCACACACAACAGTCTCTAGAATTTACTCAGAATGGTGCCGAAAACAAAAAACATCCAGCGAGCTGCCTCTGCAGATGGAAAAACCTTGTTGTTGACAGAGGTCAACGGAGAATGGTCAGACTGGTTCGAGCTGACAGAAATGCTACAGTAACTCAGATAACCACTCTGTACAATTGTAGTGAGCAGAATAGCATCTCAGAATGCACAACATGGCGAACCTTGAGGCAGAAGGACTACAACAGCAAAAGACCATATCAGGCACTTTATTAGGACCATAGTGTTTCTAATAAAGTGCTCAGTGAGTGTATATATACATTATATAGTGTATATGCTATTAAATCAAAGCATTTTTCACCCACCTGTCTTATCCAGTGAGGCTACAGAATTTATTTGGAAAATGGCTTGAAACTTAAAAAGCTTTTTTATAGTGGTAACACTTTAAAATAAGGTTCCATTCATTAACAATAGTTAACTACAATAGTTAACATGAACTAACAAATTAATTGGAAATTCAATTCAACCAATTCAATTAAACACTGTTAGCCCTAATGTTGTCATTACAGGAAAAATCAAGTTGTCTTAATTAAACATTACTTGAAATGTCAATTTTTGGGCTCAACTCTTGGAACTTATTTTTCTTAAAAATCCATAGACTTAAGATTTTATGGGAACATATCGGGGCATGTAAATAGTTGTTATTAAGCATTCATAGATATTTTTATAGATATATGTCATAGATAACATTAACCAAGATTAATAAATGCTGTTACATATATTACTGCAATTACTATTTAACTGCAATAAGGGGAATTTGTCATTTTTTCTGCATGAATTACAATATCTATAAACACAATATCATATGCATTACATAAAGTGGATTTCCAGAAACATGAAATATTAATAATCAATGTTTGAAATGCCACCATAGAAATGTGTAATATCTCATTATATATTTAATAAATTAACTTTTTAAATTTTATGGAATGGACACTTCATTTAACAGAATGGCATTCCCTTTGTTGATTTTCTTGGAATTGCAATTCAGTGAATTAATCTTCCTGTCATTCCACTTCAAATTCCAGTTCAACCTACTATAGGGCATGGATAATTCAACGCAAATTATAACTCGTGAATTAAAAGGGAGCCAATTCTTAAATCCTGAATTTTGCCCAACCCTGGACTGCAGTGGTGTGCAGAGATAAAGGATCAGTGTTTTAGGGTGTGGAGGGCAGTGGATTGGTGGATGCTGATGATGGTGGGTGGGTGTCTCCCTCCTGCCCTCACTGCACATTAAGATAAGCTCCTAAGCCACAAACACCCGAAAATTCAGAGCTGAAGGGTCACAACACTGGCTGCTCCAGTGCCCAAAAACACATAATATGGCTGAAGAGAAAAGTCCGTAAGTGATTCATCTATTCATTCTCTCTTTTTTTTTTTCCATCTGTGTTTTTGTTGGATTTGTAATTTTATGTTGTTTTCATACAGTGAAAAGAGCTTAGAGGAAGACAGGGGAGCTGATGGCAAGAAGAAAGCAAAGAAAAACAAAGGCCAAACATGGGCTAAAGAGGGGCCGAGGGACCCTTTTGAAATGGTAACAAATACTGTATATTTTGGTGTCCAATTACTTTATACAGTATATATATATATATATATATATATATATATATATATATATATATATATATATATCAATATACAATATTATGTCAGAGAAAAATATTAGCTACATAAGATTACCACATAATCCGTTTCATATCAGTTGAGCGTGCCTGTCTTCTGATCTCCCCGGTTCCCAGCTGGACTCACTTTCAGAGGAGAAGCAACAGGAGATACAGAAAGCCCTACACCTCTTTTCTCTGGGCCAGGGGCCTCCAAAGAACCTCCAGGAGGCTCATAGATACACATACCGCTTTTGGGATACCCAGCCAGTCCCTAAAATAGGTACAGTATGCCACATATAGCATTACTATGAACAAAGCAAACTGTGAGTATTGATTCAGAGAGTCCAGATCTTGACTTAACATTTAAAGACCCCATGAAATCTAAATTAATGTTTAGTTACTTTTAACCCATGTCTAGTAGATTTAAGGTCGTCTACATGATAGTGTACTTCTAAATGTTGACAAAATTCACTTTCAGCAGTGCTACGTCCTGCCTCAGTCTAGGTATAAAAGGTTGGGTTCCCTTCTCTCATCCAAACTCTTAAAAATCAGTCAACTTTAGACAAAGAAAACTTTTATTAAAGAAACAGAAAATGGATGTCCCAAAAGGAGGGGGCAAAGCCAAAACAACAAACAAAATCAAATCAAATCACTTTTATTGTCACACAGCCATATACACAAGTGCAATAGTGTGTGAAATTCTTGGGTGCAGTTCCGAGCAACATAGTAGTCATGACAGTGATGAGACATATACCAATTTACAAAAAAAAAAACATCAGATTAACAACACAATTTAAAATCTAATCTACACAATATACAAATAATAACATACAATGTACAGTATACAACACACAATATAGAATACACATTATACAATAAAAATAGTATATATAGTATATATAAAATGTACATTAGGTTGTATTGTACTGTATTGACATTCAGGCTGTCGGCTGATAGTAAGTTGCCAGTGTGTTGTTAAGAGAGAATATAATTTATGACAGTCCGGTGTGAGATGTAAGATTAATAAAGTGCAGTGCTGATGTATTTTGATCGTGGGAGATCAAGAGTTCAAAAGTCTGATTGCTTGGGGGAAGAAGCTGTCATGAAGTTGGCTGGTGCGGGTCCTGATGCTGCGATACCGCCTGCCTGATGGTAGCAGTGAGAGCGGCCCATGGCTCGGGTCAGGAAGAGGCGCCGATGAGCCTTCTTCACAACGGCCTCAGTGTGGATAGACCATGTTAGTTCCTCAGTGATGTGGACACCCAGGAACCTGAAGCTGCTGACTCTCTCCACTGGTGCTCCATTAATGGTGATGGGACTGTGTTCTCTATCTCTTCTCCTGAAGTCCACCACAAGCTCCTTTGTCTTACTGACGTTGAGGGAGAGGTTGTGCTCCTGACACCAGTGTGTCAGAGTGTGCACCTCCTCTCTGTAGGCTGTTTCATCATTGTCAGTGATCAGACCTACCACCATCATATCATCAGCAAACTTAATGATGGCATTGGAGTGGGCTGAGAACACAGCCCTGCGGGGCTCAAGAGTTAAATACTAGCAGAGAGTAAAAGCTAACTTACAACAGAAAATGCAAATAAACATAATTTTACCCTAGCTCCCTCACTAGATAAAAACAGGAGAAAAAGACAAGATTAAACAAAATGGCACCCACCTCCCTACTTCTTCCCTACATTAATTTACTATTTACAATATTTACAAAATGAATAAAGGAACTGTTTAACAATTTAAGTGAATGAGATCCCCCTCAATCCACAAGAAAAATGGTTACTTACAACAATGGCCTACAACTACAAGTGCTACAACATTATGCAGCAACAACCATCTGGAACAAGGGAAGCTCCCTTGCAGTGGGATCTGCAGGGCTTTATCCTATTAACAATTGGGGGCTCGTCCGGGATTTATCCTGCTTCCCTCTCCCCACCAACCAATCCCAAAGGACTGATTATTGCAGACACCTGGTGTTGATTAGCCTGCAAGAGGGAGAGAGAAAGCAGGAACAAAGCAGGAACAAAAACAAAGAATTCCTCAATTGCAACAGGAACTACTGTCATACATCCACAGTATTAAAGTAAATAACAAATGAAAGAAAAAAAAAAAAAACTTAAATACATACAAGGACATAACAAGCAGATATATGCATTTAAAATCTGCAGGGTCTCCCTCCCGTTAAAAAGACCCAGTAAAATTGTTGATGTCACAACTTTGCTGAGACACTTTGTCCAATCAAACGCTTTTTTAAGAACAATAACTCACTCTCTCCCTACATCTGTGTAGTGTGCCTGGCTGTCTGTGTGCTAACCGCCACTGATGACGCCTTCACAGGGCACTTTGAATGTAACAAAATCCATGCTGTAGAACAGAGGTTTTTAAAGTCTTAAACAGCAAGCCCTCCCTCTAACAAAAATTACAAGACTGCTTATTAAAAATACATGCTTGCCATAATTACAATACAATAATTACTTAACTGTTTTATAGCCTATGTTTGTGATAAACTCGCATCACATGAGCAAGTGCCTGTCTCCATGTGAAACTGCGCTTGTCACAAACACATGAAGACACCGACCTGATATCATGTTAAACTCGTAATAATGGACACGTCGTGACGGCTGAACAGAGGCAGAGCTGTATTGCTATGTAATAGATTTGCGAGTGCACAGGACATGTTTTGAGCATGCACACGCAATCTATGAGTGTGAGCAGCGAGATTTCATAGAGCAGCATACATTCGAGAGCGCGCATTCAGTTTTGTGTGAGAACTAAGGAAATCTGCGCTCTCGCATGATATGCATTCCTTCACAACATTTAATACTGTTATAATGCCATAAAGCTATGGTCTATTAAGATGGAATATGGTCCTTTAAGCTATTAATTTTTCATTTCTTGACAATACATATTTACTATTGTATTTCTGTATCTTTTGATTTTACTTGGTAAATTTATCATCAATCTCCGTTTTGATGATAAAACCGTTTGAAAACCGTGGCTGTAGTGTCATTCCACACAGAATTTTCAGTAAAAATCACTGCGAGCCATTTCAAATAGTCATTATCACCTCTCACAGTGGTGGGTAATTGTCTTTAAAGGCAATAGTGCATAGGGATGATCACTTCTGATGTGAATGCGGGAGCTGGATACGAGGAAAGTGGCTGGAGTATATTCATATTTTTAACGCAGAGGTTTCTTGGAATGTACAGCACGAGCAAGCCCAGTTAGAACACATACATCTCCGAGATGTCTGTTTAAGAGTGTTTTATCTGGAAAGCATCACATTCTAATTAACATCTGATAAACATCTTAAAAAGAGCAGATTTACATACATTCTAAATCATAAACGTCTCAAAGACATCTGCTGAATGTCTTATTAAGTTAATTTCTGAATTGCCAACATAGAAATTTCTCAGTTTCTCCACCCATTATACTGTAATGATTGCTACAGTATGCCAATGGTCCTTTATCAATTTAGAATTTAAAGGAATACACGAATGACAATGTTCAGATGGCTCAGGGCTGCCTTTAAAAACAACATTCAATCTTTTTAAGATGAGAAAGTGACATCGCATGGGCCCATAGAATCGGAGAGGCCCAGTGTTCGAGAGGAGCCATACTCACTTCCAAAGGGCTTCATCTGGGACAAACTCGACCTGGACAACCAGGAGCAGGTGAGCGGGAGGACGTATTAAAGAGAGTACATAGTCATCATTTACTCACCCTCATGTTGTGCCAAACACCCCGTATGACCTTCTTTCTTAAGCGCAACACAAAAGGAGATGTTAGACATAATGTTCAGTCTCAGTCACCATTCACTTTTATTGTTTGGAAAAAAGATACAATGAAAGTGAATGGTAACTGAGGCTGTCAATCTACATCTCATTTTGTGTTGCATGGAAGACAGAAAGTAAAATGGGTTTGGAACAACATGAGGGTAAGTAGATGATGAGGAACTATCCCTTTAAGTTTTTTGATAACACCGCTGTCAAACTGACCATTCAAGGAAGGTTTATATAGTAAAAGACTGTCTTATCTTTATCTTCAATCCTCTAACTTCCTCCTTATCTGTCTCTTCTATGTATTTGTAGCTGAGGGAACTGTGTGACTTGCTGAATGAAAATTATACAGAGGAAGATGACAACACACTTCGCTTGCAATACTCTCCACAGTTCTTGCTCTGGTGTGTATAGTATCCATAAGAAAATACAGTGCAGCTCTATATTATTTCAGTGAGAGCCAATTATGGCACAATCAACCATAAATGTGACCCCTATCATTCCTCTTTATCTTTCATACACTAAATGCAGGGCTCTGTGCCCCCCTGGTTGGCAGTCACAATGGTATTGTGGAGTCCGGGTAAATGCCAGTCAAAAGCTAGTGGGATTCATAAGTGCCATTCCTGCAACAATTAAAATATTTGACACGTAAGAGCAAAACAATTTCTCAGTTGGTTAATATGATTTAAATACATTTTTGAATGATGCAAATTACAAATTCAAGTTCTCTACAGAGAGATAAAGATGGTGGAGGTGAACTTCCTTTGTGTGCACAAAAAACTACGCTTTAAGAGAATGGCACCAGTCCTGATCAAAGAGATCACCAGACGTGTCCACCAACAGGGTGTATTTCAAGCAGTCTACAGTGCCAGTACAGTCTTACCAAAACCCATCGCAAGCTGTAGGTATGATGGCACATAAGGTATTCTTTCTCATTCTGCCAAACCCCCACATCTATCTATCTGTCCATCCATCCATCCATCCATGTACCTCTCTACCGACCCACCTAATCCTAATCCAACACTTAATGCTGCATAGACCTTGAAATATTTAAAGGCCTATAAACCTAAAGACTTTTTAGAGTTTCTTTAAACTCAGGCAATTCTTTCATCTTGACAAGCTTTCCTTTTCTAGTGCTTCATTCAAATTAAATTCCATATTTCTCTCTATGATTGTTTTAAGGTACTGGCACAGATCTCTGAACCCACGCAAGCTGATTGAACTGAATTTCTCCTCTCTCACTCGTAACATGACCTTGCAAAGGGCCCTCAAGCTAAACAAGCTTCCTCAGGTCAGAACGCCCTCCCGTGGGCCAAATGTAGCATGACTCATTCTGATAACGAGCTCCTAGGACTTTTTTTTTTTTTACTTCTCCTAATGTAATCTCTTTTCTATTCTCTATATAACAACAGACAACAAAAACCGTAGGCCTTCGCCCCATGACTGTGGAGGATGTGCCCATGGTTCATTGTCTTCTGAGAGAACATTTACAGACTTTTCATCTCTCTCCTGTTCTGACCCAGGAGGATGTCCAACACTGGCTTTTGCCACAAGATGGTGTAATAGATACATATGTTGTGGAGGTCAGTATAATGACAACTCAATCCAGCAAGCCAAAATGATGGACAAGATTACCTAGTAAACCCCTTCCCATCTGTATTTCTGAATCTGATTGGACCACTTTCACCACATGTTAATGCAGCTATAACTACAGTGGGCCCATAAAGTAATCGGACATCTTTAGACACTTACATCGCACATAAAATTGAATGAATTTCTTTCTTTTCTTTCATAAATTGACAGTATTCCCACCTCTTCAGAGACTACCACACCACTGATTCATACATTTCGAATTGTGACATTGTGACATGCGGTCCACTGTACATGGCATAGACATTTTCTAAAAGTGAATGAAACAGGTAGTGTAGATGGGCCACTTACTCTTTGCTGGAGAGGACACGTCTGTATCATTCAGATTCCATATCTTTCATTAACGCTTCCCATGTGTCTTAGCAGAGCATGGATAGTACTGTTACTGACATGGTGAGTTTCTACACACTTTCCTCTACGGTTCTGAACCACCCTGTGCATAAGAGTCTGAAGGCAGCCTGTGTTCTCTACTGCATCAGCATGGCCACCCCACTGCTGCAGTTAATGGAGGACATCCTTATCATCTGTAAAGCAGTAAGTCAAAGGACATTGTGTATCATCACAATACTGCTGACTGTAGCACTACAATGATGAACTGCCACATTTGCAGTGTTGGATAGTAAGGGACTACATGTAATATGGATAACATAATCAGATTATAAAAGTCAAGTACTTGTAATTAGACTGCATTACAGTTTAAATATATACATAATCAGATTACAGTTACTTTTTATGGATTACATGATTACATATTTATTAATTATCATATTGATTACCTGTCACTTGAAGTTATGTTTGCTTATTTAAAGGAGACCTACTATGCCACTTTTTACAAGATGTAATATAAGTCTCAGGTGTCCCCAGAATGTGTCTGTGAAATTTCAGCTCAAAATACCCCACGGATCATTAATCCATGTTGTAAATGCCTCTTTTTGGGTGGAATCAAAAACACGCTGTTTTCGTGTGTGTCTCTTTAAATGCAAATGAGCTGCTGCTCCCCGCCCCTTTCCGGAACAGGGCTGTGCCTTTACAGCTGGTGCTTCGGATACTATAGCAACAACAAATCAGAACCAATATGACTGACACAGTAAATACCGGAGTGTTTTTCAGCCATTTAGCAATGATGGATGAGCAACACGAAAATATACTGTAATGACGTTAGCTATGCGCTATAACGAGACTTGACATTTTAGGGGGTTGTCTTGCATCATGCGATTTGCAAACATTCACAAAATATAAAGTGTGATACTTACATCTTCAGGATATAAAACTGGAACACGAACAGCTGGTACTGATCCATGCTTGAGAATCAAATATATAGAAAAGCCTGCTTTATATTGACCCTCATTCACAAAGCAGTCTGGTGTAAAATGATTTGCACAAACATGCACAAATTTTGGTATGTTTTGGGGAATATTTTCTTCAAAAACAAAACTTGTCCACTGCGTCTTCAGTGGCTCTGATGCCGGGAGTACATGAAGACTCTTATGTTCACTTTTACAGCCAACAACAGAACACTTATGACACTTACGAAGTTGAGACATTATTCTTCTCACTCTAGCTGCTCCAGCGTGGAAAAAAATGGCGCACTGTGTGTCGATCACTCAGGGGAAGATCTATGATAATAGGGTGGAGTCCGTCACCAGTCGTGGGCGTGGCCTTCTCTAAAGTGACGTCACTTTAGAGCAGATACGAAAACCAGTCATTTTGGGACACTGTTTTTGATTAATAGAAATATAAGAAAGAGGAGTGAGTGGACATTTAACATTGTAGGGTGGTTGTGTAAACACACTGCCGACTCACATTTATGTTCAAACTCCATGTAAAAGTGAATTTTATACATAATAGATCCCCTTTAAAAGCATGTTATCTTACCAAAACCCAACAACAACAAAAAATGTGTATGTTTTTATAAAAAATCTAAATAAAATATATTATATTTTGATAACCATTCTATATATCATCTAGCCATGTGTCCTATTATGTCACTAGAAAGGTCTCATTCTTTTATATGCATGTACTGTATCAAGATGCAATACACAGTTATAGTATATATATATATATATATGAATCATTGTCTTCCATCTTGGGAAACATATCAGAGATAGGTTTTTCTGACCCTTTAAGTACCTTTGCTTTAATCAGTGACTGAAAAATACTTCGATTTCATGTTTAATAATGTTTAATTAAAGAAGTAATTTAGTACAAAACAAACTCAACACAAGTTAATGGTTAGTTTTTCCTTAAATCATGAAGGCTCTCTGTGTTGTTAACAAAGATTATTCTATACAAGTACATGTGACACCAAATAAATAAGAGTTAGATCATAAATAATCCATAATTATTTATCAGATTTTTTAGGTTAGATTACCTAAAAAGTGTAATCTAAAATATTATGTTTCTAATTACAATTTTTATGAAATGTGCAATCAGAACCAGGTTACATTTCAAAGGCAGTCTAACCAACATTGCTCACATGACATCTGCTTCTCATCTGTCACATCTTTATTACCCTGACTTTATTGAGCCTTCTTTTAACTGTGTTGTTTGTTTGTCTCTTGACTCCTCTTACTCTCTGTCTCTCTTTTTCTCTCAATCTGTTCAGATGGGGTTTGATGTGTTTACTACACTGGATGTAATGGATACTAAAGCTTTTTTGGAGCCACTTAAATTCAGAATGGGAGATGTATGCAAGCAATATTACCTCTACAACTGGAGATGCCCTGACATAGCATCAGACAAGGTGACCAAACAGTGTATTATTGTTTAAACATACAGGTTTTGATGGCAGAATGAAAAAAAGGCAAATGAAATGGCTAAAAACTGATGTTATTCCATATTTCAGGTGGGCATTGTGCTGAAGTAATGCCCTTTTTGTGCCACATGAATACACAAGTCTTCAGAGGAGAGTCTCAGCTAATAATTAAATAAAACCTTATTGACAATTATGGAATCTGTCTGCACATTGGTTTATTTTTTTATTTGTATAGATATATTGATTCAGTTAGTGAACCATTGCTGGGAGCTTCACCTGGCAAAGAAACAAGAGACAAAGCAGATGTCATTAAATGTCAACAGTTTTACTCAGTTCTGTTCATTCAAAACAAATATCATTTTATCTTTGCATTTGTGACGTTGTGTGATTCAAACACATTCATGATACTTATGAAGTATTAGTATACTTACCATTTTAATTGACTTTTGAAGTCAGGAAATGTATTTTTGTGTAATCTACAACCAGTCAAGTAAAACAAATAAGAAGAGATTTTTAAGAAGGGTAGATGGTGTAAGTACAAAGTTAATAGTAATTAAGTAGTTCCTGGAGTGTCAGGTATGATACATGTCCCTGATACAATTTAGCATGTTACTTTTTAGGGCTTTTTAAGGACAACATATTTTCTAATTGCCTGGTATTACACTGAAAACACAAATTAGTTGACTTTACTCAATTGATTGAGTAAACTTGTTCCCTCAATTTAATTGAGTAATGTCATCTTCAAAACTTGTGTAATTAACTTGGTGTTTATATAGAATTAACTTAACTATTTAAGTTAAGGTAACTAGATGCAAATAGACTAAACTCAGAATTGCAGTTTAAATATTGTTGTTTCTAATTAATGTTAATTAAATTTACTAAAATTTAGATTAGACAATAATAGATAAAATAAAGAAGATTATAACTGAATCTAGGTAAATCATAAAATAAACTTAATTCAACACAGAAATGCATATATGCATGTACTTCAGTTGCACATGCACAAGGAGAACTGAGAAAGTAATAACAGGGTCCAACTTGACTGAAGGTGACACAGATCACCCTAATGGTGAAATCACACGAAACAACATCAGCTCTGGAAAAAATTAAGAGACCTCTGCAAAATTATAAGTTTCTCTGGATTTACTATTTATAGGGCTGTGTTTGAGTAAAATTAACATTTTTGTTTTATTCTTTAAAGTACTGACAACATTTCTCCCAAATTCCAAATATTGTCATTTAGAGCATTTATTTGCAGAAAATGACAACTATTTATAGTATTTTTAGACCTCGAATAATGCAAAGAAAACAAGTTCATATTCATTTTTAAACAACACAATACTAATGTTTTAACTTAGGAAGAGTTCAGAAATCAATATTTGGTGGAATAACCCTGATTTTCAATCACAGCATTCAAGTGTCTTGCATGCTCACTACCAGTCTTTCACATTGATGTTGGGTGACTCCTGGCACAAAAATTCAAGCATCTCAGCTTTGTTTGATGGCTTGTGATCATCCATTTTCCTCTTGATCACATTCCAGAGGTTTTCAATGGAGTTCAGGTCTGGAGATTGGGCTGGCCATGACAGGGTCTTGATCTGATGCTCCTCCATCCACACTTTGATTGACCTGGCTATGTAGCATGGAGCATTGTCCTGCTGGAAAAACCAATCCTCAGAATTGGGGAACATTGTCAGAGCAGAAGGAAGCAAGTTTTCTTCCAGGATAAGCTTGTAAGTGGTTTGATTCATGTGTCCTTCACAAAGATGAATCTGCCTGATTCCAGCCTTGCTGAAGCACCCCCAGATCATCGTTCAGACGTTGTGTTGAGCGATAGAGACTGAGCGATCATGAGCACTTTCAGCATCACTCCCTTCAATATGCTCACTCCTGGTGTCAGTCAAACATGCGGCTCTCCAGGTGCTCTCAATATCTCATCATCTGTCACTCAGCGCTGTTCTGTGAGGATTCCAATTTAAATCAGATTAATGTTGGTCACAATACCACTAATCACAGCAATTACATTTGAACCATAACGGCACTGTGTCTTCACGCATTTGCTTAATAATTAGCGATTTGTAGGGGCCTGGGTAGCTCAGTGGTAAAAGCTACCACCCCTGGAGTTTGCTAGTTTGAATCCCAGGGTGTGCTGAGTGACTCCAGCCAGGTCTCCTAAGCAACCAAATAGGCTCAGTTGCAAGGGAGGGTAGAGTCACATGGGGTAACCTCCTCTGGTTGCTATAATGTGGTTTGTTCTCGGTGGGGCGTGTGGTGAATTGAGCGTGGATGCCACGGTGGATGGCATGAAGGCTCCACACGCGCTATGTCTCCGTGGCAACACGTTCAACAAACCATGTGATAAGATGTGCGGGTTGATGGTCTCAGATGCGGAGGCAGCTGGGATTTGTCCTCCGCCACCCGGATTGAGGCGAATCACTACGCGACCACGAGGACTTAAAAGCACATTGGGAATTGGGCATTCCAAACTGGGAGAAAAAGGGGAAATAAAAATAATAATAATAATAATAATAATTAGCGATTTGTGTTACAGCACAATGCCAAAGACAGTAAGCAGATTTCTCACTGGAGCAGTTTTAGAACTTGTAATGGATATATTATTCTTATTTTTTAACGTATCTCTGCTGTGTGTGATGCTCTCATGGTTTTTACTGCTTACCAGTGTGCCACAACGACCTTTTGATATAAGCAACAGAACTGTTTCAAAACAAATAAATGTTAGCAATTCACAATTAATATAATTTTAATGTAATTTTGGTAACTTTATAAAAAGGTTCCATTCGTTAACATTAGTTAATGCATTAGGTATCATGAAGAAACAATGAACAATATATTTTTACAGACTTTATTAATCATAATGTTAGTTAATAAAATTACAATTGTTCATTGTTAGTTCATAGTGCACTAATGTTAACTTATACAACTTTTGATTTTAAAAATGTAATAGTATATGTTGTAACTAACATTAAGTTAATTAGTTCATGTTAACTAATGTTGTTAAATAATGTTAACAAATGGAACCTTTTTGTAAAGTGTTACCGTAATTTTACTGTGTGGGGCACAAATTTATAACTGCACAACATAACTTGCAAAAGTTTGGCAAAGGGCACTTTAAAAAAAAAAGAAAGGTAGGTCTATTTTTATTGGCCGATCTTAGTGTTAAAAACTTGGAGATCGGTATCGGCCTCAAATTTCCTGATCGTTGCACCACTCATTGTCATGTTAACATGACAGTGGAGATACGTTCTTGGCGTCTTGTTGTCCACAACTGGCGGCCATCCCACATTTTTCTCGTACTGCTGTACTGGCAATACGTCCCAACAATTGCTGGGAAAGCCAAATAATCTGCCCCTCGCTCGCACCATGCGATCTGTTCGTGAACTAGGTGTCTGCATTATTCTGCGCTTCAGAGTCCAAACATTTAAGCAGACAGATTATACACGAGCATTATTGCGTCATGGAATTACGATTCGATCTGAACGTGCAGTTGTGTTCTGTGCAATAATCCCATGACAACACCAGGTGGCGCCATAACAGTGATACCTGGCAAAGATTGAACACAACCAATGCTTCAACAGTCATTGGCGTAATAACATACAACAAAATAAAACATACAGAGCAATTATTCATATTGTTCAGTGTCTCTCTAGGTAACTTTAAAAAATACTTTTGCTCTCTTGTAGAAACCAAATCATTTTGGTGTCTCTTTTATTTAATAATTTTTTTGTAACAAGATAAATGTTACATATTACTATATATTTTCCTACGGTTATTCCTTAAGAATTAATTTCATCATTCAAACTGTGTGGAATATACATTCATACGCATTCAAATGTACAGTGTTCCGCACGGCGAAGTGGCTAACACGGAACAGATACTGCACGCGGACTGGCGTGGACAGGGGCGGGATTTGAACTTTCAAACACGGTTGGTAAACGCGCTCTCGTTTTCGCCTTCGCACTGTGTGTTAGTCCGTGTGTGTTTATATGAGTTCTATAGGAGCAGTGTGAAATTCTGTTTGAGTTTTCCACCGCCTCTGCTCGGAGGGACATGCGGTGGTTTAATCCCGACACAGCGCTCACTCGCTCCCGCTGACTCAGTCCAAAACACAAAGACTGCTGTGAGGTTTCAGGTGCTTTTGTATCTTTCTTTTATTTCATAATTCATGCTTTGTTTATGACTGGAACAGACATTGGAAAACAGTCCGTATCTGAGCTTTTGGAAGAGAGGTCTTCTGCTCTTTGGATGGTCCTGTTTCAGTTGTCACGATTCAACAAAATTCTGAAAAAGTAGGTGAGTAGCTTCCAGGATCTCATCTGAAGTGCGTTACATTTCTCTCTCATTGATGAATCTCACTCTGATGTTTCTCATATTGTGTTCTTGTACCTATGCTGTCTAGAACTGGCTTTCAGTGTTTCAGTGTTTGTTTAAAAAGATGTGGAGATGTCAGAGCTGTTCTGTGATACGGGTGTGTGTGTGTGTGTGTGTGTGTGTGTGTGTGTGTGTGTGTGTGTGTGTGTGTTAGTGATTGAGTGAGTTGTAATGGAGTGGGTTGCTTAATAATTCAACTGTAATACCAAATGTCTTTGATGAAAGTCCATGTAGATTCTGAGTTCTGGGTGAAATGTGTTCTTCTTTAGTTTTTTTTAAACTCAACGGTTACTTTATTTTTTAATCTGATCTGTATGTCAGTTTTTTATTTTATTTTATTTCATTTTTTAAGAGATTAGAGTCTTCAATTGATCATGTCATTGTGGATGATTTCATGTGACCATGTGCAATTTCCTTTTTGTATTCAGCTCTGAACAGTATACAACTGGATGCAAGTCAGCATTAGAACATGAGAAACAAACAGTTCTCACAGAGTTTAGGGGTCTAAGTCTTAAAGTGATAGTTCACCCAAAAGTGAAAGTTCTCATCATTTACTCACACTCATGCCATCCCAGATGTGCATGACTTTCTTCTGCAGAACACAAACAAAGCTTTTTAGAAGAATATCTCAGCTCTCTAGGTCCATACAAAGCAAGTGAATGGTAACCAGAACTTCAAATGCTCCAAAAAGGATATAAAGGCAGCATAAAAGTAATCCATAAGCCTCCAGTGGTTTAATAAATTTGTTCTTAAGTGATCCAGTTGGGTTTAGGTGAGAACAGACCAAAATGTAACTTCTTTTTCACTGTACTATAAATCTTGACATCAGCAGTCTCCTTGGCAATCATAATTTCAAGCTCAATTACACTTCCGATAGCACCATCTAGTGCTATGCGCGTGCGTCAAGCGCTAGGAAGTGTAATCGAGCTTAAAATCATGAGTGTGCCTAGAGACTGCAATGACAAGATAAAAAGTGAAAAAGGAGTTCTATTTTGGTCTGTTCTCACCCAAAGCCAATTGTATCCCTTCAGAAGACATGGATTAAGCCACTGGAGGTTTATGGATTACTTTTATGCTGACTTAATCTCCTTTTTGGAGCTTTTAAAGTTCTTGTCACCATTCACTTGCATTGTATGGACGTACAGAGCTGAAATATTCTTCTAAAAATCTTCATTTATGTTCAGCAAAAGAAAGTCATACACATCTGAGATGGCAAATAATGAGAGAATTTTCATTTTTGGGTGAACTTCTTTTAAACAATGATCCTCCATTGTGCTGTTTTGGGAGAGCACACCATTAAAAGTCTGCAAAAACAAATGCATTGCAATTGAGGCAAAAAGAACTAGAAGAATGAGTTCACTTTTTCACAGAGCAACAATGGCAAATAATAATAATGTAATGGTTATGGAATTGAATTATTGTTTCAAAGAATTGTTTAAAATCAGAGCACTTGAAAGTTTAGGTAAACAGCAAAAAACAGTTTCAATGCTTACATGCAGTGCCTGATACCTTTAGTTTGACTCATGTTTGAGTGTGAACACTCATCTTTGAGTCGCAATATATAGTGTAACAGCATTTTTCAAGTGGCCCCACAGCTTTTCTCTAGCAAAGCTTCAGTTGGTGACGTGGGTGTGCTTTGCGATACTGAGTGATATTATTTGGATCAAATGGCTAATTAAATATGTTGTGAACGATTTAGGCCATTTCCCTCTTAATTCCTCTTTGCAGCTTTTGGATAAACGATTCATCCAGTTTTTGGAGCTTGCACCGACCTAACAGACTTTATCACTTTCACCCACATACCAAAAAAGCAAGCTCCACCACTGACATTTCCCTTCCTGTTTTAACAGTGTTATATAAAATCAACAAAACTGGACAGAAAGACCCACACAAAAGGTCCGTTAAACACGAATCACTAAAACAGTTGTTATTACCGCATGGTTAACACATTTACATCCGCCTTGATGAATTGATGAAGGTGAATAAGTGTAAAAAATACTGACAAGACTCAACTGGATTGCATTCTGAGATGGGTAGATATTGATCCCTGAGGGGAGATTAAATTGAGCAATGAAGAACAGTAATGCCGATAGAGCGTCAGAGAGCTCAGGCTTGATTTTGAATTGATAATGCAGTCATCTAGACTTCATGCCTAAATGAACTGAACACACTGGTGGTGGCAAACATGAGTCGGATTCAGCGATATAGCTATACAAAATCAAAAATGTTAAGCCTTTATAATGTGTGTGTGTGTGTATATATATATATATATATATATATATATATATATAAAGAACAATATTTAGTCATTTTAATTTTGTATTCACCAATATAACAATGCATACTAATAAACAGTAATTCCATGAAAATATGTAAAACATTTTGTAATGTCATGAAAACGATTTGTATTGCATCGATGCATAGAAGCGGACACTTTGAACGGAATCATGGAAATGATTCAAACTTAACAACTCTGTTTTTTTCACTTAAGTTTAAATCGGAGACACTATTAAAACATCTGTAATGCTCTCGTACTTGCGAGACAAGAAAGGCTCACAAAAAGATCCAATAAAGAATCGCAGAAGTAGTTCACAATTTTGAATCAATGCATTGAAGCAGACAGTTTGAACTGAATTAGGAAATGAATCAAACTTACCAACTCTGTTTTTACTACTGAAGTTTAAATCAGAGATGCTGTTAAAACATCTTTCTTAATGCTCTCATACTTGGAGACAATATAAGATTGCAAACTACACTGCAAATGTTTTTGTTGTTGATTCAACTCATTATATTTAGTGAATTTTTGCACAAGCTTTGAGTTTTACTGACTTTCTTGGAAAAGTTTCTCACAAATTAAGTAGTCTGAACTGATTGAATTTATTTGTAAAAACTTCAGTTTAGTTAGCTTAACTTATGTTGGATGTAGTTATGAAAACTTCACTTTAATTCACTGAACTAAGGCCTGCCACTCTATTGTTAGTATTCAGTGATGCTGAATTTCATGTCATGTTAGCCCTGCATTCTTTGCATTGCAGGATGTCTGTCTTCTTGAGAGACATGGCTGCTCACGCAATAGTTTGGTTAGGAGGCACGTAGATGTCACTTGACACACAAACCTCAGTAATTGTGACACTCAACAAATATAATTAATAACTAAAAGTGATGATAAAAACAACAACAATACAACACAACAGCACAGATAAAGTCCCCAAATAGCAATTTTTTATTTTTTTTTACCTACAATCTGAACCTCATTATTTATAGAAATACAAGCATTAAATCATTCCAATAATTTCAAAATCATCATAGATATCTTGTGAAAATGTAATATATCGCTCAGCCCTAGTCGGACTGTCATTCTGTTTGTCACTCAAACATTTGTCCCCAAGTTCAGGGCAACAGGAACCAATCAGGCCTCACATGGCCTCTTGCCAAGACTAGACTAAGCCTTATCAAGACATCAGGACAAAACGTATTACAACAGACACAAAGCTTGCTACATGAAGCTTAGGACATGCAGCTCAGTGAGACAGAGAGAGAGGAAAATAACAAATAACACAAAAACATGTACACACACACTCTCGCATACCAGGGTAAAGATCTGTTGCCTGTGAGGTAATTTACGGTTTTAAATGCCAGAGGAGAAAAGTGAAGCCCAAACGAGTTCCAGCATAACCTCAGAGTGCTCATAATTCTTCTCTCAGGGCATGTTTATTTTGATCCATGTAAAACCGAGGTGGACAGAAGCCTTATTGTTGCAAGGTGGTGAAGTCGGTGTCACGGGCCAGTTGAAGTGTTGTCTCGCAATGCATTGTGTGACTTGGGAGAGGTCAGGTTTCATCTGCAGGTGTGTCTGACCAGGAGAATACGGGTTGATAGATTTTAGGTTATTACATGTGTAAAGTGGTGTAAGATAAGCACATCCACTAACACAACACTACAGGTGCAGTCAAACTACTTTCAGCATGCAAATTACAATAGACCCCGAAACGAATATTGGAAATAGGATATAATGCCACACTAGGGCTTCTGTTTTTAAGAAATGATTAATCACAAATAACAAATAATACATTCAAAATGTTAACATATGCCGTTAGCTCCACTTTTCTCACTACAATCCACGAAACCATCTTTGAAGTTTAGATAAACTGGTCAAACATCTTGAACTAACAAAAAACAATACTTTTACAGCATTTATTAATCTTGATTAACAACATTTACATTTTATAAAATTAATGTTGACATTTAGTTAATGCATATTGAACTTACGTGAATGAAATTAACAATTTAATTTTAACATTAACCAAGATTAATAAATGCTGTAAAATAATATTTTTCGTTGTTAGTTATGATACGTAATGCATTTACAAATGTCAACAAATACAAACATTTTGTAAAGTGTTACCAATGTCTTTTTGCTAATACAGTCATTATTCATAAATATCAGACCACTGGAAGGCACGACAGACCAATCAGCATTGCGTATTCCATTGAGCCGTGTAATAAATTTGCACAGCAGTGGGCAGGGCTGCAAAAAAAAAAAAAAAAAAAACATGGACAAGTGAAAATTTTAGTTGGAATTTGTCACAAATAAGATGAGGAAGAATTTATTAAGGGTTGTAATGTGAAGCAGAGTTTAGCCTAGTTGTTTAGCCTAGAAAAGGGAGATATACAAAATGTGCGGTGTTGGGGGGCCTCCAGGAACAGCGTTGGGAACCACTGCTCAAGATTATCTAGACATAGTCATTACCTACCATTTAGGCTATTAAAATATATTTTTTTAAAAATCATTTCAAACAAATTTTTTCATTACATTGCCAGCAAAAGTAACTATATCATGATATATTCCATTACCGTGGTGTAAAATTTCTCATACCATAATATAAGATACGGGTCACACCACCCACCCCTATAACCCACTAAATGCCTGAGAGTGTTTACTTGTGCACGATTACGAAATAACATGGTACCACAGCTGCTACGCTTGCTTATGGAATTCCCATTTTAGAAATACATCAGTTTTACAGCTCTTTCTCTCAGCAGTCCATCAGGCTTCAGTCTTCCAGATGGTCTGGGGTCTTGGGACACATTTCGTATTTCACTATACGAAATCTCAGGTCAGAGTTTACCAAACTTGAACTCTGGAACTTTGTGCTTACGTTTCTGCTCTACTGGGTTTGTATGCATATAAATGGAAGTGAATGGAGCACAGAAGCAAGTGTGCAAGTGTGAATCTTATGTCTACTCTATTCTATTACTAACAAAACAAAAAAATGCAGTGTCATGACTCATACACTCACTGAGCACTTTATTAGGAACATCTGCACCTACTTATTCATGCAATTATTTAATCAGCCAATCGTGTGTCAGCAGTGCAATGCATAAAATCAAGCAGATACAGGTCAGGAGCTTCAGTTAATGTTTACATCAACCATCAGAATGGGGAAAAATGTGATCTCTGTGATTTCGACCGTGGCATGATTGTTGGTGCCAGATGGGCTGGTTTGAGTATTTCTGTAACTGCTGATCTCCTGGGATTTTCATGCACAACAGTCCTAGATTTTACTCAGAATGGTGCCAAAAACCAAAAACATATAGTGAGTGGCAGTTCTGCAACAGAAATGCCTTGTTGATGAGAGAGGTCAACGGAGAATGGCCAGACTGGTTCGAGCTGACAGAAAGGCTACGGTAATTCAGATAACCGCTCTGCACAATTGTAGTAAGCAGAATAGCATCTCAGAATCCACAACACGTTGAACCTTGAGGCGGATGGGCTACAACATCAGAAGACCTTGTCTGGCACTTTATTAGGACCATAGTGTTCCTAATAAAGTTCTCAGTGAGGGTATACTTTGGAATACCATAACATTACCATTTGATACCATTATTGTACATTGGTACCATAACGGTACTTTTTGATTACTCACAAAATAATACATGCACACAAACAAATTAAAGCAAACTTTAAGGCCAAAGTATACTTCGATTGTCCACATTGCTGATTGGAATGTGCATAGTATGCATGACGCAAATTTTGTCATCAGCACAGTCTGCACGGTTTGTCTGCGTGCGGCCCAGATTTTCTCGACACATGGACAGTCCTCATCTGTGCGCATCACTGTTGTTAACTGTATTTGAAGAGTATCACAAAGTAGTTGAAGTGGCCATGCATCGAATGCCTTCGTATTTGCTTGCGGTCAAAAGAGTATACAGTACTTTGAAAGGCAATGCGGTTGACCATGTGCGATCCGATCCAGAACACAGAAAAGCGAAGTAAACGTGGGTGTGATGGAGGAGTCAGGAGACAGCGAACAGTTGAGGTGCGTCTTTATTGCACACACACACACAAACAAAAATAGGCTCTCAGTAGCTGACTCAAGTATAAATGCAGTCTCTTAATATGGTGCTGCCATACACACGCACACCACTTCCTTCTGCCGCTCTCTTTCACACTCTGATGCTCTGGCATGCCTTATCAGGTCTCCCTCCACCATCACTATAATGAGAGACAGGTGTTAGAATAATTACAACCCAGGTGACGAGCCTTACCACTTTCCCTTTCTCGCAGACAGACACATGACCATGCCCCCCCATGCCACACTGGGCCTTAAATTGCTAGACATTCTGGCAAGTGGAAAACCGAAGTATACTTTAGCCTTTAGTTCCAAGCACTTGAGCTGAGAAGGCTAAACATAGGCTAATGCCTTAAATCTGTGTTCAACGAAAGACACTCATCTCATTGCAGGTGCTTAGACAACTTCTTAGATTTCATCTAGAATATTTACACAAAGCAGGGCATGCATGTACTCCAAAATACACAGTGTCGACACGATAAATACTTCAGGTTCAACAAGGCTATTAGTTAGCCATAGTCCTGAAATCTCAAGACATCACTCCTAATAAATCATGCAGACTTCACAGAATTGTATTGAGAGGTTAAAGGTCAACTTTTGCAGGCATGCAATGGGGAATGGCATTCAACTGTGACCTTACATCTCTGTCTGACTGCTCCTCCACCACGTCCCACCTCTCCATTTCCTAGCCAGTGACAGTAATGGGTGTTTGGTTGGGCAGTCCCCAACCTTAAATATTTACATAGACTGAAGCGGGGGTTTGACACTGTTTAGGATTGGGAGATTATGTATATAGAGTCTGGGCTGCATTGAGCAGAGCAGTTCTACTAATATTTAAACACTTTGAGTGTTAAGAATGGGATGTCTGTGGAGTGGACTGGATCTCAAAGGTGGTTGTGGGTCTTGAGTGTCACAGCACTCTAGACGTTCACAGCCAATGAACAAATGGGTCACTTTGAGAAGGGTGTTATTATGAAATGCAGGATGTGTTGTAATATTTGTACTGTAGTTTCTCGCGACCCAAATATACTTCCTTATCGCAGTGTCCTTTTTTTTTCATGGTAGTAAAAATATGAGAAGTCACACAGGTTTCCACAATAAATTGTAATAGAATTGTAACATACAGAAGATGAATTTGTTCCCATTTACTTTATATGAAACATCATGTATGTTTTGTAGTTTAAAGCTGTAAGCAAATCTACCCAGGTCTTTTTTTTAGATGCATCAGTGGTTGTGTAAAATGGAGAACTGTGATGAATATATCTCATGTTTTGGGCATGCACATTTAAACTGAAGGAGTTTTCAGCTCAGTGTAATTTGTAGACATGTATCCCATTAGAGCTGGGCGGTGTGACGGCATACAGCTTATACCAGGGCTAGTCAACTGGTGGCCCGGGGGCCAAATCTGGCCTGCCGATCATCTTCATCTCACCTTCTGTATGATTTTGATAGAATCGCATCGCAGTCTAAAACACCATGTGCTCTTTGTGCAAAACTCAGAACTCAGTGGTGAGTTTAACAACATTCAGAAGCGCGTGCAACAGCATTCAGTCGTGAGTAACAATGCTCAGTGGCGCATACAATGCCGTTTAGCAGTCTTAATAAACAATACATTGGATTCTAAAGCCACTTTTTGTATTGTCTTATCAATGCTTTACTCCTCTGCCACAATAATGTAATGCATTTTAATTATCTGGATATTTTTTGTTGTTGTATTATTTGTAATTATTTAAATCTAACTATTTATATGTTGAATTGTTATTTGTGGGGCATTCTCAGCAAATATTTATATATGCGATTCATTCAATTAATTAATCGGCACACCATGTAATGAATTTGATAAAGGATTTAATCGATTGACAGCCCTAGACGATATGTTTTGTGGCGACAATATAAATTGTCAATCGATAGGGATTTTGCTGTATGGTATATATCGTGATATGTAAGTTTCCCTCTGCGTGGCGTGGGCTTATCTATCAGTGGGCAGGGCTTCACATGGTAAATAAATAGACAAGAAATATTTATTTGAGTTTAATTAATTTTATTAGCTTATTTGAAGTTTGAAAGATGACTATCAGTACCCGGATGACCAGTCTAATATCACTTTATTCCCAGATACAGTCATTATCCATAAATATCAGACCACTGGAAGGCGTGACTGACCAATCAGCATTGAGTATTCCATTGAGATGAATAATACGTTTGCACAGCTGTGGGCAGGGCTGCAAAAGAAACATGGACTAATGCAAAAAATGTAATCAGAATTTGTCAAATAAGATGAGGAAGAATTTATTAAGAGTTGTAATGCAAAGCAGAGTTTAGCCTAGTTGTTTGTGAATTTGTTGTTGTGATTCATGGTGTTTGAATAATGAAATGAGATTAAGTCCATTTCATTTGTAAAGTATTTTCATTCTTTAGATTATCTAGACATAGCCATTACCATATGGTTATTAAAATATATATATAAAAAAATTCATTACATTGCCAGCACAAGTAACTATATCGTGATATATTCCATTACCGTGGTGTGAAATTTCTCATACCATAATATAAGATGTGGGTCACACCACCCACCCCTATAAACCACTTAATGCCTGAGAGTGTTTACTTGTGCATGATTACGTAACATGGTACCACAGCTGCTACGCTTGCTTATGGAATTCTCATTTTAGAAATACATCAGTTTTACAGCTCTGTCTCTCAGCAGTCCATCAGGCTCTAGTCTTACAGATGGTCTGGGGTCTTGGGACACTCCTTAATTGCAAAGAGAAAAAAAAGTCTTTCAAAGCAGTACATTTCTTTCTCCACTGCTGCTGTTTCTCTTTCCAACATATTTGCTCCTCTCGCTGTGTGTTTTCCGTTACGGACTGTTTTTGAAGAGTCCCCAGTTTTCAGCCTTGGAAAAATGAAGTCTTCGCTGAGTCAGCTGGGATCTCCATCAGTAAAACTAATAAGCTGGAATGCCTGGATGAATCAATTTAGCTTGGGCAGGGGTGAAACAGCTCTGATCAGCCCTGTGTTGTATCAGCTGAGCCCTCACATTAAAACTTGGCCTGTTATCTTTCTGCCTGCTCTTGTGGCCTGCTATGATTCATTATGGCTTTTTCTGTGTGCTTACCCACTGGAAAATGCTCTGACAGGGATATGTTTGCGTTTGCTTTGAGAAATTAGCTAGAGCACCAAGGCGATTTACTCTAATGAGGTGAAGTCGAAGTTGACTTTGGCATAAAAAAGTAGATTCTTTTCCATGGCTGACTTGTCAGCCCAGGAAGCGTAAGGGTTTGTAGTGGACAGGACAGTACCCTACAAGGACAGGACAGTCTGGTCAGCTAGTGTCTAATGAGCAGGCCTGATAGGGGCTCCTCTGCCCCACCCTTCCTCTGTATTACGTAATAGCAGCCCCTCGGGGGTGCAAAGGGTGTGTCATGGGTGGACATGCATGTTGTTTATCCCTAGCTTGATGGAAAAATGTGTGACGTGTTAATGTATTTAACTTCTCTTTTGGAGTTCAATGTTCAATAAAAAAAACAACACTCTTCATTTGCATATTTGCAAACTTTTACAGACTTTTTCGGCAGCAGTATGTTCATGTATGTCAAAATGCTGATAATTATTAGAAATCGGCTCATTAAAAAAACCTGACAATAAAAGAATAACATGTTTACATAAGACTTCAAATCATTAGGTTTTTTTTTCTTCTAGTTTTTACATGAAAACAAAACGAATAACACATACTATGTACACCGAAATAGGGCTAATGTGCAAAAATCTAGGTGTGTCGATTGAGATTTGCTTGAGACTTTTATGACCTTTTAAAGTTCATGCATGTAAATGTACTCACTGAAAGGGAAATCTGGCAGGTTAGCCTCATTTGTGCTGGGTGAGTTTGCTCTTCCCCTTACTGACAGTAAATCCTGTGTGGCAGAAAAACAGTGCAGGAAAGTGAAGACAAAAGACCAAATGAACAGCAGCTTCCGTTCAGAGAAGCATTATACATTCATTCTTCCTGTGTTGACATTGGTTCAAAGGGACAATGCTTAATCATGCCACAGGCTTTTCTTAGAAAAACTGCGAATGTAAAGAAATTCTCAAACTAGATTTTTACATTCTGAAGAAGATGTGAGTAGTGCTTTCCTGTGAAAAAGTCATTGCCATGATATTGGGGTGTGGACCTAAGCATTGCTATGCAATTCCTGAGGTCTCAATGGTTTTAAGCATGTTGCTATGTGGTTGTAAGAGTGTTATAAGTGGTTGCTAGATGGTTGATTACTGGCCCAAGTCAAAGGATCCCAGCCTCCAAGTCTCTATGATATTCTGGTCCCAAGATATGGCATGGGTCTTTGCATTTTTTTTCACCTGTATTGTGGTCCTATCATGTAGAGAGGTAATAGCAGATCTGTCCTCAACAAACTGCATGGTTTTAGGTTTCATTCATGTCTGAAGCACAGACATGATGCTGTTTGGTGCAGGACGAGTGCCAAGGTTTAAGACTTAAAGTTAGGAGTTTTCGAAAAACAGGCCAACTCTAGGATGAAATGGGTGAAAGGAAGTGGCGAATGACCCCCTTTAACACCCTCTTCTTGCTGGAACTAATCTTTAAACTGTTTTAGAAAAGACCTTTCAATTAGAAAAAAAAAAAAAACTGAAAAAGTGAGACATTATGTAGGTGGGGAAAATATAATATTTTTAATACGGCTGCACCAATACAAAATTTGTGTTCCGAAACGATATCCGATTATTTAAAACAACATCTGCCGATACAGAGTTTGGTGGTTCAGCTTTTTTTACACTACCTTGTTTCTAATCACTGATGATTATTTAATTAATTATTAATTAACTACACAACATTGAAAGAAATGTAAATACATTTGTTTTCTATGTCTCCACATGTTTTATATGTTTCAGCTAAACTAGCCTCAGTTATAAATAAAACACTAAAACAAAAAGCTAACTCACTTTAACTAAATTCTGAATGAAGCTTTAACGATTGCAACTCTGCTGTCTTTGTCAACCAAATCAAACTAATTAATTCCACCCGCTTTTGATTGACAGGAAATAGTAGGCCATAACTGTAGGCTGTATTTAAACAATCAGCTGATGTCTGGTGGTGCAGATATAACGAATACATGAAGAGTCAATAGAGCAGGATCTAATTGCAGCTTTAATTTAATAAGAAAATGAGTCCAGATACAAAACTTGGAAAACACAGGAACAAAACAAAACTAAAACTAGGGAACAGAACAAACGTCACATCCATGGGGGTAACAGGAAACAACAACTGAATAAGACACAAGCAAACACAAGGACATTAAATACACTGGGGCAAACAAGTAAACGAGAAACAGCTGGGAACAATCAGGGCAGGAACTAGGAACAAAGACACAAGAAGGTAAACAAAACTTCATACTAAAAGTCTCTTAAACACCTAGTGACCTCTGGTGGCCACTAGGGCAAAAGTCTCAGGTGTGACATAGCCCCCCCCCCCCCCCTTTAAGGAGCGACTCCTGGCACTCCTAAACATAACACCAAAGAAATTGTAAATGGGAGGAGCTTGCGGATGATCAGGAAGCCAGGGAGGTGACCACAAGGCCAGGACAGGGTCAGGTGGCCTGGGAAGAGGCTACAGGGCAGGGACCGGGTCAGGTGGCCTGGGAGGCAGCCACAGGGCAGGGACTGGGTCAGGTGGCCTGGGAGGCGGCCACAGAGCCGGGACTGGGTCAGGTGGCCTGGGAGGCGGCCACAGAGCCGGGACTGGGTCAGGTGGCCTGGGAGGCGGCCACAGGGCCGGGACTGGGTCAGGTGGCCTGGGAGGTGGCCACAGGGCCGGGACTGGGTCAAGAGGTAGAGCTGCTGGAGGAGGAGTGAGCAAAGCCGCTGTAAGAGGTGTCTCTGGGAGAACAGACGGAACCGCTGGAGGAGTCGTCTCTGGGAGGGCGGACGGAACCGCTGGAGGAGGAGTCTCTGGGAGAGCGGATGGAACCGCTGGAGGAGTCGACTCTGGGAGAGCAGGCAGAGTCGTGGAAGACTCCGAGGGCAGAGTCATCATAGTCAGGAGCACTGGCGGTGACTGGGGAACGACCTCCGTGGTCATGAGCACGGGCAGTGACGGGAATGGTCTCCGTGGTTTTGAGCATGCGCAGTGACAGGGGAGTAGGAGCCCTTCCGTTTCCGGATGGCCATGAGCACAGCTGTGTGAGACTCGGAATGCGGAGCCGTGGTAGGCTCGATGAACGAAGGGTGGAGCCATGGTGCTCTCAGCACCAATTCCACTAGGGTTGAAATGGGCGTGAACGCTGGCTCTGAGATGGACGAGGCTTCAAGAACAGGCTCGTTGGCCATGGCAGGTGTGGGTGTTGGCTCGTTGGCCGTGGCAGTCATGGGCATTGGTAGTGACACGGGGTTCCCGCAATACCCCACAGTGTAAGTGGAGAATGTGAGCCTCAAAGCAAGGTCAATGAACTCTACTAAAGAGAGTTCCTACCTGCCTCTATCCATGCAGGACTTCACCGGCTCATTGAGTCCAAGGTGATAGATGTCCTTAAAAAAAGCTTTCCTCAATCAAAATCCTGGGCGAGATTGCAGGAAAAGCTCCGTATACAGCTCTATGGTTTGGTCTCTCTGTTTGAGATGCAGCAGTTGCAATGCTGCTAGATCTATAGTTGCTGGTCAGTTGTTCTGTAATGAATGCAGAGAGAGTCAAGAGAGCAGGATCTAAGTGCAGCTTTAATTTAATAAGAAAATGAGTCCAGATACAAAACTTGGAAAACACAGGAACAAAACTAAAACTAGGGAACAGAACAAATATCACATCCATGGGGGGTAACAGGAAACAACAACTTGCAAAGACACAAGCAAACACAAGGCCATTAAATACTTTGGGGCAAACAAGGTAAACGAGAAACAGCTGGGAACAATCAGGGCAGGAACCAGGAACAGAGACACAAGAAGGTAAACAAAACTTCATACTAAAAGTCTCTTAAATACCTAGTGACCTCTGGTGGCTGCTAGGGCAAAAGTTTCAGGTGTGACAGCAGATAATATTTTTTAATTTTCTGTTATTGATGATCGGCCGACGCATCGGTGCCTTGCTAATTTTAAGTATTTTCATATTTTACCTCATAATACTGTATCAGTATTAGGGCTGGGTATTGATACAGATTTTTCGATTCCGATTCACAAGCTTTCGATTCGATATCGATTCATATGGGTATATTTCAGTTATAATGTCCCTTTTGCCTACATATGAAATACATGCTCTCCCAGCTAATACTGTTAATTATACAGGGGACCTTCTAACTAGGTACAATATGAAAATATAAATTTTACTAATTAATTTTATTAGTTTTTCATCATTTTGCTGCTGTGATTTAGGTTAAAAACGCATAAATACTCAGTACATATCAAACGATCTGTAATAACAGACAAAGCAATAGTGACCACGTAATAAAAACAGTTACTCACACTTGTGTGGTGCGACATTACTGTCGGATCCAATATAGTCGGCACAGCATCGTCTTTTAGTTTCAGTCTTTTTCAATATATAGATTTTTAGTTGCATGGCACGAAATTTGGTTGCAAATGCGAGTGATTTCCTCTCATTGTAGTGAAGGGTGCGCATAGCGTAATATATCTTGGGATTTAAGAATCGATATCGAGATTGTTCAAATGAAGATCGCGATGCATCGGGAAATCGATATTTTTACCCTAGTCAATATTCTTAGTTTTTCACATGAATATTTTTGGGGTTACTGACATTAGAGCAAGTCTGTAAGAAAGTGAAACATACATAGCATTAGTTCAGCAAGCTCTCAACAAGTTCCAAATCCAACCAAAATTCAAATTACGAACACGCTAAAAATATAGTGGTGCAAAGCACTGAAGTCCAAAGCAAAGTGAGTAAAGGTTGCAATATATCACAGTTTTACAGTAAATATAAAGAATCCTAATATTATCGTATCGTAGTGGCGGGCTGTGCATTTAAAGTCTAGGCCTTCAGTGTGATTCATGCCATTAATAAAACACAGTTTCACAATGAATTAGACACCCTATGCCTTTGGGCATCATACATTATGTCGCAGCTAACTAATAATACCAATTGACATTTTAAAAACACGTCCACGCACGAAAGCCAGAACATGAAACGACATTAAAAAAAAAATGGCTGATGAATCTGACAGTCTGACTTTAGTTGCCCATTAATTCGCACTGTTGAGGGATTCTGAAGAAATTCTGAAGGCCTGACGGGGTGGAGCTCAAACTTACACGCTGTTTCGGATTTGGGCATGCGATTTGTGAAACGGTTGTCACACTTTGCTTGTAAGCATCAAGGAATAAATTCTGATGGATAAACTTTTCGTTTTTCTCTATTTGTTTGTAGATTAATTAAGATTGAAAAGCGATTAACAATACATAGGCAAAAAGGTGATTGAGAATGAAAGGATGAATAATATTTATTTATTTGGCATGTTAGGCCAGCAAAGAAGGCTTTACTGGCCCTGAGAATTCGGCACTGTCGTATCGTGACCCAGGTATCTACGTATATAATATCGTAAGCCATCTCCCATCCCTAATGTGTTTATTTAACTGCAGGTTATTTTCTTGAAATACAGGGCTTGTGCAGACCTTCTATCAGAAGGCTTTTGTTTAATGAGAGCCATATTTCTTTTCCCCCTCATCGAGTGGCTGGTGTGTATTATACCAGCACTCCCAAATTTATTCAGTGTAATGAGTACAAGGTGAGGCACAGTGCTGGTGCTGACTTTCACTGGGAATTGTTTGGGCCTAAGACACAGCTTAGCAAATATAGTTGTCAGAAAATGTTATTGGATTACAGGCTGATGATGCACGCTGAGCCTCCTTTCACCTGACCCACAGCGATTACACACTATCACACACTCACCCCATAGCCACACTTTCACTCTTTAAAAACTATCAGTGGGGATGTTGGATTTCCTTTGTGCCGTGTGGTCTATGGTGAATTTACATTTACCTTTGGAGTATTTGGTTGAGAATGATGGTAGTCATAGGCTCAGTGACTGCCCAGTCCTTCTTGACATATCCTAATCTTTTTTTATGCTTTACTGTTTTGCCAACAATGTTAGCGTTTTTGTGAACAGAATTTCAACAACAAACAATGGTTGCAGCAATGCCGTTCACACCATTCAGTCAGATTTGAAAAAAAAGTTTTGTTGTTGCAGAATACATTAGCACATAAATTCACACCCACAGCGTTGAGCTTTGGAAGCAGTATTCTGTCAGCATGATAACTGACACTCCTGTTTTGCCTTTGTGGTGTATGCTAATGATAGCTATTTATCATTCATGTACAACCACTGGGCTTGTGTGGAGTTGGCTAATCTTCAACACAATTCAGGCAAATGTCTTGTTGCCATCATATGCATATAAACATGAATCAGCATGAATCACTATGGTGCTCTCACTGTTCCAAGCAAATCACACCCAAAGGCACCTCCAGCCGAGCAGGTCAGACAGTGGATTTAGCCCTCGGATCAAATAGATTAGTCCTGACTGAGAAGGTGATATCAGGGGCACTGGTAACAGGAATTCTGAGCTTTTAAAATGTCTTATTTAGGCAACACTTCAGTGGGATAGTGACTTTAGTTTTTAAAGAATTATTGTTTTTATAGTCAGCTTTAGAGTTTTATGGCTTTCATTCCATGTGTGTTTGGTTTTTGGCCACCTATATGCTGCTAGTGTACAACTAAACATTGACTTTGACCAGATATATATGCATAAAAAATTTGCAGTCCTTCTCTGGGAAAACGGACAAAACTTTTATTTTGACATCTTGCACTACACAGATTTTTGACTAATCTATTGTTCTCCTCAACGAGAATATCAAGAGACTAGTTACTAGCAAGTAGCAAATCATGGTTCATGGATGTGATGTAGTTAAAGCCTATTGTAAGGCCCTATGAAGTCCATTTGATTTTCTTCCCAAATTCTGTGTTTTCTGTTTTATTTTCTCTGAATTCCAGGTTTAATTACATTTTATCATTAATAAAACTGTCTAATCAAATTAATTCATGGAATTCACGAAACAAATACATTTCAACATACCATTGCATTATTTTTTATTTAATGAAGAGCGTCTTTACTGATCCTGATAGCACAATCCAAACCCTCAGAATTTAGTTTATTATTATAATTATTTTTACTACTAATAATTTTTTATTCAAATATTGCTGCACAGTAGAGCATCACAGTATTAATCAGAATCAGAATCTGTTTGGACCACTAAAATATTGCCTGGGCCTGTGGATTCAGTATCGAGAAATCTGGTGTTGAAAGTGGTCCAAAGCTCTTCTCTTCCCCCTTATCCTCTGGAAAATGCTGGGCAAGGCTTAACTGATAGTTTTCTGTCATATAGCTGGTTATGCAATGCTATAAATGCTATATATTCCCAAATACTATATGTGACATGCAGTCCTGATGACTACAGTGTGATTTCAGGTTAATACAAGGATGCTGCTTTTTAGACAGCACTTCCTCACTCTTCCATTGTGACTTCAGAGATCAAAGGTAAAGAACATCCAGACAGTTCTTAAAGGAATAGTTCACCCAAAAATGAAAATTCTCTCATCATTTGCTCACCCTTATGCCATCCTGGATGTGTATGACTTTCTTTCTTCAGCAGAACACAAATTAAGATTTTTAGAAGAATTCTTAGATTTGTTTTGGTCATTACAATGCAAGTGAATGGGTGCCAAAATTTTGAAGCTCCAAAAATCCCATAGGTCAGCATAAAAGTAATCCATATGACTCCAGTTCTTAAATCCATGTCTTCACACCTAAACAGATAGGTGTGGGTGAGAAACAGATCAAAATTTTAGTCACTTTTTAGTATAAATTCTCCTCCCTGCTCAGTCAACCTCCACTTTAACTTTCACATTCTTCTTGTGTTTTTGGTGATTCACATACTTCATGCCCCCTACTGGACAGGGAGAAGAATTTCTAGCAAAAATGGACTTAAATGTTGATCTTTCTCACCCACACCTATCATATCACTCCTGAAGATATAGATGTAACCACTAGAGTCTTGTGGATTACTTTTATGCTGACTTTATGTACTTTTTGGAGCATCAACATTTTCATACATGCATTCGCTTGCATTGTATGGACCTACAGAGCTGAGATATTCTTCTAAAAATCTAAATTTGTGTTCTGCAGAAGAAAGTAATACACATCTGGGATGGCATGAGTGTGAGTAAACAATAAGGAAATATTACTATTCCTTTAAAGATTTTTATTATTAGAGTTTTGGCAAAGTTTCAAACATAATGTGGCAATTTGTGACATATAAATAAGGATTTGGACATTTAGATAAATAGGTTTCCCATTCTTACCAGTAAGTTCTTTGAAAAACCCAAAGTTTTTGTTTTCAAAAATTATATTTTTTAAATTATTATATTTTGAAATATTCTTTACATTTGTACACCTCTTTGCAGTCTTTTGAAATAGTTTTTTTTTTTTTTAAATGCCTTTGGCATCACTTGTCTGTACAAGCAGTGATTGCTTGGTTGCATAAGAAAAGAAAACCGAGCTTGCAGTTATTTAGAAGCTTATTGCTGTTAAAGGGGTCATATGATATTTTTTTCATAATTTTAGCCTACAGTATATCATCTTATTGGCTTATAGGCTGAATAGGTGTAATTTACATGCAAATGTTTGCATTTATATGTGAATGTATTCATCTGTCTGTCAGAAAGTTGCAGAAGTGTAGAACAAGATGTTTTTGCAACTTCAATAATCAATACAAGTTTCAATACATGTCTTTTTTATTTATTTATTTTCTTATTTTTTGCTAGGTATGACAGTTTTAGTTCTGAAAGTTATAGTACATTTAATTTCTTTCAAAAGAAATGTATTTCTAATTGTATGGCCCCTTTAATTCTCTGCTCTGCTGATATGGCCAATGTCTTTGCAAATTACTCATATATTTACATATCTCAATGTGTTCTCCCCTTGATTTGGTTTCCAACATAGGATTATTATTTATTTTATTTTTTTTTCAGATGGAGCTGCTTGGTTTTAACTCCTTTATAGGTAATGGCAAAGAGCACACAGTGAACCCCAGTATGGCTTGTAGAATTACGTGCGCTTCTAATCATAGAGTCAAAGTGAGCAGTTTTGCCTCTTTTAGGATTTACTCCCTTAGAAGGAGCATTGTGTGTTATAGTTTTGGTTGTTTTAGGCATTTTTGCTTTTCATCAAAATACCATGATTTTATGATGTCTCCTGGGCCCTGTTACTGCTAGAGCACTTCAGACAATCACATGTTCGAGTTTCCATTTTACCTGCTGTAATAGTTTAACACACAGACACACACACACAAAAAGGTGATTTGAAGAATATCTGTAACCAGACCTTGATGTATGTCCAATTATCTTTGCCTTGTTTCATTTACATCATGATGGCACCGCGGATGGCCGCCTCAGTGTGGAGTGCTTCTATTGTTTTGTTGTTTTTGTTTGTTTGTCCTGTGTTTAGTAATCTTTTTCCAGTCAGTTTTACCAGAGACGAACTGCCGAACATTCGACAGCATGTACCAGACAATCTTTTCCCGGATTTTGAATATTCAGACGTTTTGTTTGACATTTTAGTCTGAGGCACGGCTGTGTTGTTTAAACGCGCTATGAGACGCAGGCGAGGGAGACGAGCAGGCATGCTGGTCAAACTCCGTCGGCGGGGATTTCGAACAACGCTGCCGAGCATTCATCTAGCGAATCTCCGCTCTCTCCCTAACAAAACGGACGAACTACATCTCCTCAGCCACACAAACAAGGACTTTTCAACCTCTGCTGCCTTGTGCTTCGCAGAAACCTGGCTGAGTGAAGGCATTCTGGACAGCGCATTACATCTGCCGGGCTTTCAGCTGTTCAGAGCCGATCGCGGAGTTAACGGGGAAAATGAGAGGCGGTGAAACATGCTTTTACATCAGTGAATGTTGGTGTACAGATGTAACAGCGTTAATTTGGAAGCGCTCTTTATTAACTGTAAGCCTTTCTACTCGCCGCGGGAGTTTTCCTCGTTTATTCTGGTGAGTGTGTATATCGTGCCAAATGCGTGTTTGAATGCGGCGCTGCAACAGCTGGCTGATCAAATCACAGACACAGAACAACAATACCAGGACTCAGTTATTATTATTCTTGGGGATTTTAACAAAGCAAACCTCACACATGAACTGCCCAAATACAAACAGCACATTACATGTCCAACCAGAGACAGAAATATACTGGATCACTGCTACACAACAATAAAGGATGCATATCGCTCTGTTCCTAGAGCAGCTTTGGGACTATCTGATCACTGTCTGGTTCATCTTCTTCCAACCTACAGACAGAAATTAAAATCTGCTAAGCCTGTAGTAAGGACTTTAAAGAGATGGACCAACGAAGCAGAGCTGGAACTACAAGCCTGCTTTGACTGCACGGATTGGAGTGTTTTTGAGGCTGCAGCCACAGACCTGGACGAGCTCACAGATACTGTTACATCATATATCAGTTTCTGTGAGGATATGTGCATTCCTACTAGGACTTATTTAACATTTAACAACGACAAACCATGGTTTACAGCGGAACTCAGGGAGCTTCATCAGGCCAAAGAGGATGCTTACAGCGGTGGGGATAAAGTCTTGTACAATCAGGCCAGGAACACACTGAATAAGGGAATCAGAGTGGCTAAAAGAAGATACTCTGAGAAGCTGAAAAACAAGTTTTCAGCTAACGACCCTGCATCAGTGTAGAGTGGCATGAAACAACTTATGAATTACAGGACTCCTACCCCCAACCCTGTGGTGGACCAACAACTGGCTAACGACCTGATTGTGTTCTACTGTAGATTTGAAAGGCCCAATCTCACACCCCACACCCACTCTGACCTTCACTTCACACAAACACCAACACCTCCTGCAACCCCCCTCCTCACCCCTCCTGCTACTCAACCTGCACTTAAGATGTGTGAAGATGATGTGAGCCGCGTCTTTCGAAAACAAAGGATAAGGAAAGCACGGGGCCCAGATGGAGTTTCACCTGCATGTCTTCAATCCTGTGCTAACCAGCTGGCCCCCATCTTCACACAGATCTTCAATAAATCACTGGAGCAGTGTGAAGTCCCATGCTGCTTCAAACGTTCCACTATCATCCCCATCCCAAAGAAACCAAAAATCACAGGACTTAATGACTACAGACCTGTCGCCCTGACATCTGTGGTCATGAAGTCATTTGAGAGACTGGTGTTGGCCCACCTGAAGGACATCACTGGACCCTTTCTAGATCCCCTTCAATTTGCTTATCGAGCAAACAGGTCTGTGGATGATACAGTCAACATGGGATTGCATCATATCCTGCAACATCTGGACAGACCAGGGACACATGCAAGGATCCTTTTTGTGGACTTCAGTTCAGCTTTCAACACCATCATCCCAGCTATACTCCAGAATAAATTACACCAACTCTCTGTTCCCATGTCTATCTGTCAGTGGATTACCAGCTTTCTGACAGACAGGCAGCAGCTTGTGAGACAGGGGAAATTCACTTCCAGCACCTGTACAATCAGCACTGGTGCCCCCCAGGGATGTGTGCTCTCACCACTACTCTTCTCCCTCTACACCAATGACTACATCGTCAAGGATCCCTCTGTCAAGCTCCTGAAGTTTGCAGACGACACCACTGTCATCGGCCTCATCCGAGATGACGATGAGTCTGCATACAGAAGGGAGGTTGAACAGCTGGCTGTCTGGTACAGTCAAAACAACCTTGAGCTGAACACGCTCAAAACGGTGGAGATGATTGTGGACTTTAGGAGGAACCCCCCAACACTGTCCCCCCCTCACCATTCTAAACAGCACTGTGGCAGCAGTGGAGTCATTCAGGTTCCTGGGCACTACCATCTCACAGGACCTGAAGTGGGAGACCCACATTGACTCCATTGCAAAAAAAGGCCCAGCAGAGTTTGTACATCCTTCGCCAGCTGAGGAAGTTCAACCTGCCATAGGCGCTGCTGATACAGTTCTACTCAGCGGTCTTTGAGTCTGTCCTCTGCACTTCAATAACTGTCTGGTTTAGTGCAGCTACGAAATCAGACATCAGAAGACTACAAAGTACAGTTTGGATTGCTGAGAGGATTATTGGTTGCCCCCTGCCCCCCCTTCAAGGGACACTTCCAGAGTGAGGAAAAAGGCTGGAAAAATCACTCTGGACCCCACTCACCCAGACCACTACCTTTTTGAACTGTTGCCTTCTGGCCGATGCTTCAGAGCTCTGAGCACAGGAACAGTTTTTTCCCCCAGGCTATCCATCTCATGAACAGTTAAAACTGCCCCTTTGAGCAGTAATTAATGTGCAATACACAGCTTAGTCTATTTATATTATCCAACACATTCTGCCTCTTCTGCCATTACATTCCCTTGCACTGTACATAACCGATTTGTATTTAGATTTGCACTACGTGTGTGTGTGTGTATATATATTCATATATGTGTGTGTGTGTGTGTGTGTATATATAGTATATATATATATATATATATATATATATATATATATATATATTGTCTATTGTGTATTCTGTATATATATATATATATATATATATGTATATATATATATATATATATATATATATATATATATATATATATATATATATTTCTTTTCAATATTAATCTATTTTTTTATTCAATTTTAATTATTTTTTTAAAAGTCTTGTTGCTGTTTTTTGAATAGTTATGTACTGGAAGCTCCTGTCACCAAGACAAATTCCTTGTATCTGTAAGCATACTTGGCAATAAAGCTTATTCTGATTCTGATTCATGTTGTTTTTCCCTGCCTTTCTCTCTCTCGTCCTCCTGCTCTCTCTCTGTTTCTCCCAGTGTGGAAGCTATTAAATGTGAGGTCCCAGATGTGGCCCATTAACCCCTGCACCCCGCAGCAGAAATCCAGAAGAGCTGTGCTAACTTCCCCGATTGCCTCCAAACCCCCACTAATACAAACACACCCACACCAGCTCATAATTCTTTCTGTTTCTTAGCAACGTCTAACCTTAATCACATACTGTATTGTTTACAGACTAGGCTTGGGCGATATTTTGAACATTTTCAATATATTTGCATTAATTTGGTTGGCAGTATAACATGAAGTAACATTGTGAATATCATGATTTTAATGCGCTTTTTATTTGACCTTAAGTTTGCTAAGAGTAGGGTGAGGTATTGCCAGCCACCTCATGATACGATACATATTCAATACATATGTCATGATTCAATATATCGTGATATATCACAATATCATAATAGAGCACAACTGTATCCTTCCACTTTTTCAGCCGTCTGGGTTCCAGAAGTATTTTCCCCACTCATTTCTTCCATAGACTTTTTATAAAATCTTTCATAAAAGAGTTGTGAGCCATGAACCAAACCAACCAGCTCCGAGTAGAATCAACATCACAAACTTTGTTTTAAGGCATAATAGTTTGAAAATCAGACATAAAGACAAAGGTACAAGACTGTACTCACCGTCTTTCATGAGGGCTTGAATGTAATTGAATAAAAAACAATGGGAATTTCTAAAACTATTGATTTTAGGTTGTTGATTAGAAGTATAGAAACAATATATTTTACGTTTATTGCAAAAAATTCTGATATGTACAAATATATAAGTAGTTTAAAGATGATGGGAGACCAACTTGATTACGTCATTCACAGTGTGCCATGGGAGCGTGCAGTCGCTCCAAGGCACGTTTCGCGGGTTTCGTTGGCCGCGGTTCTCTGGTGGATCTTTCTCTGCTGTACCATGGGTAATGTAGTTGTTTACCGTGAATTCCGCTGTCAAATACAAATACATTTTTAAACAATGAAGTTGAAATAATGCAGACGGATGGCTTCAACGTAAGCATATACCATCGATGAACAACTTTGTAGCTCACGGTAGGTCTGTCTTTAAAGGTTAATATATTATCATTGAAAATCAATTAGTCTATTGGATACATTTATGGGGTTTTTACTTCCAGAACCAGACTGTTGCGCTCTAATGGAACATGATTGAAACCCAAACATGTAAGAGAGACTCTGTATGCTAGAGAAAGTGTGAATCTATGAGTTCGGTTTATCTTTTGCGCATCAAGCGTCTCTGACCGAGAAATGCTGCCACAGAGTGTACGCTTATTTAGACAACCTGCTTCGTTATTAAAACGTGGTATGAATTCACAAATGGATGGAAAAAAATATTGATGCAGGGATCTAAAGTATCAATACAATATTGTTAGAGAAGTTAGCGATATATCGATGTATTATCAGCACAGCCCTACTAAAGAGCATGTCATTAGACTAGTTTTGTGACTTACTTGTCTTGCGACTGGTTTGTATGAAAGCGTTAAGACAGATGTTTTTACAGCGTGTCAGATTTAGGCCACATCCACATTAATCCGTTTTTGTTTAAAAACATTTTCAGTTTGCTAACGTCATTGTTTTCCAAAGTGTGCGGTAACGGAGAGCATTTTTAATGCTCTGTTTTTGGAACGTCATTCCAATGTGAATGAGATGTGTAAACATGGCAAATTAATGTGTTTTCAAACGAAATCGTATTTGTGTCGATATGGCCTTAAACTTTAGCGACGAAAATGGTGTTAGAGTTGGTCAGTTTGATTCATTTCTGTGAATCCGTTCAGTCAAACTGTCTGCTTCAATAAAATCGATTCAAAATTGTGATTAATCACTTTATTTGCATCATTACACCTGCATCATCACACCTGCATAGCATCTTGCATCTATAAAAATATACATATATGTAGGTAAATATTGTCATTTAGTATTACTAGTATTATACAGTGCCTATAAAAAAATATTCACCCCACTTGGAAGTTTTTATATTTTATTGTTTTTAAATATTTAATCATATTGAACTTCATATGACTTTTTTGACACTGAGCAACAGAAAAAGACTCTTTCATATCAAAGTTAAAAAAAATTCTACCAATTAGTCTAAATTTATAACAAATATTAACCACAAAATAATTTATTGCATACATATGTATTTATTTTAGTATAAATACACCTGTCTCTGGAAGGTCCACTTACTGGTCACTCAGTATCTTGGGAAAAACAACACCATGAAGACAAAAGAACATTTCAAGCAAATTCATGTTGTTGATAAACATAAATCAGGGCATGGATACAAGAAATGTTGTCCATGAACATGCCTTAGAGTACTTTGAATTCAATAATTAAAAAATGGAAAAAGTATGGCACAGCAGTAAATATACCTAGAGCAGGTCGTCCTCAAAAATTGAGTGACCGTGCAAGAATGGGACAACTGTTGGCCTGGTTCTTTATCAGTCACAGCTTTATGGGAGAGTGGCAAGGAGAAAGCCATTATTGAAAAAACACATATGAAATCTCGGCTAGAGTTTGCCAGGAGGCATGGGGGAGACTCTGATTTCAGCTGGAAAAAGATTCTATGGTCTGATGAGACCAAAATGGAGCTTTTTGGCTATCAAACTAGATGCTTTGTTTGGTGTGAACCAAACACTGCACATAATCAAAAATACACCATCCCCACCGTGAAGCATGGTGGTGGTAGCGCATCATGCTGTGGGGATACTACTCTGCATTAGGTCCTGGAAGGCTTGCAAAGGTAGAGGGTAAAATGAATGTTGCAAAATACAGGGAAATCCTGGAGGAAACCCTGAAGCAGTCTGCAAGAGAACTGAGACTTGGGAGAAGATTTTTGTTCCAGCAAGACAAAGATCCCAAGCATACAGCCAAAGCTACACAAGAATGATTTCAAAACAACAATGTTAATGTCCACGAGTGACCGAGTCAGAGTCCAGACCTCAGCCCAATTGAGAATCTGTGGATAGACTTGTAAAAATCTGTGCAATCACAATCCTCACGCAGCTTGACAGAGCTTGAGCAGTTTTGCACAGAAGAATGGGGAAAAAGTGTCCAGTTGTAATAGTTGAAAGAGACCTATCCACATAGGCTCAAGGCTGTAATTGCTGCCAAAGGTGCATCTACTACGTACTGACATAAAGGGGGTGAATACTTATGCGACAAATTATTTTGTGTTTCATATTTTTTTTTATAACTTTAGACTAATTGGTAGAAATGTGTTTTGAATTTGATATGAAAGTCTTTTTCTGTTGCTCAGTGTCAAAATAGCCAAATGAAGTTCTCTACGATTAAATATTTGAAAACAATAAAATATAAAAACATCCAAGGGGGGTGAATACATTTTATAGGCACTGTATTGTTATATTGATGCATATAAATGGAAATTATACTGTACATATCACTCTTCCTTATGTTCGTTTAGTGAAAAACTGGGTGGAAAAACATGCTTTTTTAAATTAGATTTTTACTCTGTTTTTCTTTTTGTTGGTTCTTCTGATTAAAAAAAACAAAACAAAAATCACCTGGAACAAAAGCTATTTCAGAGCTTATACATAAATATGGACATACACTCACTTAGCCCTTTATTAGGAACACTATGGTCCTAATAAAGTGCCCAATGTGGTCTTCTGCTGTTGTAGCCCATCCGCCTCAAGGTTCGACCTTGTACAGAGCGGTTATCTGAATAACTGTAGCCTTTCTGTCAGCTCGAACCAAACTGGCCATTTTCTGTTGACCTCCCTCATCAGCAAGGTGTTTCCATCCGCAGATCTGCCACTTACTGGATGTTTTTTGTTTTTGGCACCATTCTGAGTAAACGTGTGCGTGAAAATCCCAGGAAATCAGCAGTTACAGAAATACTCATACCAGCCTGTCTGGCACCAACAATCATGCCACGGTCGAAATCACTGAGATCACATTTTTCCCCCATTTTGATGGTTGATGTGAACATTAACTGAAGGTCCTGATCCGTATCTGCATTATTTTATGCATTGCACTGCTGCCAAATGATTGACTGATAATATAATTGCACAAATAATTAGGTGTACAGTTGTTTCTAATAAAGTGCTCAGTAAGTGTCTATATATCAAATATTGTCCAAAAAGGCTCAAAAATTGAGAGATAATATTTTTTACACACACACACACACATTCTTATGATGCTTAATGCTGAACTCGCTGAAGTAGAGCATTGATGCTGACATGGTTAGGCTTGTAGATGGTGCATTTGGATGTACGTAGAATGAAAACAAATGTACAAAAATATCTATGGTGAAAGACTTCTTTTGCAATACAAGCAATTTGGTCATGGCGATGTTCTGTAAGAACGGATTTCACAGACCAGGTGTGTTGAGTGCACTCTGGTGCTAATCTCTCTCTCACTCTTCTATCTCTCTCTCCATCTTTCTCTGGGGCTATTTAGGGTAATATGAGAATCAGAGCAATATGGGCACGGTGTTTGAGCCCTGTGTGTTTTCTTTCAGCTTGATCACTGCACTTCTTTGTAGGCTTTCTTTCAAAGAACTTGGCTGACAAAAAAACTTGCTGTAGTATGTATTAGAGTATAGTTGTGTTAGTGATTGTGCCAGTGTTTTATATTCGATTTGCAGAGAAACATCCTGTTTTCTTTTTGTATTGTATTATATCCTATTCCATTCATTAATTAAACAAAGGCTTTTTTAAATTCAAGCAACTCCGTAGCAATGACTCAGTTTGTCTCTCTCAACAGTGCAATGGTACTGGCAAGCTCATTGTCCACTGAGAAGTAAACAGGAACACCCACTGTCACCACTGGAGCAGTGAACTTCTCCGTTTTGTAGCTTATTACACATTCAAAGGAAGTGTAATTGCTTTTCTGGAGTAAGAGATGATGGATGCTCTGGACTCTTTGCAAGGATCCTCTTCTCTGGACTCCAAAGCTGAACGTATCGCCCGGTACAAGGCCGAGAGAAAGCGTGAGCTGGCGGAGCGGTTTGCCAACCTAGAGGAAAGTTCATCCAAGTGCACAAAGAGACATCGGGAAACAACAGACACATCAAATGCAGTGCCCAGCTTTGAGCAGAAGAACACAGATGTTTCCTCTGAACTGAGCATTAAGTCCAATAAAGATACCAATGCTCTGAGTGAGCAAGGAGAAGGGAACAATTATGAGGGAAAGACCAAAACAGATGCCACAATGACCTCCAAGATCTCCATTGCTCACAGTGATGAGAACAAGCAAGGATTAAGATCACACCAACAGCACAGGTGAGTTTGAGTCTTAAGGCAATACCATAAAATCCGTAAAATTTGACCATTTTAGAGAAGTAACACAGGTCTCCCATTTTGCAGTTCAGTAAGTTCAGATTGAGGCCAAAGTTTAAGGGGCTTTCTAGAGGTTGATCGATAGTGGATTTTGCCGATACCGATAGCTAAGGTGGTGGGAAAGGCAGATAACCGATTAATCAGCAGATAGTTTTTAAAATCATTTTATAGAATAATAATAATAATAATAATAAAAAATTATTCTTTCTTTACTATGAAGGGCAAAGACAAAGAGTCCAAAATGAATAATGATAAATGATAAAAAACAATCAGCAACTATCAGCATTGATATTTGCAGATAACAGATAGTTCCAAAAAGCAACTATCGGCACTGATTAATCAGTAAAACTGATCGGTAAAACCAATTACAGATATTGGTCTACCTCTAGCGCTTTCACACTAGAGCTTTTGATGCAGGGATGGGAATTGAAAAGAATTTAACAATTTTGGTTCCGACTTCTCTTAATTCTTTCGGAAATCGAACTATACTGGTTTTTGATATACTAAAATGAAACGTTTCATAATTGTCAGGAATCGAACTACACTGGTCATGCTGTATTTTTTTTTTAGCCATTAAAAAGAACCGTTTCATAAGTGTCGGAAACGGACTACACTGGTCACGCAGCTGAGTAGAGCTGAAAGAAATATTATCAGAGTATTTTCGAACTGCGTTTTCTCCACATCAAAGGAACAATTTGCATTCAGGAACCATTAATGAAACTAAATGTTAATGGTTCCTGTTAGGGATGTCATAAAATATCGACATCAATTATTGATCAGCACGTTATTTTATTGATATATTTTTGAGGCATCGATATAATAAAATTAGCCGACATTTAAATTAGAAGCCCAATTTGTGTGCTTTACAATACACTCAGTTGGCCTCTGTTTAAAAGTCTGGCGTGATAGCATTGGGAGACCACAAGAGGGTGATATACCATTTACTGAAGCACACACACACACACACACACACACACACACAGGATGAGCTGAAGCAGCACAGGTTATGGTAGTCCAAAGTTACTAAAGTTTTGGGACTTCAAGAATGAACAAAGTGACGATGAGTTTGCAATTTATTGAAACTTTTGTAACTGTGCAAACTAATTGATTCGAAATGCTGATGCTTATTATGCAATTTCTCTTTATGTAGCCTTGATTAGGTCTTTCATTCAAGCTGTCTAACCACAAAATGACATACTTTTAACTGATAATACATTGTGTAGGCTATATGAAAGATGCATGTTCACAATACATCATCCATTGATGGCTAGAGTAAATACTCTTTGTCTCTTAATAATGATTTGGGTCGAATTTAATGGAAAACTGTGCGAGTTGCGCTTTGTGGCGCTGCAGAATGTTGATGCTGAGCGTTGGTGGTGTGAGCATACATTTTGTAGAAAATAAATAATTGTTTCTAATTATAGAACGCACCATGTCGTCTGCCAGACACGTCCGGTGTGTGACACCCCCCCCCCACTTAATTTACCCTGCCCGCTCACACTTTATTAAAGTTGTGTTGAGAAATATGTCTGAAGAGACAAAGACTACTGTGCAACGAGCAGCCCTATTTATATTTGAAAAAATCCCAATATATATATATATATCGATAATTATCTGGAAAATCTTCCGATTATCTATGCCAGTTTTTCCCAAACCAGTCCTGGAGGCACCCCAAAACTGCACATTTTGTACGTCTCCCTTTTTTGACACCCTTATCAGATCTTTGATTACTACTAATGGGCTGATGAGTTGAATCAGGTGTGTTTGATTAGGGCGATATCCAAAATGTGTAGTGCTGGGGTGCCTCCAGGACAGGTTTGGCAATCAATATTTTTCTCTAGTACTGAACACGCTTCATTTATGCCCTATCCCACTCTGCACGCGTTGCCTTTTTTCCCCCGCATGTGAGAAGACATGAGTAGCCGCAAAAGTTAAGGTGGTTCCAGAGCGCCTTTAGACCATAACATTTTTCCTTCTAAATTAAGCTTTATTAAGCAGCATGTTACGAGCCTTTAATAATAAACGAATAGATTCTGTTCTAATTTGTGAAAAATCAGATGTCATTATCTCTTTATCACTTTAATGAAAATATAAAAATGGTCCATTCAGACTTTTACATTTTCTAAATTTTCTCTCAGGGGATACCCCTGAACCCCCATACAGTATCATTTCTCAGTCACAAGGGCTTCTATGCCCCCATACTTGGGTATCTGAATGTAACGAAATATAAAAATTATTTGAATGTAAAAATTAAATGCTGACATTATGCTTCAGAACTAACAAATTATCTTTTAACATTCATATCCAACTGAACTCCGTTGATAAACTCTATAAAATATTTTAATATTTTGGTAGAAGTTCCCTCAAACACCACTGCTTTGACTGTCTCTGGGCTCCCAATGTAATTTTGTATAGACCATTTTGACTGTTTAGGATTTTTCTTTCTTCTTCTGCTAACTTGGCAATTCAAAAAAATGTGCAATGTGCAAATGTGAATGTGATATGGCCAAAAGTTTGTGGACACCCCCTTCTATTAACGAATTTGGTTACTCCATTAAGTCCAGTAAAGAAAAATCTTAATGTTTCTTTATGTAATGGCTTGGGCTTTGTGTGCTTCCAAATTTGTGGCAACTGTTTGGGGATAGCCCTCTTCTGTTCCAGCATGACAATGCCCCTGTGAACAAAGTGAGGTCCATAAAGAAATGGTTTACTGTGTCTGGCATGGAAGAAATTGACTGGCCTGCCAAAGCCCAGACCTGAACCCCACTGATCACGTTTGGGGTGAACTGGAACAGCAACTGTAAGTCAGGCCCCATCGACCAACATCAGTTCCTGACCTCACTGATAGCCTTGTGTCTGAATGAGAGCAAATCCCTGCAGCCGTGTTACTACATACAGTATAGTCGAAAGCCTTCCCAAAAGAGTGGAAGCTGTTATTACAGCAAAGGGGGAAATTGATGCCTAAAGTTTTGAAATCAAATGTTCATCAAGCACATATGGCGTCCACAAACTTTTGGCCATGTAGTGTATATCGTGATAAATATCAATATCGAACAAAATGAAAAAGAATATCGTGATAATATTTTTGCCCATATCGCCCAGCACTGTCCACTGCATGAAAAGAGCTGTATCCAGACCAGTAGACTCCTGTATAAACCGCTGAATTTCGGAAGTATTCAGAAATTTACTGGCCTAGAGTCTCAAATTCCACAGGCCTGTATACATCCGATTATATTCCATTTCAGATGTATAGTGACTGACGATTCCTTCCGTGTTATGGCCATTTGTTGCCATGTTAAGTAATTCCCTTAAAGGAATAGTTCACCAAAAATGAAAATTTGCTGATAATTTACTCGCCCTCAGGCCATCCAAGCTGAATCTGAGTTTCTTTCTTCATCAAAACAAAATTTAAGACTTTTAGGATTTCATTTCAGGCCTCATCCTCTAAACAATGCAAGTGAATGTACTCCATTTTTTGACGGTCCAAAATGCATATTTAGGGTGCATCAAAATAATCCACACGACTCCAGTTGATAAATAAAGTTCTTCTGAACCCAAACGATTGATTATTTTGAGAAACAATACTTATATAATTTTTAACTACAAATGTTCACTTCCGTACATCTGTGACGTGCGCTCATGAGAGGGATGACGTAAGCTCGTTGGTAAGGTCACGTGGAGGAGGAGTCAGGAAGCGCGTCATTGTTTACATTTGCTTTTTTTTATTATTATTATTTGGAAATGATTTTTTATTTTATTTTATATTGAAATTGTTTTGGACTGTTTTGGTTTGTGAACGGCGCTTGGTCTATGGTCTGTGCAAGTTTCTCTTGTAAACAATGGGCGAGTGAGTTCCAGAGAGATTTTTCCAGCCTTTTTCCTCACTCTGGAAGTGTACAGTTCTTGAAGGGAGGGCAGGGGGCATCCAATAATCCTCTCAGCAGTCCAAACTGAACTCTGTAGTCTTCTGATATCTGATTTCATAGCTGCACTAAACCAGACAGTTACTGAAGTGCAGAGGACAGACTCAGTGGCTGCTGAGTAGAACTGTATCAGCAGCGCCTGTGGCAGGTTGAATTTCCTCAGCTGGCGAAGGAAGTGCAACCTCTGCTGGGCCTTTTTCACAATGGAGTCAATGTGTGTCTCACACTTCAGGTCCTGTGAGATGGTAGTGCCCAGGAACCTGAATGACTCCACTGCTGCCACAGTGCTGTTTAGAATGGTGAGGGGGGTCAGTGTTGGGGTGTTCCTCCTAAAGTTCACAATCATCTCCACCGTTTTGAGCATGTTCAGCTCAAGGATGTTTTGACTGCACCAGAGAGCCAGCTATCATGAATAGTTAACAATGGGAGACTGGGCTAGTTGTTACACTTGTTTCTCCAGTAAATATTTCTCAGAGTAGGTTTATTTTTTAAAGTCTTTTCTGTATAGACACACACCTTAAAGCCTTTGCAGCTGAAATAACCAGGATTGCTGGTCACCAGCTTATGTTGTGTTTTGGGTGCTGGTCAGCCAGCATGGGATGATAGTGTGCTGGTGTCTGCACCAGGCTTTTAAACTAGCTTAATCAGAATGACCATGCTGGTCAGGCAGCTATACCAGCTAGTTTTTGATGGTGAAAAGCATGTCTTTGCTGGTCCACCAGCTAGACCAGCACCAAACCAGCATAACCAGCCTAGACCAGCATGGGAATAGCATACAGGTGAAGCTGGACTTTTTAGCAGGGGTGGTTGCAAAAAAAGCTGTTGAACACCTCAACGTTACTGCTTAGGAAAAAGATACACGTTGCAGAACAATTGACCTAACAGCATGTTATTGTAAAGGTAACATGGTTGCACCCTCATCCAGTCAGTCATTTTTTGGGAGCCCTGTGGCAGCAGTGTTTCTACTTGTAGAAAGTATTGCAGGCAGATGTGTACTTAGTAATTCATCTGTGCAGTTAAGCCAGACAAAAAAAGAAGGTATTAGTAGTAATACCACTGTGCACAATGGTTGAGATTTAGGCCTATATGATTCCTAAAGTTTTCATATTGTTGGTTTTTTAATGGACACACCAGATTATTTTATTTGTTATTTGTTGAACTTTATTCATCTGCTTTTACTTTATTTTATTATTTTATTAACTTTTTAATTTGGTTTTACTACTGTACTGTACAGTAAATCTTTTTAATTGGACAGATTAAATTGTTTGCATACGATTTCTTTAATACCCGTACTTTGTAAAAAAATAAATAAAAATAAAAATAAAAAAAAGGATAATTATAAAATGTATGTGATTTTCTGCAATACAGTTTGATTGACATTTCTTGACCAAGTGATCATGGCTACTGACCAAATGCATTAGGCAGTTGTTATGAATGACCCATTAGCCATTTAAATGAACTATTGTGTCAGCACAATGGTAACATTGTATGTGTTGAAAATGTACATAAGAAAAAAAATAATAAAAAAAAATATAGATAAATCTCTTAATTTTAAAATCATATTTTTTTTCTGTAATGTCTGTCAAAAATGTCAAGTAAAATAAAATTTCGTTATTCTTGAGTTAATTATCACCACTGTTTGGTTAACTATTTTTAATTTCAGGGTGTTTATTTTAGCATGTTTGTATGTACAGTAATGTAGTTCGCTGTAGCCTACAATAAGCCAAACTTTCAGTCATTTGCCTTCCTGTGTACGCTGAAAACACAGCAAGCTTGAAGCACCTAACACCTTTCATTCACAATTGCTAGTCATTAACATATAAAAGGCCTCACAGCAGGACTGTCATCAGTCATCACAACCAGCCGAATTTCCTCTGTAAATTTCCATCAAACTTCACAGTTCCCTTTACATGTCCGCTGAATTGAGATGGCTTTTTGTGGCTGTTAACGGTTACATGTTACTTGGGTCCATTTTCCCCCTAATACATCTGAAGTTAAGTGGGAGTTTACTATGCCCACATTTTTCCAGATTTGACTCTTTTCATGCAGTGATCTATGCATGAAAAAGGCATTGATCCCAAGCCTAGTTCCAGAACAGTTTTTTGGCTTTACAGGGGGTCAACACCAGGACACATCCTGCTGTTTTGTTGAATTTAGTCAACATTGCGTGTTTCATATTTATGGGGAAAATACATACATGGATTTTATAAGCGAATGTATGGGGGATCCAGAGGAGAAAGTATGGATGGGCAACATAAATCCGCCACTTGGGAATGTTCTTTTATGGAGATCAGAACAAAACTTTCTCTTCCTTGTTTGGCGCTAATTATCCATACTGAACTATGCTGTACTTAATGGAAATGTAAGTATTTCTCACCCACGTGAGTCTGGATGCGCATTTCAAGGAATGCTTTGTATTGCCGCATCCTTTTCTCTTATCTGATTGACTTGATTGTTGTCTCATTAAAGCTCTAAGATGAAGTTGCTTGATTACCAAGACAAACAAAGGTGTCAGATCTACGTCTTTTGTCCGAGTCGCTCATTACTTTCGCAAAGATTAATATTGGAAGCATAAACATGAACGTGGTATGTTATTCATTCTCAGACTCTACGACACGTCAAACCAGCCAGTCCTGCCCCGGCACTTCACTGTTTAATCTTTCTTGTCTATGTTGTATAGGTTTACCTGGACCATGTAGGCCATGTGTCAAAGTGAAAGTAAGCCTGGACAGAATGTTTAAAATTGTTGACACGGGCCAAAAAGTATGTCTGTGTGAATTATGACGTCAGGAAGTACTTAGCTATTTGCTCAGGTATGTTCTTTGGTCAGCTGGACACAATGGCGGTGTGGTTGATGTGACAATGTGATAGTATGCCTTGAAGCTGAAGTGTGTAATTGCTGTGTCACTAGCATCACCAAACGGAATGCAACAGTCTGGTTCCTGAAGTATAAATTCTATTTATTTTTTCCATAGATTAATTGATTTTTAATGATAACTTCTAAACCTTAAAGACAGACCCATCATGATTCCAGATGTTGTTAATCAATGTTTTATGGTTCTGCTTACAGCATCGGTCCGTGTTATTTCAACTTCATAAAAGAAAAAAATAAACATGTTTAATAACAGAATTTCTAGTAAAAACTACTTCCCATGAATCCTGAAGAGAAAGGTCCACCAATCAGAGAATCACTGCCAACAAAGCACACCAAAAGAGCTTTGCAGCAATCGCCCAATCCCATGACACGTTGTGAATGACGCAGTCCAGTCACTCTTCCTGCACTCTCGAACTATTTGTATGTACTATCTAAATATTTTGCAGTAATCTTAAAATATATGTTTCTATACATTTTAATCAATGATTTTGAATAGTTTTATATTTTTCTAACATTTTTAATTTTATTACGTTAATCACAATAGTTGATGGGATTTTAGTTATCCCTTATATTAAAAAAAAACAAATAAAAAAAAATAAAAAAAATTACATCAGCTTTAAACTCAAGAGAATTTTCTCTTTTTGTTATGTGGTGCACAATGACCGCTAGTAATTACTAAATATTACTGCTAAACTAAATGCTACTGCCATCATATACCGCTTGTGTCTGACAAAGAGAGAAGCAAAATAAAGAGAAATACAACAGAGGAGAGTTGCTAAAGAGCGAGTGGTTATCTTTGACTCTGTCAAAGATGTGTTTTCTTCCTTTTAGCTCCCCTACAGCGTTTGCAGTAAACACCCGTAATTTGCTATGCTGTGGAAATCTTCCAATGGATGCATGGCAGCACTACGCAAGTTAACAGATAGTGTAAACAATGAAATTCGTAGGGGAGTTCGCCATTTATACAACAAATGCACCCATGTTGTGGTCATGCCACTAATCCCCCTAGGCATAGTGAAGTTACAGATAGAAAAATGTTGCATTGTTTTAATATTTGGGGTTATTAGACCCCGCACTGTTCTGCAGCTTGATAAATGTATGAGATAGATGAAATGAGATGCTTTGCCACCAGGAATGAAAAAAACATTAAGGAATCACTTCAAAGAGGACTTCAATAGAGAGGTGCCTAAGCCAGCACATATATTTGAGGAGATGGGAGCAGCATGACAGAGAATTATGTGTACCTATGTAATTCTGCCCTCTGTAAACATATCCAGCATGGCTAATATGGCTCAGCTGCAGGCTCCCTGTGCTGTCAGCACTGTTCTTTATGAATGAATGGGTGACAGAAGCGGATTTACTGTACGGAAAATGGAGACTTCACCCGTATCTCTTCGCATCGCTCGGAAACGCTCGCTCACTGTCAACTGAACCAGTGTCAAAAGCGAAACCGCGTGAGATAGACCCAGCATGTGCACGATAAAGACTAATTGGCAGCCAGAGAAAATAATAGTTTTGAGATTTTTAACTTCAGCAAATTAAAATTGAGCTTTCAATTTCATTTTTATCTGTATGTATAATGTCTAATAATGCACTGGAAAGTATGACTAACCAATTTCTTGCAAGCTCTTTGAGAAAAAGTATAAATAGTTAATATATTTATGATTATACTTTTTGTTTTAATGTACCATGTACTGTACCATGATTAATCACGATTCAGAAAACTGTGTGATTTTCTTGAATCAATTCACAGTCCTGTTTTTTATCTTTAGGATATGTATTTGCTCTGAAATGGCTTAAAGGGGTGTGTGTTTTTTAAAAAAAATAAAATTTTTAATTAGTGGAACCATAATTTCAACATGACAGCCATTGTAGGCAAGTCGATTCAAAACATTTAATGCAAGAACATGCCGTAAAAATGAAGTGAACATTAATCACTCAATGAGCACAAGGAAGAATATTTAGTAATTTTTATTTAATCAACTCTAACAGCATTTTTGCTGCTGAAGTTTAAATCAGAGACGCTATTAATACATTTCTTTCCTCACACTCTTATACTCGCACATTACGAGACAGGGATGGGTTGCGCAATTAGTCAAATGACACGTTCTTTGGAAAACGTAAAAAAAAGCACATTAAAATTATCACGATAATCACAGTGTTGCGTAATCGTTAGCAAAATCAATAAAAATATATTGCGAGTATTCTATATATCACTTAGCTCTATTCTCTTTGGTTTCTCTTTCCCCCCCTTACATTTCTTTTGTTGTTTGAACTTTTCTCAGTCTTTCTATTCCATCTTTTTCCTTTCTTTCGTCTTTGGTTTTCTGTTGGATAGGATGAGTTTGTCCATGTCTCTTGATCTATCTCTGAGGACTGTTATCGAGTCAGGTGTAGAGTTATGTTTGGATGTCCACTGGAGTGATGGTCACAACAGTCCCAGGGCAGGAGATGGTTCCTGAAATTCTAGAGCTTCTTCTCACACTCAGCCAATTAACGATGAGGAGATTCAGGGAGTCAGAAGAGTCGCAAAAATTTTAATGTGTATGAAACAAGGGTTAAAATGGGCAAGGAGGAGTCGGGAACCGGACGAACCATCAAAATAATGTTTAATGAAAACGTAAAAAGACACAAACAAATACACACACAGCAGCTGCATGTGGCTCTCTCTCTCCCAAACTGCCGCATCCGGTCCGGCTCGGCTTTATCCCTCTCCTCGGCTGATTTGCCCAATTCTGGGCCGGCTGTGCACACTCACGGCCCGGCCCCGCCCTCCTCTTCGTCACAGTGTAGTATAAAGCCTTAAAGATCCCATGAAATGGCTTTTCTGTGCTGCCCTGATATGTCTGAAATTACTAAATACAACATTAAAGTATAAAATATTTGCTAACAATATTTTGCACCAACTATTCATATTGAGTCTAATACAGAATTTCTGTCGTTCTTTGAAGAAACTTTTGAGGGGACTCGGTGCACACCACCTCTCATGTGACTTAAGCACGTTGGCATGTTCACGCTAGAACTGACGTGATATAACCGGGAGTGCAGCTCGATTTGTTTAGAAGCTTCATTGGGTTTGCTTTCATTTGAACATGCCAGCGCGCTTACGTCACACGAAATGCGGTGTGAACCGAGTCCCATCGTGGATGCGCGTCGGAGAGCAACCTGAAGTAAACAGTTATAGTGAAAAATACTGAAAAATGTATCTGTTTCTCACCCAATGTGATCGTATCGCTTTAGAAGACATTAATTTAACCACTGGAGTCGTATGGATTGTTTTTACTATGATTGTCTGTTCATTTTGGAGCTTTAAAGTGCTAATCCCCATCCACTTGCATTGTATGGAGCTACAGAGCTGAAATATTCTTCTAAAAATCTTTGTGTTCTGCTGAAGAAAGTAAGTCATACATATCTGGGATGGCGTGAGGGTAAGTAAATGATGAGAGAATTTTCATTTTTGCGTGAACTATCCCTTTAAGTTTGACTATTGCATTACATGGTCATGGTATTTAGAGGCGTTTCCCCTAGTGGAGCATCTTTTAAACATTAATGCGATGCTTTTCTAGCATTAATCTCTACACTCTAAAAACAGAAGGCATTTTGTCTGTTTCTCAGATATGATCTTCTGTAGACTCATTGTAACACAACACTCAGTCTAGTCTCCCTGGGAAAATGAAACTATATGAGCTCTTATTCACGGTATTACCAACTTAAATTTTACTGGAAGGACAATAGGCTTTGGGGGATAGACGAACAGCCTCTTCAATGAGTTGTACTGTTGTTTAAAGTGTTTTGAATCGTTTCACTGCTGAAACATTGAGAAAAAAAAAAATCTTTCTAAAATGTTTAGAAGATAAAATTTCCAGAAAACATGATTTGTGGAAATTTAGATCTATAGGAGCTTTATACAGCTTTATACTGTGCATGCCATTGAAGAGACTTTAAATCTGTCCTTCACAGACTCGTTTTCATTCACAGCAAAAATCAAATAAGACGCTAAAGTGAATGTCTATTGGACTGCTGATTTCCTGTTTGCCTCAGGGTGTAGATAAGCTTTCAGCCATATGTGCTGTCTGGTAAAGAGTCCTCAACATCATTTTTACTTTATTTTTTAAATGATTTTGAACATGCTTGTGCTGTTTTTTTCCTGAGCTGTGAACAAGATTTGCTCCAAAACCTAGTGTGCCTACTGCCTACATTGGCAGCTACCTTCTAAGGGGCCATTTAAACAGAAATGTCTGTGCGTTGAAAAAGCTAGACTCCGCAACAAATGGAACAGAATGCAGGTGTTGCAAGATGCGTTTTTAAGTTTAATTTCTTTTAAAGGTGCATCCAGTAATTTTTTCCTCCATTTATCAAGTTTTACTCCTAAAGAAATAAATAGCAATTTTGACAGGAATTGTCGCAAGGCGTCACTGTAAGTCCTACATAACACAAACAAAAAAGTGCTCCTTTAAATTTACACAGTGTCTTAAAAATATGGTGCACGTGCAAGTAAAAAAAAAAAAAAAAAGAACAGTAAACAGTAAAAACACAACAGTAAAATACATCTGTCTAGCGCATGTTTGCTTTGAAAAGCAACATGCGCAAAAACGCATTCGGTGTGTCTGAAATGGAATACTCTACATAAGGCAATAACTCCATCCCAGTAGCGTGCCACACAGGAGACTAGACTCTCAATTCATTTACATGTTAGCATGTTGCTAAGCTAATGCCGTGATTCTCTTAATATGCAAAAATATAAATAAAAAAATAATAATACATAAATGAATACAAAAAATACATAGCACAAGCAAATATTAGATAAAATAATACATTTTAAGTACACTTAACTATTTTGATTCTTCTTAGTATCTAATAAAATATTTATAATCTAGCCTCATCTGCTATCTTGGATTTATTTTTTCACTATTATCAGACTGCTTTCTTTGCAGTGGATACCAATGGATGTGATGATGTGTTAGTATTTGTGCAGAAAGTATGTAGGTAAAATAGTGCCTAAATGATTTGCATGCGCAGAGTAAGGTTTGTGAAAGCGTAAATCAAATCAAAGAACATTTTGTAAAGGTGAAAATCAAGTTTCAAGCATTAAAAAAAAACAAAACAACAAAAAACAATTATTAGCAATACTTTAATGCGTTGTATAAGTGTAATTCATGTGTTGTGAATCTGTAATTTCATATTAACACAAAGTAAATTGTGGTCTGTATTCTTCTTGTGACTTTTTTTCACGCTTACACTTTTGGCACTGTTTTTGCACCTAAACATGGCCATATTAAACTTAAATATTAATACATACACTTTCTTTTATTGTAAGAGTAAAGTTGAGCTGACATTTTATTGATATAAATATGATTCTCAATCTGGTGTTCAAATGTTTCTTCTTGTTGCTGTTCATTATTTTAATTATATTTTAATTACTTTCAATTATCATTGGCATGGCAAATGGGTGGATGGATAAATGGAACTGGCTGCTATCATAGAACTAATTCTAGAAAAGAAAATTATATAAATAAACTCTGTTTATCTATCTGTTCAGAGAGTTTCGTTTTATGTGGCTTACTTTATTAATTTGTTTTCTTGCAGGAGTTCTATGATACCAGCTAATTCATCAAAATGCCTGCCAATGATAATTAAATGTAAATATAATTAAAATTGCCTAATGAACAGCAGCAAGAAGAAACATTTGAACGGCAGATAGAGAATTATATATATATCAATAAATGGTGTCGGCTCAACTATACTCTCACAATAAAAGCATGTGTATGTGTTAATATTTCAGTTTAATATTTAAGAGAGAAGAGACACCCAGAGGCACGACACTTGGCCATATGAAGAAGCAGCTGTCTGTCACGTTCATAAACCAATCAGGTCAGAGTAAACCGGTCAAGGAAAACCTCATTTGATTGGATACTAGAAGCAGGCAGACCCGCCTTCCTCCTGTGCTTGCAAAACTCTTTTCAGTGAGAAATTTGTGCCAAAAGTGTGAGCTCAACAAAAGGGAAGACGGAACAGTGTATCGGATTATTTCTGGAAAATGTTTATGCCACAAACACAAGTCATTTGCATGTTTGCAGTAGTTTATTTTACACATACAGATTGATTCTATGCGGTCAATCAGTTTTGCTGTTCATTGCACCCTTTCTTTGCTTGCATATCGCTGATTGCAAGTTTGCAATGTTTTTGGTTACGTTTAGGCGCATAAGCTGTGCCAAAAGTGTAAGCGCGAAAAAAAACAAAAAAGTCAGAAGAATACAGACCACATTTACTTGGTGTTAATATGAAATTGCAAATTCACAACAAATGACTTACACTTAAGAAAGCATTAAAGTGTTGCTAATATTTTTTCTTACGCTTACAACTTGATTTACACCTTTACAAAACCTTCTGTGTGCATGCAATTTATTTTTATGCTTGGAATTTAATTTACGCATTCACAAATCTTATTCTGTGCATGGCAATTTTTCTATCACGCTTGTAACTTCATTTACGCTTTTAAAAAATCTAACTATTTTACCTTCATAAAAAAAGAGGTATCTTTGGAGGCAACATAATTAAGATTCCTAATTTGTGGAACACATTTTTGAACCAAGACCATATCTGTGACGTCTTTAAATGCTACCTCTGTAGGCAGCTCACTAGGTTTTCGAACAGAGCAATACAATTTTCCCTGATTTAAATGTTTTCACTGCTTTTATTGTACTTAGTTAAATTTGGCAGTGTTATGGACAAAAAACATTTTAATTGTGCTGTAGACCCCCATTCTTCATTTATAGTTTATTTTTCATAGCATAACAAAGTTCCCTAGAGGCTGATCAGACAGCCAGCTATAAGTCGTGGAGCCTGCACGACGATAAAGGTATCAAGCGTGACTTCACAAGGTCTAGATTGGCCTGTTGTTACACTTCCTCAGAAACCTCATACCTCATTGCAGTGCTTGCATAATGTTTTTTCTGATGGGCTGTACTTACCACGTGTAGTGTATGGTTTCTCATGTGTCTCTGCCAGTGTATACTGTCCTTATCTGACTTAAGGTGGACAATGGAAGTGCTGTAAGGGGGTGGCTGAGCAGGGATAAGGGTTTCAGGTGAAGCTTTGTCATCTTTTGTGTGGTTTCCACATATTAATCTATGAGCTCATTAGTCTCTCTCTCTCTCTCTCTCTCTCTCTCTCTCTCTCTCTCTCTCTCTCTCTCTCTCTCTTACAGTTCGTTGGAAGCAGAGGAAGCCCAGAAATCAAAGGGTAAGTCTTGTCCCCCTTTCATTTGCTTCAAAGAACCTTTTTATGAAACACATTTCTTTTCTCTTTGCTCCATTGTGCCTCACTTTCCTTTTTTAAAAGAGTGGAGAGACAGTGCTGTCCACACATACAGCTGGAGAGAATCTTGTGAAACACACAAACAGGCTCACAACACAGATGTGCTGTTATTCAGAGAGAGATCAACTCCCTGACAATTCAAGATCTCTGTTTCTTGAGGGTAGTGATACTCTTATGTCAGGCCCCCTGGCCAGATTCGGACCTGGCAGGGTCTGGAATTTTGGCAGGGAATTGCTGCGTAAGAACCTAGTCTACATTGCAGTGATGCGACACAACAAACTACAATGATTCCAATTGCAAACTGCTGCATGTTCGCTTTCAGTGTGAACAGCCTTGTTGATTATAATGGGAGCATTGTAGTTTTGTTGCATTGTTTGCTTACAGTGTAGATGGACTGTTAATTGTCCAGATACAATAAAACATGTACTTTAAATACATAAGGAACTGAATATTTAACTGAATATTGCTGAATTCGATTATCTCTTACATCTTAATTTACTTGCACTTTAAAAGTTATATTTTAGTAGTACTAATACAATAATTGAATCTTTTTAAAATGTCATGTACTGTAAATGCTGTAGTTCGACTGAAATTGTACCAATCCATTCTTTGCTCAGTCGGACTTACAGATCTAGATGATGCGATTATATCTTGGCTTCGTCCAGCATGTATACACCCTAATCTGACCACAGTTTGACAAGCTTTTTCTCCACATTTCAGAGCATGCCTTGCATGCATGCTTTGAAAGACAAAGGTGATGTGCTGCGTGTATTCTAAATGTCGGCTGATGTCCTTCCTTCATTTACAGTTATACATTGTGACATGTATACTTTGATAAACAGATGAAGACTTTTTTTGAATGCATTTGTGTGCAATTGAGGTTTGAATATTTCAATTTAGATGTCTTTTTTTTTTTCTGGAAAATATAACGTTTTTTAAAGACTTATTATAAAAATGGTTATCAAAAAAAATGGTAATCCAATGGTTACTTATAAAAGATATTTTAATCAGCACTTATGATGGTTTTGAAGAATGAGGTGATAAAAATGTAGCTCTTCTTTGTAAGCATGTGCACAAGTAATTGATTAATCGAGTACTCGTTCAACTTTAAATATTAGAATATTGCAAATAAAAAAAAAAAATGTTGTGCCTTTGCATGCCGTGAGCAACATTTAAACTGCTTCTCTCACCTAAATTTTACCATTAGTTCTCCCAAAAAGAACATTCTGCCATTATTTAAAGTATTTGTATTGCTTCAGAAGACTTGGAATATATGTTTCTGCATGAGTGCAAATGTCTTATTTCTGCATGTGCTCATTTTTTCAATAGAAAATTTGGTTCAAAAGTTGAAGGTTGAACTTAAATTCTAAATTTCAAGTAATCGATTACTCGCTTTTTTTGTGTGTTTATGTGTCAACTACAAAATTACTCTAAATGCCCATCCCTAGTCCTTTGGTTGTTGGTTACTGCATTTTAAAAGTTAATTAAAAGATAATTGCCAAATTATTAGTTAATTATGATTACTCTTACCAGGTCATTTTATTATTTGTCCCCTGGTCACCAAGTTTTTTTAAGTGGCCTCTAAGCAAAGTAATTTGAGTATCCTTGTTTTAAGAGGTTGTTCGAGTTTCTGTGCTGCATTATATTTCTCTCCTTTATGAAATGTTCCATAGAGAGTACAATGCGGTGAGGTAATTCGTTTGAATGTGTGAACTCAGCAAATTTTTGGATTTGTTCACATCACTAAAAGCTCTGGAGGAGTTAAGCATTTTTGTGAAGTCAGCTTGCATTTCTTTGGAAAGTCAACCCACCCCTTGAGGATCAAAAGCAATCTGATTGACAATACAGTAAAAAAACATAAAGGTCAAACTGGACAAGGCCAATACTATCATCGGTTTCAAAAGAGCTGACTCATGGACCACCTATTGTTTTACTGCATTATTAAAACAGAAACAGAAAATACATTACTGCTGTACAGTACACACAGACTCTTAAAAACACTGTGCAGAGAGCAATTCTAGGGGATAAATATCAGTTCTTATAAAAAGAGTCTGAGAGTGAAAACAACAGGAACTGTTAATTGACAGGTGAAATTGATGCTTGAGTTTTCAAGGGCATTGAGGACCATGTTCTTTTGCAGGAGTGAGAGGGTTTATATGGGTTCGGAGCTTCACATTTAAAGCCGATACACTCATCAGAAGCTCATCCAAGACCGTTGAATGGCTCATCTGTTCCACTGCAGCGGCACATGAAGTTTTACCACAAAATGATGAAAAATATCAGCTAGAGAAAGGCGAATGCTAATTCAGTACACACATTTTCACTCACCGAGAAAAAAGTAGTTTTTTCTATTATGTGTGATGCCTAACTGCTGTGTTGCAGATCATGGTTGACAAATGGCAGCAATAGCTAAACAACAGGCCCATTTCCTGCTTCCCTTTGCTTGAAGGTAAAGTGTGAAATGTATGTGTCTCTAGTGGTAACAAATGGAATTGCAAAAAACAATGGTTGTTTTCAAACAGGACTCCCAAACACTCTGCTGTCTTCCATTGGTCAGCCAAACAGATAGTCCAGCCCCAAACTCACGCCATTAGTAGAGCCAGTATTGTTGTGTCGGACTGGTCTGGATACTCAGAGCAAATGTTTTGATGGTGCCAGAGTGTTTTAAATTTTCAGGAGAACCAACCTACCAAGGACTTACTTATAGTTCTCAAATTAAGCTGGGATAGAAAGTATTTTAATATCGAAAAAATGACACACTTCACCTTTAATATCACCAACCTTTTTGATGATGTGAACCATTTAAGAGAGTTGGAAGAGAGGCAAAGCAAGTGAAAGTGTGCAAGTTGTGGTTGTGTTAGGTTTCCATTACTTTTTCCTAGTTAGCAATATATTTTTAGCATTTTGACATTTGCAGTTGTGATGTAACATGCCTCCCAATGTAATGTTAAGTTAAATATTTTACTGTACATGCAAACTATGCCGCTCCAATCATAAACAACCATTTTCGACTGGTTGTGTTGCAATAGTTCAGGCATTAAGAGTGCATGAGTGCTCATTTTCACACATTTGCTTTTACCCAGAGAACTGGTCTTACCACGCTTTCACTGAACAGGTGGTTTTCGTATGTCCATTACTTTGTGGCCCAAACAGTGTGCTGGTGTCAAGAGATGTACTTAACGATAAGTGTTTCTAGAAGAGCATAGAGTGTGTGTGTGTGTGTGTGTGTGTGTGTGTGTGTGTGTGTGTGTGTGTGAATGTGTAGGTCTCTGTAAGAGGGTTATTTTTCTATTGAATCACAAAAGCAAAACAAACTGTGGCACTAACCTCATGGGAGAGTGACTTCATTCAGTGCATTTGATGTTTTATGCAGTAAGAGTAAAGTTTATTGCACGTTGAAACAACAAAACTGAAACAGATGGATAATGACTTCAAATGAACTGATGGCCTGGATAGCTGCATGTATACATTTGTGTTTGTGCACGCTCTGACATTCCTGTGTGTTTCCGTGTGTTGACAGACAACTGGAAATCAGATGACGACGCCAAAACCGGTGTGCCTGCCAAGATGTCTCTTTCAAAAGTAAGTGCTCTTTGTCCTTAAATGCAGCAATAGACATCTGATTCGGCTGTCACCATGCATCACCTCTCCTCTCATTTTCTTTTTCTCTCTCACAAACAAATTTACACCATTGGTTGAGCCAAATGTTGACTTACCAGACAGCTCAAACAAAATGCCACAGAGCATACACTCTTCATAAGTCAACCTATGAATGGCTTAGTTGTACAGTACAGTGATTGTCTCTGCACATTATACTGTGATAATATAAATTATTTTAACCAAAAATTAGATGCTTTACCTTTAATTGCTGGCCTGAAAAGCAGTTCATATTGAAAACATCAGTATTCTGATAGAATGTTACAACTCTTTAACAACCACAACTTTACAACCCAAAGACAAAGTCATGTCTTCCCTTTCAAGTTATGATTAAGATGTATGCGTCATGTTATTATGTAGACATCTGGTCATCCAATTTCATGACAGGAAATGATTTTTGAAGATCTTTACACTGAATTAAATGGATTGCTGTCAGACGAGCTCTGCAGTTGTTCTGAATGGAGCTCTCTGTAATGCCTGTCAGCTGTGTGCCATTATGAGAATGTCTGAAATTTGGACTTGAAGATGTCCAGGTGTCCTCAAGGACACTTGAGCGAATACACCATCGTTTTTGTACCCAGAATGTTTTGGCTCCACACGCAAGGCTCAATATATCTTTTTTGCTCTGTCAAGAGACTGTAGGAGTGGATTCACAGCCCTTCAGATGTCTCCTTTAGCACTAAATAATAAATGTAATACATTACCGGATCACATTTTTCAGTTAAAATCTTGTTTGAAGAAGGGAATGATCTAGAGTTTTACTAGCTGCACGTCAGATGAAAATACTGAAGTCTGAAAAAGGAATGTTTCAAGTTCAAAACAAGTCAAGCTGTCGCAACAGCATCTGTGACATGCAGTCAATTGCCACAGACAATAATTTTTACTTGTTCCTCATTTTGTAAAAGCAAACAAAAATCATATATACAATAATACACTTACAATGGAAGTTTATGGGGAAAGGCATTCCAAAACAGAAATGTGCAACTTGTACTTATTAGGGATGACCCGATACCAATACTGGTATCTGAATCAGGTCCGATACCACACTCATGTACTCTTACTCGTGCTCATAAAAATGCTCAGATACAAAAAAAACTATACCATCTGATATACGAATGTCATTACGTAAACAGCCAGCACACAAATTCTAATCACGTTATGTCCTGGTGAGATTATTTAACCACAAAAGCTGCAATTTAATGAGATAAATATATAGTTTACTTTGCATGTGCAGCGTGCTTCAAATGTGAGCAGAGCACTAGTGAATGTCTGGATAAAGTGTTGTGCTGACTCTGGCTGCTCTACACGTACTTTTTTTTTCTCCCCAATTTGGAATGCCCAATTCCCATTGCACATACCTTTTAAAGCTACTCCTTGGCTCATACTGGGAAAACACCGTCATGAGCATTGAGGGCTCTGTTTGTTGCAGATGACAGCAAACAGAGCGCAAATACATTGTAGCACGAGGTACATTCAGAGTACATACTTATTTAATTAAATAGCAGGCTTTTGCAGTTTAATAATCACTTTGAGTCACGTAGCGCCCGGATTTTTCAGACTGAAATGCTACTGTTGTCACACAGAAACGCTTCAAAATAAAAGCTCTGTCAAAATAAAAGCTCCATTTAAATGAAAAAAAGGACAGAAATATATCACTGTTGTAAAGTTATGTAATATTTACTGTATTACTACTACTACTACTACCACTACTACTGATAATAATAATGAAAAATCAATGATAATTGTATTATATTTAAGCAATATATCACATCTTTGATGCTCTGTTGTGCAGCACTATGTTTGACAAAAATAATCCAATGCTGTATTTTGGATTGTGCTGTATAAAAAATAATACAACATTATGTTGAAAATGAATTGTTATTTTCAGTTGATTAAAGTTTTAATTCATTTATTTAAATGCCATTTTGATGATAAAATTGAAATAATCTGTTGATATGAAGTTCAGAGAAAAATAAAACAAAAAATCAGGTATCAGCCGCGGCGAGTAAGCAGTACATTTCTAAAATTTCCTTAATTGTTAGTAGTGGCACTACTGTTATAGGTAGATGAACGGCTATGCATTAAAGTGCAACAGTAGGGTTCTGAAAGTAAAAATCCAATTCATTATCTCCATATTAATTGCATAATAACATTATTATATTCTACAATAATAATAATAATAGTAGTTAATTTTATATTAGCATAATATAGTATAATATTCAGTTTGGCTTGGCTGGGTTCTGTTTTATTGCACGATTCTACGTTTAGTGTGAAGACTTAAGGTGCATGTGTTTTATGTTTGCTCTATAAGTGACATGAACAAAACAGACAGTTATATTGCTAATAAAAAAAGCCCTACCTGTGGGTGGACTTTTCTCTATATTATCCCTTTTAAGGCTGTCAAATTAAAATTCTAATATTCGTCGAATTTAACATACAAACGCACATTCAAATGCTAAAACTGTGCATTCTAATTTTGGATGTTTGCCAAGCACTGACGATGGCTCCAGACCGGTTGCGTTCTTGCACTAAAAAGGCTAGATGCAGTGCAACAAGTACAGTATAACAGAACGCAGGTGTCTCGGGATGCATTTTTAATGGTTGAAGTTCTTTTTAACTTGACAATGCATCTAAAAAACACAGCGCTCCTACACGAGATGCTGAATAAACTAAAAAACAAACGAGTGGAAACTAGATGGACATCAAAGACGTCCATCTAGAGCTGGTTTACATAGAAAAAAACAATTGGTAAACTGTGTGGATGAATGCAGAAGCATTTGCTGTGTCGACCCCTTAAGTGGAGGTCTTTGGCAGTTGCATTTTGCTCTAATATAGGTGTTTTTTTTTTTTGTTTTTTTTTTTAGATAAAGCAATGGGTTTTAAAACACTTTGTGAGGGAAAGGAGTTCAATTTAAAAATGTGCATCTCAAGATCTTCGTATTCTGTTCCATTCTGTTGTACTCCGTCTGTTTAAACAGCCCCTGTCTGGGCTCAGATCAGCCGAATACCATTACATTTATGCATTTGGCAGATGCTTTTATCCAAAGCGACTTACAGTGCACTTATTACAGGGACAATTCCCCTGGAGCAACCTGGAGTTAAGTGCCTTGCTCAAGGACACAATGGTGGTGGCTGTGGGGATCGAACCAGCAACCTTCAAAATAAAAGCTCCATTTAAATGAAAAAAAGGACAGAAATATAATATTATACTGTATATACAAAACTCTTCATCTGGCGAATCTATAGGCTATAAAAAGCTTCATTTGGTAATTACTAACATAAAGAGCAAATCCCTGGTGTATTTCGGGCTTGTTTATAGTTAAAAGTCCAGCGTTATGCACCAAATCTGAATTTTTCTGGTTATTATTGGGACTTTGGTTGCACACTAACTTCTTTAGGGATTTTATTCATTTTGGACTCTTGTAGCCTCAATGTCTGTGCCTGTCATAGTAAGGAAAGACAAAGAAATGTTTAATCATTCTATGAATCGATAAAACTTTTTTTTTTTTTTAAATATCAGCCGATTAATCGGTTATTGGCCTTTTCCACCACCTTGGTTATCGATATCGGTAAAATCCACTATTGTTCGACCTCTACTGTATACACATACTAACACATTTAAGTTTATTTATTTTAGCATTTTTCCTGATGCCGAGGCTGGTCCTACTTGTGTCCATTTTAAATGCTTTCATGTAAACATGATTATTTTTCAAACAGACACAGATACAGTCAGTAGAGCTGATCTTGTATATAACACAGAGAAGTTATTGAATGAGTCACACCTCAGTTCTGACATTTTTCTCTCTCTCTCCCCCTCATAGTGAGTGAATCAAGAGTGGCCAAAACCACTCTGACCTCTGTGCCCTTTGTTAAGTCCCTCTCTCCCACCGGCTTCATTATATCTTAATACAACAGCTTTTCTCAGGCACTGTGTGTCTATGTGTGTGTGTGTGTGTTGGGACCCCTGCAGCCCCGGATAGCACCTCTTGCTTTGCCCAGCATGGCTTTGTAAAGGACTTCACAAAACTGCCTGGCTCTGAATGGCTAATTGTGAGAGCAGAATGGACCATCCTTGGGGGATCAGTTTAATGTGGAAAGTACCCATGCCTCCTTGCTTTCTGCACTTTAATGTGCCGGTATTCTTACTGTTTTTTTCTTTTCCCTTTGGACACCAGGGGCTGGAGAAGACCGACGCCTCACCTACCCCAAAGAACCAGGAAGAAGACATTACCCACAGTGCCAAGCAACAAAGAGACCAAATCAACAACGAGAAGAGGAGAGTTTCCACCAGGTAATTATGGGTAAAAATGGATTGCCAGCTAGTTTGTTTAGCCTATGTCTAGTTTGGAGTTCATTTGTATACAGTACCTCTGAGGTGATTCACACAAGCTTTGTTCTTGGAGTTTATAATCCTCAGTGCTGATTGAGTTTTGTATTGTTTTCTGCCAGAAGGGCAGTGAGTCACATCAGATGAATGCAAAATGCCTGTCTGTGAGATAAGCATCTCTCTGAAGCCTGCTGTGTGTGTGTGTGTGTGTGTGTGTGTGTGTGTGTGTGTGTGTGTGTGTTTTGAGTGTATGACTGTGTTCATTCTTTGTAATAAGCTTTCCAGAAGTTAAACCAGTAGCTCAACCATGGCATGTGTGTGAGGTTAATAAAGGAATAGTTCACCCAAAAATTAAAATCATAGTCATAATTTACCCTTATGTCATTACAAACCTTTATGACTTTCTCTCTTTGCAAAGGAATTTTTTTTAAGAATATCAGCCCATTTTTAATACAATGACAGTGGATAGTAAATCACTTTTAAAGCTTAAAAAATTACCCAAAAGTATCATAAAAGTTTACATGCATCTTGTGCATCATATTCCAATTCTTCTGAAGGGAAGCAATTGGTTTTGGTGAAAAAAGAAAAGAAAAAGAAATGCAAGTCATTTTTCAGTTCATGAGAACTATAAACGAAGCTCATTCACAGTGGCTCACATTTTCATGCAAGAACTTGTTGTTTAAAGCTAAAAATGGGTTGTTTTTTCACCAAAACCTTTAATATTCCCTCTGTGTTGAAATACGCTGTGTGTGTGTGTGTGTGTGTGTGTGTGTGTGTGTGTGTTAGGGTACGTGCTCAGCTATACTGTAATTTCAGGACAAAATTTTCCCCAATGTGAGAAAAATCTGAGACATACTAAATAGTTTTAATTAAAATCTAAAAAAATCCAAAAGGATTGCTATAAAGGTTAGGTTTAGGGGTATGGGTACGGTTAGGGGGTACAAAATATCAGTAGCTCAGACAATAGCAGTCAATTGAAAGTCATCACCAAAACCATGTTGAAATAGTTTGGGGACAAATTGGTCTCCCAAAAATGTGCTAATCTGACAAAACCTCCTTTTGGATACATTTGAGGAGGTCCTCAATAGGAAAATGTATTAATACATTTAGCAAACACATTTTTATTTTTTTTTTAAATGCAGACATTTATCTTTTACCTGTAAGCACAGGGTTTGGTTGAAGGTTAGTCTATACTGTAGTAATTATTATTGCTTTATACAATAGAGGTCTATGGTATATCCCTATTTAGATAGCCAAGTAAACGTGTGTGTTTGTGTGGGTGGCTTGCACACATGTTTCTAGAACGTAGGGAGTCTGATTTATTGGTGATTATAGATCTGGTTCTCATTACACTAAAGAACAGACCTCTGCTACCCTTCACTGGTTGGTTGCGTCATGCCCAAGTGCTCCACATTACAGATCTTTCTCAGCACTGTCTGGACTGTCTCAAGCAGTCACAAACTGAGGGGTTCTGGGTTTTCACCAACAACTGCTGTTCTGAAGCGCAAGCAGGATGGTTGTAGGGTTTTGATAGTGTTACTGTATTGAAGAATGAGATCTGCTATAAATTTAGCTTTTTGTAGGAACTTTATACTCCGTTCTGGATCCAATCTGATCTGGCTCCATTCTCTTAGCAGGGGTCTTCTAGTTATTTTTATTTTTTTTTAAGTCTGATGTGGTTTAAAACTACAATATCCAGGTCCTCTACACTCAACATACACGTGTGTGTGTGTGTGTGTGTGTGTGTGTGTGTGTGTGTGTGTGTGTGTGTGTGATTCTGGTTCACTGGCATACAGTTCACTATGAGCGGCAGTTTTCAAATCTTAAGTTAACAGTGCTTTTATCTTCTGGGTGTAGCTTTACAGTCCTAGTCCAGAGGCTTTGGACTCACACAAATTGCTTTGAAGTGAGGGTGTAAAACATAAGGGTGATTGTTTGCGTGTGTGGTTTTAGGTTTGTGTGTTATCAATGACAGTGTGATATTCGTGTATTCACTTATCAGCTAGTGTGAGTTAATAGCGTAGATCATTGGGTCACAACCCAAAAATGGGTGATAGATCTGTTCTGATAGGGTCATGGACAATACTACTAATGCAAATAATAAAAAGCACCTTGCCATGTTAGTATGTGTAGTGTGGCAGAATATTATAAATAGACTTAACAACCTTTAAAAGGGAGGGGAAAAAAACAGTTCCCATATCTTAATATCAAAGGTTGTACAATCAAATGTCCAGTATGGTATTGTGATGCAAATTAATCTGTCACATGGTAGAAGCTAGCCAAATTAGGTAGATGCCATATGGAAAAGCTGTCTGACATACCCTCATCCTCAAAAACTAGGAACAAAACTAGGCCAGGTATAAAAAATATGAATTTAATAGAAACCAGAATTGCCAGTTTTCCAATTTAGCCTATGTCATGTTAATAATTTTGCATATGTTTGGGCCTTTTTATTTATTTGTAATATTTATACATTTACATTTTTGGTTTAGTTTGATTTAGTTATGTTTGAAGTAGATTTTTGTTTGCTTTTGTACAATGAATTTTGGTACTGCATTGTCCAGTTAATATACAATGTAAAATTTGGGCCCTGAAGCAAAACTAGGTAAGAACCACTATTATACTGTATATTATATTATATACAACAGTTAGTTCCGGTCCTTGAATCTGATTGGACGAGAGATGTTCCATGAGTACTTTTGTCTCACAACATCAGCCCTCAGACGCTTCACTCTGCTTGTGTTTGTGGCATTCTAAACTAAAGTGTTAGAGCAGCGCAGATGTGTAAAAGAGCTAGATGTGTGTCTTTTTATTATTATGAGCCAGTAAAGTTTGACGTGCATTGAGTCAGACCACGTCAGTTAACAAGTGGTTTCTTTGAAGTTATCTGCATTGTCACTCACTCCATGATCACTCTGATTACTACTACAACATTTACAACTGGGAAATACAGTTAAACTAACAGCGTCAGTGTTAAGGCTAATAATCACAGCTGAGATACACAACAGATGGGGGGGGGCATTGAGTTGACGTGCATTGAGTCAGCGCTGACAGTCAGCGTGCAGTTTCTTTGAAGTCATCAGCACTGTCTCTCACTCCATTGTCGCTCAGATTACTACTACACTACAGCTTCAGCATTAAGACTTATCACAGCTGAGTGACACAATAGACTGATTAATCACACAAACTCAAGGCGCTTACCTTTTTCCGAAGTTTCTGAACATGGCGGCGGTGAGAACGGTTTCTATAGTGAATGACCCTTGTGGAGGCTTGTGTGCATCTTTTGAACTAGCAAAGGCAGATTCTGATCAACTGCGTTTTTTGTGACAGTCCTTAGTTTTTCCTCAATTTTTGTTTAGTTGTTCATTGAACTGTTGTATTTAAGCAATATCAAACTCGCAGTTATGCTATATGGTCCTAAATCAGCATGGCTGTGACTAACTGTGGCCAACTACAGCACTCTTGCTCGTGTGATATTACTTAAGTATATTATGTTTTCTTTGTGTGTTTGTGTTGAGCGTGTGTCTTCCCTTTGGTGGAGTTTGAACCAAATGCTCTTCCTCACTTTCGTTCTTTGGCTGCAAACATCGCTATGACTCACTTTAATATGTGTAAACATTCACAGTGATTACCTTTGGAAAGCTGCCTGATTTTTTATGAAAAAAACATTACAGAACATTATCAGAGCAGCTGTTTTCATTTGTTTATTTGACCCAAAGGTTCAGTTAGGCTAATTAATGGTAATGCTCACAATGAACACACAAATTATTATTTTTTGTCTTATGAACCTCCACAGCCCAATCGGTGAGCCTCAAGTACACCTTAATCGACACCAAACCAGAAATGTGTTCCTTTTGACTCAAAGTGGATATCATTTAGCACTATCAACTATTAACTTTAATAAAGTGCCCATTGCTACAATTATTCACTTTTAAACTAAAACCATCAGTACTGGATGAAGAACAAACTCGGCTAGTAGCTTTCTCTCTCTTTAAACGACACCTGAGCTTGTTTTTCACAGGTTTTGAGAGTTCTTGGTGCAAACATAAAGAAACTAACTCTAAGAAAGACCTAAGGGCAAATTTGTGTATAAATGTAATCCAAATGGGACGTTTAACAGAAGTCATTTGCACTCTTTGTGTAGTGAAATTTAAATACTGTTCAATAGAAGCTCACAAGTAAGAAGTGTCACCCACAAGTAAATACACTAATTTGTACACAGTTTATGTTATGACTTAAAGGTAACAAAGACTTACAGGCTTAACAAAAGAAAAACTGAAATCTTTAATTCCCCTTTGGACTCTGCTTAAGTACCCCCTGGTTGGGAATTTTTGGTATGATGTGTTTTGTTTAAAAATGTCGTAGTATGTTACTAGCAAAAGTTTCTCAAATAGTGTATCCCTTGTCTCTGTCTCTATATCTGCAGTGACAGTCACTCCCAGTTTTCCTCATCAGATGAGGGTGAGAAAAGTTCTGAAGAAAGACAGGATGAGGAGAAGATCTCCTGCTCTCAGGCCTTCACTGCAGGATATGAGGATGAGGAGAAAGGGAAGGAAGATGAGAAGGTGAGAGAGAAAATGTAAAGCAGTCAGTGCTGTACAACAGCCTAGACTGAGGATGATTTCATGATGTATCTGGCTGCTCCACACTGCTTCAGTATTCCAGATCATCAGATAAAGTGTTTGAGTGTTCCAGAGAAACCACATTTATCAAAGTTTTGCTTATCAGTGCTGTGCTAATGTTGCGTTCTGTCATGGTGAGTTATCAGCAGACCCAGAATTTGCAGGAAAATCTGCGGAATTTTGTTGAATGGATTTAAACATGGTATAAAATCAATTCAACAGAGCTTAGAGTACTTCTTGCTTTCTATTAGCTACAAATATTATTAAATTGGCACATTGCCGTTGTGCTTTCTCAGCAAATATGTATATATGAGATGAATCTGATTAATTAATCTGCAAAAATTTTAATCAGTTGACAGCCTTAATACAAATGTATTATTATTATTATTATATATTATATATTTAATCGATACTGTTTGGTATTTAATGAAATATACTGTGTTTATTTATAATCAACATTTTTCTCGAATCCTCTGCTATTTTGGATGAATGTTTTTACTGAGGTTGTCAAAATACATGATTGGATTGCCTTCTTCATGAAAGATACACAGTACATGAGATGCCTGTACAAATGTCACCAAAAGAAGGTAGCATAATTGTAGCATAAATTAAAATGCTGTCTAGATAGGCAGCTTGCTATGTTTTGGAACAGAGCTTGAACTGTGCTTCTCTGACAGTAATGGCTTCTCATAACACTCCTCATTCATCTCTGCCTGAATGTCTTACTGTAGTGTCCTCATTAATGTGGATGTACAGTGGCTCCAGACATCCTCTCAATTCCCTCATGACACAATACTGTTTCTGCAACAAAACAGACAGCCAGATGAACCCTCCTCCCTCATTCTCTCTCTCTCTGGTTCACTGTGCCTCTGCATTCCTCCCTTCTCTGAGAGTGTGTTTGGTTGTGTTGCTGTTAAGCAGACCACCAGCCATGCTTTTCACTCCTTCACTCACACTCTGTTTCTGTCTCTCTCTCTCTCTTTCTTTCTCTTTGGGAAGAGAGTTTGGGTGCCTGTATTCAGGAGAAGGATATTAATGGTCTCTAGGTCAGCACTTGTGACGTTTTGCATGTTTTGTTTTTTTTACCCCAAAAGGAGAGCTGCAGTCTGTTATTTGCTTCTTTTTTCTTGTAATTGCTGGCAAAAACTTTAAGCAGCGATGGATCTCTCAGAACAGATCAGAATGAGCTTTATATATATACACTGGGACAAGGACAGAAAGAGATGTGGAAGGTCAGATGTACAACTAAACAAGAGGATAAGTACATCAGAGTCTCTAGTTTGAGAAATAGACGCCTCACATGTCCTCAGCTGACAGCTTCATTGAATTCTACGCGCTCAACACAGGTTTCATGTACAACAGTAAAGAGAAGACTCAGGGGTGCAGGACTTATGGGAAGAATTGCAAAGAAAAAGCCACTTTTGAAACAGAAAAACAAAAAGAAAAGGTTAGAGTGGGCAAAGAAACACAGACATTGGACAACAGATAATTGGAAAAGAGTGTTATGGATCTTAACCCCATTGAGCTTTTGTGGGATCAGCTAGACTGTAAGGTGCGTGAGAAGTGCCCGACAAGACAGCCACATCTATGGCATGTGCTACATGAAGCGTGGGATGAAATGTCACCTGAGTATCTGGACAAACTGACAGCTAGAATGCCAAGGATCTGCAAATTGATGCACGAACCCACCAAATTGGGTTCTGAACTTGCGACTACATTGGTACAGCTAGTAAAAACATGCATCAAACATCCACACTAACCCAGCCTTGTGTTTTTTTTTGTTTTTTTTTTTAAGATATGCAGCCAATAACCTACAAAAAAGGAAGTCTTAAATAATGCCTAAACTAAAGACTCTGCTAACCAAAATCTCGATACATGTGTTAACGGACTGTGATAATGGCCTACTCGGACAACGCATTGTTTCCTAGAGCTGGCTGAAAATACTCAAAACAAACACAAGCAGTGTATCTATCAACCACAAATAATATAATATGGAGCACCAGCTGTCAGAGTTGCATTTGAGTGACATCACCTCCCCTCTTCGAATGATTGGCTAGAGGAGGAGCTGTCAAGAGCTAGTGGACCAATAGGGATGCAAAACGGCCCCTGATTTACATAAAACACTACTCACAAGTGTTGGAAAACCAAGCACAGAACTTGGTAACAAAAGCAAAGAAAAATGCAGCCTAAGCAACAAAAAAATTCAAATATGAGCAAAATTGTCAAAAAGCACAAAAAAACAGTCATATAACCAAGGAAAACATTATTTTGTTTGCAATTCTGATGACTTTGCTTTAATTTTTCTGTTGTTTTTTTGCAGCATATTTGAAATGTGTTTATATATTTTTGATTCGTGCTTATTATTTTTGGATCTGTGACTGCAATACTTTTGACAGGATTTTGATCCCATAGATCTGCTGCTAATGTCTTCGTGGCAGAAACCACAGGACACCTTCAGGGGTCTTGTAGATTCCATGCCCCTCTCTCTCTCTATATATATACTGAATATATATAATGTCAGAGCCTGTAGTAAATTATATCTTCATATTTTGACAATATTCATAATCATCACGTACACATTATGCATATGAATGTAACCTGCTCCATCATTTTAAATCACTTTGTCACATTTTCATCTAACTATAAAACTCAAAATGTGTTTCTGGGTCAAAGTGATGCAAAATGAAGGAGCAGGTCACATAGATTTTTCAACAGTTGCTGTCGGCTTAGAGGGATAATTGTTTTCCCCTTTGAATCAGAAAAAATATTTTCAACCAAGGAGCCATTGTAGCTAAATTAAAAAAAAGTAGATTTAAAAAGTGTAATGTAAAAACGAAATAACAGAAATTATGTTTCACATGGTTTCCACACTATTTTCATTAAAAGAACTCAAGGAAGAATGATATTTAATCATTTTTGTTTGTTTGCACCAATAAGTGAATATGTAAAGCATATTAAACAGCAATTTTTACTTGCATATATTTTCACTCAATAAATGAAAAACACACAGACTTCAGTGATGCAAATGAATCTTTAAATCAGATTTTTGAATCGATTAATTGAAATTACATTGTATATATTCAGTATATCGCCAAGCCCTAACCTGCAGACATGTAATGGGAGAGGGAGGGAGATAGACAAAGAAATTACAAAACAAAATTTGTCAGAGAGCTCTGAGGGGGTTTAGATGAGACCACAATGTCAGACTATATCCACCCAAGACCAAACTACCTCTAACTTATATGCTTTTGTTTTATGTTTATTTTCTAGGCAAAAGAGAGTGAACCAAGACTGAGAGAGAGACAGCATTCTGTGAGCTCCCAAGAGTCAAATGCTCCCTCTGAAGCTCTGAAGGTGGATGAAGAGGCGAAGGCCACCACACCAGGCCTACAGAGACAAGACTCATCTCAGCGCAGCATCAAAAGCATTCTGAAGATGAGCCGCTCCACCAGCCTGGACACAGAACCTGCCGAACTGGAGAGGAACATGACTCCTACCACCAAAACCAACAAGGATTTGAGTGTTTTTGATGGAAATGAGGAGGAAGAGGAGGAGGATACAGAGGGGAGGAGGCTGCTGAGAGAGGAAAGCAGCTCAAGTGAGACTCCTCGCACTCCTTCCCCAGATTCTGTGGACAAAACCCCCTCCGTCTCCCAATCTGAAGAGGGGGAGGAGTTAGACAGCTTGGATGGGAGCATGAGCTCCTCTCTCAAAGAGAGGTATGATGGGAGACAAATAATGCAAAAAATCTTTTTAGATATTTAAGATACATTTACTTAAGCAAAATTATTATCTTTTAAGATAATAAGACTTGTTTTTAGAGAATATATCTTGAATTAGGTTTATTTTTCTTTTACCCTTGGCAAATTGTTTCTTGTTCTCAGCATAAACCTCATGCATTTAACAAGCAAAAATAATAATAATAATAATAATAAACAAATTGCCTGTGGGTTAAGAAAAATTAAACATAATTCAAGTTGGAAAAAAGTTGTATCCAATATAAATTTAGCTAATTTTATCATGTTTTATATATGTCTAATTATTTTTTACTGGAAAACAAGGCAAAAATACTGATTAGGAAAAAAAAAGTCTAGTTATTGAAATTTAATTTTGAATGATGGTTGTTGGTGGATGCTTAAATATTTTTAGTTGGGTGGGTGGAGAAGAGACTGGGAATGGGATCAGGAAACAACACAGACCAGATTCGAACCTGTATCTCCTACATGAGCACCAAGGCTCTGCATGTCTGGAGTATATGCGCTAACAGCTAGGCCATAGTTCTGACACTGCTTAAGCTTTTAACCTTCATCCAGAGTACTATTACCCAGCATTACCCAGAATTACCCACCAGTGAATGAATCCAGAGCATTAGAGGAATATTTGTAATACTGCTGACACAATCTAAACACAGAAACGGTTTAAGTGGAAAGTGCACTTTCTCTGTCTGTCTCTATAGCACTTTCCCTCTCTGTTTGGCAGGCTGGCAGAGTTTAAGGGTGGTGATGATGACTGGCGGAAGCAGCGGAAGAAGAATAAAGCCACCAATTTGGTCCAGACGCCCCTGGCTGACCGTTACTCCCAGCTGCAGGAAAGTGAGAATACCTGGAAGAAGAAGGTACCCACATATATGCACTCCAAAATATTTTAAATCAACAATGGGCTAAATTCGAACTCTCATAAAAAATTTAACGGTACACTTTTGTTCTTTGTGTGTAAAACGGAACCAGTTTGGGGTTAATGTAGTGTTGTCAGCCTTGTTTGGCTGTAGGGTGGAGGCTGTGTGAAACAATAGTCTTGTGGTAGAAGATCTCCTGAGGAGAGGAGCTGTATGTGGGATGGGGATTCCACTGGGCAGGTGGGGTTGGAAGAGTTTGTTTCCAGTGCTGAATCAGCAAGTTACCCTGCTGGGCTGTCCTGCCGAGAAGGGGGGTGTGGGCAAGGATAGAGGAGGATTTACATTCAGCTTTACTGATTCTTGAAACCCGATCAGCATTTCCAGTTACATGCCTGCATACAGTCACACCCAAACAAAATATGGTCAGCTGTGTTCTCTCTCTTGCTTTTAACTTGAGCTATTGGTTTTCAAATTCTCATCCACCTTCATACATAAGAGGCAAAAGAAAACACACTGCAGTTCTGTGATCTGGTCTCCCAACTTAATGAACAATGTCCTATGAATAATTTAATTAGACACACACACTTGTAATCTCTTGTTTCTTTCCACAAATCCTCACACACATCCCTCTCTCAGTCTATTTTAAATAAATAACTATTTATTTGTTATTATAAATAAGTATAAATTAAGTTTGGTTCATCTTTGTTATTAAAATTCAGAAAATGGCGAAAATCTTGCAGGTAACGCAGCCTCTGGTGTTAGCCAGAGTCTTGGTTCCTCGCAAGGTTTCTTTTTCATCTATATGGCTTATTAGAGAGTTTTTCCTTGCCACTGTTGCCTTTGTCTTGCACACTGGGCACTTATTTTCGTTTTTCTTTTATTTATATATATATATACAGGTGCATCTCAATAAATTAGAATGTCGTGGAAAAGTTCATTTATTTCTGTAATTCAACTCAAATTGTGAAACTCGTGTATTAAATAAATTCAATGCACACAGACTGAAGTAGTTTAAGTCTTTGGTTCTTTTAATTGTGATTGATTTTGGCTCACATTTAACAAAAACCCACCAATTCAGTATCTCAAAAAATTAGAATACATCATAAGACCAATAAAAAAATTTTTTTTTAGTGAATTGTTGGCCTTCTGGAAAGTATGTTAATTTACTGTATATGTACTCAATACTTGGTAGGGGCTCCTTTTGCTTTAATTACTGCCTCAATTCAGCGTGGCATGGAGGTGATCAGTTTGTGGCACTGCTGAGGTGGTATGGAAGCCCAGGTTTCTTTGACAGTGGCCTTCAGCTCATCTGCATTTTTTGGTCTCTTGTTTCTCATTTTCCTCTTGACAATACCCCATAGATTCTCTATGGGGTTCAGGTCTGGTGAGTTTGCTGGCCAGTCAAGCACACCAACACCATGGTCATTTAACCAACTTTTGGTGCTTTTGGCAGTGTGGGCAGGTGCCAAATCCTGCTGGAAAATGAAATCAGCATCTTTAAAAAGCTGGTCAGCAGAAGGAAGCATGAAGTGCTCCAAAATTTCTTGGTTAACGGGTGCAGTGACTTTGGTTTTCAAAAAACACAATGGACCAACACCAGCAGATGACATTGCACCCCAAATCATCACAGACTGTGGAAACTTAACACTGGACTTCAAGCAACTTGGGCTATGAGCTTCTCCACCCTTCCTCCAGACTCTAGGACCTTGGTTTCCAAATGAAATACAAAACTTGCTCTCATCTGAAAAGAGGACTTTGGAACACTGGGCAACAGTCCAGTTCTTCTTCTCCTTAGCCCAGGTAAGACGCCTCTGACGTTGTATTTGATTCAGGAGTGGCTTAACAAGAGGAATACGACAACTGTAGCCAAATTCCTTGACATGTCTGTGTGTGGTGGCTCTTGATGCCTTGACCCCAGCCTCAGTCCATTCCTTGTGAAGTTCACCCAAATTCTTGAATCGATTTTGCTTGACAATCATAAGGCTGCGGTTCTCGGTTGGTTGTGCATCTTTTTCTACCACACTTTTTCCTTCCACTCAACTTTCTGTTAACATGCTTGGATATAGCACTCTGTGAACAGCCAGCTTCTTTGGCAATGAATGTTTGTGGCTTACCCTCCTTGTGAAGGGTGTCAATGATTGTCTTCTGGACAACTGTCAGATCAGCAGTCTTCCCCATGATTGTGTAGCCTAGTGAACCAAACTGAGAGACCATTTTGAAGGCTCAGGAAACCTTTGCAGGTGTTTTGAGTTGATTAGCTGATTGGCATGTCACCATATTCTAATTTTTTGAGATAGTGAATTGGTGGGTTTTTGTTAAATGTGAGCCAAAATCATCACAATTAAAAGAACCAAAGACTTAAACTACTTCAGTCTGTGTGCATTGAATTTATTTAATACACGAGTTTCACAATTTGAGTTGAATTACTGAAATAAATTAACTTTTCCACGACATTCTAATTTATTGAGATACACCTGTGTGTGTATATATATATATATATATATATATATATATATATATATATATATATATATTATTTATTTTTTTTTTGGTAATCTGCGTTGGAACTGAATGTTTTTAAGAAGTGCTTTACAGATAAAACTGAAATGATCTCTTAAAAGAAATTGTTCAGCAAAAATTAAAATTCTGACATTTTTTTTACTCATAGTTGTCACTATGAACCATCTCTGTATGTAAAAAGCTGTGTTAAGAGTCTTCAAAAATTATATATTTGTGCTGCATAGAGAAAAGTATCAGCATACAAATTTGGAACAATATAAGGGTAAATAATAACAGAATTTTCATTTTTGGGTGAACTATTTATTTCAATACCACTCACATTAATGGGATAGTTCACTCCAAAAGAAAAATTCTCTCATTTACTCACCTTCATGCCATCCCAGATGTGTATGACTTTCTTTCTTCTGCAGAACACAAACAAAGGTTTTTAGAAGAATATCTCAGCTCTGTAGGTCCATACAATGCAAGTGAATGGTGACCAGATATTTTAAGCTCCAAATAACACATAAAGGCCACATAAATGTAATCAAAAAAATATCCTTCTAAAAGTCTTTGTGTTCAGCAGGAGAAAGAAAGTCATACACATCTGGAATGGCATGAGGGTGAGTAAATGATGAGAGAATTTACATTTTTGGGTGAACTATCCCTTAACAGATCATCTTAACACATTTAACATGTTAATACACCTCAGTCTAAAGTATTCGTGAAAACAAGACAAGGTTTTTCCTGCTACTTAGCGCTACTAAGTAAGACTTAGTGTGTCTTGTATTAAAGGGAATTAATCCCAAATCTAGTCCCATCTTGAGAAGCAAATACCCCCACTCCACCGCCATTAATCAGTGTTGCAGAAAAACATACTTATCCCAAATTTCTCTGTATAATTTTCCATTGGTCTGAGCTTCTTGCTGAGACAATCACTGTCTGTCCAGCTGAAGATCAGGAACTGAGCAGTATGTTTGGTCAGTGAGGTTAGGACTGACCAGACTCATTCCCAATTCCTCATTCCCAACTTTAGAAAACTTAGGAGACAACACATATTTTTGTCATCATGATGCAAACATATCCCGAATGAAGTTTCTTGTAGGCCATCTGGTGGATCTATCGATATTGTGACATGCTGACAGTTGTAAAAATGCTCTGGTATGGTTAAACCACAGAATGTAGATTTAAGAGCCAATAACAAACAGATTGTGAAAGACATGAGAAGTTGCTGTGAGCAGTGGCGGATTTAGGCATGGGCGTCATGGGCAGCCAGCGTGGGCGGCACGGTAATCATGTAATGTGACCAGAAATACTGCTCAACAGAGAAGAAATATCTTTATAGTTGTGAGAAGACAGGTAATGAGATCTGCTTTAGATTCTGTTTCTCAGTCCTCAACTTACACCAGAGCAGATGTTGTCCCACTGTGGGCCTGAAAAGAAAGAAATGAAAAGATAAAATGCAGTCCTTCGGTTGTAAGGGGTGCCTGTTTCCAAGACCCTATCCCACTTACAACTGCTTACTGTTAGCCAAGCCACACTAAGCCACAACTCGTGATAAGTACCAGTACTAAGATACAGACCCTTGTCTCGTTCAGCATTAGTCAATACTACCACCTGAAAGATTTTTCCAATAATTCCCTTTATACCAAATGAAGCTCAGGGTTGAAAGCTACAGTCTTCTGGAGTCTTGAGCTCTCCCACTGAGCAATGCTTTACATGCTCAATAAGACTAAATAATTTGTTCACTTTGTCGTATGATTAGGCCTAATGATGCATCACCACTGTGGAGGATCGTCTCTAGGATTACCGTGTTGCTCCTTTTCAGATAAATAAAATTACAGAGACCGTAACCTGGACGCAGAAGATTTGAGACACATTTTCTCATCTTCGCAAGTATGATGAGTCTGTCTCTAGTTCTGTTCCAAAACTTGAGCTGCCCCGCTGCCTACTTAATTAGCTAACTTTTTAGGGTGTCGTTCACACCAAATGCATTTTGCACCCATCTGCACTGTTTAAAATTATTTTTTTATGTTAACATGCACTAGACAGACATTTCTGACCGTTGCTGCCCGTTGCTCTGTTTTGAGCATCTCACGCAGGAGTGCTATGTTATTAGATGCCGTGTCAATTTAAAAAAGAATGTCAACTTATAAAATGTGCCACGAGGTGTCTGTTGTATTTGTTGCGCTAGACCTAGTTTTTTTTTTAGCAAGAATGTGTTCTAGTGCAAGATTGTGTTAGCTCCAAATGCATTTTTGTGTTCAATCTGTTTTTCAATTATTTTTCTGTTAACATGCGCTAGACGTTTCCCCGTTTTTAAGCGTCTCACGCAAGAGTGTCATGTTTTTAGATGCCTTGTCAAGTTAAAAAGAACGTACACGTTTTAAAAGCATTATGAGACACCTGTGCTCTGTTTTACTTTTTAGATTGCATACATTTATTTGTTTTATTTTATTTTTTTTAGAAGAATGTGCAGTTCTGAATACAATTTTGTGTCCATCTGCAGTGTTTTTCAATTGTTTAAAATGTGCTAGATGATCATCTTTGACCGTTGTGTCGTGCTGGTTTTTTCAGCATCTCAAGCATGAGCCCACCAGTTTAAAAATGCTGTGTCAAATTAAAAAGTAAACTTTGGAAACGCATTACGAGACACATGTATTCTATTTATTGCCCTGCACTTAGCTTTTTTTTTTTTTTTTTTATCGCAAGAAGACGTTTGGTTTAAACGGCCTCAAAAGCAGATTCCTGGGACACACAAATAGTGCTCCAGTTGGGAGACTTGACTCACAGTTGATTTTATTTGTATTTGATTTTAGCATGTTGCCAAGCTTACAAAATGATACGCTAATAAGCATAAAAATACATAGCACAAACACAGTTTTTGGGTAAAATGTAAATTTTGAATTAGACTGAAATATTTGTATTCATGTATCCACATGATATGAAAACCAGTACAAAATCCATACCGGATCGGTTGTCGCCCGGGTCACCAAGGACCGTGCCTTCCGTCGTGCTTCAGGGTGGAGGTGGAACGTATGCTACTGGTGCAGAGAGCAGAAAGATTTGTGCTAGGAACAACATCACCATTGGCACCTGGAATGTTAGAACACTAAGAGCAGCAGGCAAACTAGAGGAACTCACACATGAAATGAACAAATACCGCTGGAACATCCTAGGACTCTGTGAGGTAAGATGGAAGAAAACAACTACTTTGGAAGGTCACAAACTGTACTTCAGTGGCAGAGAGGGCAAACATGAACATGGAGTTGGGTTCTTTTTTCACAAGGACAGCGTAAGTACTGTTATGGGGTGTCAGCCAGTCTCCTGCCGGCTCATCACCATCCGACTCTGGGCAACCCCTTTTAACATCACCATCATACAGGCATACGCCCCAACATCAGATTATGATGATGCAGCTGTGGAAGACTTCTATGACCAACTACAAAAAGTTATGGATAAAACACAGAGGAAAGACGTTCTGGTTGTGCAAGGCGATTGGAATGCCAAGATAGGAGAGGACGCTTGTAAGAACTGGAAAGGAATATGTGGGCGATACTGCAATGCACAGACAAACGAGAGAGGCCTGAGGCATCTGGAATTCGCTAGCTACAACAACCTTATGCTTGCAAACACCTTCGGCCAACACAAAGTATCCAGAAGATGGACATGGCACAGCCCAAGCAGAGACCAGCACAATCAGATTGACTACATAATGGTAAAGAGGTGCCTACAGTCGAGTGTTAACATCGCCAAGACTCAAGGTTTTCCAGGAGCAGACATTGGAAGCGACCATGATCTGGTGGTGATGACCTTCAGGCTACATCTGAAGAAGGTCATGAAAGAGAGCCACACAAGAATAAGGTTTGACCTCGAGAAACTGAAGGATCCAGAAATTGCAGAGGCCTTCCAAGCAATGATTGGTGTGAAATTTGCACCGCTCACCATCCTTGACTCTGACGATACAGACATGGACACATTGATCACCACCTTCAACACAGCAGTGACCGAAACAGCCAGCGAGATCCTTGGCAGACATCACCCAGTCAAGGAGCCCTGGGTCACAGCTGATGTCCTGGATATGCATGACAAGAGGAGGGAGCTGAAGAAGAAGAATGATACAGAAGGGGCAAAGCAGTACAAGGCAGTCAACCAGGAAGTCAAGAAAAGTATGAAAAAAGCAAAGGAGAACTGGATAGAAGAACAGTGCAAAGACATTGAGGGAAACTTGAAAAGGAACAACAGCAAGAAAGCATACCAACTGGTCAAAGATCTAACAAGCACAAAACAAGGGCGAGTTACCTCCATACAGGACAAATCCAGAAACTGCCTCACAGAAGAACAAGACATTCTGAAAAGATGGACAGAGTACTACGCAGAGCTCTACAACCACCGAGCCACAATAGATCCAGAGGTATTAAACCTCCCTCCAGCAACTAACAACGACAACCACCCTATCCTACATGAAGAAGTAGAAGCAGCAGTGAGATTGCTGAAGAATGGTAAGTCAGCAGGAGTGGACAACATCCCAGCAGAACTGCTCCAAGCAGGGGGAGTAGTCACGAATAGCACCCTCACTAACATCTGTAACGAGATCTGGCAAACAGGAGAATGGCCAACAACGTGGAGCCAATCACTGATCATCACCCTCCCTAAGAAAGGTAACTTACAACAGTGTCAAAACTACCGCACAATCAGCCTTATAAGCCATTCAAGCAAAGTCATGTTGAGGACACTGCTGAACAGAGTAAAGCCTCAGGCTGAAAAGATCATTGCTGAAGAGCAGGCAGGTTTCAGAGCAGGGCGCAGCACAACAGAGCAGATCTTCAACCTCAGGATATTATGCGAGAAGTACCTCCAACACCAGCAAGATCTCTACCACATCTTTGTGGACTTCAAGAAGGCATTTGACAGGGTATGGCATGCAGTCTTGTGGGCGACCATGAGACTGTACAACATCAATGCTAACCTCACCACAGCAATAGAGCACCTCTATGACAAGGCCACCAGTGCAGTATAATTCAACGTCAGCACTGGGGACTGGTTCAGAACAACAATCGGAGTCAGACAAGGCTGTCTGCTCTCTCCCACACTCTTCAACATCTTTCTGGAAAGAATCATGGCCGATGCGCTGGAAAAGCATGAAGGGACAGTCAGCATCGGTGGCAGAACAATCACCAACATACGTTTTGCCGACAACATTGATGGACTAGCAGAAAAAGAACAAGAGCTTGCAAGCTTAGTAGAGAGCCTCGACAAAACCTCTACAACCTCTACAGCCTGAAGTACTCTCCAGGATAGCGAAGACAACAGCAGTGCTGACAAAACTGAAGCCCATCTGGAGTGACAAGAACATTGCACTCAGCTCAAAGATCAGACTGATGCACTCACTAGTGATCTCCATATTCCTCTATGCCTGTGACTCATGGACCATTACAGCTGACTTAGAGAAAAGGATTAAGGCCACAGAGATGAGATGCTTCCAAAAGATCCTTGGCTTCTCATACAAAGATAATGTCACCAATGAAGAGATATGGCAAAGGATCAGACAAGCCATTGGACCTCATGAGGACCTCCTGACTACTGTGAAAAAACGCAATCTGCAGTGGTACGGGCATGTCTCTAGATCATCAGAACTTTCCAAGACAATCCTGCAAGGCACCGTACAAGGGAAAGAAAGAGAGGTGGGAAGACATCATCCGAGAGTGGACAGGCTTGACATTGAGCGACTCCCTGTGAAAGACAGAGAATCAATCAAATGCTCTGGAATGAAAATGTCCCTCCCCTATTGGCTGTTTTAAAAAAAGGATCTAACTCTAGGTTCCGCTCTAACTTCCTGTTGAGACAAGAGTACTGCACTTTTCAAGCAATTTCATGGGGTCTTTAAAATGCTGCCTCCATAGGCAGCTCACTAGGTTTTGGAACAGATCATCTATTTCCCTCTGTCTTTCCCTCTGTCTATTGCTCTCTTTTGCTTTTGATCTTTTTTATTTCTCACACTTTACTTACTGGAGGGGCATTTGGTAAGTGTCAGCTCAGCTAAAATAGAGCCCTATAAAAACACAAGATGTAATTAAATTTTATGGGAAACTTGCTTACGAATCATAACAGTGACATCAGCCCAGTCTTTTTCACTCTCTCTCAATCTCTCTTTCTCTGTTCTATTTCCCTGGAGGGGCTCATAGCTTTGCACCTCCTCACTCATGAGTCTGACATCCACTGAGACCATTTAATCATTCCTCTGAACCTCTGTGTCTCAATGCTGAACCGTCTTTGACTCGCATGATGAACGGTTTGCTTGGGGAGCGCGAGCTGTTGGCTAGGTGATTTTTATTTGAGTGTTCAGTTTTTTTTTTTTTTTTTTTTTTTTTGAGACATTGGTTTGAGATGCTGTAGCTTGCACTGTCTATTCCAATTTCTCCTTTTCTGCCCTGATATAGATCCTGGGTGAATCTCACGAAAACTGTCAAGAAATGTCGGGGGCATATTTCTCCCCAAAATCAAAAGCAAGAAATTAGAAATTGTTTTTGCCCAAAGAAAATTGGGCCAATTTTAGGACCATTACAATATTTTATATTGTGACATTCATTTCATGACAATTAAAGGAATATGTCATTATTTAATTATTTCAGTATTTATTATTTGGCAATGTCCTCAGAATACCAGGCACAACAGCTCCGATACAACATGGGGTGCCATCTTGATTGTTTTGGGTTGAATGGATCACATGACTTTGTTACATGACAAAAAATACATAATCGTTTTAGAATATTTCCGTTTTAACTTTTGACACTACAACGCAAAGACAGCATTTTCGAAAAGCTCAGTTTTTGCTGGACAAAAATGCTGTCTTAGTGTGGATGGAAGGCCAAAACGTAGCGATTTTCAAACAAAATCGTATTAGTGTGGACATGGCCTAAGAAAACATTGGGAATTTGGGGGGATTTTCCATTAATTTTCATGAAAATAATGTCACAATGCAAAAACAATAAATAAGTATGCAAAATATAATTGTTCTTCGTGAAATTCACCCAACCTTACTTAGAATGACCTTTTGACCTCTGTCTTTACCCTCTGTTTCCTCCCTTCTTCACTTCAGGCACTTGCTCTATCTCCTCCGCTTTCCCTCTCTGCCTCACCATAGTTTGTAGTCTTCCTATCCCAGGTGAGTAACACTGCACCTTATTTCTGTGGTTGTGTTTTTCTATTTTTTATGCATTATAGGTATTTATTGTCTCTACATGTTTCTGATTGCTCCTTATATCTGCTGTTACTGACTCTTTGCATTTCCCATAAGAGCAGCCTTTAGTTTTGTTTGAAATAATTCATGCATAAATGCTGGGCTATTGTTTGTTACGATAACTATTGATCCAAGGTAAATTGGCAGATCTCCAAGACTGTCAGTATATTATTAGGGCTGTCAATTTAATTTGTCGATTTTGTACAAGTAATTAAACAATAAGTTGTTTAATCATGCCTCCTAACCCGTACGTAAATTCCCTAATAAGGAACTGTATTACCATTCAAGATTGAAATACCACCTAAATGCAGATGCTTTTTGCCATTAACACTGGATGTGTTCTCGCATTCAAAAACAGCTGGATGGAACGTAACTGAAGGGAACAGATTGCAATAGTCTTAAGGTGCTTTTTAGAAAGTCAAACTACTTCTAGCTTGACACTTGTTTTTAAAATGGTGAAAAACAGCTTGTCACAATGGCAAAAGACGTCAGCCTGACTTATGTACATAGACAAACAATAAAAAATAAATAATAAAAAAAACACATTCTGTGTGAATGGCCTCTATGTCTACCTTTGACAAACTTGATTGCAAAATCAAACAATGTAGATATTGACTTAGATTTATTAGATTTTTGATTTATTGGCTAATTTTTGTTAGATCTATTCAATGCTTTATTCGTCTGCCAGAATAATGTCTTTGAATTAGATTTGAGGGGCTTTCTCACCAAAAATAAATATGATTTGCAATGCAATGTAAATGTATTTTAATTTGATAAATTTATTGTATTGATTTGATAGATATAACTAAAACTCAGTGTCCTGAATAAGACAGTGTTTTTTAGCTGTGCCGAACACGGAGTTCCTAGGAAAAATGGTTTTCCTGTGAAGCGTTTGGGCAAGTATTGTACCTCCCCACAGCACCAGGAATTTCCCTGTAATGATTTGCTTTAGCTTTATGGCTTCTTGCACATTTGTATGCGCACAAGTGTATATGCATATGTGTGCACGTTCAAATTCATGTTGAAGGGACTGGGAACTCGTCAGATATTATTTATCAACAGGGCTCAGAACATTAAATCCTGGAATTTAAAGGGCTTTTTTTCTACTCTGGCATAGAAAGGGACACCTGCGATGACCACATGTTCTAGATGTGGGGAGAGGGTAAGCAGAGTTGCTCTTAAGCCTTCAGTTTAGTAACTCAGTCCTCTTCCTGTTCAGTCTTGAGGGTCCATTCTCATAGTCACAGACTGAGTGACAGGCTCCAATAACAGATTAGCTGTGTTTTTTACACTCCATATTACACCCCAAATGTCTGATTCATAATATGAGAGTGGTGATGACAGACAACTGATTTCACTTCGACACTTCATAGTGCTGATTTTCTTGAGGGGGATCAGATTACATTTTAATCCTTAGAATGCTTTTTGCAGATAATCTTTAACCATGGCATGGTGGTTGGTGTATAAGTTTTGACATGTTGAGCTGTGGTGACCGTGCTGTCAACACATGTTTGATTCTGTCTCGCAATATTTCCCAATCCTGTTCCCCCTTCTCTCCAATTTATCCTGTCCATAATCCAGTCATGTAGGAGGTTTAAACAGTCATTGTTTTTGCAATTCCGTTTGGTATTCTGTTCTGTTTTTTGCACACAAAATATAAATATTTCTTGCAAATATGCACCACTGCACTATGCACCATGTAATCTGAAGATAGGTGAAAAACCCTCCCACCCTTAGGCAAGTCAGGGGAATAAGTCCATTTGAAAGCTGTTAAATACATTTGAGTTTGACGAACAAATTCATATTGCACTTTAGTTGCGTCTAACCTACATTTCGACGTTGTCCGATGAAAAACACGTATCTCCACTTTTGGCAATTTAGATTTTTTTTTTTTTTACCATAGATTTAATGCACCGAATGACCTCTTCCTACTGTTTGAATTGTGCATCAAAATGACCAATGAAAAGATGTTTAATCAGGCTGTATGTTAACAAGTATCTTTCAAGATTGTTTATGAGAAAAAGAGTTCTCTTTCATCATCTCGTGTTCGAGATCCACCTATGGGAAGGGCATCCGTACCTGACCTCTGCAGAAGCATTCAATTGCACCAAGTCTGGCTAGAGAGACAGAAGCGCATGACCTATGCCCCCTATGTCTAAGGACCCGCCCCCTTACCTAAGAGCATATAAGGACCTGCACGCGCTGCTGCTCCTCAGTTGACGTTCGCTTCTCGTGACCTCTGTTTCTCTCAGCTCGGTTGGAATTTGGACTTTCATAATTTTGTCTACAGGAGGACAAATCGTTCAGATCATCGTTCAGAAATCAGGCATAAACGCAGCTATGAGCTCTTCCCCGGTTCATGTGGGGTCACTTGCGAGTCACACAACAGCTTGGTAGGCTGTGTCGGCTCCTGAGTGGGTGATTCGAACCATAATGAACGGGTACAGACTCCAGTTTGCCAGGAACCCCCTGCCTTTCGGCTGCGTTATTTCCTCTCACACAGAGGAAAGTGCTGCTCACATTCTGAAAGTGGTGATGGCGTAGTGGGCTAAAGCACATAACTGGTAATCAAAAGGTTGCTGGTTCAATCCCCACAGCCATCACCATATGTCCTTGAGCAAGGCACTTAACTCCAGGTTGCTCCAGGGGTATTGTCCCTGTAATAAGTGCACTGTAAGTCGCTTTGGATAAAAGCGTCTGCCAAATGCATAAATGTAAATGTAAATGAAAGAGAAAATCTCCTCCCTCCTCGGGAAGGGGGCATTCATTTAGTACCCCTAGATCAATGCAATCAGGGGTTTTACTCCCGTTATTTCCTAGTTCCAAAGAAAGATGGCTCTCTCTGTCCTATTCTGGATCTCAGAGTGTTGAACAAACATTTGAGGAAATAAAATTTCAGAATGTTAACACACGGCACACTTGTTCGCTCAATTATTCAGAACAACTGGTTCATATCAGTCAATCTGAAAGATGATTTTTCCACATCAACATTTACCCCCCGCTCAGGAAATTTCTTCGTTTTGCCTATCAGGGCATATGTTACGAATTCACAGTCCTTCCTTTCGGTCTCTTGCTGAGTCCAAGGGTGTTCTGTCTATGTGCGGAGGCAGCTTAGCGCCGCTGAGAATAACGGGTCTAAAGATCCTAACATACATAGACGATTGGTTAATCATAGCCAATTCCAAGGAGAAAGTAGTGCAGGTCACTCGCCGTGTGCTCGCGCACATCACATCGCTCGGGTTCAGAGAGAATGTGAACGAGCAATTTTACACCTGCTCAGAATGTTATATTCCTGGGTCTGGAGCTGAATTCATTCTCCATGCACGCAGGCCTCTCACAAGAGCGCGTTCTCTTTCTAATTAATTGTCTATCACAATTTAAGGAGGGGGCGAAAGTGCAATTTCGCACATGTCTCAGATTACAGGGTCTTATGGCATCAGCTATTCAGGTTTTGCCTTTGGGCCTTCTGCGAATGAGGGCATTCATGAAGTGGGTTTTATCCCTCCACTTCAGCCCGTTACGTGATCTCTGTCACTCTGTTACAGTGACGCGCTTGTGCACAGCAGCCTTGCGCCACTGGAGGAGCGCAGATTTTTACGCACCTTTCAGGGCTGTTATGTTGCAAAAAGTGGTAACAACAGTCACGTCTTTAACAGGGTGGGGAGCCACTCAGGAGGGCAGGACGGTGAATGGTTTGTGGCCGAGCGAACTTTGTTCAGCCCACATAAATTATTTGGAGCGCATGACTGTATGGAAAGCTCTGAATCATTTTCTGCCACGCTTGCAGGGGCATCATGTGCTTGTTCGCTGTGACAATACCACAGCAGTGGCACATATCAATCGCCAAGGTGGAATGCCATCGCCCAAGCTTCATGCTGTAGCTCACAGGCTTTTAGTGTGGAGCAGGCAGCACTTTCTGTCGTTACGCGCGACCCATGTTCCAGGCATTTTGAAAAGGGGTGCCGACCTTCTGTCGAGGGGGAACCCGCTCTACGGAGACTGGCGCCTCCACCCTCAGATAGTGAGCATGTTGTGGGAGAGATTCGGACAGTTGACCGTAGATCTCTTAGCCTTGCACGAAAACTCCCATTGTCCTATGTTCTTCTCGCTAAAGGACGAGGACGCGCCCATCGGCGTGGACGCACTAGCCCACCCATGGCCCAAAGTGCTGCTCTACGCATTCCCTCCCTGTTAATACCCAACCTGGCCAGGGTGAGAGAGCAGGGCCTGTTCCTCATTTTGATAGCACCCAGGTGGCCCAAAGCACCGTGGCTGGCAGAGATAATTCCTCTTCTGCATGCCCAGCTGTGGCCCCTCCCTCTACGCACAGACCTGTTGTCTCAAGCGAACAGGGAGATATATCACCCCCACCCGGACAGAGTGGCTCTTTGGACTTGGCCCGTGAGAGGACAAACTTAAGCTCGATGGAGCTCCCCCCACGTGTGGTTGCCACTATACAGAACGCTAGGGCCTCCTCCACAAGGTCCTTATATGACTGTAAGTGGCAAGTGTTTGAAGGGTGGTGTGATGGGTGCTGTCCCAAGACCTTATGGATAAGGGCAGGTCTTTTTCCACTGTTAAGGTCTACCTGGCGGCTATTTCTGCTTGTCAAGTTGGGTTTGATGGCTCAACGGCAGGGCAGCACCCCCTCATTCATAGATTTATGAAGGGCACCCGCCATTCTCTCCCAGTTACAAGGAGAACTGTTCCTGAGTGGGACCTCTCTATGGTGCTGGTGGCTTTATCTCAGCAGCATTTTGAGTCCCTGGGGAGCATTTCCCTAAAATTGCTGTCTTTTAAGACAGCTTTGCTCCTGGCCTTAGCATCAGCTAAATGTGTTAGTGACTTGCATGCACTCTCTGTTCATTCCTCGTGCACTAAATTCTCTCTTAGTGGAGATAAGGTTTTCCTTAGGCCCAACCCGGCCTTTATGCCTAAATGCTTCCCAGCGTTCTCATGTGAGGTAATGGAGCTTTCCGTTTTTCACCCTCCCCATTTTTCCTCTGTGGAGGATCAGAGGCTGAATACTCTGTGTCCTATCCGTGCCCTGCGGGCGTACTTGGATAGGACCAGTGCTTTTCGAAGGCGATCAGCTCTTCATCTCCTGAGCCCCCCCTCACACGGGGAATCCCATTTCTAAGCGACTCCCCTCGCATTGGTTTGTGGAAGCTATAATTTTTGCATATGAATCTAGGGGAGTGCAGCCTCCAGGAGGCCTCAGAGCCCACTCCATGAGGGGCATGGCCACCTCTTGGGCTCCGTTTAGCGGAGTTTCATTGCAGGACATCTGTTATGCTGCCAGCTGGGCTTCTCCCCATACCTTTGTACGTTACTACCGGCTGAATGTTACCAGGACCCCGGTAGCTCATTCTGTCTTGGGGGTGAGACAGAATGAGCTACCCTTCCCCTGTTAGATCCTTTTCTTTCTTTTTATATTTTTATATATAAAGAGTAAGAAAAAGGGGTTATGGACTGGTTGGCCGTGCCACTAACATGTTATTCATGCTCTGCCTGTGCACAGTTATCACTTGTGTGCTTCAGGTTTGCCAGGTGTGTGATTATGGGACGTGTCAAGCACCGCCTCTTTGAGGTGACTGTTCCCTTAACTGGCTTGCAGGGCCTCACTGTGAGTGTGTTGGGCAATCGGGGAGCTGTCAATGTCTCCCATAGGTGGATCTCGAACACGAGATGATGAAAGAGAACAATAGGTTACTAGCGTAACCCCGGTTCTCTGAAACGTCGAGTGGAGAGATCCACAAAGCTTGCCCGCTTGCTGCACGAGAAGCGAATATACTTACTGATGAACAGCAGCGCGTGCAGGTCCTTATATGGTCTTAGGTGAGGGGGCGGGTCCTTACCGGGCATAGGTCACGCACTTCTGTCTGTCTAGCCAGACTTGGTGCAATTGGATGCTTATGCAGAGGTCAGGTATGGATGCCCTTCCCATAGGTGGATCTTTCCACTTGATGTTTCAGAGAACCGGGGTTACGCTAGTAACCTATTGTTTTTCCATGCTCTTGAAAAATGTGTTTTTTGGTGATGCATGTTTTTCATCAGACAGCGACGATTTAAATGTCTATTGCAATTTATCCACATGCAGACTCCAGTCCTTCTAATTAAAATTCCCTCCAGAACATGTCAGCTAAATCAAATAACTGTTTTCCTGTTGAATATATCCAGGCATTTTATGTCCTGCAAATTCCCTGGAAAGGTATTTGTAAATGTGTGTCAACACCATGAAATTTACAATGAACTGAATGGGACTGCATAAGCAAGACAAAGATTAATGTATCTGCGTTTGCCAAGTGGACTGCAGGCCATTTAGCCAAGGCTGTAAAGTGCACCAGTGTTCATACGAAGAATTATTATTAATGAATGTAACATGTCTCTGTTGAATCAGTCAGGGAACAGATTTTTTTTATATTGTACATCCATGGTAATTTATTTCAGTGGCAGAATGTAGTTGCAAGAGCAATATTTCCATAAATCTTAAACCTGTCGACATGCAGAGCTTTCAGTGTTTGACTTTGATAAGTGTGCTATATTGGTTTCTCACTGTTGAAAGCTCAGCTGTGTGCTGCTAACCTCTGTTGTTTGAATTCAAAGTTTGTTTCAAGCCTGTTTAATCTGCTAAAATTGTAGTTGAGTTTGATTGAGATGTCAAATGCGAACTCAATACTAATGTCCAATAGAGGAGAGGGTTCCCCCTTGTAAGGCACAAACTCATACAGCATGATCTGAGCTTGTGTGTCAGTATCTCTTTCAGAGTGGAATGGCTTAATGCCAAAACATTCATGCTTTTGTTTCTCTTTTCTCTTTAGAAGTCTTCTGCAGATGTAGAACCAAAGATGTCGCTGGCTGAGCGGATGAAGATTTTGCAGGAGAAAGAGGAACAATGGAAGTCTAGAGGCAAAGGAGCTTCTAATGACTCCACCCAGTTTTCTGTGGCTGGACGAATGGCTAAGAGAGGTGGGACCAGAAATTATTTGTTTGGATTCTGCGTTATTATAGTTTTGAATTTTCAGTTGAGCTTTTATTTTAGTTTATTTTCTAGTTGTCATTCCAGTTTAATTTAGTTGTCGTTACTTTTTACACTGTATGTTTTGTATTTTATGTGTGCCAGAGTTAATGTGCTAATGCGTTAAGTGATTTTTGCTCGTACAGAGAGGTAGCAATCTAAGCTAAATATTTGCATATGTTTTAAGCAGACTATTGGGTTTTAGTGTCCATCATGTGGTTGTTGGCAGTGATAAAGCTGCTGTGGAATGTTTTTTTGTTGACATATGTTTCCCATTAGGCTTAGTGTCACCTAACAGAGAGGATGCCCCCATCATCCTCAGCAAGAAGGCCATTATCAGCACACCAGTCAAACCATTAGAAGGTACCCATCTTCTGTAATCCTGTTTGAATACTCAAGGGGTGTTAACACTGACAGTAATTTGCAGTGACAAAACGGGTTGGTAATATGAGGCAATATGAGCAACAGAAAACATTGGCAAAGCAACACAGTTGAGTTTTCAGTTGAGTTCAGATCAGTTCAGATTATGCAAATAAGTAGTGACACAATGCAATGACAACCAATAGGAGTGCAGACAGTGGAGCTCATGTGATCAGTTGGACAGATACAGTAGTTTAGTAAGAGGCCTACTCACAGCATAGTAGTAGAGCAACTATGCAACCCCCTGCAATTTAATCAGTGTCAGGGTAAATGCCCCTTTACATGTCACATTGACTGCGTTTACATGCACGAGAAATTTTGGATATCAATGAGAATTTAACTTGATTGCCATAACCAGATTACGCCAATAATCTGGTTACTTGAATTCTGAAAAAACAGCTGCCATACGCCCAGTGTTGGGTAAATTCAGTAAAAATAGTAATCCACTAAAAATTACAAATTATTTCTCTAAAAATTATAATCAGATTACTTTACTAATTACTTCATTGGAAAAGTAATCACATTACTAGTTAATTGTTTTAAGTTACTTTCTAAAACACTTTTCCGCTCAACAAATTCAAAATAATGTCTATATTTCTATTTTTACACAAAAGTCATACACTCAGCACCTCACATTTCTCCTAACTAATTACTTTGTAATTGGAATACACCCAACACTGCAGTATGCCTTTATTAATCAGAATTTTGCAAAAGTAAACACCTAAATCAGAATATCCAGCGAATATTCATTTAAATCTGTGCATGTCTGAACAAAGATAATTCTGAGTGATATTAGATACAGACAGTTTTAGCAATTGAAGAAACACATTTTTGGAACAAGGAAGAGGATTTTACAAACATAAAAAAGAAATGTAATGGCCTGTCTTTGTAATGGTTTTATGACTTGCACTCCTGGGCAAAACAAAATGGGCCAAGCCCAAAATGGCAAAACATTAAGCTTTTAATGGTCTTAACCACAAGTCATTGGTCAGGAAATTAGCAAGAATTGAACAAATAGATAAAGTAACTTAGTATGGGATAGTTTTCCACTTTGATTTCTGTAAATGTTTAAGCCTTGTGGGTAAACCAGCAGACAGCTTTTTACAGAAAGAAGAGTCAATGTTGTTTCACTCAATGTTGATGGCATCAAACAGTTGATGAGTAGTTGAAAAATGTTCCCCATTCAAATTTGGACTCTGACCAGGCCAGAACATGAGCCTGATGGTCTTGTCACTTCTTGGTGGTCTTTGCAGTGTGAGTATTGTCTTGTTGAAAAAAAAAAAAACATCTGATCATTCCTCTTTAGAGAACATCTTTTCAGTTGTGGGAAGAAAGCCTTTCTGCAATATTATCCTGTTATCCAAAGCATTAATTGACTTTACAGTGAAGCAGCTCACCAGTACCAGCAGCTGAAAAGGCTCCCCACACCATGACACCTCTTCCTCCATGCTTCACTGTGGTAGAGATGCATTCACTATTGTATTCTCACCAGATCTTTGAAAATATCTCTCTGGAGCATCACCATGCAACTCAAATCATGATTCATTACTCCACACAACTCTGCTGAACCACCCTGAATCAAAATTTCCATATTCTGCCAAAAACTTCATTTTTGATGTTTTTCTGAGACATGTTTGTTTCTAACACATCTTCTAGACACAAAACCTGCATTAGATAACTTTCTGGTCATTGTTCTTCTCGAAAGAGTTTTGAATTCCGCTGACAGTTTTTGTAGACTTTTTTTCCTGTCTTTGAGAACTGTATATTTAGGCATGTGGTCATCCCTGCATGATCCTTTCTTTCTGGCAACATCACCTGTTAATAGCTGATAGAGAAATAAGGATCTTCTCTGCCTTTAGGGTCTTGTAAACTTCAGAATATCTACAGTTGACCTGACTCAAACCAGCTATGTGGTTTCTGACAGCAACCCCTGCATAATATTTTGCATTTTTTGGAGCAAATTATCTCACTCCTTTACCGTGGGACTCACAACACTGCATATTGTAGATCTCTCCCTGCTCTGTCACTCCTGGTTCCATTTATGAGCTTGTTATCAGGACTTTGATGGGCATCAGGTATGGCAGATCACCAACTAATGACTAATCTTTTATGAAAAAAAAAAAAAAAAACATCCCAGAAGATATTTTTGGACAATTTTGTACACCCAGATGTGTTAATGATTTGAATCATTATCATGATTTTACCTTTGCATACAAGATGACTGTTTAAGTAAATTTCCCTGTTTCCAGCTTTTCCCAGTTCACTGCAACAACAGTTAATGAGCAAATGGTGGCACAGAAGTGCACCAGGAGTGCATTTGTTTAATTCATGCTAATTTCCTGACCAATGATTTTTTGGAGACCATTAAAAGCTTAATGTTTTGCCATTTTGGGCTTGACCCATTTATTTATTTATTTTTGCCCAGGAGTGTACATTTTACAATTCATTGTGTGCTGTTGTGTTATTGTTAAGGACATGAAGGAGAATTAATGAGGTGGCTAATTTACTGTACAAAATAACTAAAATTCAGCATTATAAAATAGCCAGAGCATCTTCGGTATTTCCACAAAAGAATTGCTGGAAAAGAAAGTCTTAGTTTTTATCTGAATATGCGGTTTCATGGATACAGGAATACTCAAATAGCTTTGGAGCATGAAAGCATCTTTTTCAAATTAAAAACTTAAACAGAAAATGGACCTTAATCAGAAAATGATGTACACATAAACATGGTCATTGATGTATTGTCAGTTCAGCCGAGTGTGTCCATGTCTCATGTGTGGAAATGTCTCTCTCTGACAGAAATCTCCACCTGTCCTGATGCTGAGGGAGATAAAAAACTTGACAAATTGGAGTCCTTCTTGGACAGACTTCATAATAAAGGTGATTTGTATGATTAAAGTTCTATAGAAATTAATAAAATATGCATAGATACACAATAAAGTTGAGTGAAACACGTTTCTCTCTTCAATCCACTTAACATGCAGGCATTCCGGGGACTAAAAACTCCACCATTGAAGTGACAGAGGAGAAAGAGAAAGAAGTCATGACCCTGGACGATGAGGAGACATTTGGCCGGTTCTACAGTTGTATATCACCAACCACCCTGAGCTCCATTCTCCTGCTGGATGAGGAGGAGGACTTCAGCACTATCCAGTCAGACACGCCGAAGTGAGACACAGTTTTAATTTCTGTGGTATTAAGGCCCTGTTTACACCTGATATTAAGATGCATTTTTGGTCAATCTATTTGAAACGGGACGACACTAAAGACAGGTGTAAATGGGGTCATTTTGAGATTGGTCCACTTCAACTAGAGGTGGTCGAAAACATGTGTAAACGCTTATACATTGGAATGTGTTAGGGGCCTTTCACACCAAATACGTTTTTGCGTCCATCTGTGCTGTTTTTCCAATTAATTTTCAATAATTTTTCAGTGTAAATAGTTGCTAGACACATGTCTTTGACCATTGCACCTTCAGTGTCTTGTGAATTGATTGTGCATTTTTAACACAGCATGTGAAGTTTTTATTAAAAAAATGTGTCTTGAGACATCTGCATTCTGTTCTATTTGTTGTGCTTGAACACAAGTCTGTTTGTTAAGTCTGAACAGCTCCTTTGATCAGCAGTGTAGCACCATCCAGTCACCTATCAGTCAATTACTGTGCTAAAACAGCAGTTAACCTTTGGCGGTTAATGCTTTGAAAGTAAATAACCATCAAATTGGAAAATTTGCAAAACCTCATACAATTACATGCAAAATAACTTCACAGAATTTCTTCAGTATACCTGATATCAAAATGCATGGAAACAGAAAACGGTGCAGTCCATAATTGTCTCTTGCAATAACATTTTCAGCTAAGCGGGCCTCTGTTGGACATATCTGTGTTGTGGAAGTAAAATGACGTGTCAGAATATGAATTATGAGGATATATTCTCTATGGTCTTGGTTCTTGCACTCATGAATGGATTCCTGCTAAATTCCAGACTAACATCAACAGTTGAGGAACACAAGCGTGCAGTGCGGCCCTCCCGGAAAACTAAGGGCTCAAAGAACCCTCTCCGTGCCCTGGCTGCTCGAGACGACCTCAGACAGACTTACACTGAGCAGAGACTCAACGTGGCCTCCGTGGAAACCAAAAGGATACAAATGGAGCGAAGTAAGATTGTAGAGATTTTTGAAGTGACATTTTTTTTAATTTGTGTTTTATTTTAAGATGAAGTGTATAATTTCTGTGCCACTAGCGGCACCAAAGAGAATCAAATAATTATTCCTGAATGTTGTCCATTGGTCGATCAAAACAGATAGTCCCGCCACGCAGCCACGTTATTGGTTGCTGTTTCGGGCTGGTTTGGGATGCTCTAACAAACAGAGCAATGTTTTGAAAGCATCACAGAGCAACAGTGTTTAGACTATTTTGGAAATTCGATTAATGAATGTCTTTCTTGAGGTTAAATCTGCAAATTAAGCTGCTAGAGGAGACAGTATTTTAACACCTTTAAAAGATAATGGTCAAACCGAAATGGCAATGCTCTTGAGAAGCATATTACTTTCCATAGATGTAGACATTACTTCATGTAATGATGTAATGTTGTAATTAATAGCCTAATTTAGTGCACATTTCTTACACTGAAGTATTAAAATAAACACTGTTTAGTCTTAATTCTGTCTTCTCTGTGTCTTCAGTGGCCAAGCACTCTAATCTGGCAGATGCGGCCTTGGCAGGTCTGGCCAGCAAAGAGAACTTTAGGAAAGTCAACCTACGCAGTGTGAAGTCTACAGAGGTGGTGACCAACAACAGTGCTGTGCCTTTCCACAAGCTCATGCTCATCCACATCAAAGGTGAAGTCGAGTCATACAGAAGATTGTGTCTAGTATCTGAGACATAAATAAATGCTTTTGTTTGATGGTTAAAGGGGTAGTTCCCCAAAAATTCTGTCATCATTTATTCACTCTCATGTTGCTCTGAACCCATATGACTTTTTTTCTGCCATGAAACACACAAGGATGAGTAGTATTTTAGTCTTAGTGTCCATTCACTTTCATTGCTTCTTTTTTCCATACAATAAAAGTGAATGGTGACCGAAGCTGTCATTCTGCCTTACATCTCCTTTTGTGTTAGTCATACAGGTTTTGATCAGTTGATTGAATGAGTTTGTATCAATTTCATGTTGTACTAATTGTGAGTGCGCTGTTTTTAACATTTGTGTGTATGTACAGGACGCAGGCATATTCAAGTTCGTCTGGTTGAACCCACAGCCCGCTCTCTGAACAGTGGAGACTGTTATCTGCTCATAACACCCAAACACTGCTTCTTCTGGAGTGGAGAGTTTGCCAATGTCATTGAAAAAGCCAAGGTACACACACAAAAGCAAAAATAACTCAAATCCATGCACAATGCTTATTACGCACAATATAATCGCTATCATCATATTCAACAAGCATTTGGAGTCAAAACCTAAGAAATTACTGGAAAATGTTTGTAAACTTTGTGATCAAAAATGATTACTTAACAGATGTATTCAGAAAACAAAACAATTACACAATTGTGTTTGTGTATATCTATGTATCATGCTTCCAAGTGCCTCAAACAAATCTCTCAGTATCTTTTTTTTTTTTTAAATTTATTTATTTTTATTTTCTCCCCAATTTGGAAAGCCCAATTCCCAATGCGCTCTAAGTCCTCGTGGTGGTGTAGTGACTCGCCTCAATCCGGGTGGCGGAGGACGAATCTCAGTTGCCTCCGTGTCTGAGACAGTCAATCCGTGCATCTTATCACGTGGCTTGTTGAGCGCGTTACCTCGGAGACGTAGCGCGTGTGGAGGCTCACGCTATTCTCCGGCATCCACGCACAACTCACCACGCACCCCACCGAGAGCGAGAACCACATTATAGTGACCACGAGGAGGTTACCCCAACGTGACTCTACCCACGCTAGCAACCGGGCCAGTTGGTTGCTTAGGAAGCCTGACTGGAGTCACTCAGCACGCCCTGGATTCGAACTCACGACTCCAGGTGTGGTAGTCAGCGTCTTTATTTGCTGAGCTACCCAGGCCCCCCTCTCAGTATCTTTTTAAAGATTTGATGCAGTGTAACCTCACAAACATTGTTAAATCCAATAAATGGGTCTTCTTTAAAGTGCTCATTGTAGCAACTAAATAGCTTGTAAGCATAACTTTTCATAGCATAACATACTGGTTTCCTTGTGAACAGATAAAAACCTGATAACTCTGACTTCCGGAAATTGTGTAAAGTCAGCCAATCAGGTTGGAGCTTGCTGTTTTGAGAATGCTCTTAACATTTTTGTGTGCAAGATGCGTACAAGATGAACGCTGAATGGTTCTGTGTATGCCATCCTAATATACAAAATATAACATATCATAAAATTTAAATAAATATTTCACTCAGACATGAATACATCACATCGTTTTTTACATCTGAGGATGATCCATTAGTATCAACAACATGTGTATTTATGTTTATGTGTGTAACAGGGGTCAGAGATGGCCCAGTATGTCCAGACTAAGAGAGATCTGGGCTGCAAGGCTCCACAGGTCACAGTACTGGAGGAGGGTGTCAACACAGAGAATCGTTCCGCCAAAGAGTTCTGGAGTCTGCTAGGAGGAAAGACTGAGTACAGAGGTACATACTGTACATAAGCATTTAAAGGAATAGTTCATCCCAAAAATTTAAATTCTGCATCATTCATCAGTGCATATTATTCTGTTTTAAAAAATTTCATCAAAATGTAATAACCAGGATGAGGTTGTCACAATACCAATATTTCAGTAGCCAAAACTCTCTATACCAATTTTAATACAACAGCAAAAACTAGTATGTTAATGAACACACTCCTTTATTTGAAAAGGTATATATACAAATTAAATTAAAACAATTGCGTGTAGCCTTCAAGTATTTTTCAGTGAACTAAATATTGCTTCATGTTTTACTTCAAGATAGCCAAGAAAATGTGTGTCACAGTAAGTATGTTTACAGGCCCAGTTATAATTGAGCTACAGCAAGTTTTTGTGGTTTAAGCATATGTATTGCAGTGCCTAATTGAGGCAAAAAATTGGACTATTTTTATCGGACTAAAGCGTTTAACATTACATTTTAAATAGATTACTTATCGTTTTAGTCCAATTGAAATCAAACTTTTAAAGTTCATGTAAACATATTGAGTGTGTTACAAGTATTTATTCTGTGTGTTTTTCATCTATTTCTGGGTGCTTGTTGTTTTAAAGGCGCAGGAGAGCCGGAGGAAGATGAACTTTATGAGAGTGGTATAGTGGAGTCAAACTGTGTCTACAGACTGGTGGAGGATAAGCTGGTTCCTTACGAGGAGGCCTGGGCGTCTATCCCCAGCGTTTCTCTGCTCAACTCTAAGGAGGTCAGACATTCACAGCCTCTGTTACATTGTTCTGTGCTGTTGTGGCAGTTCAGTGTTTGTGTATTTGTAAACTGTGCTTGATTCCATGCTAGTGAACTTTACTCATCAAAGTGTATGTGCAGGCGCTGGTGTTTGATTTTGGCAGTGAGGTGTACGTGTGGACAGGCAAGGATGTTCCTCTGAGTGAAAGGAAGGTGGCAGTGCAGCTGGGCAAACAGCTCTGGACTGGAGCGTATGACTACAGCACTTGCAGGGTCAACCCTCTTGACCCCTCTTCAGCCAATAAAGACACCCCTAAGTGAGTGACCACTCTGCTGACATTCATGCTAACCAGTCATGCTGTCTGTTGGTGCTAAGAACAAAAGCTAGACAGATCTTTCAGTTCCTGCCATTGCTGATTATCTAGATGATGTCTTTAGCCTGGATAGAGTTTTATTTACATCTCTAAAGGCATTGAGCTCAAAAGAATTTGCAGAACAGCCATTAAAACTAAGACACATGCCACTTTCTCACAAACTCTGATATTTTCAACCACTTATTGTATTGTACCTCCACAATACTGCCCCCCAGTGTTTGCATTTGATTTGGTTCTGTCTGTCTGTCTGTCCATCGTACTGTCGATTGTACAATCTATCGTACTATCAAACTATCGGCCTATTATATATATTTGAAATACAACACTTAAAATGTCCCTACTACCTCACGCCTGTCTTCACATCAAAAATTATTTTTATCCAACTATTTAGAAAAAATGAAGGCACTTTTTGACTTTTAATCAACCATTTTTCACCAATAATTTTGCCCCACCTCTCTTTCTCTTTGCATTTGTGTGTATGTGTATGAGTAGACAAGGTGAGGGCAGACCAAGTTGGGCCCTGTTTGGACGGCTGTCAGAACACAATGAGACCGCTCTGTTCAGAGAGAAGTTTCTAGACTGGGCAGAGAGGAAATCCATCAGAGAGGAGCCGGTGGTGGAAGAGGTGAAGGTAACTCACAGAAAGAGGCTGTTTTCCTCATAAAGCTTTGTATCCTGCTTTTTATCGTAAAGGGATAGTACATAATTAAAATAAATAAATAAATAGTTACACAGCCTCGTGTTGTTCCAAACCTGTATGCTGTTCTCGGTTCTGTTAAGCGCAAAAAGGTGAATTTTTGAAGAATATCCTGGTCGCTCTTTTCCATATAATTAAACTGACTGGGACCTGGGGCTAAGCTCTAAAATGACAAAAACACTACAAAAGTATAATAAAAGTAGTTTATATGACATGTGCTGTGTTTTCCAAGTCTTCTAAAGCCATACCATAGCTTTGTGTGAGGAACAAACCAAAATGTAAGTTGTTATTCACTGAAAATCTTCTGCTGTTGCCCTCAAATCAAATATAGTGTCTTTTAGATGTGTCAAATCAGGTTTGGCGTCAGTGACATCAATCTTCATTTGTTCTTGTGTGTTTCATAAACCAAATGTCACTGACGTCAAACCTGACATGACACATCTAAAGATAGAAAGTCATAGGGGTAAACGATTTGGGTAAACGATTACTGTAATGTGTTGGCTAAATTTCTTGGCTCTTTCTTTCTCCTCCAGAGTCCAGTATGTCAGCACCTTCCCACCTATGACTCTGACCTGAAGCCCTGTGATGTGAGTGAGATGCTGGCGGGCGGGGCAGTTCCTGTGAAGATGGTGCTGGAGGGTGTGGATGTGCAGAGGGGTCACGGATTGGTCCGTTCAGAGGACGGGCGTCAAGCTGAGCTGGCCACAATAGCTGTGGACGCATGGCACATCCGTGAGTTTGATGATTTTGAGATCCCGCAGGAGAGCGTGGGTCAACTACACGAGGGGGACACTTACGTCATCCGTTGGAAATACTCTGTCACTAATGTCGGTGAGTGAGGCTTGTAACTTTGTTCACACTAGAGTCCTGTTTAAACCTGTATTAACATCTGTCTCAGGTGATCCAATCACAGATGGACGGTGCGAAGTACAGGTGTAAACGGGGTCCAAATCATTTTGTGATCTGATCAGTCAAACCACATTCGGAGGTAGTCAGAAAGTGACTACGGAGGTGCTTAATATGTTATTTTGTGTTTGTGCAGTTGGTAAGAGGCTAAAGCCTGGTGAAGTGAGGACAGCTGGCCCAGGCAGGGAGCGCACAGCATGCTTCTTCTGGCAGGGACGTCACTCCAGTGTCAGTGGGCGGGGCACATCTGCCTTGATGACGGTAGAACTGGGCAACCACAGGGGGGCACAAGTGCTGGTCACACAAGGAAAAGAGCCGCCCTGCTTCCTCCAACTCTTCCGGGGAGGGCTAATCATCCACCGAGGCTCAAGGGAGGATAGCTCCAGCAACACAGGTAACACACACACTCACACACATACTCTAGTATGAACAGCATTGAGAAAAGTTTTGGTTTACATAAAACAATGCTAAATGCAAATGATAAAATGCAGCTAACCATATAATTGTACATTTAGCAAAGCAAAATAAATATTTTTTTGTTGATGTCAAAGGCTCTGCATCTATTCAAACTCAATGCTATTTTGGCGCAAATTCATCTGTGACTTGGTAAAGCTGTAAACATATTAGTAATTTGTTATTCCATATATGTGTGTGTGTGTGTGTGATTTGTTTCTGTGGTTGTGTGCCTCAGGAGACTGGCATTTGTTTTGTGTGCGTGGAGAGGTAGAGGAGGAGGGCTCCCTGGTTGAAGTGGAGTGCTGTTGTGCCAGTCTGCGTTCTCGTGCCAATTTGGTGCTGCTGGGAGTACAGGCAGGGCAGCTGTACCTATGGCATGGCTGTAAGTCTCACCCCAGTGCCCGACAGGTGGGAAAGAGGACTGTGGAGCGCCTTACTCAAACGTGAGCTTTTTACCCATATAGACTAACCATTCCTTTATGTATTGTATGTGTAGTTCATATGCAATGCTTTTGAATCCATACACCATCTCCAATTTTCAGTATACCATCTAAATCTATTTTAAACAGCATTTTGGTAATTCTTGTATAGTTATTACGAATACCCTCCTGAGACCCGAGCGTGACTGCTGTGTGCATTTTCCATTTCCCTTTTTGATCTGTAACTAGTAGCACCTAATAAACAAGCAACAACAACAAAAAAACATTTTCTAGAGCAAATAGTTTTCCTAAAAATTAATGTCCACAAATTTGGACAGCGAGACTGCCTTGTGAAATTTTAAATAACACTTAGCTATGGAAAGTTAGACTTTTTTTCATCAAATTGGGTATGTTTCTAGGAGTGTTGGTTATTCATGTTTTTGAGACGTTACAGACATTACAGACGATTTTCTGTAAAGCCAAATAAATAATTCTTTTTCAAAGTAATGTCCAGCATCATCCAATCATGCCAACCATGTTAAAATAAAATGTAGCATTATAAATTCTGAATCTATATACTGATTACCATTGTCTCATATCTGCCAAACATGTTGAGTGGTCCAAACATTATCTGCAGCCTGAAACTGAACTTTTGTTTGGATTTTAGGATTAAATGCACTTAGCTGCATAGAAAACTATAGAATGCTCCCTTGCTCACTATTTAGTGAATGATTTAACCTCCAGTGTGCTGTCCATCTGCACTGGTCTCAGAACAGTTAAAAATGCACCTTATTTTCACCTAACTCCATATAAAGCCTCTGAAAGCAACATTTTTCAGCTTTTGGATGAACCCATTTATTCTCAATGTGAAAATGCACAGTTAATATGTAGGAATGCATTTACTAATGTTAAAGAGCACCTATTATGGTTTTTCAAATATTACCTTTGATGTAGTGTGTTATATAGCTGTTTGTCAATGTAAAAAATTCTGCAAAGTTTCACAAATCAAAGTGCACGACAAATGGAGTTATTGACTCCCAAAAGAAAGAACCGATTCTGAACACCTGAAACGAGTCGTTAGTAATTCCAGACTTACTTCCTGTAATAACCTACATAATTTGGAAAACAAAAAACCCACCTCATTGGCTGCTCGCGAACCGCTTTGACCCGCCCTCAAACACTACACTAAGCGGTAGACCAATCACAACAGACTGGGACATCTGACCAATCAGAGCAGAGTAGGCTCTCTGAAAGGAGGAGTTTAGAATGAATCCTTTAGAACGGATCATTGAACGAGTCGTTTTTGACACTGGGGAAAAAAAGGTAATGCTGCAATTGAAATTATGAGCAAATTAAAGTGTTTTTTGACCTTGGATGCATGTAAATCTATTGTATGAGACCTTTAAAACAAAATTAGGCACGTTTAAAAACCATAATAGGTGCTCTTTAATTAATAGAATCGTTATTGCACAGAAATAACTATATTAAAATGAAGCTAAATGACCTACAAATGTGTTAGAGTTGAAGGTTATTCAGAATAACTATTCAGAAAAACATGTTTTTTCTACTTTTGAGGAAATTCAATGCCAGTGTCCACATATGTAGCCATCATGTTTATCAGCGTGTTACCAGAGGCACTTTTGTTGGTGCTGCGTCCATAGGAGCGCTTCAAGGAAATCAACGGCATGCTGTTGTGTCACGTGACTCGGTGTGGCAGAAGTTAACCCTTTAAATGCAGTCTAGAGTTTTGTGAACAGTATTCAGTCAGTTTTTATTCATTTAAATTATGCGTTGCCTATAGCGAAGCCAAAATACAACGTCTATGTATGTGGATCGCGGGTCATACGAGGATACAGTTATATGACCTCATATTAATTGAGAGACTTTTAGAAATTAATTTGTCATACAGCAGCTCCATTTAAATGCACTATTGAATGCAAGTTTTAAGAAGTTGGTTAAAAATATTGAGGAAAAAAGAAATGGTGACTAGTCACTGCAGCTAAAATACAGTACAGTCATATAACTGAATCTAAAATCTTTGTTGATAAAAAAAAAATATGTATGGACATGTTTTTGCATTAACTTCCTGTATACAAAGAATGTGTCTTGGTGATTGTATATATGTGTTACAGGTGTCCTCGTGAGCTGGGTTTGAACAGTAACAGCAGTTTGAAGGTACTTGAGATAGAGGAGGGAACTGAGCCAAATGATTTCTGGACTGCTCTTGGCAAGCAAGACAGGAAAGCATATGACTGCATGCTGCAAGGTACAAATAGGCTATTTTCTTGTTATAATGTTGCTACTTGGGTATGTCATGGTAATATATTCATGCATAATATTTCCTAGTGACTCAATGCCTCTATTCCAGTATGGAACGCTCTACATAAGCAGTAACTCTTGCTGCCTACCTTTTTAAAATAGCCTTTGCGATAGGAGCTACGTTAAAATACTGCTTCATAGGCAACTTGCTTTGTGAGGTGATTACAGACCTTGTGTGTGCTTATAGATCCAGGGAAGTATAATTTCACCCCACGACTTTTCCATCTGAGTGCCAGCGGTGGGACTTTTCAGGGAGAGGAGCAGTTCAACCCTGCCCAAGTGACAGGTGCTGTCATGGCAATGCCGTTCCTGCTGGAGAACTTGTATTTGGCCCCTCAGCCTGGTAAATAATCTTTTTACAGATATACACTAACCACAAACACACATAATGTGAATTCAAATTATATTACATGCACACATGTCAGAATTCTTGGTTAATTTAGTGGATTGCCTGTATTAATTTAGCTTCAGATGTGCTTGTGGGTGGTGCTTCGCTGCTGTCAGGGGCGCATCAGGATGGATTAGCGTTTACACCTCGCATGCGTTTTTGACTGTCTCCGTATGTGTTTTTTGTGATGTAATCACAAAACATTTGGGACCTTGTTTACACCTGAATTTAGCGCTGTACACTGCTGATCGGATCACCTGAAATGTATCTTAGTTCAAGGTGGGTCTTACAGTGCCGATTGTTTGTATTTTGCTTTCTGTGTCTTTCTCTGTAGCTCTGTTCTTGGTGGATAACAGGATGGAAGTTTACCTTTGGCAAGGACAGCAGCCAGAAGATACAGAATGCACTGGCTCGGCCAAGATCCGCTGGGACATTGAGAGGAAGTGTGCCATGGAGACAGTGCTACAGTATTGCCAAGGTCAGAAATTGGCTTCTTCATGCAGGGCAATGGTCACGGAATAAGGTGCTGTGCTCGGATTGTTTAATAAATGAAATTCAATCACATCAAGTTTTCGCTACGTTTTGGCCTTCCGTCCACACTGAGACAGTGTTTTTGTCCAGCGAAAACTGAGCTTTTTCAAAAACGCTCTCCCAGTTGGATACATTTGAAAATGCTTTTTTCACGTTATAGTGTGGACAGGGAAAACTGAGATATTCAGAAATGATGAGGTAGTTGTTGTCATGTGATGCAGTCATGTGATCCATTCCAACCCAAAACAGTCAAGATGGCAGCTTAGTTGTAGCAGCGTTATTGTGCCTACTATCCACTTTAATAGCATTGTTAAAGCTAAATGTTTATTTGTACAACCTTCACATTGCATTCCATCAAAGGCGATGGGAAGTTTACTTGGAATTGCTGTCCGGCGGCGGAACACAAGGATAATTGCGTTTCATACCATACATGGTAATTATGCAGGCCCATGCTTAAGTTGTTTTCAAATGCGCAGTAAGGAGATTTAAGTGTTTTTAAAGGTTTCAGTGTGGACGAGCAAGTTTTGGAAAACGTTTAAAAACGACAGTGTGGATGGAGAGCGTTTTGAAAATGAAAATGCCATTTTTAAATTTATCCAGATTAAGGTGGATGTAGTCTAAGAGAGAGAAAACAACTTAAAGCAGATCAAAGGCCTTTTGTGGGTTTGTTTACATTTGAATTTTTGACACCTGGAGTTTGAATTGGCCATTTGAACATTCCGTCAATGTAAGTCAATGGGATTTTTCCACTGATATATATAAAGAACTGGATCGCTGATGCAATGTTAAACTGCCAGTAGGAGGTGAAGCCTTCGGAAGTGTTCGGGCGGCCATCTTAGTATGCCCAAACTCTCATAGAGAATCAATGACTGACAGGCAAAAACACCACCGTTTCACCATCTCTGACCTGCGGACACAACAGTTGCATTTCGCCCTCTAGTGACAATCATGTTTAATGTTTAATTTGCTTGTTATGGATAATATTCGTTACGAGGGAGAAGATATATCCGGATCCCGATGTCAGAGCATTCACCTGCCCCGGTGTTCAGTCTGTCAGTGCAGCACAACAATCACCAAAGGAAATGGAAAAACTGTCCACAAGCTGTAATGTAAGTAGGAAATGCTGTAAAATCTGCTTGTTTAGAGTGACATTATCCCTTACCCCCGATAAGGACTTTAAAAAAGTCAGACCGGGATTTCTAACTGACCTTAAATGCCCGGGATATGCTTGTTTTCATATTGAAGTGCTCTCTTTAGTCAGTTTAATTCATTGTCCTTCAGTTGAACCCGTATCAGTTTAATTTTGACCAACTTTGCTTTGTGTGTCTCCCTCAACCTCAGCGCCCGCTGTGTGTGTGATAGAGGGAGAGAGAGCGCACGCTCTTATTCAAGTGACCACGAGAACAAGGCACTTTTTAATAAAAACATAAAACAAGTAACTCTGAACAAACACTTCAATTATCACAATAAATAAGTCTGAAAATGTATGTTTGTATCTAACTTGTTTACATTCAGCTGATCTGTTCACTGAGTAAGTTTGTTAGAGGTAGTACTGTTTGATATAGATCTACATAACTTGCTCGGGCTTTCAAGAAACAGGAAACATTCCCAACTTTTAATAAATAAATAATTACATGTGTATGATGTTCGCGTTGTAGAGATGTACATGCAGATTTCAGATATAAAATTAGTGATTGAATGACTAATGTTTACTGGCTGAAATGAGATGATGTCCTATTAAGTTAATAGGGACATTGGAATGTTTGGGCATAGCAATATGGCAGCACAGTGGCTTCACTGATATGACGTCATGAGCAGTCCAGTTCTATATCAGTGGATATTTCCTATTTTTGATCGTCCACTGTGTGAGAAAAAAAAACAAAAAACAAGTCTGATCAGTTAAAAAAAGATGTAGCAACCGGAGTCAGAACAGTCTGAAGGTCTGTGCCGAGTTTGGTCAAGGTAGCATGAAAGCTCTTGGAGGAAATTTTGGTCTTCATTTGTTTAGGGATTTGAAAAAAAACCCTAAACAAAGTTTGTGAAATAACAAACTAACAATAACTGTGCCTACACAATAAAACAGACTTTGACTGGAAGTCAAAGCAACTTTGATTTGACTGCAGTTGTTCTTTTAAAAACCTATTTTATGGGTTTAATGAAAACTTGTTAACCAACATAGCAACAGTTCAAATTTTCATGACATTTTGAAATTATTTAAGTTTTCCTCAGGCTTTGATGCAAAACAGGCACAAATTTAATATGCTGATTTCGAGTCTGTCAAATCTATGTTTCGGTCAGCTTCGTCCAAGCAGTGTTTTTATTTGAGTGCTTATTTAATGCTTTGCTGAATAATAATGAGCTTTTTGTGTTTGTGCTTTAGGGAAGAACTCCAAGCGGCCCCCTCAGGCATATTTGATCCTGGCTGGAGCAGAACCACTAACCTTTACCAACATCTTCCCTTATTGGGAGAAAGACCCAAATATTAAAATACAGGTAAATTATCATGAATACATGGTTGATCCGTTTCAACAACGAGCATATAATAAATTAAAGATGAGTCAAGACATATTCTTTATTATCTAAGTCTATGGATGATTGACCTGTCCCTTGTATATGTTTAAATAGTTAGAGGGACCCCATAATAAAGTGATCCTGGTAAATGATGCTCTGTCGAAACTCAGCAGACAACAGTACACCCCAGAGGAGCTCACCTCCAAACCCCTACCAGAGGGAGTGGATCCTCTGCACCTCGAATACTACCTGTCTGATAAAGACTTCCAGGTAACTACATCACCTAATTATGCTCACACATGGCCTTTACTAAACAAACATAATACACAGCTCTCAATCACTGCATTGTGACGTCAAATATTTTTGTATAATGACTGCTAAACTGTATGTTTTCCTTATCTGTGCTAGTTTATGTCTCTCACATCAGTCCACGACAGCTTTCTTCTCACATACTAATAAGAAATAAGCTTTTCATCAGAGTCCTGATCACCCTGTCACGATTTATTTTGCCATAACGACTGGCTGACAGTAATTATCCCTTATGCATGTCACCCACTCTAGGGGTCACTAGTGCAGTCTGAAATGGTCATCATGGAAAGTGATTCCTCTTGCATGAGCTCAATCTATAAAACCTAGCGGTTTGTCAGTAAAGGCCAGCAAACTCTCAATTTGGTTTAATGGTTTTCCAATGTGTCTTTTCATTGTCAGCCAGCCAAATTAACCAATCCCCGCTTTATGCAAACTGGCTCGTTTTAACAGCCTTTGCAAGAGTTTGCTGATGTCGGCATAGTTCTGTGTTAATATAATGCAAAAATAATTTAAGATGACAGATTTATTTGTTTTTGCAGAGTGTTTTGGAGATGCCACGGGATGAATTTCATGCTCTCCCAAACTGGAAACAGCTTAATCTGAAAAAGAGCAAAGGCCTCTTCTAAACAAAAAAAAAAAAAAAAACTCTTGTGTCTGCAATCTGTATATGCACTTACAGTTATTATCTACTAAGAAATTGTGTATTTTCTCTGTAATTTTAAGCAAACCTTTTTTATATGTATAGCACTAATGTGTACAGTCTGAAATTTCTTAAAAAGATGAACCCATACAGTACCTTTGGTGATAGCGATTTCATGCTTTATAATTTAGTAGCTTTTGGTTAAACACATTTTCTACATGTTTTAAGTATGAAAAAGTGTACGTTTTAGGAAATAACATGAACAATATCCACACACACACACACAAAAAAATCTCTGTCTCATTAAGTACAAGCTTGAATTATAAATATGTATTATATTTTATTGTTTTAACCCGTTTGTTGTCGAACTGTGACTTTAAAATGCATTAAACACTAATTGTGAAACTTCATGTAATAAGGTCGAAACAAATGCAGGCCTTTTACTAAGTCAGAGCTGTGTTTGTTCAACCTACACCACGGAAAGTGAATTGCTCTTTAATCAAGCCATAATGTGTGTACATATTAAGTGCACTACTGCCACTGGCGTGTTCATATGAATAATATACAGTGTTATCTGATCTCTTTAATGTGGCTATACAGTATAAGCTGTCAAAAATATTACAAATAACGGACCCACTTTATATTAGGTGTCTTTTACTACTATGTACTTATGTGCATACGTGTTGTTGCATTGTACTTACATTTAAAGTACCTGCATTTAATTACATCTGTAGTTACACTGTTAACCTTAACCCCTATCCCTAAACCTACCCATACCTCAACCTCAGTAGCAGCAAATGTGAATCTTATGAGAATTTAGCAGCACAAAATGTATACAGTGTACATATTATGTGCATACGTGTTGTTGCATTGTACTTACATTTAAAGTACCTGCATTTAATTACATCTGTAGTTAGACTGTTAACCTTAACCTTAACCCCTAATCCTAAACCTACCCATACTTCAACCTCAGTAGCATCAAATATGAATCTTAAGAGAATTTAACAGAACAAAATGTAGTTACACAATAAGTACATTGTATTGTATGTATTTTTATGTTAGTACATAGTAAAGACACCTAATATAAAGTGGTACCCAAAAAACTAATTAATATGTTTGTATGTATGTATGTATGTATGCATGTTGATTTTGAAATGTATGTATGTGTTTTGTTTGTTCCATTCCAGAAATATGCCAGAACATTAGAAACTCAGTAAATTCATGCCATTCAGTCTTAACCCACTAGGTGTCATCCTCTTTTTGTCCATTCTGTGGCGATATAATGTAAGAATATTATTACATCCTGTAAATACTAATATGTTGAGTATTGAAATGTTAACAGTTGTTCAGTTTGGCATCTGAGAGACCCAAAGGCTATTTTAATAGATTGAAAAATTGACATAACATTTTAGTATCCAGTTAATACTTGACATTTCTTAATCTTTTGAGAACTGATTATAACAAAATTTCGATCTTCAAATGTCCTCCATGAAAATTTGTACATATGTTTGGGATCTCAGACCCTACATAAAAAGTAATAATAAATGCATTGAATTACACTCCTGCCATTTTGATTTACTGTATTTTTCTACAATGTGTTTTACTCAAGTAAATGGACCTCAGGCAGAAACATTGTTTCTAGAATGGATGCCAGTCACATTTTTGAAAAGTGCATGTCTACATTTTGATAAAACAGAGGAATAAATAAGGTTAAAAGGTTCAAATGAAAAAGTACTATTATTATTTATATATGTATAGCATTGGGTTCTCTGGGACCCCATAAAACAGTAAAGTCAATCTCAACAGAATGTGAAGGTTAAGAATATAAAGGGTTATTGAAGTTATTATATGCCCAAGAAAAGAATTGATGTTAAAAGCAGCACTGCCTTGCCACCTCCTCCACTGTCTCATGAGGCAAAGGCCCTGCTTTTACACTCCAGAGCACCTTGATTAGCTTCTCAGCCTTTCACACATTCACGCACACAGGTGAATTAATCACGACCACAGATGGTAGAGTCTGTCTCAGAGAGGCAGCTTACAAGATTACCTTCTTAGTTTAATTATTTAATTCAGAGTGTTATAGAAGCACATCTTCACAGGGAGAATTACAAGAGTGCTGTGGATCTTTGTGACATGAGCTGCACGTGATCTTTGTGACAAACCGATGCAGTTGTTGAGAACAAGGCCCTCTGAGTATAAAACAAGAAATGTGACAAAGTATTTCTGTCCGTTTATATTCACAATGCTCGCCAAAGCTACACTAGCAAAAGCACTCTCTTTGCCAAGCCATGTCAGCTGCTTTGAATACAAATAATTATGACAGATTTTATTTCTTCCATTCTTTGTTCTTTATGCTGTATATAACAGTTGCGTGATTGGATATGACAAATGGTGAAGGACGGTTCTATATAGCCTCAACTAAAAAATACATTCCTCTCCTTGAAGTGCTAATTGACTAAGAATAATTATTGTAGGCATTTTTAGACGGACAAGGAAAAAAAACCTCAGGGAAAAACTCTGGGCTCTGCATTAGGACTCGCTCCTAAACAGCCTTGAGGCCGCTGCCTCATTCAGTGTCCTTTTATATGCTTGAGAAAAAGAGAGAGAAAATGTGAGACCGGAAAGCTCCCTACAGTTTAATGTCTAATCAATATGTTCTTCAAACTCAGGACTTTTATCCAGTATTGATTGTAAGCCATGATTATTGGACATCCTCGGGGGCCATGTGCAGACTCAGTTAAACCTCTTGAGACACTCTCTAGTGTGCAAGTGATCAAATGTCCATCATAGAAGCTCTTGAATGAGTTTGTGACAGTGTGGATACACAAAAAAATATATGATTTTTCTGTCCCTCAGCGTGTTTTTCCTTTATTGGTTCACATCAGAATATGAAACATGCTCATTCAAGAAATTTTAAGAATTTTTTGTTGTTGCTCCAAAATCTGTCGGTCCACTAGCGTTTTCTTCCACCCTCTAGTGACGGCTGGCGTAAATACACATTTTTGCCGACTCTACTTATTGGAACCAAAGTGGCATTCAAGGCAAGTCAGTCCACTCGGCAGCCATCTTTGGAACGCTCCTGGGCAGCTATTTTCTATGGATACAAGTGGTGTAAACATACCTGCTACCTGGTAAATACATACCTGCTCTGTTCTCCCGGGTCAAAGTAAGCTCTCCTTCAAAGATAAAACACTTCTTCCTGCACATATTTTGAATATAATGTTTTTGTAGGCTCCGCTGCAGCCTAACAGTTGTGATGTTTTGTAGCCTATCAAAAGCTGAGAGTTTTATTAGGCTAATAAAAATAGCCCAAGTTATTTGTCATGTGTGGTGCTTTACTTTAGCTTGACATGAATGAACACGTTTATCTTATGGTCCGTTTAATTGAACGCAATGTTTTATGTCTGTTATTCTGAACGTTTAGCATAGCCCTAACATTTGTGTAAATTTTGCACTCTCTACAAGCTGTGAAAGAATGTTTGCAGGTGCGGGCGGGAGTGGATACACACGTTGCGGGTGCGGGCGGGAGTGGAACACACGTTGCGGGAGCGGGCGGTAATGGTCAGAAATTCAGCAGGAGCGGGATTAAGAAAATAGTCCCGCGCAGGGCTCTAGTGAGAAACATCAATATGCAAGTCCTTTTTTACTGTAAATTCTCTTCCCTGCCCAGTAGATGGCGATATGCACGGATAATGTGAATTGCCAAATACAAAAGAAGAATGTGAAAGTGGAGATTTATAGTTAAAAAGGACTTCAGTATGAATCTGTTTCTCACCCACACCTATCATATCTCTTCTGAAGACATGGATTTAACCACTGGAGTCATATGGATTAATTTTATGCTGCCTTTTTATACTTTTTGGACCTTCAAAGTTCAGGACATCATTCACTTGCATTGTATGGACCTACAGAGCTGAAATATTCTTCTAAAATTTGTGTTCAGCAGAAGAACAGAAGTCATACACATCTGGGATGGCATGGGGGTATGTTAATGATGAGAGAATTTGCCTTTTTGGGAGAACTATCCCTTTAAATCAGACAATAATGGTATCATAAATTGTTTCTTTAGCTCAGATCACGCTAAAAAATGCTGCTTTTCAGGTTGGTCCAGCTAATGCGCATTTGCGTTCTTGAGTTAACTGACAGGCAATGTCTGCATCTAAAAAGTTTAACCTGTAGTACGGGACTTCCCTTTCTACATCCAATGAAAGATAAGTAAAACAGTAATGGGATACTGCTCCTCAGGTTCTCCCATCACTGCATGGTTATTTTACATACAATAATAGCTAAGCTTTAAAACACCACAAAAGGATTGATCATTTTTTTAAACAAAACATTTCTGTAATCATCTACCTTCATGTCGCTCAATAATTTTATGGACGTTTTTTCCATTGGAACAAAATGCCAAAGCTGCTCTTTTTTTATATAGTACAGCAAAAATGCATGATGATCGCTGACTGTCAGTTGTAATTTATCTTTATTTCTTAAATAAATATAGGTCTGGGTTTGAACCTGGGTCTCTTAATTCACACTAAACAAAAAAAGTGTTCCATGAAACTATTCTGTCTTAAAGGTGCAGTATGTAAGATTCAGAAACCCTTGTTATTAATGACACCTGTGGCCATTAAGTGAACTGCATCCAGCTACCTGTTGCTCGGTCTCACGCTCATGCACACACTCCATAGGGACGTGAGCATCGGCCAAAACAATGACGTAACGTACAAAGAGACTGAACGTGATCCACCTGCATCATGCTGACAGATGAGGTAGCATAATTAAAATTACACAGTTATGATTGTTTTCCTACAAACTTTGAGACTGCATATTATATTTGACTCTCCAGTGCTGGAACAGGGCTAAAACAAAGTGTGGATATAGGTCTGACTATGTGAGACTGTCGTTTGAAGTAATCACTTTTCTTTGCATGATACATAGACTGCATTTATACGATAGCCTATGTCGACGTTAGCTAGCTAGCCAGCTTTATCAATAGCTGTTAGCTAAATGTGGTGAATGATGACAGTACCCGTTTATAAAATAGACTGTACATTATAAATATGTTGACACAATTCAGTATTGATGTGATTCCATCACAACTGTCATTTTGATATATCGATGCTCTGTTGTTTTATAATAATAGATTGTATATATTTTCTGTATAACCAAGTTACGTTACACTAATGAATGGGTCTTTTTGCATTATCTTGAACATTGTATAGCATTCATTTCATGTGTTATTGGGGGGTTGTTTTTTGGCTTACTCGGAGTCAGTGTTGTGCTGGCAGCCAGATGTTTGCTGGATTCCATCTCTAAGATAACATTACCTAGTGTTGCAGTTTGTTGTCGCTGTTGAATAGCGGAAGAGAAGCACTGAGGCAAGGCTCTCGGGAGCGCACGTAATCATCACATCCTTTGGATTTTCCTGGCAAAAGTGACCCGCTCCCTTCGCAAATCAGTCTACAGGCTTTAATAGGCAACCTAGAAAGTCCTGGAAGGGCAAATTTTTTAAGTTGTGTTACAAGCCGTTCACACATTGGCAAAAAAAGGGGCAAATATTACATGAAAATTGTTACATATTGCACCTTTAAACTGAGAACTACTAACTAGTCAAAAAAAAATGTTTCCCTCTTTGGTCACGAAGTAGAGTACAAAGTTAGCGAGAACTGCCACTGGTGCCCCCTCTGAAAAAAGGTGCATGTGCACTTGGATCAGTGGCAGTTCTAGCTTGTATGGGCCCTGGGCGAACCCCACCCCCTTCAGCACCCCCACGGGGTTGAAGGTCACAGCTGTGTATGAGGGCCACCTGCAAATTGAGACTCAGTCCTTGCCGTGACCATTAGGCTGAAGTGCGACTCTTGAGAATGTGCTTTCACACTCCCAGCCGTTACTCACTCTCTCAGCTGGTGTCAGGGTTAAAAAAAAAAAAAAAAATGCTGCATCGACGGTGACTGATCCTGACAGGGACACCAAATGATGGATTTGATACACAAGGCACACAGATGGGCACACCCCCCACCCCACTTTTTTTCTCTCTCAGGCTGGATTTGTTTACCTGTCTTCCACCTGCTGTGCCTTTGCACCCCAGGATTTTCTGCCATCTTTGTTTACTAAGGCAGGTGCACAAAAGAAAAGGGATTAAGCTGACTGAATGCAACTTCATCTTTGGAGAATCTTTAAGCCATCTTCTCCATTTTTCAGCAATTAAGTCACACTAAATAGCTTTGTAAACAACTTTCCTCAATTAACAGGTTTTATATGCTGCCTGATGAAAAGCCATTTACTTTCAGTCGTTAAGATGTTTTCCCAGATGTTTCATAACCACACAGCACAATAAACATTACACTGCAAATAATTATTTTCTTAATCAGTATTTTTGCGTTGTTTTCTGGTAAAAATATCAAAATATTCATCTTTTTAAATTGTTTTTTAATTTTTTAATTCTCTCCAGTTTGGAATGCCCAATTCCCACTATTTACTAGGTCCTCGTGGTGGCGCGGTTACTCACCTCAATCCGGGTGGTGGAGGACAAGTCTCAGTTGCCTCCGCTTCTGAGACCGTCAATCTGCGCATCTTAACACGTGGCTCGTTGTGCATGACACTGCGGAGACACACAGCATGTGAGGCTCATGCTACTCTCCGCATTTCACGCACAACTTACCACGCGCCCCATTGAGAGCGAGAAATACTAATTGCGACCATGAGGAGGTTACCCCATGTGACTCTACCCTCTCTAGCAACCAAGCCAATTTGGTTGCATAGGAGACCTGGCTGTAGTCACTCAGCACACTCTGGATTCGAACTCGTGACTCCAGGGGTGGTAGTCAGCGTCAATACTCGCTGAGATACCCAGGCCCCTAATATCAAAATATTCTTTTTTATTTATTTATTTATTTATTTTTAGGATTTTTCCCCTTTTTCTCCCAATTTGGAATGCCCAATTCCCAATGCGCTCTAAGTCCTCATGGTCACATAGTGATTCGCCTCAGTCCGGGTGGCGGAGGACGAATCCCAGTTGCCTCCGTGTCTGAGACAGTCAACCCACACATCTTATCATGTGGCTTGTTGAGCGCGTTGCCACGGAGACATAGCGCGTGTGGAGGCTTCACGCCATCCACCGCGGCCACCACGCTCAATTCACCATGCACCCCACCGAGAACAAACCACATTATAGCGACCACGAGGAGGTTACCCCATGTGACTCTACCCTCCCTAGCAACTGGGCCAATTTGGTTGCTTAGGAGACCTGGCTGGAGTCACTCAGCACGCCCTGGGATTCGAACTAGCGAACTCCAGGGGTGGTAGCCAGCGTATTTTACCACTGAGCTACCCAGGCCCCATATCAAAATATTCTTAAAACAAGATACATTTAATTGAGAAGCAAAATTGTGTAACATAAAAACACTTGTTTTCAGAGAATATGTGGCAGACCTGGACTAGTTGTGACACTTTTTACTTGAGTGAATATTTCTCAGGGTAGGTTTATTGAAATACAATTTTTGCTTTGTCATCTACACTCACTGAGTACTTTATTAGGAACACTATGATCCTAATAAAGTGCCCGATGTGGTCTTCTGCTGTTGTAGCTCATCCGCCTCAAGGTTTGATGTTTTTTTGTGCATTCTGAGATGCTATTCTTCTCACTATAATTGTACAAAGGGGCTATCTGAGTTACTGTAGCCTTTCTGTCAGCTCAAACCAGTCTGGCCATTCTCTGTTGACCTCTCTCATCAACAAGGTGTTTCTGTCTGAACTGCCACTCACTGGATGTTTTTTGTTTTTGGCACCATTCTGAGTAAATTCTAGAGACTGTTGTGCATGAAAATCCCAGCAGTTACAGAAATACACAAACCAGCCCATCTGGCACCAACAATCATGCCATGGTCGAAATCACTGAGATCACATTTTTTCCAATTCTGATGGTTGATGTGAACATTAACTGAAGCTCCTGACCCGTATCTTCACGATTTTATGCATTGCAGTGCTGCCACACGATTGGCTGATTAGATAATCGCATGAATAAGTAGGTGTACAGGTGTTCCTAATAAAGTACTCAGTGAATGTATATTGAAGTCTTGGCTACAAAAACACTAATAAACATCCACTTGCATTGTATAGAACTACAGAGTTGAGACGTTCTTCTTAAAAATCTTTGTTTGTGTTCAGCAGAAGAAAGAAAGGCATACACATCTGGGATGACATGAGGGTGAGTAAATGATAAGAAAATATTAATTTTTGAGTGAACCATCCCTTTAACTTTTATTGAACCCGGAATATTATTTTAATAATGTCTTATTATTCTTTAAACCTTTTTTTAAGGTTTATTCTTAAAACACAACAACAACAACAACAATTTGCTAATGCGATTCGTTTAATTCAAGATATATTTTCTGTAAAAAAAAAATATACAAGAACATTTATCTTGTTTTATGGATATATTTACTGGAAAAAAAGACAAAAAATAGTACATATCCTTGTATCTCTCCTTTGTTTAGGTCTTGGATGCATCACTAGTCACAGTGCATGATCTTGTAGAATCACCCCTATTATATGCTGTGTAATGGATCATTCACCATCACAAATGTAAAGGTTGTCCTTTCTTGCTAGAAGATAAATCTGTTGTCCTTCATCTATGCTTTTTTCTGCATGCGTCTGTTGTTTTTCCTTCCTGGTACATTAAGCGTGGCACGACTCTTAGCCTTGCATGCTGAGGCTGCAATCTTCAGCTTTTCTCCTATCCTCGATGTTTGATGTTGCCTGCGTTATGTTTGGAGTAAATTGCCCGAGTCATAGTAAATGTGTCCATTTCTACTTTTCCTTTTCCTCTGCACTTTAACACATGGCTCAAGCTGTTAAATGCATGATTAGAATGGTGGCTCTTGGAGCGCAATGCAGAGCCTTTTGTTATAATGGTTAACGGCACCACAAGGAGTTGTGAGAGGGTTAATCTGCTCTAGTAACGATTGTGTTCATTGGTCTTTCTATTGAGCTTTTCATTTTGGCCAGTGCTGCTGTTGGGTAGACTGAATTTGTTGGTGCACATAAAATCTGAGACATAGTGTAAAGCCATGGTATACAATTTAATTGACTTCTATTGCTGCTAAACATTTTTATCCATTGACAGCTTTTATAACTTTTTCTTTCTCTTGCACCATTTATATTCAGTTCTTGCCAGGTTCCCTTGAACTGCAGCCATTTTCCAAACCTAGTCACAAAAGGTTGGACCACCATGTAAATTCAAGGTTGTATAAGCTGATCTTGTGCGCCTCCTTGAGTCCTGCAAGTACAGTGTGGATTCCTTACATTGGCAGCAGATGTAGTACAGCACGTATGTGCAATGGAGTGTGAATATGCAGAGATAACCAATAACCAGAGTGTCTGCTTATGTTCTGCATGCAAAGGGAAGAAAGGGTGAAACAGCTCAGCTGGCTTGAAGCTGTCACACTGAGAGGAGTTCCCAGTTTAATGAATGAATCCCCTCATTAGTTTGACTACATCTGCCAGAGGCACTATGTTCAATGAGGTTGTTTGCATTCTGTTTATTACATATGGCAAGCATAAGGAGAAAAGTTAAGCCTGATTGTCATGGAAAAGATTTACATTTTCTGATTTCTGAGCCTCTCAATCTTACCAGACCATCATTATAATCCAAAAACAGCTACGAGCAAGAATTTAATGGAGCCGGTCATAAGAAAAGGTTTTTAGGTGTCTGTGTTTTGAAGTAGCAAGGTCACTGTGATTTTGCAGAGTAAGATGTTTTCTTATAAACATAATCTAACCACCCTAACTTCCACCATAATGCAAATCATGAACTACCGCTACAGTTAGAGGGAAATGATAGGTTGATAAGAACGGCGTACAGGCCTCTAACCCCAGTCTTGCAGCTCGCATTTTTTTTCAGCAGCTGTGTCCCAAATGAAGCACTATACAGTATATGCTGTGCACTTACCCTATGCACTATGCAGTTGGCCATTTAGTGTATGAATTTTCAAAGTGTAGTATCATCTCAAATGCAACACTAGGGTTCTTTTACTACACGGAAACATTCAACGCATTTCAGCTGACAGAAGCGACGTTTCAAGCATACGCGGTGTGTTGCTGCTAGCTTTAGCGCGTGGGCCAACCTCAGTCCAACACATATCTCAAATTACATACACAGCTTGGGGTGATGATAAAGCATTCAATTCCAATTTTTAAGGTGCTGTCTTCACAGAGGTTTCGGTAGTTGCGATTTTTCACTATTAATTCTAAGTGTTTTATCAGGCTAGCATTGTGGCCATGTAGCTCCACCCCTTCCGCTTCAAAGAGCAAGCAGAGACTGCTGAGCAGTGTTGGGTTAATTACTTTAAAATAGTAATCCACTGCATTTTACTAATTATTTCTTTAAAATTGTAATCAGATTACTTAACTGATTACTTCATTGAAAAGTAATCACATTACTAATTACTTTAATTTAAGTTACTTTCTAAAACACTTTTCCGCTCAACAAATTCAAAATAATGTCTATATTTCTTTCTTGTCCATTGTTACACACAAGTCTTACACTTAGCACCTCACATTTCTCCTTCACTATGACTCATTGCAGGGCCATAATTCATGTATTCTACATATATATTTTAGAAATAAGCATAACCCTATAATGTACTTAAAAGTAATTAAATTAATTGAAAGTCAGTACCTGTAATCTGATTACAAGAATTTAAAATGTAATTCATTACACTACTTTGACTTAAAAGTAATTATATTACATTAACTAATTACTTTGTAATTGGATTACACCCAACACTGCTGCTGAGTGCATGAAGTGGCCAACATTTCACACTTTGTTTTTCCATTGCAGAAGTACATCATCCAGATACTTGCAGTACTCTTCGTTGCTTTTTCAGTGTGAACACACTACTCACATTAATTACATTTCAAAATGACAGAATAGTGCAGAAGTATGTGATTTGGGCAGGAGTGCCACATTTTTAAGATGCTGATTTGCCAGTTTTATGCCATTCAGTCATTCTTGCGCTTAAAATAGCTAGATGCAGCACAACAAGTGAATCAGAATGCAGGTGTCTAGAGATGCATTTTTAAAAGTTCAAGTTTTAACTTGACATGGCATCTTAAAACGCAGCACTCTGGTGCTAGATGGTGAAAAATCTGCGGGATGTGGCACAATGGTCAAAGTCGTCCATCTAGCACAGTTTTACATTGAAAATAAATTAAAAAGCAGCGCAGATGGAAGCAAAAATACGCTCTGTGTGAACAGCCTTTTAAAGAACTTAAACTTTTAAAAATGCATCTTGATTTGCCTACATTCTTATCCATTCTTTGTGTCGCATCCATCTTTTTTTAAAAGCAAGAACATGTTCTATGTGAACGGCCCCTTATCTTCAAATTTCTCCCAGTGAAGACTAAAATATGGTGTAATTCAAAGCTTTCCAATGACCGTGTGGGTGGATCTATCTTCACTGATGTGTTCTATGATATAACTATGAGGTATTTTATAAGAAAAAAGTTAGAAGGTTTTGTTTATTTCTAAGAATCCCTTTGACCATGCTAATTGAGTATTTTGGGCATGTGGTGACTAAAGAAAAAGACTGTTCAGAATATCAGAACAATATACACTTAAAGGCACACCATTTGAGCAACAAAAAACATTTACGCATTTGTCCTTTTATCCAGAGCGACTTAGATTGCATTTGGGGTATACAGTACATTTTGTGGGTCCATGCGTTCCCTGGGAGTTGAACCAATATCCTTAAGATTGCTAGCGCTATGCTCTAAAAGCTAAGCAACACGAACAATATTTTTAACAAATATCCCTTCCTAAGGAAGGCCTTTTATTTTAAACACTTCTTCATTTGGGGTCAGTTTTGGTACATTTAAAGGTTAAATGTGTGTGTTCTGATATGCGTCACATGTAGCAGAGTTCAAGTTTCTTGACCTTTTGATACTTTATCATTTTCACACTACAACATCTATTCTGTGTAGATCCTGCTGAGAAAAAAAAATGGTCTTTTGGCTGGTTTTAGAGGGGTTCTGGGTACTTTTCAGATGGCATCCCAGATGAAAAAGCTGAGCACCAGCTAAGACCAGTTTAAACCAGATAAGACCAGCAAATATTCACACGTGAACATTTTAAAGATGTTTTGTTTTTTCATGAGTGTTTTTATTTTTTTTATTAATTCTTTTATGAGCTGCAGTGCACAGTGGTTAAAATGTGTTTGCAATGACTCGCACCATAAGAGCTAGTTGAGTTTTTCCCCACTTAAGTGCAAACCAACTCCGCTAATCTTCTGGGACCAGCAGATAATTAAGTCAAACAGTCCACTCAATTAACAATTCCCATGTGCATTCACACACTAATACACATACACATAAATTGTTTCAATAGAAATTGTTCAGTGTTCCACTTTTTCTCCCCTTAAAGGGAAAGTTCACCCCAAAATGAAAATTAATTTGCTCATTTACTCACTCTCATGTCATTCCAAACTCATATGACTTTCTTTCTTGTGTGGAAAACAAAATGAGATTTTGGGCAGAATGACAGCCTCAGTCACCGAGCATCCATACCACTCATTGCATGGAAAAAAAGATTCATTAAAAATGAATGGTAAGGTTAACATTGTCCCTGACATCTTTGTGTTCTGCATTATATGAGTTTGGAACAACATAAGGGTAAGTAAATGATGACAGAATTTTCATTATTGGGTGCACCGACAGAAACAGTATTGCTTATTACTCAATCACTAAAGAAAATTAATCAACTGATTTCGCTTAACTATGGGATTACATTGGAAAAAATCCCTATGTAATACATACATTATTCTTTAACAGGTCTTTACATAGCTGTATATTGGTAATAGCTGTGAACTTCAGTGGTCGACATGCATCGAATTGTCTTTCAAACTCAAATTGAACCCTTAGAAGTAAATGAAACCTGTGGCTGACGACTGTTGCGTAGCAGCCCTGGCACACGTCTGTGGATGACTGTTGTTAGTGCTCAATAATAAGTACAATGCATTGGTGGGGGTTGCAATTCAATACCTGTTTGATCCATCACAGTGAGACATGGATGGTGAAGGTGGGGGGCGTGCGGTGTGAAAGGCACTGCGTGAACCCCTCACTGTGTTTACTCCACAGGAATAATAAACACACTGAGAGCATTCTGGAAAAAGTGGTTCATAAAGTGTTGTTGATCATCTCTCCTGCTGATAATGTGAGTGTTTTCAGTCCTTACCTGACTCCTCTGACCCTTCTCCCCCCTCCTCCCTCATCACTCAACCCACTCATGCTCGGCTGCTAAAAAGCAGATAAATTATAGAAAGCGAGAGGGCTTGTAATAGGTGGAGGACAGTTAGGTGAGGTTGCGTACGAGGGACTGTTGTAAATTACTCCCATTATTATCTTTAATTCAGTCACGCCTAATTATTGTGTACCAGTTTTTCACTGTACCATGTGTGTACCATCTGCTGAAGACCTGAATTTATCAAGCCAGTTACAGTGCAAATGATTCAATAGGGATGGGCTGAGCAATCATAAATTATTGATACTTTCGATAGGCTACTGATGTTTTCTAAAAAGGATTGATCCTCGTTATTGATTTTAAGTGGGTTTTTTTTTTTTTTTTGGTTTTTTGGTTTTTTTTTTTTTTACAAGGGATTTTATTATTTGTTTAGCATGAAACTGAATGTGTATCATAACTTTGAAGAGAATAAAAATTGACTTTGTTAGCAAATAGCTAGGATTGTGTAGGACTGGAGCTATATCGCGTTCTGCTTATCTCAAGAGGCACGTATGGTTGCCAACCCACCCATATAATACAGAATATACAGTATACGCCGGAATTATTAATGCCATGAACCAAACAGTAACCATTTTTCACCTTTATTGTAATTCAGCTGTAAAATTGAGGTAGTGAAATCATTTGTAGCCCATAGTTAAAATAATGCTACACAACAGTATTAAGAAAAAGGAAAGATGCTGCTCACAAAGCCAACAGAATTGAACGCTTTGGTGCTGTTTTTGAAAATAAAAAATATTCAGAGGGAGTATGCCACCGGACCACCCTAGAAAATAAGGTGACCCTTTCAGAATTCTTGGGGTTCTGTAGCCCCAAGTCTAGAAATGCCACTTGCTAAAATATAAGCATAAAGGATGAACCAACAATGCATGAAGCTCACTTACTCACTTCGCTGACACCAAAAGCAAGAAGCAAAACTGTCTTCAGTTACACTGGTGGATAAAAGTTTGGAATAATGTACAGATTTTGCTGTTTCAAAAGGAAACTGGTACTTTAATTCGCCAAAGTAGCATTCAACTGATCACAAAGTATAGTCAGAACATTACTTTTTGAAATAAGTAATTTTTGATCAAATCTAGACAGGTCCCAATTCCAGCAGCTATCACTCCAACACCTTATCCTTGAGTAATCATGCTAAATTGCTAATTTGGTACTAGAAAATCATTTGCCATTATATCAAATACAATTGAACGCTATTTGGTTTGTTAAATGAAGCTTAACATTGTCTTTGTGTTTGTTTTTGAGTTGCCACAGTATGCAATAGACTGGCATGTTTTAAGGTCAATATTAGGTCAAAAATGGCAAAAAAACAGCTTTCTCTAGAAACTCGTCAGTCAATAGTTGTTTTGAGGAATGAAGGCTATACAATGCTTGAAATTGCCAAAGAACTGAAGATTTCATAAAAAGGTGAACACTACAGTCTTCAAAGACAAAGGACAACTGGCTCTAACAAGGACAGAATGAGATGTGGAAGGCCAGATGTACAACTAAACAAGAGGATAAGTACATCAGAGTCTCTAGTTTGAGAAATAGATGCCTCACATGTCCTCAGCTGACAGCTTCATTGAATTCTACCAGCTCAACACCAGTTTCATGTACAACAGTAAAGAGAAGACAGGGGTGCAGGCGTTAGAAACAGAAAACAAAAAGAAAAGTTTAGAGTGGGCAAAGAAACACAGACATTCGACAACAGATAATTGGAAAAGAGTGTTATGGATCTTAACCCCATTGAGCATTTGTGGGATCAGCTAGACTGTAAGGTGCGTGAGAAGTGCCCGGCAAGTGTTACAGGAAGTGTGGGGTGAAATGTGACCTGAGTATCTGGACAAACTGACAGCTAGAATGCCAAGGATCTGCAAATTGCTGCACGTGGAGGATTTTTTGATGAGAACTCTTTGAACATTTTTTTCAAATTGTAATATAATTTTTCACGTTATTAATGTCCTGACTATACATTGTGATCAGTTGAATGCCACTTTGGTGAATATAAGTACCAATTTCTTTCCATAAGAGCAAAATCTGTACATTATTCCAAACTTTTGGCTGCCAGTATAGGTGCTTAACTTGAGCACTCTCCAGAAGCCACTGACCGACCTGCCCAGGTAAACCATCCTGCAGCCTGACAGAGATGCATCTGTCATCACCACAAAGACACAGCCCCCAAAGAGGATTTGGTGTTGAACAGCGTGGGGTCCCTCCACTGAAGGAGAGCATTCACACACTCTGCTGATGTGGTTATCATGCGAGCAAGATGACGGCGGTGACATAAGCACAGCGTGGCCACCCAGTGCTGAAAGTTTCAAATTTTCAATAGACCCAGCAAGAATTCTGCCAAGGACGAAGCCATCATGTCTAGCAGACAGAGGAGGGTCCTGAATTGCACCCAATTCCCTTTGCTCAGCAGAGAGAGACACTGGTGAAACGTCGCTTTTCGTCTGTTTGACAGCATAGCATGATGCAAAATAGAGTTTTTCTGCAGACCCAGGTACTCTAAAGCCCTGTTCACTCAACCAGCTACATTGTTGCTCGCTAGCTCCTGTACTGTGAAGTCGCTAGTGGACATTTTCACTGCTGTTGATCTAACCTGATTGTTGGACTTGTCATTTTGTATGAAGTTAAACTTTTCTCAACTTGGTTGTGTCGCTGGCCACGCCCACATCTTGTCGCTAATGGTCTCTGTCGCTCATGTCACCGGAAATCGCTCTGCTCTCATTGAAAATTAATGTCATCCTGTCGCTTTGTCGCTGTATGTCACTAGCAGTGTGAACGGCATTTATTTCTTAAGATGGCACTAAACAGCTCTCGGTGTGAAAGGTGAGTAATCAGAATAGCTGTCTCCTTTTCTGCATGATCACGTGGCAAAGCACAGACCAGAAAATGGTCTTGTAAGCAGATATACTGAGACATCTGTGTCTGCTTCCACACACCTGCTGAACACTCTGGGTGCCAGACTGAGCCCAAAAGGAAGAAAAACTAATTTGTACACTATGCTCTGATAAGAAAACCTGAGATACTTTCTGTGAGCAGGATAAATGCTTATGTAAAAAATATGCGACCTTGAGATCGACTGTTGTGAACCAGTCTCCTGGACAGATAGAACATACTTTGTGCATGAGCATTCTGAATTTGTGTTTTCTCAAGTGCGTATTGAGGGTACGCATATCCAATAGTGGGCTCATCCTCTCATCTTTCTTGTGAATCAGAAAGTAATGGGAGTAAAAACCCTTTTGAGTTTTCCCACTGGAACTCTCTGTATGGCCCCATTGCTCAAGAGTAACGACTTATACCTTTGTAAGTTTTCAGCCTCTAACACATGAGCTGACTCACCATTTGCCACTGATGCTATGATCCCCTTGAAAATGAGAGATTTCACATCAAATTAAATTCTGTAGCCCCTGACTACCATCAATAGAACCCACAGATAAACAAAATAAAGCCAGGCATCCGCTCGAAATTCGAGAGGGTTTTGTTGATACGAATCCACAGGTTGAGCGTTGGTGCCACCTTGTGGACTTTAAGAGGTAAGACTTGTCTCTGACTGTCTCTGGGTTTCCTCTTTGTTTAATATCAATTTATTTTCAGTTTTTCCCTGTGCCCTCGGCTTGATGAGAAGGTCTACGTGGCGGGGTGAGGAAGAGACAGACACAGTGGGTGTGGTGTCAAGCCTCAAAAAGGTGTTTATTGAAAATAATAATAAACATAAATTGTTAAAAAATGTGTAAAATAAACTGTCCATGGGGGAAAAGTGTAAAAAATAAAGGGGAATCTGGCATCCTCTTGGTGTAACGTGGCTCAGTGAAGATCGGGTGAATTGTCCAAGGATGGTACAGGGCGTGAGCGAGGTCCGACATCCGGCATCATTGGCGGCATGTCTTCCCAGGCCCGCGGCAGGTGTGAGGGGAAGGAGACACGGCCTCCTAGCCCGTTGGCCGCAACCTTTGCTGACACATCTAACTTGAGCCGGGGGTCTGGCAACGCATCTTACTCAGCCGGTACCCTCCCCGATCTGCTCCTGGGCCTGCGAGAATGTCAGTATGTGCACACATGAAAAATAGAAGCTGGCTCCCCGAGAAGAGGTGTGCTCTGCAGTTTTATGGCAGCATTGATGAGGCTCCATCCAATCCAGGTGTGCCTCATCCGCTGCCCAAACGAGGCTTGTTATTTTATGAGCCTCTTCTCTACTCCTGCCCAACTCCTGTCATGGGCCTGGCTGAAGGACGACCCTTAAAGGTGGGGCAACGATGACAAGAGGGAAGGGCAGGTCGTTCCGCCACAGTCCAGTTTATCTCTGTCAATGAGGTCTGACAGATTAAGCCAGAGCGATCTCTCACCAGCAACGGCAGAGGAGAGAGTGGTCTTCCTGTTTGGATGCTGATGGTGGACCACCGAAAGCTCAACGGTGGGGAACTAGAGAGTCCAAGCTCATCCATACCGCTCATGTCATGCAACGAATAGCCCTAGACAGGCACGCGATGGGAAAACCACTTATCCTTATAAAGTGTTTCATTTCACTGATGAAACAGGCAGCGTTGGCAGCAATTGCTTTGCAGGTGGGAGATGAGAGGGGAGTCTCTTAACATCATAAAATTCTTACTGGATTTCTGAATCTCCCAGAGATGCTGGCCAATCAATATTGGGCCTAACTGCGGCACATTTGCAGAATGCCACTCTGCCTGCTTGCCAGCCTGGAGATCTAAGGCAAGGGAAGGATCGCAGCGGAGGTAAATTGAGGTATCCAGTAACCATATTATATCCCCCTTACTGATGGAATCCAATGCTAAAGAGGACTTCACACCCTCTGTCAATGGTCTAACAGATAGACACGGATCGAACCTGGAAGATACCACAATGCAGTGGAACCTCTCCAGAATCGTAACTAGCATGGTGTTGCAGTGGGCACAACTCTCTGCACCAGCTAAGGCTCCCTGGGCATGTTTAACACCCATGTATGCAATGCAAATCAGACGAGGATCCCTTCCCGAAATCATAAATCCACAGGCGGCCAGACACCGGTGAGACGAGGCATCCTTATTCTTGTCTATGGTAACTTTTGTCGAAGCCATGGGCAACACTGCAAGGTAAGCTCCAAACACCAAAAACATATATACTAATTTTCCTTGACGCGTTAGTTACAAAACACTGCTTAGTGAAAAGCAGACAAGCAGCTTAATGAAAAGCAGAGAAATACTGCGACTACGCTCGGTGACGCAAGCATTGACGTTACGTCTGCAAAGAGTTAAATAGTGCAGTTCTGGTGCTGAGGAAAAGTCTTCGCAGGGAAAAAAACGCAGTGTTGCCCAAAAACCCACCCTTAATACGCCGCTGCGGTGCCAACGTCACACACCCCACCTATTTCACAGGCAAAAGGGAAGCTCAAACTTGAGGTATCATGTTATCTAGAATATTGAGTTTATATTTAATGTAAACAGCAAGATAAGTTAGCGTTGACAACTCACCAACTGTAACTTCAATGGTGTCCCAAGTGGTCTCTACACTAACAATGTCCCAGCACACCATCTATGAAAGTTCGCCGAACCATAGAAAGTAATTTCTTTGGGCAACGCTTTGTCCATTGGCCGTTTTCACGGATTTGTACTGTCTGCATTTTTTACTTGTATCGTTTTGCGCTGGATACACAACCTGGGAAGTTCAGTGAAAGTCCGCCTTTGACTTTGAACCCACCTCAATTCCCGGCTGGTCTTGTTTGGCCCAAGGGTAATTGGCGAGAAAGCACAGAGGAGGCACGATGAAGCCCCAGAAGTGACAGTGGGAATGCAACTGGCCCGGGCACGCGCTAGCACACCCTCGTTTGGCCCGATATTGGAAACGCGACTAGTGTTCATTATTTTAAGCATATTTTTCATTTCTTTTGGTGTAAAACATTTTTAATGTAGAAAAATTACTGAGTGTACTCTTAATGTTTCTAAAGATGGCTGTCATTCATGACAATAATTACCCATTTTATCTAGAAATGATACATTTTATCTAGAAATAGATTCATTTTCAAACAGAATATTTATCTGTTAGAAATTGCTAGAACATTTCAGTTAATAGTAGTTTTGGTTTTGGTTTTTATACCAGTCTGTGATATTGGCCTTGATAGTATCTGTTACCAGATACCAGATTGAAAAGAAAACAAGTGGTATCACCCATCTCTGTGATTCACCTATTCTTGTTTGAATAAGAACAGATGTTTAATGGTGTTTGTTTTGAGCATATGCTCAACATCAGCTTTCATCAAGCGCAGCTCAAACTGTGATACCCACGCATCAGTTGCGAGCCTTGAGCTCCAGCGGGGAGTAAACAAAAACAAATCAAAAAGAGAAATGCCTCAAACCATGACATGTGCTAATGGCGATATAAAGAGCTGTGGTTTCCCCCGAAATCCACCGTTGTTCTCCATCGATCTTGTGATCCTTTGTGACTGAAAGCATATTTAAAAATTCATTAGCGTTTGTGCTACACTTTGAAGGGCCTCCACGGCCCCTCATTAAAGATTCTTAAACACAAAGACAGCCAACAGCTGCACACAGTGTTGTTTTGTCTAACACTGTATTCCCCTGTTAGTTTTACAATCAAGCCTGACAGTGCAAGAGTGCTCACCGGAACCGTGCAGGTTAAACAGGTGCATTACACTAGGGGGGATACCGGTCACTAAATTAATTTTCCACTGCCTGAAAAATGACTCTGTCAGCCTGGAGAGAGCCACCGACACACAAGGTGCCCTTGAAGAGGAAATAACCTCCGAACCATTCCCAGAATAATGTATTTTATATGTAGATTGTATCACGTACAGTGGCCTGACTTATTAACTTGATTATTCCTGTGCATTCAGATCCAAAAACTCACATGCAAACATCCCATATGTCAGAGTGACCCATGGAGAAGGGCGTAAGCTACTATCAGACAATCAATGGACTAATCCCATTGCTCATGAGACCACACTGCTGTGTTTTCACCCCTCAATATTGTATCATTAGAGCTCCATGGCAACCCAGCATGTCCTGCAACCTGCCCCGCTATTAAATTCTGTGCTAGAGATTCGTGTGGTGGGCAGAGAGAGGAAGTTGGGTGATTCATTTCACTGAGAGTCATTAGCCTAACTGTAACGCCACTCATTCTGTGTTTTAGATGAGCTGCTTTGCCTGAATTGAGTGGGTGACAAGTGCATTCAGTGTTTAGATAGCTAATGATGACAGATGTGACACATTTACCCGCATTTACACACTCATCGGAAGAGATGCCAGTCTGTATTGCTCGAAGGTACAGCCCTGTAAAGGGTGCTGTGTTTGTGACAGTCCATATGTATATGAACCAAAGAATGAACCAAAAGAAATTAACGAAAGCTTGGGGCAAAAATGGCAAAAAATTTCAACATGGGACCAAAAATTGTCCCTGTAGTTTCCCAGTACCTTTCTTATTTGTTATCTTACGATTGAAGCCTATCTATTAGCCTATTGGTTTAGTGCCTGTGGTAGTATTCACTGTTTTAGAGGTGAGTATTATATCTGAAGCTAATATGAAGAGTTTTTCGATAAAAAAAAAAAACATTTTTTAATTAACGCAACTGTTCATGCCCCCTGACATGTGCACAAATGCCGTAGTAAAAGTATGCGTTTTTCCTAACATTAAAGCAATTCAAGCTTGAAGTAAATGTAACTTTGTGTGTCTAACATGTATGCTTTGCTTGTCTATTGCCAGAATACAGTATATGATGTAATGTATTTTGAATTATCTGAATATAATATTCATTTTACATGATATTACAGTATATTTATAATTACTTTATATACCAAATGTTCTTTATTTGGGGAGCTCAGGTATTGATATACGATTAATTGTTATTAATTCAATTAAATAATTGGCACATAATATAATTTATTCAATTAAAAAAAATCATAGATTGATAGCCCTATTTAAAATATATTCTAGCACAGCATTTTTAGTTATAATATCTTTGATAGATTTTTTTATAGGTAACTGTCATAAATGTTCTGATTGAGAATTTATTTCAATAAAACGATGCAATTAAAGTATTTGACATAAATGGACAACTCACAGATTTGTATTTTATTTATTTTTTTAAATGCATTAGAAAGCAAAAAAAAACAAAAAAACAACAAAAAAAAATTCTTTCTTGCATTGTATATGAACACGTTCTTTTAAGATGTTAAATAAGACCAGCTGCATACACGTCAAAGAATTTTCTTCATTCACGCTATTGAAGGATCCTACTGTATGAATGTTTTCTCTGGAGATGGTGTATTATGCAATCCTTACCTCTGCCGTGATCGCCATGGCTCCCTGGACTCCTCAGTGTGTGTGTGTGTGTGTGTGTGTGTGTGTGTGTGTGTGTGTGTGTGTGTGTGTGTTACTTACTCTAGTGTCTCAGTCAACATATTCGGCTGATAAATCCTGGTGTTGTTCTCTTAGAGGAGGATGCGATAGGAGGAAATGTGCTGGTGTGTGTTTTTGTGTGTATGTGGGCGGGTTTGGGTGTTTTACAAGGAAAACATTTTAGGTTACAAACTGGTAATTACAAGGGTATTATGCTATAAATGTGGTTTATGAGGACATTTCTAGTGTCCCCCGTAATTCAAATCACTTAACATACTAAACGATGTTTTTTTGAAAATGTAAAAATGCAGAAAGTTTTTTGTGAGGGTTAGGTTTTGGGGTAGGGTTAGGGGATAGAATCTATAGTTCATACAGTATAAAAATCATTATGACTATGGAGAGTCCTCATTAAGATAGCTGCACCAACATGTGAGAATGTATTTTTCCCCTACATTTTCCCACATTATTTCCTTCTTGATGACAGTTTGATGGGAATGTATAGAACATACTCTCCATTTTAAATTATTAAAAGGTGGCCAAGAGCTGTTTACACTTAAATTGAAGAGTACCATTTGAAGGAGAGGAGGGGGGAGATGGAAAAAAAGATTGCAGAACATGGGAAAGAGGAGTGTAAAGGAATCTGGAATGGTCATGTAAAATGAAAGATCTATTCCAAGATCCGTCACTGACTGTAAGCAGCTCATTTCTATTATGGCATTGGTAACCAAAAAACTACACTCACTGAGCACTTTATTAGGAACACCTGTAATCATGTGGCAGCAGTGCAATGCATATAATCATGAAGATATGGGTCAGGAGCTTCAGTTAATGTTCACATCAACCATCAGAATGAGGAAAAAATGTGATTTCAGTGATTTCGACTGTGGCATGATTGTTGGTGCCAGATGGGCTGGTTTGAGTATTTCCAGCTGCTGATCTCCTGGGATTTTCATGCACAACAGTCTCTAGAGTTTACTCAGAATGGTGCCAAAAATGTCCAGTGAGCAGCAGTTCTGCAGACAGAAATACCTTGTTGATGAGAGAGATCAATGGAGAATGACCAGACTGGTTTGAGCTGACAGGAAGGCTACGATAACTCAGATAACCACTCCGTACAATTGTAGTGAGCAGAATAGAATCTCAGAATGCACAACACGTCGAATCTTGAGATGGATAGGTTACAACAGCAGAAGACCACGTCGGGCACTTTATTATGACCATAGTGTTCCTAATGAAGTGCTCAGTGAGTGTATGTGTTTGCATGATGCAGTGTATGTACACGACAGCTGCCATATTCACCAGTACAACATAAACAAAAAATTACTGCGTGCACCTTTTGAGTAGTATATAGCTTTACAAGCTACACTTTCAAAGTAGTTTCCTCTACACTGACTAGAAAAAGGTGCATTGTGAGTGTTTGTGTATTAATACATGCATAAAATGACCTTGTTTACTGGTCCAGGGGTACAATAAGAGTTTTGTTGCTCTGGTTTGTAATTTATGTCCTGAGGAAGAGAACAATCAACCACACTGCTTCTGCTCCACTGCTTACTACTAGTGAATAAATCATTCATACAAGCAGAGTGAAGAGTTTTGCTTGAATGAATGAACAGATACAATTCCTTGTTAATAACTTCTTCTAAAGAATAATGCATGAATGTGTTGATGTTTCTTGTTCCGAACTATTTTTAATCTTCATTTTACCCCCATTTAGGGACATTTTAAGAACCTGTGTTGATCCAATGTGTAAATATAAACAGAACATGTGTGCATTTTATTCTCATAATAATTTTTTCTTTCTTTTAAACTATCATGTATTACATGCTAATATTTAGTTCCACACAAAGGTCAAAAATGTTTGTAGACTCATTGCTGAACTTTTGAGCAAATCATCATCATGTTTGTGGTTTTGTGGCACAGCTTACCTGCAGATGCGACTCATTGGCTAGTAGTCATAATTGCTCATTCGCTCTGAACAGCTGTCTGCTCATGTAACCCAATAGAGGCCTGTCTGCTTATGTAATGGCAACACCAATATTATCTTTTCCCATTAACAGCTAGCACACATGGAGTTCTCTGAAACAAATGTTGCAAGTAGCCAACCATTCTGAATTCCTTAGTCTTTTATTTCCTTGCAATTGTACAAGGTTAGTTCCTTTTTGCTCCAACACATACTCTATGTGTGTATACAAAAGGTCTGGTTTGACATATTAACAGAAATACTGTGTGTGTACAATAGACACTTTATCTACAATACTGAATGTACTTCAAAGTTCCTCTCTGATGTACAGTACATTCAGTTCTAAGCAAAAACAGAGCATAATAAAACATAAAAGAAGGGAAGAAGAAAGTTTAGGGGCAGAGGAGTTGAAAGCAGTGGTGACATTTATCAAATGTACCTGATTAATTATTGAACATAGTGTTTGACTAAGGATATTGTCACAATGAGTGATGCTTGGTATTACGATGAGCCAGAAGCGAGTTCATTAGCAAACATCTTTAAAGCTGATGTGTAATTTTTGTGTTAAACTACTTTCTCCAATCCTTGTTTAATGTGTAGAGACAGCTACTACAAGTAAATCATTTCTAAGTTGACTTCCTGAAGAGTGTAAATGCTGATTTCTGTGGCCCATTGCAAACATTTCTGTTTGTTGCAGTGGTCTGTCATGTCAACATCTGGCTCAGCCAGTAGTGAAAATTTGAGGCAGGACTAACTGGAAGACAAGGAGAATGTTTGAAGTCTTGGGTGCAGTTCCGAGCAACATATCAGTCATGACAGTGATGAGACATATACTAATTTACAATAAACATCAGATTTACACAACACAATTTACATGTCTAATATACACATAATTAAACACAATATACAAATAATAATATACAATGTACAGTATACAGTACACACAATATAGAATACACAGTATACAATAAAAATAGTCAATATAAAATATACAGTAGGTTCTATGTGCTCTATTGACATTCAGGCTGTCGGTTGATAGTCAGTTGCCAGTGTGTTTTTAAGAGAGAATATAATTTATGACAGTCCAGTGTAAGATTAATAAAGTGCAGTGCTGATGTATACTGATCATGAGAGATCAAGTGTTCAAAAGTCTGATTGCTTGGGGGAAGAAGCTGTCATGAAGTCGGCTGGTGCGGGTCCTGATGCTGCAATACAGCCTGCCTGATGGTAGCAGTGAGAGCGGCCCATGGCTCGGGTGGCTGGAGTCTCTGATGATCCTCTGAGCTTTTTTTCACACACCGCCTGGTAGATATGTCCTGGTAGGAGGGAAGCTCACCTCTGATGATGTGTCTGGTAGTTTGCACCACCCTTTGCAGGGCTTTGCGGTTGAGGGCAGTGTTGTTGCCATACAAGGCAGAGATGCAGCCAGTCAGGATGCTCTCTACAGTGTTGGTGTAGAACCGTGTGAGGATGTGGTGGTTAATTCCAAACTTCCTCAGCCATCTCAGGAAAAAGAGGTGCTGGTGAGCCTTCTTCACACCAGCCTCAGTGTGGACCAACCATGTGAGTTCCTCAGTGAAGTGGACACCGAGGAACTTGAAGCTGCTGACTCTCTCCACCGGTGCTCCATTGATGGTGATGGGGCTGTGTTCTCTTTCTTTTCTCCTGATGTCCACCACAAGCTCCTTGGTCTTGCTGACATTGAGGGAGAGGTTGTGCTCCTGACACTAGCATGTCAGAGTGTGCACTTCCTCTCTGTAAGTTGTTTCATCATTGTCAGTGATCAGACCTACCACTGTCATATTGTCAGCAAATTTGAAGGCATTGGAGCTATGTGTTGCCAAACAGTCATGTGTGTACAGGGAATACAGGAGTGGGCTGAGAACACAGCCCTGCAGGGCTCCAGTGTTGAGGGTCAGTGATGAGGAGATGTTGCAACTGAAATGCGCTATCAGTTGCGTTACAGGAAAGTAACTCGGCAGAATGCAGTCAATGTCAGGGTACCGGAACATTTAGTAGCAACATGTCGAGTAGGGGTGGGTAAAAATATTGATTTCCTGATGCATCGCAATCTTCATTTGAATGATCTCAATATCGATTCTTGAATCCCAAGATCAATCTTTTACTCTGTGCAGCAACCCTCCACTACAATGAGAGGAAATCCCTCCCATTTGCAACCAAATTTCACGCTATGTGACTAAAATGTACTGTATATATTTGGCAACTGGCTGGCAAATGTTTAGACTTCATTCACCAGTGATTGTGTAGTATAGTGGTGGAGTAGAGAATAAAAGTTGTTCCGTGTGTGTCCAAAGAAGAGATCCACACGACCCATTTGTCACTGAATTGAAATGTCTTTTAATACCCTTTCTGTTCTCAACAGTCAGTTGTTGATCAAAAACAACAAAACAGAAACATTTATTTCTAATCATGCATAGCACGGATAAGGTAAAGCCATTCAAGTCCTCTCTCGTTAACATTTGCTCATTTACAGATGCTCTTAAGAGAAATGCTGTTTTTTTTTTTAATGCCATTACTGGAGACAACTGGTTTTTAGCACATTTTTCTAAAAATCTGTGTAAATAGAACAAATTAAGCAATTAAATAAATAGTAAAATTTTTATTTTTATATTGTACCTAGTTAGAAGGTCCCATGCATAATTAACAGCATTAGCTGGGAAAGAATTTCTTTCATATTTAAGCAAAAGGGACATTATAACTGAAATATACCCATATGAATCGATATTGAATCATAATCGAATCAAATCAAGAGCCTGTAAATCAGAATCGAACCGGGAAATCTGTATAAATACCCAGCCTTAATGTCGAGTTCATGTGTGATCATGTTGTTGGAAAAAGCATTATCTTTTGCATTTCTGTTTGGTGCCACTAGTTGTGCAGAAATTACTACACACATCAGTTTTATGTTTAAAATGATGTACACTCAAATATATCAGTCTTAGATGAAAAAGCAGCTTTATTCTACATATTGTGCTGGGTCGCCATGTTGAGATCACCTGAATATTACTTGTTTTATTGCACTAACCCTTTGTAATTGGATGCTTTCATTTGTGGAATAAATTGATTAGGGTTGACTTCAAATAGCACATTTCTACAGTGGCATCGGTAAGTGAAAACTTCTGTTCTCTTTCATCATCTCGTCTCCGAGATCCACCTGTGGGAAGGGCATATATGCACCTGACCTCTGCAGAAGCATCCAATTGCACCAAGTCTGGCTTGACAGACAGGAGCGCGTGTCCAGTGTTGCCGTAAGGCCCCACCCTTACCTGAGGGCATAAAAGGACATGTACACGCTACTTTCCTCAGTTGATATTCGCTTCTCACGACCTCTATGTGGAATACTCACAGCTCGACTGGTTTTCACATTTGGCTCTCACTCAACAGTCTGTAGAAGGACACATCTTTGGATCAGTGACTGTCAAAGGAGTTCTAGTCAATTTTGCTTTTTTATTCAGCCTGCAAGCCACCCACGCTGATGTTTATTCATGTTTCTTTACGGCTGCCCGCCTTTCCTCATTGCCATTTTCCCTGCATCTCATGCTAACCGCCTGTGATTTCGGTGGATTACTACTCTTTTCTGTAGCATGGCTCATCCCAAACCCACATCATCTGCCGGTAACCAGCAGTCGCGAGTATGCCCTTCCACCTGCGGAGCGCTTATCACAGCAAGAGATTCCCATCCTTTCTGCATTGTGTGCATGGGATTCAAACATGCGGCAGAAGCTCTCTCCTTCTCTGCAAATTGTAGCCATTGTATGTCCATGCCAAACAAACTCCTGCACCAGAGGCTCAAGGTAGCTGCTACCCAATGCAGCGAACTCGATCATGATGACCGTGTCCGCTCCTGTTGCACATGGACATTTTGTCTCTGCCGAACAGAGAAATATACCACCCTCACCCAGACAGGGTGGTGCTATGAGCCTGAACACATTGGGGTTTCCCCCCAAAGTTGGTTGCCACCATACAAAATGCCAGGGCCTCGTCCACGAGGTCTTTGTATGACTGTAAGTGGCAGGTATTTGAGAAATGGTGGTATACACATAATCTGGTGTCATATCAGTGTTCAGTCACTGACATACTATGTTTTCTACAAAACATTTTGGACAAAGGTAAATCCTTTTCTACCATCAAGGTTTACTTGGCAGCCATTTATGCTTGCCATATTGGCTTCAATGAAGCAGCAGTGGGGAAGCACACTCTCATTCCTAGATACATGAAGGGTGCTCTCCATTCTGTTCCAGTTACTAGAAAGCTTGTTCCTTTGTGGGACCTCTCCATGGTGCTGGAATCTCTGTCACAGCAGCCTTTTGAGCCCTTGGAGAATATTTCTTTAGAGTTGTTGTCTTACAAAACAGCTATACTCCTGGCACTGGCATCAGCCAGGCGTGTAACCTTTTGTCAGGTACTACCGACTTGATATCACCAGAACCCCAGTAGCGCATGCAGTTTTGGGTGTGGGTTCTACGTAATGGGTTCACCCATAACCCTTTCTCCCTCACACAGTGTACGTGTCACCCCATAGGTTTCACACCAAGCACAATGCTCGGCCTCTTCTCCCTTCTTTGTTATGTGTAAGGGTTAATATTATACAGGATGTGTCAGGCCTCAAGTAAGGGTGGGGAATTATGGCAATGTTGGACATGCGCTCCTCTATGTCAAGCCAGACTTGGTGCTGAGATGCTTCTGCAGGGGTCAGGTGCATATGCCCTTCCCATAGGTGGATCTCTCCACTCTGTTTCAGAGAACTGGGGTTACAGAATAGGTAACCTATCGTTTTTTTGCATGATGCTGCATTTACGCTGCTAGTTGTAAGCGCAGCATAAACACAAATATTACTAGTGCACCTCAAAATTGTTAGAGAGCTGAAAGATGGCATCATGATTAATTGGATGGGTTCATACAGAGGGCCATAACATGGGACAAACAATTACACTTAGGGAGTAGCTTTGCTCTTGTTTGATGTTTGATTGGAATTGTTTGCCAGAAGGGAGTATTTGGAAGTAGAGGGATGCTATATGCAGCTATGCCTTTTTTTGATGGATATAACCTGAAAGTCCATGAGGCAAATTTTGGTGTTTCTCATTTGTCAGGCAAATTTGTTTTATTAATATGAAAAACTTGATGCGTGTGAAGTGAAACTTTACTGCAAGAGTTATTAGCACCCCATTGTCAAATTTAATTTTTGACAGTGAGCGATTTTACGCCTAAGCTCTGTGTCCTGGTGGATTGCTGCTCAACCAGACGTAAAATGCAGTTATATATTTATAAAATGTTAGAATGATGATGAAACCATTTCGATGAACATTTGTATGCAGGTCACAGCAGCTTTATGTGTGTGTGGAAAAGTAAACTTTTTTTTATTTTTTAAATCTGCCACTATATAGTGTTGTTGTTAATGTATTTTGCACTAGAGGATTTGTTCAATGCAGTTTGGAACCTTTGGAAGGAAACATATATGTGATATTGATTTGGATTCAGGCAGACAGTAATTTAAGGAGGCTGTTAAAGGAATATTCCAGGTACAATACAAGTTAAGCTCAATCGACAGATTTTGTGCCATAATATGGATTACCACAAAAATTTATTTTGACTTGTCCCTGCTTTTCTTAAAAAAAAAAAGAAGTAAAAATCGAGATTATAGTTAGGCACTTACAATTTTTTTCCTTTTTTTTTTTTTTTTTTTTTTAAGAAAAGGATGGTTGAGACGAAATACGTTTTATTGGTAATCAATATTATGCCACAAATACTGTCGATTAAACTTGAATTGAACACGGAATATTACTTTAAGTTACTCTGTGATAAAAATTTTTATTGGATTGAGGTTATCATCTTTCTTTATACCTGTACAGAATGTGTCTGTCTAAGGTCAGTGGAAATATTGATGGGTATTTCTGTGTTTACTGGGTAGGGATAACTTTGAATGATCGATTACATTTTTGTTGAGAAAAGTCTGCTGTATAGTAAGCTGTTTGGGCGAAAGGTAATCAAACTTCTGCTCACTTGAGAGAAAAAAACTGATCAATGTAATTATTTGCCATTATTTGGATAATTTTGAATTTGCTTCTCCCTTTTTTCCTCCCTCTTCCACTCTTTATCTGGCACATGTTCATGCACCGGGGCTGGAATAAGCTCTGTATTACAACATGTATTTTTAAATGGATCATACATGATTAAACTCTCCATTATGGTGTTTAAATTCGGCATGAAACAGAAGTTGCGACCAACTTCCGTATTGTGACGTATTACGAGTGAAATATCTTATTGAACAAGAAAAAAAATGTAAGTTGGGGATTTGAGTTTATCCATTGGTTGTTGATTGTATTGTGAAAATATGGGCATTGCATGGAGGCAGATCTGAATGCAAGTTTGCATTGGACGGACACACCCCTACCACCTTGGTGCTCGAGTCAGAGCCAGTTATCAGTGAAATTGAGCAGCAATCTCAATACATTTATTATCAGATTAACAACATAAAGCACAAGCACATCACAATCTTTGCTTACAAAGAGGCTGTAGCCATTGAAAAATTTGTGAGTAAAAGATAACCATTTTTTAATATTTTGAATTACAATACACTAAATCTAAAGGGAAAAAAACCACTTACTCGTGCTGTGCATCCCAAGATAACTGCATTCAAAAATATAAAAAAAACTCCAGAGGCATCCGAAGCATTGTATTCATAAGTGATCACCTCAGCAATTCAGGCATAAAATGTCTCGAACACAACCGCGAATGCGGCCATAAATTCAAGCCAACTGACCCATAACCAAGGAAGTCTGGGTTAAGTAACGATAGTTCTAAAGGAAAAAAGACGAAAATACACCTTGCCATCTTCACTAACATGCAATTGATGCTTCGTTCAACTCTACACAAGGTTGTGGTATTTATAAGAAAGGGGCAGGGTTTAAGCGGACTAAATGTTTGGAGAATTCCTGCATATGTCACCAGAGAGAAGTCTGTCGTTTCACTGTAAGATGAAGTTATTACATTCTGATTAAAGATAACGAGGTAAAAAAAAAATAAAAAAAATAAAAGGTATGCATGGATAAGATCACAATAAGATCAATAACATGCATTTAGAAAATAGATAGGGTGAATTTTCATTTCATGCTGACTTTAAACTCCTCCTCTGGTATGCTTTATTGTTATTTAATTCAAATTAGACTTTCGCAAAGCAATTCTTCACAGATAATGGAAGTTCTGTAAGAAAAACTCAGTTGATATACTGCAGTTCCCTATCTGTCACTCACTCGAAGTTGTGTCGATGTAGCGACACTAGGGGTCACTCTTGGGAGCCCGAGACACCTCTGGTCTTTGATAAAAGGCCAATTAAAATTGGCAAGTGGTATTTGCATGCCACTCCCCCGGACATACGGGTATAAAAGGAGCTGGCGTGCAACCACTCATTCAGATTTTCTCTTCGGAGCCGAATTGTCGATGTTTACTGAGCTGACTGTTCATTCACCTCTGCTGGATCTGACAGCGCATTTCAGCGGCTTCTCCCTCCTCTGCACTGGTGCACTGCATAGAACGCCCCTGGGCGCTTCGGCAGAAAAAAGAGAGTATATTTTCCTAAAAGAGTATATTTCTCGAAAAGAGCGGCACACACGGAATGTCTTTTTAAAGATGCATCTTTTTAAAGATGCCTTTCCATTTGTGTGTTATTCCTGGTTGCGGTCGTTACCTCTCAACTTCAGACGGTCATGATGGCTGTCTTTCGTGTCTGGGCACGACCCACGCTGAGACAGCGTTCGTGGATGGTTCATGTACTCACTGTGAGAACATGACTATGGCCGTTTCTTATGAAAGCAAGCCACCCCAGCGGCTCCCCACCTTGGTCCTTCTACCTACGGGTATGAGAGCAGCGCGGCTAGCATTGGGGGCGATTTGGGGACCCCAATGGGACTGCCTCTGCCTGGCATCCCCCCACGGACCTCCCATTCCCCAGCACGCTCATCTGCCCCGATCGGGCTTCCGGATGAGTCCACCGGCTCGTCTCACGGCGAGTTCGACCTCTTGTTCGGAGCCCGCAAAGCTGATGAGCTCTCGAGCGCAGCATCAAAGAGCGGGCTTGTCCAGTCAGACGCAGAAGCCTCAGCTGGGCTCCCCCCTTTGGGGATAATTGCCCAGTCACAGGCTGATGCGGAAATGACGGACATGCTTTCCCGGGCGGCCGCGAGCATCGGACTAGAGTGGAACCCTCCGCTCTCCCCCGAACCCTCGCCGCTCAAAGCAGCCACGCCCCTCCCCAGTGCCTTTCTTCCCGGAAGTGCACGAGGAGCTGACAAAATTGTGGGAGGCACCGCCCGGTCCCGATTTCTCAGCTCCCCCGCCCTCACTACCCTATGCCCGCAGAGCGACGCAACCTGGTGCAGACGCCCAAAGCTCCCATCCAAGGCCTGTAGGTTCATGTCGTCCCTGACGGCCAAAGCCTACAGTGCTGCTGGACAAGCCGCCTCTGCCCTGCATGGCTCTCATGACTCTCCTGCAGGTCCACCAAGCCAAGACGCTAAAAGAACTACACGAGGGTAGTTCTGCCCCAGATTTGATGCAGGAACTGCACTCGGCAACCGACCTCGCTCTCCAGGTGACGAAGATCATGGCGCGGTCTCTCGGGCGGGGCGATGTCCACATTAGTGGTCCAGGAGAGCCACCTTCAGCTCAACCTGGTCGAGATGGGTGAGGCCGACAAGACACGGTTCCTTGCTGCCTCTATCTCCCAGGCTGACCTATTCGGTGACACCATCGAGGACTTTGCCCAGCAGTTCTCAATGGTGAAGCAGCAGACGGAGGCTATCTGGCATATCCTGCCCAGGCGCGGCTCAAGATCCTGCACCCCGCCTGCTTGTCGCCAAGGGCGTCCCCCTGTGGTGACTGCACCGGCACCGCCGCAGCCCGCCCCTTCGGCCCAGCCCCGGCATGGAGCCCACTGCGGAGCCCCGCAGGAAGCAGATGCCACCCGTCTCACGGCTGGCCGCCAAGAACCCACAAAAGGCTTCAAAGCGCCCCTGAGACGGGCGACCCAGGGTCGACGAAACCCACTGCCTTGGAGCTGGTAAGAAGACCACTCCATCCCCCAGTGGAGGGCCGGGAAGAGAATCTTTTGTTGCCTTTTCATTTGATTTTGACACATGCCCAAGTGGCTGCAGTACACAACAGTTCAGCAAAAGAGCGGTTTCCTCGTTCCCTGGGTCACATACCCGGTGTGGACGGCTGTCATCATGACCACCGTCCACCATTCCATTTTTGGAGGTCTGGTGCTCCAGCGGCAGTCTCCCCACCCCTGCGCGCCCAGCTGTGGCACAAATCTGCCCCCGATGTGACAGCCTCCATGGGTCACGAGTACAGGCCTCTTCCTCCCCCGTCCCAGGCTGTTCCGGGGTGGTCACAAGGAGCCAGGTAAGTGCTTCGATGTCCCTAGACTCAGCACGGCCATGACATGCTGTGGCACCTCGAGCTCCGCCCCGCCGCGAGGCCCCACCTGCCAGTACATCCGACGAGATTGTCCTGTTGGTCCCCCTTGCGCGGAGCTTGGATGCATGGCTTGTGCTTTCCAATCCGTCGCGATGGCTGATCTGGACCGTCCGACTCGGCTACGCGATTCAGTTCGCCAGGCGCCCGCCCAGGTTCAGCGGTACACACTTCACCTTGGTGAAGGATGAAAATTCTGCTACCTTGCGCACGGAGATCGCCACCCTCCTACGGAAGGGTGCGATAGAACCTGTCCCTCTGGCCGAGATGAAGAAGGGGTTTTACAGCCCCTACTTCATCGTACTGAAAAAAGGCGGTGGGTTGCGGCCAATCTTGGACCTGCAAGTACTGAACTGGGCTTTACACAGACTCCTGTTCAAGATGCTGACGCCAAAACGAATTCTGGTGAGCGTCCGGCATCAAGATTGGTTTGCGGCGGTAGAACTGAAGGACGCGTACTTCCACGTTTCGATTTTACCTCGACACAAACCCTTCCTGTGGTTTGCATTCGAGGATCAGGCATATCAGTACAAGGTCCCCCCTTTTGGTCTGTCCTTGTCCCCTCGTGTTTTCATGGAAGTCACAGAGGCAGCTCTTGCCCCATTAAGGGAGGTGGGCATTTGCATTCTCAACTATCTCGACGACTGGCTAATCCTAGCTCACTCTCGGGACATGTTGTGTGCACACAGGGACTTGGTGCTCTCGCACCTCAGCTGATTATGGCTTCGGGTCAACTGGGAAAAAAGCAAGCTCCTCCCAGTTCAGAGCATCTCTGTTCTCGGTTTGGAGTTAGACTCAGTCTCGTTGACAGCGTGCCTCACGAACGAGCACACACAGTCAGAGCTGGCCTGTTTGAAGGCGTTCAAACAGAAAACAGCGGTTCCACTGAAACTCTTTCAGAGGCTCCTGGGGCATATGGTATCCTCAGCAGTGGCCACCCCACTCAGATTGATGCATATGAGACCGCTTCGGACTCGAGTCCCGAGATGGGCATGGCGCCACGGGACACATTGCATGGTCATCACGCCGGTCTGTCACCGCCTCTTCATGGTCATCACGCCGATCTGTCACCGCCTCTTCAGTCCTTGGACCGACCTCACGTTTCTACGGGCAGGCGTTCCCCTAGAGCAGGCCTCCAGGCACGTCGTGGTCATGACAGACGCCTCCAAGACGGGCTGGGGCGCCGTTTGCAGCGGGCACACATCCGCCGCCTTGTGGACAGGCCCGCGGCTGCATTGGCACATCAACTGCCTCGAGTTGCTGGCAATTCTGCTCACCCTGCGGAGGTTCCGGCCATAGATCCAGGGCAAGCACGTGTTAGTTCGGACAGACAACACGGCAACGGTAGCATATGTCAACCGCCAAGGCGGTCTGTGCTCTCATTGTATGTCACAACTCGCCCGCCGTCTCCTCCTCTGGAGTCAGCAGCACCTCAAGTCGCTGCGAGCCACTCACATCCCGGGCTACCTCAACACTGCATCGGACGTGCTGTCACGGCAGGTTACCCTCAGGGGAGAGTGGAGACTCCACCCTCAGGTGGTCCAGCTGATCTGGAGTCGATTCGGATAGACACAGGTAGACCTGTTCGCCTCCCAAGAATCCTCCCACTGCCCACTCTGGTACGCCCTGACCGAGGCACCTCTCGGTATAGACGCTCTGGCAAACAGCTGGCCCCTTGGACTGCGCAAATATGCGTTTCCCCCAGTGAGCCTACTTGTAGAGACTCTGTGCAAGGGCATGGAGGACGAGGAGCAAGTCGTCCTGGTAGTGTCTGCGGTGGTAGACACAATCACTCAGGCTAGGGCCCCCTCTACGAGGCACCTGTATGCCTTTATGTGGCGTCGGTTGCTAAGTGGTGATCTTCCCGACGGGAAGACCCCCAGAGTTGCGCAGTCGGATCGGTGCTTTCCTTCCTGCAGGAGAGGTTGGAAGGGCGGCTGTCCCCTTCCATCTTGAAGGTGTACGTAGCCGCTATAGCAGCACACCACGACACAGTGGACAGTAAGTCCTTAGGGAAGCACGACCTGATCATCAGGTTACTGAGAGGCGCCAGGAGGCTGAACCCCTCTAGTCCGCACCTCGTTCCCTCATGGGACCTCTATGTAGTTCTTCAGGGTCTACAGAGAGCCCCCTTTGAGCCTTTGCAGTCAGCTGAGCTTAAGGCACTCTGAGACTGCCCTCCTGACTGCGCTCACTTCCATCAAGAGGGTAGGAGACCTGCAAGTGTTCTGTCAGCGAAAACGTGCCTGTAGTTCAGTCCGGGCTACTCCCATGTGATCATGAGACCCCGACTGGGCTATGTGCCCAAGGTTCCCACGACCCCTTTTAGGGACCAGGCGGTGAACCTGCGAGCGCTGCCTCAGGAGGAGGCAGACCCAGCCCTGTCGTTGCTGTGTCCGGTGCGTGCTTTACACATCTATTTGGATCACACGCAGAGCTTTAGGATCTCTGAGAGGCTCTTTGTCTGCTTTGGTGCACAGCGGAAAGGAAGCGCTGTCTCCAAGCAGAGGATCGCCCACTGGCTCATTGACGCAATAGCTATGGCATATCACGCCCAGGACGTGCCACCCACTTTCGTCCCGGGTAGTGGCACACAATACAAGGGGTTAAGTCCGGGAAAGCCGGCCGGGTGTATCGCTTGCACAAAGCGCCTTTCACCTCCCCTGAGCTGAAGACGTGCACCATTAACTCCCAGTAGTGTTCACAAACTTTGTTCCCTGGTTGACTTCCTCCGAGCCCTGTAGCAGTCGAGTTTTCGGAGAGACTCGCTGCTGGCCCAGTACACGTGCTAACTAAAAGTCCTGTTCTGGAGTAGGTGCTCCGTATGTGGCGGTTCCCTGTAAGGTAACCCCATGCGATGTATATCTTCTGCCAATTCGTTTCCCTGTTGGCAAACTGCATCTTCCTTGGGCAGAGGCCCCTCTGCCACAGTCTCCATGTTTGTAGTAACTCCTCCCCCGTTGGGTAGGACCTACCATGAGACTTCTCCACATGACATACTTCTGACATAGTTTGGCAAGACCATGTGACGTATTTCCACTTAAATATCCCCCCTCTCTCTGGGCAAGGTGTGGTCTCCGCAGTGTCCTCCTCTTGGGAGGGACACCCCCCGACTAGACCTGGTCGGCCCAGTCGGATATTCCCCCTTTTTTTTTAGGGAGTGAAAAAAAGAAGGGGAAAAGAGGCCATGACTGGGCTAGCCTGTCTCTATCTTTTGAGTAGTCGACTTGTCACAAAAAATATAAAGAATCGGCCAATCAGATAACAAGGCTCACTTACTCAAACTGCCTGAAAAAGTACAAAAGACTCATGCCAAACAAAAGAGAGAACTATTTTAAAGTTAAAATTAATGAAATCGACCAAAACACATTTTGGAGTATAAAAAATGTGAAAGGCCCAAATCTGAAACACTTCTCCAAAATGTCAAAAATTGGAAATCTTATTTTAAAAAGCTATATCAAAAAATTGAACCAACAGACCTCAACCAGTCTCCCCACAAAAAAAAAATAAATAAAAAAAATAAAAATTTTTTTTTAAAAAACATAAAGGAAAATCTTGAAGATTTCATGAAAACAATAAAAAACAGTGAAAACCCTTTGGATACATATAACACTGTCAGAAATAAAAGAACATATTAAAGAAGTTAAATTAAAGAAAGCATTTGGACAAGACAGCATTAGTAATGAAATACTTAAATACAGCAGCCACAATATCATTCAAGCTCTAGTCAAATAGTTTAATTTGGTTTTATTGTCTGGTATCTTCCCTGAGATCTGGTCTGAAGGACTGATCACTCCTATATACAAAAAAGGAGATTAATTTGACCCCAATAATTATCACGGTATTTGTGTGAGCAGTGCCCTAGGGAAGTTATTCTGCAGTATAATAAATACTTGCATAGTCACATTCCTTACAAAGCAAATCCTAAATAAATCACAAATTGGCTTTTCACCAAAACAATTCACATCAGGTCACATCAACTCTCTCCATACCCTAATAGACAAAAACATCAAGGGCAAACAAAGGAAAATATTTGCATGCTTTGTAGATTTAAAAAAAACATTCGACTCAATTTGGCATGATGGTTTACTTTACAAACTCCTACAAATCGGCATTGGTGGGAAAACATTTGATATTATACAATCCATGTACATAAAGAGTAAATGTGCATTAAAAATGGGAAATCAGAGAAGTGCATTCTCCCAGCAGGGCTGTGAAGTGAGACAGGGATGCAGTCTGAGTCCGACTTTATTATATCTATATAAATGATCTTGCAAAAGCTCTGGAGCAGTCCAGCATCCCTGGCCTCACTCTACATGACACTGAAGTGAAGTGTCTGCTGTATGCAGATGATCTTCTGCTGCTGTCACCTATACAGCAGAGGGGCTTCAGCAGAGCCTCACCTTCCTGGAACAATATTGTCATGATTGGGCACTCTCAGTACACCTGGATAAAACCACAGTCATGTTGTTTCAGAAGAAGGCCAGATCTCAGGGAAACCGATTCCAGTTCACTTACAGAGGAGAGGTCCTACAACACAGCTCCACCTACAGTTATCTGGGCGTTGAAATAAGTGCATCTTGAGGATTTAACCTGGCTGTAAAAATATTGGGTGAAAAGGCTCTGAGGGCATTTTATGCCATCAAATCGCAATTCGGTCAAATAAAATCACCAATTACAATTTGGACAAAATTATATAATTCTGTAATAAAACCAAAACTGCTACTGTATATGGATGTGAAATATGGGGACCCATGACAAATTTTCACCACTGGGATAAAAGTTCAATATAAAAAATGCAACTGTAATTTAAAAAAAAAACATTTTAGGTGTACACAGAAACACCTCAAATAGTGCCTGTAGGGCTGATTTATGTCTACACCTCTTAAGCATTGAAATTCAGAAAAGAGTCCTACAATTCTGGCATCACCTCAAACAGTCTGATCCAGAATCTATCAAATGTAAAGCCCTCCTCACCAGTGAAACCACTGCTGTATCACACTCTCTGAATATTCTCGCTCTGAAACTTGTTAATGAAAGGAAGTTTGACATCCACTCCAATTACAAATCTAAACTTATTGTTAAAGAAATTGACAAAAACCTAAAACATGATCACAATGAAACAATAAAAACTGAATTTGAACACAAGAAACATCAATGCTATTCGGCCCTAAACAGAACCACCAAATTCGCAAATTACTTATCAATTAAACAATTTAAAGACCATTAACAGCTTTCTTTGATCACAGCCATATTACACCTTATGTAAAACAGTCGGAATCAACAACAAAAACAACAATCAGAACATCACACATATTGAGCAAAAAATTATCATTTAAATGTATGGATAACAGTATAAATGATTACACAAATGCAATTACACTTACAGAAATACAATCTCTCATACTTTCTTTCCAAATACAGAAATACACTTAAACTTAAGACAGCATAAATCAGGCTTTGATTCAGACTGTAAGACTGAGGACGAACCTCCGAAAATTATCCAGCCAAAAACACAGACAACCGGACAATCAAGATCTATGCCGCCGTTTCTGTGAGGCACTAAAACAATATAAATCCACACTCAGAAAAAAAGAACAGTTTTACAGAGCTAGCTTCAAGAAATTGAAGAATCATTCAACTCAAACAAATACTAGGATAAATGGAAATAATTACATAAATCAAATGAAGAATAGGCAATACAAGATGGAGAGCTATGGAAAAATAATTTCCAAGATCTATATAGCACTACCCACAATCATGATCAAAGTGACAGCACTAAAAATTTGAAAATTTAGAAAAATCTATTAAAGTATACCAAAACCCATTAGATTTTCAAATCACAATGAAAGAATTGGAAGAAAAAATTGGCATTCTAAATGAGATGCTGAAATACATGGACCACAACTTCAAACTGCCTACTCTAAAACTTACATTTTGTGCTAAATGTGGGTTAATTCCCTGAGATCTGGAATCAAGGACTCATCAGCCCCATTTATAAGAGTGCTGATAAATTAGACCCTAACAACTACCGAGGCATCTGTGTGAACAGTAACCTGGGGAAGGTTTCTGCAGTATTTTAAACACCAGACTTTTAGACTTCCTTATGAAGCACAATGCCTTGAGTAAATGTCAAATTGGATTTCTCCCAAAATGTCGCACAACTGATCACATTTTCACCCTACAGACCCTAATTGATAAATATATACATCAAAATAAAAGCCAAATCTTTGCTTGTTTTGTAGATTTTAAGAAAGCATTTGATTCAATCTGGCATGAAGGTTTATACTTAAAAAAGATTGACAGCGGTGTAGGGGGAAAAGCTTATGATGTGATCAAATCAATGTACACAGCCAGTCAACGTGCTGTTAAAATTGGCAACAAAAGAACCAAATACTGTATTTCTTTCAGCAGTGTGGAGTGAGACAGGGCTGCACTCTTCATGATATAGATATAAAGTGTCTCCTCTAAGCAGATGACCTGGTTCTCCTGTCGCCCACTAAAGAGGGGCAGTCAACCAAGATCATGTCATGATCTTCCAAAAGCGGCCCAGATCTCAGGTACTAACAAACACATTTTCATTATCAAACAGAAACATTGAAATCACAAAAGCATACATTTTCCTTGGCCTAAAAATCAGTTCTACAGGTAATTTTTCTTTGACTGTAAATGAACTCAGAGATAGCACAAAGGAATTTTTATGCCATTACAAAATCTATTAAAATTGATATTCCATTTAGGATCTGGCACAAAATAATCAAATCAGTCATCGAACCAATTGCATTATATGGCAGTGAGGTGTGGGGTCCACCTGTAAAATTTGACTATTTAAATTGGGGAAAACATCCCACTGAAACTCTACATGTGGAATTTTGTAAAATCATTTATGTCCAAAGAAAAGCCCCAAATAATGGATGCAGGGCAGAATTAGGCCAATACCCTCTCTTTTTGAGCATTCAAAAAAGAGCCATCAAATTCTGGAAGAACCTAAAAACAAGTGACCCCAACACATACCATTATAAAGCCCTTAAGTACCAAGAGCTGAGCTTAATGAAGAGTCCTCACTGCCAGCTTGTCCTGACACTGACTGAACTCACACCTGAGGGGATCGGCCAGTCTCAGGACAACTGCACACTCACAAACATTCAGCCTAACCAAATTATACACAAAGACAAAAAACATCATGCAATGGACAAACACCATTAAAAATCAACACAAACTGGAATGTTATTTGGGACTAAATCGAGAGTACACCACAGTGACTGACAGAAAGTTAAGAAAAGCACTGACAATGTAAAGACTCAGTGAGCACAGTCTGGCTACAGAGATGGGCCACTGCAGACAGACATGGCTTCCCCGCAAGGACAGACTGTGCTCCCAATGCAACCTGGGAGTGATTGAGACAGAACTGCACTTCCTCACAGAATGCCCAAAATACCAATCGATTAGAAACAAATACTACCACAAAATTAACAATATATGCCCAGATTTCAATGAATGTAACCGACAGTTATGCACACTGTAACAGATGTCTGTAATTTTAATGGTAAAAGACTGTAAAAGTGCTACAGTAAAAAAACGTAAATTGGTTACCGTAGAATATGTTACATTTTTTTATATATATATTTAAAAATACAAAATTGTAGTTTTGTATTCTTTAGATATAAAAAGTATGATTTTCCCGCATAATTAATGGTCAAAATTTATATTTTGTTTAACATGAGAGTACATGCACTTTTTATGGTAAATTATTGTTAAAATAACAGTAAAAAACAGTAACAAAAATTTTCCAAACACCCTGGAAAATTCATACTGGTTTAGAATGCCTAATATTTTTTATTTTATTTTATTATTTGCTGAATATTTTTGTTTTTCTTAGCTTTGTTTTTCCCTTTATTTTATTAGAGTTTTTTTATTTATTTTTTATTTTATTTTTTTGTTACTAGGACATTTTTTTGTCACTATTATTGTTATTTGTCTTGATGCTTTATTATGTGAATATTAGCAATATTATGTGTAAAACAATTATGGCAAATGTTAAATTTAGGAGTGGGACAAAGATCAGAGTGAGCCAGACATCAGTCCTTATTCTCATATTAATTTAAAGTCAGGCTTTATTTTATTTTATTTTATTATTTGCTGAATAATTTTTTCTTTGCTTTGTTTTTATTCCCCCTTTTAGTTTTGTTTTGTTTTGTTTGTATTTTGTTTTGTTACTATGACATATTTTATTTTATTATTTGCTAAATTTTTGTGTTTTTCTCTTTGTTTTGTTTTGTTTGTATTTTGTTTTGTTTTGTTACTATGACATTTTTTTGTCACTGTACTTGATGCTTTAGCAATATTATGTGTAAAACAATCATGGCAATTGCGAAATTTAGGAGAATGATAGAGATCAAAGAATGAGCCAGACATCTGTCCTTATTCTAATCTTAAAGTCAGGTTGTATAGGTTACAAACTTCAATCTAAATGTGCACCACATGTCTGAGACTGAGGTGAACTCGAGAGTCACTGCAGCAAACCATCAATCATGCAGTTATACTGTACACTACATAAAATGGCAGGACATAGTGAGGGTCATTTTCCGGTCTCTCTTTCACATTCAGTAGTTTTACATCGGTTATAGCAAAGGTCAAGTTTTCATGGAAAATTGAATTACTTTATGCATTTGTCCTCTGTGTCCCATTTAATTTCCTGTATGACATTTGTGTCTCCTATGAGCTGTCTCTCTGCTCTGGCCTGTCTAATGACACTTGAGCAAAAAGAGTCATTAGTGTTGATTTGATCATTCATGCACTAGAGTGCCATTTTGTCCAAAGGCTAACAGGAGGAGAAGGGGAGCAATCGAGAGAATGGTTTTGGAATACTGATTCACTATTGAGATGTTTGGTTCTCACAGTTTTTGATTCTATCACACTTCTATTTTGGATCGCAATGGAGCACAGTTGGTCGTATCTTGTATTGTTCCAAAACATAGTCTTTGTTATGCATGTTGATGAAGACAATCATAAATAATATGCATTTAATTATCTTCAGTTTGTATTTGTAATTCATGTGGATTGTTTTATCTTTTGACGATACCTGGAGTAGCCTACTTTGTGTTCATGAGTGTTCAAACATCTAAGTTCTATCAGGAAGACTTGCAGACTTGAGTGAAGTTCAAGATGACATTTATTTGATGAATATAAAACAGAAAATGTAATGTCTCTCTTTGGAGGAAGCCCCGTCTGGCGGTCCGAAGAAGTTGTACTCGGAACCATCATATCCTGCCGGAGATAGGAGGCAGGGGCAAGGAGCCTACCCCCGTGCAGGACGGGACTCAACTGGTGGTGGTGGGGTGGTGGAGGTTGCCGTGTTAGCACAACTGAAACAGATAGATTGTGAGCAGACTTATAAAGCATTGGTTTACATGTGATTGGCTAGGAGTTACCTAGCTAATGGTGCAATGATGTACAGCTGCTAGTCTTTCCGTTAGAACTACGCTGTGCTTAATTTTACATAATGTACAGTGGGTTTTTGGACGTCTATGCCACTAAAAATGAAATGGATTACTTTGTATTAGTGAACAAAATATAAAACTAAGTGATGTTTATTTTAGAGAAAGATTGCGCAAGCACACATTTCAAGCAAACATTTTTATTTAAAAAAAAAAGTTTGTAAAATTCTAAATGATAAAACAATAGGTATAGTGTTGAAAATAAAAAAGATAAAATATTTTAGAGCACGTTCTGGTTGTCAAACATAGAACATGTCCATAGTTAATGTGCTGAACTATACCTGTGGTTTATAACTTGAGGGGAACTGACTTCATACATCCACTAAATATCACCTTGAGACCAGGTGCTTAAAAGTAATTGCAACAAAGCTAAGAAGTTTGTTTCTAAGAAAAGGGATTAACATCTTTTGTTTGCAGATGGCACTTGGTTTGATATTTTGTTATCTAATGCAATGGCATTCAGACATTTTTGTTGCTTCAGAGCCTAAATACTTTTTGGGGCCACTTTAAAAATGTTCAATACATTATGGGATGCTGTAACACAATGTAATATGCACTGTAAATACACTATCACTCTGAAAAATCATGGAAAACAGCAAGATGTACTTCACTGTGTATGAGAAAAAGTGGGTTAAGTGAAATTGACTTTAAAACCACATAATATTACACATTTCCTTAAAAAAAGATGTTGGCTTTGGCTATAAATAAGCAATTAGTGTTATTTTAGTCTTTTTCCTGCTTGTTTTTTGTATGGTAAGGGTTTTTTGGACTAGTGTAAATAACGCAGATTTTGTGCACTTGGTATGAATAGAATGCCCGCTTTCACTTTTGTGCCCCATTGTATCCCAAGGTCACTCCATTGCGACCTTCAACTTGTCACCTTTGTGGAACAGTGATAAAAGTTTAAAATGTGATTTTATCCAGGCAGATTTCTCTCTTTTTATATATATACTGAAATGTATTTGCCCAAGATATTGCTTTTAGTGTTCAGTTTTTGCACTATAAGAATATATAATTGTACATTGTACATTGAATACTATAGGAAACATAAAATAAAAACAAGATTGAATAGACATCCTGGCTTGTATGATTTGTTCTATGCTGACCTTTCAGGTCTTGCATACTGTGTGGATTTCTATTCATTCAGGCTGATCCTGAGCAGATGGTGTTTGTCTGTGTCACTGGTTGCTGTGCTTGCTTTTCATTATAGAACAAGAGGTCAGTGATCCTTAATTTGAGACCCAAAATGTGGACAGGGTGAAATTGAACTCGAGATCAATTAAGTCTTAATTAGGACTGGGACATAGATGAGTATTTACAGATTTGAGTTTCTTTCAGAGCCATTTAAACAAATTTGGGAAATAACTTTATAAAATGGGATGTAAAGGCATTATTAGCATATTATATACAGTAAATACAATAAAACTGCAGACAAATATATATATATATATATATATATATATATATATATATATATATATATATATATATTATTATTATTATTATTATTATTATTATTATTATTATTATTATTTTATTTTTATTTTTTTCTGAAATGGAAAAGTGCCTCTGCTAAAATAACAAATTTCAGTTGAAACCTTTCTTTCTACACTTGACTACAAGCCTTATGTTTAGATGCATGAACCTTCCCCATGGGACTACATGATTAATGATCTTGTCCTCTTTAGCTTATTCAAAACAGGCATGAAAACCTGGTCACATTCATTAACATTCTCCCAGCTGTATTAGAGTAAATTTACTGAAAAAATAAAAATAAATAAAAAAATGCATTATTGGTTCATCAAGATGGGCCACCAGCATGTGGCTCGATGAGGCCTCACAAGGTTACTAATGTAACTGATAGTTTTTCAGATTTGATACACTACTGGCTAGAAGGATAATGGCTGAATGCTCATCAGAGAACAATTTAATATTAAAATCAGTTATTTTATTGTTAAGTTACAGTTCTCATCAATGATTTTGTTAATAAGCAGACTCCATCTCTTATTTACAGTGAAAACATTGTTAATGCCAGGCTACTAATTAGCAGTGTCAGTTGATTAACCTGGACAGTTTGGTTTTGTTCCTAACTAACAAAGCAATTTAAATTAGATTAGCATTTCCAGAAGGAAATAGCAGTGATTGCAAGGCAGCAAAGGAACAGTTTTAAAGATTTTGGTGAGCTTAGGTTTTATGCTTTGGTTCAATGTAAATGAAAACCTGCATTAAACCAGCTTTGCCTTTGTCATGACACTCATCACAGGGGACGTTCCACTTCGAAACTGCCGTGATACACTGAAGGAGCCACTACAAAAATGTCACCACAGTCACATAAATTTCATGAGATCAGTATGCAAAAATGCTATCTTTTTTTTTCTTTATTTTTTTTAGTATAAAGAAATATTATATATTTAGTGTAAAATTTTTTTACAAAAATAGGTAGCACACGAGGCTGAAATTTTCTACAAAACAAAGCTTGAATGGAGTCTGTATGTTAATCAATTCTGAATTAACTGCAGAAGCTTCATTTATAGGTTTGGTTTAGGTTAGGTTAAGTTAAGTTAGGTTAGATAGGTAAGGGGTTTAGAACAAGCTAACTAGCATGTTTGAGGAATGTCAATAAGAATCACACAGACCCTCTGACCATTCACAAGAGCATAGGGTGACCTGAGCGAGTTTGATCTTTTTTAGTAGTCCATAAGCTGTCACACAACAGTTGCCAAAGGCAGGACATCAGCAGTCTCAGCTGTGATTTCTTGCTTTGTCAGAAAGAAAGGAAAAGTGGTGTATTGTTGGGCCAGGTGGGTCAGTGAGGATGAAGTATTGCCCAGTCTTATCCATCTGCACCATTTTCTCCTACGATTCAGTTCACAACAGTGCCCTAAATCACCCAACACATGCATACAAAGAGAAAGAGGCAGTAAGAATTATTTAAGAGAAAGACAGAATTTATGTAAGATTCATAGATTTATGTTTACAGATTTATAGAAAATGTATATATATATATATATATATATATATATATATATATATATATATATATATATATATATATATATAAAGGCTGCACACTATTATTGTTTAAAAAGATGACATACAGTACACCTCTATATGCAAGATATGTTTACGTTTTATTGCAGGATAGCAAACATTTCAGTCACAGGTGACCTCAGTGTTTTTTGTGTATACATTTTCTAATTGGATTTTTGTGGCCTATGCACCTATAATCTGTTTTTTAGATTTCTTAAAAGGCACGGTGAGTTCCTTACAACTTTACAGATTTATAGAGCGTGCCCTATTTTAGATCTAAGGGACTTTCTTCCATTTAACATGTTATGTTAGCCTCAGGCACCACTTTCAGTTTTTTCCAAACAATGAAAGTGAATGGTGACTGAGGCTGTCAGACCTTAACATTCTGCCTGGCATCAAATTTTTTGTTGCTTGGAAGAAAGAATGCTATAAGGGTTTGGAATAACACGAGTAAATCGTCAGAATTCTCATTTTTGGGGAACTGTCAGAACTTTCAGCTGTCAGAACTTTCATTAAACTACATAATAACAGAAAAGGCATGTCCTTGATAGAAACTTTTATTTTAAGGAGGTAAAAAAGAAAAAGGGACAGGACTCAATTCAAGACCTAATTAGGATTTCATATGAACTGGGGTATACAGATTTTATAATTGGGACGTCTGTAGAATTAGGGCTTTTGGCAGTTTCTATTTTTATTTTTTTTATCTTACCCTAAGCTTTTCTAATTTGTGCTTCCTTTGTCTTTGTTAGTAACATCAGATCTTTGGGATTCAGGATCCAAGGGATAATTATGAAAAATTCACTGAAAACCCTGTTGAAACCAGCCGAAGATGGTCTGCTGGTCTTAGCTGGTTTATGCTAGTTTAAGCTGTTTTTTTTTTTTTTTTTTTTTCAGCAAGGAATGTTATCTGATTATTGATTAAGGCATTATGCTGAATTTGAATATGCACATTTATTAAAATGCAACATATGACCCAAATATCCCAGCTGTACCTTGATGGGAAAGTTTGCAGTGCTCTTCCCATCCATAAGCAACACAAAGCTCTACGCTGCCCTCCATGAATACAAATGAGCGAAAAGAGGAACTGGCATTCGTCCTTATTCCTCCCATCCTCTCTCCTGCTATCTTTCTCTCCTGTGACAAGCACATAGCTCAGAACACACTTTAGCCTTCTGATCACTGATTGGATTCTGAGTCCAGAACAGACGCTGTTGTCGCTGCCCTTACATGCAATTTCTTCAGTGGGCCTGCTGTATGTTGCGATTGTTCCTGCATCTCCTGTTTTTTGAATGATCAGTTCATATGGCAGTAAGCTTGTGTAAGTAATGTGGAAACAGAATAAGTTTGGAGGGACAGTGTGACCTTTACATTTACATACATTTGGCAGACACTTTTATCCAGAGCAACATAGTTTAATTTTATTAGTATGTTTATATATGGAAATTAAACCCATGACCTTGGCATTGCAAGCATCATGCTCTACCACAATGCATGGAGCCAGTCAGGGCCGGTTATAGGGTCAGTGGATATTTGGGGCTTATTCCAGGCCTCTGTGGATACATGTGGGGCCATCCACTGATAAAATGCCAGAATATAATACAAAAAGTTTAAATGTTATATCTGTGAGGTTTCATTTATGTAGTAAATCTAAAATGTCCCACTAACATTTGTCTAAGCCTCAGAAGTTGCATGCTTTTAACACTATGAACTTTAAAACATGATTTTTAAAAACTCTTTTTTTTAGTCCCTTTCAGCTTTCCATAGTTTAATGGCATATATTTGGTTTGGAAATCATAACAACACATTACACAGTGCATAATAACAGTTCAAATTAATGCAAAGATAAATAGAAAATTATATATATTGCATACTCTAACATTTAGAAAAGCATGAACCCTTTTAGAAAATCACAATTCTTACCTGCTCATCTGAAATGCCTGTCTGCTTTCTTCACCCTGAAAAAAACAACTGATCATTTCTATGGACTCCTTTAACATCTTCACTGACTCCACTTATAACTCATGTGATATATTTCTTGTTTTCTCATTTATACAAGTTTTGTGTGGGTAACAGACCTACAGACTGAAATTGCACATGTTGTCAGCCACTGATTGTGTTTTGTGAGACACAAGTTTTATTCCTTTAGGGGGCTCTTGACACTCTTAAACCAAATCCTCCACATTTAAATCTCTGGATAGTTGGATTTTTATTTTTAATAAAAACTGATAATTGCAAGGATTCGTACCCGTGAATGGAAACTTGCCACAGCATTATCTATAAAAGCATTTTTAAAACTCACCCAGTAATAATAAAAGACTGATTCCAAGCGCTGATAAAAGTAACAGGTACCACGTGACACCACCTTCTACACTAGAGGGGGATTGCGACACTAGTTGGGCGATACCAAGTCGTACAACAAGGGGGGGTCTTTTTTTTTTTTTTGTCTGATTATGACAGACTCACAGTCATGCAATTGCTTAATATTAAAATATTTGTATATTTTAGTATCAACTTGATACCGAAGCACTGGTACTTTTTACATCACAGCCAGTGTCTCTCAGAGACCTTGATTGGCTTTGATGGTGCTCTGATGGACTTTGAATTAAAGGCAGACAGGTTGGTAATAGTTTGTGATTATGCACAGAGCTTCTAGCTCTGGCAGTTCAGATAATTGCTTTAACTTACACCATTTCTTGTGTAGTTTATTACTATTATTAGAATACTAGACAAAGAGGGAAAGATGTAGCCAGGTTTCTTGTGGGCCTGAGTGATATTTAAGCAATATCATACAAGCAAGAGTGCTGTTGTACTGAATATCATCATAGCCGTAGACATGTGGCCACAGGCAATCAGATTCAAACAGTGAAAATCAGTATCACGGGAGTGATACAAAAATTGTATCAAGTAAAAGTAAAAGTATCCCAGTGCTTTTACATTAAATATTAGGGAGTAAGATTAATAAAATATGCATTCCAGTTGACTGTATTACATAATTTACAACTAAATATACAACTCGCTTTTGGAGCCACTCTGTGGGCATTTCACACATAAATTGGAGCGCACACATGCCCAAACATTCAACAACACTTCCAGCTTCAGCCACTGGGGGCAGTTAATAGAATTTCGGTAAGCACAGACCGATTTCAGCTGCAAAACTTTCGACCTACAGTTGTTGAGTTTATGCCTGAGAGTTACACGCCTCCATAAGGTAGACCTTCTAAAAGCTGAATTTGTGCCAGTCTTCTTCGTGACATGGCTGTTTTCGTTGTCTTGGGCCAGATTGTCTTTCATATCCAGTGTGGTGGCTGGCAGGACATTAGAAAGATGGTGAAGATCGCTGAAACCTTTCCAGAGGACCAGCCTGCTGTCCTGTCATTCCTCAGGCCGGCGGGACGCCCTGGGCCAAGCTGTTCTACTGGCCGACAGTTGGCACAGACAACCAAGTGTGGTTGTGTTGATACAGCTTGGTTAAAATCCTGATGGCTATTTATACCTTTTCCCCTGTCGCATTGGCCATTCTGGAATAGGACATTATAAGGTCAATATGTCTTTCAAGCAGATTTCCTGAACAGCTGTTGTCTTTCTAAAATATGATGAAACATCCGTCCTTAGTTTTTCTGTTTGCTGGAGATGCAGATTTCAATAATGGTAATAATACTGAAGATTCATAATAGACTCTTCCACTGAAAGGGCTGCTTTTGAGAGGGTTATGCACTTAAATGCTGAAGATTAAAGCTTTGTGTGTATTCTGCACATTAGTGGGTCAAGGTATTGGCATGCCTGTATGTTTTGCATATCAAAAGCCTAGTTATTACCTTTATTAAGTGTGTGCTTTGTTGCATGGACACAATTTACAGGAGCATCCATAGAAAGGAAAAAGGACTTGGAGAAAGCATCACAATATTATGTCAACTATATTCTTTATCACACCATAAATAATTAAAAATAATAAATAAATAAGCAAACAAGCATTGAAGCATTTCAGACTGTGCTCTGCCCTTAAACAATGCACTGCCGTTTAATTATACATCAACATATTATTAGATACCAGCAAATGTGCAATGAAAATGGTAGAAAGCTGCCAAGTATATTGCTATTTCCAGGAGAGGCTCTTAATATAATGTGCAGGCAATAAAATTAATTTTGATCTGTTATGTAATGGCTGTACACATAAATAACAACCTGTATTGAATGTCTAGTTTGCTTACACTTGCTCTTTCTGAATGCAACACTGAATTCACTTTGGTCAATCAGACATGAAACCTCTCACAGCATAAGCTCTCTGTATATATTTCACTTTCATTTGTCAGTTCCTGACCCAGCATGTGGAAAATAGATGGTTGTAACCTGTGTTCTGGAAAAATATTGGCTAAGGAAAACTAATTATGCTGCTAGAGCAGACTGAAGATAATAACAAGGCTGATAAAGTGGGTTTTAATGACTTTGGCACAAGAACCCTCCACTGTAATACTTCTCCACTGGGCCCCTCCAACAAACCTGTCATGTGAAGTAACTAAGAGGTACAGTTCATACCCATAATTCTTAACTACTGTTCCCTTATAGTTGCCTGACACTTTTTATGTATGGTTCATTAATTCAATGAAATATGATCAGCTAAAATTAATTTGTCTGACAGTGTACTTAATGCAGATGTGTTTTCATCCGTAAAACAACAATGGGGTTTCCTTCATTAATCTCAAGGATGATTTTATAAAGCACAACAAGCATTTTGTTTTAATAACAATTGTCTCTTTAAAAGGCCAATATAAACATTTTAGGGGTGTTTTTTATTTACCCCCTTATCCATGGTACAATCATTGTAACCACTCGAGTGGCATATTGCTTTATAAAATGATGACAACAGCACTGTGATAAAAGACACCAATGTTCAAAAACAGTTATATTCATGATTAATAATTAACATGACAAGTAAAATAGTTCATTAACCTAACAGGCTGTTTGCGGTTACTAAGCATTAAAGAGATATTTAGAAAATATATATGAAAATTTTGACATAATTTACTCACCCTGATGTTGTTCCAAACTTGTATGACTTTTTTCCTTCCATGAAGCACAAGAGATGTTAGTTAGAAGGACAATCTCAGTCACCATTAACATTCATTGTATTTTTTCTTTTTTTTACCGATACATTGAAAGTTTTGAACAACACGGTGATGAGTAAATTATGACAGAATTTTCATTTTGTGGTGAACTATACCTTTAATATAGAGTGTGTCCACAGCTGTGCATTTATTGACATTTTACAACAACTTTGAAGGTGGATCATCCAATCAGTAATTAGTGTAGGAACTATTTCTTTTATAATGATGTTTTTGCAGTTCAGCAGAACCTTAAGATTGATTGACTTCCGTATGTTAATGCACCAAAATGCGATTAAAGCGCTTTATAATATCATCATATTAACAAAGGAAAGGAGTCAGGCTGTCTCCTGAACTGACAGAGAGCTCTATTTACAATACAAGTGTACAATCCTCCTGCTTTTTTGGTAGGATGGCAGCAAATTCTCACAACTGAAGTTTTAACCTAGAGCAAAGCAGTTTTCAATGATTTACATTCAGGTCCATAGCTGACAATGCACTTTCTCTGGACTGCCAAAGGCCAAGCCTGCAGGGTATACAGGGGCGGACTGGCCATTGGGAGCACCCCGTGCGTTTTCCCGATGGGCCGCTGGGTAATTTGTGCCAGCCCACTGCTGCACAAGTACTGGCCCATCCTACAAGCGATATAGGTGGCCGCCCTTGGCTCCAACATGCCCACGTGAACCTCATAACAAAGTGAACACTTAATAAACTCTGCAAGACAAGTCAATACATTAGCTTTTATTTTGAAATTATTTACACATCGGAGCATATCAGTATCAGCACATCAACTCTGTACCTCATGTGGACCTCATTATTTGACATACAAATCACAATAATAGTGACAACAAAAAACAACATATTAAGTATAAAATGAGCTCTGAATAATCACTAAATTACAAATAACTGCAAGTTACAACAAATACAACAATAGCAGCGTAAATAAAATCGCCAAACAGTAAAGCTATGAGCAGTACACATATAGTCATTTGCATAATTTATTCATACCGCAAAGCATTTCTGGGAGCTGAAGCGCGGCTTGCTAAATAATGCTTATGCCTGATAAACATGCAGAAAATAAGTCATGAAAAATATTACTTTTTAGCTATTTGAGGCTTACTTTGTTTAAAGGATAGCAGAAACAGCGCTTGTTAAAGCATAGAGCTTTTCTCTTTTCTCAAGAATATTCTGGGGAAGGACTTAAAACACTGCAGATATAAAGACGCAACAAACTCACATAGAGTGAAAATATTAGCAATTAATCTGCAAAATATCTGCAAAGATCTACACTTTAAGAGGTATGTTTATTTTTTTAACATATATTTATATTTGTATATTTATATATGTACATTTTTTGGAAAAAAACATTTGCACATAGTTATGTGGGTGATTGACATGAAATGTTAAGCATTGTCATCAGTGTCCTGCTGTGTGATACTTTCTTCATCTAACTATTTGAAACAACATTTTATGATCTTGTATATCTATACATACATATCTAATATATTATTACACTTGTTGTTTACACAACCTCAAATTAACTAAGACAATAATATATTTGCACTTCTAGAAAAAAGTTGAAAGGTGATTAAGATCTTTAAAAACTCTGAAGAAATGCTGAATTGTCACAGCACCTCAAATACACACTTTCTCTTGTACGTTCATGAACATTTTAAACTAACATCTGTATGCTGGGAAAAAATGACATGTTATTTTTCTGATCTATAAAGTACTTATTTTTAGTGCTTTCTCTAAAAAAATCCACTCTTAAAAAATTTAACATTTAACATTTAAAGTGGTTTATATGTTTTAAAGTTATGACAATTTTTGCACTGGTTGGGCCCGTTGTCATGACTAGCAGTCAATAGAAATGTCATTTTTTCAACACAAAATTTTGAAATTGAGCCGGAAAATGAATTCAATGAGCGGATGTGTTATGGTGTGGTGTGTTGCGGGTGGGGATTGATGGGCCGCTGTAGCCACCAGAAAGTCCAGGGCCACTTTTTAGTCCCAGTCCGTCCCTGAGTGTATATATGCCATAGACAGCTTAGGGCTATTTCTTTCCTTTTCAGAAGGGTGCTTTGAGAGAGCTCAAAGGACTAGTTCACCTAAAATAAGAATTCTATCATCATTTACTCACTCTCATGATGTTCCAAACCCTTATACAGAACACAAAAGGAGATGTTTTAATGGAGAACCCCTTACATCTTCGCAATACAATGGCAAAAATCACAAAAAAAAAAAAAAAAAAGGATCCAGAAGTATCATAAAAGTAGTCCATGTGACTTCTGCTTCATATTCCAAGTCTTCTGAAGGCATCTGATTGGTTTTAGTGAGAAACAACATGGAAGCCATTTATCATTGAAAATTTTGATGACCTTGAGATGTTTTTAGCATTAAACAATGCAAGTTATTGCGTGAACATGCAAGCCTGTCACGGTCCCATCTCTCTGTCAGTCTGGGTTTTGATCTGACGGGCTGTGGCATTATCCGCCCATGTCTGTCTTTGTGTGAGCATGCCACTTCTGTTATATTCCCTGCCGTACACTCTTCTGTCTGTTGTGTTTCTTGTCTGGAGTATGGTGTCTGGGTCCTGACTTCCTGTCTAGTTCGGTTCCGGTCTTTGTCGGGATCTGGATATTAGTACTCCTTGTCTGTCTGTTACTGACAGGGTGCATCGCGCTTATGTCATCTTGGCTGCATGCTCTCAATAATATTGTGACAATAATATTTGTAGCTCTTTGTGTCTGTCTCTCGTGTCCGCAGACGTGCGTTGCGCTCGCTTTGCACCACGCGCCCAGGTCGCAAGCTGTTTCAAAGTTCATGCTGAGGTTTGGTCATGTCGGTAAGGTGTTTGCCGCGCATGTTACCAACTCTCACACAAGTGCCTTCTCTTGTCATGTTTGTCGACTGGCATGAGTGTATATTGCCTCATTGTCTGGGCGATGTTTTGCCTGCTCGTGAGAGCATGCGGCTTTGTTATTGTTTCTGTAACGCCACGTGCTTCTCAGTCTTACGTCACACCCCGCCTCCTTGTTTGCTCGTTATTGTTTCATTGTTAACACCTGCCCTGTATTGACCCTCTTGATTTCTCTCCCTATTTTAGTCTCCTCGTGTATGTGTCCAGTGTGTTCTCTCGTGTTTCTGTTGATCGTGATCCCCAACCTGGTCCCTGGTCCCTGGTCCCTGGTCCCTGGTCCCTGGTCCGGTCGGTCTGTTTTCCCTCTGCCCCAGCCTGGATTCCTGTTTTCCCCTACGGTACAGAAGAGAACTGCAGCTGCGATCAGGTGATAGGAGCAAGTCATTTGTAACTCTGATAAGTGAAGTCTCTGTACTGTGGTGGGGCCTAAATCCTAACTGAAATTGTTCATATATACTATTTCTCAGTAGAAATGAACATAGTTGAGAGGACACTACCTTTTCTAGTATTTTCGACATAAATGGGAGATTTGAAATCAGTCTATAACCAGCCAATTCTAGATTGTGAGGAGTTAATAATATTAAGAAGAGGTTCTGAGATTACAGGGAATACCTCCTTTAACAACTTATTTGGTATTGGATCTAACATACATGTTGTGGCTTTTGATGTTTCGATAAGTTTTGTTAGCTTTTCATGACCTATGACAGCAAAGGATTGAAGTTACACGTGAGCTAAATTATGAGATACTGTTTTCTGAGGTACTGTGACAGATGATTGCATAATTGAAATTTTATTTCTAATTATTTAAATTTTATCAGTAAAGAAATTAATGAAGTCATTACTATTGTGCTGCGACAGAATATCTGGTTCAGTATCAACATCTTTAGTGGTCGAAAAAATAGTTCTACCTGAACGATAACATGGTGTAGATTGAGTAACATTAGCTGATCGCAGCATACAAGAGACGAGGTAATGATCTGAGATGTTATCGCTCTGAGGTGGAATGTCTGACGTAGGCAGTGATGTTGCCAAAATATTGGTCTATCAATTCATCATTTCAAGTTATTTTCATTTGTATAGTGCTTTTCACAACACACAAAGTTTCAAAGCAGCTTTACAGAAAATTATGCTTAAACAGAAAATGAAGTTGAAATATCTGTAATGTCTTAGAGCCATCATTGTGCGGCTTGATAAAAACATGATTGTAAATTGTGCCTTTAAAATAAATAAATAAATAAATAAATTTAAAAGTATATAATATTTGTATTTAGACACCAGTGATCAAGCTTAAGGCGACTGTGGCAAGGAACACAAAACTCCATAAGATGTTGGTTAATGGAGAAAAATAACCTTGGGGGAATCTAGGCTTACTGTGGGGGCCAGTTCCCCTCTGGCTTAACAGTATGAATATAATGACAATATTAGTTAGTTATGTGTAGTACAAATCATGGTTTGAAGTTAGTAAACTAAGTGTTAGGGGGCAATATTTAAACAAAAAATTTTGTATGAACTGTAAGATTAATGACTAAAGTTTTAGAATTTACATTCTTAATTAACTGCGGAAGTGCAAACAGATGCATTGTCCTATGTTACTTGGCCGATGAAGGCTTTAGTTGGCATTATTTTATTGTCAATGTATTCCATTTTAAGAGTGTAGTCCATCCTTTGACCAAGGTGATGCAGGCAGAGGTCATTGAGGTGCATCGTAGATCAACTGGCAGCTTGTGGCAGTTCATTTAGGTGAAGGCCATCCTAAGTCCCAGATTTAGGCAATGTCAAGTTAAGTATCCCATGTCTTGCGGTTGGAGTTGGCACCAGTTCATCCTCTGTGAAGTCCATCATAGTAGACTGAAGTGATATCTGGCTGGCATAGGCTGCAGTTAGTCATCACTCAGCAACACGTAGCAATGGGAGTGGGACATCAGGCAGGAGATAGGTTTACATTCTTAATTAACTGCGGAAGTGCAAACAGATGCATTGTCCTATGTTACTTGGCCGATGAAGGCTTTAGTTGGCCTTCAAAGTGCATTTGAACAGCGGTGAAACACTTTCTTATGATGTGTTACATTCATACGAGCAGACAGAGAAGTAAGTTTGAAGTAAGTTTGGAGCAGAAGAAATAGAAATAAACCTTGTGTAAATTGTCAGCTTTAAGCTTATCTAAAATGCTATTTCTAGCCATTTTACATGCACATGTTACCAGGCACGATCATATTTTCTTATCAAGAAAATTCACGTTGGATCATAATTTCTTTTTTTCTAGTAATACCTTTTTATATTAGGACAAAAATCATATTCTTGATAATAATTTTTGTATTGTTTTCCTGTAAAAATATCTAAAAATCGTTAAAACAAGATCAATTTGATTGATCTTGTTTTAGAAACAACACTGCATAAGATATTTAGGTTTTTCAGAGAATGTATTTTTAACATGTGTATTTTGTCTTACTGTACTGGCAGAGTTTTTATAGTCAAAACAAGTGAAAAAAATCTACCAGTGCTGAAGAAGTAATCCAAAGTATTTAGATTACGTTACTGACCTTGAGTAATCTAATGGAATATGTTACAAATTACGTTTTACAGCATGTATTCTTTAATCTGTAGTGGAATACATTTCAAAAGCAACCCTCCCAACCCTGTGTATAAATGTTTTTCATCTGAATACACTAAATATCAAATGAAATAAATGACAATAAAATACAAAGTAATCTCTACAGTAATCAAAATACTTTTTGAATGTAACTGTATTCTAATTACTGAGAAATAGACACCTCACATGTCCTCAGCTGACAGCTTCATTGAATTCTAGCTGCTCAACACCAGTTTCATGGACAACAGTAAAGAGAAGACTCAGGGGTGCAGGACTTACGGGAAGAATTGCAAAGAAAAAGCCACTTTTGAAACAGAAAAACAAAAAGAAATGGTTTGAGTGGACAAAGAAACACAGACATTGGACAACAGATAATTGGAAAAGAGTGTTATGGATCTTAACCCCATTGAGATTTTGTGGGATCAGCTAGACTGTAAGGTGTGTGAGAAGTGCCCGACAAGCCCTCAGTCCAGCCTCTCTCAGCCTATTGCGGACAGTCTGAGCACTGATGGAGGGATTGTGCGTTCCTGGTGTAACTCAGGCAGTTGTTGTTGCCATCCTGTACCTGTCATGCAGGTGTGATATTCGGATGTACCGATCCTGTGCAGGTGTTGTTACATGTGGTCTGCCACTGCGAGAACGATCAACTGTCCTTCCTGTCTCCCTGTAGTGCTGTCTTAGGCGTCTCAAAGTACAGACATTGTAATTTATTGCCCTGGCCACATCTGCAGTCCTCATGCCTCCATGCAGCATGCCTAAGGCACATTCACGCAGATGAGCAGGGACCCTGGGCATCTTTCTTTTGATGTTTTTCAGAGTCAGTAGAAAGGTCTCTGTAGTGTCCTAAGTTTTTATAACTGTGACTGTGCAGGTAAACATGAAAACTCCTCTCACTTTTTCATTCCCTCTCCATTCATTCCTCTGCCTCTTGCCATTGCTAATTCACATGCTGAGTCGCTAATGCACTGTTATTGTGGTTGGATTTGACACAGAATTTTCTGTGCTCATTTGGTATTAATGAGCATCTTGAATTTTGTGCTAGAGAGCATGGTAAGCGTGACTGTGGACATTATGCCTCAATAAAAACACTGTTCTTGCATTAGAAATGAGAACATGGTTGGCTGTGACCAATACTACTGTTCTTGGCACACCAAGGTCAATGAAAAGATGGTTCCAGTATGTTTCAAAGTATGCAGCTAAAGATGATGAACACTGTGTGACATATGAAACAAGATCAGATTAATATGAGTTACATTATAAAATGGGGTACCGTCTGGCCAGGGGAATTGTAGCCCATGTTAAGAAATACTTTGTCAAGTAACCTAAAAAAATTTACCATATAAGGTAACATTTACATTAACTGGTTTAAGTCAAGTGTAAAATATTATTTATTATACAACAGTTATTTCCAATCCTTTTATCTGTTTGGACCAACAATGTTCCAAGACTGCTGATATTTAATATAACAGCACTGGAAAGCTTCACTGTTTGTATCACACCGCTTATTTGCATTCGGCATTGTTTGAAACTATTTTCATTAGTGGAGCAAAAAACAGACTAAATAAATAAATAAATAAATAATTAACTTGTCGTATTATTTATAAAAAATTAAGTTATTCGAAATTAACTTGTTTAAAGAACTGTTGTAGAAAAGCAATATCACACTCATATGATACTGAGACACATGTTGGACTCAATATAAACATAGCTGATAAATGACTGAATCACAGCCATGCTGATATTCAGTACAACAGCACTCATGTAACATAGCTAAAATGTGACTGAATTATCAAGACAACATAAGGTTATATCAAAAAATTAATTTTTAAGGGTCAGATTAAAAAAACAAATGGTAAAACTAGTAGATTAAAAAAAAAATGCTAGAAGTAGCTCATTAAAGGTATAGCTCACCCAGATATTAACATTCTGTCATCATTCACTCACCCTCATGTTGCTTGCATAGCACTTTCTTTCTTTCATAGAACACAAAATAAGTTTGATTGAATTAACATCTTGATTGTACACTAAGGCATGTACTAAAGACAAAGAAATTGATTGAAATGTTTCCATCAATAACAACCACTGTCCAGACTCTGGTAATCAATCTTCTGTGGTCTTGATCCCTCTCTGGCTCCGACTCATTATTTTCTGAGCACATTTCCATGATTCTGTGTTGCTTGATCTCTGGAGAAGAGATTATTCAGATGTAACATTTGTCCAGGCTGAAGTGACAGTGCCCGACGATCGATGTGTCGTCTTAGTCAGGGCTGCAGTGTCTCTCGGCACCCGGTCAAAAGGAGGAAAATAACCTTTACCTGTAAGAAAGGGTCAGCTGCACTCCATGATGGAAAAACACTTTCTCTGCCTCGACTCCTGCTCCATGACTCTGTTCAAGCGATTGAAGAGTTTACAACCAACCTCTGTGTTGTTCAATTTATGAATTAGGTTTGTTGAATAAAACAATGCAATAAGAAAAACATTTTTATTATTAAATAAAGTTATAAAACAGGACAAGCAGAAAATCACTTTATGGATATTACAGTGATTTTGTGATTATGAAATTTGTATTTTGTTGCAATTTGACTCCAAGGTAAACCAGATAATAGATAAACTTTTTCATTTAAAGGCCACAACCTTTACTGGTTTAAATGAAGAGTTGAGTTAGTTTTTTGTTTTGTTTTGTTGTTGTTGTTTTTTTTGTTTGTTTAGAATTGTATTTCTTTTCAGTTATTACCGTACTTTATGTGTAACACTGAAATATAAGTATATACTCATATGAAGTATATACACAGAAAAAAATTAAATACATTTAACCTGTGCTTGTTACCTCAAGGATATAATTCTACTTGATCTAATCCATAAATTAATAAATTACTTTTGTTGGAGTAATCTAATTTGTCAGGGAAGTTAAGTTTGATTAAATAAAATGTTCACATTTTATAAACCAGTTAATTAAAGCGCATTTGTAGGTTACCTGACAAAACATTTTTACATTGTAGTTTTTTTACAATTGTTGTTTTTCTTTTGCATATTGTAATTTTTTACTTAAATAAACATATCCCCTTTAAGATTTCTTCTTCATCCCTTGTACTACACAGTAAAAATCTATTTGTTGAGTCAACTTTAAAAAAAATGTTTTAAAGTTTTTTTATTTATTTTTTTATTTAACTTAACAGTAAAATTCTTGATGAATTAACTTTATCATGAAGTGGAGTCAACGTTTAAAAAAAGTTAAAATGGTGGATTTACTTAAGTTGACAACTAATATTTCCTAGTCTAGTCAACAAATGTTTTGCTGTGGCAACAATGTCAACTTGATAAAAAAAATTTTTTGTTTTAACTTGGATGAGTTGTGTAACGGGGTTACATTAACATTAGTTACCCCGCTTCCTTTCAATTTTAAGTTAAGATGACAAAAAAGATTGCATTGTGTTAACTTAATGATTAAGTTGAGACAACTTTTTCTTTTCTTTCCCATTTTAATTAATTATACTGCATAAAAAACAAACAAACAAAAAAAAAAAGACATTTTCAGAATTCCAATAGGACACCTGCTGTCTTTTCACATGCCCTGACACACTCTGAAGACTTTACTCATGGATATTAAAAAAGTAGAATAACATTTTTTAGAAATGGTTACCATACTACTCATACTAGTTCTGCGATATATTTATATAATAGAAATAGTAAGAGTAGTATGTCATTCTGAACTCAGCAGCTTTTTTTTTTTTATTCCACTTTTCTTAATGTCCATGTGTGATGAGCCAAATTAAAATAACGCTTTTTCAAATGTGTGTATCGGAAGAAGTGCCTTGAACTATAATTTTTCTGTTCAATGTAAATATATTTCTTGTAGCAGATATACTTATTTATGGGGACACTTAATTATTAGATCTTTGCATTAGTCATCTTGTTTTATTTTTCTCTGTGTAATTGCTTATTTTGTGTATTAATGGGGATTAAATGCATTCCTCGCTGCATGCCCCCCAGAATAAACTGTACTAATATTTCACATTCCCTCTGGTCACTGCTGTGTTTCCTCAAAAATGAATTGCATTGATAATGAACAATGTGACAGAACCTCTGTGCATTCACAATTAAGAGTAATGACGTTTTTATGGCATGTCTGTGCACTGAGTGTGAGTTATTTCTTCTTGTAGACAAATTGAATTATTTTCACTTCCGCCCACAGCCTGAGGTACAGGCCAGGAGGTTTCCATGGAGATGATGATTAGTGGTAGCTGTTGTGCATGCACAGGTCTCTGGGCCCTAAATGCAGATGGGACCTAATGCAGATAACCTGATTGCAAGATCACTTACTTGCTAAATGTAACATGCCTTGGTTTGCATGTCTCAGCACCATAATTGACTTTTTCTTTTAAAGGGATAGTTGACCCGTTTATTCCTTAACCTGTATGACTTCTATATGTATACGGAACTCAAAAGGAGATGTCAGGGACAAACAGCCTCAATCACCATTCTTTTTAATGTCATTGTTTTTCCTTACAATGAAAGTAAATGGTGACTGTGACGGTCAGTCCCTAACATTCATTTTTGTGTTCCATGGAAGGAAATTTTCATTTCTGGATGAACTATTCCTTTAACCTTCCTCAGATGCCAACCAGGAACACCAAATTAATGTTTTCTAAGTAATTTTATTGTATTGTAGTTTAGAGATGAATAATGAAATTATTAAGATTATCAAAATTGTCCTGTGTTGATGAACTGCAGTAATTGTTATCTTGTGCCCACATTGTCAGCCCCTGTAACAATACCAGAGAAATTATATAAAAATTATATATATATTAAAAAAAACATTCTGTGAAATGTGACAAAATGCTTTGAACATTAAAAGCCTGTACATACAGTAAACATTCCTCTACATAAATACTTGATAAATAACTTGTATAAATAATCAAATATATATATGTGAATATTTTGTGTTTATAATTCCATAAAGGTGCTTAATTCATATCAAATATTTAAATATCTACATTACATATTTATTGAAATTCAAATTGAATTCAGAACATCTACAATTCTCATGTACACTACCAGTCAAGTTGTGGACACAGACTCTATCATTATTAAACTATAGTATAACACAAACTGAAGTATGCATTGACCAAGAAATGTTAAACAAATAAAAACTATCTAAAATTTTGGCTTCTTAGAAGTAGTCACTTTTTGCCTAGATTTCAACTATGCACACTAGATTATGGCATTTCCTTAACCATCTTTATGAGGTATCTCCCTATGATGCTTTTTAAACAGTATTGAAGGTGTTCCCATGCAGGGCATTATATATATATATATATATATATTAAGTTTTTAAGAAAAAGTAAAGAAATTTGCAAAAATTTTGCTTGTCTACAAAACTATTTCAAGAAATTAAGCATAAGCATTTAAATCAAAAGATTTTTAGGATCATGACTTACATAAATTATGTCAAATGTGTCCAAACTTGACTGGTAGTGCAACTGAGGGCAAAGTCTGCAAAAGGCAATGAGTTCGATTGAACAAAGAGACATAGCTCTTTCATACACTTTGAGAGAAAGAATCACAGTAAAGTCCCTTTTAAATAAATATTATTCAAATAATTAAATGATTTTGAGAGCCATATCTACCTCTTATTCCTCAATGTTCATTTCTGTGTCAGAAAGAGTTTAAATAAGACTCAATAAACTGGACAGTAATTCAGTGGTCTGCATTCATTCTACGTAATTTAGGGGGAAGATTGTCTTCTGGCCATCCACTGGACTCAGGCAATGGGTTGAGGTTGGGCCCTGGAACTGGAGCAGGCATTGGAAGTAGTCTGTGATGCTCGAGTTCCCCGGCCGACCGGGTGTGGGCTGCTGGATCCATCTTTATAGCTTTGAGCTGGAGCTGATTTTCAGCCTCCCCCTGACCCACCAGCGAGCCCAGCCTCTGCACTCTGAGAGGCAGGTCACCCGTGCTGGAGGCCTTTTCTGTTACCTGAGAGCTTCCAGTTTTGAGGACCTCTTTCCCATTCTTAGAGCTTATACGCTGGAGCTTGCTAGGTAATTTGGACATTTGTTCTTCAGCTTGGGGAACTCCATCTAAGGAGAAGATCCGTTCTCTGTGACTGCGTCCATCAAGCACCGTAGGGGAGAGAAGAGGACTAGGGGAGGGCAGGGAGGACTTCTCATCCTGTTCCTTCACACTGTATGGAGGAGTGGGCACCTCAAACGTATTGTGGAACTGTGAGTAGTCGACCCTGAAGAATCCCTCCTCCAGCGACATGACGGGTAGGAAGCGGTGACCCCACAGCACCTCATCCTCTGTGTAAGATGTTCGTGCCTGACATGTCATGCCTGAAAGGGAAGATTCAGATTCAGAGCAGGGAAGACCAGGGATACTTGTAACTTTTTGGTAACAGGTTGTAGGTTGCATTAGTTAACACGAATAAACAATTTTGTACAAAATTTAAATCTTACTGTAAAGTGTTACCAACGTTTTTACCAACAGTTCTAGAAAATGTATGCTTGGTTGCATTTAGCTACCACTGGTATTCCTCAAGGATCAGTGCTTGGACCCCTCCTCTTTAAGATCTACACTTCACCATTCACATTAAAGCACATGACTTTTCCTACCACTGCTACGCAGATGATACGTACAAAACTTTACCTGTAGTTTCATCCTGATGACCCCACAGTCTCAGCTCATATCTCTGCCTGCCTCATAGAGATCTCGGCCTGGATGAAGGAACACCACCTTCAGCTCAACCTTGCCAAGGCAAAACTTCTGGTAATCCCTGCCAACCCATCTTTTGACCACAACCTCACTATTCATCTTGGTTCAACTACACTAAAGAAACAAGGACAGCCCTGAATCTGGGAGTGGTGGTAGATGACCAACTTAACTTCACAGCTCACATCTCATCAACCGCATGGTCTTGCAGGTTCGCACTTTAAAAAATCAGGAAAATCAGACCATTCTTGCCTGAATATGCTGTGCAGGTCCTGGTCCAAGCTATTGTCATATCAAGACTGGACTACTGCAATGTTCTGTTGGCCAGCCTCCCAGCAAGCAATAGCAGATTGTCCAGAACACAGCAGTGCATCTGGTCTTTAATCAACCAAAAGAGGGCTCATGTCACCCCACTGTGAGTAGATTGTGCATTATCATTGCAAGTTATTATTGATGTTACATTTATTGAGTGCTACAATTATACTATACATACAGTGCACTGTAAAAAGTGAACAAATGCAGTTGTTGCTTGAAGGAGTTATTTCTACCTGATTTAAACTATAAAAACTAATTTTGTTGGTGTAACCTAATGTAGTCAGGTTTATGTAATCTAAAACAAGGAATTGTTACATTAACTTTATTGAGTTACTTTGAACCAAAATACAATTTCCAATACAGCTCAATAGAGCTTGGTATGGACACATTCAACGCATGAGCACTACGACTGTATTGTCGTACTCCACCAGACCTGAAGAGGGCAGTACAGAGGTGTGTCATCTAGAGGAGATCTGCTCTTAAGTACATATGAAGAAAACATTTTGTGATGGAAGGCGTACTGGGATAACATCTTCGCGTATTAAACATAAGAGAGAGCATAACGGTCAACTAGTCACAACAGTGATGGCAGAAACTAAGCTTTCAGAAACTTTGAGTCAGCTGAACCAATTGCTTCAGAAAATGATTTGTTGTTTCGAAACGCTCGAAACACCGCATGCGTCACCACTACTACTATATGCAGCAATTTTATAATTGCCAATTTTGGGTGTACTAAATAAAAAATAAGAAAGTGAAGGCGCATTATCATGTACAATAGTCAAAATTCCAGATTCACATTTTGTAAAGCAAATAAATCTCTTAAAATATCACAAAGTATTTATGTCTCTCTCAAAAAAAAAAATTCTCCAGGAATACATCTCAAGGTGATCGACAGGGAAATTAAAATGCAAAAATTAAAAACAGCAACTAGTCTGATTTTATAGATCTAATTTATTTCTGCACTGACTCGAGATCAGTTACAGCCTGCATTTCACACTAATTCAGGTTTTCATTGTGGGATCAACGCCCCCTAGCGTAAATTGTTTCGAAACAGTATGAAGTAACAAAGCCTCGTTTGCTGAAATTTCGTGACTCCACCAGTCTGATACGCATTCCGAAGGATTGATTTGAAACAAATGATTCATAAAGGTTTCGAAGCTTCATGAAGCATGTTTTGAAAGCAGCTATTACTTCATGGCAGTAAGGGCACTCACACAATAATGAAAGCTCTGGTGGAGCGTTGGACGCATGGGACTGCTAAAGGTCTGTTTGGAAGGGGTGTACAACAGGGGGTAGAGGTGGTCACATATAGAGATGGCTATTTTAAATATATCTTTTTGACGGTGTACCAGCAAATATTGAAACTTATCTCCAGGCACTCTCTCCACAATTACTATCTTTTTAGCCTGACAGAGAAAGATAATTGAGGACAGGGAATGAATACACCATATGTTTGAGCTTGTCTGCCATGTTTTTCGATTTCACAGCGCAGCTATTCCCTCTCTGAGATTCTCATTGGTCAACGGATGCCTACACCACAGTGCGTTGAAGCAAAAGTTGAAATGGTCTCAACTTCTGGTTGCATGACAGAGCTTCACTTCATCGTTTTCCCTGTCCTGTCAGGATCCTGCCACTTCTGTCGACTTTGTTTATAGTTTTTGTGGCTGGATCCTGACACTCATATGAGTCTCCCTTGTTGTACTGTATGTGTGTACATGGCTTTGTTGGTTTTTCATTGCCATGTGCACTTGTGTCTATTAAGTCTTGAGTGAAACCCGCCCCCGCATTTGTCTTGTTATCAGTTTATCAGTTAAACCTGCCTTCTCTTGTTACTCTCTTTTTTGCTTCCCTGTTTATTTCCACTGTTGTGCTCTGTCCTGTGCTGGTTCATTCCTCTTGTCTTGTGTTTCCTGGTCGGCCTGGTTTGTGTCAGTTGGAACTAGCTTGTTTTCTTTTCTCAATTTTTCCCTCTTAAGTGTAATTTCATTTCTCTGCCGTGTTTGGCTAAGACTGGGCTTTTGTGTTAGATGCCCAGTTTTTGTATTTAATTTTCTCCCTAATAAAGTATTTTTGGTTTATATGACTGTCTGCATCTGGGCTCATTCACATATCGTGACATGTCCGTCCTTCTGATGCACCATCCCCTTTGAAATCAATGCATTCTCAGCTTTCTCTGATGCAGCGTTAACTCTAGTGTGTAGGTGCCCTTAGTCCCATTTGCAGATATCATACAAATGAATGGGGAGAGCTTGTTTTCAACCTTCCTGTTGCCATCTATAGAAGAAAAGTGTTCAATGGGTGCATGAACTTACATAAAAGTGAAAATGTGATTTGACCTGAATAAAGCAATGAGTTTACATATCAGGTTATACATCAAAGTTAAAATGTGATATGACCTTACAGGGCAAATCAAGTTGTATCTACTGAAAGTTATGCCTTAGTAAAACCTTGGTATTTCAGGTTGGTGAAATACAGATATATTTAGTATCTTAAACACTTTCTTTCATTTCAACAAAACCAGTTAATTTACATGTTACCACATGAACTTGTTGAACTGACAAAACTTTTTTTTTTCAGTGTAGGTGAGATATAAACAGAGGGAAAGAATGAGAAACATCCATTGGTGATTTAAAGAGAGGGCACTGAAAGGACTGGGTGAGGATTGTACTGATTTCCCATCCTTACTCTTGATGGGAACAAACATGCCGTAAACTTTATGTTACTGACCTGTGGTTTCCACAATGCCTTCCAAGATGACAACAATCTCAAACTGCTCATTCATGAGGGAGCGCTGGGACAGGTCAAAAAAGGGGCTCTTGGAATTGATCTCATGGCATATCGTGAGGGGTGAGACAAGGAAGAGCTGGTCAGCACCCGTTCCGAATCCCACATCCAATTCCCGCTGATCCAATGGGAGAAACTCGCCCTCGGGGGTTTGACGAGACTAAAGCAAACAGGGTGAGAGAGGCTGTTAAGACAATGTCACTGTCAGAATTTCTGTTTCTGGAATCTACTAGAATTTATACTGCTTGAATTTAGCGATTGCAAATAACAAATCAGTCTGTGATATTAGTATCTTGCCGTTTACAACACTCAGGTATTTGACAAATAACATACACATGAACTTTTTTTTAGACGTCAAGATTTAAGGTTAAAATTAATGTATAAATTCGATGTGCGGGTGTGTAAAAGGTGGAGAGATAAAGTCTGCCATTTCTGTGCCACAAGTGTCACCAAATGGAATTCCAAAAATAATGACTGCCTTTAAACAGGTTCCTCAAACACTACCCCCATCTGCCATTGGTCAGAATAAACAAAAAGTCCCGCTTCAAACTCATGCCATTAGTTAAGCCATTATTACTGTGTCGGGCTGGATGGGATGCTTAAACAAACAAAGCAATGTTTTGATAGTGTCACAGTGTTTACACTTTTTGGTGGAAAGCAACCTATGAATTGCTTAATTATAGTTGTCTATGCATATTAGGTTGAGAAAGGAGACATGAAGAAAATTACAGACCAGTTTTACGATATGATAGGTGATGGTGAGAAACAGATAACAAAAGTAATTTTTTAATATAAATTCTCCTCCCAGCCCAGAAAGTGGCGATATACACGAAGAATGCGAATCACCAAAAACAAAAGAAGCAGAATGTGAAAGTGGAGATTTATAGTAAAAAAAGGACTTAATATTGATCTGTTTCTCACCATCACCTATCATATCGTTTCAGAAGACATGGATTTAACTACTGGAGTTGTATGGATTATTTTTATGCTCCTTTTATGTGCTTTTGGAGCTTCAAAGTTTTGGTCACCGTTCACTTGCATTGTATGGACCTACAGAGCTGAGATATTCTTCTAAATATCTTTGTTTGTGTTCAGCAGAAGAAAGAAAGTCATACACATCTGGGATGGCATGAGGGTGAGGAAATGAGGAGAGAATTTTCATTTTTGGATTAACTATCCATTTAAATAATCATGTAGTGTTTGAAATTAACTTTCAAACATTTCACAATATTCCATGTTATTTTTCAAAAAAATGAGGTCATAAAAAGTGCATGCACAATGTTTAGAAAATTAGAATGAGACCAAATCTATTTAAAAATACATTTGGACAGAGTAGTGTATGTCACACTGCAGAACACTGCTGTGACTCCTTGACATGTCCTATGTCATGCCAACTACCCACCCACACACAGAGGCAGGGTCACATGTGCAAAATTACACAACATGTTCAACTGGAAGAATCTTTGCCAAAATCTTTAAGAGAATGTCTTTAATCACTAACCACAATTTTGTTCATCTACCTTTAACATAGCCTGTTTCTATATTTACATTAGAGGATTGTAAGGTAAATCAGTGTGGTTGGCTGCTTGTCCCGAAGGCCACAGATGGTGAACAGACTGAGAGCTCATGTCACAGTAGTGTTCCCAGTAAAAGAGTGAGAGTTTTCACAGTATAGATGCAGGACTCAAACAGTGACACCATCACACACACATACACACAAATGTTCTTATATTAAAGGAATTGTAACATACAAGTGCAAATTGGTGAACATAAGATATTGGTGTGATAAAGGTAGTGGAGAGACATCTGCTGACAGCTACTGTTGCTGTAACTAAGTGTGAATCACAAAGCACAAAACAAATCAGAATGTCATTATTGCGAGTTTTTGATGTCAATTTTCTCTTACTTTTTTTTTAATGGGTAATTTTTAAAAGGATAGTTCACCAAATAATTTTATAAAAAATAATAATGTTAGGCAGTATGTTAGTCTGAGTCATTCTGAAAGAGAAAATATAGAAAGAAAAAGTTATACAGGTTTGGAACAACATTAGAGTGAGTAAATTATTTCATTTTTGGTTAAACTATCTCATTAACAAATACAACTACATACAGTTTATGTGAAAAAAAAAATCTAATTATTGAGAGAGACATCCTGTCCTAGTAAAGAAGAAAAGGTTTACTTTAGTTTTAGTTTAAGGCTTTAGCTTTGGAAGAATATCATGCACATATCATAAATGCAACATGGTAGTAATATAGTTCTTGTTTAGCATGCAAGGGGACCAGGGTTCAAATCCCATCCTAACAGTGGCCCAAAAACAGGGTATGCAACATATGCTGTGCATCAACCCCAAAGGGTAGCGGTCGGACAGTGAAACCAAGGTGGACCACCACACCCACCCCACCCTCATCAGCCCTTCGGATGGCATAACGTCCGAGGGCCCAACCGGCGCCACATTAGTGGGGGGGTGCAAATGTTAATGTGGCATACACTGCCAAAAATGGGTAGCTGCACCCCAAATATCTGAATTTTATTATTTATTTTTTTATTAAATAAACCATGAAAAAAGGCAACTGAACTTGACAGTCAATGATCAGCTTGCATATTCCTTGTATAGAAAAGAGCAGCTTTGATATTCTGGCAATGTGTTTTATGGGGAGTTTCAAAGCAAATGATCTGCGGAAAGTGTGACTTGATTGGACTGACCAAATTTAGTCATGTAAGTGTGATTTCTGCCACAATGTTTTAGACAAACACTTTATTTCTTTCTTTCTTTTTTTTTTTTTTTTTACCAACAATAGTTATGCAACTTAATTACAAAACATAAAACACTACAATAAATATATATATTTTCACATAAGTTAATGCAATAGTTAACATAAATGGTAACACTTACAATATACAATATAGTTGTATTCATTAACATTAGGTAACTACATTAGTTAAAATAAATTGACAAATAACAATGATTTCACAGCCCTTATTGATCTTGGTTAATGTTAATTTCAACATATACTACATATACAACACACCTATCATATCACTTCAAAAGACGGATTTAACCACTTAAGTCATATGCTCCCTTTTAGAGCTTCAAAGTTTTGGTCACATTCACTTGCACTGTATGGACCTACAGAGCTGAGATATTCTTCTAAATATCTTTGTTTGTGTTCAGCAGAAGAAAGAAAGTCATACACATCTGGGATGGCATGAGGGTGAGAAAATGATGAGAGAATTTTCATTTTTGGGGGAACTATTCCTTTAACGCATGTATTAATGTTAACAAATACAAAATTATTGTAATTCCTGTTAATTCCTACAGTTCATATACTAATACATTTTTAACATTTAAAGTTGTATGCATAACAACAACATAAATGTTGTTAACATTAGTTAATTCATTATGAACTAACATTAACTAACAATGAACAATGGCATGAACAAATGGCAATTTTAATCATTAATCGTTAGTTCATGATACCTTAACTAATGTAATATATAGAACCTTACTGAAGTCTTACCAATATTATGTTGAAAGTTTCATTCAAAATACACTTGGCTCAAAGATCCTACAATGCAATACTAGAGCAACTGAAAGAAAAAAAAGCCTGTCAAATCTAGCAGGAAAAAAGAAAAGAAAAGAAAAACAGATCAAAAGTTAAAGCATGACACTTCTAACATGGCTGTTCCAAAAAGGAGTCTGAGTGAGATGCTGTAGAAAGCCCAGCTATTCTAACCACAAAACTCCAGGGATGCAAATTTAGTTCACAGTCTTCTACACACGCAAAAAATTACAGGATTTTACTTCAAATATCTGTGTAGAAATAAACATATCAAACTCACAGTGCACAATACGCTTGTGCCATTTAAGACATGCTGATGAGGCATCTGGATGAGTGATGTTTTTGTGTTTATCCTAAGGCTTGTCCTTTGCATGTCTTTCAAATGAATTTTTTTAACATACTGTACAACCTAAGGGAGAGCTTTCAACTTTTGACACCAATTTACATTAGTTTCCATAATTATCTTGTTGTGAGCAAATGCTTTTGAGACAGTCTGGGTAAATCTAAACAATGTCCAGTTCATCTTTAACTGCTTTTCTCACACATTAACAATAAAAGACAGGAAAAAAGACTGTACATTTCAGAGGCGGGACAGAGTGCTTACTCTGCAGACCACTCTGAAAGTGATAGATTGACTGCTGTTTCTCCAATACTTTATCTCTATCGCTCTGTATACAGTAACAGATGAAGGGCAGAGCATAGGGGAGGAAGGTGCTTCTGAAGTTAACCATCTATCATCCTGCACTCGCTGCATTGCGCTTGCTGAGATTTACTGCTGTCAGCAGTGTGCGCTGAGAACCATGTGTGAATCACGCCAACCCCAAAGGCCCTCCTTCTAGGCTTGTGACCCCCTTTTACAATCTGATTAGCCCAATATCTACCAGCATTTCTTGTAACAGTTCCATGTTATTTCCCTACAGTTTAATCTGAGCTCCTACTCTCCTTCTTTTGCCAAGTGCTGGTGAATTCTATCATATGGAGATTGTCCCAGTACAGATTTGTCTGTTTTTGTAATAGGTAACTAAGTTTTTGTGTCACCATTTACATTAAAATTATTGCAGAATACAGCTAAAAGCTTACCTGGAGCAGTGGCATTACACCATATAACTTTAAGGCAATAATACTTTATAACTGCATCTAAATGTTACAATGGCTTAGATTCTATTATAGGGAAAGTTCACCCAAAGAATTTAAATCTCTCATCATTTACTCACACTCATGCCATCCCAGATCTGTATGACTTTCCTTTGCTGAACACAAACAACATTTTTTAGGAGAATATTTCAGCTCTGTAGGTCCATACAATGCCAGTGAATGGTGGCCAGAAATTTCAATGTCCAAAAAGCACATAAAGGCACCATAAAAGTAATCCATAAGACTCCAGTGGTTAAATCCCTGTCTTCAGAAGCGATATGATAGATTTGGGTGAGAAACAGATCAAAATGTAAGTCCTTTTTTACTATAAATTCTTCTCCCTGCCCAGTAAATGGTGATATGCACGAAGAATGTGAATCGCCAAAAACAAAAGAAGCAGAATGTGAAAGTGAAAGTGGAGATTTATAGTAAAAAGGACTTAAATATTAATCTGTTTCTCAACCACACCCATCATATAGCTTCAGAAGACATGGATTAAACCACTGAAGTCATATGGATTACTTTTATGCTGCCTTAATGTGCTTTTTTGGACCTTCAAAGTTCTGGCCACCATTCAACATCTTTCTAAAAATCTTCATTTGTGTTCAGCAGGAGAAAGTCATACACATCTGGGATGGCATTAAGGTGAATGAAAGAATTTTCATTTTTGGGTGAACTATCAGTTTAAGGCCTATTCCAGATTAAAATACAAATAAATGCAGCATGTACGTGATTCTTTCAGCTACTTTGAGATTTTGCATGACATAGTTACATATGAATGTTACATACGGAAATCTTTGATTTTGAATGGTCTGGCAATGTGACCTTGGACCTTGGAAAGTGCACATAACTCACCTACACTCACATTCTGTTCCCTCCTATCTACATTACAAAAGTATAACAGTCCACTCCTTTTAAAAACCATGGGCCAAGGCCTTATTCTGACTGTTTACATGGAGCAGAAGAAAAATCTGCTCTGGGAACAAGAAGCATTCACTTTACCGCAATGCTTCCCATGGGAATCCATATAATCAGAATGGGAATGTGTTCAATTTATTTATGTAATTCCTTTGTTCTAAGGGCAGACAAAATCTATATGCAAATCAGAGACTGCTGAGAGACACTGTATTACATTACATTACATTAGGGGTGAAAACATGCATTGGCCAATTGTCTGTTTTAAACACAAGATTTGTTTAAAATCAATGAAAGCTCCTCCCGGTTGCTCTTCCCAGAGAAGAGGATCAGTTATTCAGATTTTAAACAAAGCCAACACAATTTATACAGGATATTTTCCAACAGCCTCCCAATTTCCTTCCTTGTTATGAGGTGTAAATGCGCCTTTGTGTTCTCACATGCTCTCTCTCACACACAAACCATTTAAACATGTGCGCAAATACACCCACAATAGCATCCATATTGGCTCTCTATTGGGATTATATGTAATGTTATTGTGTTATTTTCTACCTTGATAAGCTTGCACCTGATCTGCGCAGAAACCATGTGGCTATTCCTGAGATTCCCGACTCTAAACATAAGGCAAAGCTTCCCGTCCCGTTGTGAGATGACCGCGTCCTGGCTGAACATGAGCGTCTCTGCGCGTTTCTTGGGCTGAGACATCTTAATGAACATACAGCCGATGAGAAACGCGTCCACAATCGAGCCCAAGAGGGACTGGAAGAGGAAAAGTATGATGCCCTCTGGGCACTTCTCCGTGATGTATCGGAACCCGTAACCTATAGTCGCCTCGGTCTCAATGAAGAACAGGAAAGCGGAGGGAAAGTTGTAAACGTTGGCGACGCACGGGGTGTACGACTCGTCGTGGCCGTTCCCGAGGTCTCCGCGGATGTAGGCGATGATCCACCACATTGATGCCATGATGAGCCACGCGACGGTGTACGTCAGGAGAAAAATGAGCAGGTTCCAGCGCCACTTTAGGTCCACGAGCGTGGTGAAGAGGTCGGAGATGTACCTGCTGGTCTCTCCGCCAAGGTTACCGTGCTGGACGTTGCAGCGGCCGTTTTTCTCCACGAACCGCTGGCGCTTTCTTTTGGCCGGGGCAGAAAAGGACATGCCCCGGTTGGTGTTCACCACCTGATAGTCTTCACCGAATTTTCTTCGGATTACAGACATGGCTGCGCAAGCCACAATCGGTAGATGAACAATTTGGGTCTCTCCAAGTTTCACGCCAGTCTATTTACGCGCGGCACTGAAGGATCCACACATTTACAGTGTTGGTCCATAGACCTCCGGGTAAATTTAATGGTACCTCCTTGATCAGTAACTTCATTTGCGGTCTTCGAGTGAAGATTTTTTTCTGTAGTTGTCTTTCCCAATTTATTTATACGTGCACAATAAGTAGTTTACGTAAAATAATAATAATAATAATAATAAAATCGTATTGTATTAAGTGCTCCAATGCCTTTCCCGCAACTTCTTTGTGCTGTGCGTCAGCCTCTCCATGTGGTCAGATCTCTATTGAGCACTGTAGACTCTAGTTTAGATAACTGCGGCACTGTATGCCTCTGTAGGCTACTTGTGCTGCCTGTACGCTGTGAGAGACAGAGGTTGGGCAAATGTTCATGTGTGTGCGTGGTGTGTGTCCAAATCCAGCAGCAGCAGTGTGAGAAAAGGGCTCGTATCTCTCTAGCGCTTTTGTCTGGTGTGAAATACTATAGCATTAGAGTGCCATCTGCTGAAGGTTTATTGATCATAACTTCAGCTCGAGGTGATCCAATATTGGCTGAGAAGAGGACACACTTAATGATCTTGATCAGTGGTGTATTAGTGTCTGAAGAGGTGGGCATACTGTGAATTTATGAGGGACCGTACATCTTGGTGGATTAGATTTGTCGGACTGTCTGTCTTGCCTATGCCATCAGTTGCACTCCCGCTGCTCCGTGCGCGTTTAGAGAGAATCTCTGTACACTTTTAAAAATAATACTAATACTAATACTACTACTAATAACACACACACACACACACACCCACACACACACACACACACACAGACACACACACATTGGTGCAGCTATCATTATGAGGACTCTCCATAGACATAATAATTTTTATACTGTACGAACTATAGATTCTATCCCCTAACCCTAACCCTACCCCTAAACCTAACCCTCACAAAAAACTTTCTGCATTTTTACATTTTCAATAAAACATTGTTTAGTATGTTTTTTTAAGTGATTTGAATTATGGGGACACTAGAAATGTCCTCATAAACCACATTTATAGCATAATACCCTTGTAATTACTAGTTTGTAACCTAAAAAAAAAGTCCTCGTAAACCACTTAAACCTGCCCACACACACACACACACACACACACACACACACACACTTCACTCAACGGTGCTTGCATCGCGTTATTAGATTGAAAAAGTTCCGGGTCAAAAGCCTACTCGTTGTAGTGGTGGCCATACGTATCATTACTTATTTTAGGTGGGCATACGCAAAATCCTAAGAAAGATAGGTGGGCCTACACTACTAACAAATCGAGCACGCCAATGAAAGTTAGCCTATAGGCTTCTGATGAAAACATTTAGCCTATACAAACAAAGGGATCATGAGTCCGAATTATTTTAATTTTATTCCTTAACATTTTGTAGGTTTCAGGCAAATCAGTCCATATACATGGCTGCACGATCAAATATGATGTATTGTCTCTTATATTGTCTTATGCACTGAACAATATAGGTTGATTGGAAAATAAGCGAGTAAAAATGCATGCAAACTAAACAAGAAAAAATGTGTAACATAAATGTAAAATAAACCTGACCTAAAATGTTGTTGTTTCCCAAATGAGTGAAAGACCATTAAGGGATAATCATGTTACACTCATTAGATAGATAGATAGATAGATAGATAGATAGATAGATAGATAGATAGATAGATAGATAGATAGATAGATAGATAGATAGACAGATGGATGGATGGATGGATGGATATATATATAGAGAGACAGACATTTTTAGATAGATAGACAGACTGACTGACTGACTGATAGATAGAGACATTTTTAGTAGATGGATGGATGGATGGATGGATGGATGGATGGATGAATTGATTGATATATAGAGACAGACATTTTTAGATAGATAGATAGATAGATAGATGGATGGACAGACAGATGGATAGGCAGACATTTTTAAATAGACAGACAGACAGATTGACTGATTGATTGATAGATAGACAGACATTTTTAGATAGATAGATAGATAGATAGATAGATGGATGGATGGATGGATGGATGGATGGATGAATTGATTGATATATAGCGACAGACATTTTAGATAGATAGATAGATAGATGGATGGATGGATGGATGGATGGATATATATATAGAGACAGACATTTTTAGATAGACAGACTGACTGACTGACTGATAGATAGAGACATTTTTAGTAGATAGATGGATGGATGGATGGATGAATTGATTGATATATAGAGACAGACATTTTTAGATAGATAGATAGATAGATAGATAGTGTAGTACAGCTTCACAGCAGAAGGGAAGGAGAACACAGGGAAGCAGGTTTTTCCAGGCTCAGGAAGGACTTTTAATAGGCCACTTCAATACTTTACAACTTCACAAACTCATCAGCTTCACAGACACGTAGTCATTTAAACACATCAGCTTCACAAACATAACAGATTAAACGTGACAGCTTTAGCTTCAGGAGTACTGTGGCCTTCCTTGAGCCAGACTCTCTCACTCTGCTGATGGCGTGGCTGCTTATATGCCACTCTCCCCATGCTCACTGGAATTAGAAACAGGTGTTAAACATGATCTAGCTCAGGTGCAAGTGTCCTTACCGCTTTCTCTCTCTCCGGACGGACGCTTGACCACGCCCCCGCTGCCACATATCCCCACCGCACGACTCAGGCCGGGGAGAGATCCGGCCTGTCTACCACTAACCCCCCCCCCCCCCCCCAATTTCTGGAAAGGAAGTCAGCGTCAGCCATCTGCGCTCCCGCTCTGTGGACCACCTTGAACTTAAACGGCTGAAGAGCCAGATACCAATGGGTGATCCGTGCGTTGGTATCTTTCATGCGGTGGAGCCATTGGAGTGGGGCGTGATCCGAGCAGAGGGTAAAGGCCCGCCCCAGCAGGTAGTACCGGAGAGTGAGGACCTCCCACTTAATGGCAAGACACTCCTTTTCTACGGTGCTGTACTTAGTCTCCCTCAGCGAGAGCTTGCGGCTAATGTACAGCACCGGGCACTCCTCCCCCTCCACCACCTGCGAGAGTATGGCCCCCAGCCCTCTGTCTGAAGCATATGTCTACAAGACAAAAGGGAGAGAGAAATCGGGTGAATGTAAAAGCGGCCCCCCGAAAAGTGCGGCTTAACCTGCGTGAACGCCTGTTGACACTGCTCAGTCCACTGGACCGGGTCTGGAGCTCCCTTTTTAGTGAGATCAGTCAGCGGGCTGGTGACATCCAAATAATTAGCACGAATCTCCTATAATAGCCAGCCAGCCCCAGGAACTGTCTCACCCCCTTTTTGGTCTTGGGACTCGGGCAGGTCGCAATCGCCACAGTCTTGTCAATTTGGGGACGCACTTGCCCGCGGCCCAAGTGGAACCCCAGATACCGTACCTACACCCGTCCAATCGCGCACTTCTTGGGGTTTGCTGTGAGCCCCGCTCGTTGCAGCGATCTCAGAACCACCCTCAGATGCTGCATGTGCCGCTGCCTATCACTACTGTAAATGATGATGTCATCTAAATAGGCAGTGGCGTAAGCCGAATGCGGTCTGAGGATTCGGTCCATGAGATGCTGAAACGTAGCCGGGGCTCCAAACAAACCGAATGGAAGCGTCGCAAATTGGTGTAAACCAAACGGTGTGGAGAAGGCTGTTTTTTTACGCGAAATTGGTGTCAAAGGGATCTGCCAATAACCCTTTGTCAAATCCAGTGTTCAATAAAATCGAGCAGTGCCCAACCGATCGAGCAACTCATCAACGCAAGGCATTGGGTATGCGTCAAACTTAGACACCGCTGACTTTTCTATAATCCACACAGAACCGTACAGACCCATCGCTCTTAGGAACTAGAACAACCGTGCTGGACCAATCGCTGTGGGATTCCTCTATGACCTCCATATCGAGCATTGCATCCAATTCTTCCCGGACAATTTTCTTTTTATGCTCAGGTAATCGATAGCACCCCCGGCTCGGTCTCGATGTGGTGCTGGATGAGGTTCATATGACCCGGTAGATGGGAAAACACATCTGCAAAATCCTTTTGCAACTTGGCAAACTCTGCAAGCTGACACGGTGAGAGGTGGTCTCTGCAAGTGACCGGGGTGAAATGATTGTGTTTTGTATTCTCCTCCGGTCCGAGCTCCGCCCTCTCCGGGACTACCGTAGCCAACGCCACGGGGACGCCTCCCTCCACAATTTCAGGAGGTTGAGGTGATATATTTGATGTGCGCCCCCTCTATCGGTTCGCTTTATCTCATAATCGAGATCCCCCACCTTATCTCCCGGTGCAAATTCCCACAGCCGAGTTCCCCTGTCATACAGTCGGCTCTGTCGTTCTTGAGCTTGGAGCAAATTCTCCTGTGTTAGTTGCACCAAAGTGTGGAGTTTTGCTCTAAGATCAAGAACGTATTGAATTTAATTCTTGCTGTTTGAAGGTCCCTCCTCCCAAACTTCGCGTATGACATCAAGCACGCCACGCAGCCGTCGCCCATACAGCAGCTCGAATGGGGAAAACCCTGTGGAGGCTTGCGGGACCTCTCATACTGCGAATAACAGGGGATCGAGCCATTTGTCCCAATTTCTAGCATCCTCGTGCACCAACTTACGAATCATGTTTTTAAGGGTTTTATTAAATCGCTCCACCAGGCCATCTGTTTGTGGATGGTAAACGCTGGTGCGGATTGATTTAATGCCCAATAATTCATAGAGCTTATGTAGTGTCTGTGATATAAAGGTTGTGCCCTGATCGGTGAGGATTTCTTTCGGAATCCCCACCCGGGAGATTATTTTGAAGAGTGCCTCCGCAACACTACGTGCTGAGATGCTGTGGAGAGGCACTGCTTCCGGATATCACGTTGCGTAGTCCACTAGGACCAACACAAAGCGATGTCCATGTGCTGACCGCTCTAATGGCCCAACGAGGTCCATTCCAATTCTCTTGAAGGGGACCTCGATCAGTGGAAAGGGGCACAATGGTGCTTTTGGGGTGGCCGGTGGATTCACCAACTGACAATTGCGGCATGCCGCACACCACCTGCGGACATCGCCGCCAATGCCCGGCCAATAAAAACAGCTATTAGGCGGTTCAGTGTTTTCCTTTCCCCTAGATGACCCTCCATGGGATTATAGTGAGCCGCCTGGAACAACATTTCCCGATGGCTCTGCGGTATTAAGAGCTGGGTTGTATCTTCCTTTGTTTGAGCGTCCTGTGTCACTCTATACTACCACTCATTTATAATTGCGAAATAAGGATATGAAAGGGCAACACCCGGCTGGAGTTGTTGACCATCGATCACTCTCACTTGGTCAAAGGCGTGCTTGAGGGTTTCGTCTCACAACTGCTCCAAAGGGAAATCCCCTGAGGACGGGAGGGGCTGCAGCCTCTCCCCCCTCACGTCATCCTGACGTGGAGTAGACAAAGATGGCCCTGGCTCCGCCTCCCCTGCCAGAGCACTGCACATTTCACATCTCATTGCTTTTAAGCAGGACCCATCCGTGCATATTCCCTTTAATACATTTCTAAATTCAGGCCAATTAGTCCCCAAAATCAGCAGATGGGTGAGGCGGGAACTAGCCGTGGCCTCCACTCTATGTTTTGTTCCCCAAAATTTTATCACAAGGGTCACCACAGGGTAGTTCTGAATATCCCCATGCACACACTTCACCATCACAGTTTTAGCTGTGCCCAAAGCCTTGAGCCAAGCATTGGTGGATAGTGGCTTGATTACAACCTGTGTCCACCAATGCCTGGTGAGTACCCCCCTTGACACTTACCGGTATGCGGTACGCACCAGCTTGATCGGGGGCAGCCTGTGGAATGTTGGGGATCCGGACCACCGTTCCCAGCTCCATCACAGGGCATTGATCCCGGAAGTGTCCCGGATCCCCGCAACTCCAGCAGACTGGCCCAGACACCACGCCCGCACCTGCGTCGGCGGACACTTCCACCTGAGGGGGAGAGTGGCTGGGCACTGTCACTGCTATGGGCGATGCGACACCCCACACACGGGGAACTGGCTTTAGCGACGGGACTCCTCGCAGGAACGGGCTCTGGAGAGAGAGCAGGATGAGAGAGAATAGGGGAGGGGGAAGAGAATGGGGAAAACACAGGGGGAGGGGAGAGAGAGTGGTAGGGCTCTTCCGCCCTCGGGTTCGCCACCATATGGTCCTCTGCCAGTCGGACAGCTTCCTCCAGCGACGCCGGGTGGTGGCACTGGACACACTCCGCCATTCCTTTTGGCAGTCGATGTATCAGCTGCTCCAGCACCACCTGATCGAGCACTCCCACAACGTCGTGATCCCCCGCCAGCAGCCATTTCCGGCAGGCGTCTTGGAGATGTTGGGTGAAGGCAAATGGGCGGCCGGTATTCTCCAGCTTCATGGTCCGGAAGAGCTGGCAGTACTGCTCTGGACTGTGGCCAACCTGCTGCAGGATGGGCTTTTTTAGGTCTTCATAGGCCAGGAGGTTAGCCGCCGGCAGTTGTTGTGCAGCCAGCTGGGCTTCTCCGGACAGCAACGTGAGGAGCCTGGCCACGCACTGATCACAGGGCCAGCTCCAAATCTCGGCAGTGCGTTCGAATAGATCGAGAAAGGCTTCCAGGTCATCCCCGCCCCATCTTCAGAAGCATGGGCGGGGGCAGGGGGCTGTGGCTGTCCGGGGACACGGCCGGGGCCCTCTCCTGGCTGAGGAGGCTCCGAATCGCATGCCGGTCCTCTGCCTGAGCTCTGAGGATCTCAAAGAACCGGCGGTCCTGGTCTTGATGTAGCTCAAGCAGAGATTGTTGGTGTGACTGATGTAGGTCGGCGAGGGCCAACTGCGAGGACTTCAGGCTCCTGGGTTTCAGCAGAAGGGATGGTGAACACAGGGAAGCAGGTTTTTCCAGGCTCAGGTAGGTCTTTTAATAGGCCACTTCAATACTTTACAACTTAACAAACTCATCAGCTTCACAGGCACGTAGTCATTTAAACACATCAGCTTCACAGACACGTAGTCATTTAAACACATCAGCTTCACAAACATAACAGATTAAACGTAACGGCTTTAGCTTCAGGAGTGCCATGGCCTTCCTTGTGCCAGACTCTCTCACTCTGCTGATGGGGTGGCTGCTCATATGCCGCTCTCCCCATGCCCACTGGAATTAGAAACAGGTGTTAAACATGATCTAGCTCAGGTGCAAGCATCCTTACCGCTTTCTCTCTCTCCGGACGGATGCTTGACCACCTCCCCATTGCCACAGATAGATAGATGGATGGATGGATGGATAGATTGATATATAGATAGACAGATATTTTTAGATAGATATAGATAGACAGACATTGATTGATTGATTGATAGATAGATGGATGGATGGATTGATTGATATGTAGATAGACAGACATATTTAGATAGATAGATAGATAGATGGATGGATGGATGGATGGATGGATGGATGGATGGACTGATATATAGATAGACATAGATAGATAGATAGATAGATAGATAGATAGATAGATAGATAGATAGCCTTTGCCAATTTTGTCCCCACCACTTTTTGAAATCAGGTAAGTGTCTAATGCAGAAGAAACATTTCCAGTCCTTGAGCAGGAGTTTGCATTTCGTTCGTGCCTGTTATAATAGCGCTGAACTTTGTTATTTTTAATGTTATGATAAATGCTCATTGTGGCTGTTATCAGTGGCGTTGAGTGACAGTGGGCGGCGATGTTCTCTTGTGCATCCAGACGCGCCGAAGCTTGCGCTCTTTTCCAGTTAAATTGCAAAGCATAATGCGAACAGATGTGCTGACGTACATCCACTAACGTACAGATGCACTCTTCGTTTATTAAAATAAAACTTTTATTACAGTGCTAGATGTACAGATCAAGTTATCAAATGAACTGTGTGAAATATAGATTCGAGCTCTTAAATCGGTCATTGCGATCGACTGTTTATCAAAACAGTAAAAGATTATTTGACATTATCTGCACATAACCTTATTAATATTCATGAGTTTCGCCACTTTGTGAAGTCACCCTCCCCAAAATGTCCCCACCACTTTTTAAAATAAGTGACACCCATGGATAGATGGACAGACAGACAGACAGATAGATGATAGATAGATAGATAAGAAATGGATTTAACCACTGGAGACTTATGGATTACTTTTATGTTTCCTTTATGTGATTTTTGGAGCTTCAAAGTTCTGGCCACCATTCACTTGCACTGTATGGACCTGCAGAGCTGAAATATTCTTCTAAAAATCTTCTTCTTCTTTTTTTTTTTTTTTTTATTCAGCAGAAAAAAAGAAAGTTATACACATCTGGGATGTCATGAGGGTGAGTAAATGAGGAGAGAATTTTCATTTTTGTGTGAACTCTCCCTTTTATCAAATTTATAAACACACACGCACATTATATATATATATATATATATATATATATATATATATATATATATATATATATATATGCCAGCAATTATTTCAAGACCCAATTTACACGCAGGACAACATCACAGAAGCTCAGGTACAATGTGCATTTGCATAGTGGCCCCCTGCTTGACTAGTCCTGCCTGTATCCGTCTGTCTCCTCACACGACCCGTTCGCTTAACCCATAATTCCCAGCGACGACACAACATGGAAGAGGCCAACAGCTGCAAGAGAACAATGTTTTGGCTGTGAAATAACTCAAAGGATCGAGCGCCGGGATTCATTTGAACGCTACGAGTCGGCCGTGGTCATGTACAAGTAAGTGCGTCCGCATTTTTGCCATGTATTTTTGCCTGCGGTTGCGAAGATGAGGGATTGCGCACGAATGAAAGCTCCAAAATAAAATCACAGCCGCTCAAGCGAAAGATTCAGCGGCGAGCATCATTGTTTCTGCCGCACGTACCATTGCATAACACTGAGGCCACAAGGGTCGCTTTTGTTAAAAAATGCATCTTCCTTGCTGTGCCCTTACAGTTAAAACAGCCTCTGCGTGCTCTTTACATCGCGTTTATCGCCGTGTATATATATATATATATATATATATATATATATATATATATATATATATATAAATCTCGGCGGGTTGTATTACTGTGTGCGGGCTATTATTAGTGATGATGTGCGCTGTGAACGATCACAATATTTCAGCCCTATGTACAGTGCACAAGCACGAAACGCGACAAAACCAGAACACTGGGGTACAAATCAAAGAAAGTGTACACTGCACGCGCGTTTGGTGTAAGGATGGCGTTCAGGCTTGTCGCGTGCGGTGTAGACGGGCTGTTGTTAGCTGTAGCTCTTTCAGCTGCATGCTTATGCTGGTTAGCCCCTTCATCACTCAGTTCAATAAAACATTTTACTTTGCTTGTACACTTTAGTTCTGTCTTGTGTATGCGTTAGCAGAACGAGATTTTCGTATTTACCTACATAGGTTTGCTTAAAATCGCACTAAAGTTTCCCTGCCCAACTCATTCGTGTTAGTTAGCCGTTAGCTGCTAATGGAGTCATTTAGACTGAGATGTGTTTGGTAATTGTGATAGATTAGCCCGATTTGATAAAACAAGTTACATTTGACCCAGTTTAGCTCCGAAAAAGAGGCAAACATACCAACCAACGTGAAACCGAAGTACCAGTGTGCCCAAACTTGCTTTTAATAAACAAAAACAGGTATGAAAAGATGAAGTCATATCAACAAGATTAAGCAGCTTTCCATTAACGTTAGCTGATCACAATAGAGAACAATGCTGTGGCACTCACAAAGCCAAGACTCGTTGTTTCAATTGAGAGTATATAAACTACATTTTAAAGGAATTTTAAATTACTTAATGTAAACAATTACATGTATTTGCAAAAGCAAATTCGTCTCTTTTTGTTTTTAGCAAGTGTCAACAATCAATTGATGCTAAGGTTAGCTAACCGTTCATTGAAATGGTCTGCTTTCTGATCCTTATATTTTTTATGCTGACTTTGTTTCTTAATAAAACTGCTAAACTACTATTTGTGATCTTTGTTCTCTCTCTGATCAGAATTTGGTTGAATTGTTCTCCATCTCCAAGGAATTTCAGACTGAGGAGTCACCATCGATTGATTTTTAATTCTGCTTTATTTTACACAACCTTCAAGACACTGATTATAGAGAAAATCTTTATTCCTTTGTAGTTCATGCCATATTGTAGTTATGTTATTCATGGTACCTTAATTGTCATGATCAAATTTTTAGATTTCTGGAATTGCTTGTGATTTTAAAATGGCTGGCACAATGATTGTTATTTGAAGTTATTGATATAATTGGTGCTTTTGTCAGGATTTATGTCTATCAGGTGCTGACAGTCATAAGGTTAAGCTTTGGTCTCTTAAATCTCCAATGACCTGCACAGCATTTATTGCCTTGATTTGAAAGATATCTGATAACCTCTGGTGGTATGAAAACCAATGCATTAGAACTGAATGAGGTCAGGTTACAAAAAAGTAAAATTCTTAGATTTCTCTTATTTATTTTGCCTTGCCAATGAAAGCAGCATTGTAATTAAAATGTGCATAGTTTAGTTTAAGCCTTATCACATGATGGTGTGTCATATAGCCTACACAATGTGCGAAATTTCCTAAGTCATCAGCCATTTCTGGTTAGCCAGTATAGTAATCTTGTTACAGAAATCAGTTATAATAATGAATCACTTATGAAGATAATTACTTACTCCTAATGAAGATAATTAAGCATTGCACACTATTTACTAGGGATGTGCAAAATTAAACATTTTCATAATCGACTAGTTAGTTGGTTGTTTGAAGGACTAGTCAGTGTTTAGGATAATAATATATAATTAGGCTCCGTTATGGTCACGAGACCCCGATCAAATGCGGGATAAGAGGGATATACAGCCGCTAAGCATAGCACTTCAACATGGTAACTAACAGATATTCAACAAATAAAATGGCTAAATAACTATAACATCTTTTTGCACAAAACTATCAAAGTAAGAAATAAGAAAGGCTCCAATAAAGAAAGGCACAAAACTGCTTATGCGCATCCTGAACGCAGAATGACACGCTTCAATATAACCAGAGTGCTTCAGGGTGATCCTCACTGTGCATTCAAAAGCGCAGAACTGCAAGATAATATTGCATGTACACATCTAGTTTACGACATTGAGCAGTTTAACCTTTTTAACTGCAAATATTTTTTTAAGCAGCGTCAGACAGAATCAGAAAAATGCCATAATCTCTCCACAGCACCTCACAAATATGGGAACATTACTTTCAGTAGAGGATTTAAAGTATTAGTTCACACAAAAATAAAAATTCCCTCATTTACTCACCCTCATGCCATCCCAAATGTGTATGACTTTCTTCAGCAGAACACAAAGATTTTTAGAAGAATATTTCAGCTCTGTAGGTCCATACAATGCAAGTGGATGGTGATTAGCACTTTAATGCTCCAAAAAGCACAGACAATCATAATAAAAGTAATCCATATGGACTCCAGTGGTTAAATAATTGTCTTCTAAAGCTAAATGATCGCTTTGGGTGAGAAACAGATCAATATTTAAGTCCTTTTCATTATAATTGCTTGCTTCCTGTCACTCTCCGATGTGTGTCCACGAGGGGCCTCTCGCGTGTTGTAAGTGCGTTGGCATTTTCACGTGAGAAGTGACACGATACAATTGGAAGTGCAGCTCGATTTGTTTAAAAGATAACGTTGTTCACAAACTCCATTGGTTTTGCCATCATTTGAACATGCCGGCGTGCTTGCGTCACGCGAGAGGCAGCATGAACCGAGTCCCCTCTTGGACGTTAAAACCACAACTAAAAACTTTATTCTTAGTAGTCGACACCACTAATCGACTAGTCAATTGTTGGACGACTAGTCGATTAGTCGACCACCGTAGCACAATTCTTTTTTTCTATTAATTGCTAATTAATTACTTGGTGTTTTGTGGCTTAAATCGTCCAGAATATTCAGGCTCATATTTCTTGTGTCTTCATAGCATATTTCATCATCTGAGCTGAATGAACTTTGGCCAGTTGAAGACCCAAACATGAGTATTATCCAGGACAAGCTTGGCAATGAGTTTTTACGGAATGGAGGCACAGACCCCAACTTCTCCCCCAGCATGATAATGTTTAGCCATTTACCTCCAGTCACCAGTTTCACGCGGCTGACTTCGCAAACCAGCATGGCGGATATGCCTCAGGAGATGATCCTAAAGAAAGAGCGTGACTCTCCTGACCATGGCGGTTGCTTTCTCCATAGTATGGGTATCAAACAGGAGAAGCTCAATGAGTTGGATTACCGCCTCCCAATGTATGCAACAGGATCCGGAACAACAGGAGGAAAAAGCACTGATATGCTGGACATGTCTCTCAGCAACCACCAGAATATGCTTCTGCATGACCTAAGCCTTAGCAACGTAAGTCTAGTGGATTGAGGAATGTCTTATGGGTTATAAATAATGTATACTCTATACTATACTATTCTCTTGCAAATGCATAGCTGTACTATTTTGTTTCATTTGTTAGCTCCCAGATTACAATGTTTTAACATGGCTATAATGTCAATGTAAAATTAATTCCTGCAGCATATAATGGCTCTTGAGATATCATTACATTATTAAATGATTTTAGATTATTCAGCCTGCAGTCTGTCTTCCATTTTTCATTTTAAAGCCATTTGTATGCTTCATTAGCAGTTCTCTGACAGACTAGGGAAAGACCCAAAAGAATCTGGTCCTAGAAGAGGGAGGAGGGCTAATGGAGAAGGACCAGAGGGCAAAGCTAGAAGGAAACAAGGGGACTCTGCAAAGGTGCATGCATATTTTTTTTAAGTCACTCTTATTTGCATCACTCTCATAATTTCCTCTTTGGCACTTTAGTATGATGGTGTCTGCCTGAAGCACAAATGTAATGGACAATGAAAAAAAAAAGCTTTATTTATCATTAAATTCTTTTGTATATGAATCTTGATGCATTATTTTCCTTTCCACTGGGCATGTCTCAAACACACAGCAATATCGTGACCTTTCAAAATTGGAAATGACTGTGTAATATATTAAGTATTTACAATATTTGTAATATTTAGTTGCCAATATAAAATAGCAAATATCTCAATGATTTTAATAGGTTTTTTAATTTGGCCATTAAGTTTCCTAAATACCTTAGCAGTGGTAAACCTCATTAAAATGGACAGAGATTTGAAATGTTCTATTGATTTCTCTAAAGCAGTTCTTTCAAACTGTCCGTTTCAGAGCAAATGCATAAAACATTTGAATGTAGTCAAAAAGCTTAGAATATTGAGAGAACTTTTTTGCAATATTGCCCTCTCTAAATGGAATCAAGATTATACTAAATTAAGTTTTTACACATTATTTAAACAGTTAATTAGACAAAAGTTAATCAGTATATATGTTTTAATGTGTCTCTGTGCTTTACTTTGTTGTTTTAAGTCACTCATGCTAGATGGGGATGCTGGGCCCCTCTCTCCCAACTCTAAACCGCACATATGTGAGCACTGCAATGCAGCCTTTCGCAGTTCCTATCACCTGCGCAGACATGTGCTCATTCACACAGGTGAAAAGCTTTCTCTACCAGCTGCTCTACAGAGGTCAGATTCAGACTCTGTATTCATGGGATGTTTCTGGGGGCAAATATTTATATGGGTATTTATTTTTGATCACAGGTGAGAGGCCTTTCAGGTGCAGTCAGTGTAATATGAGCTTCATACAGAAGTATTTGCTGCAGCGGCATGAGAAAATCCACAGTGGTGAGTCTGAGCTTGCTTTTGTGGTAAACATACACATCTTATAGCAGAGGCAAAGCTGTTCTTATCATAGGCTTCAAATATAAAGATGGTGCTGAGATTATGTTTGCTTAACAGGGGAGAAACCATTCAGCTGTGACCAGTGCAACATGCGCTTTATTCAGAAGTACCATATGGAGAGACACAAAAGGACACACAGTGGAGAAAAGCCATATAAATGTGACACCTGTCTACAGGTAAGTCAGATCAGATTATTTTGTCTACACTTAGAGCCGGTCACACCAAACCTGTTTTTTTTTGTTTGTTTTTTTGCATACAGATGTGTTTGACTGTTGTGCTGTGTCTTGCTGGGTTTTTTTTTTTTTTTTTTTTCAATGTCTTGCGCAGGAGCTCTTCCATTTTAAAAATGTAGAGTCCTGACTTTAACTTTTAAAAACGCATCTCAAGACACTAGGGGTTGTCACGATTATGAATTTTGGCTGACTATTAATTGTCAAACTAATAATCGCGATTATGATGGTTAATTGTCTGTTTTTGGGCTCTCACAATCATTACTATTATGATGATTCATTGTCTAAGGGCTTTCATGATTATGATGATTCATTGTCATACAAATTGTCATGCTTTTGTCATAGGTGTATGTGTGCTTCATAAACCTTAAGAAGTAATTTATTCATATTTAACTTTTACATGATTTCCTTAAAGGCTTTTAAAACGTATGAATGACAAAAAAAAAATATTTTAAATATCAAAATATTTCAAAATAGTTAAAATATCTGTTCTCTTTTTGGTTAACCAGACTAGTCTTGGTCCATTTTGCATTTACTGTTGTTGTTGGAACCCAGCCAACCTGAATAACTAATACATTATATTGTATTATATTTAGGGATGCTCCGATCAATTGGCCACCGATTGGTATCGGCTGATATTCACGTCCTATGACTCGATAGGTGATCGGTAATTTGGCCGATCGCATAAACCGATTGCTCATGTCACAAAAGATGCGCGGCTCCTTTAAGACTTGAGCAGTACTGTCATGACATCACAGAGTGTGGGGAATACTGGCATAGTGTTGTAAGACAACAAACTTGATTCAGGAGTTAAGAACGATGCAGTGGGAGCAGTATGGCGAATATGAAAAGCTTGTGTACTTTACTGTTAATGTGGCGTTTCACATGCGACAAGGCAAAGGGAAAACAGCATGAGCCGTGAAACGGTCCTTATTATCGTTCGTGGAGGCAGATTCTCAGACTCCGCTCAGGCATGGGCATCTCAGTAATAACGTGAGTTACAAGATGTGTTGTAATTCAAACATCTTTATTAAATATCTCCAGATTAAACGGCATTAACAATAGCAGCACCTGTAGAGTCCAGAGATGTGCTCTTTCTCCGCTTTCCTTTCATTTTTTGCCCTCATGAGAGCTCACGTGTTCCCCTCATTAAAGTTCAAGCAGCAACAAGTGAAAAATTATTGAAAACTAATAATACAATCATCCAACTAAATGAAAATGCAAGGAAGGAATATATAAATATAATAATTATTTATACAATATTAAGATACCATATGATAATGTATTAAATATTGTGCAAAAATAAAATCTAAATAAAACAAGGAATAGTAATTATTACATGAAATAATGACAACGAATCAATAACCAAAAATGTCACATTGTTTAATTGCACCTATGGGTTGTCAGTTTGTCTTCAATTTGACACTAAGCTTAATTTTTTATTTTTTATTTCTATCTATCTTAATATAGAGAATATTTTGTTAGCCTGTACTTTTAAATAAATTTTTTTTTTTTAAACCTTTTTTTAATAAGCCTTTTAAAAATGTTAAACTGCTTTTTGATAATACTGGGAAGAGGAAAATTCAATTAAAAGTGATAGTGTGCAGAAAGCTTGCATGTAGCCAGTTCAGAGATTCTGAAAAAAAGGCGAAATGATCGGTATTGTGATCAGTGTCGACCGTTCAGATAACAAGAAGATCGGTGATCAGTATCAGCTGTAAAAATCCTGATCGGAGATCCCTAATAATATTATATCAAAGTAATAATATAATAGTAAAATATCTCTATCCAAAATTATTCACTTTCACACATTACTTTAAGGCTCTCTGTTTAAATCCACAAGCCATTATTTCACATTAAGAAAATCTTTGAGATTCTGTGTTTGTCTCCTTAGAAATAGAGTAATCGGGCATGGCACAGGGCTCTTCTGTGTCACTGCATGTATGATGCCACAACGACAAATAATGTTTGCTGTTACATGATCGTTAAATTAAAGTGAAGTCGGAAGTGAAAGAAATGCTTTAAACAGAATTTTACTCCTGAATATGAATTGAAACCTTTCTTTCTTGCCTGGCAGTATTTCTCACGGACAGATCGATTACTGAAGCACAAGAGAACCTGTGGAGAAGCCATGAAGAAAGGTCTGGACCCAGGAATGCTGGACCTCGGTGACAAGGAAGTGGGACAAGGTAGCTACCTACTGACTCAGGGAAACACCAGCGCCCCACCACGCAAGAAGGGCAAGTCCAAATGTGGCAACGAGGGAGGAGAGCAACGGAGGAAGAAAGGAGCAGCTGTGGGAGGAGGACTCCGCCCACAGGACTATACCATGAACATCCCCAGTGGATCAGGGGCGTCTTCCTCAGGGGGTCTTGCTGAGACAAGCATGGACAACCAGCATGGACACACACCCAAGCTTGTCTTTAAGAAAGGTGGTCGCAAGGGAATGGATAAGGGTCCAGTTTCTATGGAGGAGGCCAACCAGTGTCTTCATGAACAGAAGCTGCTGATGCAGAAGCAAGGCACTCTGGACATGTCTGGAGCCACAAGTATGGACAGTCTTGGCCTCCTCCAAACCTCCAGTGGCCCCAAACAGGGAGGTACCAGCAGCAACTACGACGATGCAATGCAATTTTTGAAAAAGAGACGATACCTGCATGCTGCTAACAGCAATGACTTCAGCTCAGTCCACCTTCCTCAGCCAACGGTCATCCAGGGTGGCATAGGAGAACCCACACTGGCCTTGCTCGACACCTCACCTCTGGTTAGTGTTGACAAGCATGACAAGTCAGGGATCCCAGATGAGGTGCTACAGAGCCTGCTGGATCACTACAGCCACAAATCTGATGGCTCTCATCATGATGTGACATTTGATCTGTACCATGTGGAATTGCAGCAGGCCTCAGCCACCTCTGATCTTGGCCAGGATGAGGGATCCCCTAGTGGCTCTGGAGACAAGAGTGGGGTGATGAATGAGTACTCCAAGTTCTTGCTCCAGACCCTGGAGAGAACCAGCCACAGCAGCAGCTTTGCTTTGGGCCCATGTGGTCCTTTCGCAGGCCTCCTGTCATCTGGTAGCAGCCCTGCTAGCACACTCTTCTCAGACAAGAGCATCTACACCACCTCCCCAATGGAGTGTGGATTCGGACAGTCCGTTTCCTCCCCTCTTGCTCCTTCCACCTCATCTTCCCTAACCAAGTCTCATTTTGGAATGCTGGTTGGGTCTCCATCACCCTCCCATGCCTCACCATCCTCCCAACAGGGCTTTCATCTTGGCGGCCTGGAGCCAGCCACACACCAGCAGCTTACCCCATCGCAAGAGCTCACTGATCAGCTGGACAAGCAGCACTCCCCGTCGTACCCTCTTACAACTCAGGAGCTGACCAACAGCAGCAGCCAGAAAGACCAGCAGACCAAGAATGGCAGCTCTTCGGCCAATAGCAACAACAGTGGCACTAATGGCAGCTCGTCTAATGGCTCCGTCTACCCTTTGGCCCCACCTCCTGACCTTGCTACACTGGAATCCTCCAAGGAAGGGGTGGACATGCGTTCCACCTACCAGATAGAGAACTTCGCCCAAGCCTTTGGATCTCAGTTCAAGTCTGGTTGCCGGACCCCGCTAGGTTATGGCGGTGACCCACGGGTAGGCGAAGTCGACCACAGAATACAGCGGACTCCCGTGTCAGAATTCTCAGGGTTTACTAGTCTGTTAGCAGATGTCAATGAGCCAGCTAGCTCAGGATCCAAAACCTCCACAAGCCAAAGCTACAGGTAAGGGTTGAGGTTGCTCACCTAACCCTGTTGTGTGAGATGAGGACTTTCTCCAATGCTTCCCACTTCTCACCGAGTAAAACTTTAATTATTACACTGCCATTAAATGTCAACTGAAGACTTTACCAGGGAAGGTCTACAAGACCTCAGATGCAATTTTTCATGTTCTTCTTTTTAATGTGTTTTAGTCATTTGTTTTATTAGTGTAGTGCAGTGTTTCCCATTCCTGGCCTGGAGTACCCCCAACACTGCACATTTAGATTGTCTCCGTTATTTAACACACTTGATTCAACTCATTAGCAAGTTAGTAGAGGCACCATGAGCAGAATTAGGTATCAAATAAGTGTGAGATCTAAAATGTGCAGTGTTGGGGGTACTCCAGGACCAGGATTGGGAAACACTGGTGTAGTGGATGTAAGAATAGATTTAAATGAATTTTCAGCAAAATTATAGTGTAGACTTGTTTGATTTTTCAAAAACCGTGGATGTCTTAGCAATCATAGTCCAATTGTAAGATTAAGTTAATAAAGATGATTTACAATAATAACAGATATCAGGGAGTGGCCCAGTATTCAACGGCAAAAATGTATTGTCTGTTACAATAATCTAAAGTATTACTCAGGAAATTGCATGAACTTTTTTTTAATGAGGTGCACTGGCACCCCTTTTTTACAGGTGTACTTTGAAATGACAGTGAATCTTTTATTTTGAAATTCCTTGAGGAGAAAGACAAGCTAATTTGGAATCTGCTTGTTCGGCTTATGACACTGGTGACTCTTCACTACTTCATGGTACTTCTAATCTCAATGTGAAAACACTTGCATACTTTCATCACTAAGGGCCATGTTAAACACATACACACAAAACATACAGTTATTTAAGTAGACAGATAGAAAGATTCAAGCGTATGTAGATATTTATTTGTAGCTACATGGAACTTCAGTACTATTGTCTCAGGGTGAGCAGTAATTCTTATCCCTTCTTTAAACGTTACTTTTTGTCAGCTGACAACCCTTTTATCTCTCAAGGAATCAAATAAGCACTTTTATAAACCATTGAAAGCAAGAATTCAGATTCAGGACTCATAAAACAATTATTTTTTGATGAAGAAAGCTGTGATTTTAAAAGTGGGGGAGGGAACGGCAGCTTTGCCATAACAAAGGGCATTTAAATTTTTGTAGAGTAATTTCCTGTATGGGTGATATTATTTTGTTCCTCTAATTGAAAATGCTGTTACTGAACATGAATGCCACTTTTTATTGTTGTGAGTCCTTAGGCTAAAAACAGGTTTTGCAAGTGTTCAGCTATCACAACTATTTGACTTTGGGTGAGTAGCAACAATTGGAGTTCTACCTCTTAACGTGTAATAAATTGATTGCCTGACAAAATTGCAAGCGTCCCTTTTAATTGTTGCAGGGAGAAGAACTATATTTGGTTTTGATTGAGCATTACATTAGGAATGAAGCTGATTACTAGGAGAAAAAAAAAACTTTTGAGACTAGGTATTTCCTTCCAAATGCAATATGTGATGCCCTTGGAATGATTGGTGGGCAGCTTTGTCTTCCACTGTTTGTGGTTTTTGGCCCATGCAGCAAGACTTTTCTCTGTCCTGTGTGAGGTCGATCAGTGGTCCTGCCCTGTTTTTTTTTTCCTGCCTTTTTCAGAGTCCTGTCATTTAGAAATGCCATAGCTGTGATTAACAAAGTCTGAATGCTGCACTCCAAACTTGTTCCATGTTTTTATAGAAAGACAAAAAATAAATAAATAGGAGAATAGGATTGACCTTAATATACCTCATATCATTGTAAAAATGAGAAAACCAGGGACATGTGTTTCATGTAGTGGAAATATTGTAGTATGTGTCAGCTTATTGTATATCATATAATGCCGCCTGTGTTTACAGTTCAAGCTGATTTTTTTTTTTTTTTTTTTGGAATACAAATGTACTTCTTTTTGTTGTTGTTTTAAACGGTGTTGCCAAGCAGTGTTTCATTGAAGAATAATCCCTAGAATTTTATGATTTTGTCTCCCTTTATCCCCTTGTTTTCGATACTTGCCATGTGTTTTGATATGATTTCTAGAAAGACTTTGTTTACAATAATGTACAAAAACACTAAAAATGTTTTTGTTTCTGATGTGCATGATATGAAGGTTTTCTTTTTTTTTTTTTTTTTTTTTTTTGATGGCTTTCCTGTGGTCATCACCATTGCACCAAATGTTTGTAGCATATGCGTCCCCGAATTCAGTCTCATTTCTGTGACAGGGCTGTACATGTCAGATGACTTTATAAATGATTAGGTAAGCCAATAAAAACCTTTTGTTAAAAATGTTCAATTGCAATGTGCTCAGTTGCAAGTTTTTAGGGCAGCTGCCAATTTGGGCTTTTAAATGGAAAGAATAGCAGCACTTAGAATTATTTCATTCAAATGTACTTGAACTCATAGTGACCAATCAAAGACATCAAAATGAATTATATTTTTAAATATTTGGGGTCTTTGAGTTGAGATAGGAATGCCACAGCAGGAGAAATTAATAAAACAAGTAATTATTGGGAATTGATGGGGAAGGGTATTAAGAGTTATATACCATTATGAATTTTAACCAGACTTTTTCCACTTAATCAGAGATGGCCTCCAATAGTGGGAGAGTAAGAAAGGGTGATGACAAATCAAAAACAATAATTGCCTTGTCAGTAGTTCTATGGAAGTTAATAAAATGTACTTCACATGCATAATAACATACCGTTATTTTTTCAGTTGCATTTTATTTGTGTACTGCTTTCTACAACACATCTTGTTCCAAAGCAACTTTACAGAAAATAGGAAAATAGTACCCTACAAACCCCCCCAAGTGAGCAAGACAATCATTGGCAAGGCAAAATTCCCAAAGATGTTACAAATAGATGAGAAAGAAACTTTTGAGGGGAACCACTCAGCTGGGGAAGATCTCCACCTCGGCTCACATGTTTTTTTTTGTTTTGTTTTTTCCCATAAGAACATTGATAGATGATTAAAAAGGCTTTCTCTTAATTCCTGACAACTAAAATAAGGTATAGAGAACAACGGGGCTAAAGGCCCCCAGGTGTAAAAGGCACATTTGATTTTATTTTCTCCCATAAAACACTAAATAGCAACAAAATCTACCACAGTACTTTCCTAAACATCTGTTTGTCATTATACACTACAAAATGTTCCTGGTCCATGAGATTTTTGCATGTGGTGTCTAACGTTTGATTTTGAGGCAATTTTATCAAAGTTTTAATATTTTTTAAAATGTTGCAAATTGATGTAGCTAATGAGAATCCCTGAATTTAACATTTATTTTCAGACAAATTACTTATTTGTCATTTAAAGTTTTGTTCAAGGTCATTAAATCAAAAAAATACTGCCCTTTCAGTAAGTGAAAGGACAGTATTTGGGGTAAAAATTCCCCCTGTTGCAGTGGCTAAAGGCTTCTTTTTTTTTTAAGTGGGGTGAATAGATTTGTTAGGATACATTTTCAAAGTGACTTGTTTATAGAATAACTGCGATGTTATGAAATGCCAAATGCGTTCGAAAGCAAAATGGTTAACCCTTTTCTGAAGTAGTTTTTTTGAATAAGCATTTTCTTTCATTTTTACTCAAAATACCACAATTCTAAAATGTATTTGCATTAGTTGACACATTTTGCCCTATAACTATTGTTCCTATATTTACATGATATCATTACAAACCCCCTTAGTGGACTTTTATCCCAAGTGTGGGGTTAAAAGCTCCCTCACCACCATTTTTTTTTTTTTTAAACTGGTTTATAATCAAAACAAACTTCTGTTATTATTTATTTTCACACAAATTATGTTGCTCCATCAATATTGAATAAAAAGAGATAATTTTTTGTTTTGTTTACATTTTTGATACATTTTGTGACCAGAAAAAAGCACATTTTCCTGAAGGTTTGCCTTTTGCCCCAATGTACCCTTAATAATAAGTTTTATTTAGTGTCCCAGTAATATCTAAGCAGTAAAGGATGCTAAAAGGGAATCGAAATGAGGGAAGTAGATCTAAGTATATTTTTCATATTGAAGCTATCAGCAGAGGACATTTATATATGGTTTAACCTTGATGATGAGGACTAACTCTTGTTATTAAAGGTTTTAGAAAACCTTTATCTGTTCTGTACCACTAGGTGGCAAAAAATACTGTCAGGTCAAATTCTTTGTTTCAATATAAAATAAACTGACATGTTATCAAACAACAACAGGCCTAAACAAATGAAGCACCATTCACTAACAAGGACAACCATGTTCCACATACTTTATAGGCAGTAATGTCAAGTATTGATACATATATTTAATGATTAAACAAGCCTCTGGGCAAGGTTTTATAGATACCATAAATATTGACTAAACTTTACTTGATTTGGCATTTATATCAGTTTGGGTCAGCTTATTTAATTTAAGATGTCCTGAGATTTTTACCTGAATTGTAAATTGACATGAAATGTACAGCAGCACATGCTCTCAGCTGGTGTTATGAACAAACTACCTACTCTGAGACTCTATTGTTTATTGTGATCTGTTCACATTTACACTATGACACATCATTTACTGTAGTCTCCAGTGTAAAAAAGTTTCAACATCTACCATAAATTACAGTACAAAGGCCTTGTTTTATGAGCCAATGTGGGAGGTTTTATCTTGCCGGGAAACGGAGAATGATACTTAGAAGATTCCTGATTGAACATTAATAATTTATCCAAATCAATTGTTTTGTTAATTGTCTTGCTTTATTGTAAATATTAAAGACTTATTGAGTGTCAAGGTTATCCATGTATTTGGATCAAAACAGACCAGATGCATAATGGTTAAACGTTTTCCTTATTAGTCTTATAGGTTGGGTTTTATGTCAGGTAAATGAAGCGAGTGACTTCTGTAACTTAGCAGCAGGACACTGTTAATTTCCAGTAAGCCAGGCAAACTTCTGCCACAAAACATTTAATATTAAACTTAATATTTCTGACTGTATTTTTAATTCAAAATATAAAATATAAAACACAAAATTCACTATAATGCCTCTCTGATCCAGCACTCATAACCACACAATAATATAATGTTATGTTAAATAATAACTAGTTTTTAGTTACAGTACACTTTAAAGCTATTTCATATATATATATATATATATATATATATATATATATATATATATATATATATATATATATATATATACAGTGGTGTGAAAAAGTGTTTGCCCCCTTCCTGATTTCTTATTTTTTTGCATGTTTGTCACACTTAAATGTTTCAGATCATCAAACAAGTTTAAATATTAGTCAAAGATAACACAAGTAAACACAAAATGCAGTTTTTAAATGAAGGTTGTTATTATTAAGGGAAAACAAAATCCAAACCTACATGGCCCTGTGTGAAAAAGTGTTTGCCCCACCTGTTAAAACATAACTTAACTGTGGTTTATCACACCTGAGTTCAATTTCTCTAGCCACACCCAGGCCTGATTACTGCCACACCTGTTCTCAATCAAAAAATCACTTAAATAGGACCTGCCTGACAAAGTGAAATAGACCAAAAGATCTTCAATAGCTAGACATCATGCCGAGATCCAAAGAAATTCAGGAATAAATGAGAAAGTAATTGAGATCTATCAGTCTGGAAAAGGTTGTAAAGCCATTTCTAAAGCTTTGGGACTCCAGAGAACCACAGTGAGAGCCATTATCCACAAATGGCGAAAACATGGAACAGTGATGAACCTTCCCAGGAGTGGCCGGCCGACCAAAATTACCCCAAGAGCGCAGCGACGACTCATCCAAGAGGTCACAAAAGATCCCACAACAACATCCAAAGAACTGCAGGCCTCACTTGCCTCAGTTAAGGTCAGTGTTCATGACTCCACCATAAGAAAGAGACTGGGCAAAAATGGCCTGCATGGCAGAGTTCCAAGACGAAAACCACTGCTGAGCAAAAAGAACATTAAGGCTCATCTCATTTTTGCCAGAAAACATCTTGATGATCCCCAAGACTTTTGGGAAAATACTCTGTGGACTGACGAGACAAAAGTTGAACTTTTTGGAAGGTGTGTGTCCCATTACATCTGGCGTAAAAGTAACACCGCATTTCAGAAAAAGAACATCATACCAACAGTAAAATATGGTGGTGGTAGTGTGATGGTCTGGGGCTGTTTTGCTGCTTCAGGACCTGGAAGACTTGCTGTGATAAATGGAACCATGAATTCTGCTGTCTACCAAAAAATCCTGAAGGAGAATGTCCGGCCATCTGTTCATGAGCTCAAGCTGAAGCGAACTTGGGTTCTGCAGCAGGACAATGATCCAAAACACACCAGCAAGTCCACCTCTGAATGGCTGAAGAAAAACAAAATGAAGACTTTGGAGTGGCCTAGTCAAAGTCCTGACCTGAATCCTATTGAGATGCTGTGACATGACCTTAAAAAGGCAGTTCATGCTCGAAAACCCTCCAATGTGGCTGAATTACAACAATTCTGCAAAGATGAGTGGGCCAAAATTCCTCCACAGCGCTGTAAAAGACTCATTGCAGTTATCGCAAACGCTTGATTGCAGTTGTTGCTGCTAAGGGTGGCCCAACCAGTTATTAGGTTTAGGGGGCAATCACTTTTTCACACAGGGCCAAGTTGGTTTGGATTTTGTTTTCCCTTAATAATAACAACCTTCATTTAAAAACTGCATTTTGTGTTTACTTGTGTTATCTTTGACTAATATTTAAACTTGTTTGATGATCTAAAACATTTAAGTGTGACAAACATGCAAAAAAATAAGAAATCAGGAAGGGGGCAAACACTTTTTCACACCACTGTATGTATATATATATATATATATATATATATATATACACTATATTGCCAAAAGTATTCGCTCATCTGCCTTTAGACGCATATGAACTTAAGTGACATCCCATTCTTAATCCATAGGGTTTAATATGACATCGGCCCACCCTTTGCAGCTATAACAGCTTCAACTCTTCCGGGAAGGCTTTCCACAAGGTTTAGGAGTGTGTTTATGGGAATTTTTGACCATTCTTCCAGAAGCGCATTTGTGAGGTCAGACACTGATGTTGGATGAGAAGGCCTGGCTCGCAGTCTTCACTCTAATTCATCCCAAAGGTGCTCTATCGGGTTGAGGTCAGGACTCTGTGCAGGCCAGTCAAGTTCTTCCACACCAAACTCGCTCATCCATGTCTTTATGGACCTTGTGCTTTGTGCACTGGTGCGCAGTCATGTTGGAACAGGAAGGGGCTATCCCCAAACTGTTCCCACAAAGTTGGGAGTATGGAATTGTCCAAAATCTCTTGGTATGCTGAAGCATTCAGAGTTCCTTTCACTGGAACTAAGAGGCCAAGCCCAGCTCCTGAAAAACAACCCCACACCATAATCCGCCCTCCACCAAACTTCACAGTTGGCACAATGCAGTCAGACAAGTACCGTTCTCCTGGCAACCGCCAAACCCAGACTCGTCCATCAGATTGCCAGATGGAGAAGCGTGATTCGTCACTCCAGAGAACGTGTCTCCACTGCTCTAGAGTCCAGTGGCGGTGTGCTTTACACCACTGCATCCGACGCTTTGCATTGCACTTGGTGATGTATGGCGTGGATGCAGCTGCTCGGCCATGGAAACCCATTCCATGAAGCTCTCTATGCACTGTTCTTGAGCTAATCTGAAGGCCACATGAACTTTGGAGGTTTGTAGCGATTGACTCTGCAGAAAGTTGGCGACCTCTGCGCACTATGCGCCTCAGTATCCGCTGACCCCACTCTGTCATTTTACGTGGCCTACCACTTCGTGGCTGAGTTGCTGTCATTCCCAATCGCTTCCACTTTGTTATAATACCACTGACAGTTGACTGTGGAATATTTAGTAGAGAGGAAATTTCACAACTGGACTTGTTGCACAGGTGGCATCCTATCACAGTACCACGCTGGAATTCACTGAGCTCCTGAGAGCGGCCCATTCTTTCACAAATGTTCGTAGAAGCAGTCTGCATGCCTAGGTGCTTCATTTTATACACCTGTGGCCATGGAAGTGATTGGAACACCTGAATTCAATTATTTGGATGGGTGAGCGAATACTTTTGGCAATATAGTGTATATATATATATATATATATATATATATATATATATATTATCAGCTCTTTCAGATTAAATTTGTATGGTTATAACCTTATTAAGAACAAACTATAAATAAGAGGACAATGCACGACCTCAAAACTAGATTATTGTAATCCATTACTGGGAGGATGTCCTGCAGGTTCAATAAATAAACTTCAATTGGTTCAAAATGTAGCAGCTAGAGTGCTGATCTAAACAAATAAATATGATCATATCAGCCCCATTTTATCGTCACTACATTAGCTACCTGTTAAATTTCTTATTTATTTTAAAATTCTGTTAATTACTTACAAAGCTTTGAATGGTTTAGCTCCATAGTACTTAACCTACCTTCTATCAAGCTATAATCCATTACATTCATTACGATCGCAAAATTCTGGCCTGTTAATAATACCTAGAATATCAAAATGGAGGGAGATCTTTTTCCTATTTGGCTCCAAAATTATGGAATAGTCTTCCTAGCATTGTTCAGAACTCAGACACACTCTCAGTTTAAGTCTAGATGAAAGACTATCATCTAGGCATACACCTAATTTATCCATCAACTCATAGTTAGTGCTGCATTAGTCAGGTCTGCTGGAACCGGAAACACTTCTCATATTTTATAACTCTTATTTAAAGAATGGCATCTATGCTAATATTTTTCTATTTGTTCCCCTGTTTTAACCTCGAGATACACATCCTGAGGTTAACAGAGCCTGCCAGACCCAACTCAATACAAACCCAATGTCCCACTACAATCGCTATGTACAGTATCCCTGAGTGATGACTACTAACTGCAGCCTGTGCCAGCCAGACATCAATTCAGTCTACTACGATGGACTTCACAGAGGATGAACTGATGATAACTCCAACCGTAAGACATGGGATATTTAACTTGCCACTGCCTGAACCTTGGACTTAGGTTTGACTTCACCTAAATGAACTGCCACTAGCTTAAAATCGAACTGCGATTCACCTCACTGACCTCTGCCTGCATCACCTTGGTCAAAGGATGGACTACACTCTTAAAGTGTAATACATAGATAATAAATTAATTGCCAACTAAAGCCTTCATTGGCAAAATAATAAAGGACAATTCATCTGTGTCCACTTCTGCAGTTAATTCAGGATGGACTTCAAAGACTTTTAGGGCTCTATTTTTGTAAGCGTGCAAAGCGCAGGACTTCTTATCCAAATTTTGTGAGAGCACTAATTCAAAGAGCAAATTTCGTGCCATCGCAAAGCGCAAGTGGCTGTGGGTTGGAGTGTTTTGGCTTTGTGTGGGTGTATGCATGCAGACTGGGGGTGTATTGAATAGTAGTGAATAGGCTTGGTACTGATGACTTTTTCATGCATCGATAATCGAAAGATTTTCCTGATGATTATCGAAATATATCGTGATTTTTTTCAGATATAAATAGGGCTGCTCAATGCACAATAATCTTTGTTTCTTCAGACATATTTCTTAACACAACTTTATTAAAGTGTGAGCGGCAAGGTAAATTAAAGGGGTCGCATACCGGACAAGTCTGGTGGACGACATGGCACTTTCTAAAATTTTAAACAATTATTTATTTACTACAAAGGTACGAACACACTGCCAACACTCAGTGTCAACGTTCTGAAGTGCCACGGAGCGCAACTCGCATAATTTTCCATTAAATGTGACCCAAATCATTATCAAAGGACAAACATTATTTACTTAAGCCATCACTGGATAATCTATTGTGAACATGTATCTTTCATAGAGCCTATTTTCAGTTACAAGTATGTTGTTTTGTGGTTTGACAGCTTGAATGAAAGACCTATTGACGGCTACTGTACATACAGAGAAATTGCATAATAAACGTCACCATTTCTAATCGTTCAGTTTGTGCAGTTTCACCAGTTTCACTAACCTGCAGCAAACTCATCATCGTCACTTTATTTATTCTTGAAGAAGTACAAAAACCTTTATAACTTAGGACTACCATCTCCTGCGCCGCTTCAGCTCATCCTGCCTGTGTGGTGTGTGTGTGTGTGTGTGTGTGTGTGTGTGTGTGTGTGTGTGTGTGTGAGATACATGTTATATCACCCTCTTGTGGACTCCTATCACTATTATGCCAGACTGTTAAACAGAGGCCAACTGAGACAATTGGAAAGCACGCAAACTGGGCTTCTAAATTAAATGTCAGCTAATTTTAAAATATTGATGCCTCAAAAATATATCAATAAAATAACATGCAGATCAATAATCGATATATCGATATTTTATGACATCCCTAGTAATGAAGTGGTGCAAAGCGCAATTTGCTATTTTCCTGAGAAATAGGTAATTGCACTAAGATGTTTTAATACCACATCTGTTTTCAGTGCAAAGTCCAAATTCAGTTCCTGCATTTGCAGTTTGGAGATTCCACTAGCAGGTGGTAATAAAGTTCATGTCCAAACTCTGAAAATATGGTGAAACATCAAATTATGTCCTTGACAAAGCATTTTTATGAAACAAAAATGTATTCGATTTGTGTTAAACTATCTATAGGTCATGGTTTATTTTTCAGTTATTATTATTATTATTATTACTTTTATATTGACAATTGTATTTAAGATCTAATTTTTATTGGTATTTTTCCACCTGTTGTCATAGAGTGATTTTTATGTCAGGGGCCAGTGGAAGAAGCTGAGAATTTTGTATGATTTTTATTTTATTATTTTGATTATATTTTTGTTTAGTTTGAAGTGTAATTTGAATTTAGAAATATTTTTGGTTCAGTTTTTTCATGTTCAAATAAATTTATTACATTTTAAAATCAAAATCGACCTGTAGAAGTGAAGTGTGGTCCAATACAAACACTGTTATTACTAGCCATGATTTGTGTGTCAGTAGATGAATTTGATTAATAATACTTACATTCTCTATAATTTATTGGAGCCTACATCCATATCCTGAACCACATTTTCCAAGCATATAAAAGGAGCGTGTCCCACACAGTTAATGCACAAAATAAGTAAGTCCATCTCATTGCATAATAATTAATTGCATACAGTCCATTTACACTACCAACTTCTTATGAATGTGCTGTCTTTGTTTATATTACTGGTGCTTGACAGGGAATGGACTATATAAAAGGACGCTGACGTTGCCGAAGGAGAACCCCCAAATTAAATTGCTCTTGACCTTATTAGTGCATTGTGTGCATGATTTCGCTAATACCACTTGCGCCAAGACTTAGCGAACTCTTGCATGAAAATACCAAAATTTAATGGCCATGCCCTTTGACTTTGTGCTTATGAATTAAGGCATAGTGCTGTGCTTAGCGCTCTTAAAATATGGCCCTTAGTGATTAATCTTACAGTTCATACAAAATCATTTTGTTTAAACATTGGCCCCTAACATTTACTTAGTTTACTAATTTAAACCATGACTTTTACTACACATAAATAACTAGTATTGGCATTATATTCATGCTGTTTAGACAGATGGTAACTGGCCCCCACAGTGAGCCTGGTTTCTCCCAAGATTATTTTTATACATTAACTGACATCTTATGGAATTTTGTGTTCCTTGCCACAGTCGCCTTTAGCCTGCTCACTTGCTAAATACAAATATTATTTACTTGTTTTTTTTAATGCTCAATCTACAATTACGTTTTTATCAAACCGCACAATGATGACTCTAAGATATTACAGACATAACAGCTTCATATTCTGTTATAGCATAATTGTCTGTAAAGCTTCTTTGAAACGATGTGTGTTGTGAAAAGAGCTATTCAAATACTTGAATTGCATACTACGTGTACAGACCGTGGAAGGCAGCAATCCAGGTCTGGTCTTTAAAAGCCAGATAATAAGGTCATTAAAATACGGTTGATGATGTGTACGTCAGAATAAATGAGCTCAAAATGCACTTTGACCCCTCAGAGGAGTGTCAAAGTGCATTAAGACACCCTTGAATAGGCTACTTCTTGGCAAACACATTTTTTTTTTATTTTTTATGATTCAATCTGCCCTTCAATTTGTGTCAGAGGCTCCCAATGTCATCTGGTTCTATTTAAGTACAACATAACCATGTGTCTTTACAGGAAATGAGATGGACTTTTACAGGTTTGTTTATCTACTTTGTGTGCATTCATTGTCAGTGTCCTCTATCCATATAGAATATTGGCTCAAATTGGCATTGTAATATTATCACTGGTCAAAAATTAAATGGAATTTTTCAGTGCTTTCTAGACTCAGTTTTATCCACCACATTTCAGCTTCATATTAATGGTGCCATTGTTCCCCATATGGTGCTAAACGCATATTTCAACAGGTGTGATGTATTTGTGGTCTTGACAATGATTCATGAACCATAAAAATGTTAATTGGTAATAGAATTAATGATTTATCATGAACAATATTTGATAATTTCGAACTCTTAACAGGAAGAGTTTTGTATCAAGAGTCTGAAAATGAAACTGTAGGTGTGAAAAAGATCTTGTCGACTAAATTAAGTTTTAACATTAGTGTAAAAGTATAATTCACATTATGAAGATTAAGAAGAGTGTTAAAATCTTAAAAGTTTAGTTAAAACTTGTTCTGGCTCTAAGGCTGCATCCGAAAGCTTAAGGCCGATTTATTCTACGGCAGTCATGGCACCTCTTCAAAAATGTAACTATGCGTTGAGTCAACGTGAAAACGCAACAGAAGACATTTGTTTACAGCTAATAAACTCGAAAAGCTTTTTCCTCAAGGCTTTTACTTGATATAGGCTATATTTGGTATGTGACTGAAACAATATGTGTTGTATTCTACTCGCGAACCTTCCGATCCATACTATGTTTTGACTGTATGTTTTAAAGTAGTGTACAGTAAATAATCATATTACATTTTTTTATGAAAACGGAATTACTTCTTGCACTTCTATGTGATAGCAATGGCTCAGTTATGAGTGTTGCCACCTTTTGGGCCCACTAATTAGTGTTAATAATTTCAGGCGCATGCACATTGTATTTTATGGACACCCATTTCCACCACATAGAAAATAAATTGTGCTTTGGTAAATCAAAATTATGATACAAAGTCATAATTTTGAGAGAAAAATTCATAATAATGAGAAAAAAATATATAATTATGAGATACTAAATCATAATTATGAGATAATAAATCATAATTATGAGATTTTTTTTATCTCATAATTATGACTATTTATCTCAGTATTATTACTTAGCAGCTCATCCCAGGCTCTCTCTCTCCACAATTACTATCTTTTTAGCATGACAGAGAAAGATAATAGAGGACAGAAAATCCTCCCCGGAATCATCGCCTTTGATATCAATGCATTTGCAGCATTCTGTGACACAGCATAAGAGTGTAGGCGCCCAAAATTGAGAAGATTTCAACTTTTGCTTCAACGCACTATGCTGTAGGCATCCATTGACCAATGAGAATCTCGGAGAGGGACTAGCTGTGCTGTGAAATCGAAAAAACATGGCGGACAAGCTCAAACATATGGTGTATTCATTCACTGTCCTGTATTATTGTTCTCTGAGAGAGCCTGGAGATGAGTTTCAATGTTTACTGGTACAGTCAAAAAGATATATTTAAAATAGCCATCTCTATACGTGACCACCTCTACCCCATGTTGTACACCCCTTCAAAACAGACGTTTCAGGGCGTTTACACACTTGGGAAAGCTCCAACAGAGCGTTTGATGCATGGGACTGTGAAAGGTCCATTTAAAAGGCATGTGCCACAGAGCGAAGAGGCCGTCATGGAGTTGTCTGTTTTAAATATATCGTTTTGACAATGTACCAGTAAACACTGAAACTCTTCTCCAGGATCTCTCTCCACAATTACTATCTTTTTAGCCTGACAGAGAAAGATCATAGAAGACAGGAAATGAATACACCACGTTTGAGCTTGTCCGCCATGTTTTTCGATTTCACCGCAACTAGTCCCTCTCTGAGATTCCCATTGGTCAACGGATGCCTACAGCAGAGTGCGTTGGTCGCATGACAGAGCTTCACTATTAGAAACAAGGGATGGGCGACACCACTTATTTTCTTTTCGATCCGATACCAAGTACTTTTAGGCCAATATCGCAGATATCGATATCGATACCAATACCTCTATTAAACTGAATTTTTATTAATTATTTGGATAAAATTAGTAACTTTATTATTACTTACATTTTTTATATATTTATGGGCCTAAACAGAAAATTATTAGGCTGATTTGTTTACCCTTTAAAAATTAGATATTATTATATGGCTACTATTACTAAAACCAAGTTACCATATGGATACTACAGTAATGCTGTAGTAAAACCATAGTTAATTGTATCAAAACCTTGGTTACTGCCAAAAAGAAAAAGAAAAAACAAACAAAAAAAAAAAACATGGTTACTACAGTCGTGGTTATTACAGTCATGATTAATACAATATTACTACAGTAAAGCCATGGTAAGTTTTCATAAGGGTATCATTTGATGCTGTTTTTCTGTCATTACCTCAGGAAAACACTGCTCCCTCTTTGTATTTTTATGTGAGGATCGATATTCTCGATACCACATCAGTATCTGAAGTATCGATACTTTAGTATCGATCCGCCCATCCCTATTAGAAACCCTTGCGTTTTCCCTCTTCGTCCTTACAACGCACCATCAGTGCGTTTGCAGCGTTAACTCTAGTGTGTAGACGCCCTCCATTAAACAGTCCGTCACGTCGCAGCATGTCAAAAGCAAATAGATCCCATTATAATCAATGAAACAGTCCACTGCGGAGCAAACGGACGCCCCGTTCTATTGCAAACGTGCTGCAGAGCTACTCCTGCCAATTTATCACCGTCCGTCTGAAAAATGATTTTACTTAACAAATATAATACGTTTTAATCTATTTTGTTTGTTGATATTTAAATAATTTCTGACTGCTATATTAAGCCAGCTCGTGATGTTTCTAGTCTCTGGTCTACTTTTAAAATAACATGTTGTGTCTAACCACATGTTTACGCAGCTTTAGCAACAATTACATTACAATAAGATTTAGTTAAATGTTTATACCAGTTAATTTCCGTTTAAAATAAAGGTCATTTTCCCTGTCTAACATTTGCTGAAGTTTACTGGAGCTCACAGCTGATTGCTCGTCATTTTGAATGTTCACTTCGCTTTTGACGCGACGCCACGCGCCGCTCGCCTACAGTTTATCCAGCGTGTTTGAATAAATGGAACTCAGTTCTAAGAGTTCTAACGGAAACTTATATGCGCCTCCGAAGTGCATGACGAAGGATAGATCAGCACAAAGATGACGTGGATCGTGTCACGAAACTAAAGAACAAAACGATCAACCTCTGGACATACCTCTTCCAAATCTCTTTTTGGAATCTATAGATAAAGGGAAATAAGGAACTATTCCCACACTATAAATCAACTATATACTGCTTACGTATATATTAACATTTGGTAGCAACATAATAAAATAGGCAATATTTTAAAATAATTTTCTATTTAAAAAATAAATAAATAAATAAAATATATATATATATATATATATATATATATATATATATATATATATATATATATATATATATATACACACACACTTTTAGCCTATATATATTTAAACATCTTCAGCAAGCTAGCTTGTCTAACTCACCTGCTATATACCAGGGGGCGTGTCTTAGTCTGCTGTGCCAGCCTACGTCATTATTATCGCCCCGTTTAAACAACCTAAACCAACTGATAACTCAAAAGAGGGCAGAGCAAAGCCACATCTCACTTGGAGATCTAGATCATCTTTTCTTTTCTTTTTTCATACGTATTGTATTTACTCTTTCAAAATAACTGAAGAACTATTTGAACATCTGAAGATGAATTTACCACTCAAGAGGCTTTTGATTTTTTGCTTAGTGGCTGTTGCAGAAGAAAGTGAGTGTTTCTTTCGTCTATTATCAATGCTAGAATTGAGAGTCTTGGAAGGAATGTTGTATTTAGCCAATAACCATACAAAAACTCGTTTAGATTCTTTTCTATGGACATCATTTTCTTGATAATTAAATCGTGATTTTAGATGTCAAATCTGCTAACGTTTATTTATTTATTTATTTTTAGCAGAATCATTATTAATAATTATTAATTATTTTCTATGTTAACAATGAATATCAGTTAAGGGATTTAGAAGAACATTTCAGTGATAAGCTTTAGTTTATTAAACATTAACCTCTGAGCAGTTCTCAGTGTGCTGACACTTAGAAAATCAGTTGTGTGTGCTATCACCACTGAGTTTCTTTGATGTTTTTTTTTTTAATTTTCTGCATTGTGTCTTTATTTTTAAAGAATACTCAGACATATATTAGTAGAAGTAGAATTGTCAACTTTTGCCATTATGAAATAATTTATATAGTTCTAAATCAATTAAGGACTTTCCTGTCTTGGCCTTTTCCTTTGTATTATTATGTATAAAGAAGAACACTGGGGGTTTCTGTTATTTATCTGTAGATAGGCAGCCCAACTTGGTAAGCCATTTATTTGAGTTTTCGGTGAGGGTGTGCCTTGAAAATCTAAAGCTTAACTTTACTCTTACAAAACTACACAGGGTGTGTTTTCCCTCATTCTTTCTAAATGGTCCAACTAAATGTGCAAATCAAGGTTTCATTTTAATTCTCTTGGTTTTAATTGAAGCTTGCCTTGAACAGAGATAATCCACAAAAGCATTTTGATGTTTCCTCTGGACAGAAATATCTGAGCACTGATTAAATTTTTTTCCTCCTTTACTACAGCAATTGACTATAATATAATCATTGTAGAGAAATTTGCTGACAGTTTCCTACTTTATTTTTTTCTTTATTTCTTTTTATTATCATTTTTTATTAATTATCAATTATCAGTACATATCCAACAATTCTCAGACACTATATTCCCACTACATCCCAGCCCCAGTGGCGTATCCAGGACATTTTTACTGGGGTGGCCAAGATGTGGCACAGACCTAGTGTGGGGTGGCGATACCGGGAGAACCTTTATGAGTGGCACATGATCAAAATGTGTAAATATCGCATTGCTTTGCTTCAACATCTACACATGTAGAATAAATGAATTCTTAAACTCATGTTAGCATTCACTGAATTGTTTGTATTCAGTATCAGACTGTTGTTTTGACATTTGACGACAGTTTTCTATTTCTGTTCTATTTCAACCTATTACAGTTTCTGGGAATCTCTGGTTATTTTTAAATCAGTAATTGTTTAGGAAAAGTCAGTCACATTTTTAAGAGCTATTCTCATTGTAGAGAATTAATCTGCGTATAACATCAGGTATAGTGTATAATCATATAAAGATACAAGTACAGGTTGAGGCGCAATTCAATCAATCATTCAATCAATTATTCATTCATTTATTAGCTATAACTGCACTGTCCAGCAGAAATATTGTTAAATTGGGTACGAGGACTTATAGGTGTCTGTCTGGAAACCCCAAAATTGCAGATTGAGCTCTGAATACAGTAAAAAACAAAACTCTATTTACAGTGTCTACTCAGGTTTATTTTCCACATGTTCTGATAGCTTCAATTACTTTGAATATTACCAAATAAAATAGTTAGTCAAATCATTTGCGGCATTTAAGTGCAATTTGCTCTGCCTCTGCATATTTAAAATGTCAAATAAGGTATAAAAACTTTGAAGATTTTATTGGTCTGACTGACCAATAATACACATAAAGAGCTCATAAATAACTAATGTAAAGATTTAAAGTACAGTCACAGCACAAACCCTTCCATTTCACACACAGGTTAGCCATATATATAACTTTAGCTATTGAACATATACATCTGTAAAACGCTTTACACACCTCCGTCATTAAATCAGAAAACATGGCATTTCATATTTCATGTCAATATAAAGATAACATGCTAAATGTGGTGTAGGGTCTAGCTTACTCTTTAACCTAGCTACTGTAACAATGAAAAAATATTTTCACATTCACATGGAAATTCAGGATAAATTAAACGTTGGATTAGATGAACATACCTCTCAAATAACAGCTTTCTTTTTGACCACAAATCGACGTCATCAACTCATTGGAAGTTGGAGGTGGACGCTAGCTCATGTCAGCTTCGTGCTTCTGACCGACCGTTATACTCCAGACCTGGCGCCCGCTGCCCGTGACCTGCGGCACCTGCCTGGCCACCCACGGCCTGCCCCTCCCCCCACTGATCAAAGATCAGCTCACACAGCTTCAGTCCCACCACTACTATAATGGTCAGAAATATAAAACTGACCCTGGGTCAGTGTGGCTCTAAATCAACAAATGACTTGAGATGTCATCTTTGATTGACAGGTGTTTCTATTGGTTCTTTGTTCTTGTGTTGATGAACATGATGAACTACCAATCAGTTCTGGGGTGGCCACAGGGTGGCCAATGAGATTTCAGGGGTGGCCCAGGCCACCACAGGCCACCCCCTAAAATCGCCACTGCGCAGCCCACTACCCATCCCTCTGCACAAATTGCTCATACAAAAAAATAAACTAAATACAACTTCAAATAAATGAAAGCTTTCTATAATAAGATAACAATAAATAAATAAATAAATTAACAATAATAATATGAATAAAAAAAGCTCAAATGCTATGCAGTTTCATTCCTTGAGATAACAGACAGCAATGGCCACTGCTTAACAGAAGACTTTTAAGACCATCTACATATGAGAATGCACAGCTCCATTTGATCCAAATCAAATGAGAAGCTTCTAATTGTGTATTTTATTTTCTTCAAGCTCAAAAACATCATAAGGTCATTGAGCCATAAGGATGTTTTAGGTGGGTACTAAGAAGTTTTTCAGTCCAATAAAATGCTTCGTCTAGCTAATAAGGAAGCAAAGACAATTTCATCTTTATATATACGTTGCTTAGGTTCAGTGCATTCAACGACTCCAAAAAATAGCTGTTAATGCAATACTGTTAATATAATACTAAATTCTTAAAGGGATAGTTCACACAAAAATTAAAATGTAGTCATTGTTTACTCACACCTGTGTTGTTATAGCCCTATATGACTTTCTTTCTTTTTCTAATCACAAAGGGAGAAATTGTAATGTCATACAATGGCAGTTTATGGTGACCACCTCTTCAAGCTTCAAAAGAACATAAAAGTATAATTCAGAAGTCTAATAAATTATTCCATGAGGCTCATGACTGTTATGAGACCATACAATAAGGTTTTGTGAGAAACAATCCGAAATCGAATGTATTATTTAGTGAAAAGTTTGTCCGACCGTTGATCCTGTGCACGTTCATGATAGGGCATGAAAGCAACAGTTCATGCAGCCCCCTTATGACATTGGGCCATTCAAGCGAAAACTCATTTTGTTTATCTAAAAACAGGTCTGCCACAGCGATAGTGACAACAGAACACAACACAGCTGCACACAAAACAGAGAACAGAACTTACTAAACATGTCTGAAGAGTTTGTAGTCGAGAAATTACTTCATTTTTATGCCCAGCCTTATTTTTTGAAAGTTTTTGGACCGGTGGCAGTTCACAGTGGACAGTGCTGAAAATAGAAATCAAGCGATCAATAGAATGTACCGTCGCTTGTCAGGGCTAGTTAGGACAAAAACTCTGGTTAACATAGACTAACATCGCATGTCGTTTGCCATCAGGTTAGGACATGGTGTGACTATGGCTGCCTGTTGCCTCCTCTATGTTTCTGTTTGATTTCTGAGTACTTCGTTCAAAAAAATAAGGCTGGGTGAACTATTTCTTTAAGTGTGGCAAATATTGTGGTCCAGTAGTATTTGAGTACAGGACATGCCCAAAACATACGAGTTAGGTAAGCAGCAGCTCTGTGACATCTACTGCAGGTCTCATTTACATCAGAATACATTTGGGAAAGTCTAACTTTAGATAGATGAACACGGTTCAGTACTTAATTTGCACCACTCCCAAACAAGCACAAGATGAGCTAGCATTTACCCAGTTCGCAGCATTTTCCCATACGTGGTCTGTTATACTGTCCCTCAACTCCTTTTCCCAATTTGCCCTTATTTTGGTTAATGACACTTCTTTGCATTTTTTTTATTTTTATGGTTTACATAATCCACGATATAAGCCTTTTCAATGCAGGAGCTATTCATAAAATAATATCTACTCCTGAGAGTGGTGGCATATTGGGGAAGTTTGAACAACTGTTACGAATGAATTGGTGAACTTGAAAATAACTAAATAAACTAGAGCTAGGTAAATTACATTTTCTGGAGAGATCAGAAAATGATGCAAACACTCTATATAAAAGTGTTTACGTTTAGTGAGTCTCAGCTTTTGCCAGTTAATGAAATTACCAGGCAGGGGTGGACTGGGAAGAGAAATTGGCCCTGTCCGCCACTATCCCCAAGTACTTAACCAGAATTGTTTATCCTAAATGGAAATTCTTTTAGAGGAAGTAGGAGAGCTGATATGCTGAGATACAATCACTTTTAGCCAAGTTTAACCTATAACCAGAGAATGAGCCAAATCTTTGAAGTAGGTCCACAATTACTGGGGTGCATTGTATTGGACTGGAAACATAAAGAAGAAGATCATCTGCGTAAAGTGACAATTTGTGTTCAGTATCCCAGCGGTTTATGCACTGTATTTCTGTAGACATTTTAAGTACAGCTGAGAGAGATTCTATTGCAAGGGTAAATAATAGTGGACTCAATGGGCAACCTTGTCTTGTTCCTCGAGTTAACGTAAAGTATTGAGAGCGACATCTATTTTTTGTAACTGATGCTTCTGGAGAAGAATATAACAACATAATCCATTTAATAAAATGAGACACAAAACCCAATATTTTCAGTGTTTCAAACAAATAGTACCACTCCATATTGTCAAATGTCTTCTCAGTGTCCAAGGAAATAACAACCTCAGGAACATCATTAGATCACTCCAAGAAGGCGATGGATATTAGAGAAAGAGTGGCGACCCTGCATGAATCCTGTTTGGTTAGGGGATATTAAATCCATTATAATACTCTCCAGCCGAGATGAAAGTACTTTAGCTAGTATTTTTGCATCGACATTTAAAAGAGATATTGGGTGGTTAGAGCCAAATTCTGTTATATCCTTCACTGGTTTAGGTTTCAAACTAATGGTGGCCTCTGTTAAGGTTCCAAGGTCTAGTGACTCCTTTTACATTTCAGGTAGAGCTAAGTTAGATGTATACTTAGAGGTGACACTGATGAATCTAATTCTGAATAAAAATATATTAAAAAATGTTATTAATTTGCATAGAGTCATTGATAAACTCCTGCTAACTATTTTGAAATTTAGATATAAGCTGTGATGAAGATCTACATTTCAATTAATGGGCCAAAATCTCCTTTTTTCAGTGTTCATAAACCGTGGTATGTGTATGAAGCAGTTGTATTTCTGCCTTTCTTTGTTGAAAGCAAGTTGAGCTTTGCTTGAAGGCTCAGTCTCTTCTTATATACAGGTGCATCTCAATAAATTAGAATGTCGTGGAAAAGTTCATTTATTTCAGTAATTCAACTCAAATTGTGAAACTTGTGTATTAAATAAATTCAATGCACACAGACTGAAGTAGTTTAAGTCTTTGGTTCTTTTAATTGTGATGATTTTGGCTCACATTTAACAAAAACCCACCAATTCACTATCTCAAAAAATTAGAATACATCATAAGACCAATAAAAAAAAAATGTTTTAGTGAATTTTTGGCCTTCTGGAAAGTATGTTCATTTACTGTATATGTACTCAATACTTGGTAGGGGCTCCTTTTGCTTTAATTACTGCCTCAATTCGGCGTGGCATGGAGGTGATCAGTTTGTGGCACTGCTGAGGTGGTATGGAAGCCCAGGTTTCTTTGACAGTGGTCTTCAGCTCATCTGCATTTTTTGGTCTCTTGTTTCTCATTTTCCTCTTGACAATACCCCATAGATTCTCTATGGGGTTCAGGTCTGGTGAGTTTGCTGGCCAGTCAAGCACACCAACACCATGGTCATTTAACCAACTTTTGGTGCTTTTGGCAGTGTGGGCAGGTGCCAAATCCTGCTGGAAAATGAAATCAGCATCTTTAAAAAGCTGGTCAGCAGAAGGAAGCATGAAGTGCTCCAAAATTTCTTGGTAAACGGGTGCAGTGACTTTGGTTTTCAAAAAACACAATGGACCAACACCAGCAGATGACATTGCACCCCAAATCATCACAGACTGTGGAAACTTAACACTGGACTTCAAGCAACTTGGGCTATGAGCTTCTTCACCCTTCCTCCAGACTCTAGGACCTTGGTTTCCAAATGAAATACAAAACTTGCTCTCATCTGAAAAGAGGACTTTGGAACACTGGGCAACAGTCCAGTTCTTCTTCTCCTTAGCCCAGGTAACACGCCTCTGACGTTGTCTGTAGTTCAGGAGTGGCTTAACAAGAGGAATACGACAACTGTAGCCAAATTCCTTGACATGTCTGTGTGTGGTGGCTCTTGATGCCTTGACCCCAGCCTCAGTCCATTCCTTGTGAAGTTCACCCAAATTCTTGAATCGATTTTGCTTGACAATCATAAGGCTGCGGTTCTCTCGGTTGGTTGTGCATCTTTTTCTTCCACACTTTTTCCTTCCACTCAACTTTCTGTTAACATGCTTGGATACAGCACTCTGTGAACAGCCAGCTTCTTTGGCAATGAATGTTTGTGGCTTACCCTCCTTGTGAAGAGTGTCAATGATTGTCTTCTGGACAACTGTCAGATCAGCAGTCTTCCCCATGATTGTGTAGCCTAGTGAACCAAACTGAGAGACCATTTTGAAGGCTCAGGAAACCTTTGCAGGTGTTTTGAGTTGATTAGCTGATTGGCATGTCACCATATTCTAATTTTTTGAGATAGTGAATTGGTGGGTTTTTGTTAAATGTGAGCCAAAATCATCACAATTAAAAGAACCAAAGACTTAAACTACTTCAGTCTGTGTGCATTGAATTTATTTAATACACGAGTTTCACAATTTGAGTTGAATTACTGAAATAAATGAACTTTTCCATGACACTCTAATTTATTGAGATGCACCTGTAATTCTGGCATGGGGTATATAGAGTTCTTCTTATCTAACTTGTTTTATAGCTGATATAAGTGTTCACTCTTCTTCTTTTCTTAACTTTTCTAACTGTGAAGAGTAGGATATAAATTTCCCTCTTATAACAGCTTTTAATGTTCCCAAAACCAAATATGGGGATATCAAGGGAGTTGTATTTATTTCAAGAAAAGTGTCAATTGCCTTTGCTAAATTTGAAAACAAAAATAAAATATCTTTATCTACAAGCAGCAATGTGTTTAACCTCCAGGAAGTAAGTCCATTATATGTAGTGGCAAAATAGAGGACCAGTAATACAGGTGCATGGTCAGATTCTACTATTGTAGAATATTCAAGTTCTCTGGCTGAAGGGATAATGGATTTGTCTATAAAAATAATCTATTCTGGAATATGTATGATGAAAAAACATTTTGTTTGTTGTATTGTTTAGAGGTAGGAAAGAGAAAGCGCCAGTGGTCTACAAAGCCCATATGATTCATAAAAACAGATAGAGCTGTAGCCATCTTAGATGGATTATTAGAACGACCAAGATTTGGATTAATTGCACAGTTAAAATCCCCTGATAGTATTAGATATTGTTAGTTTATAATAGGTATAGATGCATTAAGCTTTTGTACAAAATGTGGATCTTATTTGTTTGGAGTATATATACTCGTGATTACAACACGTGTATGATAATGAGTGCCAGAAACTATGACAAAACGACCAAATGTATCTGGAATAATATCAGTAGCAGTAAATTGTATGATTTGTGAATTAAAATAGCAGTTCTTTTAGTTTTTGCACTGAAATTTGAGTGAATACATGTCTTACACAGGGTTTCTTATGTCTAAAATGATCTGTAATAGTTAAGTGTGTCTCTTGTAAAAGAGCAATATCTGTGTTGAGACATTTAAGGTGTGAAAATATTTTAGCCATTTTCACTGGTCCATTAACTTTTAAATTCCAGGAGGTTAATCAGATGGTATACTCATTACTGTTTGTTCTATTATCTTGTATACTGTACATATTCAATTGAAGTTTTTTTAATGCATAAATACATTGATAATCAATATAAATACTGCTCTTTAACATATGAAATGACAGCTTCCCTTTAAGCACTGATATATAGAAAGTAACAAATAACAAAAACACATAAAACAAATAGCATGAACCATATCAAGTACTGTTAAACTCTTTACATTTCCAAGTTCCCAATAAAGAATGCCATATTTTGTTTCACAGTTTCTTCTTTATTTGCCTCCTCAACCAGGACATGCAGCAGAATATGAATTCCGACACATATCTCCTGTTTGTACATCCTATCATTAATACATGGAGAAATTTGAATGTTTAACTCAAACCAGTAATTCTTGTACTGTCTCACGCTTAAGTTGAAAACTCAGTTTATAATAGCTTATTTTCATATACTCAGACCTATAAAGTCCATGTGGCTGTCAAGACGGCGAGTATCCATCTCCCTCATACAGTCCGATGCAATTGTATTTCATAAGAAAAAGTATATAATGAGAGAGAAAAAAGATATATTAATAAGAGTAAGTAAAATTAAATGCTGCATGTTTGATCTTATATTCACTCGGAAGTCTGCTGATTAGGAGACCTGATTAGGAGAATCTGCTCACTCGGTGGATTCAGAGGGTCCCGCTACATTCATAACTTGTCGCTCATAGAATGCCTGTACTTCTGATGGATTATCAAATGTGATTTCATTTTGAAAAGATATTCGAAGCTGGGCTTGATATAGAATCCTGAATTTGACCTCTATTTTTTGTAATGCTTTGACATCTTTTAAGGCTATACGAGAAAAACCATGGCATGCCATTTCATACGTCTAAATCATATTTGTGAGAGGGAGATAATAGTAAGGGGTGTAACAATGCACTTGTAAGAATGAGTGGGCTGTCCTGTTTTTATGAGTCTCTGATGAAACCTGTCTGTTTATCCACAGTGCTAACATTTTAGAACCCCCTATTACTTTTTTTTTTTTTGGACAATGTTAGACAAGTGATATATGGCCCCTTTTTCACTTACAGAATATTGCCTTTTCATTATGTCTATTTTAAGAGAATAACATATAAAACAATGTCCGCGATATATGGAATGTGTGGTCCTTCCCAGCTTATGTTGAGGTTTTCTGGCAAAAATCCACCAGGAAACACACTATTAACTTAAAGCCTACTTTGCAGTAGAGTCTATGGTGATAAAAAGGATGGAGTTTTGCTTAAAAGAAACAATCTGCTGCAGATTGTTCTTCTGGTATACAACTAAATATATTATATAATGTTTAAAAATATGATATGATGGTTAAATGTGTTGTATTTTCTTCGTTAACAGTCAATATCAGTTAAGGGATTTAGAAGAACATTTCAGTGATAAGCTTTAGTTTATTAAACATTAACCTCTGAGCAGTTCTCAGTGTGCTGACACTTAGAAAATCAGTTGTGTGTGCTATCACCACTGAGTTTCTTAACATATAAACAACAAAGTAACATATTAAAGTCCCTATTTTAATGGTGGTAAACTTTCATATACACATCTTCCCTTTTGAAATTCGTCATTTCATTAAAAAAAAGTTTTAAAGCCAATACAGCTTTCAGGAAGCCATCAAGGGTCTGCATTAAGTGCTTTTTTGTATATTTTGAGTACAGTAAATGATGATGATACATTGCATTTATTAAAAAATAAATGTATTTATAGTGTTGTATCTATTTATACATTTAAAGGTGTGGAAAAACATATATTAGTATATTTTTGGATTGTGTTATTTTGGCAAGTTATATTCTATTCTTGATTAACTGAGTGTGGTAGTTAACCTTGTGCTGTTATCTTCATCCCGCAGTACTTGAGTAACTTTTATTGCTTTCAAAGTCCTTAACATTTTACCATTTTTCTTTTTTTTTGCTTTATGGGCTTTTCAATTATTATTGCTTACTGATATGACTAGATATGGCATGCTAATTGCCTCAGACTCTAGAATTTACTGGACTTAAATATGCTTGATTGCAAAGCAGTTTTTTCATGAAGCACACCACCATCCTTAGATTTAAATTCCTCCAACATTTTTGTTATCCTGCATAGCCACCTATACACAGGGTTAGGAGGGTTACTTTTGAAATGTATTCCACTACAGATTACAGAATACATGCTGAAAAATGTAATTTGTAACATATTCCATTAGATTACTCAAGGTCAGTAACGTATTATAAATACTTTGGATTACTTCTTCAGCACTGGTAGATTTTTTCACTTGTTTTGACTATAAAAACTCTGCCAGTACAGTAAGACAAAAAAGACATTCTCTGAAAAACCTAAATATCTTATGCAGTGTTGTTTCTAAAACAAGATAAATCAAATTGATCTTGTTTTAAGGATTTTTAGATATTTTTACGGGAAAACAATACAAAAATTATTATCAAGAATAGGATTTTTGCACTAATATCAAAGGTTTTACATTTTAGCATTTTAGCTTAGCGTAAAGCTGACAATTTACACAAGGTTTATTTCTATTTCTTCTGCTCCAAACTTACTTCAAAATTACTTCTGTTTCTGCTTGTATGAATGTAACACATTATAAGAAAGTGTTTCACCGCTGTTCAAATGCACTTTGGATCGCATCATTATATGTATAAATGTTTTCCATCTGAAAGGACTAAATATTAAATGAAACAAATGACAATAAAATGCAAAGTAATCTCTTCAGTAATCAAAATACTTTTTGAATGTAACTGCATTCTAATTACCAATGATTTAAATTGTAACTGTAGTGGAATACAGTTACTTATATTTTGTATTTTAAATACGTAATCCCGTTACATGTATTTCGTTACTCCCCAACCCTGCCTATACACATTACACCTATTATTGTCTTAATTTGGTCTTTTAACATGCCATACTCAGCAGACATTTGTATCTGAAGCAACTGACAGTAATAGCGTAATTGGCAGCAAGATTCGTAAAGCAACCTCGGGCTGGCTGCCTTATATAATTGTTAAATCAGCTACAGCATCCCTGTTGTTTCTGTCAATAGCTGATCATGTTCTTGTGGGTTCCACTTCTTTTCGACTAATCTCTGTTTTTCAATGGAAAGATTAGGATGGTGAGAAATTTAGAATGAGCCTAAACAAAAGACAAAATGTGTACTGTGAAGAAAAATAAGAGAAAACAAAGATGTGTTGTTTGATATTTTTGTCTGGATTTGGCAGTGGGTGTAGTGAGAATTTTACCAGCTGTGTGAGTGATAGAATAGTACAGCTGAATGCTTATTTGAGACATATGTTTTGCAACCCAGGTGACATACTTGCAGCTCACCTTCAAATGTCTTGTGCCACATATTCTTCTAACTGCAATAGTTTTCTTTTTGACAATAGTTTTGAATTAAGATAGATACTTATGTATTGTTTGATCTATTGCTTGGACAGTGCTTGGTATGACGACAGCTGCTGATACCCCTGAATCCGCCACGACTGTCACTCCACCTGCTCCCACCACAACTGTCACTCCACCTGCTCCCACCACGACTGTCACTCCACCTGCTCCCACCACAACTGTCACTCCACCTGCTCCCACCACGACTGTCACTCCACCTGCTCCCACCACAACTGTCACTCCACCTGCTCCCACCACGACCGTCACTCCACCTGCTCCCACCACGAATGTCCCTCCACCAGGTCCCACCATGACTGTCGCTCCATCTGGTTCCACCACGACCGTAACTCCACCTGCTCCATCCACGACTGTTACTCCACCTGCTCCAACCACGACCGTTACTCCACCTGCTCCCACCACAACAGTCACTCCACCTGCTCCCACCACGACCGTCACTCCACCTGCTCCCACCACGACCGTCACTCCACCTGCTCCAACCACGACCGTTACTCCACCTGCTCCCACCACAACAGTCACTCCACCTGCTCCCACCACGACCGTCACTCCACCTGCTCCCACCACAACTGTCGCTCCACCAGGTCCCACCACGACTGTTGCTCCACCAGGTCCCACCACGACCGTCGCTCCACCAGGTCCCAGCACGACTGTTGCTCTATCTGGTCCCACCACGACCGTTACTCCACCTGCTCCAACCACGACCGTTACTCCACCTGCTCCAACCACGACCGTTACTCCACCTGCTCCCACCACGACTGTCGCTCCACCTGCTCCCACCACAACTGTCGCTCCACCTGCTCCCACCACGACTGTCGCTCCACCAGGTCCCACCACGACTGTTGCTCCATCTGGTCCCACCACAACTGTCGCTCCACCTGGTCCTACCATGACTGTTGCTCCATCTGGTACTACACCTGGGACACTCACCATCACAACTGAGGCCACCACAACCACTACCACACAAGGTACTCCCACCTCCATGGTCAGAAACTCCTGCAGCAGGCCAAAGGCTACATAGTCATTTTTAATAATAATTTACAGAAAAAGTAGTGAAGAACTATTTTACACTTATGGAGTTAAGAACAGGATTATAGCAACTAGATGTAGGCCTGCACAAACACTGTAGAAAGAAAAGCTTTCCACTAGCTTGCTTGTATATCTAAATCTTTTCCACTTTATATTTTGTAACATTGTTTAAATTTTGGAACTTTCTCTGATTTACTTACTTGTTCATTTCTGAATTTGACTATAATTGAACTCTAATCTTAAAATTTCAAACTACCTTTAATGAAGATCCTGTACTTGGCCCCTCAGTTTTCAGATTAGAAGTAATCCTCATAAAATAACCATATTTATTTATTTATTAACAAGGTCCCTGTTCCTCAAGTCCTTGTATCGGAGACAGTATCTGTCATGAACGTCATGGTGGCTTCTTTGTTTGCATCTGCCGGACTGGGCTGGTTTACGACAACGTAAGAGGCTGTTCTCAAGGTATGACTGGTCCACATCTGAGTCATCATTCATCAGTGCAGAAGTATGAAACCCTGTGACTACAGTAATATGCCTAAATCAAGCATAAAGCAGTGTGGTGGGTAGCAATTAAGCTTAGTTATTCAAGAACTTGGGGCCTCATTTAAGACATTTGTAAAATGATCTTAAATGTGAACATACAACAATTTCATAAATGTTCCTATGAATGATTTATAAAACATCTAAATGTATCCCACATTATAAATTGCAATTCATTTAAAAAATATGCACACATGAACGAGTGCATGATCTACAGAACAGCAAACACAAATATTCTAATTTGATGACAGAGAATACAATAAAAGCATATGCGCAGGTATTCATTTCTTCATTAATAATTCATTCATTCATTCATTCATATATAATGTTCTTGTGTGGCCGGTTGGCAAGATTTTCTAAAAAAGTGAGTGCAGCTACCGCTGTCTGCTCATATAATGCAGCATATTCAGCAACTCATCATCAGTTGTTCATTTTCATTATCAAAAATAAATCCATTCTTCAACCAATGTCCATATTCTTGCTAAACTAGTTCCAAAAAGAGGTTAACATGCTCTTTTACATATAATGAAATATGCATAGTTTACATCAGCATTTCTCAACTGGAGTGTCATCTTGCAAGATCAGGGGTGCAGTGTAAAAATCCTTCAAACATTTCTAAAATTCAAAAATGCATAAAAACATTCTAAAAAATGTTTAACTCTCTCACGCACAGCATTCCGCAGCTCATTGGATGCTTGACGAGCGCGTAGTAAGCCAAAGAAGTGAGTTGCTATACCGTGACTCTGCAAGCGAGTGGTGTGATGATACAACTCCTGTTTATAACCAATGAAACTGTCTACACTGCAAGCGCACGACACTGGAGCAGTCTAGTTTTGTCTCATCACATCATGGTGCTCGCTCATATTACAGCACCTTTGACAACAAAGGCAGAAATAGCAAAAGTGCTTTGTGTATAATGCTACCAGAATGCAGCAGGGTGAAGAGTAACCCTTAAAACAATACTTCATCATCCTGTTAAACACCTGGTATATTTCTCATCTCATTTCTCATCTTCTGCCTTGTGATCATTTTTAATAATAAGCAGGCCTGTGTACCAATTTATATAATATAAATACTTTAATATTAATAATATAATTTTCAAAATATAATCTTATTAACTATCTTTAATATACATACTATTATTTATTTTCAATAAACATAAACTAATTTAGCAGCGAGGTCCCCTCTTTCAGGATTTCATCTGTTGATTTTCAGTGCATTCTGTCAACTTTAAACTTGAGGGCATTGACTTATTAAAAGGGATACCACTGAACTCTTAAAGGTTATTCACCTTATGTGCCAAAGAAACTAGTGCTAAGCCATCTTGAAATTTTTTTTTGGGAACTTCTGTTCAAGCGGTTGCTATATAGATATCTATGGTGTTGATGTCAAAGTGTAATTAGCTAGCGGAGTGGATTTATAGGTTATTGCCAAAAATGATCATGAGTATTTTAAAATGTTGTTGGATTTCATAACAACTGGAAGCAGAGGGGGGAGATTTTAATACAAGTGTACTTCATTAATAAATCCACAAGATCTTACCGTCACGTTGTGAACATACTGATATGCCTCTGTGCTCATGAAAATCTAAGAGACAACACAAAGTCATTAAAATATCTCTGTACGAAACTTCTGGTCATCTTCTCAAGTAATTTACCTATTGTGTTAAGGCGGTGTTAAATACAGTGAATAGTTGACCTCAGATTCAAAATTCTGTCATCACTTACTCACCTTCATGTTTTTACAAACCCATATGACTTCCTGTCATCTGTGGAACTCATAATGAGATGTTAAGCAAAGTGTTAGTCTCAGTCACCATTCACTTATATTGTATGGAAAGAAAATTATTTAATTATTATATAAACATATTATTATAAAAACATTCAGCCTAACATGTCCTCTTGTGTTCCATAGAAGAGAGAAATTTTTATGTGCTTGGAACAATATATGGTTGAGTAATCATGACAGAATCCGTCATCTAAGGGGGGAGCGGAGTGCCACAAGATTTTGTAACTTCTCGAAGGGTGCAGTGACTGAAAAATGGTTGGTAAACATTGGTCTACACAGCAATCGTGTTTTGTATAAACTACATGAGCGTTCTTTTCCCACTGTTCTCTTCTGCTCGCTCCTGCCATTGATTACGTTGCTTTTTAATCAAATCATTCGTTTTTATTTATGTCCTCAACAACAACAGACAAGAGGCTGAAGGATGAATTGATAAAAAAATAAAAATTTAGGAGAGCTTTAAATATGAGATGTTTACGGTGCTTTATAACCATCTGTATATTGATTTAGCTATGTCTAAGTACATCTATCCTCCTCACTCCAAAAATGGGCTTGACATATTGCATACAGTAATACCGTATCTTACACTTGCCTTGTACACGTAAACATGCTCACTCATTTATTAATAAATTCAGTCAGTCACTGACTCAAATTTGCATCACTACAAATAAAAACATAAATCAAGTCAGTGCGCACTGGCCCACCGGAACGTAAGCACAAAAAACTTTCAAAAAGTTTGTTAGTTTCTGCCTTTATAAATCCTGATTTGTTCTTCGCTTTTGATGTAGGATCAAATCCATGGAATTTAGGATCAAACCTAATCATTCTTACATTTTAGAAATGAGGCCCTGATTAACAAATTAATCAGACTTCATCTGCTATCATGTGACCTGAAAATATAATTGAAAGAGCAACTTCCAGGGAAATGATTGACTATTATACATATTAACAGAAAGTTTTAGGAATTTGAAAAGTAATAAATAAATAAATAAATAAATACATTATGACTTATATAATTTCTAGGTAACTAATCAAATGAGAATTTTTTTTTACATTGACCATGTTAAGTCCTTTGAACAAAAGATTTCCATTGAAGTGGTACAGTAATTGCTCTTTGGAACATTCTCAAATCATGCTGAATAACATGAATCATCAATATTTGCACAAACTTGTGGAGTCCATGATAGCTCCAGCGCCTGCTGCCATTAAAGCAAAAGGGGACATACCAAAAACTAAGAAATTCTGATATTCATTTACATTTTTTAATTAAACGTCTCACTCAAATTTTAATTCCGATATTATACTTTGCAACTAAAACAATTGTATATATATATATATATATATATATATATATATATATATATATATATATATATTTTTTTTTTTTTTTCAATTGCAGCAAAAGTCTTCCCTGGTTCTTTAACTTTGAAAGATGATTTTCAAATGGAAATGTTTGATGAAACGTCACAACTGTTTAGAGAAACAGCTGAAAGAATTCAAAATGAGGTCAGAGACTGAATTTCTTTTTTATCTGTTGAGGGATTCAATCCTAATGGGTCAATTTAGAGATAATCCAATTTTCCTGCTTTGCAAAAAAAAAAAAAAAAAAAAAAAAAGGTGATATAATTATTTGTTTGAAAGTACGAAATAGTTGATCTCAAATAGTTTTTCTTTCTATATTTTCAACCCAAATACAGCTGGCACAAGCTCTTAATGGTGATGGCTACATTAATTCCATCGTTTTGAAACTAAGGTGAGTACCACTTTTTATAAGTACAAGACTTTTGTTTTCTGTAAGTAACATTAAGCAGTAGAGGCATGATTCATGTGTCTTTTACCCCTTTGAATGTTGTTGCAAGTAATAATTTCCATTTACCATTAGTCTATGACTTGAAGTAAAAGTTTTGATTTGGCCGCTACAGTTAGCAGTGTCTTCTCACAGGTATTATTTCATATAAATTGCACCATGTATGTGTTTTTCATGATAATTTCCTTGTACCCACCATTACAGTGCTGGTAGTATAATTGCAGAAGTGCAGAATTTCTATGAACTTTCATCCAATGCCACAACGGATTCAGTTAAAGCCAAGATTGATGAAGCAATTGACAAAAAAGTCATTACAAATGCCGATTCATTTACTCGTATGTGCCTAAAGCTTTTTTTCACCTGTTTTACTGCAAGAATATTAAACAATTTAACCATTTCAAGCATAAGAAAGAAGCATAATAACTCACTATTGTAAATTTGATCATGCTCATTTCACAGAAGAAAATGTGTGTACTGCTTTCTGTGACAATACCACCACAGACTGTACGGGTGATGGTATTGCGACGTGCAGTTGCAAAGAAGGGTACATCAGATCCCAAATCACATCTCAGGCCTGCATTTGTGAGTGTCTTTAAGCATGTATCTTTGTTTCCTTCAGTTGCTCCTCACTGTTTTGTAAGCTGAAGTTCAAATCATTCAGGTTCTCATAATTGTATTATTTTGCTCCTCTCTCTTTACAGCTTGTCCCAGTGGGGAACAGGCAATTGATTCACAACGCTGTGAAACGTAGGCACTTGCATCAAGATTTTTTTTTTTTTACATCAATATGTGAAATAAATGTCTTACATTAAATATTTCAGGATTATTTCATGAAAAATGTCATAAGAATGTAGTGTGAAGTTTTTTAAAAAAAATATGTATTTGTACATAATGAATAGTGGCATAATTAGGATCATATTGTACTTTGATGGTTTTAGCACAGCATCACTAACAGGGGTTTTGTTTATTTAAGGTGTCCATTTGGCTTCTCTGGATTCAACTGCAATGATCGTAAGTCAGTGCTGATAACATACGTATAGTTTCCATCATCATTTTACTTTAAGGTGAGAGTGGCCGGGAACATTTACATTTCAGTCTGTGAATACAGTAATTCATATTCACTGCCATTACAGCATATCTTCTGGTCGTGGTCGTGGAGTCCTGTGTGTTGGGTGGATTTCTGATCATCTTTATGGTGTCCCTGATAGTTGTAAGCTGCAGGTAAGGTTTCAATGACAGCTTATTCATGTCAAATGAGAATCATTTACACAAACACTCTGCAGATACATGAAACACACATTTTTTTCTGTGTTTACATTTACCATTGCAGGAATCCAAAGGAAAAATCCTCATCCAAAGAAGAATTAAGTCCATATAAGGATATTGAAATGCGCAAACCTGCGGGAGTTCCCAGGATCCCCCGGGCAAACCCTACTGCCGGCTGGCAGCCTGCCAATCTGGAGACAACCAATAGTGGGAGCACTCAGGCACTGGTGACCAAAGATCACTCAGAGAACAAAGCAGTATGCACAAATTTATATTTTAAACAACATTCAGTTAACAGCCTCAAAGCCCCTAAGAGGACAGGGCAGGATTTTTTTTTTCTTCTAAAATAGATATGCGTTCCCTTGCGATAGTTTTGCGTTCCATCACAATAGTTATACAAATCATAATGTTGTGGTTATTTTGATTTTACTACAAATACAATGGTATTTGTAGTTATTTGTAGTAAATCTATAGTAACCACAAGATTAACCTTGGGTAATCTATAGTAAAACCATGGTTACTATGTGTATACTGTATACTGTATTGAAACCATGGTTTCTGCCAATAAAAAATTAAAAAAAGGTTACTTAACTTACTTTTCATAGTTACTACAAAAGTAAAACCGTGGTTCCCTATCTGTCACTCACTCGATGTTGTGTCGATGTAGTGACACTAGGGGTCACTCTTGGGAGCTCCAAACACCTCTGATCTTTTTTTTAAAAGGACAATGAGAATTGGCGAGTGTAATTTGCATGCTATAAAAGGAGCTGGTATGCAACCACTCATTCAGATTTTCTCTTCGGAGCCGAGCGGTTCTATTCATTGAGCTGCATTCATCTGCCGAGTTCATTCACCTCTCTCTGCTGGATCTTACAGCGCATTTCAGCGGCTTCTCCCCTCTGCATCTGTGGTTTGCAGAGAATGCCCTTGGGTGCTTCGGCAGAACATTTAAAAAGAGTATATTCTAATAGAGTATATTTTCTTTCTGAAAGAGTGGCACATACGGAACGTCTTTTTAAAGATGCGTCTTTTTAAAGATGCCTTTCCGTTTGTGTGTTATTCCTGGTTGCGGTCGTTTGATTCCAAAGCTCCCTTTGAGCCCTTGGAGTCAGCTGAGCTTAAGGCACTCTCTTTGAAGACTGCCCTCCTGACTGCGCTCACTTCCATCAAGAGGGTAGGGGACCTGCAGTCATTCTCTGTCAGCAAATCGTGCCTGGAGTTCGGTCTGGGTTACTCTCACGTGATCTTGAGACCCCGACCGGGCTATGTGCCCAAGGTTACCACGACCCCTTTTAGATCAGGTGGTGAACCTGCAAGCGCTGCCTCAGGAGGAGGCAGACCCAGCCTTGGCATTGCTGTGTCTGGTGCAAGCTTTACGCATCTATTTGGATTGCACGCAGAGCTTTAGAAGCTCAGAGCAGCTCTTTGTCTGCTTTGGTGGACAGCGGAAAGGAAGCGCTGTCTCCAAACAGAAGATCGCCCACTGGGTCATTGACGCCATCACAATGGCATATCAGGCTCAGGATATGCCACCCCCTGCGGGGTTAGGAGCCCACTCTACCAGGAGTGTGGTGGCCTCCTGGACCCTGACCAGTGGCACCTCTTTGGCAGACATCTGCAGAGCAGCAGGCTGGGCAGCACCCAACACCTTTGCATGGTTCTACAATCTCCGGGTTGAGCCGGTCTCATCCCGAGTATTGGCAGGCACGAGCAGGTAAGTTCCGGGACAACTGGCCGGGTGTACTGCTTGCATATAGCGCCTTTCCCCTCCCTTCAGGGGAAGATGTGTGCTCTTGACTCTCAGTAGTGTTCACAGACTGTGATCCCTGGATGACTATGCTCCTTAGCCCTGTGGCAGTTGAGTTTGTGGAGAAACTCGCTGCCACTCAGTAAGTGTGCTAATGAGGCCCTGTACTGAGGTAGGTGCTCTGCATGTGCTGGTTCCCCCGAAGTCAACCCCATGTGAATTTTCCGCAAAATCATTTCCCTGTCGGTAAACTGCATCCTCCTTGGGCAGGGGCCCCTCTGGCCCCGGTCACCATGCTTTGTAGAAACTCCTCCCCCTTTGGGTAGGACCTACCAAGGGACCTCTCCACATGACATACTTCCGACAAGGCTCGGTATTTCCACTCAAAATACACCTCCCCCCCTTTTTTGGGTGAGGTGTGGTCTCCGCGGTGTCTTCCCCTTGGGAGTGACACCCCCCCCAATGTAGACACATAGGGCTCCCAGTCAGTTAACAAATTCCACTCTTTTTGGGGAGAAAAGAGAAGGAAAAGAGGCCTCGGCTGGGCTAGCCTGTCCACCTATTCGTTTGGCAGTCAATTTGTTCCTGAAGGACTGTTCGACGCTCATAAAGAATGTTGGGGGAGGTTACGTGATGGCCTGGTGTGCTGGCTACGAGGCATACAGCAGTCTGCCCGTCACACACCGCCAGTTCACGTAACACAGTTCAGTTAGTTGTGGCGTTTTGTATAGGGACCCCCAGTGTCACTACATCGACACAACGTCGAGTGAGTGACAGATAGGGAACGTCATGGTTACTTTCGTAACCTCCATTCCCTGATGGAGGGAACGAGATGTTGTGTCCCTCTTGCCACAACGCTGAACTACCTGCTGAAATGGCCGGGACCTTATCTCGGCTCCTCAGCACAAAACCTGAATGAGTGGTTGCATACCAGCTCCTTTTATACCAGTATGTCCGGGGAGTGGCATGCAAATTCCATTCGCCAATTCTCATTGGCCTTTTAAAAAAAAGATCAGAGGTGTTTGGGGCTCCCAAGAGTGACTCCTAGTGTCACTACATTGACACAACGTCTCGTTCCCTCCATCAGGGAATGGAGGTTACGAAAGTAACATAAAATTTTCGTCCAAAAAATTAAATCAATAATAATAAAACAATCATGGTTACTACAGTGTTACTATAGAAAAAAACATGTTCCCTATCTGTCACTCACTCGATGTTGTGTCGATGTAGTGACACTAGGGGTCACTTTTGGGAGCCCGAAACACCTCTGTTCTTTGATAAAAGGCCAATGAAAATTGGCGAGTGGTATTTGAATACCACTCCCTGGACATACGGGTATAAAAGGAGCTGGTATGCAACCACTCATTCAGATTTTCTCTTCGGAGCCGAACGGTCGATGCTCACTGAGCTGAATTCCCACAACTGTTCATTCAAATCTGCTGGATCTGAAGGCGCATTTCAGTGGCTTCTCCCCCCTTGGCAACCGACCTCGCTCTCCAGGCGACTAAGGTCACAGTGTGGTCTCTCGGGCGGGCGATGTCCACCTTGATGGTCCAGGAGCACCACCTTTGGCTCAACCTGGTCGAGATGGGAGAGGCCGACAAGGCATGGTTCCTTGGCACCCCCTTTCCCAGGTTGGCCTGTTCGGCGACACCGTCGAGGACTTTACCCAGCAGTTCTCAGTGGTGAAGCAACAGATGGAGGCTATCCGGCACATCCTGCCCCGGCGCAGCTCAAGATCCCGCACCCCGTCTGCTCGTCGCCAAGGGCGTTCCCCTGCGGTGACTTCACCGGCTCTGCCACAGCCCACCGCCCACCGCAAGAAGCAGATGCCACCCATCTCACGGTCGGCTGCCAAGAACCCACGAAAGGCTTCGAAGCGCCCCTGAGACGGGCGACCCAAGGACGACAAAACACGCTGCTCTGGAGCTGGTAAGCAGACCACTCCATTCCCCGGTGGAGGGCCGGGAGGAGAATCTTTTGTTACCTTTGCATTTAATTGCGCCGCATGCCCAAGTGGCTGCGGTACCCAAGAGTTCAGCAAGAGTGGTTTCCTTGTTCCCTGGGTCACATATCCAGTGTGCACAGCCATCATCACGACCACCGTCCACCATTCCATTTTGGCAGGTTTGGCATTCCAGCGGCGGTCTCCCCGCCCCTGTGTGCCCAGCTGTGGCAAAAATCCGCCCCGATGTGACAGTCTCCACGGGTCACGAGGACAGGCCTCTTCCTCCCCTGTCCCAGGCTGTTCTGGGGGTGGTCACAAGGAGCCAGGTAAGTGCTTCGATGTCCCTGAACTCAGCACGGCCACGACATGGTGTGGCACCTCAGGCTTCACCCCGCCGCAAGGTCCCACCCACAGGTACGTCTGAGGAGATTGTCCCCTTGGTCCTCCTTGCCCGGAGTTTGGACGTGTGGCTTGCGCTTTCCAACCCGTCGCGATGTTTGGTCCGGACCGTCCGACTCGGCTACACGATTCAGTTCGCAAGGCGTCCGCCCAGGTTCAGCGGCATCCACTTCACCTCGGTGAAGGGAGAGAACACCGCTACCTTGCGCGCGGAGATCTCTACCCTCCTATGGAAGGATGCGATAGAGCCTGTCCCTCCGGCCAAGATAAAGAAAGGGTTTTACAGCCCCTACTTCACTGTACCGAAAAAAGGCGGTGGGTTGCAGCCAATCTTGGACCTGCGAGTACTGAACCAGGTTTTACACAGACTCCCATTCAAGATGCTGACGCAAAAACACATTCTAGCGAGTGTCCGGCATCAAGATTGGTTCGCGGTGGTAGATCTGAAGGACGCGTACTTCCACGTCTCGATTCTACCTCGACACAGACCTTTCCTGCAGTTTGCATTCGAGGGTCGGGCGTATCAGTACAAGGTCCTCCCTTTTGGCCTGTCCTTGTCCCCTCGTGTCTTCACCAAGGTCACAGAGGCAGCCCTTGCCCCACTAAGGGAAGTGGGCATTCACATCCTCAACTATCTCGATGATTGGCTAATCCTAGCTCACTTTCGGGATGTGTTGTGTGCACACAGGGACATGGTGCTCTTGCACCTCAGCCAACTAGGGCTTTGGGTCAACTGGGAAAAGTGCAAGCTCCTCCCGGTTCAGAGCATCTCTTTTCTCGGCTTGGAGTTGGACTCAGTCTCGTTGACGGCACGCCTCACGAATGAGCACGCACAGTCGGTGCTGACCTGTTTGAAGGCATTCAGACAGAAGACAGCGGTTCCACTGAAACTGTTTCAGAGGCTCCTGGGGCATTTGGCATCCTCAGTGGTGGCCACTCCGCTCGGGTTGATGCATATGAGACCGCTTCAGCACTGGCTCCAGACTCAAGTCCCGAGATGGGCATGGTGCCACGGGACACATTGCGTGGTCATCACGGCAGTCTGTCACCACCTCTTCAGCCCTTGGACCGACCTCACATTTCTACGGGCAGGCATTCCCCTAGAGCAGGTCTCCAGGCACATCGTGGTTATGACAGACGCTTCCAAAACAGGCTGGGGCACTGTATGCAATGGGCACGCAACCGTCAGCTCCTGGACGGGCCCGCTGCTACGTTGGCACATCAACTGCCTCGAGTTGCTGGCAATTCTGCTCGCCCTGCGGAGATTTCGGCCGTTGATCCAGGGCAAGCATGTGTTAGTTTGGACAGACAACATGACAACAGTAGCATATGTCAACCATCAAGGTGGTCTGTGCTCCCGCTGTATGTCACAACTCATCCGCCATCTCCTCCTCTGGAGCCCCTGCGCATCTCAAGTCGCTGCGACCTCAACACTGCAGCGGATGTGCTGTCAAGGTAGGTTACCCTCAGGGGAGAGTGGAGACTCCACTCTCAGGTGGTCCAGCTGATTTTCAGTCGATTCGGGCAGGCACAGGCCCACTGTCCACTCTGGTATGCCCTGACCGAGGCACCTCTCGGTATAGACACGCTGGCACACAGCTGACCCCCTGGACTTCGCAAATATGCGTTTCCCCCAGTGAGCCTACTTGCACAGACCCTGTGCAAGGTCAGGGAGGACAAGGAGCAGGTCGTCTTGGTAGCACCCTACTGGCCAACCCAGACATGGTTCTCGGAACTCACGCTCCTCGCGACAGCCCCCCCCTGGCAAATTCCCCTGAGGAAGGACCTTCTTTCTCAGGGATGGGGCACCATCTGGCACCCGTGACCAGACCTCGGGAATCTCCATGTCTGGCCCCTGGATGGGACGCGGAAGACTTAAGCGGCCTACCACCCGTGGTGGTAGACACGATTACTCAGGCTAGGGCCCCCTCTATGAGGCGCCTGTATGCTTAGGCGTCTGTTTGCTACGTGGTGTTCTTCCCGACGCGAAGACCCCCAGAGATGCGCAGTCGGATCGGTGCTATAGCGGCACACCATGACACAGTGGATGGTATGTCCTTGGGAAGCACGACCTGATCATCAGGTTCCTGAGAGGCTCCAGGAGGTTGAATCCCTTCAGACCATGCCTCATTCCCTCATGGGACCTCTCTGTAGTTCTTCAGGGTCTACGGGGAGCCCCCTTTGAGCCCTTGCAGTCAGCTGAGCTTAAGGCACTCTCTTTGAAGACTGCCCTCCTGACTGCGCTCACTTCCATCAAGAGGGTAGGAGAACTGCAAGCGTTCTCTGTCAGTGAAACGTGCCTGGAGTTCGGTCCGGGCTACTCTCACATGATCCTGAGACACCGACCGGGCTATGTGCCCAAGGTTCCCACGACTGGGCTAGCCTGTCTCTATCTTTCGCCAAAGGGCCGTTCGATGCAAATACCACTCACCAATTTTCATTGGCCTTTTATCAAAGACCAGAGGTGTTTTGGGCTCCCAAGAGTGACCCCTAGTGTCACTACATCGACACAACATCTCATTCCCTCCATCAGGGAACGGAGGTTACGCAAGTAACCAGGATGTTTTCCACCAAAAACTATGGTTACTACAGTCTACAGTACTGGAGGCACTTTATTATAAAGTTACATTTGTTAACATTAGCAAATGCATTAGGTGTCATTAACTAACAATGTATTTTTTATGGTATTTATTAATCTTTGTTAATGTTAGTTAATAAAAAAAATGTCATTGTTAATGTTAGTTCATGGTACAATAACTATAGTTTAACTATGGTATTTGCAAACAAAAAACTATTATACCCACAAAATTATGATTTTTAGTACCATAGTTTCATTTTCCTGTATTATCACTATAGTTTCATATCATGATTAAAATATGGTTACTGTAGTAAAACCATGGTAAATTTATTGCAAGGGAATGCAAATCTATAGCGAGGGCATGCAAAACTTATTGTAAGGGAACGCAAAACTATTGCAAGGGCATGCAAAACTTATTGCGAAGGAACGAAAAACTATTGCAAGGGGATGCAAAGCTTATTCCGAGGTCATGCAAAACTATTTCAGACAAACAATTCCCGGCCTGTCCTCTTGGGGGCTCCGTAGCGTTCTTTGGGTGGTCAAAGCGCACCATTCATTGCAACAGGCAAATAGTGCTGACTTTTGTGAATAAGGAAAAATGTACAATGTTAAAAATGTGCTTCATGTGTTAATGTCTAAATTAACCTGTTTTATTCCAGTCAAAAATACTATTTAACATCCCTGAATCAACCTGAATACATTAGGTTACACCAACAAAAGTCATTTTAAGGGTTAGATCAGTAACAGATCAGTTGCAGGTTATCACATTTTACAGTGTAAATTGTACAATGACGGAACTGTTTGGTGAATTCGCCTCTGAATGTTGCAATATGCCTTTTTTTACTCTGAATTTGAGTGGTGGCTTACTCAAAATTCTGAATCTTTTAAGTTTATTGGTGTCAACAATTTTGTCTTATTGAGTTGATTGCAAACTATAAAATATTTCATATATATTGTAGATTTAATCTCATTGATTGATAAAAGTATCTGCTAGTTAATTAACATTGTTTGTGTTTTTTTAGCGTTACACTGATTATGATGACTATGACGAGGTGAGCTACAAGAGTCAAGTTCCTCCAGCATACTCTGGCTATGGTGTGAAGGGAGTGGAAAATGGCTCAAGGGGATTGCAAAACTCATACTATCGGCAAGATGATGACAGAATGCGCAGATATTAGCATCACATGTTCAGGACAAATCCCTGCATTTGGATGATTTTGTTTCTTCTTCACTTGGACTGTATTACTTTGTATTTTATTTTTATTTTTTTACTTCTTTATGGCCAAAACTTCAAAGGTTAAAATCAGTTTCAAGGCAGAGAATAATTAAATACAGCTATAACAAACAGAATTCCTCCATTTTTACATTTTGTGGTATTACATTAAGTTTTTTTTTTTTTTTTTTTTTTTTTTTTAATATGCTTTTTGTTTTAAAGAAGTATTTGGATAAAATAAAAGATTCTTCTTGAATGCAAGTTATGTCCTTAACATTTATAGATTTTTTTTTTGTTTGTTTGTTTTTCCAGCAATAATCAAAACATATTCATGCTTATAATTCAGCAGTTGTTGTGAAGTCAAATATTTTTATGTTTTTCATGTTTATGACATATAATGGTTTTAATGCTGTTAAATGTTAATGTTAGCACTGTTCATCACTCAGTTCAATAAAACACTTTACTTTGCTTGTACACTTTAGTTCTATCTTGTGTATGCGTTAGCAGAACGAGATTTTCTACATAGGTTTTCTTAAAATCGCAGAACTACAGGTATGGAAAGATGAAGTCATATCAACAAGATTAAGCAGCTTTCCATTAATGTTAGCTGATCACAATAGAGAACAATGATGTGGCACTCACAAAGCCAGGACTCAAAAAGTGTTTATTCAGTGAAAAGTATATAAACTGCATTTTATAGGGATTTTAAATTACTTAATGTAAACAAATACCTGTGTTTTCAAAAGCAAAATAGTAATTTTTTAGCAAGTACCAACAGTCTATTAATACTAATGCTAGCTAACCGTTCATTGAATTGGACTGGCTCTCTGGTCCCAATGTCTTATACAAGTAGTTCCTTTTAATGTTGAATTCCTTTGAATTGTTCTCCATCTCCAAGGAGTTTAAGACTGAGTAGTCACCGTCAATTGATTTTTAATTCTGCTTTATTTTACACAACCTTCAAGAGACTGATTATAGAAGAAAATATATTTTAGGAAAACCTTTAAACCTGTGTAATTCAAGCCATATTGTAGATATGTTATTCAAATCAAAGACCTTAATTATCATGTGCTATCAGGTGCTGACAGTCATAAGGTTAAGATATCGACTCTTAAATATCCAAGGATCAGCAGAGCATTTCTTGACTTGATTTTAAAAACACCTTACATCTTGTGTGGAGACCTTGCTACACTGGAATCCTCCAAGGAAGTGGTGGACATGTGTTCCAACTACCAGATCGGGAACTTCGCCCAAGCCTTCGGCTCACAGTTCAAGTCTGGTTGCCGGACCCCGCTAGGTTATTGCAGTGACCCGTGGGTAGGTGTAGGGGAAGTCGGCCACAGAATACAGAGGACTCCCGTGTCAGAATTCTCAGGGTTTACTAGTCTGTTAGCAGATATCAAAGAGCCATCTAGCTCAGGATCCAAAACCTTCACTTGCCAAATCTACAGGTAAGGGTTGAGGTTGCTCACCTAACCCTGTTATGTGGGATGAGGACTTTCTCCTTTTCTTCCCTCTTCTCACAGAGTAAAACTTTAAATGAGTTATGTCATGCATATTTTTTTTTTTCTTCCTTGAGGTTCACTTATAATGTTAGTAAAGTTTTTTGCACAAAAAACAGTCATAATGTAGTATTGCGTAACCTTTTTCTACCCTGTCTTAGGCCCTCTGTCTGAAACATTCGGTTATCTGTGTACTTTACCTTTAAGACACCCCCTGTTTTGATTGGAACATCTTTGAAAAGCTGACACTCTCCTGCCATTACCAGTGTGGAACTGTATTTAACAAGAATGAAAAAATTAAAACATGCAAGTGATTTACAAAATCCCCTAAAGCACTCAGTCCAGGCAATCATTGATATTAATATGATCATATGTCCAAATTTATTTAAAGCACACAATCAAACTACAACAGTTGTTCGACTTAAATAACAATTGAAAACTGAACAAAATTTAAATTTCCCAAATCTTATTAGGCATTCAAGATATGGTTATAAAATAACGCTATTTAAACAGCAGAAATAGTCCAACACAAGCTGCGAATGTGAAGGGTTAATTAATGTGTATCCAGCTGCAGGGTTGGGAGGGTTACTTTTGAAATGTATTCCACTACAGATTACAGAATATATGCTGAAAAATGTAATTTGTAACATATTCCATTAGATTACTCAAAGTCAGTAACGTAATCTAAATACTTTGGATTACTTCTTCAGCACTGGTAGATTTTTTTCACTTGTTTTGACTATAAAAACTCTGCCAGTACAGTAAGACAAAATACACATGTTAAAAATACATTCTCTGAAAAACCTAAATATCTTATGCAGTGTTGTTTCTAAAACAAGATCAATCAAATTGATCTTGTTTTAAGGATTTTTAGATATTTTTACAGGAAAACAATACAAAAATTATTATCAAGAATATGATTTTTGCGCTAATATCAAAGGTCTTACTAGAAAGAAAAGAAATTATGATCCAACGTGAATTTTCTTGATAAAAAATATGATCGTGCCTGGTAATGTGAGCATGTAAAATGGTTAGAAATAGCATTTTAGCTTAGCGTAAAGCTGACAATTTACACAAGATTTATTTCTATTTCTTCTGCTCCAAACTTACTTCAAACTTACTTCTTTTTCTGCTTGTATGAATGTAACACATTATAAGAAAGTGTTTCACCGCTGTTCAAATGCACTTTGGATCGCATCATTTATTTGTATAAATGTTTTCCATCTGAAAGGACTAAATATTAAATGAAACAAATGACAATAAAATGCAAAGTAATCTCTTCAGTAATCAAAATACTTTTTGAATGTAACTGTATTCTAATTACCAATGATTTAAATTGTAACTGTAGTGGAATACAGTTACTTATATTTTGTATTTTAAATACGTAATCCCGTTACATGTATTCCGTTACCCCCCAACCCTGTCCAGCTGTAGGTTGAGTGTTATAAGAGATGTCAGCCTGGGGATTCCCCTGTTTGATCTCCCAGCTTCAATACGCATCCTGTGTCAGGAAATAAGCTATGTTTGCCGGCTGGGGAATCATACACCATGTTGTTGTTCTAAACCCTATATAGGAAATAGTGAATGAGTGAATGAGTGAATGAGTGAACATTTTCGGACACAGCCACTCTCTTCGTCATAAACGTAAAAAAATTTTAATTAGAAATTTACATGAGTGAGAGTAAAAATTAACCACTTTTAAATCTACTCTAAAAGTAAATTGTTTTCCAAAAAGTTACTCAAGTAAATGTAATGGAGTAAATGTAGCGTGTTACTACTACTTTCAGTGATGCAGTATCCCAGCTGCTTTCTCTTTCTGTCAACTCACCGACCGCAATGAAAAACATATGTTGTGGAGGCAGGGACTATGCAAATAATATTCTATGCCTCTAGGGGGGCGATTTCAAAACAAGTGATTTTTGCAGGGTGGAAACAGTAATGCTGCTTGGGCTGGAGAAGATATTTTTAGTTCTGCAGCAATTATATACAGTACACACACACACACACACACACATATATATATGTGTGTGTGTGTGTGTGTGTGTGTGTGTGTGTGTACAAGTTTCAATATATTTGTGAGTGCCACATTTTTGAAAATGTCATCACTAATATAGTGAAACTTGTTAAAACCCACTAGTGAGGACATTTTAGGACATTTTAGGTCCTCACTAGTAAAAAAGGCTCATAAATCACCCAAATCATGTTTCGCTTTAAACCACTGATGTGCACAGGTTTCTGTGAGGGTTAGGTGAGGGGATAGAAAATATAATTAGTTTGCTAATGATGGAAGTCTATGAGATGTACTTACTTATATAGTAAAACAAACCTGTGTGTGTGTGTGTGTGTGTGTTTTATGTTACAAACTGGTAATTACAAGGGTATTATGTTATAAATGTGGTTTATGAGGACATTTCTAGTGTCCCCATAATTCAACTTGCAATAAATAAATAAATAAATAAATAAACAATACTTTTTTGAAAATGTAAAAATGTAGAAAGTTTTTTCTGTGAGGGTTTGGCTTAGGGGATAGAATCTATAGTTCGTACAGTATAAAAAATCATTATGTCTATGGAGAGTCCTCATAAGGATAGCCGCACCAAAGTGTGTGTGTGTGTGTGTGTGTGTGTGTGTTTGATTGAGCATTATATTAAGAATAAAGCTGATTACTGAAAAAAAAAAAAAAAAAAAAAAATGAGACAAGGTGTTTCCTTTAGAATGCAATGTGTGAAGCGCTTGGAAAGATTGGTGGGCTGCTTTGTCTTTCACTGTTTGTTGTTGTTGACCCATGCAGCAAGACTTTGCTCTGTCCTGAATGCTGTACTCCAAACTTGTTCCACAGTTTATAGAAAGTAAGAAAAAAGAGTGGAGAATAGGATTGACCTTAATATACCTCATATCATTGTAAAAATGAGAAGCAGGGACATGTGTTTCATGAATTGGAAATATTGTAGTATGTTGTTGTTGTTTTAAGCAGTGTTGCCAAGCAGTGTTTCACTGAAGAATAATCCCTAGAATTTTATGATTTTGTCTCCCTTTATCCATTTGTTTTTGTTACTTGCCATGTGTTTTGATATGATTTCTAGAAAGATGTTCACAATAATTGTGTTTAAAAAACACAAAAAAAAAAAATGTGTTTTCTTTTTGTTTCTGATATGCATGTTTTTTTTATGTCTTTCCTCTGATCATCAACATTGCACCAAATTTTTGTAGCATATGTGTCTCCAAATTCAGTCTCATTTCTGTGACAGGGCTGTACATGCCAGATGACTTTATAAATAAATAGGTAAGCCAATGAAAACCTTCTGTTAAAATTTTTCAATTGCAATGAGCTCAGTTGCAAGTTTGTAGGGCAGCTGTCAATTTTATCTTTAACGTGGAAAGAATAGCAGCAATTGGAATGATTTATTTAAAGTATTCTTAATGTCTTGGTTGCATACATAACCTTGGTTCCCTGAGAGGCAATGAGATGTTGCATAATGACGCAATAGGAAATACGTCAGTGGTCACGTGGTCTGAAGCCCTAAACAGTTACACCAGTTCATTGGCTGATGGTGCTTAAGCGACACCCAAAAGGAGCTACGTCATGGGCTACTTAAAGAGGCCCGCTTCGGCGCCATTTACTCAGATTTTCTGCAAAATGCCACGAGCCAATGCAGCAACTAGTGAGTATGGCCAACTCCGCAATGTCTCGTTCCCTCTCAGGGAACCAAGGTTATGTATGTAACTGAGACATTCCCTTTCAAAGGAACTTCTATGTTGCGTAATGACGCAATGTGGAACAATATACATTTACACCATGCGAACAGAAGCTGCCATTAGACTAAGCCCGTATGGCAAGCCTACAGTGGCGCATAAGCAAGCTAAAGTATATAAAAATTATGAATTTACTCCTATTCTAACAGAAGAGCCTGGGAAGCAGGAGTCAAACTCTCGTCCAGATTATTAAATCTAACAAAAGTATATGGATAGGACCACCCTGCCACCATACAAATGTCCTCCAAGGACGCACCTCTAGCCAAAGCCCAAGAGGATGCCACGCTCCTCGTAGAATGGGCCCGAATACCCTGAGGCGAAAGCAAACCACGTGCCTCATAGCGTCTTTGCTTGGACCCCCAAACACCTCTGTTGAGGCCACCAAAGCACACAAACAACTGCCCTGATTTACACCACTGGCTAGTGCGGTCAGCATAAACCTGCAGAGCCCATACAGGGCAAAGCAAATGCAACTTTTCATACTGAAAATTATGAATTATTATGGACTGCAAATTAATAGTCTGCGAGCAAAAGGATGTAGTGATAACATTAGGCAAATAGCCTAAATGAGGTCTCAATATGACCTTTGATAACCCTAGCTAACAGAAGCCGAATCTGATCCAACCAAACCCTCTGCAGAACTGCATTCAGCAGGCTAATCGAAGGAAATGAGTAAAGATACGCTATCGGCCACTGATGTGCCAGCACATTGATGCCCAGCTGTGCCGGGGGCGAGAAAGAAAACCAGAGGGGACAGTGTGATGTCTCGCTCGACGCGAAAAGGTCCACTTCCGCTCTGCCGAACCCCCAAATTTGTTCCACAATCTGAGGATGTAATGTGACTATACATTGTTCTGTTCCCACAGAAGAATTCAATGTGCCAGCTTCAGCATGGCATGAGAGCACATTCCTCCCTGATGGTTGATGTAGACCACCACCGTCTTGTTGTCTTACTGGATGAGGACATGACTGTCCTGAATCTCTGGAAGTAAAAACCTCAATGCCAACAGCACCGCTAACATTTCCAGACAATTTATGTGCCTATTCAGCTGCTGGACCGTCCACACTTCATAAGCTAGATACACAGGCTTCAGTGATTGAAGTCCCTTTATAGAGTTCATCCAGCACTGAAAAGCTCTCGCATTCAACAAGCCTAGGGGAATGACAGCGGACGCTGCGATCATGAGTCCCAATAGCCTGTGAAATGTTCTCGCAGAGAGGACATGTCCCACTGTGAACATCGCTTGACACTGGTGTAATGACGGAACACGATCTAGAGACAGGCGCGCCTGCATCATTCACGAGTCTAGCTCTATAACTAGAAACAGAGTCTCTTGCCTTGGCAACAAATGCTCTTGTCTAGGTTGACTCACTGCTCCAGATTCTTCAAATGACTGAGAATGACATCTTGCTGTTGGGCAGCCAGACTCTCTGAGTGAGCTAACACCAACCAGTTGTCAAAAATTCTCTGTCCTGGCATTTTGATTGGGAAAGAATGTATGAACATTGGGGAAATGCTTTCTTGGAACAAGCTGGTTTATCACAACAGCCCCAGCATTCTTTATGGGGGGACAAAGTGTGGTGTTTATAACAGTGTGCTTTGTATACACTTATGATTGTTGTACATTGAGTTTTATTACGAATGTCCCAAGACCTTGGTCATGGAGGCAGAGGCAAAACTCAAGCTGAAAATATTAAATTACGTAGGGAAACGGAGCTAAATTGGGTACTGAGAATGAGTTGGACACTAAACCGTTCCCAGCATAATCAGTGAGGGAACAATGTGTAGTGCTTGTACACTGGAGAGTGTAACTGACTGGAAGAATGTGGTCCTCTGAACGGCGTCGATCTGAACTCCAAGCGCTCGTGTGAGACACGATACATGTAGGGGGGGAAGCGTTTGCTAACCTCAATTAGTAGAAGGAGGCAGAAAGTCCATTGTCCATCACCCTCACAAACAAAAGCATCACCTTCATTGACTCATTCCCCAGCGCGGGGGGGAGATTGAGGAAATGTCCAAACGGAGTCTGTGAATTCAAAGAGACATTCCTTAATGTGATGCGCTTGGTTGGACTGCAAAACCTTAGCAGTGATATAGCAGTGAGCGCCTCTTCTCTCGCAAGAATGCCTGCGTAATCCATGAAACGGGCAAAAAAAAATTTTAAATACCTCGCATCTCCTGATAGAATCCAGAGAGAATAATGGCACCGAAGAAGCACTACGCACGTTGGTTTCCTTATTCCGCGGCACAGTCCATGCGGGATCTCATCCACCTTGAGACAACTCTCTGAATAGGGGAGAAATAGAAAGAGAGGCCAAAGTCGCTCCTCTGCTTCCATGCGAGCTCTCTCAGAACTACACAGAAAAAACAAAACAAAAAAACAATAGGGGCAATGGGGCTTATTTTGTTTTCTTACCGTTTTTTTACAGCGTTTCTTAGTGGCAGTGGCTCGTGAAGTGTGTGGCTTTTGCATGCATTTTCACCAGAAAATGGCTGCCGACCTGGCCGAAGGGCAGCAATCAAGAGCATGTCTGATGGATGAGAGTGGCACTTTCAGAGCCGAAATCCTAAATGGCTCCAAGCTCATGGAGCTCTATATTCTGAGGCCGTAGAACTAGAAAAACTGGGGATAGTGCCTCGAGGCAAGGAAATGCGAGTCTTGATGAAGCATCGTTGTCCTCATTGGTCCTTTGCCATGCGGATTTTCTTAAGCCGCATAGGAAATTTGCTCTGAAATTTATGCTGTTTTTAATGACGTCCTTATGTGTTGCCACTCAAAAAGGGAGAAAAGTTCATTCTCGCTTCAATGAGTCGCCAGAAACAACACAGAGACAACATTTGTGCACTGAAGTAAAGAAAATCTGAGGAAATGACGCAGAAGCGGGCGCCTATAAGGACACTCTTTATGGATGTTGCTTTAGCGCCATCAGCCAATGAACTGGTGTGATTGTATAGGGCTTCAGACCATGTGACCACGGACGTCTTCCCCATTGCGTCATTACACAATGTAGAAGTGCCTTTGAAAGGGAACTCAGTGACCAATCAAAGAAAGAATGTGACAACATCAAAATGAATGATATTTTGAAACATTTGGTGTTTTTGAGTTGAGTATTGAGATAGGAACGCCACAGCAGGAGAAATTAATAATACGTGTTATTGAGTGGAAAGGGCATTAAGAGTACATATACTATTATAAATATTAACCAGACTATTTCCACTGAATCAGAGATGGCCTCCAATAATGAAATCTCAGAAGTAAGAAATTGGGATAATAACAGGGTGATGACAAATCAAAATCAATAATTGCCTTGTTAAAAGTTTTATGGAAGTTATTAAAATGTACTTCACACAAATTTACAGCAGCTCATGCTCTCAACTGGTGTTATGAACATACTACTCTGTGACTAATTATTGTGACCTGTTCATATTTCCACAATGACACATCATTTACTGTAGTTTCCAGTGTAGAAAAAAGTTTTAACATCTAACATAAATTACAGTACAATGGGCTTTGTTTAATATTAATATGTTTTTATTTTATTTTTTTATGTTGCTGGGAAACAAAGAATGATACTTATTGGACATAAATAATTTATCCAAATCAATTCTTTTTATTATCTTGCTATTTCTGTAAACATTTATTATGTGAAACTAAATATTAGAGACTTAAACTTATTAAATATCAAGGTTGTCTGTGGATCTGAATCAAAACAGACCCGGTTCAGTGGTTAAACTTTCTTATTCCTTATTTGTAAGGAAATGGGTTGGGTTTTGCAGTTTACATTGCAGTGGGATGTCCATTTAAAGGGATAAGACAGCAAGTCTTGGAGAATCTGTCAATAATTATCATTACTGTAGAGTGTTTGTCTGACCGGGGAAGGTCGGTGATGAAGTCTAAGGCGATTTGAGACCATGGGCGTTGTGGTAGGGGTAGGGACTCCAGGAGTCAGGCAGGCAACGGACGAGGGGTCCTAGGCTGATCACAAACACATGTCTTGACATAGTTCATAACATCGTGGTTAAGGGTGGCCCACCAAAATTTGTTTCCAATTAGGGAAGCAGTTCTATGGATGCCTGAATGACCAGAACTGAGGGAAGTGTGCACCCAATGAATCACTTGTCCTCTCATGGATTCAGGCACATAAAGCTTTCCTTTCTGCTGGTGGTGGGTCAGTTTGTGGAGCCTGTTGAATTTCCCTTATGATCTTTCATCCGATGGGTGCCACAATCAAGGAAGGGGGTAGGATGGGCTCAGGAGTTTGATGGATGTTATCACAGTCAGTTACTCACAGCATCAACTTTGGTGTTGTCCATCATTAGTATGAGTCCCATCTCACTCACCACATACCCTAGGAAGGCGATGATCCTCACGTTAAACTCACACTTCTCCACCTTAACATATAATGATTATCCAGCAGCCGTTGCAATGCTTGTCTCACATGAGCCACATGTTCTGTTCTTGAACAAATGTAAAAGTCAATAAAATTAGCAGCTGCTCCAGCATCAATTAGTGCTGTGGTAGAGAAGTCATAATCTTGATAAGTGACGGTAACATTTACGATCAGGTTTTTGTTGACTAGTGAAGGAATAAATGATCACTCACCATCTTAGACTTTTCAGATGAGGAAGATGGTTTCCTTGGGCACCCAGCACAACAGTGTAATGACTCACCACAATAAAAACATAACCCCTCATGAAGCCTTCGAGATCTCTCGCCGATGTGAGTTTCATTGCTCCAAGTTGCATGGGCTCTTCTGAGCAAGCTACTGAGGCAGAGGTTTTAGTTTCCTCAACACCTTAGAAGTACATCTGATTTTGTGGGCTATTACAGATTAGGTTGTTTATACGGATGGACAAATTAATTAATTTTCTTAGACTCAATGACTCATCTCGGCAGGCAAGCTCTGCTTGAAGTTAGTCCCTCTCTATATACGGTCTTGAGAGCAGTCTCATCCTAGTCACTCTGCGCAGCCATTGTGCAAAACTTTAAAGCATAATCAGCTGCTGATCGCTTACATTGCTGTAGATGTTATAGCTGCACACCCACGTCGCGGCCTTTCACTGGATATTCAAAAACTTCTTTGAGCTGCTGGAAACTTGTGAATGCGATTGTCAAATCTCCAAGTCATTTTTCCACACCACCGTGGCCCAGTATAGTGCATCACCGATGAGGAGCGACATAAGAAATGAAACCTTAGATTCCTCATCAGAATATACACTTTGTTGCTGGGAAAGATAAATGGAGCACTGTCTCAAAAAATCCTTACATTTGTAGGGAGAGCTATAAAACTTTTCTGGTAAGGCCAGCCATGACTGATGAGAGAGGATGGGGATTACTAATGAGAAAGAAGATGGTGGCTTTTGGTGGGACAGCAGCAACTGGATAAACTTAGTTTAGCATATTTTAGTTCCATGATCACAAGGGCAGTCTGAAACATACAAACAAATCCAAAATGTGAGGCAGAATACAAAACTTGAGTTAAACAGTGTTACAACCCTGGTCATTTTCTCTCTGTCCCAGAGGGATGGCTGGGGGAGTCATTTGTTTAATTGATTTAATTAGGGTTGTGTATATAAGTTAACCTTTTTGCTTATATTCTCTGCTCTCTCTTTGGGGTAGGATCCCCTCTCCAGAGGAGACACCTGTACAGCTCGCTGCTTGATGCTCACCTGCAACTATCAGCTCCATATGATGTTTGTTTTGTTTAAACCCCTAGACAAATTCTGATATTCATTTAAACTAATTTATAATAAATCTATTTTCTTAATCCTCCCCTTGATGTTGCGATTTTTAACAAGCTGGCCGTAACAAGGGTCAAAACCATTAAACAACAGGCATAAATAGAAGGGTTTAGAATTGCAGACTAGAATGCTGGCAAGACTTCGCAAGCGTTATCACACAATGAGGCTCTATTTATAAGGTTAAAACAGGATGTGACATGCTACTGTAGCTCTCAGTACTCAGGTGAGGGCTCCCTCAGGTGGCGAGGATGGGGAGCTAAAGGTTGTTACGGTTATCAATGTTATTCATTAGTGAAACATTATTTAAATGTTATAAAAATTGTCCTTGATTTGTTATCACAATTGTTTTTTTTTTTGTTTTTTTTTTGTCAAATCAATTTGTCAATGTTGTTCAGATAAAATAATATTTTTTGAGTTTCTAACATATAAACTAATGAAACAATCTCAATGCACTGAGATGAAGTAGCCTACTAATATTTTTTTTTTTTTAGTTAGACTATGTTTTTTCTTTTTGTGCTTATTAACCAAATTAAAATACAAAAAAAAAAAAAAAGTTCTAATTATAATTGTATAATTACTTATAGGCTTATTCAGGTTGAGCCAAAGGTGGCACTTCGGGACCACTAATGTGGACATCGTCTGCCCGAGAGACCACGCCGTGATCTTCGTCGCTCGGAGAGCGAGGTCGGTCGCCGAGCGCAGTTCCTGCATCAAATCTAGGGTGGAACTACCCTCGTGCAGTTCTTCCAACGCCTTGACTTGGTGGACTTGCAGGAGAGCCATGGTGTGCAGGGCAGAGGCGGCTTGTCCAGCAGCACTGTAAGCTTTAGCCATCAGGGACGACGTGAACCTACAGGGCTTGGACGGGAGCTTAGGGCATCCGTGCCAGGTGGCGGCGCTCTGCGGGCATAGGTGCACCGCGAGCGCCTTATCCACCGGGGGAATCGCCATATAGCCCCTGGCCGCCCCGCCATTGAGGGTAGTGAGGGCGGGGGAACTGCGGTATCTGGGCCGGGCAGTAAAAGGTGCCTCCCACGATTTTGTCAGCTCCTCGTGCACTTCCGGGAAGAAAGGCACTGGAGCGGGGCATGGCTGTTTTGAGCGGCGCCGCGATCCCAGGAACCAATCATCAAGCCGCGAGGATTCAGGGGAGAGCGGAGGGTTCCACTCTAGCCCAATGCTTGCGGCCACCCAGGAAAGCATGTCCATCATTTCAGCATCAGCCTGTGACTGGGCAATCGTTCCCGAGGGGGGGAGCCCAGCTGAGGCTTCTGCATCCGACTGGACAAGCCCGCTCTCCGATGCTGTGCTCGAGAGCTCATCATCTACATGGGCTCCAAACAAGAGGCCAGACTCGCTGTGAGATGAGCCGGCGGACTCATCCGGAAGCCCGACTGGGGCAGAGGAGCGTGCTGGGGAATGGGAGGTCCGCGGGGGGATACCCGGCGGAGGCGATCCCATTGGGGTCCCCAAATCACCCCCAGTGCTAGCCACGCTGGCATCATACCCGTAGGTAGAAGGACTGAGGCGGGGAGCCGCTTACGAAAGCAAGCTGTGACCGCAACGTTGCCATGGTCATGTTCTCGCAGTGAGAACATGAACCATCCACAAACGCTGTCTCCATGTGGGTCGCGCCCAGACACGAAAGACAGCGATCATGACCATCCGAAGTTGAGAGATAACGACCGCAACCAGGAATAACATACAATCGGAAAGGCATCTTTAAAAAGACGCGTCTTTAAAAAGACGTTCCGTGTGTGCCGCTCTTTTAGAGAAATATATTCTTTTAGAGGAAAAAACTCTTTCAGAAAATATACTCTCTTTTTTTCTGCCGAAGCGCCCAGGGGCGTTCTCTGCAGTGCACCAGTGCAGAGGAGGGAGAAGCCACTGAAATGCGCCGTCAGATCCAGCAGAGGTGAATGAACAGTAGAAATTCAGCTCAGTGAGCATGAAAATCTGAATGAGTGGTTGCATACCAGCTCCTTTTATACCCCTATGTCTGGGGGAGTGGCATGCAAATACCACTCGCCAATTTTCATTGGCCTTTTATCAAAGACTAGAGGTGTCTCAGGCTCCCAAGTGTGACCACTAGTGTCACTACATCGACACAACATCGAGTGAGTGACAGATAGGGAACTAACTACCTGAATGTACTTGATGACCAGGTTATCCCATCAATGGATTTTTTCTTCCCTGTTGGCACGGGCATATTCCAGGATGACAATGCCTAGATTTATTGGGCTCATATTGTGAAAGAGTGGTTCAGGGAGCATGAGGAATCATTTACACGCATGAATTGGCCACCACAGAGTCCTGACCTTAACCCCATTGAAAGTCTTTGGGATGTGCTGGAGAAGACTTTACAGAGTGGTTCGACTCTCCCGTCATCAATACAAGATCTTGTATGGAATTTTGGTATGTGTAAGTGTACACGGAATAGGTTAAAATGCCCACGTACCTTCACCAATATATGTAGGAATTTTCAAAGAAATTAATGACATGGGATGGGTTAAAATGCCCGTGTACCCCCACCATTATATGTAGGGAAACAGTATGTGTGAGCTAGGAATTAATTTAAACTGTTCTTATTGTACTTTAATATGTAAGGAAATTTATAATGGAATTAGTCGCGTTCGACAACTATTATAAATTTGATAAATGACAAATAACTAGATTATTATTATTATATATTATTATTATGTCTGAATAAAATTCTCCACCATTAAAATGGTAATACAATGTCTCGTTGTATCTGCTCACAATTTCTATTTATTATGATTAATTCTCTTATTGGAGTAATATTATTTTCATGGCTTATTGAAAATAATATTACACATATTTAGGTATGGCTTTGAAGCGAAATCTTTTAAAAACAGGGATGAGATTATTTATCAAAATATACCACAGTCAAATTATCTTTGAACACAGACAAATTTTATTGCTATTTTAAACATAAAACTAATCTAACACATATAACATGAAACATGTTGGTGGGTAGTGACAGAATGTGAAATAAATGATCAATACAAAGAAAATGAACTTTATGGAGTCTGTTGACAATGCTTTAAGAACCATTTACCCTTCTTTGAGTCTACATCGATTTGCAGTCGGATTACCCAAAGTATTTAACTAATACACCAGCACTTTGAGCAAAAGTCTGGAGATACTTGCGTGTCGTTGCATTTCCTTGCGTTGCGTTACTTTGTGTTGCTTGGTTCTTTAGCTCTTTGTAGAAAGTTCGTTCCGTCGATGCTTTGGACCTCTGTTATGAACGCTGATAGCTGTTGTCTCATTGGATGATGAAGTGGGCTTTGAAACGAGGCCTTCTGCAAGGAAGACTCGCGACTCCTGTTGGGTGTGTGAACCGTAGAGGAGACAGTGAGAGGCTTCCTCGGGACGTATGTGTCCTGAGTTTTCCTTGGACTCTACATGGCACGGAGGATCTGGAAGAAGCACGAGGGCCGAAGAAGGAGGAAGAAGAAGGGCAAGAGTGGCAAGAGGAAGAGAGAGCGTGTTCTTCCTGTTTAGGACTTTTGAACTGAAATTGGCTGCACCCCAAAAGGTGTTCTGAGCCAATCAAAAGTGGCTGTTCAAAGTCACATGGTGAACTGGTCTGTCCTTTTCAAAAGTGATTTACGGTCCTTTGTGTGGAGAAATCCTGCTCAAAATAGTGAATGTTTAATCATGAACTTTTATATCTTGAAAACGTTGCAAGAAACATGACATTAGTTGTCATCAAAATTCTTTACGTAAACAATCAAACATTTACAAACCAAACAGGACACACTTTCATATATAATATACCTTGAATAGTTACCATTCTTAGTAGAATGAGATGAATCATACAAGATTGACGATAATAATCATCGATTTGTTAGTTAGAAGTGATTACAAATCACTACATATATTTTAAAAAGGTACATCAGGCTATAATCATTAATTTGACAGTTATAAAAGTAATCACAGGTCAAAGTAATTTTCAGATTATCTAGCAAGGCTAGGTATGGTGTATATTTCGGTCCAAATGCATTCTGTACATTATAGAAGGTTAACTTCAGCAACGTACTGTGACTTTGTGTGAAATGTTCCTGGATTAAGATGAAATGTCTTAGTATTAGAATCGTGCAAATCTGAGGGTCTTTGCAAGGAAACCTTTTAAAGTGAATCCTGTTTTATCTCTGTGTGGTAGTTCAGAAGGTCATGCTGAGGGGCTTCTCTGACCAATGACCTTTTTTCCTTTAAATCATGCCGTTTCAGTCTTTTTGACCATTTTATTGTCCAAAGGCAGGCCTTCACTAGGATTGTTGGTGCCTGGTCCTTTAATTTATGATGTCGAGGAATTTCAGGATTAAAAGTCGGATTTCCCTAGAATCAAATCATATTGCTGCAATACTTCTGCATCTCATATCCTACAATCTCGACCAAAAATTAATGCATCTCTGTATGGAAATAAATGCTGTGACGTTGCATAAGGTTTTCGAAACAATGCCACAATGAATGTGTGACGTAATCAAAGCTAAATGCGGTCCAACGAAATATTAGAGTATGCAACTTTTTTTTGGCCAGGCAGTGTATGACTGAGGCAGCATAACGTCACATCGTTGCTAGGATACCAGCAACTGATTATCACCATCTGGTGATAACTAAAGGCTAATTTATCCACCTTATTTTTCAACATAACTAGGGCACCACCATTATCAACTTTGAATGTGGACCACTTCCGGTATAAGCCACTTCCAGCTATTTTAGCTAAAAAAAATACTACATTATGCTGCTTTATATTACAGGCTGGCAATATATGTCATCATATTATTATCATTAATTACAATTTTCATAAACTCATTGGTTTTGGGCACATATAGTTTTTCCATTTATCGCATTTTGCCATCGTTTTATCACACTGTTGCTCAAGCAGAATACATGGACATTTCTCCACACCTTCTGACACGGCTCCACAAACTTTACACAACCAGCAGAGAGGAGAAAACTGCATCTTGTTTCATCTTGGCAAATTAATAAATGTATTTTACTCTCCATTATCATCAGAGAGCATTATCTTTTTCTTAGCGATGTATAGTAAACAGACACGCAGATCAAACATTCAGCATATTAAACCTTTGGAAATAAATAAATAAATAAATAAAGGCATCATCGGAGGTATGCAGGTACATATGAATGGAGGTTTACATGGAGACAAGAAACACTGTATCGTCACGATCTCGGTAAAGAAGCAGATTTTATTACCATCTCCTCAATACAACAACACACAGCAACAAGTGAATGATTTACTTACTCTTTTACATAAATGCTGACGTTAGAAAGTTATCCAACGTTGGCACATTATTCTGCTGTACATCCTGTGGTTGGGTGATAGTTTATAAACTAATATCACTAAATTCTGATATTATTATCCTTCTAGTTATTTACATTGCGGTCAGTGACAGCGGAACTTTGTCACTTTCACAGGAAATGCACCCGCTGCTTACTTCCACATTGCAAAATAAGGTGGATACTTACTGGGCGAAAAGGATTCGCTTGGTCCACCTACAAATGATGACGAAGTGCAGTGACGTTTTTGTTCTCCCAAGGTGTTCGTTTGGTGAGATTTCTCCTGTTCGCATACATCTTTGAAATTCTTGACCAGGAGAACTTGGCTGGTCAAAGAGCGCTGATGATTGGTTAAAACTATTCGTGGGTGTGGTTTGGACATGACGCTTTAAATTTACAATCACGCATGTCAGCTGAGGAGATACCTAGGTTACTAAAACTGATAACTTTGAAACCCATCTCTCAGAGATTGTGCAGAAATATACATTTATATTTTATTTGCAGCACAAACTCCACAAAGACAACATGGCCACGACAAATGTGTGGAGAGCGATTGGAGATTTTATGAACTCAAATCAAATAACTTGCCGCCAAAAGTTGAATGACATAACATGCGATAATATGCGCCGTTTACACTCTGTTATTGTAATTTATGATGACGCTGATACTGTTCAAAAGATCACTGTATAAAAGTGTTACTGTGCAGGCTCACTTTGGGCAGATATATGATTGGCTTTCACTGCAGATGGCACATGAGTGAATGGGCACTTGAGAGTATTTGAGTAGATTTGATTTCTTTTGACTAATTAAACAAAACAAAAAAATCGCATGACATGGTCTTGGAAAATTTCTCTACATGAAAGATCTTACAGATGTAGGTAAATTTGCTAATAACTCTACATGCCATTGAAGTTTTCCTAAAGGCCTCAATATACTTCTGGAGAAGTTCTTATTCGTTCTTCGTTCAGAGGTAAAAATAATTTCTAAACAGCCGAGCAACAGTATAGTGTTTGTGAACATTCAGACACCTGCCACACCACTGTGGGAGACGTTTAGAGGATCATTTAAATATGAGGACGCTACATGTAAAACCTTAACTAATGTGACATTAAAATGTTTTATCAATAACTTTATGCCTCATTCTATGAGTAGAATTCACAAGAGGTCAGTATAAGAAGCTGTTTTAACCACTCGATGATGATTGAAAGTAATATATATGCAGTAGAAAATGTTTAATTTGTCTTGTTTACATTTTGAATGTATGGCGCTAATGCGCTTTACGCAGCCATAATATGTGCCGGTTCCACTCCGTTATTGTAATTTATGATGACACTGATACTGCTGCAAAGTTCATCATATAAAAGTGTTAATGTGCAGAATAAAGACATGGTGATAGGCTTACTTTGGGGGGGAATCACATGGCATGAGACAGACTCCAAGAAAAAAACCAAGACAGAAGATGTGAGGTAGAAGAACAGAAGCTGATGAGGATTCTGCACAGGATTTTCAGCCAAAAAGCAGACTACATTTGAGAGACAACAAAATGGCCGAGAAAATGACAAAGAAATTGAGATAGGATGGTTTAGGATGGTTAAACAAGCGCTCAGGTGGAGGGACTAGAATTGTAGAATTCCGCAAAAGGTGTATCTAAAAAAGGACCATGGGAGAAGTTCAGTCACAACATTTCTGACTTTCAACAAACAGTGCTTGAAGATGCTATCAGTGTGAGAGCTCTACTCAATAAAATGGGAGTGCTAAGACTTTACTTGAGCACAAAGCACATTCCAGATGAAGATGAACCTGAGGTGGAACTACCAAGTGATGCAGGGATACAGGCAGAAATTCATGAACCACAAGAGCAGTGCATTGTCAATTCTGTGGAATAAATCGACAGTACCTGTCTATCTGACTCATCTGAAGTCATAATAGGTCCAAACTTAGGTAAACCCAAAGTGGTAGCGGTCTGATAAATAGGACCTAAACCATACTAATGCAAATCCATTAATGCCAACATAATTCTCCAGCCTATTCAAGAGAATGTCGTGATCTATCATGTCAAAGGCAGCACTAAGATATAAAAGCACTAGAAGAGAAATGCAGCCGCGATCAGATGATAAGAGCAAGTCATATGTAACTGATAAGTGCAGGCTCTTTACTGTGATGGGGCCTAAATCCTGACTGAAATTACATACTATTTCTCTAGAGAAATGAACATAGTTGGTAGGACACTACCTTTTCTAGTATTTTCAACATAAATTATAGATTTGAAATTGGTCTGTAATCAGCCAATTCTCTAGGATCAAGCTGTGGATTCTTAATAAGCGGTTTGATAACAGCCATTTTAAAGTTTCTTGGGACATGTCCTAAGGATAGCGAGGAGTTTATAATATTAAGAAGAGGTTCTGAGATTACTGGGAATACCTCATTCATCCATCAATAAGTGATTCAGTCAGTATGATTGATTATTAATATGGTTGTTAGACAGGTATTAAAAACTATAATATACATAAAATTATTTCTTAAATTAGATATTTACACTTGTAGGACATTCATAAAATGTAAAGTATTCAGATTTTTAAATGGATCATTTTTTTGCAATAAACAATCAGCCCTCCTCAAATCAGGTTAACATGTCAAACAAAGGCATAAGAAAACTAATAAAATATAACAGCAAAATGTCATGTTAACATGGTTGTTCACAGATTTGTAAATGGAAGTGTAAGTGGTAGTTCTAGTAGGAAGATTTAGGGTTGGGATCGTTACACTTTCATTCAATCAGGCATGTCATCCATTCTGCTTTATATATTCACACAGCTGCCTTTCATATCTCAGTAATGCCTCGTTGTTTTCACTCATGCGTATGCGCACATCCTTTGGGGAATCAGGCTCCAATATTCATGAATGTCATTATGCATAAGCACTTCAATATATGGGGTCTGAATACATCCGTTAAAGGAGCATTAAGGAGCAGTAATTTTTATCCACGTTTAAAAATTATTACTTCTAAAGAAATTAATTGTAATTTTGAAACATATGTATAAAATCATGACCACTCACATGAAAATGAAGACTTCAGTCATATCAGTAACCTTATAAAAGCTGTTTTACTCTACATGGAGAGGGTCCCCTCGTGGGGGCAGCCATGTTAGAATCACATGACCAGCCAAATACTACTAGCTTAATCTCAGTAACTGCTCTGTTATTGGACACTTTCTCCCAGGGATCAAATTAATGCTGGCTGACTGTGAATAGTGAAATTTTTACAATGGCATTTGTAACTAAAAGCTATTGTGTTTGAATAATGCTGCATCCACACCACTAGGTGTCAGTGTAAGAAAAATTTAGTGCACCTTTAAGATGATACTTCTCACAATCTGTTGGTGCCAGGGTTGCCAGGTCTGCATGAAAAAAATAGCCCAATGGCCAATTAAAACTAGCCCAATATCAGAAATCAAATTATGCCACTCCAGTACCTAATACACTTTTTTTTTAGGCCTACAGAGCACACAATTACAATTCCGAAAATAAACACTCATTTGAGAAATATAATTTTGTCATAAATAGGTCTATTTAAATCTAATATACACTTTTCAAGACATACTTTTGAACTCTGGGGATGAAATCAGTGGCAAATGCTTCTGTAGGTGTCATGATTTACATGAACTATTTAATTTTATCAAAAAAAAAAAAAAAAAAATGTTAATTACAAATTCAATCCATAATCTGCTAATCTGTTACCATGGAAGTGAAAATGGCTGCAGTTTTAAATTACATTATCAAGCCAGTCTCCCAACAGATCACTCATGAAAATCTCTGTCAATGTCAAACACCTTAGCAGACAGTCCCACCTTTGGTAGAATATAAAATGGATAAAGCAAAATATTCAATATTTCATTCAAACATTTCATTCAAATATAAATCATACTAGAGATGCACCGATACCATTTTTTAGAGAGTATGAGTACCAATTCTTTCTGTTTGGTACTCACTGATACCTCTTTTTAGTAATGTTGTAATTTTCCAGTACAGTACAGTGGGGTTGGGAGGGTTACTTTTGAAATGTATTCCACTACAGATTACAGAATACATGTTGTAAAATTTAATTTGTATCGTATTTCGTTAGATTACTCAAGGTCAGTAACATATTCTAAATACTTTGGATTACTTCTTCAGCACTGGTAGATTTTTTCACTTGTTTTGACTATAAAAACTCTGCCAGTACAGTAAGACAAAATACACATGTTAAAAATACATTCTCTGAAAAACCTAAATATCTTATGCAGTGTTGTTTCTAAAACAAGATAAATCAAATTGATCTTGTTTTAACGATTTTTAGATATTTCTACAGGAAAACAATAAAAAATTATTATCAAGAATAAGATTTTTGCCCTAATATCAAAGGTCTTACTAGAAAAAAAGAAATTATGATCCAATGTGAACTTTCTTGATAAAAAATATGATCGTGCTGGTAACGTGTGCATGTAAAATGGCAAGAAATAGCATTTTAGCTTAACATAAAGCTGACAATTTACACAAGGTTTATTTCTATTTCTTCTCCAAACTTACTTCAAACGTACTTCTCTGTCTGCTCGTATGAATGTAACACATCATAAGAAAGTGTTTCACCGCTGTTCAAATGCACTTTGGATCGCATCATTTATATGTATAAATGTTTTCCATCTGAAAGGACTAAATATTAAATGAAACAAATGACAATAAAATGCAAAGTAATCTCTTCAGTAGTCAAAATACTTTTTGAATGTAACTGTATTCTAATGACCAATGATTTAAATTGTAACTGTAGTGGAATACAGTTACTTTTATTTTGTATTTTAAATACGTAATCCAGTTACATGTATTCCGTTACTCCCCAACACTGAGTACAGTGGGGTTGATGATTTAATATTTTAAATGTTTTCAAGAACTTCATTATTAATAACATAAAATACAGGACACTATAGTTGATAATCAAGACATCATTAAAAGTTGTGTTCTAAGTTTTTTTATACAAAGTCTAATTTATTAGGTAAGTGATAATGTAATCATATTAGTAAACTGATACTGTATATATTTTAGCCATTTTTATGTGAAACAAAGAGCTTCTGTTACTTTTACTGCCTTTGACTGATTTTCGTTTTCTCTATCAAGTCCACTCAGTGTCGGCATGCACAGATCTGGTGCTGAGTAGTGTTATTGGGTCTGACGTGTTACTTCTACAGTTTTAAAATGAGTATAAGCGAGTCTTAATTTTTCAGTAATCCTATTTATAGTTTCTTCTCTGTCACTACTTGTGGTGTAAACATGATTTTAAATCGATCAAAATGGTCGCACTTCTTTCATTTTGTTGGCATGTATATGCGTGCTGAGGAAACAGACAGCATTCGAGTACATACACAGAGACAAGCATATTGTATGGACATAGATTTGTTCCTAATTCAGAGACAAATGGAAAGAGATTCACAAATAGAAAGTTGGTTCACAAATAAATAAAATGAGATTTGCAAATATATGTTAGGACTTTCATAAAAATAAAGTGAATTCACAAATAAATAAAATGAGATTTGCAAATAAAAAAATTATTTTCAAATATATTTTTGAACTCACAAACACAACTCTGTCCAGCATTCATTTGTGAATCGCGCGCATTTATTTGTGGATCTCTTGCTGTGCATTTGTGGATGGCAGCTCACGTGTGAATTCTGAAACATTTCTTGTATAAGAGCTGCAGGCAATCCACAAATAGGTGGACTCCACCCATCGTCTGCTCAAGCCAATCAGATAACGGCCACATTACTCAGACCAGCCGTAGCACGGTCTATCTTCAACAAAACATGCTTCGTTTCTCTATCAGGGCGGGACTAGAGTTACAGCACTCTCATGAGCATGGAATCAAGCACATACAGATAAGCTCCAAGGCCGCAAACTTTTAAAGAAACAGACGCCATCAGAGGAATACTGTGACTTCAGGTTCGTATAATTTTCTCTCAGTTATAAAAATGTATAGTGTCTTGTTAAATTTCGACAGCTGAAAATTGCCCATTTATAGAGTGCCTAGATCATAAACTTTATAGCTAACCTGGCTGATAGCCAAGCTATTGATGTGCGCATGCATCGACCACCTGTGTTTGTGGGCATTGTCTGTATGAAGTTCACTTTGACAGGCTCATGTTCGACTTTACATGAACACTCAAAATCGAAGTATACTTTGGGCTTTAGCCTCTGAGAGGACTAGAAGCTCAATCTAGGTGTCATTAGAAAGGTGAAAAAAGATGATATAAAACATTTTATTATTAATAGTCAAAAACATATTTTCTGATGATTTGTTTTGCATGCTTTTCCTGATGGATGGTATATTTTTTTCTGGACATCTAAGATATAACATTTGATTATTCAGCCAAGCAAGCTCACAGACAATGTAAACAATAGCACATTTTTTACTTCCTAAGGTAAAAGCAGATATAAAGCTGTTGGTTGTTTGGGGCTTACAGCAGCAATTGTCTGAGAATAAACGAGACATTTGTATTTGATGACTTCATGAAATCATATTTCACTTTGTGATTGTTTTGGAAATCTTTCAAACTGTGGTATTAGGGCAACAAAATTAACGAACACATCCCTGAGAGTGAGCGCTTTCATTTGATATATGACGTGTCCATTTATGTGCTATGTGAAGGACTTTTATTTTATATATATATTTCTACTCCATTAACTCTTGAGATTGATTTGATGCCTTATTTTGTTATTTTAAGTAACATAAATGCAGTGAAGTGATGGTTATCTATGAAAAGGTCAGATTCTAAGCTTTCAAATGATACCTCATATGCCTGATTTACGTATATGTAGACTTTAACATTTAAAGCGTAAACTTTTTTTGCGATATAGCGCCCCCCTTTGGACCCGCCGGCGGGTCCACAGAGTTTTCAAACTACACTTGGACTCACAATAAACCCAGCTTGTATACATTTTAGATGTTGCAGTTTGTATCCATGAAGATTCCCATAACAGTTCAGTTCATCCACAAGGAATAATGCCACTTCCAATAGATCCGATTGATTCTTTCGTCTATACAATCTTGGATGTTAAAGATGCCGACGTAGTGTCCGCATACTTATGACGATCCTGTCAAGATGGTTTAAAGCTTCCTAACATTTATTTATGGCTTAAACCGAGAAGAAAATAAAGATAAATAATTTCAAATAACTCTACCATGGTTAGGCCTACCATATGTTGAATTCATTTACTGTTATTTTCAGAGCAATGCTGTATCTACTGTTGATAAGTGGACAAAGTGGAAAATTACTGTAGGAACTATTATTAAGAGAGAAGATGTCGTTTGTATGCAATAACTGTGTCGTAATTACAAGAAAATATGTCATTTATATAATATTATGACGTAATATCTCGTTATTACGAGAAAAGATATTTTTATGGCATAACTGAGTGAAAAAAACTAAGTATGTGGCAGCATTGCACCACTATACTTTTGGTACTTAAACCATTTTTTTTTTTGTGTGTGTGTGTGTGTGTGTGTTTTTTTTTTGTGTGCAATTTTTACTTTTTTGTGTGTTACATTATTTATAAGAGATTGATCGAGGAATACGAAAGAGTTGGGCACAACTCCAAAAAATGGATGAGGTACAGGGCGTGAAATAAGGTCCCAGGTCTCTAAAGACCCAAGGTATGAATTTAAGGGTTAACCTCTGGACATCAATGTGTAATTGATGTTTCACTTGCTCACTTCATTACGTCTTGCATATCTCTTTTTATATTCTAGATTGAGGGCAATAAGGAAATATTCCTTCAAAATATTACTGTAGCTCACCTGCTTCACCCTTGGAGGTGTTTCTTTGCCAGCTAGACAAATCTGCATCAATAATTGTTTAAACTACCTAAAACAGCCTCTGATAACTCCATAGAGGGCAGAGCAAAGCCACCACTCACCTGGAGATCTACTTTTTTTATTTACAGCCTCATCTTTTTTTTTTTTTTGTCATACGTATTGTATTGATGCTTTTAAAATTAATCGAAAGACTATTTGAAAATATAAAGATCAATTTGCCACTTAAGAGACTTTTAAATTTTTGCTTAGTGGCTGTAACGGCTGCACAAAAATGTGAGTGTTTCTCTTTTCTGTAACAAATGTTGGAATAGAGAGCTTTGGAAGGAATGTTATATTTAGCTATACAGAAATGTAAAGTTTCATTACTGTAAACTTTTCTTGATTGTTAAATCATGCTTTAATATGGCAAATTTGCTTAGGTTTATATTTTAGAAGAATAATGATTTATAATTCGCTATAACAATGATTATTTTTATATGATAATATGGAAGATTTGGCATTCTAGTAAAAGGATTTGGAAGAATGATAATTAAGAAAAGGTTGGAGAAAGCCATCAAGAAACACATAGTAAACAGTCCCATCCACTCACAAATAAACACAAACTTCTAGCAGAACTCCTCAACTTTATCCATGTCTTTTTCTTTCTTTTTTATGGAGGCATAAATTAATATATTGTGCTTACTTAAGTCATAAAATTCAGAGGGGGGCTATTTTGGAACAGTGATAAAACAATTTTAGGGAAAAGACAACTTTGCAATAGTGTCTATGGTGCTAAATGAAAGAATCTGCTTTAGAATGTTATTCTTTTATTAGAAACAACTAAATATGTGTTGGTTAAATATATGATATGATAGTTATATATGATATATTTTACTAACATATTATACTCCCTGTTTTAATGCATTGCATTCACCAAACAAAAACCTAAAGATAGACTAACAAATAACTGTCATTGCTTTGAAGAAATTTCAAAGTATTTATTGTGTTGTATTTATTTACACATTCAAAGATGTGGAAAAACATGACAAATTAGTGACATTGTAGTTAAAGAATATGCAGATATATTTTTGGATTGTGTTATTGTGGCAAGTTGTATTCTATTCTTGATTAACTGAGAGTTGTAGTTAACCTTGAGGCGCCTGAGTAACTTTTGAACTTTTATGCTTTCAACGTCCTTAACATTTTTCTATTTACTTCATTGGCTTTTCAATGATTATTGCTCATGATATGAGTAAATATGGCATTATAATGGCCTCAGACTCCAGAATTTACTAGACTAAAAAAGATTGAAGACAAAACAGTTTGTCTTCTGTCTTTAGTTTGTCTTTTTTCTCTCTCCAACATATTTATCATCCTGCACAAAGTCAGATATACACATTATACCTAATATTGTGTCTTAATTTGGTCTCTTTACACACTGCACTGTAAGGTTACTTGTCACTTAGCAGACATTTTATTCAAAGCAACTTACAGTAATTGTGTAATTAGCAGTAAGATTCTTAAAGCAACTCTAGGCTTCTTAAGTGTGTATAATAGTTGCCAAGCAGATTAAAAGATTAAATGGAGAAGATTAAAAGAATAGATAAAGGTGGTGTTTGGTATTTATTATTATTTATTTATTTTATTTAGTGGTTGCAGTATGATTTTTCCCTGCTGTGTGAGTGATAGAATAGTACAGTTGTATGCTAATGTGAGACTGTTCTAACCCAGGTAACAAACTTGCAGTTTTTCTTCCACTGTCTAATGCCACACATTATTGTAGTTGCAATAGTTTTCTTTATGACAATATTTTTTTATTTGAAAACAAATCAAGATTGATACTTATTTATTGTCTGATCTATGGTCAGACATGCATTATGGTCTTTCTGCAACCATCTTCCTAACATAGAATCTTCCCACACAGGATACACCACTGAAATTCCAAGCAATACAACAGGTATTCCACATGATACCACAGGCAACACAACTAAGGCTTCACATTATTCCACAAGCAACACTACCTGTGCTTCACCTAATATTACAGGCAACACTAGTAGTGGTTTTCTTGATACCACAGGCAACACTACCATTGGTTCACCTGATGCCACAGCTAACATGACTGGTATTCCACCTGATACCACAGACAACATGACTAGCAACATGACTATGGCCACCACAATCATTGCCACACAAGGTGCTCCCTCCTCCATGGTCATTTAATAATTTACAGAAAGTAGAAAAAGTAGCTAAGAACTACTTTATACCCAAGTTGCTGAGAACATGATAATACCATCAAAATATTGTACAGTTGAAGCCAGAAGCTTACATACACTTAGGTTGATGTCATTAAACCTAATTTTTTAACCACTCCACAGATTTCATATTAGCATAGTTTCGGTAAGTCGTTTAGGACATTTGTGCAAGACACAAGTAATTTTTCAAACAATTGTTTACAGATTGTTTTACTTTAAATTGACTATTTCACAATTCCAGTGGGTCAGAAGTTTACAAACACTAAGTTTACTGTGCCTTTAAGCAGCTTGTAAAATTCCAGAAAATGATGTCACACCTTTAGGCAATTAGCCAATTAGCTTCTGATAGGCTAATTGACTAATTGGAGTCAATTGGAGTGTACCTGTGGATGCATTTTAAGGCCTACCTTCAAACTCAGCACCTCTTTGCTTGACATCATGGGAAAATCAAAAGAAATCAGCTAAGACCTCAGAAAAAAACTGTGGACCTCCACAAGTCTGGTTCATCCTTGGGAGCAATTTAGAAATGCCTGAAGGTTCCACGTTCATCTGTACAAACAGTAATATGCAAGTATAAACATGATGGGACCACGCAGCCATCAACACACAAAGTGCAAATCAATCCCAGAACAACAGCAAAGGACCTTGTGAAGATGCTGGAGGAAGCAGGTAGACAAGTATCTATATCCACAGTAAAACAAGTCCTATATCAACATAACCAGAAAGGCTGCTCAGCAAGGAAGAAGCCACTGCTCCACAACCACCATAAAAAAGCCAGACTACAGTTCGCAAGTGCACATGGGGACAAAGATCTTACTTTTTGGAGAAATGTCCTCTGGTCTGATGAAACAAAAATTTAACTAATTGGCCATAATGACCATCATTATGTTTGGAGGAAAAAGGGTGAGGCTTGCAAGCTGAAGAACACCATCCCAACCGTGAAGCACGGGGGTGGCAGCATCATGTTGTGGGGGTGCTTTGCTGCAGGAGGGATTGGTGCGCTTCACAGAATAGATGGCATCATGAGGAAGAAACATTATATGGATATATTGAAGCAACATCTCAAGACATCAGACAGGAAGTTAAAGCTCATTCGTAAATGGGTTTTCCAAATGGACAGTGACGCCAAGCATTCCTCCAAAGCTGTGGCAATATGGCTTAATTCAAGGTATTGGAGTGCCCATCACAAAGCCCTGACCTCAATCCGATTTGTGGGCAGAACTGAAAAAGCGTGTGCGAGCAAGGAGGCTTACAAACCTGACTCAGTTACACCAGTTCTGTCTGGAGGAATGGGCCAAAATTCCAGTAACTTATTGTGAGAAGCTTGTGGAAGGCTACCCAAAACATTAGACCCAAGTTAAACAATATAAAGGCAATGCTACCAAATACTAACAAATTGTATGTAAACTTCTGACCCACTGGGAATGTGATGAAAGACATAAAAGCTGAAATAAATAATTCTCTCTTCTATTCTTCTGACATTTCACATTCTTAAAATAAAGTAGTGATCCTAACTGACCTAAGATAGGAATGTCTTCTACGATTAAATGTCAGGAATTGTGAAAAACTGAGTTTAAATGTATTTGGCTAAGGTGTATGTAAACTTCTGACTTCAACCCTTATATTGGATTCTTTGCCACATTTTATTTCCTATGGTTTTCTCTTCTTTAATTTTTTTTTTCATTTCTAAATTTGACCATATTTGAACTACAATCTTCGAACCTCAAACTACTCCTGAAGAAGATACTGTGGTTCCATAGTTTTTAGGTTAGAAATGTCCTCTTAGAATAACCATTTTCTGTTTATTCATTGTCAAGGTTCCTGTTTTCCAAGTCCTCGTATCGGAGACAGTACATGTCAAGAACGTCATGGTGGCTTGTTTGTTTGTATCTGCCAGCCTAGGCTGGTTTACGATAACATAAGAGGCTGTTGTCAAGTTATGACTGGTCCACATCTGAGTCATCATTCATCAGTGCAGAATTATGAAATCCTCTGTCTTGTAATATTCCTAAAGCAAGAATAGCAGCGTGTGGGTTAGCAATTAAGCTTAGTTATTCAAGAACTTGGTTAACAAATTAATGAAAATTTATTTGAAATTGACATGACTGACCATTATACAAATTAATAGAAAGTTTAAGAAATTAAAAAAGTTTAAAAGAAAAAAGCATTATTTTGTTAAATTGAAAAAGATAAATTTAATATTTTACACTTTTTCTAGGTCACTAATCAAATGAGCAAAAATGTGACACTGATCTTGTTAAGCACTCTGAACAAAAGATTTCCATTGAAGTGGTACAGTAATTGCTCTTTGGAACATTCTCAAATCATGCTGAATAACATGAATCATCAGTATTTGCACAAACTTGTAGAGTCCATGACAGCTCAAGTGCCTGCTGCCATTAAAGCAACAGGGGACATACGTACTGAAAACTAAGAAATTATTATATTCATGTACATTTTTTATTTAAACATCTCACTCAAATTTGTATTCTACTAATATAATTTGTAGTTAAAACAATTTAATTAAATTAGAGTACTCAAAATAGAAGCATTTTACTAGTGGTCTCAGATTTTTGGACCCCACTATAACATCATGTTTGGTATCAATGAATATTCACTTATTTTATTTTATTTTATATAAATTGCAGCAAAAGTCTTCCCCGGTACTTTAATTTTGAAAGATGAATTTAGGAAAAATTGTCTTGCAATACACATCGATAATTTAGGAAATGTCTTACAATACAGCTGAAGTGTTCAAAACCACAGTAGAAAGAATCCAGAGACAAGTAAGATACTGATTGTTTTTTTGTTTTTTTTCTTCTGTTGAGGGATTCAATCTTAACGGCCCCGTTTCCACCTGGTATTACGACGTGTCTCGAGTGATCCGATCACATGTGGTCAGATGAGATACATTGCTATTTACACCTGGTCACTTAAATGCATCTCCTGTGACCACTTGTGTTTTGATTTGGAGGGGAGCGTCTCTGTTTTATGACGACATACATCAGTCACTATGTCAGTGTGTTACTGCATGATAATAAAGTGCAACAAAGTCAGAAAAGACAAAGAAAGCATTCAAAGCGTTCAAATTTGGGAGCAATTATTCCCATGGTTCCTGTCTCAATATCTTCGCCGTCCAATCACTGATTTTATTTCTGAAAACTGCCAGATACTCATGACAATATAAGCTAAAAGCACATCTGATTGGTTAAGGGGTTACTGGGCATGAATAATAAATGTATCATCATCAGCGTCATCCTCCATTTGCCTGAGCGGAGCCAGAGAGGATATGCCGGGAGATTACCTCCAGTGTTGGACTTACTACTTCAAACTGAAAACTGAGGGGACCTTTCGAGGTAAGACAAGTTATTTAACATGTATTGTCAATATTGTCAATTGAAAGTCAAAACGTTTTAGTTACAAAGCATTTATTTGTAGGATTAACGCTAGTTATTTCTGGAAAAAATGACATGACTGTCGGTGTTCATCGGACAGGCAGCTAGCCTCTGTTTTTAAGCAAATTTTTGTGAAACTTGCTAAATAAACATTAGCTAGCAATACTATGTACATTTTTAGCTAAATATCAATAACTTTTTTGGCCAGTTTTGTCGCTTGTGGAAGATAGTCAAACCTTTTTAGTTACGAAACATTTATTTGTAGGAGTAGCAATAGCTAGTTTTTTTTCTGGAAAAATTGACATGATTGTCATTGGTGAGCCTCTTCTTTTTATATAAACATTTTTGGCAGTTTCTGTGAAACTTGCTAAATAAACATTAGCTAGCAATACTATGTTACATTTTAGCTAAATATCAATAATTGTCTTGGCCAATTTTTTTCGCTCATGAAAAATCCACCTGAAGTAATGTGAGGCAGAGAGCAGACGCTGTTCAGACCTGCCTGGAAACTGGCCTGCTAGTTAGATAAGTTATCTAGCTTGTTGATTTTCTGATGTAATATTTAAAAAAAATGGTTAGATATCTTTCTATAATTTAGCAGATAGCCTTACCCATCCATCACACAGACATGATTTTAGGTTGTGTGTAGCTTCCTGTTCATAAGGAAAGTGTGAGAGGGCTGTCTGCAGTTGGACATTCTGGTTAGTCTGCGAGCCTTTGGTGACTATTCAGTGTATGGATTTGTGAAGAACACACTGCTGACTACCAATTACTTTTTTCAGTTGTAGAGATGGATAGAGACTATGGCTCCCTGCTCAGCACCCTCAAGAGGAGGAGGCAGCTGACTGCTGATGAGCTTAGGTTCATAGCAGAAGAGGACATGGCTCATGTGGGCATGAGCACACAGGAGGAAGATCTGCTGGACCAGGAACTACTGCAGGAATACCTGGACCACGAGGAGATGGAGGATGAGATGGAACCTGATCCCCAGTCATGTTTACCTGGTGTTGTTGTCCTCCCCCTCCCCTCTTTTCTCCCTCTCTTCTCTCCACAGGAATTGCAGTTGTTGAGTATTTATTAATTTATATATAATCTGTTCCTGCACTCTTTATTAAAAATGTATTTACTGTAGATAGTTCGAAAGTTTGATTTTGTATGTTTTGTTGTGTAATTCGTGTGTAATTCTAATGTTCAAATTAATTTTACTGAACACATAAAACATATATTTCAGTGTTTGTGTCCTTCAATTTCAGATGCAATCTCAATTTATTATTGCAGGTGCTCAAAAGGAGTATTTGAGGAGTGGTCATGTGAAATGTATCTTAACATTCTAAATGTTTGTGTTATTCAGATTTCCCACTAATCACTAGAATGGTCATAACTTTTAAACATTATATTATATTTCCAATCAGTCTGCTATTCTACATTGCCCACAAAATTATGTATATTTCATACACTCTAAGTTTCCCTCTAGCTTGTAATTAAAATGGTTGAAAATGCAGTTGTCTGATGAAGTATGGTGGCCAGAGAATATTTTTGTAAAAAGTGCTGTGAAATTGTATTGATAAAGGATGATTATCCTTAAATAATCATACATATATTTATATCATTTGAAAGCCCTAGTTCTTCTCTTCAATATGGTATATACAGTTCAGATGTGTGATGTTATATGAAAATGAATGTAATATGAATATATATGTATATATATATATACATACATATATATAATCAAGCTTTTGACACTTAGGACAATTGAGGGATTTGTACACTACTATTACACAAGGTGCAAACATTCACTGATGCTCAAGAAGGCAACACACTACTATATGCATAATATTATGTAAATATCTGCTTATGTAGATTCTGAAGGGCAGTACTAAATAAAATAAAAAATCTCTTATATTTGTATAAATTATGAAAGGGCATTATGAGACAAAAGGGAATGCAAACTTATCTTCTCAACTATATATACTGTTTATTAATAAACCTTCGATGAATGGGTTATCAGCTGACTTCATTTTCTTTGGCTTTCTATCTTGTTTCTGAACAGCAATCTAAATTGAGAAAATCTGTGATTTGGCTACTAAAAACAGCCATTTGGTTCCTTAATGTTTCGGTTTTGGAGCCAATGGCTCCTAAGTCATTTTTTTAGTCTGGAGCCCTGTGAGGGGTGGTGCTTCACTGCTGCCAGGACTGATTTAGCATTAACACCTCAAATGCGGTCTGGTCACATGCGTTTTTGACCACATTTATTTTTGTGATCCGATCACAAAACGTATCCAGATACACATGTAACCTCGGATCCCTGAGATGTAGGGAACGAGACATTGCAGTGAAATGCTTTGGGGAATTCCTTCTCCTGACTGAAAGACAAGAATGCATCGCTCGTACCTCGAAACTCTGAAGTAGTAGTGCGGCCGAGTTTTGCAATGTCTTGTTCCCTTCATCACAGGGAACAGAGGTTACATGTGTAACCGGAAACGTTCCCTATCAATTCAGTTCACTCGACATTGCAGTGAAACGCTTTGGGGAACGGAGTCCTATCATGCCGCACTACGTAGCGTCATACCCTTAGATGCACCAGAGTATAAACATTTAGAAGAATATGTATATAAAGTCACGGGCCCATCGGTCAGTGACTTAATATAATATGTGTGTATGAAAATGTCTAGGTTATAAAACCTTGTGAACATGCTCTGCGAAGACCATCCTGCTGCAAAGTATTTATCCTGTAGGGATTAGTGGTCCACCAATATGGGTTTTTTAATGCCCGATGCCGATATCCAGAGACCAGGGTGGCCGATAGGCCGATACAATGATGATATATCACACAATTTAATATAGTAAATAACATAAAATTGCTAAAAATAAATAAATAAAACAACAACAACAACAACAACAACAACTCTTATTTAGCACTATATTTACTCAATTTCACACAAAACTAAACAATAATATTGTATTTTTAAATGGTAGATAGCAGTTTCTTCAGATTTTTGCTTAGTTATCAAATTGTTATATATAAGAAAGAAGGAAATAACAGTACACACAGTAGTCCAGCAACCATGGATGGCATGTCCACGTTAGCAATCACATTTACTCAAAAAATACAGAATCAAACCAATTGTACATACAGTGAAAGATATTTTTACCTAGCACACGTGAAGCGCTTTTACCTTGGACTGCATCCGAAAACGTAGACAGCTGACTTGCTACCTTTCTGCCTAATCAACTGACATCTGTTTTGAATGAATGGAACTCTTAAGGAAACTGATCTCCGAACAGTTTGTAAATCACCTTATTTCAAATCAAATCAAATTCCTTTATTGTCACTCAACCATATACACAAGTGCAACAGTGGGTGAAAGTCTTGGGTGCAGTTCCAAGCAACATAGCAGTATGACAATTACAATAAACATCTGATTTACACATAACACAGTTTACACATCTGTTACACAACATAATATACAGTGCATCCGGAAAGTATTCACAGGGCTTCACTTTTTCCACATTTTGTTATGTTACAGCCTTAATCCAAAATGGATTAAATTCATTATTTTCCTCAAAATTCTACAAACAATACCCCATAATGACAATGTGAAAGAAGTTTGTTTGAAATCTTTGCAAATTTATTAAAAATAAAAAATGAAAAAAATCACTTGTACGTAAGTATTCACAGCCTTTGCCATGACACTCAAAATTGAGCTCAGGTGCATCCTGTTTCCACCGATCATCCTTGAGATGTTTCTACAACTTGATTGGAGTCCACCTGTGGTAAATTCAGTTGATTGGACATGATTTGGAAAGGCACACACCTGTCTATATAAGGTCCCACAGTTAACAGTGCATGTCAGAGCACAAACCAAGCCATGAAGTCCAAGGAATTGTCTGTAGACCTCCGAGACAGGATTGTATCGAGGCACAGATCTGGGGAAGGGTACAGAAAAATTTCTGCAGCATTGAAGGTCCCAATTAGCACAGTGGCCTCCATCATCCGTAAATGGAAGAAGTTTGGAACCACCAAGACTCTTCCTAGAGCTGGCCGCCTGGCCAAACTGAGCTATCGGGGAGAAGGGCCTTTGTCAGGGAGGTGACCAAGAACCCGATGGTCACTCTGACAGAGCTCCAGCATTTCTCTGTGGAGAGAGGAGAACCTTCCAGAAGAACAACCATCTCTGCAGCACTCCACCAATCAGGCCTGTATGGTAGAGTGGCCAGACGGAAGCCACTCCTCAGTAAAAGGCACATGACAGCCTGCCTGGAATTTGCCAAAAGGCACCTGAAGGACTCTCAGACCATGAGAAACAAAGATTGAACTCTTTGGCCTGAATGGCAAGCATCATGTCTGGAGGAAACCAGGCACCGCTCATCACCTGGCCAATACCATCCCTACAGTGAAGCATGGTGGTGGCAGCATCATGCTGTGGGGATGTTTTTCAGTGGCAGGAACTGGGAGACTAGTCAGGATCGAGGGAAAGATGAATGCAGCAATGTACAGAGACATCCTTGATGAAAACCTGCTCCAGAGTGCTCTGGACCTCAGACTGGGACGAAGGTTCATCTTCCAACAGGACAACGACCCTAAGCACACAGCCAAGATAACAAAAGAGTGGCTCTGGGACAACTCTGTGAATGTCCTTGAGTGGCCCAGCCAGAGCCCAGACTTGAACCTGATTGAACATCACTGGAGAGATCTGAAAATGGCTGTGCACCGACGCTCCCCATCCAACCTGATGGAGCTTGAGAGGTGCTGCAAAGAAGAATGGGAGAAACTGCCCAAAAATATGTGTGCCAAGCTTGTAGCATCATACTCAAAAAGACTTGAGGCTGTAATTGGTGCCAAAGGTGCTTCAACAAAGTATTGAGCAAAGGCTGTGAATACTTATGTACATGTGATTTGTTTTTCGTTTTTTATTTTTAATAAATTTGCAAAGATTTCAAACAAACTTCTTTCATGTTGTCATTATGGGGTATTGTTTGTAGAATTTTGAGGAAAATAATGAATTTAATCCATTTTGGAATAAGGCTGTAACATAACAAAATGTGGAAAAAGTGAAGCGCTGTGAATACTGTCCAGATGCACTGTACACCTAATAATATACAGTATACACAAAATAAGAAGACTGTATACAAAAAATAAATAAATAATAATAATATACAGTATACACAAAATAAGAAAACTGTATACAATAAAAATCCACTGTAATCAGTGGAAATAAATATGAAGTGTTGTGTTGACATTCAGCTGACGGTTGATTTTCAGTTGCCAGTGTGTTATTCGAGAAGTATAAAATGTGAGTTCAGTCTGAGGCTAATAAAGTGCGGTGCTGATATATGTATAATGATTGATCAAGAGTTCAAAAGTCTGATTGCTTGGGGGAAGAAGCTGTCATGAAGTCGGCTGGTGCGGGTCTTGATGCTGCGATACTGCCTGCCTGATGGTAGCCTGATGGTAGCAGTGAGAGCAGCCTATGGCTTGGGTGGCTGGAGTCTCTGATGATCCTCCAAGATTTTTTCACACACCGCCTGGTATAGATGTCCTGGAGGGAGGGAAGCTCACCTCCGATGATGTGTCTGGCAGTTTGCACCACCCTTTGCTGGGCTTTGCGGTTGAGGGCGGTGCTGTTGCCATACCATGCAGTGATGCATCCAGTCAGGATGCTCTCTACAGTGCTGATGTAGAACCGTGTGAGGATGTGGTGGTTCATTCCAAACTTCCTCCGCTGTCTCAGGAAGAAGAGGCACTGTTGAGCCTTCTTCACAACAGCCTCAGTGTGGACAGACCATGTGAGTTCCTCAGTAATGTGGACACCTAGCAACTTGAAGCTGCTGACTCTCTCCACCGGTGCTCCATTGATGATGATGGGGCTGTGTCTATTCTCCTGAAGTCCACCACAAGCTCCTTGGTCTTGCTGACACTGAGGGAGAGGTTGTGCTCCTGACACCAGTGTCAGAGTGTGCACCTCCTCTCTGTAGGCTGTTTCATCATTGTCAGTGATCAGACCTACCACCATCGTATCATCAGCAAACTTAATGATGGCATTGGAGCTATGTGTTGCCACACAGTCATGTGTGTACAGGGAATACAGGAGTGGTCTGAGAACACAGTCCTGTGGAGCTCCAGTGTTGAAGGTCAGTGATGAGATGTTGCTGCCCATTCTAACCATCTGGCATCTGCTTGACAGGAAGTCCAGGATCCAGCTGCACAGCAAGCTGTTTTAGCCAGAGCCCGGAGTTTCTCATCAATCTTGGAGGGCACTATGGTGTTGAATACTGAGCTGTAGTCTACAAACAGCATTCTCACGTACTGTATGTGTTCCTTTTTTCCAGGTGGGAAAGAGCAGTGTGTAGTGTAGATGCAATGGCATCATCAGTGGAGCGGTTGTTGTGGTATGCAAACTGCAGTGAGTCCAGTGAGGCAGGCAGCACAGAGCAGATGTAAGCTCTGATTAGTCTCTTAAAGCATTTGCTGATGATGGGGGTCAGAGCAACAGGACGCCAGTCATTTAAGCAAGTGATTTTGGATTGCTTTGGTACAGGCACAATGGTGGATGTTTTAAAGCATGTGGGGACTACAGACAAGGAGAGCGAAAGGTTGAAAATGTCCATAAAAACACCAGCCAGTTGGTTCGCGCATGCTTTGATGACGCGGCCCGGAATGCCGTCTGGACCTGTGGCTTTACGGATATTCACCCATCCGGTTTCATCGGGTTACATCCGCTACAGAAACGGAGAGTGAACTAGTCTCTGTAGCTTTGGCTGAGAGAGCTCTCTCCGCGAGGGCAGTGTTATTTCCCTCGAAATGAGCATAAGAAGTATTTAGCTCATCCGGGAGAGAGGCAGTGGTGTTCACGGCGGAGTTTTTATTCCCTTTGAAGTCTGTGATGATATTAATTCCCTGCCACATGCTTCTAGAGTCGGTGATGTTGAACTGTCCTTCAATCTTGTCCCTGTACTGGCGTTTGGCTGCTCTGATAGTTCTGACTGGCTTGTTTATGCTCCTCCACATTCCCGGAATTAAAAGTGGAGGTACGCGCATTAAGTGCCGCACGAACATCGCTATTAATCCATGATTTCTGGTTAGGGTAGATCCGTATAGTTTTGGTCGGCACTACATCATCTATGCACTTCCTGATGAAACACGTTACAGTATCAGCATAGACCTCAATGTCATCATCAGAGGTTGACCGGAACATCTCCCAGTCCATGTGATCAAAACAATCTTGTAGCATAGAATCTGACTGGTCTGAACAGCACTGGATCGTTCTGAGGGGCGGGTGCTTCCTGTTTCAGTTTCTGCCAGTAAGCGGGCAGAAGCAGAAAGGAAGAGTGGTCCAATTTGCCAAATGGTGGGCAGGGGAGGGATTTGTAGCCATCCCAGAAGGGAGAGTAGCAATGGTCCAAAACCCGGTCCCCTCGTGTGTTGAAACTGATGTGTTGGAAGTATTTCAGTGCTATTGTCTTGAAGTTGGCTTTGTTAAATCACAATGAACTCGGCCTCAGGGTGCATGGTTTTCTGCTCACTTATACTCCCATACAGTTCCTTGAGTGCCCGGTCTGTGGCGGCTTGTGGCGGGATGTACAAAGCTGTGATAATGACCGCTGTGAACTCCCTCGGTAGCCAGAATGGTCGACACAGAAGCATGAGAAATTCCAGATCAGGAGAGCAGAAAGACTTGATAGAATATACACTCCTCTGATCACACCAGAATTTGTTGATCATAAAACATACACCACCACCTCTGCTTTTACCTGAGAGGTCTTTCGCTCTGTCCGCTCGGTGCACGGAGAACCCTACGGGTTTGATGGCTGAGTCTGGAATCTCTGTAGACATCTAAGTTTCTGTAAGGCAGATAATGCTGCAATCCCTCATCTCTCATTGGAAAGAGATCCGCGCTCTCAGCTTGCACAGATTGTTGTCCAGAGACTGAACATTTGCCAGTAGAATACTGGGTAGCATGGGTCGATTTGTGCAATGTCTTAGTCTGACGAGAATGCTGGCTCTCCTTCCCTTCCCTTGTCTGGCTGCCCAGACAAAGGGCTCCGCTGTCCGGTTTGTAAACAGCAGGTCGGCATTGAGGTATTTAATGTCCGGTTTTCGGTGTGCTATTGCAGAACCAATGTCCAAAAGTGTTTGTGTATCGTAGACAATAAGGCAGACAATATCCAAGACAAAAAAACATAAGAATTGTAGACAAAACAAACAAAAAACTGCAACATTGGGTCGGAGCTCGCAATGCAGCAGCCATACTCGGCGCCATCTTGAGCATGATTATTTTCATCCTACCTCCATATACAGCCTTCGGAGGCAGCATTTTCCTGGTTTCGGATGTAGCCTTGAAGTTGCGCTCACGCGTTCGTGCGCATCAAGCTCGAGCCTCAATCTCCTGACAGTTTAAACAGCCTGGATCACCTGCTTGGATTGTTACAGATAGACCGTCGTGATTTGTGAATCAGAGGAACTTTTGATGCTGATCCTGGAGTTTTTGATTCTGGCTGATAGAATACGTGCTTCAGAGGAAGATATTAGATGAGCACTTGATGGGAAGAAAACGCTGGATTTTCGTGAGGTTCGTGAATTACATCTGTTTGAACGAGATATGTGCATATTTGCAGATGGTATATATGATATTAGTTTTATAGATATTTGCCTTTTTATCATTGGCCAAGACAGTTAAAGTTACAGGGAACTGTTGAGAGAGAGGGAGAATGAAACAGATGAGCACTTTAACATTATGAGCTGAAACGTATGTGCCGCGGCTCTGATATGCAGACCGTTTAAATGACACTGTGTTGCACACTGGTCTATTATTGTAGTAACACGATGCACGTAACAACAAAACGAACCGTGACTGGTCGTTTACATGTCTCAGTCGCTTCACATGCAAGCAGGCGTTTTTCGGTGCCCTCAAGAAAAAATTTATCAGCCGATGCAATAATTAAAAATGTCAGAATATCAGCTGATTTATCGGCTTCAGTGATATATCGGTCGACCACTAGTAGGGATACACTGTTTGTCCATGCTCATGAGGAGGCCATGTCTCTAGATAAATGCGCTTTTACGCCAATAGGGCATCTCACGCCCTGTGATTCATAAGCGAGGGCGATCGCATCAACGATCCAGTGAGAGAGCCTTTGTTTGGAAATGGACATGCCTTTTCTGTTTCCAGCATAACAAACAAAAAGCTGATCTGACAGTCTAAACTCTCATGCACAATGCCCGCATGGGGCATAATAAATACGCTAACTGCTCCTCATCCGAATGAGGTGGTGGAGAAAACTTGTAGGTGGACTATCTGAGCCCTAAAGGATGTAGAAAGCATCTTAGGCACATAGCCTTTTTTGGGTTTGATGGTGGCTTTCGAAAACCACAGACCGAATTCCAGACATAAACTGTCAACCGACAGCACCTGTACATCACCAACCCGTTTGTCTTAGGCCAGAGGCTACAGCAGTGCAGTCTTTAGAGAGAGCACACACAACTCAACAGATTCCAATGGTTCGAACGGGGGCCTCATGAGCACCCTCAGCACCAGATTTAAGTCCCATGTTGGAACCGTTGCAGAGTGAGGGGGTTCAAGTGCCTCGCTCCCCTAAGGAACTTTATGATCAGATCATGTCTGCCTATAGAGGAGCAGCCTCTCTGGCTTGAAATGCTGAGATGGTCGCTACATAAACCTTAAGCGTTGATGGAGTAAGACCTGCTTCGAACCGCTCTTGAAGGAATGTAAGGATCTCCATTATGGAGCAATTCACATGCCATTTTAGTGCATAAAGGCATCTCATAGATGGTGCTCTAGCCTGAAAAATGGTTTTCATTACAGACTGAGCCAGTTCAGGCTTGTTCGCTGTGCTCCGTTCCACAGCTCCGGCTGGGGATGCCAAATCATGCCCTGCACTTGAGAGAGTAGATCCCTCCTCAGCTGTATTTCCCATGGGGGGGCCGTCTAATATCTCCATCATTTCCGGAAACCATGGCTGGTTGGACCATTTTGGTGCAGCCAACAGAACCAAACAGAATCTTGTCCTCTCGGACTTTGCTGATGACAGAGTGAAGGAGACATACCGGGTGAAACGCATATTTGCATTTTGTCGGCCATTTGTGGGCCATAGCATCCACCTCCAGTGGGGCTTATGGACGTGGTGCAACAAATAGGGCAGTGGGTTGTCTCCGCGGAGGTGAATAGGTCGACTTCCGCTTTGTTGAACATTTCCCAAATCCTCAGAACTGTCTGGGAATTAAGTCTCCATTCCCTTGCCATCGGTCCCTGACACGACAGCATGTCCGCTCCACAGGTCAGATGGCCTGGAACACATGTTGTGCGCAGGGAGGGGAGATGTTAGATGCATCCGTAGTCACCACTTTCCATCTGAAAACCGGACCCAGCATAACACCATGCTTATAAAGGTTGGGAGCTGTCCATGGTGCTAGAGCAGCCAGACAGCTGCAAGTCACTGTGACATGCCCCTGACAGATGCAAGTCATGGTGACATGCCCCTCTCACCAGGTGTGACACGGTACATGGTGTTTGAGCCAGCACTAGAGAGGTCTCATGTGTAAAATGGTATGACGTGGCTACTGCCGCTATAAAACCCAGCATTTTCTTACAAGACTTCAGTGTAAATGCTTTCCCCAGTTTGAGGTTGGGCTGGCACAAGAGCTTCCTCGGGTTCTTCCATCTCTATCTCACAGCCCTGCCTTGCTTCCTCATGTGGTCCCTCGAGACTTAACACAGAGGAAGCGGTCGGGAGGGCGCGGGAGGCAGAATCGTCCCTCAGAATAAGGCGACCCTAGAGCAGAGCGTCTTGACACTCATGTCCCCACTCTGAGGGCAGTCTATCCCCATGAGAGCTGCTTCGACGTGGGTGTGGCCCAGGCAGCGAACGTAGCTCTAATGTTTGTCAGCCGGAGAGATGTGTCGCTCACAGGAACACTTGCATTACAACATCTTTAAAAAGACACGTACACACGGCTCTTTTATAGAGTGTTTTACATCACTTGGATGGAATATTACATATGTAAGGGAAAATCCGCGGCTAGGTGTGCGTTACAAGATTTTAAATGCATGACGTGGAGGTGAAGAACCACCTGACCCGAAGCGGAGAAACTTTTTGCTGAAACATTAGAGGAGGCAGGTGAAGATTTCGCTGCAGGAGCTGAGAATCAGGCGAAGAACGTCCTGATGCATCTGCAGGGAAATCCCGTCCACTGGAAGGTGTCCGTCAACTGCGAAGAGAGGGCTGATCAAGACGAGATGATTGTTGTAGTCAAGATGAGACGATGTCGGTCATGAAGGAAGAAAATACAGAAGAAATGGTGATTGAGCGGCCGCTTATATAGGGCAAATGCATGCCTAAAAGGGTGGGGCTCAAACACCATTGCCAATCACAAGATTAGCATTATGATACAAGGGCTTCAACTAGGTCATGGAAAAGGAATTCCCCAAAGTGTTTCACTGCAATGTTGAGTGAATTGAATCGATAGGGAAAGGTTTAGACCCTGTTAAGACCTGTATTTAGGGCTGACCATATGTGATCTGATCACCCGAAACGCATCTTAATACCAGGTAGAAACAAGGCCAAACAAGTCTATGTAGAGATAATCAAATTTTCCTGCTTTGCCAAAAATTTGTGATGTAAATACAGTACATGTTTGTAAATAGGTAACAGTTGATGTCAAAAAGTGTTTCTTTCTATATTCTCAACCCAAATACAGCTGGCACAAGCTCTCAAAGGTGATGGCTACATTACTATCATTTTGAGTCTAAGGTGAGTACCACTTTTTGTAAATACAAGATTTTTATATTCTGTAAGTAAAATTAACTTGTGGAGGCATGATTAATGTGTCTTTTACCCCTTTGAATATTGTTGCAGATAACATTTTCCACATTGATCTTGCCATTATGACTTGAAGTAGAAACTTTGGTTTGGGCAGCTAATAATCAAAAGTCTTGCTTCTCACAGGTGTTATTTCATATGAAATAAGTTTTTGTTGCACCATGTATGTGTTTTTCATGATAATTTCCTTTACCCACCATTACAGTGCTGGTAGTATAATTGCAGAAGTGCAGAATTTCTATGAACTTTCATCCAATGCCACAACAAATTCAGTTACAATCAAGATTGGTGAAGCAATTGACAAAAAAGTAATTACAAATGGCAATACATTTAATGATATGTGCCTAAAGCTTCTTTTCACCTGTTTTACTGCAGGAATATTAAACAATTTAACAATTTCAAGCATAAGAAAGAATCATTATAACTCACTATTGTAAATTTGATCATGCTCATTTCACAGAAAAAAAAAAATTGTGTACTATTGGATTCTGTGACAATACCACCACAGACTGTACGGGTGATGGTATTGCGACGTGCAGTTGCAAAGAAGGGTACATCAGATCCCAATTCACATCTCAGGCCTGCATTTGTGAGTGTCTTTAAGCATGTATCTTTGTTTCCTTCAGTTGCTCCTCACTGTTTTGTAGCAGAAGTTCAAATAATTTGGGTTCTCATAATTGTATTATTTTGCTCCTGTCTCTTTACAGCTTGTCCCAGTGGGAAACAGGCGATTGATTCAGAACGCTGTGAAACGTAGACACTTGCATCAAGTCATTTAAAGTTTTTTTCATATATAAAATAAATAAATGAAATGTATTAGAATGTATGTCATGAAAATGTACTGTATGGCTGCGTGATGTTTTTTGAAATATGTATTTGTACACAGTGAACAGCAGCGTAATAAGGATCTTATTGTACTTTGATGGTTTAATCACAGCATCACTAACAGGGGTTTTGTTTATTTAAAGTGTCCATTTGGCTTCTCTGGATTCAACTGCAATGATCGTAAGTCAGTGCTGATAACATACGTATAGTTTCCATCATCATTTTACTTTGAGGTGAGAGTGGCCGGGAACATTTACAGTTCGGTCTGTGTATACAGTAATTCATATTCACTGTCATTACAGCATATCTTCTGGTCGTGGTCATGGTGTCCTGTGTGTTGGTTGGATTGCTGATCATCTTTATGGTGTCCCTGATAGTTGTAAGCTGCAGGTAAGGTTTCAATGACAGCTTATTCATGTCAAATGAGACCCATCTACACAAACACACTGCGGATACATGAGACATGTTTTTGTCTGTGTTTTCATTCACCATTGCAGGAATCCAAAGGAAAGATCCTCCTCCAAAGAAGACTTAAGTTCATATAATGATATGGAAATGCACAAACCTGCGGGTGACCAAAAATCCCTCGGAGAACAAAGCAGTAAGACCACAGCTAAAACACTACTGAACACAGACACAAGGGGAAATTAACAAAGAATCAATTATTTTACAACACTGTTTTCCATCATTTGATCATCATTTGATGAATTACTGCTGCCATAATTGCTTGGAAATGTACACACATTTATATTTTAAACAACATTCAGTTTACAGCCTGATTTCTGTGGGCGGTAACAGTGCAACACTCAGTGCAGCAAGCAAATTGTGCTGACTTTTGCTGATAAGGAACAATCACACCAATAAATAAATAAATAAATAAATAAATAAATGCGTTATGTGTTAACATCTGAATAAACTGGTTTTATTAATGTCAAAAATATTATTTAACATCCCTGAATCAACCTGAATACATTACGTTACACCAACAACAGTCATTTTAAGGGTTAGATCAGTAACAGATCAGTTGCAGGTTACCACATTTTACAGTGTAAATTGTACAATGACGGAACTGTTTGGTGAATTCGTCTCTGAATGTTGCAATATGCCTTTATTACTCTGAATTTGAATGGTGGCTTACTCAAAATTCTGAATCTTTTAAGTTTATTGGTGTCAACAATTTTGTCTTATTGTATTGATTGCAAACTATAAAATATTTCAAATATATCATAGATTTAATCTCATCGATTGATAAAAGTATCTGCTAGTTAATTAACATTGTTTGTGTTTTTTTAGCGTTACGCTGATTATGATGACTATGACGAGGTGAGCTACAAGAGTCAAGTTCCTCCAGCATATTCTGGCTATGGTGTGAAGGGAGTGGAAAATGGCTCAAGGGGATTGCAAAACTCATACTATCGGCAAGATGATGACAGAATGCGCAGATATTAGCATCACATGATCAAGACAATTCCCCGCATTTGGATGATTTTGTTTCTTCTTCACTTGGACTGTATCACTTTTTTTTTTTTTTTTTTACTTCTTTATGGCCAAAACGTCAAAGGTTTCAAGGCAGAGAATAATTAAATACAGCTATAACAAACAGACATTAGAGTATTATATACATACCTTAATCTTAAAAACAGAATTCCTCCATTTTTATATTTTGTGGAATTACATTTTTTTTTCTTTTTTTTTTTCTTGTATACAGTATATGCTTTTTGTTTTAAAGAAGTATTTGGATAAAATAAAAGATTCTTCTTGAATGCAAGTTATGTCTTTCACATTTATAGATTTATTTTTTATTGTTTATTTTTTTCTAGCAACACTAAAACATATTAATGCTTATTATTCGGTTATTGTTGTGGAGTCAAATATTTTAATGTTTTTCATGTTTATGACATACTGTATTATGGTTTTAATGCTGTTAATGCTTCTGCTGGAACCTAGGTATAATAAATGCATCTTATTTTTCATAATCAGAATATTTTCTCATAACCACTGATTATTTCTAGATGCAGAATTAGCAATAAATCTAATTTATTCAGAGAGAGAGAAATATTCAATGTTCAAATTGGGTCTGTAACAGTTCAATCTTTAACTATGATGTATTTTGTCTATGCCAAGTGATATATCATATTATTAATGATTTTTAAGCATTTTTTTGTATTTAAATAACATATGAAATTAAAACCTTTAATAATGTATTCTTTGTCCATCCAATTATTATATAGTTCTGTACATGCAGATGAGCATATGTTCTCTGTCAGTCTGTGTCAGGGATTAAACGGCTCTTTAAATGCTTGATTTAATAGGAGACACTAGGTGAACAGGGATAAATATAGCAATGAGGTATTATAAAACTTTACCAGTTATTACTCTTATTATTACAAAAACACATCATTGTGCAAAAAAAAAAAAAAAAAAAAAAAAAAAACACAATTCTGCATGAATTCTGATCCATAGTTATGGTATTATTAGACTATTTTATTAATTTACAGCATTCTAGGAACAGAGTTTTTTACTGAGCAGGTTGTTTTTATAACCTTTTCTTGACACATGAATTTAAAAGTACTGCGTGTAAGTAGAGACTACACATTTTTGCCCAGGTTTATATTGTGTAATAAATCAAGAAGTAAATATTATAAACAAAAAGGGCTGTAGTATGCTGGTGTGCATAGAGATATACAAAATATGAATATACAAAATATATACAAAATATAAATATCAAATCGAATTCATTAGTGATGAGGAAAATTAGAGTGAAAAAACCTCATTGTATTAGTCTCTCAAAACTGCCATTCATTTTATCAGTGTACATGTAAACCTAAATTTTAACTATCACACCGTGAAAACTAAACCTACAATATTTTATCTTTAAAACAAGTTTGTTATGTAAAATTTTAAAAGTTCAAATAAATTTTGATTTGTAGATCAGTGAAGGCATATTTCTGTTCCTTCTGTATTTGACAATATTAATAATTTTGAGCTCTTAATATTGATGCAAAGGGTAATGGGGCTAAAGGCACACCTTGAGGAAAATTTTATTTTTATCTGGTTACAAAGTGTATCAAGATTGTAATTTTTATTTTATTTTTACTGAATATTGATGGAGCAACATCATTTGTGTGAAAAGAAATAATAACAGAAGGTTGTTTTGATTAAAGTTAATTTTCTAAAAAAAAAAAAAAAAAAAGGTGGTGAGGGAGCCTTTTACATCACACACTTGGGATAAAAGGCCCTCAGAGGGGTTATCATGATATCATGTAAATATATACAATAATAATGGGCCAAAATTTGTCAATTTAGCCAAATACTTTGAGACAGCAAGATGCTTTTTTGAGTAACAAATTAAGATAATGCTTATTTAAAAAAAAAAAAAAAAAGAAAAGAAAAAGAAAAAAAAAATCAGAAAAGGGTGTGCCATTATCTGTTAATTTCAATCACATTTAACTTTTCATAACATCTCAAGTATTCTATAAACAAATTAATCTCCATTTTGATTGGATCAGTCAATGTGAGTCCACTTTGAACATTTTTCATAACAAATTTGTTCACCCCACTTATTAAAAACAATGTGTTTTATAGGGACCTTTAGCCCCTGCAAGAGGGGGACGTTTTACCCCAAATCAATAATTTCACTTACTGGACAGTTATTAAATAATTTAATCACCTTGAACAAAACAGAAAAAAAAAAGAATTCAAATAAATGTGATAATTTCTGGGATTCTCACAAGCTACAGACATTTGCAACATTTAAAAAAATATTAAATATAAAACATGTACAAGTACTGTGGTAGTTTTATTGTTGTTTAGTGTTTTGGGAGAAAATAAAATTAAAAGTGCCTTTATCCCTGTTGTACCCTGTTTAATTCAGAATTAGCAAGTCAATACACTCTATTGTGTATATTATTGCAATAGTTACAAAACCTCACCTTTTTGTCTGTTACATAGAAATGACACTGAAAAAATTCTAGCTGATGCTGACAACATATTTAACTGGAAAAAGTTAATCTTAGATGAAAGTCATACAGAGGCAGGGTCATAAAGGGCTGCACCTTTGTCTCCCAACTCCACTCCTGGCTTATTTTAAGAGAGAAGCTCATCAAAGACCTTTTGAATCCAGAGACAAGCCTTGGATGGATACCTGAAAGGACTACAGAAGATATTCTCATTCCATGGACCACTCTCTTTAATTTTGCATGAGTTTTAACCAAAAAAACAAACCAAAAAACGATGGACCGATTAGGTCTTTATGTTTTAGCCGTGTTATTTTTAATCCATGGACCCCATATCATACAAGGTATGAACTAATATATTAATCTATTTTGCTATTCAAAAACTGTATTTGGAAAAATTAGTGTAGTCATAGCTAAATTTGATGTTATGATTAGATTTTAATGTTATGTAAACAATAGAAATGAGAGGGATTATCTAAATGCAAGATTTTTTTTTTTTTTTTTTTGTAAGAACAGTTGCATATTGCCTATTGATTTTAAAGCACACTTATACATTTCACACAAATCAAGTAAATTAACATGTTGGCATACATTAACATCTAAGGAGTAAAACTAAACTATAAAACTAAATATACTGTAATTCTGTAGAATGGAAATAAATTCAGGTAAAAAATTTCAATAAAAATTGTAATACTTCACATTTTATTAGGCATCACATGAGGTAGGGTTCAGATGTTCTGCACAGTAGCTCCAAAAGCCATAAACAAAGTTACTCATTGATACGTTATTCCTTGCAAAGTAAGATTTATTCCTAAACTATCTAATAAACACAGATCCTTAAGGTCAATTACTTTGTCAACCAACCATATACCAATATTTGACTGTTATCTGTCATTTTTCCACAATCACGTTTCCACAATATCGAAATGAAATGTCCCAGAGTTCCTCTGGGAATTAAACAGTGATGCCAACCTCTAAAATATCTAACAATGTACTTGTTTGACTACTGTATATGGACACATACTATTTTCAAATTAGCAAAATACAACAAAAGATATTCAGTAAGGTTTTGTCAGTTTGAAAGAGAAACAGACTGGCCAGACAAAACTAACTCGTAATTCTCTGAGCAGGTCAGTGCACCAGTGGTCAGTTTCAGTGTAATAATGGTCAATGCATAGATCAAGACTGGAGGTGTGATGGAACGAAGGACTGCCCAGACGACTCTGATGAATTGAACTGTCGTACGTATCTCTGGGTGAACACTTACTGGATTGACCATTGATCCAATTTACCATATAAACTCACTAAAAGGCTATTTATTTGTAGTCATGAGACAAAGAAAACCTTTATATACAATTACTCCATTCTTCTTTGAATTGAATTTTCAGCATCACCCTCCTGTAGCTCTCAGCAGTTCAAGTGCTTGACTGGAGGAGAGTGCATTCCTTTAGCATTTGTATGTGATGGGGAGCCAGACTGCACAGATGGCTCTGATGAGCAAAGGGCATGTGGTATGTTTATAAGTGCTTTAATGTAATATGGAAAGAATACAAATGTCAGACAGATGTTAGTAGGAAAGCATTTTTAGGGATAATGCATGGCCCTACTTTTTTCCCTCAAGGTGGTCAGACATGCAGCACAGAGCAGTTCACCTGTCGAGAAGGGCAGTGCATTCCCAAACAATACCAATGTGATCATGTATCAGACTGTGTTGACAACTCTGATGAAAACAACTGTAGTAAGAACATCTCTTTTACTGCACATCAAAAGAATGGTGGGGTGTAAAGTCTGAGTCCACTGGTGACAATGCTTTAATTTCATTTTTTTTATAATTTAATAATAAAATTTAAAAATCATTACAAATGCTATTTTCAGCAACAATTTGAGAAAAAAGGTCGAGAATTGTACATGAATTTCCACTAAGTAAAATAACACTAAGCCCCTTTTGTTTTAATAACAGCATACATTCAAACTGCCATTGACCTCAAAAGTTGTCTAAAACCTGATGATCCAGCTTATCTAGCATTATAAGCATTTGAAGCAATTTTCAAGTTTCAACTGAAGCAAAGAAATTTCAGAAATTTCATCAAGTAAACTACTTATTTTCATCTGCTACCGATATTATTAGAACCAGAATCGAAACCTTCAAAAAGGAAATTATTGCACACATGTCAGTAACGAATGTCACAAAGGTCTTTAAGCAATCTTATCTTTACAAGACAAAAAAGGTTATGACTCCCACTTTGAATAGTCCAATACACATAAATATCTCAGGATGAATCAGTTACCAAAATTACAGGGGACAGCTGGTGTGTACAGTAGTGTAAACGTTATATTATCATCATGTTTTGATTTTGGAACGCCAATAAAACATTTTAATTGTATCAAATTTCCTTGCATTGAATCCAGACTACCCAGCCTGCACTGAGAAGACATGCACTAATGGAGCATGCTACAACAACACTCAACACTGCAATGGGATACTAGACTGTCGAGATGGATCAGATGAATTCAACTGCAGTGAGTGTAGTAATTTATCAGTAAAGCATGTTCAGACTAATGTTCTACAACAGTCTTTAACTTTTAACTGTAACCCCCCAAAATGTCCAGTGAAATTCTATGACTTTCATTCCTAAAACAGCAAGGCATTGTCAGCCACATCAGTTTGAATGCACTAATGGATACTGCATCCCAATGCCCTTTCTCTGTGATCACTGGGATGACTGTGGGGACAACAGTGATGAGCAAAACTGTGGTGGGTCCCACAATACATCTCACCTATTCTACCAAAGATACATGTGCAGTATTTCAAGAAGATTAATCGTGTGTCAGGAAAGTGAATGTATGTAGTTCTGTACTTCTTAATTTATTAACTTACTTGCAGCCTTGAAAGTCCGTTTAAAACCTTTCAAAGAAAACTGAAGGAAGACAACAGATATTTCATCTGCAATATTTTTAAATTGTCTTTCTATGTACATGTGTCAGATGAAGGCTTTTGGTGTCTCGCAGCATAAGCTAGTCATTTTAAAACCTATTTATTTTTGAAAAGCTTGTCTTAACATCCCTTCGTTCTGTCATTCTGTTGCGCTTCTTCTAGCATCCTGGTTGAATGGGCTCAGTTACATGCTGTTTCAATGTTGAGGTAGAGTCTGAGCCTCAAATGCGGCTTCATATCCAAGTTGAACCGAATACCACCACAGATCCTTTTATATAACCGTCTCAGGTCTACTCGCCAGTGTACCGTCACGTTACTCTTTGTTTTGCTAAACTTGAAGGCTCCTACTGCAAGTAGGTATAGCCGCAGACTGGAGATCTCCACATGGGGGCAGAATCTCCAAAAGAGGGCGGGTTACTCCAAAAGGGGACATCATTTCCACACACGGTTAGGGAAAGGGTTAGGGAAAGGGTTTGATTAGAGGCTCCTTATATCTTTGCTGGCACTTTGGAGCTCCCGCCCCTTTTTGAAGCTCTGCCTGCATCTATATCTTTCTCTCCTCCGGGGAGAGGGGCTCTGATAGTACTTCAGTAAATACTATACAATCGTCATTACGGTATTAGGCTAATGTAAATACATTAAGAAACATGGTACTGCTGGTATTTTGAAGCTTGTAGTACTGAGACACTGGTGTACATACCGACCAACACTTGTCTTAAGAGAGTCCTACAGTGTGTATGCTTTTTAAAATGTTTAAGTATACATATTTGTTTTAATACCAGCCACACAGAACACTATGTTGTCTTCTCTCCCAGAGTATCAGACCTGTAGTGGGTCAGAGTTCTCCTGCAGTAATGGACGCTGTATGCCTCAGCAGTGGGTGTGTGATGGCATCAACGACTGTGGGGACTTCAGTGACGAGAATGGATGTGGTGAGATATTGACACCATCTCTCTCCAGTCAATATGTTTACACTCCAAATAGCTATTGAGAAAATATGTCGGCCTTCTATATTCAGAAAAATTGTATGGCAATAATAGTAAACCTCTTAAATGCTGAGGATTTCAAACTTTCAGACCCAGGAACCCGCGACTGTTACCCTGGCGAGTGGCCCTGTCCGGGCTCTTCAGTGTGTGTCCCCATAAACAAAGTGTGTGACAATCACCCCGATTGTCCCAGTGGAACAGATGAGACCAACACTACAGCACAGCTAACCTGTGGTAAATACCTTAAATACTTTAAATAGAATTAAATTCAAATTCAAAACAATAAACATATTTTGGCAGATGCTTTATTCTAGGCTTTGGATTTATGTCTATTTCACACATCGATAATCAGAAAATGTTCCCGATGATTATTTATCTAAATCCGCATTTTTTTTTTTTCAGATACAAATAGAGTTTCTCATCATATAATACTCTGTGTCTCTTCATACATATTTCTCAACACAATGTTAGTAAAGTGTGAGCAGCAGACTCTGGTTTAATTTCCTCTAGCATTTTTCAAAAAGGGACTCTTCACCATGTTAAACAGCTGCATATCGCAGACTATAAACTTAGCTACACAATTTGTTAGGTTCTTGGCCTGTGGCGAATCAATTGATAATTTTTTCCTATGGTACAATCTAAGATTTTGCAATTGAAGGTTGTACCTGCTTATTGCCTTTTGCTGCACATACCTGCCATTTGCCATGATTTCTGTTCATATTCGATGTTGGCATGCTTTATCAACCCAATATCTGAAATGACTCCAAACTTCACTTCTTTTAATAATTTATATTTAGATAATTTATGACATTTCTACTTTTATCCAAAATGACTTTACAGGGCATTCAGTGCCACAACCTTGGCCTTACTAGTGTCATGCCCCACCAGTTGAGCTGCAGGAGCACAGTACTTTGTTCTAAATTTTGATGATGATGATCATGTGGTATCATATCAATCAAAACAACAGTCACAAAGTATTTCCTAGATAGGTGCCAGTATAACCATAATTAACGGATATACCTTGATACCCTAAGCATTACAGTAACAATTTAATGTATTTTACTGAGTTTTCAATGTGTTAAATTCTAACCACGTGTATGGGTGCAATTCACATTTTATTTTAGCACCAATTATGTCTAGATGATATCTGATGAAACTCACATATCACGTTATACATGTGACAGACAGGCTGTGCTCAGTAAAGAACATTTTTAAGTGCACCAGATACCTAATTGCTTCTCTTTATTGCCTCACCTGTAGGTTTACACCAGTGTTCTGCTCTAAGCTGTGAATACCAATGTCATTCCAGTCCTCAGGGCGGAGCCTGCTACTGTCCCGATGGCTTCACTGTTGCCAATGACAGCCGTTCCTGTGTGGGTGAGTGGAGAGAAGTTCTTTTGAAACTTTAAACATCTTGCTCCATCTTACAATGCCTGTGTAAGATTAAACAATCCAGATTGTGTATCAAAAGTAACCTTAATTTATTAGATTAGCAGGTTATGACTGATTTAGCATGTATGTGTTCTATCCTCAGACTATGATGACTGTAAAATTTGGGGAATCTGTGATCAGTTCTGTGAGGATCGACCAGGCACACATCATTGCAGTTGTGCAAACGGATACTTCCTGGAGCATGGTCATGTCTGCAAGGCCAATATTTCAGGTAAAGGGAAAATAGAACTCAAAATGCTTTTAATGTGTTACATGCAGGGCTGAATCTTGTCAAACAGAGGTATTCGTAACTTTGTATGAAATGTATCTGAATGTACAGTATTTTAGTGCACCAAATGGTTAGGCTCACAGCAGGTCTTTATACATTGCTAAAGACTAAATTGAAGACAGTATTTGGAGAAATTGTTATTTCCAAACAAGAAAGGAAAAGTATGGTCACGGTAAGTACAAAGAATGAAACTTTACTAGCGCTTAAGAGGAATTTAATTTTCTCAAACAAGTCAGTGTGTTTTAAGAGCTTCGAAAGATTTGCTTGTATTTCAGAAATCACCATCAGTCCTTTGAGCTTTCTTGAACAGAATATCTTGTATGTAGAGAATACAAAGAAAACGTCCTGGTTACTTTCGTAACCTCCGTTCCCTGACGGAGTTGTGTCGATGTAGTGACACTAGGGGTCACTCTTGGGAGCCCCAAACACCTCTGATCTTTGAGAAAAGGCCAATGGGAATTGGCGAGTGGAATTTGCATGCCACTCCCCTGGACATACATGTATAAAAGGAGCTGGCTCGCAACCACTCATTCAGGTTTTGTGCTGAGGAGTCAAGACAGGGTCCCGGCATTTTCAGCAGGTAGTTCAGGGTTGTGGCAGGAGGGACACAACATCTCGTTCCCTCCATCAGGGAACGGAGGTTACGAAATTAACCAGGACGTTCCCTATCTGTCACTCACTCGATGTTGTGTCGATGTAGTGACACTAGGGTTCCCTATACGAAACACCACAACTAGCTGAACTGTGTTACATGGACTGGCGGTGCGAGACAGGCAAACCATTGCGTGCCTTGTAGCCAGTGCACCTGGCTGTCACGTAACCTCTCCCAATGCTCCTATAAGCGTCGTACGGTCCCCCGCACCTCGGGGACAAGTCGACTGCTCAAAATGGGGACATGCTGCCCCAGCCGTGGCCTCTTCTCTTCTTTTTCCTCCACAAAAAAGAATGGAAATCATTCAGCTGGGGGCCATAAATGTCCGCGTTGGGGGGGGTGTCCATTCCCAAGGGGAAGACACTGTGGAGACCACATCCTGCCTGAAGGGGAGGCAATTGTGTGGAAATACATCACATGGTCTTACTGAGTCTTGTCAGCAGTGTCGCATGTGGAGAAGTCCCTGTGGTAGGTCCTACCCAGAGGGGACAGAGCTCTACAAAACATGGCGACCGGTGGCAGAGGGAAACTCTGCCCAAGGAAGACGTGGGTTTACCAACAAGGAAACCATCTCACAGAAGATACATCACACAGGGTTACAAAAAGGCAACCAGTGCATGTGGAGCACCTACCCCAGTACAGGGCCTAATAGCACATATACTGGCCCGGCATTGAGTTTCTCCATGAACTTGCCTGCCACAGAACTAAGGAGGAAGGACATCCAAGGTCCACGACCTCATGAACAGGACTGGGGGGTAATAAGTGCACATCTCCCCCTCCAGGAGGGGAAAGGCGCTATATGCAAGCGGTACACCTGGCCAGTTGTCCTGCCAACTTACCTGTTCGTACCTGACAACACACGGGATGAACTGGCTCAGCCTGGAGATTGAGGAACCTCACGAAGGTATTGGGTGTTGCCCAGCCCGCTGCTCTACCGATGTCTGCCAAAGGGGTGCCATTGGTCAGGGCCCAGGAGGCCGCCACACTCCTGGTGGGGTGTGCCCAACGTCCCAAGGGGGGCGGCACGTCCTGGGCATTGTATGCCAAAGCGATGGCATCAACGACCCAGTGGGTGATCCTCTGTTTGGAGGCAGCGCTCCCATTCCGCTGTCCTCCGAAGCAGACAAAGAGCTGCTCAGAGCCTCTAAAACTCTGCGTGCGATCCAAGTAGATGTGCAAAGCACGCACCGGACACAGCAATGAAAAGGCTGGGTCTGCCTCCTCCTGGGGCAGCTTCGCTTGCAGGTTCACCACCTGATTCTTAAACAGGGTCGTGGGAACCTTGGGCATATAGCTTGGTCGGGGCCTCAGGACCACGTGAGAGCATTCCAGACTGAACTCCAGGCACGTGTCGCTGACAGAGAATGCCTGCAGGTCCCTGCCCTCTTGATGGACGTGAGCTCAGTCAGGAGAGCAGTCTTCAAGAGACTGCCTCTAACTCAATTGATTCCAGGGCTCAAACAGGGCTCCTCGCAGGACCACGGAGAGATCCTATGAGGGAATGAGGCGCGGTCTGAGAGGATTCAACCTCCTTGTGCCTCTAAGGAACCTGATGATCAGGTCGTGCTTCCCTAAATACTTACCGTCAACTGCATTGTGGTGCGCCACCATAGCAGCCATGTACACCCTCAAGGTGGGGGGGACAGCTGCCCCACCAGCCTCTCCTGCAGGAAGGAAAGCACTGACCCGTCTGCATCTCTGTGGGTCTTCGCGTCAGGAAGAACACCGCTTAGTGAACAGACGCCACTGCAAGACATACAGGTGCCTTGTAGAGGGAGCCCTAGACTGAGTGATCGTGTCTACCACCGCAGGTGGTAGGCCACTTTGGTCTTCCGCGTCCCATCCAAGGACCAGACATGAACATTCCAGAGGTCTGATCACGGGTGCCAGATGGTGCCCCATCCCTGAGAGAGGAGAACCCTCCTCAGGGGAATTTGCCAGGGATGGGCTGTCACGAGGAGTGTGAGGTCCGAGACCCAAGTCTGGGTGGGCCAGTAGGGTGCCACTAGGATGACCTGCTCCTTGTCCTCCCTGACCTTGCACAGGGTCTGTGCAAGTAGGCTCACTTGGTGGAACACATACTAGCGTGTCCCCCGGGGCCAGCTGTGTGCCAGCGCATCTGTGCCGAGGGAAGCCTCGGTCAGGGTGTACCAGAGCGGGCAGTGGGAGGATTCGCTGGACCGAATCGACTCCAAACCAGCTGGACCACCTGGGGTTGGAGTCTCCACTCTCCCCTGAGCGTGACCTGTTGCGACAGCGCATCCGCCACGCTGTCGAGGTTGCGTGGGATGTGAGTAGCTCGTAACGACTTGAGTCGATGCTGACTCCAGAGGAGGAGGTGGCAGGCGAGTTGCGACATGCTACGAAAGCGCAAGCCGCCTTGGCAGCTACTGTATGCTACCATCAACATGTTGTCCATCCGGACCAACACATGCTTGCCCTGGATCAATGGCCGAAGCCTCCGCAGGGCGAGCAACATTGCGAGCAACTCGAGGCAGTTGACATGCCAATGCACACAAAATTGCACACAATGCCCCAGCCATGCTCGGAAGCGTCTGTTGTAAGCGTCTGTTGTAACCGCAACACACCTGGGGTACTTGCAGTGCCATGCCCACCTCGCGACTCAAGTCTGACACTAGTGCTGAAGCGGTCTCATACTCATCGACCCAAGCAGTGTGACCGCCATCAAGGATGCCATATGCCCCATGAGCCTCTGAAAATGCTTCAGTGGGACCACCGTGGTCTGCCTGAACAACTTCAGGCAGTTCAGCACTAACTGCGTGTGCTCATCATAGAGACTGAGTCTAACTCCAACCCAAGAAAAGAGATGCTCTGTACCGGGGAGAGCTGCTCTTTCCCCAGTTGACCCGAAGACCCAACCGGCTGAGGTGCCTGAGCATCAGGTCCCTGTGCACACACAACAAGTCTCGAGAGTGAGCTAGAGCCAGCCAGTCATCAAGACTGTTGAGGATGCAGATGCCCACTTCCCTTAGCGGGGCAAGGGCTGCCTCTGCAACTTCTGTGAAGACATGAGGCGACAGGGACCGACCGAAGGGGAGGCGAACCGAAGAAAGGCGAACCGAAGAAAGGGCCTGTTAGAGGAGAAACCAAGATGCTGAAGTACGTGTCCTTCAGGTCTACCGCCGCGAAATAATCCTGATGCCGGACGCTCACTAAAATGCATTTCCGCGTCAGCATCTTGAACGGGAGTCTGTGCAAGGCCCAGTTCAGAACTCGCAGGTCCAGGATTGGCCACAACCCACCGCCTTTCCTTGGTACGATGAAGTAGGGGCTGTAGAACCCCTTCTTCATCTCGGCTGGAGGGACAGGCTCTACTGCGTCCTTCCGCAGAAGGCACGCAATCTCCGCAGGGAGGGCAGCGGCGTGCCTGGCAAACTGAATCGCATAGCCGAGTCGGACGGTCCCGGTCAGCCATCGCGATGGGTTGGGGAGGAGGGAACCGTCCTCGTAATCCATCACAACCGCCGGGGCTTGTGTGTTGTGCCGCAGCTGGGCACGCAGGTGCATAAATGTGCGGTGTCCGGCGATCACAATAATGATGGCCATAAACACTGGGTGTGTGACCCAGGAGATGAGGAAACCGCTCCTTTTCTGAATGTGTGGGCTGCGGCGGAGCTGGTGTTGTCACCGCAGGGGGACGCCCCTGGCAACGAGCAGACGGGGGATGGGATCTTGATCCGCGCCAGGGCAGGATATGCTGAATAGCCTATGTCTGCTTCTTAACCGCCGAATAGGCTGACCTGGGAGACGGGAGCATCAAGGAACCGCATCTTGTCAGCCTCCCTCATCTCAACCAAGTTGAGCCACAGGTGGTACTCCTGGACCACTAGGGTGGACATTACCTGGCTGAGAGTCCACGCCGTGACCTTAGTCACCCAGAGGGTGAGATCGGTCGCCAAGCACAGCTCCTGAATCAATCCTGGGTCAGAACTACCCTCGTGCAGTTTTATTAGCACCTTGGCTTGGTGCACCTGCAGGAGAGCCATGGTGTGCAGGGTGGAGGCGGCCTGTCCAGCAGCACCATAGGCCTTAGTCGCCAGAGATGATGTAAACCTACAGGCACTGGAAGGGTGTCTCAGGTGGTTCCGCCAGGTGGCGGCATTTTACGGGCACAGGTGCACTGCAACCGCCTTATCCACCTGGGGAATCGCAGAGTACCCCCTGGAAGCCCCAACGTCGAGGGAAGTGAGAGTGGAGGAGCTCAGAGACCGGGTCTGGGCAGTGAAAGGTGCCCACCATGAACTCGTGAGCTCCTCACGCACCTCCGGGAAGAAAGGGACCGGGCGGGGCGCGGCCGTGAGTGGCGCGGCCGTGAGTGGCGCTCCGAGCCCAGGAACCAATCGTCAAGCCGCGAGAGTTCAGGGGGGAGTGGAAGGTTCCACTCCAGCCTGACGCTCACAGCCACCCAGGCAAGCATGGCCGCCAGCTCCGCGTCGGCCTGCGACCGGGCGACGACACCCGAAGGTGGGAGACCAGTCGAGTCCTCAGCATCAGACTGGACCAGACCGCTCTCCGATGCTGTAATTGAGAGCTCATCCACTTCGCGAGCGCTGAATGAGATTGTGAACTCACCCTGAGACGAGCCGGCGGTTTCATCCCAGAACTCGACGGGGTAACAAGCTTATTGGGGGGTGGGAGGTCCGTGGGGAGTTACCAGGCAGAGTGACTCCCATTGGGATCCCCAAATCTCCCCCAGTGCTAACTGACGTGGCCTCAAACCATGGGTAGAAGGACCGAGGCGGGGAGCCGCAACATTGCCATGGTCATGTTCTCGCAGTGAAAACATGGCCCATCCACGAACGCTGTCTCCACGTGGGCAGCGCCCAAGCATGTAAGACAGCGATCGTGGCCATCGGAAGCAAGGGTAACGACCGCAACCAGGAAATAAACACAGACGGAAAGTCGTCTTTAAAAAGATGCTCTCTGTCAGTGCCACTCTTTTAGTAGTGAAAATATACTCTTTTATCGCAAGAATATATACTCTTTTAGACTGTCGAAGTGCCCAGGGGCGTTCTCTGCACTCCACCGGTGCATGAGGGGGAGAAGCCGCTGTAATGCGGCGTAAATCCAGCAGTTTTCTAGAGGTGAATGGAACGGCAGAGGATTCAGTTTGCTGAACACAACCGCTCGGCTCCGAAGAAAAAATCTGAATGAGTGGTTGCGAGCCAGCACCTTTTATACCCGTATGTCCGGGGGGGGGGGGGGTGGCATGCAAATTCCACTCACCAATTCCCATTGGCCTTTTCTCAAAGATCAGAGGTGTTTGGGGCTCCCAAGGGCGACCCCTAGTGTCACTACATCGACACAACATTGAGTGAGTGACAGATAAGGAGCTAGATATTTTCTGTAATTTGACATTTTTGGTTTTGCACAGTATTAGCTGTTTTCTTAATAGTATGTTGTAACATGTCTGACATGTCTTTATTCTTGGTTCTCATAGGGGGTTTACCACAGCTGATCTTCACAGATGGACGGGATATTAAGATGGCAGACATACATGGGCGGTTTGTTAGAACTCTGGTCCAATCAGATGGTAAAGGTTACGCGGTGGGCGTTGGCTACAACTGGCACTCTCAACGGATCTTCTGGACAGACACCAATTCTCAGAAGGTGACTCATGGCTTATAGTATGAAATCACTACAAAAGTGCAAATGAACAAAATGATATACACAAATAAGATCACTGCTTGAGAAATCATTTTTATCCAGGTATACGCCATAAACTTTGATGGTGGGGATAAGACAGTGGTGCTGTCTGAAGCAGTGCACTATGCCCAGAATGTGGCTGTGGACTGGATCAACTTAAAGCTTTACTTTGTGGAGGAACGCGTGGAGAGGATTGAAGCATGTGATTATGATGGGGGGAACCGTGTCACCCTAATTGCAGAAAATCTAGTGACCCCTCATGGGCTTGCTCTGGACCCAATAGTAGGGTGAGTATGTGTCCTTTTGAAAAGACCAACATTCTGGTCCCTAGCAGGGGATGCTGGTGTTCTTCTCAACTAGCTTAATCAGAAATACTTCCTTGGTCAAGCAGCTTCACAAGGAGCTAGTTGGTCAGCATTCTTTTGCTGCCTGGCCTTTTCCTTTAGCTATGGCAAAGGACAATCTGAAAAGTTATTTTATTGTGTTTGGCAGCTTGCCTGCTTGTGGTCTGATGGCTTTAACCTGTATTCTTTTACAGATATATGTTCTTCACAGACTCTGGCTTTAACACAGATGATGTTAAACTGGAGCGGGCCTTCATGGATGGTAGTAACAGGTTTGAGTTGATTAAGACCAGACTTGGTTCCCCTACTGGTATCACCCTGGATTTGGTCACCCAAAGGGTTTACTGGACAGACAGCCATTTTAACCTTGTTGAAACAGTCACTTACAGTGGCTTGGACAGGTATTACACTCTGCAAATTGGAAACCAATGTATTTTGATGTATAAACCCAAATCTGTTGTTTTAGGATTACTAAAAGATTTTGGATAGAGACTGTGTTGAATTTATGTCAATGATATCCCCCAATTCATATTCATGCTCTCAAATGTGCCATTAGGAAAACAGTGCTCAATGGAGGTCATCAGGTTCCTCACCCATTTGGGATTGCAGTGTTTGAGAATCACGCCTATTTCACCGACTGGGTCAAGATGGGTGTCATTCGGACCAACCGCTTTAATGGCAGTGACCCAACTTTTCTCTACCGCTCTACTAACAGACCTGGACAAATTGTGGTCTCCCATCCAGTCCTTCAGCCCATCGGTGAGACAAAGTTTAAAGACAACATGAAATCACTTGAGAAGTGCAGTGTTCTGTCCTGTGTTCTAGTATATGCTACTGAAATAAGTTGGTGAGGGATATATTGAAGGGCTTGCCCCCTTTTTTAAATAGTCAATAGGATTTAGTTATGTCATAGTCATGAACACTGATTTACTACATGCTAGTCAATTGCAGATAACATTAGGGTGAGGGACAGTCTGAATCTAGAGAGCATCTGACTGGACAAAAATCAGTGTTGTGCAACATTAAAAATACATATTTTTGCTCCATTTGTCGGGAAGAGAAAGACTGTTCATATTAAACAATATAATACTCACATAATATCAAGGCCAAAATGTTACAATTTATTTATTTATTTGTTTATTGCCATAATACATGTGTATACTAAGCATCCATCTTGATTAAATTAATTGATTCTTGGTAGTATTAACTGGAGTATACACTCTTGATTTTTTCACTGCAGTGATAAATCCATGCGGCAGACACAATGGAGGGTGTCAGCAAATCTGCCTTCTGAGTCACCGCACTGACAACGATGGGCTGGGTTACCGCTGCAAGTGTCGCCTAGGATATGACCTCCAGCCGGATGGCCACACCTGCTTTAGTGAGTGACAGGAGATGAATTTCATTGCTTCTTATTTGCTGAATTTGATAATGATAAACACAACTACATTTTAAAATTGTTTAAGGTGAAGTTTGTAATTAACCAAACGGAATTGCAAAAATAATTACTATTTTAAAAAAGTGATCTAAAACATTCTTTCCATCTTTCATTATTTGGACAAACAGGTAGCTCCACCCCAAACATACTAAATTGCTTGAGCCAGTGTTACCATGCCAGGCTGCTCAAACAAACAGAGCAATGCTGAAAGTGCCACAGAGCCAATTTACACCTTTAGGGGAAATCAGCCTACAAATGGGTTACTTATAGTGGTCTCTGCACATTAAACTGGCATAGGAGAAAGTATTTTAACATAAAAAATTTACACATACCACCACCTGATGTCAGGCTTTATTCTCCTTTTCAATTACATCAGATCCTCTGACACATACCTGTCTCTCTATTTCAGAGATTAAAGATTATTTACTGGTAGCTTATGCGAAAGCAGTCAGGGGGATTCCCCTGAACGTGTCCTCCCAGGAAGATGTCACCCTACCGCTCGCTGGCCTGGCCGAAACCTTCTCTGGCACTGCAGTAGAGTATGACAGCTCAGTGGAGACTGTGTTCTACAATGACCGCACATGGCAGCTCATTTACAAATCACCCATCAATGGCACCTGTAAGTGGAAAACTCACTGTTATCCCTAATGGAAAAAAAAAAAAAAAACCCTGCTTAAACCAAGCTGGTTTTGTTGATTTAAGAGGGGGTATAGGCATTTTCTAGCTGGTCAGGACCAGCTAAACCACTTAAACATCTGCTTGACCAAGCTGGGAGACCAGCTAAACTAGTTCAAAACAGCTAAGACCTGCAAACCAAGACCATTTTCAAAGGCCCAGAATCTAGGAGTATATAGTTTAAAATGCTTATCATGATTAATTACGTGATTCTAGACATTTCACGAACTGTCAGTTTATGTTGTAGGCCTACATCATGATTTTAAATAATTTCAGCATTTAAATGAAGTTATCATATTTTAATAATACTTATTTTGAAAAATTTGTAGTCATCTTGATGCCCCCCTGGAAGTTTTCTGAGGCCCCTAGTGGACCCTGGCCCCCAGGTTGAGAACCACTGATGTAAAATACATTCAATAAATACATAAAAAATATTGTTGTTATATCTCAGCACAGGAGATCTTGACAGGTTACAGAGTGGGCTCTGTGGAGTCTATGGCATATGACTGGACCTCTAAGATACTCTTCTGGACATCCAGCTCATATCGTACTGTCTCAGCTTTTAAAGTAACGGATGGATCCAGACGGGACATTGTTAAGAATTTGAAGTACCCCCGGGGTATTGCTGTGCACCCCAGTGCAGGGTATGAGAAAAGGACATATTCTTAGTTCAACCAAACATATTCTCTCTATTCTGTTCATACAATAAACAGTCAATTATGCAAATTCTTAAAGGGATAGTTCAACAAAAAAACTGTAATTCTGTCATCATAAACATAAACTTGTTTTTTTTTCAAACCCGTATGACTTTATATCAGTGTATGGAAAAAGAGATGCAATGAAAGCAAAGAGTGACCTAGGTTAACATTCTCATTTTGTGTTCCATAGAAGAAAGAAATTCAAACGGGTTTGTAAAAACTTTAGGGTGAATAGATGAAAGAATTTTCATTTTTAGGTGAACTATCCCTTTAAAAACATTTTGTGCTATAAATAAAATGTCCTGTACATAAAAAAATTCATATAAGACCCTAATAACATACAACTTTTAACTGTTCTTCATATTTATTACAATTAGCAAGCATTTGTGTGGTATTTGCTGAATCATACTACACAGCTTTATTTTGTACCCTTAGGCACCTCTTCTGGTCCGATTGGTACCGGCCAGCTGTAATCACCAGAGCATACACAGATGGAAGCAATGCTATTCCTCTAATTAACACCACACTTGGCTGGCCTAATGGACTCGCCGTGGACTATCTGTAAGGAAGTCCTCTTACAGTAGCAGTTTTCTGTATCTTCAATTTGATAATGAGCTCTGTTTCTGAATGGGATGGCTTTATCCACTTTGCATTGTAATTTGATCCTAACATATCCAACATTTCTGTTTGGACTTAATAAAGAGCTAATAAGACTGTGAAATGGTTCTTGGAAAGTTTTATTTGTGTTCTACAGAATGGATCGGCTGTACTGGGTAGATGCACAGCTTGACCGGATTGAGCATGTGAGCATTGATGGGCTGGATCGACAGGCTTTTTCCAGTATCGGACAAATCACTCATCCATTCTCGCTTACCTTACACTCAGGTTGGTCTTAGTGACAGTGCTTTTGTGTTTTGTCAGTCTTTCTTCATTCTTCAAGTTAAAATAAAATCGTGATTCTTTCAAATGTTGGCCTCATTGTGATGCTCTGGAAACTGAAACATTTAAATAGACTGTAAACGTCACTCTGCAAAGTCTTGTATAAAAAATGCATGAGATGATGTTTAACTACAAAAAACAATGTGCAGATATTCAATGCATTTTATGGTTCCAACAATAAGTTCCACTTGTCACTGATTGATTTGTCTCTACTCTTTGTTAGATCATCTTTTTGTGTCAGACTGGAGAACAAATTCAGTGTTCCGAATGAGGAAGAGGGATGGTGGAGAAAATATAATACTCAGAAAGGGCATCTTTGGCATAATGAATGTCAAGGCCTATTCATCTGATTTTCAGGACTGTGAGTGGCACAGAAATGTTCATAGTTAACCAGTGTTATTATAGTTTTGGATTTTGATTTATTTTTTAATTCTATTTTATATCAATCTGTCATTCCAAATTAGATAGTTTTCACAGTTTGTCTGTTAGTTTTAGTTTAGTTTTAGTTTTCTCAGTTTCAGTTATTTTTTAATTTTAGTTTTAGTATTTTTCATGGCATCTTTACATTTCTCAGGGCAGTCTTGTTGTTACTTCTATCTATTTGTACTATCATGTTTAATTTGGATTGTAAATGTTGCAAATTTTATAACATAGCGTGAATATGGGTAAAGTGACAAAGGACATTTAAACTTGATCCCCATTGTATCCATATTAATTTCCTTAGATGATTATAAATCATTTCTTAACTAATCTTTGGGAAGTAAACAATTAAAGGGATAGTTCACCCAAAAATGAAAATTCTCTCATCATTTACTCACATTCATGCCATCCCAGATGTGTCTGACTTTCTGTCTTCTGCTGAACACATAGTAAGATTTTTAGAAGAATACCTCAGCACTGTAGTTCCATACAATGCAAGTCATCACGGTACAAAACCTTGAAGCTCCAAAAAGCACATAAAGGTAGCATCCTTTTTTACTATATATCTTGACATCAGCAGTCTCATTGGCGATCTTTCCTGCAGACTGCAACTGCAAGATTTATAGTGAAAAAGGAGTTACATTTTGGTCAGTTCTCACCCAAAACTGATTAGATTTCTTCAGAAGACATGAATTAAACCACTTAAGGATTACTTTATGTTACCTATATGTGCTTTTTAGAGCTTCAAAGCTTTAGAACTGGTTAACTCGTGTTGTATAGACCTACAGAGCTGAGATATTTCTATAATATCAGCAGAAGAAAGTCAAACACATCTGGGATGGCATGAAGGTGAGTAAATAAGAGAATTGTCATTTTTGGGCAAAATCTCTCTCTCTCTCTCTCTCTCTCTCTCTCTCTCTCTCTCTCTCTCTCGCTCTTAATTGTTTTTGGGTTTTTTTACCTTTTTGAGGTTTTAAATTGATGATTTTTACATCGGTATGTGTTGGCAGAGCTCATTTCATGACCACCGATGGGAAAAGCAATAGTAAAGAAAATAACAGAAATTTTAGGTGTAATATTTGTAAATGTTACATAATGGTTTACAATGTCAAAATGTTACAAATATATATATATATATAAAAAAAAATTTTAGATTCTAGAGAATCTTTTTCTTCAAAGGTTTTACTCCTCAGTATTAAGAATTTCTTCATTTTTGCTTTTGTCTAAGGTAGAAGACATCCTTAGCTTTCTTCAAAGGTATAATGTCAGGTTATGTGTGTTTGGATCATAATTAAAAGTGCCAAGAAATGTAACATTTTGAAAAGTGTCCTAATTTGCCCAAAACTAAAACTAAACTAAAACTGAAATGAATCCAAGATCATTTTTATTTTTATTTTAGTTAGTTTTGGAGTTAAGAAAAAGTATTTTAGTTTAGTTTTAGATTTTTCAAATAATTTCATTTTTCATTTTTATTTTAGTTAACGAAAATGGTTTTAGTTAGTTTTCACTTTAGTTTTCGTTAACTATAACAACACTGTAGTTAACTTCTACTGCTTGATCTAAACAGTTACCCTAACCCTAACCCTAACCTGATTAACAACTCAATTTCCCCGAGGGAATTATTAATAATGTCCAATCCTGTTCTATTCTCTCCTGTCCTGTCCATGGTGATATTCTCAAAATACAATGTAGGTGACAATCCACTTATTGTTGTTTACTTCTGTTGCATCAGTATTCAAAAGCAGATGCAACCTGATTTCAAACGGCCGCTGCAGTCACTTCTGTTTCCCTATACCTGCGTCCAACCGGGTGTGCGGCTGTCCCTATGGCATGAAGTTGCAGGAGAACCAGAGGGACTGTGTGAAGGATGACTCTGAGCCCCCACCAGATAATAGCTGCGGAGACTACGCTTTTCCATGTGATGAGGGTCGCTGTGTACCTAATTCATACCGCTGTGATGGTGTGAGCGACTGCATCGACAAGACAGATGAAGCTAACTGTACAGAGCCAGGTTCGTAGTCTCATGTAGCTAGACCTTTGACTAAACAGTAAACAGCATTAGTTCTGGTCTATATTGCATCTTATTCTAGCTAAGAACTGCCCACTTAGACAGGAAGAGACCTGTGAAGTGTCCAACCACAGTTTGTTCTGTTTGTTCATGCTGTTTAGGGAAAGTTTTATGCTTATGATTGAGGTTTATGCTCCTGCTTGTGGATTTAACTTGCTACCACTTGCCTCGAAAGAAACTCTGAATATCTTTTAAAGATCTGATGCCACCAACCTGACAAACTTTGGCAAATTATTTCATCCTCAAAAGTGCTCAAGCCGGTATTTTGTAAAGACTTTGTTTCCAGGCGGACTGTTAAGAAAACTCTATTTGCCCTTATTCCAGAAAGTTGCATTAAGTCAGCCAATCAGATTACAGCTTTCCAGATTGAGAAGGCAGTTTTCCATTGTTGAGTGCAATATGTATCAGTCAACACAAATGGACAGCCTGTGGGTGTACCCTGTCAGACTTGATGTGTATGTACATGTGAGTCTATAAACATCTCTGAAAATGCTGTTACTCCCTTTCACATTTTTAATCAGGGACAACTTGCTCTCCATATGCCTTCACCTGTGGGAACAAGCACTGCATCCCTGCTAGATGGCGCTGTGATGGGCACGATGACTGTGGTGACGGGACAGATGAGAATAACTGTCCCACACGTGGTCCAACCACCTGCGCATCCCACCACTTCCCTTGCACCAATGGAAACTGTATCCCAAAACCATGGGTGTGTGATGCCTTCAATGACTGTGGTGATGGTTCTGATGAGAGAGAGTGCAGTGAGTATTTAAGATACTGGAGCAACTTCAGGAATTTTATGTAATATAACACAACATATCCTTACCAATTTTCTAGTCATGGCCATTAATATTAAAGGCAGAGTTAATCCAAAAATGACAATTCTGTCATAATTTACCCACCCTGATCCAAACCCTTATGACTTTCTTTGTTCCTTGGAAAAACAAAAGGAGATGTTAGACAAAACGCTAGCCCCAGTCACCATTTACTTTCATTGCATTTTTTGGTTTCCATACAATGAAAGTAAATGGTGAATAACATTCTGCAAACATCTCATTTTGTGTTCCATGGAAGTAAGTAATAATGGTTATAAACTACATCAGGATGAGTAAATAATGACAGAATTGTCATCTCTTTAGTGTGTTGGGGGTAACAGTTGGGTCCCCAATATGAATATTGAGGAATAAAAACTCAGACTCAGGTTTGCAATCAATTGAGAGAGAGTTTACTGATTGTTCTCTGCAGTTCCAATTTACATCATCATTTAAATCAATGGTATCCAGTAGGTCAGTAATATAGAAGAAAAAGAAGAAACTTACTTTAAAAAACATTCACAAGCAATTATAGTCATGTACAAATTGAATTAGATGTGTCACAGTACAACACTTTCTGAGATTCTGATAATTCACTTACTTCAAACATCAGCACTTTACAAATATGGTCTGTTTCCACCTTCGTGTAAACAATCATTAGGTAGCCATAACATTAATCAGTTCCCATCATTGCTTTACAGAACTTATGTGCAGATATCAAGGGATAGCAATAAGTTATGACTACTACTATGGCAGTAGTAGTAGTCATAGGGCACCATAAACAATCCAAACACTAAATGATTTAGACATTGCAATAGGTAGGCGCTATCTCCCTAGGACGGGAGTCTTTTTCCCTTATCTTTGATGGAATGTAGGGCCTCTCGCCATTTGTGGAAAATTAGGACCGAGCCAGGAGAAAAACAAAGAAAACACACACACAAGGCCAAACACAGCACATAGTTACCTAATATGACAATAAAATCATATCATATCATAACTAAAATCTCTCTCTCTCTCATACAATTACTAATTATTACATTAAAATAGAATCAAGAATGGTTATAGAATAGTTGATTGATTATGAAATAATTATAACAGATATATATTTTTGTAAATAAATGCAGTACAATATAAATGCATATCCTCCAGGAGCCGGGCTAAATAAATAATCACTGTTATTGTATTCCTGATATAAATCAGACCCTCAGTCACACCACAGATGACATACATGTTACTTGCACCTTATTGTAAAAGGAAAATAGAAAATTGATTAATATAATAAGAATAAATGAGGATGATAAAAGATGAGATATTACTTGTAAGAATAAAAGGATATTCGAATTTTCACCCCTTCATCTCCCCCTTTTTTAGATGGGTGTGGGGATCTAAAATCAAACCCTTCAAGTGTATTTTAGTTAATAAGTTAATAACCATTGTCCTCCTCGTTTATCCGTTTCTAGATTCCACTATTAGCACCTGCAGGCCGGGCTACTTCCTGTGTCCAGATCACCGCTGTATTTATGGCTCATATGTCTGTGATGGAGACCAGGACTGTTTGGATGGCTCTGATGAGAAGGACTGTGGTAAGGCACAGTTACTCGCTCCTTTTAGGTGCCAGAATCCACTCTAGGGATCTATTTAATTAACATGAATGACATGGATGTTTTGTCTAGACTTCTCCTGTGGAATGTACGAGTTTGCTTGTGCCAGTGGAGACCAGTGTGTGAGTCAGAGCTACCGCTGTGATGGAGTTTATGACTGCAGGGATCACTCAGACGAGAGTGGCTGTCGTAAGTTGTGTTGTTTACAATGCGTTTACATTATATGTCCTCTTCAAGTCTGGTTTTATGGACTCAGATCAGCAAAACAAGAAATGCAGCTTTTAAGTAAAATGTTTTCACAATGTTGTTAACTGTATAACTTTTAATGAATATTAAAAAGCAGATAGATAGCTATACATGCTATTTACACTTAGTGTAAATTTGTGTTAATTGCAACCAAAAGCATCTTCTTTGCACTAAGCGCAAAGAGTGTACGATGATATTTGCACTCTGGTGCAAATAATGGCAGATACTATTTACACCCTAATTAAATACTAACATTCAGTATAGGGGCATCACTGCAGTGTGCTTATTGTGTTTATTTAGAGTCCCGTAGACACCCTACACCAACCCCTACCACAAAATCTAACCTTAACCTTACAAAAATTAACCATGGTTTTACTACAGTAACAATAGTGTTACCATGGTATTGTGTAGTAAAATCATAGTAACCACAACATTAAACATGGTCACTATATTAAAACCATATTAATGTAGTAACACCATGGTTAATTGCATTAAAACTATGGTTTGTGCCAAAAAAAAAAACATGGTTAAAATAATAATACTATAGTAAAACCATGGTTCATTTTACCTGAATCAAACCTTTCTTTTTACTCCCCGACCTTCACTATGACCAAATCACCTTTATATTCATTTTTATTTATTATTATAAGTCGTTTTAAAGGAAATATTAATAGAGGATAAAGGAAATAGGATGGGAAAAGTGGGACAAAAGACAGAATCAAACTCATGTCCTCCACCTAAATTGGACACAACAATTATGAAATGTATAATATGAATAATTAACATAATATAATTTATAATTATTATGCATGCAACTTTTATGACCCCATTTTAATTCAGAGACTACATGAAAAATTTGTTCTTTTAAATATTCATTTGTCACACTGCATGACCTTTAAAATAAACTAGTGAATAAAAAAAAAGTTACTAGTTACAGGATATAAGATATACATTTTCTCTTATACATTCATTTAAATGTTAACCTAAAATATTTATGTAGGTAAAAAAGGCCATGGGCACATTATGCATCAACTACCCATACTGTATCTGTTGTATCTGTTTTATTGATAGTGAAGTCCATCCATGTTAATATGGGCCACTTAACTTTTTTGATATTTGGATTAATATAGTTAGCAGTTTGTGTTAAGAACATAATGCCAATGATGACTGCTAACTTATTTTATTTGCAGCCACACGTGGGCCAGGCCTGTGCCATGACAATGAGTTCCAGTGTCAGGTCGACGGATTCTGTATTCCAAAGGTGTGGGAATGTGATGGCCATCTGGACTGTGAGGATGGCTCTGACGAGCACAACGGCTGCCCACCCCGAACCTGCAGATCTGGAGACTTCCAGTGTGCTAATGGCAACTGTGTGCCTCAGAGCTGGGTTTGTGATGGTGACAATGACTGCAGGGATATGAGTGATGAGATGAACTGTCCCACTCCACCATTCAGCTGCCCATCAGGCCAGTGGTTGTGTCCCACAGACCAGGTGTGCATCACAGAGTCTCAGGTGTGTGATGGCCAGAGAGACTGTCCCAATGGAGCGGATGAGTCTCCCCTCTGCAGTGAGTATTTATGCTGCTGGAACAACATAATTATGCCTTAAAGACCCCATGAAATCAAAACTGGAGTTTGTCTTAGTCTGTTTGCTTTCAAGCCATCTATTTGCCACCCTAATAATAATAATAAAAAAAAATGCAGTTGCTGGTCTAAGATGGTCTAATCAGCATTGTAATGTACTCCTAAAAGTTGGCAAAATTAACCTTTAGTAGACATGCACATTTCAAATTTTTACAATTTTTCTCTTCCAGGAAAACAGACCAAAAATATTCATGACTCAACCTGCACTACACAGATTAATTGTCCAATCAAATTCTCTCTAGAATGAGAATCCCTCCCCCTTATTCAACCCGCAACTGACTTGTAGCTAGTAAATCGTGTTTAATGGCTGTAACTAAAACATATTTGCTATTTAAAAAAAAGGATGAGCCCTTTGATATTTCCCACCCAAACTTCCTGTTTCAATAGGAAAAATGTCAACACAAGACAGAAAACTGTTGTCCTCATTTTAATTTCATGAGGGCTGTAGTCCCTGTGTCACAGTTCCGGCATCTGTGCCGACTCATTCTGTTGTTTGTTTTTCTCCCTCCCTCGTGTCTCACAGGTGGAGCCGGCACACATGATCAGTGTTTCCATGGGAGGCGCTGATCATGCCAATGATTTACTCGCTCGCTACACCTGCTTCACTCTGATTGCACTCCCTACTTATTCCTTGTGTTTCCTCTCTTTCTTTGCCAGTTTATTGTTTGCACTGTCAAGTGTTCACTCTCTGTTTTGCTGGAGATCTCTCATGTGTCTGTTGGTTGCCTGTCTCTGCCCGCGTATCAGAAAGTGTGGTTATCTTCTAGTTCGCCTTCGCCTGTCTTCGCCGCCCAGTAACCTTGGAGGAGGATTCCTCATTCTCTGCCCGCGTGTTGGGGAGAGACATTAGCCTGGGCTTTGCTCGCACCACACCAGCTTCTACAGACATCCTTCGGATTGCTCCTGACTTCCACTACGCATGCACTCATCCTACAAACACACTCCTCCCTTAGCCCACTGAGCAGCTACTGCTTCAACTCATCTTGCCACTGCAACCAGTGCCGGGTTCGCCAGTCATTACTTGCTGAAAGCCCTTTTCTGTTATTTAATAAACTCACTGACTGTTCTCCTCTGCATTTGGGTCGCTTTGTCTCCCCTCACCCTACATGGACTTCATGGACCCAGTGGGGGAGTCTACTCTTCGCTGCACCCTCTCGCTACAAGGAGCCCTGCTTGGATGACACCAAGATCAAATATCAGCCTCTAACAGTGTGCCAGAGATGATGGTATTGCAGCTTGCAGAACTCACCGCAGTGATCCAGCAGCTCCGCCCACCTCCTGATCCCAGTCCCTCTCAGGACACACCCACTTCTTCTTCTACAGCTTCCCACGCCCCATGGCGCCCTGAGGCATGCATCCTCCCTCCAGCTCTGTTCTCAGTTGAGGGACCTGTTAGCGTTTTTCTCTCACGATCCTCACTGTTCTTTTTCTTGCAGCCCTCTACGTTTGCCTCAGACACGATGAAGAACAGGGAATGCAATGTGGGATAACCGACATCCGTGCTGCTCCACCTATGAAGCTTTCTCTTCTGAACTTTGCCAGTGTTTGACCGTGTGGCTCAAGGTCGGGGGGCTGGGAGGATTTTATCCGGACTGTCCCAGGTTAATCAACAAGTAATTGCAGACTATGCGATACAGTTTCGCACCCTGGCCGCTTCCAACGACTGGAATGATCACACTATGTGGTACCTGTTCTTTCGGGGACTTTCTGACAGTATTCAGGATGAGATTTATCCTTTGGACATTCCCCCTTGCTTTGACGATCTGGTGGACCTGGCAATCCAAGTCGATCAACACCTGACTAAGCGTTGTGATCATCATTGACACCACTCTTCACCCTCTCAGGCAGCTGATCATCACCCACAACCCACTCCTTTTACCAGGTCACCTGGCTCTCACCTCGACACTGAGCCCATGCAAGTGGGTAGGCTTCCGATGTCACATAAAGAAAGGCAGCGGCGACTTCTTAAGGGGTTTTGCTTCTCTTGTGCTCGATCAGGCCACCTCTCTGCTACATGCCTGTTAAAACACCACTCGTCAATAGCAAAGGGGGATACTGGCAACCGCGACACCATTGGACAAGGTCACCGGACTTCGCACACTTCTCCCAGCCCAGCTGCAGAATGGTACTGATAGTCACACTGTTTCGACTTTGGTGGATTCCGGTGCCGAAGGGAACTTCATTGACATCGACTTGGCTTCCAATTGGCGACTTCCCAGGGTCCAATTGGACAAGCCCATCATCGCTCATACACTTAGTGGCACGCCCCTGTTAGTCATCACCCATTCCACTAAGTCAGTCACCTTCATCTCAGGTAAACATTCTGAACAATTGTTCTTCTACCTCATCCGGTCCCCATCGACTGCAGCAGTATTGGGACATCCCTGATTGGTAACGCACAACCCACACATAGATTGGGCAACCAACACTGTTCTTGCTTGGAGCACTTTTTGTTATTCACATTGTCTTAACTCTGCTGTCTCCCCTGTCCAGTCTTGTGTTTTGTTGTAGGATGAGCTGGTGGATTTGTCTGCAGTGCCATTAGTATACCATGACTTGAGGGTGGTGTTCAGCCGGTCCTGCACCGTGACCCTCCCTCCTCATCGCCCGTACGACTGTGCTATTGAATTGCTTCCTGGCACCTCTCCTCCTCAAGGATGGCTGTATTGGCTCTCAGCTCCCGAGAGGGAGGCTATGAACAGGTGTTTAAATGATTCTCTGACAGCCGGTCTCATCCACCCTTCCTCATCGCCCGCAGGGGCATGGGTATTCTTCGTGGAGAAGAAGGATGGCTCGCTTAGACCCTGCATAGATTATCAGGGGCTGAATGACATCACGTTGAAAGAAACGTTATCCTTTGCCATTGAAGTCCTCAGCCTTCAAACTCTTGCAGGGGGCGTCCGTCTTTACAAAGTTGGACCTACGCAATGCTTATCACCTGGTCTGTATAAGGAAGGGGGATGAGTGGAAGACATGGCCCCCAATTTGTTAAACGTTTTTGGGCAGATTTCTATCTACAGCTGGGGGCTACAGTGAGTTTGTCCTCTGGGTTTCACCCCCAGACAAATGGGCAAGCGGAGCAAGCTAATCAAGAACTGGAAAAAACCCTGCAATGTATGGTCTCCCGTAACCCTTCTTCTTGGAGTGATAGTTTAGTTTGGGTCAAGTATGCCCACAACTCGTTGCTGTCATCATCTATGGGGTTATCACCCTTTCAGTGTAGCCTCGGCTACCAGTCCCCTTTGTTTCCCACCCAAGAGCCTGCTGCCCAGGCCTCGTCCGTTCTCGCCTTTTTCCAGAGGTGCCGACGCACCTGGAAAGCCACAAGAGAAGCCCTCTTATGGACTGGTGCTCACGTTAAGAGGTCAGCGGACTGACACCGATCTAAGCCCCAACATACGTATGCAGGCAGAGGGTTTGGTTGTCCTCCAAGGACATTCCACTCTGTCTCCCCTCACATAAGCTGGGTCCCAAGTTTATTGGACTGTTTCCCATCATCAAGGTCATTAGTCCGGTGGTGGTCAGCCTCAAATTACAACCTCACCTCTGTCATATTCAACCAGTCTTTCGTATCTCCAAAATGAAACCTGTCTTTCATTCCAATTCATTCCTTTGATATTTCCCACCCAAACTTCCTGTTTCAATAGGAAATATGTCAACATAAGACAGAAAACTGTTGTCCTCAAGCTATTTCATGAGGTCTGTAGTCCCTGTGTCACGGTTCCGGCATCTGTGCCGGCTCATTCTGTTGTTTGTTTTTCTAACTCCCTCGTGTCTCACAGGTGGAGCCGGCATGCATGATCAGCGTTTCCGGTGAGGTGCTGATAATGCCATTGATTTACTCGCACGCTACACCTGCTTCACTCTGATTGCACTCCCTACTTATTCCTTGTGTTTCCTCTCTTTCTTTGCCAGTTTATTGTTTGCACTGTGTAGGGCTTTACTGGTTGTTTAGATCAGTGTTACTACCAGAAATAATTAATAATTATTTCTTTAGTTATTAATTAATGTTTAAATTAATTAATTGAATCTAACTCATTAAAACCTCATATGGGGCTCCAGTAAATGTAGTGTGCTACGTTTAGGAGCAAGTTTGGTTATTAGCAATAATTAATAATTATCAAAGAAACACTACCTACTTTAAAATTAACACTACCTTATTGATCATTCAAATTCAACAATCATCAAAGATAATTATCAATTATCAAAAATCAACAGAATATTAATAAGGATTAACATTGACGGGGCACCACCCTGGAATCAGGGACTAATAACCAGATAGTAAAACAGTCTCAATATTAGATTGTTTTCTTAGGAAAATCGACATCCGAAGAATATCGATTTTCGGGAAAAAAAAACAATGAATGAAGGCTTGAATCCGAGCACTGACATCCCGTCAGCATGACACAAGCGTATGCAAAACAAACCAAAACACTTCTCTTTGTAATATAAACAAAGTTTATTTATGCAGTAATATCAATTAATAATTAATACAATGCAGTCAATAAACTCCCGACTTACAACTACAAACTAAACAGTGATATGATTAGATATGGAAACTAAAATAATCCTATAACACATAAGGTGTGTGTGTGTGTGTGTGTAAGGAGGGACACGCACAAAATGGCGGAGACTTCCGGCCAGGGAATATGACGCAAATTGGGGCGGAGAGAAACCAGTCAATGGCGTCTACCAGTTACCGCGTGTATCCACTTGTACAATAGCTTAGGGACAAAGCTGGGCTTTAGCATTAAGCTATCTACGAGCCAAAAATGTGTGCCAGAATGTTTGTGAGGGGTCACGTGTGCGCGTGTGTGTGTGTGGTTAGTAAGAGAGAGAGAGAGAATAAAGTGATGGCCCTAAAGCCGATTTCACGATCGTGGGAGAGAAAGCAGCTGTTAGTTTATCGCTCAGAGATGAGGTGGACGGCTCGTAAACAGTCCTGCGTTCTTTGACTCTTTAATGCATAACTCAGTTTACCGGTTTCACTCGCGATGGCGAAAATGCACAACAGTCCAATTTGGTTGGACCACAATACAGCAAAACAAATTTGTGATAATTAATACCCTGAGTATTAATAAGGAGCGGACATGGCAGTCCGTAAACTGTACAAGCAAAAACCTTGAAACACAAGAATAACACACTATAATATTCTATCTCTGCCCAGACGTAACCTCTTACTTGAATCGCATGAGGATGCAAAATGTGTGTTCATCCGACCCAGTTCCTTGAGGCTTGTGTGATGACGGGAGGCCGTTTCCTCGCTCTGCTGGTGGGCGGTACGGCTGTTGATTCTCGGCAGGCTGGCGGAGAACTCAGAAATGTCGACTTGATTGAAGATGGAAGAGAAATCTTTAATCTCTTCACTTCTGCAGGCAAACGGATGAAGATGCTCAGCGGTCTCCTTCGGATCCATTATAGTAATCTCAACTCGTCCAGTGAGATGGAGATTGTATGGCCACAGTTTCAAGTCGGACGTTACTTCCTTGTGCCACGAGGTTGCACCTGAGAGCAGCGATGAGCTGCATCTACACACTGCAAACAAAGTTCCTGGAAGCAAATCCCAGAAGCATTTCAGAGGTATTTCTACTCCTGATGATGACATGGTTGAGGGACGTTCTGTTGTGTGCCTCATCCAATAGGAGTTGAGAGTTCGATCCTTTAGTGAGCAAGGCTTCATGGGATTTGTAGTCTGTTTTGGACTCCCTTTGTTTGATTTTGGCGCGATTTTTATCAGTATAATTTACGACTTGGAATGTGGGGGCTTGAGTTAGATTTTTACGACTGTGTTAGGCCTGCCTTTGTCCTCTATCTGAATACATGAGGCCCAACAACTGTCAAGTGTTAACCATGCTCTCTGTTTAGTTGGGGATATCTCCTGTGTCTGTTGGTTGCTTGTCTCTGCCCGTGTATTGGGAAGTGTGGTTATCTTCTAGTCGCCTTTGCCTGTCTTTGCTGCCCAGTACCCTTGGAGTAGGATTCCTCATTCTCTGTCCACGTGTTGGGAAAGAGGCCTTAGCCTGGGCATTGCTTGCAACACACCAGCTTCTACAGACATCCTTCGGATTGCTCCTGACTTCCACAACGCACGCACTCATCCTACGAACACAATCCTCCCTTAGCCCACTGAGTGACTACTGCTTCAACTCATCTCGCCACTGCAGCCAGTGCCGGGTTCGCCAGTCATTACTTGCTGAAAACCCTTTTCTGTTATTTAATAAACTCATTGACTGTTCTTCTCTGCTTTTGGGTCCTGTTGTCTCCCCTCACCCTCTTGGCACCCTGATGTAAACCGATTCTTTAACAAAGAATCTTTGTTTTTCTTCTTCTCTAAATTCTTCTCTCTTTCACTTTTTCCTTTTAGATGAAGATGACTGTCAAGTGAATAATGGGGGCTGCAGTGATGGTTGTATTCAGGGCCCATTTGGAGCTCAGTGCATCTGTGACCCAGGATTCCAGCTGTTGAATGACTCGAAGACCTGTGATGACATAAACGAGTGTCTGATCCCTGGCTTCTGCAGCCAGGCATGCTTCAATGAGCGAGGGTCCTTCCGATGCTACTGCCAGGATGGTTACCAGCTGGAGCCTGATGGCCGCATATGCAAAGCCAACTGTAAGCAACATCTCTATCACTTACCCTTACATTTTAACCATGATTGGGTTGTTGTGAGGATAAATATGATGCTGTATTGCATTTGTAGGCAAATGGTCAAGAACATAATGGTTTTACTCTACTGAGCCCAAGTGCTGAAAGTTATAATTCTTTGTCATCCTTGTGTAATGAAACTGAATCTGCTACAGCCCCAGGTGAAGCCTCACTTCTGGTGGCCAAACGCTACGAGATTGTATCTAACCGCATCAACTTCAGGCCACCCATCATCCAACCCATAGTCAGTGGCCAAAGCATCGTCACTGTAGACTTTGATAATGTCAACAAAAGAATCTACTGGGGTGATAACTCTCAGAAAATGATCTTCAGTTCATTCCAGAATGGCACAGACCAACGCCAGGTAAGTAATGCAAGGAAATAAAGATTCTTCTAGTTGTGTTTTTGGGTGTAGCCTTTCATTGCAGCTCAGGAAACCTGACAAGAAATCTCCAGGTCACATTTCACTCCAAAATCAAAAGAAAATAAATATGAAATCATATTTTGCAAAAAGAATACAGTATGTAGTTTACTTTAAGAGCCCTTAGAATTTTTGCACTGTTACTGTCTTTCTCATTATTTTTTAGTGATGATTCTCATACTGTATTAGTCATTTTTTACCATATTACAGGAAAAATAAATACTGTTTTGCAATGATTTTTTTTTTTTAAATAATTAAATTTTAAATAGAGGCAGTACAACAAATAAAGTATAAAAGTATGAAATATAAAAATATAAAGGAAAATCAATAAAAAAACAAATACAAATCAAAAAATTATATTAAAATTAAATATTAAATTAAATATGAATCTTAAAATATTAGTATTGATATTTTTAATATTATTATTAATATTAACATATTTTTTATTAAAATTGTTATTTATATTAACATGTTTTGATATTTATAGTATTAACTGTATTAAACTGTATTATTATTAGTTTTAATACATTTTATATTATTACATATAAAAATATACATTTTAAAATACATTTTACTTTATTTTATAGAGATAATACTACATTTATTCATATTATATTAATCTTTTTTTCATGATACAGTAATTTATGAGACGTTGTAAATAAAAGTAAAATAAGCTTAATTGTCTTGAAAATAAGGGCACAATACATCACATCTTAAGGGTCCGTATAGTAGGCTACATTTTCTAAGGTCTAATTTTCTTTTCTTTTTTTCTTCTTCTTTTTTTTTTTTTTTTTTTGGTAAAATGTGACCTATGTAGACACCTCTTTTTGAGATTCATCCAAATATATTTGACTTCTGTATTCATCTGCTACTGTTTGGGACAAGCTCATTCCATGATTTTGGTATGTTAGGTGTTCTCCTCAGGCCTGATGGTACCTGAAAGTATAGCAGTGGATTGGGTGGGTAGAAACCTTTACTGGACTGACTATGTCATGGAGAATATTGAAGTATCCACTCTTGATGGCCGCTTCCGGAAGATTCTGATTACCAAGAATGTCACCAGCCCTCGTGGACTGGCTCTAGATCCCCGCAACCAGTAGGCATATTGGACATTCTCATTTGCTTTAACTTTATTATAATCTTAAAATACTCTTTGAGGAACTGCAAAAATAGTTTTGCTGTTTAAGATGACTAAATCTTAAAGATACTGTCTTGTTTCCTTAAAGCAAAATTTCTTCTGTTCTCTTCTTAGTACCAATATATTGTTCTGGTCAGACTGGGGTCAGAACCCCCGTATAGAACAGGCAAGCATGGATGGCTTGGCAAGAAGAGCAATTGTGACCAGTAAGGTATATTGGCCTAATGGACTAACCCTGGATTACACAACCAGAAGAGTATACTTTGCTGATGCCTACCTAAAATATATTGACTACTGTGACTACGATGGCAAAAACCGGCATCAAGTCTTTGCAAGTGACATGGTAAGAGTTAGTCCCCAGGCTAAAATCTGGTGCAAAAGGTATAGTTGGCAAAAAAAATTACAATCTGTCATCATTTACTCACTCTCATTTTGTTACAAACCCTTATGACTTTCTTTGTTCCGTGAAACACAAAAGGAGATGTTAAGCAGTATGTTAGTCTTGGTCACTATTCACTTATTTTGAATTTTTTTTTTTTTGATACAATGAAAGTGAATGGTGACTGAGACTGTTCACAGCCATAAGTTTTTCTGGATCCATGTTTTACTCCCTGTCATCACACACTGCAGGTTCTTCAGCAACCCCATGGTATAACCATCTTTGAGGACAACATCTACTGGAGTGACCGGTACAATGGTCAAATCATGAGGACTAACAAATTTCATGGAGGAAACATCACCATCCTTCTGTCTGGTGTATATCAGGCCATGGGTATCGTCATGGATCACCCTGTAAAGCAGCCTTTAGGTCAGACTTTCATAGAGATTATTGATAGAAGATCTACATTATTTCTGGATGTTTTTTTAATGTGAATAACGTAGTGTCTGTTGGCTTCCATACAGCGCTTAACCCCTGTGCGATCCATACGTGCAGTCAGTTATGCTTGCTATCGAGCTTAAGACCTCGATACTACACATGTGCCTGTCAGTCTGGTTGGAACCTTGACAATGATGGCCGTACTTGTATTAAAGGTCAGAGTCTTGACAAAGCTTGAAATGTAATATATAATGGTAGTGTGTCATTTGAGTTCTCAAACTGATATTTTATGAAGTTCCAAACTAAAGGGTCCCACTTTATATTTGGTGTCTTTATCTACTATGTACTAAAATTAAAATACATACAATACAATGTACTTATTGTGTAACTACATGTTGTTCTACAAAATTCTCACAAGATTCAAATTTGCTGCTACTGAGGTTGAGGTATGGGTAGGTTTAGGGTTTAGATTAGGCTTAGGGTTTAGGGTAAGGGTTGGGGTGGTTTAGGTTTAGGTTTAGGATAAGGGGTTAAGGTTAACAGTATAACTACAGATGTAATTAGCCCTCCTACTGCGTTCGGGTCATTTTTGACCAACATGATCACACAGGAAATCGGCATGCTATTTCTGAAAGTTCCAGTACCCTAGGATCGGCAACAGTATGCCAACTCACTGACATGCCCTATCTCCCATCTGAGATATTTGGAATGGCTCAACAATAATTACTCTCCCTCGTGTCATGACTGGTAGCATGTTGCGTCAGTTGCATGGAAGACCACAGTTCAGTCTCCATTCCAATGAGGAAGTAATCACGCTTGTATAAACGATCACAAGCGTTATAAGGAGGTTGCATTTTTATCCCTAAAATTGCATTTTGTCTCTACTAATGGTTAGGGTTAGATTTGGGTTTTGGTTGGGTGTAGATAAAATAAAATAAGCATTTCTCTTCACTGTTTTACACCCTGTTCAGCTGAAAACAATTATTTTTACAACTGGCTTCTGGCTACCTCTCCTGGATATAAATGGATGTCACAATTGTTAATATGCTCTGAAATACTTACCGCTTTAGCCTCTGGGGGCAGTGTTTTCAAATTCGGTCAGTGTTTACAGATTTTGGCTAAAGAAAAATTGGCACACACTTGCGGATTTTTATGTGAGATCAGGCTGTTTTTGACACAAGAGAGGTTGATAATCATTTTTAAATACCTCATAGTTTTAAGTACGGGAACCTCAAATAAACATTGGGACTTTGTCAAGACCATCAAAATACACATAATACATTTTCTTCATATTTTTTAATAAAATCGTTTGAGATATATAAAAAAAATTATTTTGTGTTTGCGGGTCAATTTTGACCTGGGCATCAATTGAGGCTTTACACATGATATTATGTATAAATATTTTTTGCACATCTTTTAAGTATATTTTTTACATAAACACTTCACTTACATTTAGCCTCTCACAATTTCACAGAAATCTTGATAAAAATATGTCTTCACATGTATCACACTGGTTTTGCTGTAGTTAATATATATTTTGAAATGTCAAAGAAGTTCTACATTTTATTATTTAAAAAAATATGGCACATTCATTAATACATTTTATAGTTGTCAGTTAACATATAATTATATGTATGAACAGTTAAGAACCTATTAATGACTTACAATATAGTTTTAGATGAAAACCATTGGGTTATTAATGATTTATAAGCTTGAATTCCACCGGGTCAAAACTGATCCGTGAATGCAAAAGGTGTATGCAGACTCTGAACGCAATAGAAGGGTTAAATACAGGTACTTTAGTACAATGCAACAACATGTATGTACAAAATAAGTACATTGTTTCAAATTCTTAAGTACTTAGTAGTTAAAGACACCTAATATAAAGTAGGTCCAATGAAAATTTGGGAGTAGCTTGTCTTGTCAATCATTCACTTTTAGTAAATTAATAAAAAAATAAAAAAATCCCTTCGATATATTCCACCCCAATTTCCGTCAACACAGGAAAGAAAACTGCAAGCCAATTTACAGGAACTTAAAGGATTACGTATATGAACAAGTGAACTTGTGGAATGTTTTTATGGCCTTTTACTTCACTTTTTCACTTTTAATTTTTTTCTTAGATGACACACCATTCCTGATGGTTGTCAGGGATACAGTGATAATGGGAATTCCTCTCAACCCCAGTGACACATCCAACAATGCCATGGCCCCAATTTCAGGCATCACACAGGGCAGAGACATTGATTTTGATGACCAAGAGCAGTTTGTCTACTGGGTGCAAGGCTCTGTGAGTAACTCACTCAAGTTCTTACCCCACAAATACAGAATGTCCTTCTAACGTTAGTATATGGTTCCCATTTGGTTATTTTTTAGAACCAATTCCTAACGTTTTTAACATTCTTTTAGGTTTTATTTAGTGTCCAGAATTTATGTCAATGTCCATTTCCTTTATAGTGGTATACAGTTGTTTCAAAGTATTAATGAACCTGTTTAAGAAAAAGAAAAACAGAACTAATGCTTTTGTTTAGCATAAAACTAAAGTTAGATATTTTTCTCAGGGCTCTATTTATAGAAGTAAGACTGACGGGGCCAATCGAACTCAGTTTGCACCAGCTGCGATCATTGGTTCTCCCTCTGGTCTGGCATTTGATTGGATAACACGAATCATGTACTACACCAATCCCTCCAATAAGGCCATTGAGGTGAGCAAAATAAGATAATTAACACCATGTTACAAAATATGATATTTTATATATGAGTGTATTTAATTACATACTCTTTTCCATAGGTTATTAGGGTTGATGGATCTCAACATTACAGGAAGACTATCATCACAAACACAGGGAAACCAGAGGGAGCTGGACAGCCAATAGGAATAGCTCTTGATCCAGCCAGGGGGTAAATACTTTATTCTGACAAGAACACATTTTTCATGTGCTACTGTATGTGTCAGTGTTTGGATATTTATGTCATCATCCACTCTACAGGAAACTGTTCTGGACAGACCGAGGGACAGACAGTGGAGTTCCACCAAAGGTGGCCAGTGCAGACATGGATGGTGGTAATCTCAAAAACCTCTACACAGGTAACCTGGGCAACATTGAGTTTATCGCCACAGACATTGAAGCCAGGAAGCTCTACTGGGGTGTCCCTCAAACTGGGATGGTGAGAAGCATAACAATCTAAAAAACATTTTTTTTTTTAAATCATGGAAACACATATTAGTGGAATTTTTATTCTGTTGTTAGAGCAAATGAGAACGCAAAAATGAAAGTTTCGACCTCTAGGCCTTCATCAAGCTTGATAAAAATTTGGAGCATTAATATCAATGTGTGTAGATTCACTATTGTTTCCTACATTTTCTAATATAGCAACTAGTACAGTTTTTTGTCAATTAATCTGTGATTGTGGCAGATTGAGTGTGGAACAATGGATGGTGTGAGCAGGGTGACTATTGTTAGTGGCTTATCTCATCCCTGGGGCATCACTGTCTACCAAAATTACCTCTACTACACTGACCTTGACTACGAGGTCATTGAGAGAGTCGACAAGAACACGGGCGCAGACATGGTGGTGATGAGGAGTGGCATGGCTGGGGTGCGGGCACTAAAAGTGTATGCCAGAGACAGTGAGTGAATTATAGAATTTACATTTATTTATTTAGCCAATGCTTTTACCCAAGCAACTAACAAAATATAATAATATAAGAATAGGCAATTAAAGTGATAGCCCAAAACTGAAACAACATAAGAGTGAGTAATGGATGATAGGATTTTCATGTTAGGTGAAATATCCCTTTAATTAAAATAATTCAAGAACTTTATCTGAATACCTTATTAGGCACAATATAAGACCATGCTCTGCATTATTCCCTTTTTTTAAATGATTCATCATGTTCTGTTCACCATCAATCCACTGCATCCAGACTCTGCTGGAACCACCAACACTTGCAGCACCAACAATGGTGGATGTCCTCACCTGTGTCTGCCAAAACCTGATGGACAGAAGACTTGCGCCTGCACCACAGGTTTCATCCCATCTCAGGATGGCTCCCGCTGTGAGCAGTACGACTCTTATGCTGTAGTGTCCTCTCCCAGATTTATTAGAGGATTCCACATCAACAGTTCAGACCACTCTGAGGCCATGGTTCCTGTGGGAGCTAGTGAGTATTAATAATAATGTTAGACTTTTTGAATATTTGTGACCTACTCCATCTTTTTGCATCACTTTGACTCAGTAAAACATTTTGACTTTTATGCACTAAAGTAAAAAGAAAAGTCTCAGACAGCATTTAATTGGTTAAATCTTTGCAATGGTTTGGATTAGAAACATAACAACTATATCATTAGAAAACTGAGACCTTTTTACCTTGGTTTCTATGTCAACGTGGCTTTAATTATGCAGAAGGTCACATTTTATAGCATGGAGTATAAAGAGTTTAGAAAGGCAATTTGTTTTAGAAAGGGAATGGTAATATTTGATTACCAATCAATTGATTCGGTGATTCATGTTTTGTCTTTCGTATTAGCACCTTAAAGAACTTTTGAAGTAGTGGTTGTGTAAACCAATTATAATAATAAGGCAGAGGCTATTTGCATAAGTGTAAATAGAGGCTATTCCACACTAAGTTTAAATAGCAACAAAAAATATCTTCTTTGCACTAAGTGCAAATAGTGTTAGATGCTATTTGCACCACTAATTAAATACTAACATACTGTACCACTGCAGTGTGTTTATTTAGAATCCTACAGACACCCTACACCAACCCCTAAACCTAACCCTAACATTCCCTTACAAAAAATAACCATGGTTTTACTACAGTAATCATAGTATCATTATGGTATTTTGAAGTAAAATCATAGTTACCACAACATTAAACGTGGTTACTATATTAACACCATATTACTATAATAACACTATTGTTAACTGCATTAAAATGGCTTCTGCCAAAAAACATGGTTACAACAATATTACTATAGTAAAACCATGGTTAATTTTACCCGAATCAAATCTTTCTCTGAACTTCTGACCTTCACAGTGACCAAATCACATTTATATTAATTCATTTTATTGTTATAAGTAGTATTAAATAAATATTACCTATAATAATAAATATATGGGAAATATTAATAGTGGAGACATAAAACTGGATTGGGAAAAGTGGGACAAAATGGGAAGTCGAACCCGGGTCATCCACATGTAAAAATCATATCTACATTGTCCCAACACACTAAACCATTGCATCAACACTTGAGGGTGCAGTTTGTCTTTAATTTCTGTGTTTCCATCAGACTACTGGAGTGCAAATAGCTGCAAAATAAAAAACATATAAATATTAATAATAATTGCACTGTAATTTAGCCTTGTGATGTAATACTGCACTACCATAATTTATGCTGTGCTTTTGTTCTTAAGGTACTTACTCTATTATTGACAAGTTGGACATGCACATCGCCTCTGGCTTCCTGTACTGGATTGATAACAGCACCTACTCATCCTACAGAGGTCTTTACAGGGCCAAGACAGATGGCTCCCGCTATTCTTCTGTCATCACTCAGTTAGGCACTGGAAGGATTCAAGGCTTGGCTGTAGATTGGATAGCAGGTAAATTACAATTTTTTTGTGTGTGTGATCAGCATTTTATTGTTATCTTTAGATTTTGATTTCAATCATACACTTTGATATAACATATGAACAATGACCATTGACTGTGTCAATGACCATTCGCATCTTTCTAACATGGAACACAAACCATAAACATGGTTTAAACACATAAACACACAGATACATACACATTGTTCTGTATGTGTATAGAGTATGGATATCTTTGAAAATAAATATGTACCCAGATATACTGTACATATACATTTCTAAAGATATCTATACTCTTATACACATACAGAAATGCAATACAATTTCATTAATATATGTTGTGAAAACAACATGAAATCCTGATCCTTATTTTATTTTTTTCAGGAAACTTGTACTTTACTATCGCATATACCACTCAGACTTACTTAGAGGTGTTACGTCTGAACTCAAGTGATCGACTGATCCTGTTAAAGAGTTCTGTGGATCGTCCCCAAGATCTCGCCATCAGCCCCAAATTGCGTCTGCTCTTCTGGACTGATGCTGGCCAGTCACCTAAGATCGAGAGCGCTCTTTTAGATGGTACCAATCGGACTATTCTTGCGTCTGAAAGCCTATCATCTCCCCGAGGCCTTACAATTGACTACACCAATGACTTCCTCTTCTGGGTTGATGATGCACTAGATATGATCTCATGTATGGCAGCTGACGGTTCTCAGCGACAGATTGTACGATACGGTAGTCGTTACCCCTCCCCGTACAGCGTTGCCATCTTTGGCAACTACATGCTCTGGGTGGATCGCAAACTGGGCAAACTCTTTCAGGCCAGCAAGCTCCCTGGGAATACAGACACTCCTGAGGTCATCCGAGATGGCATTGAGGATCTGACAGATGTTGCAGTGTTTGACCCCCATGTTCAGCCCACTGCCGCCAACCAGGTAGGTTTCAACCCCTGCCAAGAGGACAATGGGCGCTGCCAACAGTTTTGCTTTGCGATGCCTGAGCAGCAGCAGCCCAAATGCGGCTGTGCCCATGGCTCTCTGCTCAGCAATGGAGTCTCTTGTGGATTTGGCCTTGATGAGTACCTTATCTTCACCACGGATTACTCACTGAACAGTATCAGGCTGAACCCAGATGACCACAGTTTCCCATTTCCCACTTTTAATCTGGGCTATGGTGTAATGGCTTTGGAGTTTGACTTTCAGGACAAGAGAGTGTTCTTTACACAGTACCTGGGTTTAGGAAGGAGTAAAATAGGATACATCACAACCACAAGTAGCACCAGCCCTCCAATCATCATAGCCAGCGGTACAGTCTGATGCTTTATCATTCTCTGAATGAATAAGCAAAAATCTGCCAGTAACAAAATGTTAATGAGTTTTCTGCTTTTTTTGCTCCCTGTTCGTCTATGTTAGATCTGGATGATCCTGAAGGTCTGGCCTATGACTGGATCCACAAACGTCTTTATTTTACAGATTATTATAATCGAAGTGTGCAGGCTATGGGAGTAGATGGCCAAAACCGTTCCTTCATCGCACACACCAACCGCCCCAGAGCCATTGTAGTGGATCCCTGCTATGGGTAAAAACATTCTGTTATCATTAAGGGGCCATTCACACAGAAAAAGTTTTTGTGTCTGTCTGTGCTGTTTTTGAATTGTTTTTCTATGTCAACATGTGCTAGATGGATGTATCTGACCATTGCGTTATTGTTTTTTTTTTTGTCTTGTGCACTACCGCCGCCTTTTTAAGACACTGTCCATTTAAAAGAACATGCTAGCTAGTCTAGCTAAATCTGAATTTAGCTTGGTCTTAATGGCTCCTTAATCCCATTCGACTTTCTTTCTTCTGTGGAACACAAAAAGAGATGTTATAGGCTGTATGTTAGTCTAAGTCACCATTAATTTTATTTGCTTTTATTGAATATTTTTTTCCATACATTGACAGTGAATGGTGACAAAGGTTGTCATTCTGCCTAACATCTGGAAGAAAGAAAGTCATACTTTGTTTGGAACAAATAAACGATGGAAATTTTTTTATTTTGGGGTGAACTATCCCTTTAAGTTTAAAATGCATTTCAGGAATTACTTTAAAAACAAATTTTTCTCACTCAGATACCTGTACTGGACTGACTGGGGATACCCTGCTAAAATTGAACGAGCCACGCTTGGTGGAAACTTCCGGATCCCTATAATAAACACAAGCCTTTCTCAGCCTAATGCTCTGTCTTTGGATTATGAGGAAAGACTGTTGTACTGGGCTGATTCAGCACTGTGAGTTTATTCTAACTGTATTTAACTAGTCATTTTACTAAGTAATTTTATTATAGACAGACAACAAGTATTTAATGGACAAAAATGTATGCATCACTCTCTCTTCCACAGGGATATGATCGAGCGTGCCTCTTTGACTGGAGAGAATAGGGAAGTCATTCTTAGTCAGACACAGTACCCATTTTCTGTGACCGTGTTCCAGCAGGACATATACTGGACTGACTGGAACACTCGGACTGTGTATCGTGCCAGCAAGGACGATGGTTCTGGACTGACTATAATGGCCAATGAGCTGCAATATAGACCCAATGACGTGCATGTCTTCTCTGCCAGCAAGCAGGAGAGCTGCTTGAGTCCCTGCCAGCTGTTCAACGGAGGCTGCAGCCATGTCTGTGTCCCAGGTTGGTCTAGTGTCCCATGTCAAATGTACAAAGGGTACCTAATAATGGAAATACTGTAGATCTGAAAAGCAAGGTTGCTGGTGTTCAAAAAAGTGTTCAACATACAAATATTACTCAGAAAGAAATGTATTATACATTAAATATTCAAAAAAATAAAACGACAGATATACTGTTAGAAATTAAGGAAAAATAAAAGTTTTTGGACACTTTCTGGTTTTCAGCCTTTTGAAACTTGTCCATTGTTAATGTGATGTTCCTCTGCTAGAGCACCTGTGAGAACTGGCTTACATCCTGACTTACAGTACATCCATTACAAATGAACTTGGGATTAGTTTGTTAAAAGTAATATTAGAAATGGCTTAGAAAAGTGAAGCAAGTTTAGAGAAAAGTGTTTACATCGCTCGTACTGTTCGTTTATCACTTTATCGCAGGTCCAGCTGGTCCAGAGTGTCAGTGTCCCAGCACTGGTAACTGGTATCTGGCCAACAATGGGAAAGACTGTATCCACGACAATGGGCAGCGGTGCCATCCAGATCAGTTCACCTGTCTTGATGGAAGCTGTTTGTCTCAGCGCTGGAAGTGTGATGGCTACAAGGACTGTAAAGATGGCTCCGATGAGCTTGAGAGAGTGTGTGGTAAGTGACCATCGCAATTAAACAATTACGTTTCATTTAGTTTTGCATACATTTTATTGCTTTATACCTAAATGAATGATGACAGATGGAACACAATGCCCAGCTAGTCAACTACTCATCCAACAACTGACTTGTTTATCTAGTTTGTGTGTGTGTGTGTGTGTGTGTGTGTGTGTGTGTGTGTGTGTTCATATTTTTAAGCCCCTGTACTTTAATGCTGACAGTGCACTTCAGCTGTTAGACAGTTTGCACAGTAAAAAAACTCTTTTGGAAAGTTGAATCTTTAAATGTATCCCCTTTAAAGTGCAGCCGCTACAGCCATATGCATTAAGATGGACGTCTTTAGCCCTTGTGCCATGTTTTTAGCATCCTGACACATGCATTGCATTTTTTAGATGCTGTGTCAAGTTAAATATAGTCCAACTTTTGTCACACACGATTCGAGACTCTTTCACTCTGTTCCATTCCGTGGTGCTCTGTCCGCATTTGATCGGGGTCCAGTACACCCAAAACCAGCCTAATTGTTCTGGGCTTCCTCAAGACTGATTAGTCGACTAGTCATTTTTGATAATATGTGGTTTTGCGGACATCTAGTCACATTGTAGTTCTGAGACACTCCAGATTACACAATGCTCATAAAACTAACTGCTAATTAGTCTTTTATGTGCCCTCTATAGCCTTCCATACCTGCTCACCCACTGAATTCACCTGTGATAATGGGGGCTGTGTGCTGCTGTACTATGTGTGTGACTACACAAATGACTGTGGCGATAACAGCGACGAAAATGGCTGTCCCTTCCCAACCTGTAACCCTACAACAGAGTTTACTTGTGCCAACGGACGCTGCATCAGTGCTGCTTTTGTGTGTGATGGATTCAATGACTGCCGAGATAATGGCACCACAGATGAGATTAACTGCCGTGAGTGACATCAACATCAAGATTTGCATGGAAATCTCTACCTTCTTTGTCCCTTTTAAAGGGATAGTTCACCCAAAAATTAAAATTCTGTAATAATTTATTCACCCTCATGTTGTTTAAAACCCATATGAATTTATGTCTTCTGTGTAACACAAAAGGAGATGTTAGGCATAATGACAGCTATTAACTTTCACTGTATGGAAAAAAGATGTAATGAAAGTGGATGGTGACTGAGACTAACATACTGCCTAGCATTGCATTTTGTGTTGCACGCAAGAAAGAAAATCATACAGGTTTGGAGTAACATGAGGGTTAGTAAATTTTTCATTTTTAGGTAAACTAAAACAAGCATTGATGTTTAGCCCTGAACAAGATTTCATACCAATGCTTGGTGTGGTATTATAAGTGAAATGTGTAATCTCTGCGGCACTAGCAGCACCAAGCAGAATTACAAAAATAATGACAGGTCTAAAACAAGCCCTTCCCCAAACTTACGCCATTGATTGAGCCAATGTTGTTATGACCCAGGGCCACTCAAAAAAACTGATTGCAATTCTGGTTGGTGCCACTAGTGGCACAGAAGTCACACACTTCACATTTAGTTCACCCAAAAATGAAAATTCTCTGTCATTTACTCACTCCAATGCCATCCCAGATGTGTATGAATTTCTTTCCTCTGCTGAACACAAAGGAATATTTTTAGAAGAATATCTCAGCTCTGTAGGTCCATACAATGCGGCCCAGAATTTTGAAGCACTAAAAATCACATAAAGGCCAATGGTTAAATCCATATCTTCAGAAGCAAAATGATAAGTGTGGGTGAGAAACAGATCGATATTTAAGTCCTTTTGTTCTATACATTTTCCTTCCCGCCTAGGTGGCAATGTGCACGAACAATGTGAATCGGCAAAAACAAAAGAAGAATGTGAAAGTGAAAGTGATTTATTGTAAAAAAAAAATAAAATAAAAAAAAAGGACTTAAATATTGATGTGTTTCTCACTCAAACCTATCATATCGCTTCAGAAGACATGGATTAAACCACTGGAGACCTTCAAAGTTCTTGTCACCATTTACTTGCATTGTATGGACCTACAGAGCTGAAATATTCTTCTAAAAATCTTTGCTTGTGTTCTGCAAAAGAAAGAAATTCATACACACCTGAGATGGCATGAAGGTGAGTAAATGATGAGAATTTTCATTTTTGAGTGAACTATACCTTTAAATCCTGTTAAATGCTATCAGCAGGTAATATATTGTAGTTTTCTAATGGACAGTGTGTATAGTTTTGTTCTTATTCTCAAAACCTGCTGCAATTCAAATATGTTTTACATATATTTTTTATTTCTAGCGGACAGAACCTGCGCACCTGGCTTAATAAAATGTGACAATACCAACATCTGCATCTCTCCGAATAGCTTGTGTGATGGCTTTAACAACTGTGGGGACAACAGTGATGAAAATCCACTCTTCTGTGGTGAGTTACAGGCTGGTACCTGCAGATTTGCTTCATTTGCAATGGAATAATAGTGATATTTCAAATGAAAAATCCTCAAATTGTGAAAGAGCGCATGTCCTTTAATGCATATTCTGCACTGCTTATGTTCAACAGCTAGTCGGACGTGTTCTGCAGAGGAGTTCCGCTGTGATAATGGGAAATGTATTCCCCAGACATGGGTGTGTGATCGCATCCCAGATTGTTTGGATGGCACAGATGAGCCCCCCACCTGCGGTAGGTATCAAATCCCTCACCTGTCTGTTAAAAGGATAGTTCACCCAAAAATGAAAATTCTGTCACCTTTACTCACCCTCATGTCATTCCATACCCATATGTTGGGTTCAATGGAATAAATAACAGCATATGAGTTTGGAATAACATGAGGCTGAGTAAATCATTTTAGGGCTATCTATTTAGCATTGCTTGGAATCCAATCATTATCTACTACTTTCCTTTTTCCTCTTTCCACAGAGGATCATGTTGTGACCTGTAGCCCACAGCAGTTCAGTTGTGCGAATGGAAACTGCATTCAGGGATCTTTCATATGTGATGGCAACAATGACTGTGGAGACAACAGTGATGAGGCCCCAGAACTGCAGTGCGGTGAGAGCTAACATTTATTTCAAGATGTGTATGGTAGTATGCATGCTGAGAACCATACTTTTTTCCTAATAGAAACAAACATACCAATTAAAAGGTAATGCTCATTTTTGTGCAATTATTTGCCAGTCTGACATCATTTTGTATATCAGGATCAAGGACTTGCAGCCCAAGTGATTTCACATGTCCAACTTGGTTACCGGGCTCTCCGCGATGTATTCCATTGAGTTTTCTGTGTGATGGTGAGAAGGACTGCTCAGACGCCGCAGATGAGCTGCAGAACTGCCCCAACCGCACCTGCCACATGAACGAGTTTGCCTGTGCCAACGGTCGCTGCATTCTGGTGCCTTTCCAGTGCGTTGTACCTTTCAAGCAATACATAACAATGCAAATCACATAGAATACATCTCAAATAAATTATAAATGTATTGTTATTCAATGCCATACCAGTCTATCAAACTTTCTGATTATCCTGGGTTAGTTTTAGAGTGGAATGTGCCACGGACATTTGTGTTATTTTGAAGGTGAAGTGTGTAATTTCTGTGCCACTAGCGTCAACAAACGGAATTGCAAAAATTAGGACTGTTTTCAAACAGGTTTCCTGAACTCTCCCTCTGTCTGCCATTAGTCAAAAAAAAAAAAAAGAAAAAAAAAGAAAGATAGTACTGCCACAAACTCACTGAGCTGATCAAGAGACTCAAAAGGAGCAATGTTTTGATGGTGAAACAGAGCCACAGTGTTGGCACTTTTGGGGGAATCAGCCTACGAATGGCTTACTTATAGCTATCTCTGCATATTAAGCTGGGATTACACACTTCACGATTAATAATACCACTGACTTGCATTGCATAGCCATTGACTTTGCATGTGAAACTGTGCTACTCAGCTGTGACCGTGTGAATGACTGTGGGGATGGCAGTGATGAGATTGGGTGTGTGTACGACACCTGCTCCAGTCGTGAGTTCACCTGTCAGAATGGAATGTGTATCCTGTCTACGTTTGTATGCGATGGAGAAGCTGACTGTCGGGACGGCTCTGATGAGCTGGTGGGGTTGTGCAGGAGCCCAGAACCCACCTGTGCACCTGGACAATTTCTGTGCAATTCTGGTGAATGCATTGACAATCACAAGGTCTGCAACCAGCAGAGGGACTGCTCTGACAATAGTGATGAGAAGGGGTGTGGTAAGATACCATATTTGGGAAAGGCTTTACCATTTATAGTGGCCCTAAAAAGCATTTGGACATTTTTAGACTCTGAAGTCATGCTTTAAAATGTTGGTATTTTATTGCATTTGATAACAAAATATTAAAACAAATGGCATCTGCAAACAAAAGATCCTAGACCAACTTTACTTTTCTTAGTTATTTTTAGAATTACTTAACCAAAGGTGACTTTTAGTTGCTATATAAAGTCAAAAAGCATTCACACAGGTGTCCTAGGAGAGAACCACATTTAAATTGAATTACATTAACTATGGAATAGAGGAAGATTTTTTTTTTTTTTTTTTTTTTGCTGACATTCAATAAATCGGTTTTAAAAACTAGCGGCCAATTAATTGTTTATCGGCCTTTCCCACCACCTTAGTTATCGATATCAGCAAAATCCAACATCGGTCAACCTCTACTATAGACGTGTTCCTCAAAGTTTGACAACCTGAAAGTGTCCAAATACCTTTTGTCTTAATTTTCAACAATATATCCATTGTTATATATTTTGAAACCCAACACGCTTCTTTTCATGGATTTACTTTGTTTGAAAAGTGTTATATTTCGACGTGTTATATGTGCTATATTTCTTTAAAATAAATGCCACTTAGTTTGATGTTTTCTAACATAATACAATAATATTCAGATTTTTTAATATCTTGCTTAAAATTCCAAGTTTTAGCTGTATGTATGAAGTTACTCTACTTGACAAGTTTGATATTTGTTCAAAGAAATGACAATGATCTAATCTCTTTCTCTCACCTGCACTCTGCAATTCTGCCATCCCCAGGCATAAATGAATGCATTAACCCAGCCGTCCATCAGTGTGCACACAACTGCACAGACACTCCCACGGGTTACTACTGCTCCTGCAGGGAAGGCTACAAACTCATGGCAGATGGCAAGGCCTGTGAGGACATAGATGAGTGCAAGGAGATGCCAGGAGTGTGCAGTCAGGTTTGCGAGAATGCTGTGGGCACCTTCCACTGTAAGTGTGCCCCAGGATATTTACGGGAGCCCGATGGCCGCACCTGCAGGCAGAACAGTGGGATCTCTCCATATCTCCTCTATAGCAACCGTTACTACATCCGTAACCTGACTGCTGATGGATCTTCACTCTCAGTGGTTCTGCAGGGCCTGTCTAACGCTGTGGCTCTCGACTTTGATAACTCTGAGAAACGTTTGTACTGGGTGGATGTTGGCATAATGCGTATTGAAAGGATGAATTTAGATGGGACAGGGAGGGAGGTTGTATTGCAGCATGATCTGGTTGGAACAGAGGGCCTGGCTGTGGACTGGGTGGGCCGGTAAGTTAATAAGGCTAATTAGACTTAGTTCACCCTAAAATAAAAAATTCTGTTATTATTTATTGACCCTTAATTTGCTTTAAACTAGTGACTTTCTTTCTTGCGTGGAAGACAAATGGATACATTTTAAAGAATGTACTGACTGTTTTTATTTCCATGAAATTACAAAGAATAGAGATTGAAGCTGAACCATAAATGTATCATGAACATATTGTAAAAGCAAATAGCTTTGTGTGAAGAGCAGACCGAAATTGAAGTCGATATTCACTGATAATCTTCACCTCCAGACAGCTGATCAAGTGATTCAGTGAAAAGATCAGACTCAAGAAGCCTGACAATTTGTTTTTTTATTTAATTGTTTTTGTTTTATGATCGGACATTGTTACTTCTCACTTGTGGAGAGCAAAGACATATTTCGAAATTTTCAATGAATTATGGACCGTGATGCTTTTGAGTCATTTTTTGAAGCTTGAAAAATCCAGTCAACATTCTTTGTAATTGCATGAAAAAAATGAACAGTACATTCTTCAAAAATTCTCCTATTGTGTTCAGTGGAAGAAAGAAAGTCATGCTGGTTTGTAAAAACATGAGGACAAATTGTTAATTTTTGGGTGAACTATCCCTTTAAATTTGGTGTGTGATTAGGCTTCTTACGTGTTCAAAGCTTGATTTACCCTTTAACTTCAGTATATTAAATATATTCTAAAAACAACTGGGCAGTGCTCTCTAAACACAGGGTTAATAAGGGTTAATATATGCTGGGTGTCCCTTTCCTTGTAGGAAGCTGTACTGGACTGATGCCACCATGGGAGCCATTCACGTATCTGAACTTGATGGACGTTACCGGAAGAAGCTCCTCCAAGGATGTGTTGACGCCAACTCTACATACTGCTTTGCCAATCCTCGGGCTGTTGCTGTCAACCCTAAATATGGGTGAGAAAAATTACAATTTATAATATTTGTTTGTTTGTAGTTGAACATTTAGTATTTTTATGTGTGCAATTCCCAAATGTTCTCCTTTGTGTTCCCGGTCAGATGGCTATATTGGACAGACTGGGGAAGGACAGCCTTCATTGGCAGAGCTGGCATGGATGGATCCAGTGCATCAGCAATCATCACTTCAAAGCTGGTGTGGCCAAATGGCCTGACCATTGACTACACCAATAACAAAATATTTTTTGCTGATGCTCACCTCAATTTCCTTGAGTAAGATCAAATACTATTATCTCTAAACTTTTCTAATAATATTATACCTAAACCAACCATTGGCGATTGCAAAATAATTGGTATCTCAAGACAGTATTTGCGCAACACATACACCTAATTCATGCTATAAGGCTTGATTTTAATTTTTTTTAATTTTTTTTTTTTTATATATAACTCATATAACAATTTTCCGATCCAAACAGTTATGCTGATATGGATGGACAGAACAGACACAGGGCTATAGCTGGCTCTTTGCCTCATGCTTATGCTTTGACCCTGTTTGAAGACTCTGTATTCTGGACAGACTGGAACACCCACACCATAGAGAGGGCCCACAAGTACACCGGTGCTGACCGTGTTGTCATGGGCAACAACACACACCGCCCAAATGACATCCACATCTACCATCCTTACAGACAGCCACGCAGTGAGACTATATGTCATTCGTTTTAGTTTACTTCAGAAAATTATATTATAGTTATCTGAATGTTTTCTTAATGTTTACTTAGGTGAGAATCCCTGCAATGATCATTTCCTAATCTGTAGTCATCTGTGTCTGATTGGGCCGGGTGGCACATCTGCCTCATGCGTGTGTCCGGATCACTTTATTGGTCTGGCTATTGGCTTTAAGATCCAGTGTGTGGCAGACTGCTCCAGCACTCAGTTCCGCTGTGGCGACAATGAAAAGTAAGTTAATCCGTTCACTTGCGATGGTTTTTTTATTTTTATGTGGACTACTGTACATTTTAGGTTGCTTTCACACTAGAGCTTTTTGTGCGTATCCAAGTCTGTTGGACTTCAGAGTGTGGTTCGTTTTATTGGTGTGAAAGTGGTTGTCTGAATCAAAAAGATTCGGTTTATGTGAATTCTAGAATGGTTTGCAGTTTGAATGAAAGCAATCCGTCCCAAATTGCATCAGTGAACTGCTAATTATGACGTATAATTAACATCTTTGCATGCTCCCGGTCACTCTTTTTTGTAGTATAAAGCATTTCTCTTACTGCAGTTGCTTGTCTCAGAATAACCTGTCTTCGGACAGCAGAAAACATGAATAAAACCAGTGGCGGATTTAGGCATGGGCGACATGGGCAGTGCACGAGGCACCCACACAGACCCCCCCCCCCCCCCCACCAAGTCAACAACTTTGGGGGCGTGTTGAAGCGGGTTTCGTCCACGTTGCCATACAATCTAGAACCGCTACTGAATAAAACAGAGAAACTGTCATCTTCTCGTCCTGAGTTGTTACTTTGCTTGGTACTATAACAGGGTTTGTTTGGGTGAAAATAAACCAAAATAACCCATTACACATCACTGGTAAACAGCTGCCGTTAGGGCTCACAGTGATACGCAAACTGATGATGCGAACATACCACGTTTTGGATCCAAAAGTGCAAGGTGAAAAGAGACTGGCAGGGAGCAGAAGTAGAAATGAACTTGTTAAAGCTGCACTACTATTATTTGATTAAAAAATAACAAATTACCATTATTGATTGAGTACATAAACAATCAGTGTTCAAAACAATGTCCTTACCTTACCCTGATTCACTATGGTAAGCCTATAAAAATGATTTGTATTTTGAGCAGTCGGGTCGGATTTGGCGCAAAATCGAAGTAAATCGAATTTAATTGTTTATGGTGTTATTATGTGCATTGCATAGACATACTATTTAGTATTATGGTTCACTTGCATAATCAGCTATGGCTGTCCAATATAATATAAAAATAATAAAGTCTTCTTTTGCAAATTGCTTGTAATTTAAGTTTCAACCACAGATGTCGCAAGAGAGCACAAAGTTATGTAGTGCAGCTTTAATGAAAGTGTAAAAACCATGTGATTGCTTGAAGGCTCTTTTCTTCTGATCTTCAGGTGTATTCCCATATGGTGGAAGTGCGATGGTCAGTCAGACTGTGGGGATGGCTCAGATGAACCTCAGACTTGTCCTCCACGTTACTGTCCGATTGGACGATTCCAGTGCCAAGACAAAAACTGCACCTACCCATTTTTTCTGTGTGATGGCCACAAGGACTGCCCTGATGGATCTGATGAAGACGCAGCACTATGCAGTATGCAGGAACACTTACAATATATTAAAGTACAGTGGTTCTCAACTGATGGGTTGCAAACCAAAGATTGGTCACATGTCTTGAAAGCAGGAAAAAGAACAATGCTGAATGTAAATAATAAAATACAACTAACCTTATACAGCTAAATAAATAAGCTTACCAACTTTTTAAAGGAAGGAGAAAATTCTAATTTCCCATTTCTTTTGTTGTTGTCAAATTTGTGCATCTAATTTATTTTTTTTATTAATCATTACAATAGTTATTGCAAATTGCCGGGCCTATGCAGTTTATGGTAATATTAATACAAATCAATGTTTACCATGCAAATTTTTTTCCATAAAATCAAACAATTTCGGTATTGTGTTTGGGTCGCCACTTGATGATCAATGTAAATCTAGGTCCTGAAGCAAAACCAGCTGAGAACCACTGTTCTGGTATATCTCAACAGACAGAGACAAATTAATTAGTATCAAACAATTCTTTTCATGTTGGAACATGTTTTTTTTCCTGGCATTTTTACATCCCACTAGAAAGGCATATGTTTTAAAAACCTCTTTTGTAACCCAGGTGACCACCGTTGCTCAGAGAATCAGTTTCAGTGTACAAACAAGCTCTGTATCCCGATATCTTGGCACTGTGATGGTGTGCAGGACTGTTCTGATGGCAGCGATGAGGAAGCAGAGAGCTGTGCACAGAAGACTTGCAAACCTGGACAGTTCCAATGCAAAAATGGACGTTGTATACCACCAAGTTATGTATGCGATGCGCAAGACGACTGTGGAGACAACTCAGATGAGCCATATGATATATGTAGTGAGTGTCCCTCTGGGAATCTCAGGAATCTGCATTCTCCATCTTTAACTCTCCCCAGAGTTAGCTGACCTTCTCTTTCTTCTTTCTCCATCTGTTTTTGTAGTGGGTCCTGATCATAAGTGTGATGCAGATACAGAGTTCTCCTGCAAGACAAACTATCGCTGTATACCTCAGTGGGCAGTCTGTGATGGCACCAATGACTGCATAGACAACAGTGATGAGCAGGGCTGCCGTAAGTCCCATATACTGTAATGCTGTGATCTAAAAGATTAATATGAGAAGGGATAACTCAAAACAAAAAAGTACTCCCCTATGTCACAATACAGTATTTCATTATCAGATGTTAGGCAGCATAAAGGCAAATATAGCTACATTACCAGTCAAAAGTTTGGACACACCTACGCATTTTTTATTATTGATGTTTTCAACATTTTAGAATAATAGTAAATTTATCAAAACTATGAAATAACACAAACTTGAGTATTATTGGGAATTATACAACAGTTCGAATCCTCGAATCAGATTGTGTTTGTGGCATTTCGAAGTAAGAGCAGTGCAGATGTGTAAGAGCAGTGCAGATGTGTGAATTTTCATTCATCCCTGTGACATTGAATATTTGAAACAGAGTTAAAAAAAAACAAAATAAAAAACAGCTTCAGCATTACTTCCGATCACAGCTGACTGCGCTGTGAGTTGGGAGAAGATGTCAACTTTTAACATGGCGGAGACGATTCTGGTTTCTGTGTCAGTGTCAAAATAAGAGTTCCGCAAAAAAAAACAAAAAAAAAAAACACTTGAACGTGACTAAAATACTCATAGGATAATTCAGATGGCGCGATCACTCCACGAATGGAGCGGATTACTATCACACTTCAGCTGAGGAATAGAGTTAAACTAACAGCTGCAGCATTACTTTTAATCACTGCAAGGTATTTTTGTTTCTCCAGTAACTTGCAAGAAATAGCCCAGGCTGTCATTACTAGTTCTGAAGTGTGGTAGTAATGGAGGCTTGAGCGCATCTTTTGAACTAGCAACGGCAGATCTTGTGGTATAAGAAGCAGTTCCACACAAAAGAGCGTTTTTTTCAGGACATTCCTTAGTTTTCCCTACTTATTTATTTACTTGCTTGCTTTATTTATCATATTGCTTTATTATGTAGTGACCAGAAATTTTTAACAAATCAGAACCTGGGATGATTTTTAAACAGTATTGAAGGGGTTCCCATGTATGTTGGCCATTGTATGCTGCTTTTCCTTCACTATACAGTTCCAATTCATCCATTTAAAAAAAAAAAATAATGAATTAAAATGTTAATTTTGTAAAGAAACTCACATGTAGGTACAATTATATTTGTCAACAAAAGAAATTTCAATTATTTAAGCAAAACTTTAAATAAGAAAATGTTTCATATTGATTACAAATGGATTTCATAAAAGGCTTTATACTTTAATTTACTTTGAACTAATTGCACTTTAAATGAAATAAATGAACTAACCCCCCACTTTTTGCTGCATGCAGATGAGTTGACCTGTGAACCTCTGGGAGATTTCCGCTGTGATAACCATCGCTGTGTGCCCATTCGCTGGCGTTGTGATGGGAACAATGACTGTGGAGATGGATCTGATGAGAGAAACTGTGGTGAGTTATGCATTTGGCTATCCAGTGACTCTCAGGGATGTCTGGGCCTCTGCTTATTGTAGAGCTAGATATATTTAGTGGAGTTTTTTGTTGCTAACAGTTTTTGTCTGTGTGCTCACAGAACCCAGACCTTGCTCTGAGAGTGAGTATCGCTGTGACAACCAGCAGTGCATTCCAGGAGCATGGGTTTGTGACCATGACAATGACTGTGGGGACAATTCCGATGAGAGGGACTGTGGTAAGTTCAAGTCAGCATGAATTCAAAATTGTCTCTTTTTACTTTTTCAATACACATTTCTGATCTTATTGTACGTAATTCATAAGTATAATTATTCTGAAGAAAATAATGTTTGTCTCTCATCAAAATGTAAAAACTTGTTCCGCCTCTGATACTAATGTCCTTTTCGGCTGTTGTCATGAAGCTCTCTTATTTTTCTTATTTTTATTTTTTGTAATACCATACATGAAATGTCTCTAATTGACAGTTAAATAGGTGCCCTTCCCTGTGACCAGCTTAACCAGCATGCAGTTCCCATGCTGGTTTAGGCTGGTTAGTGCTGGTTTGGTGCTAGCTGGTGAAGCTGGCTGACCAGCATCCCTTACTGAGGGTCCAGCACCTAAAACACAACATAAGCTGGAGACCAGCAATGCTGGTCTGTTCAACAGGTTTGGCACTGTAAACAACAAGAACTTGCTTAGATGTGTCCAAAACCCTCTAAACCCAGCAAAAAGACCAGCCTGACTAGGTTGGGAGACAAGCTAAGACAAGCAAACCAGCTTTAAGCTGATTTAACTTCTTTGAGACTTCTATGTAATTTACAAAGTATATTCTTTTCCTTGTAGAGCTGCTGACCTGTCGTCCTGGAACATTCCAGTGTTCATCTGGACACTGCATTCCAGAAGCTCTTAAATGTGATGGCCGTCCCGACTGCATGGACTTTTCTGATGAGTCCACATGCCGTGAGTCTGCTGAGCTGGAACTATAAAATCTTTTTATTGTAAATACTAGAAGTGTTGAATTTGTTGCTCAATGTTTGTCTCCCCAACAGCAACTCGCTATCCTGGAGGACGATGGTGTCCAGCACATCAGTTCCAGTGTGACAACAAGGTGTGTGTGAACCAGCAGTGGGTGTGTGATGGCTTCAATGACTGCAGAGACAGCTCAGATGAACAACTTATCTTCTGCTGTAAGATGCTTTTAGAAAAAACTGAAATTATATTATTATTTATAATTCTAATCCGTACGTTTACAGTGGCCGCAAGAAGTATTTTGACCCTTAGCCACACTTGTATAAAATGTCTGCATTATATAACAAATATGAAACCAAGAGGCATTTATTTAAAATAAATCTAGCAAAAACACACTTTTAAAATAAAACATTTCATGAGAAAAGTGTATCAGGTTTAAAACGATAAAACAATAGATATGTTGTAAGAAATTTAGAAAAAAGTATTTGGACACCTTCTGATTGTCAAATGTTAGTGGAATATGTCCATAGTTCATGTGATGAACTACATATGTGTTTAGTCTGCTAGGACACCTGGGTAAACTTGAGGGGAACTGACTTCATAAATCCACTAAAAATCACCTTATGACCAGTTAAAGTAATTCCAAAAATATATTCGAAATTGAAGATGTATAGTTCTGAACTTAGTGTCATTTGTTTCATATGCCTCTTGGTTTGGTATTTTGCTGTCTATGGAATAAGAGTGATTTGAGTGTCCAAAAAAACATTAATCAGGGTTCCCATGCACCCTGGAAAACATGGAATTTTGCAATGCAGTTTTCCAGTCATGGAAAATTAGGAAAATACCTAAATGTCCTGGCAAAAAATTATTTGTCCAGGAAAATATTTTAGTATAATAGAACTGTTTGACTATTTGACTGTGTTGCTGCTAACAAGGTTTTTGTTACATGCACAAAAACATGGTAATGATCAGGACTCAGAATATGAGTCAAATATACAAATTAGTATCGTTTTGTCACTGCAGGCGGCTGCACATTTTGAAACAACGTCGACAGTTAACTGTCATGAATGAATCCCTGTCACATACTTTCTCTGCTCATCTGCTTTCCTCTCTACTTTGCTCAGACTAAATAGCTTAATTATTGATATAGTACAAACTAAGATTTTTTCATCCCAACATTGCTGTGGTGTTAACCAAAAAAACATTAGAGTTATAAACCTTAGACAACATGACGGTCAGACCACTAGTTTAAAAAAAACAATGAATTCACACCCTGAGTTGACAGCGTGGTGATTCGGCCTTCACACCTCAGGATGTGAATTAATTTTCAGTAATTCAAGGATAAGAGTCTGCTTATACTGCTGTTACCACATGCAGTATGCGGAAAACACGGACAGAATCACAGAATCTAGTCATAAAAATGGCAAAGCAAAGAGTGGGAACCCTGATTAATAATTACATTTGACTCTTTTTGATACATTATTAAAAAATGTACTGAATGATATAAGTTTCCTACTTAAAAACTCCATGTGTATCAATGTACAACTGTTTTGTCATCAGGGAACATCACTTGTGAAATGCCAGTCAAGTTCCGCTGTGACAATGGCTTCTGCATTTATAGTGGTCTCATGTGCAACCAAAAAGACGACTGTGGGGATGGCAGTGACGAAAAAGAAGACCTCTGTAAGACATTCACACATACACTACAAATAAAATCCAACTCTGTAAATCCACCCCAAAGTCTTACAGTATATACCTAGAATGAATGATAGGACTTAAAGGTGCTGTAAACAATTTTAGCCATTCTACTTCCACAAGACTGAGCCATTGGATTAGCCACACCCCCTCTTTCCAAATCCCTGCACTCCAAAGGTAACAAATAAGCTTTATTGAGACTGACATCCTGCCGAAACAGTTGTTTAAAACAACAGCAAAATAGCGCCCTCAACAGACGACTGTTATGAACAACATGGCTTGATAATGGCATTAAGCCTCAATAATTCGCTGCAACTACAACACTATGAGAATGCGCAAAATTATTGTCAGGCAGAAAGCGTCAGAGACCGCTGGACACATTTTGTTTGCTAGAGCTGTCACAGAGACTGGTGAGATATCTCAAGACACTTATTTTATTAATATCTTTTGGGGAGTAGGACAATTTTTTGAATACCTTTCCATGAAAAAATAACTTACAGCACCTTTAAGCATTCAGTTTATGTTCTATGACTACATGAGTAAATTACATGCAAACTGTTGTTATGGTCAGTGATGGCAGTATGAATTGTGTTTTACCATCAGGTAAAGAGCCCACTCTCGCTCCTTGTACACCCAATGAGTTTAAATGCACTAATGGACACTGTGTGGCTCTGCCCTATGTGTGTGACCACAATGACAACTGTGGAGACCTTACTGATGAATTGGGCTGCAGTAAGTCATTATAACAATTAAAAGGCCATATATGATAAGTGTTGCAAGGACAGTGTGGTCCAAAAGTCTCAGACCACATTCAAAATATGGTATTATTATTATTATTATTATTATTACGTTTAAACCTGGAAATAAGTAAAGTTGTAAGAAGAGATATTTAAGAATCTGCACTATCTCTAGGTCACGTGTAAGAAAATTTGTGACTGCAAAATAGAAACATTTTCATTAGTGATACTCAGACTTTTGAACCCCACTGTATATTTGGTAATTCTTCTATTATTCATGAGATAGCTGTACTGTATTCATCATGAAATTGAAATTGGTGAATTACAATTAATTTTATCTGTCAGGTAGCTGATGAGTAATTCTTTTTCAGATTTTGGTCACGACCGCACCTGTGATGAGAAATTATGTCAGCATGAGTGTACAAACCTGAATGGCACTGGCTTCATCTGTTCTTGTAGGCCAGGCTATGCTGTAGATCCAGACAACACCTTCCGCTGCAGTGGTACACACATACACACATGAGCAGAAAGAAAGACAGACACACACATTTAAAGGGATAGTTCAACCAAAAATTGTAATTCTCTCATCATTTACTCACCCTCATGCCATCCCACATGTGTATGATTTTATTTCTTCTGCAGAACACAAAGGAAGATTTTTAGAAGGATATTTTAGCTCAAAGGTCCATATAATGCAAGTGAATGGTGACCAAAAAGTTGAAGCTCCAAAAAACACATATTGGCAGCATAAAAGTAATCCATATTACTCCAGTGGTTTAATCCATGTCTTTTGAAGCAATAAAATCGATTTTATGTGAGAACAGACCAAAATAGAACTCATTTTTCACTGTATATCTTGCCATTGCAGTCTCTAGAAATGATCATATTTCTAGCTCGATTACACTTCCTATTGTTTGATGCATGCACAGAGTGCTAGATGGAGTGTAATCGAGCTTGAAATCATGATCACCAAGGAGACTGTTGATATCAAGATTTATAATGAAAATGTAGTTACATTTTGGTCTGTTCTCACCCAAAATTGAATAGATCGCTTCAGAAGACATGGATTAAACCACTGAAGTCTTATGGATTACTTCTGTGCTGCCTTTATGTGTTTTTTGGAGCTTCAGAGTTTTGATTACCATTCACTTGCATTGTATGGACCTACAGAGCTGAGATATTCTTCTGAAAATCTTTGTGTTCAGCAGAAGAAAGAAAGTCAGACACATCTGGGATGGCATGAGGGTAAGTAAATAATTTTTGGGTGAACTATCCCTTTAAACATCTTAACACAATTCTCTTCACTATTTTGTCATTTTCAATCAGTCTTACACCTTCAAAATGAATATCTAGGATGTAAATAGAAAAGTTCTGCATTTCACCCATGAACGTTGGGTGTTATCTTGCTATGCCTCAGCTTATCCTGTGTGTCTCTGTCTCCCTGCAGATATAAATGAGTGTTTAGGGTATGCCACTTGCCCACAGGTCTGCAAGAACTCTAAAGGAAGCTATGATTGTGAGTGTGCCCAGGGGTACAGGAAAGTGGGCACAGGCAATGAGTGTGTGGCTAAAGGTATGAACGCAATTTGTGATGTAAAAAAAAAAAAAAAAGAAAGAATAAATTATGAGGAACAATAGACAATAAATGCAGAGCATGCATAGCACAAGTCTTTAAGGAATAGTATTCCTTTAAAGCTGTCTGTGTGGAGATGAAGTCTTAAGTATGTATGTCCATTTCTGTCTTCTCTCTCTTAGGTCCAGGGCCGCTGCTCCTGCTGCCGGAGAACATCCGCATCCGCCGCTTCAACCTCCAGACAGAGGAGTACCACAACTTCCTGCAGGAAGAGGAGCGCATTGTGGCCCTGGACTATGACTGGGACCACAACAACACTGGATTTAGTGTGTACCGTTTATAAAATATGCACAACCAGTTATGATAATAGCACCAAACATGATAAATAATCACTTTAAAAGTTCCAATGTTGCATATTTTGTGCTTTATATGGTACATTACCTGTCTCTGTGTTTCAGGTATGGTGTATTTTACAGTAGAAGGGAAGGGTGCACTGCCTGGTGCCATTAAAAGAGCTTATCTGCCTGATGTCGATGATCACAGTAATAACATTGCTGCTGCCGTTGACCTGGACATCAAGTATATCACCAAGCCATATGGGATTGCAGTGGACTGGGTTGGCAGGTAAAGCATTCTCTTATTGATGCCTATCTGTTTCTGGCAGTGAGAAACTAATTCATGGATTTTTTTATATCTAGATGTGACTACTGTAATAGTGTTTTGGCTGGCTTACTAAAGAGCTTGTCCAGGCACTTACAAAGAGTTCAGAATGCAGCTGCTTCAGAAGGCTGACTCATATAACACTAAGGAATTACATACAAATGTGTCTTACAGAATGGATTTCAAGATTTTCTTATATAAATATTTATATATAAAGCACTTTTTAATATTTGTAAACACTGTTCTACTTAATTACACGCTTACAATATTTGTCCTAATGCCATGTTTATTATAGCAGTTCATACTGTAAGTACGAATAAACTAGGTGGAATGGAGTCATTTATAGGCTTTTGGCAACAACGGTAAATTAATCACTCTGTAACAGCTCATGTGCTTCTAATATTCTTGTAGGAATTTGTACTGGGCTGATGCCCAGCTCAAACGCCTGGAGGTTGCCATGCTGGATGGACGTTACAGGAAGCATCTGATTAAGACTGACCTAGGACAACCAAATTCTGTAGCTCTTAATCCTCGCTTGGGGTGAGACAAATGTCTCAAAATTGTGGTCTGTTTATGTTGGCCTACTTAAAATGCAGATCTTTGAATTTGGTTTGCTCATGCTGTGGTGCAGGATGCTTTACTGGAGTGACAATGGCCCCACACCTCGCATCGAGGCCTCCTGGTTGGATGGTCAAGAGAGGAGGGTTCTGGTGGACAGTGCTTTGGGATGGCCTACAGGCCTGTCCATCGACTTCACTAACAATGACCGAATCTATTGGTCAGATGCAAAGGAGAGTCGCATTGAGTCCATTCTGCCAGATGGACAAGACAGACGCACAGCAGTTTTCATAGGTACAGTAAGGGTTTGACTGGTTCTGCGAAAATGGCTGATCCAATCAGCATTATTTTTAATGGGACAGTTTAAAAGTCCCTTAAATTCCTTGTAGTATAGTATAGTGTAAAACCAGTCACTAGCATTTCCACTGATCTCACATGGGGGTGGAATCTCCAAAAGAGGTTGGGGTTACTCGGGTGGGGGGGGGTTGCTCCAAAAGTGGGTTGTGCCAACTCCAAAAGGGGGTGTCACTTCCATTCACAGTTAGGGATAGGGAAAGTGTAAGGTTAGGGGCTCCCTTTGTCTTTGCTGGCGGTTTGGAGCTCCTGCACCTATTTGGAGCTGTGCCTGCAGCTATGTCCTTCTCGAAAATGTGGGCGGGCGCTATGCTAACTATTACTCTGGAATGGAAAAAAATATTACTTTCTGACAATGCTGATTCGCTGATGGCACCACAAGAACACACACATTTCCAAGCCCTTCACTATTGTAGCGACTATCCTGAGCTGTGACGTCAAAAATAGTAGACAGGAAGAAATCAATTTCACGCTTTTAAGAGAAATTTGTCGCTGGTAAAACATCTTCTAATGATACTTGCGCTTTATAAGTTGCTTGCGAAAATTTTGTTTTGTCAAAATACACAAAATATATAAAGAAAGATGCTTGTTTCCTGCAGAATGATGTAGTTAAGACGTTTATTTCGATGATTTTTATCATTTGCAAACATTTATCTTCAGTACCTTTTTCTCTCAGATGTGAGAAATCCTTTCAGTGTGGATGTGTTTGAGGACCATGTGTACTGGAGCACGCAGGAGAAGGGTGAAGTTTTCAGACAGGACAAGTTTGGCAAAGGCGCCAAAACCAGACTCTTGACAGCAGGGCCCTGGCTCACCCAGATCAACGTTTACCAGCAGCAGAAATACAACTCTATAGCCAGTGAGTAACCTCAATAGACCAAAGTTAGCATAATGTCCTCTATATAAATCCAACCAATGTTTAAGCTTTATTTCACTTTTTATTGTTGTGGTATATATATAGTGATGATAGTGTGGATTTTGTTGGTAGCCAGTAATAAGTAACCCATAAAAGTGATTTTATAGATGAGATGAATTTGTCTGACAATTAACTCCCCCCAGTGAAGAACCCTTGTAGGGGCACATGCAGTCACCTGTGTCTGTTAAGACCTGGAGGCTACACCTGTGCCTGCCCAGAGGGCACCAGCTTCTTCCCTGGCAGCAGCACGGAGTGTGACGCAGGTGCCTTTAATAGTTGTTATCTCTGTCTTTATCTTAATGATGTGACAAAGTAATACATTGTAGTTGTTAAAACTGACATTGCTGAAGTTAGCCTGTGGGTTTCAGTAATAATACAGGATATAAGGTGGCAGTTTGATGCTTACACTCAATGTGATAATGTGGTCCACATCCATTTACTGTATATCTCAGCTCTAGTTAATGCAAGCCATTGACTGCCGATTGTGTTTTGCTGTATGATTTTTGCTAGGAATTGATCCTGAACCCACCATGCCCCCTCCATGCCAGTGCATGAATGGTGGAACCTGCTACTTTGATGACAATAAGGCGCTCTGCATGTAAGCTTATGACGATTTGTGAAGAATTTGACACTTTGTTAATGTTTAATAACTACAAAGCACTTTAAGACCCCATGAAATTGCTTGACGACCACTGTTTTCTGTCCTGTGTTGACGAATTTCCTACTGAAACAAGAAGTTTGGGTGGGACATATTGAAGAGTGTGTCCCTTTTTTAAAATAGCCAATAGGCTTTAGTTACGTCACAGCCATGAACCGTGATGTGCTACTTGCTAGTCGATTGCAGGTGGTATTAAAGGGATAGTTCACCCAAAAATGAAAATTCTCCGATCATTTACTCACCCTCATGCCATCCCACATGTGTATGACTTTCTTTTTTCTTCTGAAGACAAACGAAGATTTTTAGAAGAATATTTCAGCTCTCTAACTCCTTTCATTGCAAGTGAATGGTGGCCAGACCTTTGAAGCTCCAAAAAGCACATAAAGGCAGCATAAAATTAATCCATATTACTCCCATGGTTCAATATGTCTTCTGAAGCGATGTGATCGCTTTGGGTGAGAAACAGATCAATATTTAAATCCTTTTTTACTATAAATCTCCACTTTCATTTTCAGGATGTGAAAACACCCTCACCCAAACCTATCATATCACTTCAGAAGACATATTAAACCACGGGAGTCAAATTACTTTGAAGCTCCAAAAATCACATAAAGGCAGCATAAAAGTTCTGGTCACCATTCATTTGCATTGTATGGACCTACAGAGCTGAAATATTAGTCTAAAAATCTTAATTTGTATTCTGTAGAAGAAAGAAGGTCATACACATCTGGATGGCATGAGGGTGAGTAATAGAGAGAATTTTAATTTTTGGGTGAACTATCCCTTTAACAGGAGGGACGTTCTCATTTTAGAGAGCATTTGAGTGTACAAAAATATGTGTAGTGCAAAAGATCATCACTCTTTTAGGACATTTTTAATTTATATATCTGCATATATATATATATGTGACCACAAAGGGTCTTTAAAAAAAAGGGTACATGGGTGTGTTGGTGGGTGGAAGGATGGATGGATGAATTTATGTTGACTGTTAATTTCCCTCACAGCTGTCCTCCTGATTGGAAAGGAGATTTCTGCCAGACTAGTGTTTATGGTGTAGTCACAACCTCAGGTAAAATTTTATGGTGGTACTTAACAGCCTTCTCTCACCTGTTATTAAACCTCAGCATTGCAGTTATATTGTAGCTATTATGGGATTTGTCCTCTAATGCAAAACAGATCTCTTAGCAAACAATAGTATGTTACCCACATCCTGTCTGTCTCTGTCGCTCTTTTTACATCCACAGTTGCAATTGCTCTTGGAGTTACAGTGGTTGTGGCTCTTTTCCTGGGATGTCTGATATATTCTGCCCATAAGAAATCAAAAATCATGGATGCTCTGCATAACATCAATCTACCCATCAGCATATCTATCTTCAGCAGTTTCTGGTGAGAATGAATAATAGTGTCTCATTAATGAAACAGAGAACAAACTTTGCAGATAAATACAGTTACAGTACACATACCTTATTAAACATATTGTTTAACATAATTAGGGGTGGTTCCTCTGAATCATCTAACAACCCACCAGAATCCAGAGAAGATAATGACAACAAAAACATTCCCAAAGAGGTTTGTACTTAACCTGCTATCCATGCATTTTAAACATATTCTGTGATTGCATAATTATTTGCAAAATTAATTGTGTCTTGGTTGAAAAAATATGACAATATCCATATTATTATGGCAGAATCGAACAGTCTCCTGCTAATTGGAATGTCTAAGTTTGTTTACCTTGTTAATATCGACATCTTTTGCACTCTGGTCAACAACAGGAGTCCAACACATCAATAGAAGTGGAGGGAACAGGGAAAAGTTTTGAAAACCCAGCATACAGTGCTGAGGGAGAAGCACAAGGCTCTCCCGCTGCCCCTACTACTGTAGCAACTACAGTCATCAGCGTGCCTGCCATAGTATGTTTGTTACTGCCCTCTAGTGGAAGAAACAGTGTACTGCTTTGTGTCTCTGTGTTTAAAGGGATAGTTCACCCAAAACTGAAAATTCTGTAATTATTTACTCATCCTCATGACGTTCAAAACCTGTGTGACTTTTCTTTATGGAACACACTGCTCTTTTAAATACAACAAAAGTAGAAAGTGACAAGGCTGTCAAGCTCCAAAAAGGACAAAATACAGCATTTAAAATGAGTTTTTATGTCTTAATGTGCTATATTCCAAGTTTTCTACAATAATACAATAGCTTTATGTGAGGGGAAGATTTTTAATCGAAAAACTACATTTGATCTGTTTATAAGTCTTGGACTATAGCGTATGAGTCATATGGACTTTTTTAATGGTGCTTTTTTGTTATTGCTGAAGCTTGTTAGCCTCTGGTCACTGTATTTTATATGGTAAAGAGCAGCTTTATATACAAATATACTCCTTTTATGTTCTACCGAAGAAAGTATGCATGTTCGCAATGACCTAACAGCGAGTAGTAAAGTTTTCATTTTTAAGTGTGAACTATTCCTTTAAAGTTGACAAAAAAACAAAAAACAAAAAACACTTTTCAGGCTCAGTGTTATCTTTAAATCTTATGACTTTCAGGAGAGTATTGAAAACCCAGTCTATGCCTCTGAGATGAGCCCTGTGACCCAGCCAAATGATGCTGTAACCCCCATCAAAACAGACGCCATTCCAGCCAACACTGAGCCTGACAAGGGTAGCAAGGTATGATTTATTTTTCTGGAAATTATCTCACTTTGTTTGGATGTATGATTGAAGTAAAAAGTATAATGTTTACAAAAACAAAAAATTAGTTAACACTGCTAAGGCTGAAATTATCTGTATAGCAAGGCTGTGTTTCATACAAATTAAGCTCAACCGAAAGCATTTCTGGCATAATATTGATTACCACAAAAAATTATTTCAACTCATCCTTCTATTTCTGTAAAAAAAATAAATAAATAAATAAATAAATAAAAAAAATTTAAAATTAAAAAAAAATCGAGGTTACAGTAAGGCACTTACAATGGAAGTCAATGGGGCCAATTTTATGGAGGGTTTAAAGGCAGACATGTGAAGCTTATAATTTAATAAAAGCACTTACATTAATTCATCTGTTAAAATTCATGTATTATTTGAGCTGTAAAGTTGTTTAACCCTTTAAGCTCAGATGAAAAAAAAAATCATCAAAATATTAATAACTATAGTACTGACCAACACAAAATAGGTATTGTTTTAAAGCTTAGAAGCTGTACTTTCAAAAGCATGTAGGCACTATGACCAAAACTGAACAAGTGTTTTGAAATTTGCAGACAAATCAGAAGTGTTCTGTTTTGATAATTTATATATATATATATAAAAAAAAACATTTAAAAAAAATGTGCACTGTACATATTGCAATCAGTAAAAACATCAAATACAACCAGAGTATTTGTTTTACTGATGAGTAATAGCTAAGTATTTGTCTTTGACAATCATATTGGTGTTGCTTATATGCCGTGCTTTCGCTTATAACAGAACATAAAATATCACATACCATTACTTAGAAGAGGTGATTATCTTTCAAATGAGCCCGATAACACGAAGAAATCGGATGCATAGATCATTAGATAATCCACACGAAGCACAATGTTACATATGGCCACCAGGAGATGGCGCCATGTAAATGACAGACTCGATGCAGACTCATTGAGTCATAAGGCACTCATTCTGTGAAATCTCATTACTAAAATCATGTCTCCATGCTATTCATACCTTTAGTCATTGTTGTGTTTGCATGTGTAATTAGTTTTTATTAACAGTTATTATGTTTTATTTGTTTGGAAGGCTTTTGGATACATGGAGACATTTTTGAACACTATGACAAATTTATTTCTTAACTTTTGATTGCTTTGTCATATCAACACAATTTTTTTCTCAGATACATTTGACATAATTGGGAACAAAACAAAAGTTTCTTGGAGCTACCTTATTTACACCCAGAGATATATAATGTCAAATAAGAAAATAAGTAAATTTATTGCTCAATTGTTTTTGTGATTTTGTTTAGCAGTTTCTTTGGCTGAGAGTCTCAGAATGTATCATAATCTATCTATCATTAAAAATGTTGAAAAGTTTTCTTTACAATGATACCAAAAACATGACCCTCCTTGTTTCTTTTGCCAAGTTATAAGTAGTGTTGGGTTCAAGTCCACCTTAGTCGAGTCCGAGTCAAGTCCGAGTCTTTAAACAATTGAGTCCGAGTCCATAACAGGCCGAGTCCGAGTTGAGTCTGAATGAATATGTTCAAGAATCTGAATTAAAATTGTAACCATAAACTCGACATCAATAATTTAAGCTTATTTTAACCTTCACAACTAAGAAAAACAATTTGTCAATATAAATGCAAAAAAAAACAAATGATTAGTATCCTGCTGAACAAACTTCAAAGTGGTTTCAGAATGAAAGCATATGCTTTAGGTGTATGAAGACAAAACTGTCCTTCAACAGACTTCTTACTGTGTTCTGTTGACATTTCAATTATTTGTTGCTTTTTCCCCTCCACTCAAACATAGACTAAAGAATGTGAAAGCTGTGTTTGTCATTACAACCAATGTTATTATGTTTCAAATTTTAATTTAGTTTTTATTTCTACTACATTTTCAATTTGTCCATTCAGTTTAGTTTAGTTTTTTTCTAAAATTATGGGTGAAATACATTTAATGTATTTAATACATTTAATAAATGGTAATATTAAAACATTTAATCATGCTCATAACAACAACAGAAAATAAAAACAGAAAATATCAGATACCATTAAAAAAATATTTATATACTACAGTACTAGACTTCACACTTTTCAGTCCTCCTGCTGTGTCCAGGTGTAGCCTACTTCCCTAAAGTCAAGAACAGATTTTTGACAAATTCACCTTGGGCTGATGTTTCCTTCTTTTCACATTATATTTATTATGGATAATAGGTGAATAGAGACTTCTCCCCTCACTTGGGTTCTTCCTTGTATTTTCTGACTTTTATGAAATTGAAACGCAATTGCTAGCTTTACGGTAACACACAGAGGTTGCGCTACAAATATGTGATGGACTGAGTTGTACAATTTCCATCATGGTCTATTTCATCATATTAGTTTAAATGTCCCTGATATGTAGTAAATTTGATTTTGTCTCGATATAGTCAACATTTTCAGTTAGAAATTACTTTGCGTAGTAAGCGTGAGTCTGATAAAACGTGTTCTATTTAATAATTTGCAGAGTTGGGGAACGTACTTTTTAAAGTGTACTTACGTTATTGATATTTCTGGATGAGAGCGGCAGAGCACGTGTGGCGACTGGCGATCTCTTTCCCGCACACACATACAGCAACGGGCGCACGGGCGAGAGAGTTAAAAAAGTATTTTGAAAGAGTGCGCGCTGCTGCTCTCAGCCAGAATAATCACACTTAAGGACATATACATGTGAAAACTGATGCAGTATCAAATACACAGAATGTATGATAGTACTTACTGTAGAGAGCACATCAATATGAAGACAAAGCCAAATCACAGACATTTAGAGGCAATTTTGAAATCCCGGCCGGATGCTTTTTTCAGGTCTGAAAAAGAGGACATGTCTGGGGAAAAGAGGACGTATGGTCATCCTGTGTTACATTATTTTTTAGTTTGTTTGTTTTTCATTGCATCACAGATGCCATGGACTCGGAAAAAAATCCCAAGTCCAAAAGGCTCAAGTCCGAGTCAAGTCCAAGTAAAAATGCATCCGAGTCCGTGACAAGTCCAAGTCCATTAAAATTGAACTCGTGACTCGGACTTGAGTCCGAGTCCGAACTCGAGGACCCCAACTCTAGTTATAATCCTTTAATTTGGGGTATGCCACTGAAACAGGAAATCTTTAAAAACATCTTCAGAGCTTAAAGGGTCAAATCACCATTTTTACAGTCATTGTAGGGTTTGCAGTGCTATTGTCGTAAAGGCAACAAAGTTTAAAATTGGATATAACTTTATACAGAAAAGGTTAGTAAATTATTTTATGAAACTAAAATCATGTTAACATGCATATTGTTTATGTCTTTTGGCTATACTTTTGAAACAGTGTGTTTTAACATTTGCTGATTGACCCCATTCACTTCCATTGTATGTGCCTCTGTGTAACCTTGATTTCAGCATAAAAAAAAAAATTAAAAAAAGGAGGGACATGTCGAAATAATTTTTTTGTGTTATCAAAATTATGACAAAAATGCTGTTGATTAAGCTTAACTTGTATGGAACCCAGAATATTCCTTAAAGCAGTTCTGCAGAAAAGTAAAGGCCCAGACATACCCTACGCAAGTACGTGAACGCAGACGCACCTTGCTACGCAAGCTCGATTTCACGCGTCGTTACGTTGTCAGCGCACAATTCATAACACAACGCAAGTACGCGCTGCATTTTCGGCGTTGCCGCAAATGGCACTTGAGCGTACTTTATTCTTTCAATCAACAACTGCCATGGCGGACTCGAGCAGCAATTTGAGTTAAATCTTTTCGAAAAATAAATAAGACTTTTTGTCCCCAGTCCATTCAAACGAACTTGTTTTTTCTCTGTGTCTCTACCCACTCCTCAACTATCGACTCATCTACCACATCCGGTTTCATGGTCATGCCTAAAAATCTATTGCCCCGTTGTGGTCTAAGGTTTGTAACCGCCAGAGCAACGCAAGAGCGCACGTAATGTATGTACAATGGGACCACACATTGGCCAAGCGCTCGTGTCTGCGTATGCGTACTTGCGTGAAGTATGTTTTGGCCTTAATACTTAGGATTAGGGGTTTAGAACAAACCCTAAACAGAACATTTGATGAATCAATAATACTGTGCCACCTTGCAAGCCCTGTAAAAATAAATAAAAAATAAATCAAAATCACCATAAACACACTCACACAGCAGGAGTTATTCCTCACTGCTGATGATTTGACAAGGAAAAGTGATTGTGTGGGAGAGGAAGACACAGAGGAGCTAGAGAGACATAAATAAGTAACAGAAAAAACCCACAGGCGACCTTCATACCACACTGCATGGTAGCACAGGAAAGATCTGTGTCTCAGCTGTGTTAAACCAATCAGTTCTGAGTGTCATTAGACTGTGTCTGACTTCTGTTTTCCTCTATTACATAGGCTGATACGTCACAGCTGCAGACCGAGGTGGATACAGATGATATGTTCGCCAACCCATTGTATATGGTGAGATAAATTCATTAACCTGTTGTGCCACAGAATTTCAGTGCAAAAACCTGCATGTTATTGACTAATCATAAACAATCTAAATGTGCAGAAATAGCACTGCATCGTATTAAAATTATTCAGTCATTTCAGCACAAATGTGCCACCTTTCTATATATATATATATATATATATATATATATATATATATTAGTATTTTTTTTTTTTTTTTTTTTTTTTTTTTTTTAGAAACCAAGCAAAATTGCAATTGATTGCACACTCACCCTTAAATTATGGGCATGATGCTTCTCTCCTCAACTAATCTGTAGGAGGCTATGAGTTTGTTTTTGTTTTTTGTTTTTTTAATAATGGAGGTGTCTCTCTCTCTCTGTGTCCTTATCATGAAAATAGCAGGAAGATAAATGATACAGTATATAATATATAATACAATGATGGCATGTCAAGGCCTTGGATGGAAAAGAATTTCCCTTGCAGATGAAAACAGGGTATAAAGGAAGAGAAAGACCTTGGAGTGTCCTTGAAATGACAAAGTGATTTGGAGAGGTGGAGGCATTGATTCAGCTGCAAGTATCTGTGCTTGAGCAAACTGGAGGCGTGAAGGGAATTGTGTTTGTCTGAGTGGAAAACATCTATAGACAAAAAGGAAATATTAGATGTAAAGGTGTTTAATCTGTGCACTAAATTTGTTTTACTGTAAATTGCTGTGGTAATGTTCTCTGAATATATTCTTAGATAATAGCCATCAGAATTTTCCTGCAACTTACTGCACAGCTGTCTGGAATACTCTATTCTGATTGGTCAATCCTTGCATTCTGAGGTCAAATATTTTTGTATGATGATCACTAAACTGTATATTTGACAGTTTTCCTTGACAGCCAGTCTCCTGTACTGGTCTAATTCCATGTCTCTCGTATCACTCTGCAATCTCTTTCTTCTTACATAATTAAATAATTTCAATATTTCATGTTTAATTATTTAATTTGGTAAGCAGTCATGTAATAAGTTGGATAATGTACAGGCAGCCATTCGTTAATGAAAAATAAACTGAGGTCTAGCCTTCAAAACAGCACCAATTCGCCTAGGTATGCCTGGACACAGTTTTTCTTGGTTGTTGGCAGATAGGATGTTCCAAGCATCTTGGAGAATTCAATTCACCACAGTTCTTCTATATATTTAGGCTGTCTCAATTGCTTCTGTCTCTTTATGTAATCTCAGACTGACTTGATGCTCAGTAGGGGCTCTGTGGTGGCCATGTCATCTGTTGCAGGGCTCCCTGTTCTTCTATTCTAATCTTTTCTATTTGCAAAAGTAATGTTTGGGAGTCTAACATTTATATTTCCTATTGACACACTAAAGCTGAAGATATAAATAACCATCTTAATACAAATGTTTTTGTGAAACATCTTATGTGCCTAAGACTTTTGCACAGTACTGTATATATTCTATATAAATTCGAATTAGATTAATAAAAAGTCAGCCCCTCAGATCCTTAAAATACAAACATGACAGATATAGCTGTGCTGCATTCTTAGATTGAGATTGATCTCTACTAATGCAAATGTATTCAGCTCTTTATCCTCGGTTTCCACTCAATTATCATTCCTTCCATGTACCGCAACATGCTGATTCCTTCCCCTCAGCAAAAGGCAAAGGCACCTGATGGCACCAAATATCTTGGTAGATAAAGATATATAGTGATGAATGCAAAGATGTAGAGGTTTCTGTGCTACCTCTTGTGACTAAATTTGAGGAAAGGAAACTGATACAGATTTCTTGCATTGTGTCTTGGTAGGATTCACCATTCACAAGCAGCCAGGGAGAGTCTACAATCTGAAGACAATTTGATATCATCTTGCATGACTGGTTCTCAGTCACTGTGGCAGCTAAGACTTATGGCTGCTAAATTATGGCTGCAGTATACTATCCATCAATGTGATTTAGGTCTGAATGCAGTATGCAGGGAGTTACAACAAAGTTTTGGATGACAAACACTCAGTAAACTCTTTGATTACACATTACTTTTGATGTATTTTTATATATAAAGCTTTGCAATGGGATAGGTTAGTATTGTTGATTACACATACCTTTTAATGTATTTTTATAGATAAAGCTTTGCCCTGTGGTACTTTAGATATATTGCCTTGTCTGTAAATTGATGTAATGATTTTCATCAAATTACTGATGCATTGTCTGCCTGACAAAGTCTAGAATGTATGGGATCAGAATATAATGCTGTTTGTATTATTTTGTTAAGATATTAATAAAATGTAATTATGTCTTGCAAAAGGTTTTTGATGAATTGTCGAACTTTTCTTTTCTTACTCAGTATTTTATTTATTTATTTTATTTTATTTTATTTTTTGGCTTGTTTTCCATTCTAAGCATCCTTAAAACTTTTCCTTGAAGAACAAAATATAATTGCAAAAAATAACAGCAAAAAAAATTATATAACTGCCAACTTAGAATTTGTATCTTCCAAAAAAATAAATAATAAAATATCCAAGCATCCTTAAAACATATCCTTGAGGAGTAAAATATAATTGAAAAAAAAAAATAACAGCAACAATAATTTAATAACTACAAAAAATATTTTTCTTTCTCAGTATATACCCCCCACTAAATATATCTAAATATTCATAAAACATTTTCTTGAAGAGCAAAATCACAAGATATTAAGGCTTGTTTTCAAAGAAAACAAGAAAATCAAAGAAAAACATTTCTCACCCCATTGGCAATTTTGTTCTTGTTTTAAGAATAAACATGACTAAATTTGGTTAGATTTCTCTGAAAACAAGATATAACATATTTTCAAATATAACAAAATATACTGTATCTTGTTTAAAGGATGTTAAGATATTTTTACTGGAAACAAGACGTACATTCTAAGAATTTTTTATTTTTTGCAGTGATACACTCTAGAAGTGAAAAGGATGATAAGGCACCATTTAAGGTTCCTCAGGTAGCCACACTGGCAGAACACTTTAGCCACTTTTCCACCTTTGGGCTGAATGGTTCTCGTTTCGGACCTATCCCATTCCGTACTGGTTTCTTTTTCTTCTGTTGTGCTGAAAAAATCAGGAGTAGAATGGTCGCCATCTACTAAAGGCGTTCCACCAGCATGAGTACGGTTAGCTAACCATGCTGAGAAATCCGTGTCAGGAATGGTTTGTAATCATAGCCTGCCTGATTTGGCCCGATGGTGGATATGCACTTTCTGAAGAACCAATAGACACCCTTTCAAAAAGGCCAGTTTTCTGAGGAATTTGCAAAAATGGAACCCGTAAGTTCCAGCAAGACTGTCAATGGTCTCTCCAGTAACCCTATGTAACAGATGTTCGTATTTGGATCAAAAGGAGGAAGCGGGACATGGCGATTCCAACTCAGGAATGTCACTTTTTATTAACAGAAAATAAACACGTTCGCTTAAAGCGCAATGGTGAAGCTTCAATTTAAACACTCAAACGTTGAAACACGGCAGTGTCCAACACACAAATAGCTTTTCAGCTGGGCTCTCTCTCCCACTTTCGGTGGACTGGGCCGTCCTTTATCTCCTCCAACTCTCACTGTGAACATGGAAACGGTAATTAGTCACAATTCATCTCAGGTGGATGTCCTTACTGCTTTCTCTCACCCCAGATGGGCACTTGACCACGCCCTCACCTCCATTCCCTATTATAAAAGAAGGGCTCTGAGGAATTTGAAATATATACACAATTTTCAGATGTTTCCACCAGTGTGGCAGTAAACCCCAAATGCTGCCTCAAGTATCTTTGCATTTTCCCAGAGTGAAGTAACATGATAAAGTTACAACCATTTGTATTGTTGTTTTTTTTTTCATGTCCCCTGAGACAGCCAGCCTATATTATCTTATGAAAAGTTATGAAAACCAGAGGGCAAGAGACATGACTGATGTGTGTTTGACCAAGGACTTTGATAAGCTCACAATATGCAAGTATGCTACATTGTCCAGTTTCAGGCAGTGCTTATCAGCTCTTGCCATATCACAGCGAGCATCATTAGAGGAGAGAGAGAGAGAGGAAGAGGAGCAGAGGGGGGATGGTGATAAAGCAAGAGATTGAAAAGGGAGGGCTGAAGATTGTGTGTGTAAGAGAGATAGAGAAGAAGAGAAAGGGAGGGGGGGTAGAAAGCGAGCAACCAACACACTAACATAGAATCGAGCCAGTGTAGCAGAAATTGCCACAGTGATGCTGAGGGTCTTTCCATGAAAGCGGAAATACCCTCACACACACAGAGAGAGAGAGAGAGAGAGAGAGAGAGAGAGAGAGAGAGAGACAGTGAAAGGTAAGAGATACGGGGGCATTCTCCCTTTTGCATGGCTGGATGTATAATCCGCTCTACAGACAGAGTGAACAGCAGGGGGGAAGGATTCAGCACTTAAAAAGATCTCAGCATCCAGCGATGTATTTTTTGCTGGCCACGTTCGCTGTCGCACAGTTTCTGGGATGCATATACACTGGAATGAGGTAGAGGGATTCTGGGTATCCCTGAATATTTATCAGATTCTCTTTAGATTTTTAAAGTGATGGGCATATGAATGTATTCAGAGATTTATTGGAGAGGGTGAACAGAAAAAGAGTGATGTAGTAGATGTTGTAGTTTAGAGCCTTTTTTGTTGCTCTTCAGCTTTTGCTTTCTTAGATTGCTTTGAGCAGCCTTTAACATATTCCCTTGCACCTGTGATGTGTGTCACGTCATTACTGTGTGCATCTAAGTTTATGTGTTTGGGTCCGATTTTGTCTACATTGTGGGTTTGCAATGTTCCCTACGAGGAAATCAACTTAATAAATATACTAAATAACGTCTTGACAGAAATGTAGAAAGGTTTCTGTTAGGTTTAGGGGTAAGGTTAGGGGACAGTGTGTGTGCATGTGTGTTTTTTATAAATGTCAATGTACATGAGTACAGGCATGCATTCTTCTATGCAGTAGGCTTCTTTGACAACCTGTAAACTATTGATCTGTTGTAACAGACATTTTCCAGGTGCATATATTGTGGCTGATTGTTGCAATGTGTTTCGTTGTGATGTCCAGACTTTTTATTTTCTGATAATCTGCTGAATTTGAATGAATTCAGCTCTATCCCATAGCACTCAGTGTCTCCTGCTGATGTAATTTGCAAATAATCTGCTCCAAAGAGATTTAATTTGATGTGTTCGATATCCATGCTTGTATCATACAAGCATCTATGTATTCTGTACAGGCAAACACAAAGAGTTTTCAACATCAGTGGTGGCCTTTAGCAGTGCATGATAGTGGAGGGGACAGATGGTGGCAGAAGGGTGGCGGAATGACCTTGTGCCCCAGTAGGGCATGTTTTCAGCCTCACATGAATCACACTGTAAGGGCGAGGACTGGGCAAAAGACCCCCCTGTTCTGCTGGAGAAAAAGAAGATGATGTAAGGTCAGACAGCTGGCCCTAGGTCTTCAGACTGCGTGAAAACAAAAATGCTACGTGTCAAATTGTGGAGAAAGGTGAACCAATAAATTTAGAGATTCTCAAGGTGACAACTGGCTGGTGAAGTCCAATGACATTTGGAATTTTGTAAATAGATAGATAGATAGATAGATAGATAGATAGATAGATAGATAGATAGATAGATGATGCAAACAAGCGTGAGGGGGGCCAGAAAGAGAGATACTTCTGGGTGTTTTGAGAGAATCAGCTTGGATTAGAGGGCTTTCAGAAAACAGAAAGTCTGTTGTAAGGCTGCAATCTGGTACAAGCCGTACAAAATTTTCACATTATGACACTCCTTAATATTTCACCTCTCGTATTGAGGGTTTGAGCTCCATATACAAAATTCAAAATGCCTCTGAGTTTTGCAGATCATACTGAATCTTGAATGATAATCCTTGGGATTTCATTTTTGAAACTGTAGGTCTATTTTGGTTTACATTTTTATGATTGAAAACACTGCACTTAGCCTTTTATTGTTAGAAACCAACTGAATTTTTGCTAGATGCTGGGATCTAATAGAGAAAACCACAATACATCAGTCAAGACATTTTATGACTGAGAAACAGTTGCAACAATTTTCCACAATCTCTTCTATTTTTACTTGTGGGGCTGGCACTTACTGTAAAGGTGCACTTTTTTTTCCCATGAATTGTAATTATAAAACATGTTTAAATTCATGAGCACCCACATGAGATGAAGACTCCAGTCATATCAGTAACCTTATAAAAAGCTGTTTTATTCTACATAGAGAAGGTCCCCTAATGGGTGCTGCCATCCCAGATGTGTATGACTTTCTTTCTTCTGCTGAACACAAACAAAGATTTTTATAAAAATATTCAGCTATGTAGGCCCATACAATGCAAGAAAATGGTGATCAGGCCCTTGATTCTCCAAAAAGCACATAAAGGCAGCATAAAAGTAGTCCATACGACTCCAGTGGTTAAATGTCTGTCTGAATGAATGGATGATTTCTAAAGCTATATCATTGCTTTGGGTGAGAAACAGATTGATATAAAAAATGTTTTACTATAAATCTCTACTTTCACTTTCTTTTACATTCTGAAAGTGAAAGTGAATATTTATAGTGAAAAAGGAGTTATATTTTGGTCTGTTCTCACCCAAACCCGATTGGATCACTTCAGAAAACATATATTAAACCACTGGAGTCATATGGATTACTTTTAAGATGCCTTTTAGTGATTTTTTGAGCTTCAAAGTTCTGGCCACCATTCTCTTTTATTGTATGGACCTGAAATATTCTTCTAAAAATCCTTCTGTGTGTTCAGCAGAAGAAATACATTTATACACATCTGGGATGGCATAAGGGTGAGTACATGATGAGAGAATTTTTATTCTTGGGTTCTCACACCCTCATGCCATCCCAGATGTCTATGACTTTCTTTCTTCTGCAGAACACAAACAAAGTTTTTTGAAGAATATTTCAGCTCTGTAGGTCCATACAATGCAAGTGAATGGTGGCCAGAACTTTGAAGTTCTAAAAAGCATATAAATGCAGCATAAAAGTTACATATATGACTCCTGTGGTTAAATCCATGTCTTCAGAAGGGAAATGATAAGTGTGAGTGAGAAACAGATCAATATCTAAGTCCTTTTTAACTACAAATTCTCCTCCCTGCCCAGTAGGTGGCGATATGCAAGAAGAATGTGAATGGCCAAAAACAAAAGAAAAAGAATGCGGAACTGATAGTGGAAATTTTAAGAAATAATTCACCTAAAAATCCCAGATGTGTATGACTTTCTTCTGCAGAACACAAATTTAAATTTTTAGAAGAATATTTCAGCTCTGTAGGTCCATACAATGCAAGTGCCAAAATGTTGACGCTTCAAAAAGCACATAAAGGCAACATAAAATAATCCATAAGACTCAAGTTGTTAAATTAATATCTTCAGAAGTGATATGACAAGTGTGGGTGAGAAACAGATCAATATTTAAGTCACTTTTTGCTAGAAATTCTTCTCCCTGCCCAGTAAGGTGCGTATGCATGAAAAATATGAATCATCAAAAACACATGGAGAAGAATGTGAAAATGAAAGTTAAAGTAGAGATTGACTAAGCGGGAAGGAGAATTTATAATAAAAATTGACTAAAATATTGATTGGTTGAATTTTCATTTTTGGGTGAACTCTTCCTTTAATAGTAAAAAAGGACTTAAATATTGATCTGTTTCTCACCCACACCTAACCACTGGAGTCATATGGATTATTTTTATGCTGCCTTTACATGCTTTTTGGACCTTCAAAGTTTTTGACCCCATTCACTTTCACTGTATGGACCTACAGAGCTGAGATCTAAAAAAATCTTTGTTTGTGTTCTGCAGAAGAATGAATACACTTCTGGGATGGCATGAGAAAATTATGAGACAATTTTCATTTTTTGGTGAACTTTAAGGTTTCCCAAAGTTGGCTTGCACCAAAACATTTTTCTGTTTTTTATATATTTGTTTTTTAAGGTTTTGTAGACAACAGACTTTTCAGGTGAGCTCGCACTGTGAGTGAACCGAGAAAAGAGGAGAACCATTTTTCCTGCATCTCTGTCCGTCTCATGAGTAGCCATGCATGTTCTCTCTCCTACCACAGGTAATTACTTCATACAGCAGGTGTGACACTCATCTAATCCAGTAGTCTACACAACGTTTTTATGAGCCAAAATCCTATTACATAAATTATTTATCTTAAGAACCCCCTGCCATTTTAAGTATTGCTAATTTAATCCCATAAATATAATGAATTTCACAACATCTTCACATGTTGTTATTTAAAAATAATTAAAACAACTTAAAATATCATTCTGAAGTGTTCTATTTTTCAAAAATATAATTTTATACATGTCATACAGTGCATAAATATTTTTTCTAATTATTCATTTTTATTCAATTTAATTTTCTAATGGCATTTCTATCACAATCTCACGAACCCCCCTGAAATTCCATCACAACCCCCTGGTTTTAAAAATCTAATTTTACATTACACTACAACCTCACTGAAGTAACTGATGTCATGTAATTACTCATGTTTCACAAATATATATATTTTTTTTATTATTTTTATTTTTTTTGCTTGCTGCAGGTTTACATGAGATGCTAGCCCTCCTCACCTCACAACTGCATCCAGAAGCCAACCATAAAGAGGACTTGGTCTTCCTCAGAGAGGTCTTCAGTGAGAGGGGCCTCAGCTATCTTATGAAAGTGTGTCATGCTGGAAATAATGCCTATGTTTGAAATAGCAGGCTAACATAATACTCCTACTGCTCTATTGTTGCTGTATATAGAATGTATTTCTGTATGCATGGAATACCCTGATGACCTACAGTACTACATTTGCTAAAATGTGCAGCATACAACAGAGCACATGGCAAGGAATAATGTATCCTACAATGCATTGTGCTTAACTTGACTTTTCATTACCAGTGTGATGAGTGAGACAAAATTAATAAATGTCTTTTTAGACTCATTATTTAATCAGACTGCCAAAAGTTAAGTCATTTTTTATACAAAATTGAATAAAAAAACGGAATTAATAATTTTTTATGTCCAAGATGATAACTGGACGTCACACACTTGTAGCAGACTACTGTTTGCATACTACAGTATGCAATACATCACACAATGTAGCATACTACTGTTTGAAAACTTTATTGTGAAATAATGTCTGCTGTTTCACTTACTATTTTAAAATAGTAGGCAGAATATAGTCTATAATGTGCAATATGCAGTAAGTAGTGTGCTCCTACAATATTCTATTCCGCACTTCTAATCTCCTAATAGTGTTGTTTTGTGAATAATTATGTAATTCCTATGTTCGGCCCATTTCTGCAGATTCATGAACGACTGAGGCAATTTCAGGGCCAGAGCCCGATCCCAGTGCTCCACAGCGCCTCCTGTCTGGCAGAGGACGTAAGTGTGTTTCCTTTTTACACTCCGACAATCAAATGTTGCCAGATGTTCTTGGGTTTTTGATTATAAAGGGTTTTGATGGACATCAAAATACACTGAATGTTGTTATGACTACATTGGTCTTGTGGTTTGGATTGGCAGGTTGCAGAGGAGCTGCAGAATGGACCACTGGAAGATGATGAGAGAGAGCTAATGACACTTCTGACCGCTCCACATGTGAAGGTTCAAAACATAGAAGTCTTTTCTTATTTGTAGGGACTTCCCTAACCTGAACTGTAAAACTAACCCCTAAACCTAACCCTAACTGTGTATTCATATATTTGTGTATTCAAATCTAGGGACTTTCCTAACTCTAACCATAAACCTTCTCCTAACCCTTAAAGGTTTACCTCATTCCTAACCAAAATGACATTCTTTTTTAAGACAAATTTATACTTTGGAAGAAGCCAAACTTTTAACTCCTGGATCAACTAAAGCACCATGGCCTAGTCAAACGAAGCTGCCGTTTATACTACATGCTGCGTCATTTTAAATTTAGATTGTTGAGGGTGACATCACAGTGTTTAACATTATCAGAGCGGATTGCATCGCGGAGTTAACGGGGAAAACGAGAGACGGTGGAACATGCTTTTACATCAATGAAAGTTGGTGTACAGATGTAACAACATTATAGAGGATGTGCTGTCCTAATTTGGAAGCGCTTTTTATTAACTGTATGCCTTTCTACTCGCCGCCGGAGTTTTTCTCGTTTATTCTGGTGAGTGTGTATATCGTGCCAAACACGCGTGTGAACACAGCGCTGCAACAGCTGATTGATCAAATCACAGACACAGAACAACAATACCCAGACTCAGTATTATTATTCTTGGGGATTTTAACAAAGCAAATCTCACACGTGAACTGCCCAAATACAAACAGCACATCACATGCCCCACCAGAGACAGGAACATACTGGATCATTGTTACACAACAATAAAGGATGCATATCGCTCTGTCCCTAGAACAGCTTTGGGACTCTCTGATCACTGTCTGGTTCATCTTCTTCCAACCTACAGGTAGAAATTAAAATCATCCAAGCCAGTAGTAAGGACTTTAAAGAGATGGACCAATGAAGCAGAGCGTGAATTACAAGCCTGCTTCGATTGCCTGGATTGGAGTGTTTTTGAGGCTGCAGCCACAGACCTGGATGAGCTCACAGATACTGTAACATCATATATCAGTTTCTGTGAGGATATGTGCATTCCTACTAGGACTTATTTAAAGTTCAACAACGACAAACCGTGTTTTACAGCAGAGCTCAGGCAGCTTAATCAGGCCAAAGAGGATGCTTACAGGAGTGGGGATAAAGTCTTGTACAATCAGGCCAGGAACACACTGAACAGTGAAATCAGAGTGGCTAAAAGAAGATACTCTGAGAAGCTGAAAAACAAGTTTTCAGCTAACGACACTGCATCAGTGTGGAGTGGCATGAAACAACTCACAAATTACAGGACTCCTACCCCCAACCCTGTGGTGGACCAACAACTGGCTGACGACCTGAATGTGTTCTACTGCAGATCTGAAAGGCCCAATCTCACACCCCACACCCACTCTGACCTTCACTTCACACAAACACCAGCACCTCCTGCAACCCCCCTCCTCCCCACTCCTGCTACTCAACCTGCACTTAAGATCTGTGAAGATGATGTGGGCCGCGTCTTTCGGAAACAAAAGACGAGGAAGGCTTCAGGCCCAGATTGCAACTCACCTGCATGTCTTAGATCCTGTGCTAACCAGCTGGCCCCCATCTTCACACAGATCTTCAATAGATCACTGGAGCAGTGTGAAGTCCCATGCTGCTTCAAATGCTCAATCATTATTCCTGTCCCAAACAAACCAAAAATCACAAGATTTAATGACTACAGAGCTGTCGCCCTGACGTCTGTGGTCATGAAATCATTTGAGAGACTGGTGTTGGCCCACCTGAAGAACATCACTGGACACTTTCTAGATCCCCTTCAATTTGCTTATTGAGCAAACAGGTCTGTGGATGATGCAGTCAACATAGGATTGCATCATATCCTGCAACATCTGGACAGACCAGGGACATATGCAAGGATCCTTTTTGTGGACTTCAGTTCAGCTTTCAACACCATCAACCCAGCTATTCTCCGGACTAAATTACACCAACTCTCTGTTCCCACATCTATCTGTCAGTGGATTACCAGCTTTCTGACGGACAGGCAGCAGCTTGTGAGACAGGGGAAACTCACTTCCAGCACCTGTACAATCAGCACTGGTGCCCCCCAGGGATGTGTGCTCTCCCCACTACTCTTCTCCCTCTACACCAATGACTGCATCGCCAAGGACCCCTCTGTCAAGCTCCTGAAGTTTGAAGACGACACCACTGTCATCGGCCTCATCCGAGATGATGATGAGTCTGCATACAGAAGGGAGGTTGAATAGCTGGCTGTCTGGTGCAGTCAAAACAACCTTGAGCTGAACATGCTCAAAACGGTGGAGATCATTGTGGACTTTAGGAGAAACACCCCAACACTGTCCCCCCTCACCATTCTAAACAGCACTGTGGCAGCAGTGGAGTCATTCAGTTTCCTGGGCACTACCATCTCACAGCACCTGAAGTGGGAGACCCACATTGACTGCATTGTGAAAAAGGCCCAGCAGAGGTTGTACTTCCTTCGCCAGCTGAGGAAGTTCAACCTGCCACAGGCGCTGCTGATACAGTTTTACTCAGCAGTCATTGAGTCTGTCCTCTGCACTTCAATAACTGTCTGGTTTGGTTCAGCTACGAAATCAGACATCAGAAGACTACAAAGGACAGTTCGGACTGCTGAGATGATTATTGGTTGCCCACTGCCCCCTAGTTCTTGTAGTCAAGAACTATACACTTCCAGAGTGAGGAAAAAGGTGGAAAAATCACTCTGGACCCCACTCACCCTGCCCACTACCTTTTCGAACTATTTCCTTCTGGCTGACGCTTCAGAGCTCTGAGCACCAGAACCGTCAGGCACAGGAACAGTTTTTTCCCTCAGGCTATCCATCTCATGAACAGTTAAATTGCCCCATTGAGCAATAACTTTTTTATATTTATCCAACACATCCAACTTCTTCTGTCATTTCATTCCTTTGAAAAAAAAACAAAAAAAACATTTGCACTGTACATAACAGATTTGTATTTGCACTGTACATAACAGATTGTATTAGATTTGCACTACCCATGTGTGTGTCTGTATGTATGTGTATAATTAGTTTTATTTTTTATTTTTTATTATTATCTATGTCTTGCTGCTGTTTTTGTATTGTTTTTGTATTGTTGTACACTGGAAGCTCCTGTCACCAAGACAAATTCCTTGTATGTGTAAGCATACTTGGCAATAAAGCTGATTCTGATTCTGATACTGTTCCAGCCACGGAAGTAATGCCAATAATTAGGGCTGAGTAGATTACTTCTGGATTGTAATCCGGATCTGGATTACAAAATACATGACTCAAATTGCAATCAGTAATGTAATCTCTTGGATTATATTTTTTGGGTAATCTAATCTGATTACTTTTGGATTGCTTTTGTATTACCTCTGACCTCTTCTTAATTTGATGTCATATGCATATGAGTAGGATAATCTATACTATTTTGACATAATGTTGCTTAAATGCATTTAAGAAAACTTACTTAAAGGGATAGTTCACCCAAAAATTCTCTCATAATTTACTGACCCTCATGCCATCCCAGATTTGTATGACTTTCTTCTGCAGAACACAAACAAAGATTTTCAGAAGAATATTTCAGCTCTGTAGGTCCATACAATGCAAGTGAATGGTGGCCAGAACTTTCAAGCTCAAAAATTACATAAAAGCAGCATAAAAGCAATCCATACAACTCCAGTGTTTAAGTCTTTACCTTCAGAAGATATATGATAGGTGTGGGTGAGAAACAGATCAATATTTAAGTCCTTTTTTACTACAAGTTCTCCTCCCTGCCCAGTTGGTGGCAAAATGTACAAAGAATGCGACTCACCAAAAACAAAAGAAGTGAAATTGAAAGAGGAGATTTATAGTAAAAAAATATTACTTAAAATATTACTGTTTCTAACCCACACCTATCATATTACTTCTGAAGTCATAGATTTAACCACTGAAGTCTTATGAACTATTATTATGCTGCCTTTACATGCTTTTTGGACCTTCAAAGTTCTGGCCACGATTCACTTGCATTGTAAGGACCTACAGAGCTGAGATAGTCTTCTAAAAATCTTAGTTTGTGTTCAGCAGAAGAAAGAAAGTCATACACATCTGAGATGGCATAAGGGTGAGTGAATGAAGAGAGAATTAAACTATCCCTTTAAAAAGGACCCAAAAGTATCATTAGAATCCATGCGGCTTGTGCATCATATTCCAAGGTTTTGGTAGGAGACCCAATATTTAAGTAATTTATCTGTGATTTTTTCAGCAATGATAGAAACTCGTTTACAGTGTCAGACATGTTCACGCGAGAACTTTCACACACTGTTTTTAGTGCTTGGATTTTTTCTTTACCCAAAAGTGGGCAGTTTTTTAGCTAAACAGCCCCAATAAACCAGTCATTAAAAGATGCTTTGTTTGATTAGACTTAATTAATTTTTGTTTGATAGAGTGTGCCATGACCAAACAGAATCAGATGACATTTTCAAAACCTTCTAATTAGACTCCAAGAGCCCCAGGAATCAGTTCCCTCTGTTCTCTCTCTCTCTCTCTCTCTCTCTCTTCTTTTATTTCTATTCTTTCAACTCAGTTATGCCTATATTCTCTCTCTATCTCTCACACACAGACACATCCATTCTGTCTTCCACAGCACCACTGGAACAGCTTGCTAACTTTTGTTGTGATTTTTCTCACCTCTCCGCATGATCCATCAGGCAGTGCTAGCAGTACATGACATGGTGGCGCAGAAGAACTTTGACCCTGTGCTTCCCCCTCTGCCGGATGACCTGGATGATGAACTGGAGGAGGAATCTGTGAAGATTGTGCGTTTGGTGAAGAACAAAGAGCCTCTGGTGAGTTTTAGCAAATGACAACAGTAGTTTATGCATCAGGTTGTGTAATGTTACTGGAAATGTGTGTGAGAATAGTTGTGTTGAAGGTGCTGTAAGTGGTTTTAGGTGCTTTGCTAACTTCCGCCATTTTGCTAGTTTTGATAACCACACAGCCTCTCTCCAAAATCCTGCCATCCAAAGACATGTAAGCCAATCTGATGTCAGCAAACCTGAACATGTTAAATGATTCACAGGCAGAAAGAGTTGTTCATTGGCTAAAAGTGTGGGTCTCTTGTTTTGTTGTTTAATTATTATTCTATGTATTTTGCATTAGAGCCAATATTAGACATAAGATTTTAGGTAAGACTATGTTAAATTAAATTCATGACAGCAGTTAATGACAGAGAACATTGGATATTCCTATTGCATTGACTAATATCTTCATCAGAATCATCATAATGATATGTGATATTAGATACTGATTTATACATTTATATTCAGCAGTTGATTGTGACAAAATATGGCCCTGTCTCTTTAGGGTGCGACTATCCGCAGAGACGAGGTAACTGGGGCAGTGGTGGTTGCTAGGATCATGAGGGGCGGGGCTGCAGACCGCAGTGGTGAGTGACAGTCTGGTCTCTCCCCTATCAACGAGTACTTTTTTACTGCGGCTACACAACACCAAAATCTCTCTCAGCAGATGGTTTAACAAAATCTGCAATGACGTGGTCAGATAGCAGATAAATAAAAATCTGATGACTCAATTCTATATGGAGAAGGAACGTCACTCATTTAAGTGATAACAAAGTCTTCTAGCAAGTCAGTCCACTGGTGGCCATCTTTGAAACTCTCTCAGGCAGCTATTTTTCTATGTAAACATGCGGCATACATGAGCAGCTCCTATCTACTTTAATGGGGAAATACCGAAATCTCCAAAACGGTTGTTCAAGATTACGATCAAAGAACATTTCAAATCAGCAGTAAAATCTGACAAGCACTGGTAACAAAATTTGTGCTTCTTTACCTCAGATTACGCTAAAAAAACAAAATTTTCCCGGCTTTTATAGCTAATGCACATGTGCATTCTCAAGTTGATTAACAGGCAATGTCTGTATTTAAAAGGTGATTGGCTCTTTTACCTGAAAGGTGGGACTTTCCACATCCGTTGACTGTTCGGCGTTCCAATTTTAACCATTGATTTTAATTGAAGTGGCCCATCTCTGCTAAATAGTCTCTGGTGATACACAAAAGTATTTTACTGTGAATCTCTCATCTTTTGAGTGCTTAAGAATCAAAGAAAAAAATACATTTTGAAAATGATATGTCAACATCTAGAGAAGATTGTAATCACAGCAGAATCATGATTTTGTTGATATTAATTCTGGGCAACGGATTTTTCTGATCACAAGCAAAATATTGACTAAAATCCATGAGATTATGCATTGCTTTGGGTTTACAGATTACATTGGAAACATACAGAGCCGGATTTCATGGTTGCCATGGAAATTCAGCTTCTTATGAAAATGAAATATGATTTGCATCTGTGTTTGTGCTATGTTTCCTAATGTACACATCATATGACCAAAATGATGAAGACATCCGAACCCCACACTCATATATGAGCTTGATAACATTTAATTGCAAATTACTAAGGATTTTTAATTAAAAGGGAGTTAGCACTCCCTTTTCTGCTTTAACAGTTTCCACAAATCAGGAAAGGCTTTCCACTAAATGTTGAAGCATTGCTGCAGGAATTTGCTTCCATTCAGACACAATAGCATCAGTGAGGTCAGACCTTGATGTAGGGCGATGGGGCCTGAATTGCATTCAGTGTTCAAAGGGGTTCAGCTCTGGACTTTGTGAGGCCAGTCAAGTTCTTCCACACCAGACTCAGTACACCATTTCTCTGAAGCTATCCTATGTGCAACATTGAATGTAAATGTTTGTCTAAGGAGATTGTATGGCTATATTCTTGATGTTGTGATTTGGATGTAGCCTGAAAATAACCAAACCTGTTAATTAAAAGGGGCTGTCCACGTAATTTCGGCAACATAGTTTATAATGAAATTCGGGTAACACTACACTACAATAAGGTTCAATTTGTTAACATTAGTTAACAACATTAGTTAACATAATCTAACATTTACAGCATGTATTAATTTTGGTTAATGTTAATTTCAACATATAGCAAACATTTTTTTAAATCAAAAGTTGTATATGTTTACTTTAGTTAACCCTTTAAGCTCTGAGGGTGTTTTAAAGATTTCCTGTTTCAGTGGCACACCCAAAATTAAAGGCTTATAACTCTACAAAAAAACAAAAAAACAACAAAAAACCAAGAGGGTCAAGTGTTCAGTATCATTTTAAAGAAAACAATTCACATTTTTTTATGACATAGATTATGATAAATTCGGCGACTCTCAGCCTAAGAAATTGCTGAACAATCACAAAAAAAAAAAAAAAAAGAAAAGAAAAAGAAAAACAATTAGCCAAACAATTTCTTTTTTTTCTTATTTTTCTGATTTGACATTATATAACCCAGGATGTAAATAAGGTAGCTCCAAAAAACTGCTTTTGTTTTGTTTTTTCAATCATGTCACCTGTAACTGAGTACAATTTTGTGTTGATACGACAAAGCAATCAAACGTTATAGTATTACAAAAATAATTTATCCTAGTGTCCAAAAGCATCTCCACACAAATAAAACATAATAATATACATAAGAACTAATTACACATGCAAATACAACAATGACTAAAGGTAAGCTCTCTCTCCAAAGCATGCAGGCATGAGTAACGAGATCTCATTCAGTTCCATTCTGTGTCTTTTGAGCCATCATTGAGTCTGTGTCATGTACTTGGCACCATCTCCTGGTGGCAATATATAATTAGAGTCAATGATCCTCTCTGCCCATATTTGGATGACTTCCACCTCTGGTTGCAGTGATCTGAATCCAAATATGACTAGTTTAGCATTCCATGAGGCTGGACAATGTACTATATAATTTCCGATTAAGTCATATTATCCAGGAAAACTTATGTTTTTAGCCAGATGTGCAATATGTGTGCATATTGTGCTTCGTGTGGATTATCTAATGATCTATGCATGTTGTATTTGGGCTCATTTGAAAGATAATCACCTTCACTAAGTAATGGTATGTGATATTTTATGTTCTGTTTATTTTTCGTGAAGTTATAAGCGAAAACAAGGCATATAAGCAACACCTGTTTACATGTAACATGTATGTCAAAGAAATATATTTAGATATTACTCTGTATATTTTTGTCTGTGAGTAAAACAAATAGGCTGGTTGTATTCTACTCTTTGAGAGCTTTCCAATTACAGAAGATGCATGACTATTTGATCATTTTGATGTTTTTACCAATTACAATAAAATGTGCCATGCAAAATAATTTCAAATTATACAAATTTCAAAGCTCTTGTTCAGTTTTGGTCATAATGCCTACATGCATTGTAAAATACTGCTTCTAAGCTTTAAAACAATACCTATTTTGTGTTACTTAGTAGTTATTAATATTTTGTTAATTATTTTTTTCTGGCGGGCCTGGCCCATCAGAGCTTAAAGGGTTAATGGATTATGAACTAACATGAACAATGAACAATTGGATTTTTATTAACTAGCATTCACAAACATTAATAAATACTTTAAAAAAATTAATCGTTCATTGTTAGTTCATGATACTTAATGCATTAACTAATGTTAACAAATGTAACCTTCTTATAAAGTGTTACCGGAATTTGTATAATGTATAAAACTAATAAAACATAAGCCCAGGGTCCTCATCAACAAATATTGAGAAATCCTTATAGATAATAATATGCCATCTTCTTAATGGTATGTTGATATATTTTGAATGCACTGTGTGTCTGTTGTTGTTTGAATGTTCTTCAGGTCTGGTGCATGTTGGAGATGAGCTGAGAGAGGTCAATGGAAATCTCATCATACACAAACGTCCTGAGGAGATCAGTCAGATTCTGGTGAGTGCACTATTAGCTTTTTTCCTATTTAACAAAACACCTGATTCATTCCTAGATTCCTTATCTTAAAACAAAGAAGTGCATATGTGATTTAGTGTCCTTGATGTTTATTGTCTCATTGGACTGCAGTCTCAGTCTCAGGGCTCGATCACTCTGAAGATAATTCCTGCCATTAAGGAGGAGGACAGATTCAAGGAGAGTAAGGTGAATGAAATTTTGCTGGGTGACTAAACTTGACATGAAACAGAACATAAAGCATTTATGTAATGTACTGTGCATGTACTGTACAATAGAGCTGTTCTGGTTATAGTCCTAAAACATTGAAGAGAATCAGAATTTTAAATACTACAGGATTTCTACATGGTTCTAAGTGAAATAAGGTTAACATGAAGAAACCTTTCTGCTTTGTTCAACAACTTCTTTGGGATTTAAAAATGTAAGTTGCTAACAGACTGCTACAGTATGTGAGGACTACAAAGCTTCAGTCCAATAAATACATTTAAATTGTCAAGCACTTATTCCATAGGTAACTCACATTTGCTTGACCAATGACGTGTAATTAAGCAGACAGTGATTGTAGTCTTTAAAAAGTAACGATGTATAATTTTGTGTATTCATGTTGTAGAACAAATCAGGAAAGTGTCTTGAAGTAATGTTAATCACAGGCCTTTTTTTTTACTCATAAATCCAAATTTAGAAATTCCCAAGTTAACCCATAGTAAATTAGTCTTCCGAATTGGCCTACAGATTGACATCATGACTGAACAGCTCTATTCCTACTTTTGTGAATGGTTCTCTTATTTCTGTTTAAGGTCTATTTAAGAGCCTTGTTTGATTACACACCATTTGAGGACAAGGCCACACCCTGTCAGGAGGCAGGACTTCCTTTTACATGTGGAGACATCCTGCAGGTGGTCAGCCAGGATGACCCCACATGGTGGCAGGCCAAACGAGTAGGAGACAGCAACCTGCGTGCTGGCCTCATTCCCTCAAGACAGTTCCAGGAGAGGTACACAACAAAGACCATGCCAGCAGTTACCCTTCATTTACTGTTACCAGTCTCTAAACAGGCATTTCAATTATTCTAATCTAGAAGAATGGGAACTGACATAAATTGTTATATGTATACGTTTCTTGCTTACTATAACTATCTTGTCTTTTCCTCTCAAATCTGCAGACGACTGTTGTATAGGATAAAAATGGGAACATACCATAGCCCTAAATCACCTAGAGCAGCACCATGTAAGTTCTCAGAAGCTACTGATTAGCTAACAAAAGTAGGGCATCTACTCCTTAACTAATGTGAGTTTTTGTGTCTGACATTACAACATGCACATGCAAATGAAGCAGTATTTACCAGACAGCAATTTTAAAGTGCGCCGATTGATTAACCTTAGAGAAAACAGGAAAATATAGAAGTGTACCAGTTAAAGCCATATGCAGATGGTAAATTTATTCAGTTTAATCCCCTTCTGTCCAATCAGAATTTGTTAACCTCCTTTTTTCTTATATGACCTAGTGTTATTTGCCAGGACAAATTCTATCTATATTCAAATACTGTCATTTTACTGTAACCATCAATGACAATGCTAGTTGCAATATTAATATTTATTTCATATTTATTAATGTATCAGCTATTGTGTTTGTTTCCTCATTCTGCTTACCCCAGGTGACCAGAATTGTGAAAAAGGCAAGTGAATTTGACAAAATGTAATTATATTAAATCAAGAATCTTCTCACATTGATTTGCACTGTAAATCTGTAAAATGGACAGATGGACAGAACAGACTGCTTGCATATATATATATATATATATATATATATATATATATATATATATATATATATATATATATATATATATATATACACACACACAGTATATATACACTGATCAGCCACAACATTAAAATCACCTGCCTAATATTGTGTAGGTCCCCCTCGTGCTGCCAAAACAGCTCTAACCCGCATTCTGAGATGCTATTCTTCTCACCACAATTGTATAGAGCGGTTATCTGGATTTATTTTTGTTTTTGGCACCATTCTGAGTAAATTCTAGAGACTGTTGTGTGTGAAAATCCCAGGAGATCAGCAGTTACAGAAATACTCAAACCAGCCCATCTGGCACCAACAAACATGCCACAGTCCAAATCACTGAGATCACATTTTTCCCCCATTCTGATGGTTGATGTGAACATTAACAGAAGCTCCTGACCTGTATCTGCATGATTTTATGCACTGTACTGCTGCCACATGATTGGCTGATAAGATAATCGCATGGATGATTGTTGGTGCCAGATGGGCTGGTTTGAGTATTTCTGTAACTGCTGATCTCCTGGGATTTTCACACACAACAGTCTCTAGAGTTTACTCAGAATGGTGCCAAAAACAGAAAACATCCAGTGAGCGGCAGTTCTGTGGACAGAAACAACTTGTTGATGAGAGAAATCAACAGAGAATGGCCAGACTGGTTCGAACTGACAAAGTCTACAGTAACTCTGATATTCACTCTGTACAATTGTGGTGAGAAGAACAGCATCTCAGAATACTATTCTGAGATGCGGTTTGGTGCTATTTTGGTGGCACGAGGGGGACCTGCACAATATTAGGCAGGTGGTTTTAAAGTTGTGGCTGATCGGTGTATATACAATATATATATTTGTATTCTTTAAGTAAAGGAACCTAGCTGTCCCTTTTGGATTTTAAAGGACAAATGCTTTAAAAAAAATAAAATAATAATAATTATAAAAACAAAATTATATGTTTAAATAATTAAAAAACAATAACTATAGTTTTAAAGAAAAAGTTTCAAGCAGCTTTAATCTTTTTCTCTTCTCTCTTTAAAGGAATAGTTCACCCAAAAATGAATATTCTCTCATCATTTACTCACCCTCATGCCATCTCGGATGTGTATGAACACAAGCGAAGATTTTTAGAAAATATCTCAGCTCTGTAGGTCCTGCAGGTTGTGGGTGATACACAGATACATTTTAAGTCCTTTTTTAATATAAATTCTCCCCTTTTCCTAGTAGGTGGCGATATGCACAAAAATGTGAATCACCAAAAAGAAAAGAAGAAGAATGTTAAAAGTGAAACAAAATACTTAAATATTGATCTGTTTCTCACCCACACCTATCATATCACTTCTGAAGACATGGATTTAACTACTGGAGTCTTATGGATTACTTTTATGCTGTCTTTATCTGCTTTTTGGACCTTCTAAGTTCTGGCCACCAATCTCTTGCAATATATGGACCTACAGAGCTGAAATATTCTTCTAAAACTCTTTGTGTGTGTGTTCAGCAGAAGAAAGTATGTCATACACCTCTGGGATGGCATGAGGGTGAGTAAATAATGAGAGAATTTAAATTTTTGGGTGAACTATCCCTAGGAGCGTTGAAATGTTAATTTTTCTAAAATTTTTCCATTTTGGCCTTGTACCCTACACAGATTTTTAAATTCCCCTCTATGATAAATTTATAAAAAGTGCTAAAACCAAGGAAATTGTACCTCACTTGGTATTTTTGTGTGCATTTTTATATATATGTATATATATTTAACAATGAATTGCTGTCCCCAATACTGCTGCCATTACCATCACACCAAGAATTTTAGAGAACATTTGAGTTTTTTTCAAAAACAGTTTATATTTGATTATCATAGATATCAGAAGTGATCTTCAGAATATGCAATTGTTTAAAATGAAACATAATTGATAGAAGTTTAATTTTTAAACATTTCAGCTATTAAAAAGTGTCATAAATTGAAGAATCAACCAATTACAAGACTCATGTGAATATTTGAATACCCAATAGAGATGCTGAAGCAGACAACCTTGTTTCTAAAATCCCTATGTTTGCTCAGTGCTTGCCGCTTTATTTCGCTGTTGTGGATCCTTTGTCCTCTCCTACAATTCTGACCTCTGAGTTTCCGGCCCCTTCTTTGACCTGTAAAATACAGTATATCCTTCCACCCCACTGATTATTCTCTCCTCCCTGTACCCTCTCCTGCCATCTCTGCTGTTTACCCTGACCCACTCACCCTTTAGAGGACTGTGACAGTGAGGGCAGTGGACAGCACGTAGGTGAGAGCATGCACCCCTACACACTGTAATGCACTCCACATGGCTTTGGCTCTGGATGGTGCTTTGTTGTGTGGTGTGAAACGCTTTAAATGTCACCCAGTTTCTTTTTGAGTTATTTGGTATACTGCACCTCAGCTCATGCACTTGGCACATCCTAAGATCCCAGCTGTTGGTCACATCATGACAGCCCACTGCTCTGCTGCTGGCTTTGGACAAACCCTCTTTGTGCAAGTTTGAGGCCTTTTTCTGTTTGCAAAGAGGAGGGACAATTCATGTTTGTAGATCTTATACTGCTTAAGCTTGAACTACAGAGGGGATTGTTGCTTTAGGCAAATGGCTTACAAAAGCTCTGGCATGGCTGATAGCTTGTGCTGGTCTCCATAGAATTATGCTGGATGTTTGATGGTCTAACATTAGTTGTAGTTTCTCCAAAGTGTAAGGCGGTGGCACCGTCCTGTGGCCAGGCCTTTTCCTGGGATTTTTATTCAGGTACCACATTTCTTTCATACTTGTAAGTTGAATAGTTTCATTGCTGCTTTAAAGATGATGTGTGTAACGTTTTTGACAATATACATTTGTCTATCCTTGTTTAATGTGCAGGGACAGCTTTAAAAGTAAGCCATTCGTAGTTTCATTTCTCCAATAAGTGTAAACACTGTGGCTCAGAGGCACATTGCTCTGTTTGTTTGAAGCAACATTGAATCAACTAATGGCCTGGGTTTGGGGTGACCTATGGCAGACAAGCAGAGCATTTAGGAAACTTTTACAGTTATGTTTGGTGCCACTAGTGGTGCAGAAATTTCACACTTCACCTTATTCATTGCATATTAAAGCAATAGTTTACCCAAAAATGAAAATTCTGTTATTATTTACCCTCATGTTGTTTTAAACTGTAGGACTGGGTAAAAACATGCATTGAGATGCATCCTTCTTTTGAACGCTCTCAGTATCAATTCTTAAATCCCAAGATCGATCAATGCACAACTCTCTACAATTCAAGCATATGAGACCAAATAAAATGTTTAGATTTCACTCACCAGTGATTTAGTAGTATAGTGATGTAGAAGTTCAGCAGCGAGATCCTTTCACTGTGTGTTGAGAGTAAAGTTTGGTTTGACTCTTTCTTTTGTGTCCAAACTGACGAGATTCACACAATCCATATGTCATTGAGTAATGTCTCTTTTAATACCCTTTCTGTTCTTTACAGTCAACTGTTAATCAAAACATAAAAAAATAAACATTTAATTCTGATCACGAAAAACATGGATTAGTTAAAGAAGCCATTCGAATGTGTTTATTTATGGGTTTCTTAAAGAGACAGTACCGATATTGTAAAACGTATAACTTGTAAAAAGTATAAATTATGCATTAAACAGTAAACATGTAACAAAATATAATATATGCAATTAGTGCTGTCAGTCGATAAAAATTTTGAATCAAGATTAATCGCATCATTTTTTTTTAAATGCTGAAATATGACACCATATATACTTCGTTTCCTGTCAAAATGCATTTATTTCCATCTTAAAAAGAAATAAAAAACAATGTGTAACACTGTAATGCTTTATAAAAAATTTCCAAACAAAGCCTTGCACAGTTTAAAGATAGAAATGCACTAAAATAGCACCAATTCAAGTAAAATTAAACGTTTCCAAAAGTCTAATTGGGAGGTTGAATAATTGAAAGAACTAGTTCCAAATAGGCTGCATATGCATTGCAATGGGCATTAAATCTCTTAAACTCTCATCCTCCACAACATTAATTTGCCAGCAGACTGATGCTATCCACTTTGCTACAGCAATCTTGAAGCTGCATTCATGATTTGCGTCAGGGCATCAGTGCCAGCATCCAGCATCGCTTTGAACTCTACATGAAAACTGCTTGCAGACAAAAACATCTCTGCGTTTTAGTGATAGTTAAGACTTAAAAGTGGTAATTAAAATGCACCTTAAATAGGCTGAAAAATACTTGATTTCTATCACAAGTTTCATCTGGGCTTGTTTTATACATCAAATAGTGCTAAGAGGTCCTTTCTCCATCGTTTTATCACTGACATGGAACCGCTGGTGTGCGCGTTAGTATTATCACTCCTCCGGGCGAACACATTACAAATGTTCTGCCCTCCCAACAAGTGTTTATGTTGGTTTATTCTGTATTAACGGTAAATGCGTTAATCGCTACTAAGAAAAATGTTCGCATAATTTTTTTTAATCAAAAGCATGCGTTAATGTGTTCATTCTGACAGCTTTATATGCAATATAATATCTTATTTATTGATGGAATACATGGATTTGTACATTTTTTGTTTTCATAATTTACCTAGTTAGAAGGTCCCCTGTATAATTAACAGCATTAGCTGACAGAGAATTTCATTCATATATAAGCAAACTGGAAATTAAAACTGAAATATACCCTTAAAAACCTATATCGAACTGAATCGAGGGCTTGTGAATCGGAATCGAATCAGGAAATCTGTATCAACACCCAGCCCTATTAAATGGTATGACTTTCTTTCTTGCATGGAACTAAAAATGTAGACAGAATATTAGCCTCAATCACCATGTACTTTAATTGCATCTTCTTCTTTTTTTTCTCCATACAATGAAAGTAAATGGTGACTGAGGCATTCTACCTAACATTTTTTCTGTTCCATGAAAGAAAGAATGTCATACGGTTTTGGAAGGACATGGGGGTGAGTAAATGATGACATAATTTTCAGCTTAGGGTGAAATATCCCTTTAAACTGTACAAAGCAGGTGTAGCGTTTACAGCGTGCTGCTATTTGCCCCTGAAATATGCAGAAGTTACATAAATTCAGCAACCAAAAATCTCCTGGTGATTGCTGTGTGACAGGAGATTTCTAGATTGGAGGAAGCACCTATTTCCCCCTTGTCATTTTGTCAAAGCTTTGTGTCCCTGTAATTCTGTCATTTCTTTAAAAAAATTTCCCTGCTCTTATGTTGATCTATTACCAAATCTTTCTGGCTCCCAGCTGGTCTTAGGAGGAGCTTCAGGCTGAGCCGCAAAGATCATCAGGGTTCAACCACAGAGTCTCACCCTGCGGAGTCTGCCGAGACGGAGTTCCTCATATATGAAGAGGTGACTCTCCATCAGATAAAACCCCAAGATAAACCAAGACTTGTGCTGCTGATAGGTAAGATCCAAGGGATTTCAATGCAATCTAAGTTATATAAACTTTTGTTTGCCTTTAGAATGTGTCCTGCTGCCGCTCATTTGCTTCCTCTGTTTTCTTTCTAGGCTCTCTTGGTGCACGGATCAATGAGCTGAAGCAGAAGGTGATTGCTGAGAATCCTCAGCGGTATGGCGTCGCTGTGCCACGTGAGTTTGCTTTTTCCACTGCAACATTAGAGAAGATTTTGGTTGGCACATCTTGGAGCTGAACCAAAGCAGAACCTACTCTTTCTTATGATTTATGACCTTAAGTTGAAGAACTTCTTATCTCAATAACTATAAATTGTATTTCATGTATTAGAAATCTCCATGTGATGTTTATTGATATAACTTAAACCCAAAAGTATCCTCAAAGTAGTCCATGCAGCTTGTACATCTTATTCCAAGTATACTGAAGGCATAAAATAGGGTTTAGTGAGAAACAACCTGAAATGTAAGTTATTTTTCAACAAAAATCTTGACATCCATTGCATGTTCACAAACACTGTAAAGGAGAAGCTTGTTCACAGTGTCATGCTTGTTCATGCGAGAACTTGGATTATTTAATGCTAAATACAACTAAGGTTCTCCCATGAACACCCAAGCAACTGTGTACGAGCTTCTCTCATAGCGCTCATTTAGTGCAACAGACATCATGAATTTGTTGAATGTGAAGCACAAATTACATGGATTACTTTTATGATACTTTTGGGTCCTTTTTTAAGCTTTAAAATTAGGCACTATCCACTGCTATGGGCTGTGATTGTCATATTGGTTAGGTACAACATGGTAAAACATTATGACAGAATTTTCTGAACTATCCCTTTCTAACAGACACAACAAGACCCAAGAAGAGCCATGAGAAGGAGGGCATAGAATACCACTTCATCTCCAAGCAGGCCTTTGAGACTGACATCCAATCTAACAAGTATGTTACATATAGTATGAGACAAGAAGAGCCCGACCGAAATGGGATTTTTGAGACCGATACCGATTTTAGAGATGGAAAATTCACCGATTACCGATATGGTGATCGATATAGTTAATTTTTGAGCTGGAATGAAAACAGACCTTTTCTATGTGGATTGTTCACCGATTTTGCACCGATATGAACATGCAAAGGTATTCAGAAGGCTGCTTTCTTAAACAAATATTTTTTAAAGAATATTTGACATTATTATTATACATTGTCAACAAATTCTAGAAATGAACACTGAGACAATAAAGAATAAATAAAAATACAATAAATAGCTAAATAAACTTCAGTACTGTATGTTTAGTACAAGTCAATTGCTGACCATTTAAATAAAGAATAAATAAAAATACAACAAATAGCTAAATAAACATCAGTATTACTGTTTAGTATCAGTCAAATGCTGACCATTAAAATAAAGAATAAATACAAATAAAATAAATAGCTAAATAAGCATCAGTAGTACTGTTTAGTATCAGTCAAATGCTGACTATATTAATACTGCCGAGACAAGAGATCAACAGCGGCAGTATTCTGCTATACAAGTTCAGCGGAAACTTTCAATGGTAGAAAACCAGACTTTTAAATATTACATTTTATAAATGCAATGACTGGAATTGTTCAGTTGAAGTGGGTACCAAGCTGTGAATCCTAAACAAAACAGTTTGGTGAATACATGTTTACACATTAGCAAGAAAAGGGAAAATGATGGGGTCATTGTTTATTAACTTTCCAGTATGTATTTCACAAACTAGTTAGCAACTTACCGTGAACACCCACAGCTTAACTCCGCCCTGTCTGCAGAACCACCGTTAGTTCAGAGTCAGCTCTGTAAACAGTGGACTCAGAGCGCGCTCTGCTGGACAAACTATGTAATGACACCAATTCTAAAGCATTGTTTTCTGCATATGTTCTGAAAAAAAGTTTTCATATCGGCGCATATCGGAATATATGCCGATACAATATATTGGTGAAAGGCTAATATCGACCGATAATATCGGCCGGCCGATATATCGGTTGGGCACAAGAGACTAGATATTTTATTTATGTAGACCTACAGAATGTCTGATTCACATTTGGTCAATATTAACACATTTGTTAATAGTGTTACATGCATGATATATTATACTTTTTTATTGCTGTTTTAAAAAGATGTACACTTAACAACTACTTACTGTACTTATCTAGGTTTATTGAATATGGTGAATACAAGAGTAACCAATATGGGACGAGTCTGGAGTCAATTCGTAGCGTCCTGGCGAGAAATAAAGTGTGTTTGGTAGATGTTCAGCCTGAGGTACATTTTTTTTTTCATTTTAATTCATGTTTAACATAAAATGTTCTTGAAATTATAGTTGCTTTTCTCTGCATTTCAGACCCTGTATGTAACTACATCTTCCATTTTAAGGGGGACTACAGTACATGTGAAGATTGTAGAATCAGTCACTGAAAAATTCTGGTTTACTATTAATCTGAATATGGGGGGCACATGTCCCCCCTCAATGTCTTTGGTGTTTACAACCCTGAAATCAAGTACGACTTTTACTTTTCACTTAAAGCAGCAGTGGCTTTTTTTTTATTGCAGATTTGAATCTGCAATATATGTTACCAGCCTAGCGTTTTGGTCTTGAATTTTTGCTGTGCACACAACTGATAACTCATGACAGTTCTCTCTTTACTCCACTCTAATTCCCAGGCCATTAAAATCCTTCGCACAGCAGAGTTCAAGCCCTATGTGATCTTCGTAAAGCCACGCATCCCTGAGAGTCGTCGGCTGCGTAGTACTAGCAGATCACCAGTAAGAGGTGATAATGGACACATCACGGTGAGACTTATTTATATCACTGGAGTCAGAAATTAACCAGGGCTCAGTGCAAAAATGCCACCAACTGTGACAAAAACACCCTAGACATAAATTGTGGGGGAAGAAATTCACAGTATTGAATTCCTTTTTTTAATCTGCTATCCAGGTAAAAAAAAAATAATCTTTAAAAGTCAGTTCCATGGGTTAAATATTGCCTTCTGAATCTGGCTCATACTACGTTCTCTAGTAATTCATCTTATTCAAAAAACTGTACGCAGTAAAAGCAAATCTATTTTTATTTATTTTTTTATTTTTAAATTGGCCTCTATCCCGTTGGGAAAAGGATGAAGACCTGCAGGATATGAGGCAGTCAGCCGAGCAGATGGACCAACAATATGGCCACCTAGTGGACAGGGTCCTAATAAAAGAGGACACTGCCAGTGCCTGTGCGGAGCTGATAAATATTCTGGAACGACTCGAGAGGGAGCCACAGTGGGTGCCTGTCAGTTGGGTCCGGTCCTGATCCTTCCTTATATTCAAACACTTGCATATGATGTAATGAAAACAGACCTCTCTGCCTCTATCTGAGTCTGCTGTTTCCGTGTCATCCCATTTGACTGAAGTAATACAAATAAATTGTTGAAAGTCCTGGAGGCCTGTTGTTCTGCTGTAGTAATGAAGACTTCTATTTATAAGATTTTGCATGGAAGTAGCATTGACATAAATGTATCACTAAAATCCCCCATATCTGACGGATGTTTCTGTTGATTAAACTGCACATATAAATATCATGATGAAGAGAAATTGAGGATAGTACCACTTGAGGACAAAATTGCCCTTAGGTTTACTCACTGTGTCAAAGCTATGTTTATGTCAGGCAAATGTATAGTGTGAAGCAGACTTGAGTCACATGACTCGGACTTGAGTCACAAATTTGATGACTTGCAACTCGACTTAGACAACAATGACTTGCGACTTGACTAGGACTTGAGCCCTCTGACTTGGAAAGACTTTATATCTTCTAAAACAAAAGATCAAAGTAGTACATAGTTGAGAAGAGCCGTCCAACTCGCGATTCACGGCGCTCTTTTAAATCCAATGTTTTGAATGTGACGTCGCATCAGCTTCTGAGGGATTATGGGATCGTAAAGCGTCCAGTCGATCTGCACTTCTGAATCTCACCGGAAATAGTAGATCATCTAGGCTCGATATGGTTCGTCATTTTTATTTATTTATTTTTCCAAATTTGCAACAAACATCAAACATCATACTGTTTTTATTGCTTGGCTTAACCCTTACTGCACTTTTTTCTACACTTTTTACAGGGTTTGCACAAGGTCCTTGAAGTGCTTAAAGTTAGCTTTTAGAAATGTTAGTACTTGAATACCTGGAAAATCGCCTTGTTTTGTTGAAAAGTGCTTGAGATTAAAACAGAACATTTCTTCCTTGTAATGTGTCCATCAAAGATGAGAACCCACACTCCACTTTCATTGAATAATGTGTCTTTTAATATCCTTTCTGTTCTTTACAGTCAGATAAAAAAGAAATGTTAATTTTAATCCCAATTAGCATGGATACACTAAAAAAAGAGATTTCTCTCTCGTTAATAAACCGGGACACCTGCACGAGTCTATGCTCGGTGCTCTCTTAAAGTGGCAGTGCCATTTTTGCACTTTTTAAAGGAATATTCCGGGTTCAATACAAGTTAAGCTCAATTGCCAGCATTTGTGGCATAATGTTGATTACCACAAAAACTAATTTTGACTTGCCCCTGCTTTCTCAAAAAAAAAAAAAAAAAAAGCAAAAATCTGGGTTACAGTCACTTACAATGGAAGTCAGTGGGGCCAATCTGTAAATGTTAAAATACTCTGTTTCAACCTTGAGTTTTGCTTTTTTTTTTTTTTTTTTTTTTAAAGAAATAAATTTTTGTGGTAATCAACATTATGCCACAAATGCTGTCGATTGAGCTTAACTTGTACTGAACCAGGAATATTCCTTTAAGACACATTTATAACTTTCAAACACATCCTTAGGCTGAAGATATTGATATTGAACTGAGATAGATCAGTGCCCTAAGTGAAAATAGTCTATACCTCATCTAACATGAAATTGAACTGGGAAGTGATAAACATACTTTAAAAGCCTTCCAGATATAAATTAGTATAAATTTACTATAGTAATGAATACTCGGACACTAATTTGTGCAAAGAATACTAATTACTTGTTTAAGACTTCAAGCTTGAATTTGAGGACTTGTGACTTGGGGCTTGACTTACGACTTGACTTGAGACTTGAATGCAAAGACTTGAGACATACTGCTACTTGTAAAACAGTGACTTAGTCCCATCTCAGAAGGTCTCTTGGTTTGTCATCTTCGTCTTACGCTGGCTGTGTATATTTAGTCGAATGTAAATGAGAATGTTGTAAGACAGCATATTGTATATTTGCTAATTATTTCAGTGTTTATATCTGTGTAAATCAAAAGGCAATATTTCGTCTTTGGCCAAAATCTGCCTGTAATTTGGATGTAATTGTCAATGTTTTTTTGTACACTATATCAAACTGATGACTGATGCATTTCTGAACAATGTCTACTGTATGCAGTTGATTAGGCAAATGATACATTGAAGTCAAAGAGCATTAAGGCATGTTAACATCTTTAGGGCCATATAGTACTGTCCAAAATGTTATGAATATGTTCCCTTTAAAATATATGGAGTATTTTTGAATGTAAATTGTTATAATAAAAATACACTAAGCTTATATTATCTTATTTTTCTTTCTATTGTTTATTGAGTTTTACTAGAGAGAACAAATTTCAACAATAATAGAGAAAAGCATAAAAATATTTTAAAAATGTAATTAAATATTAATGGTAGAACTTTGTGACTGCAATTGAATGATAAATGTATTCAAGCCAACAAACATTGAGCTAAGCATCTTGTTCCCTTTGTGTGTTTTTAGAGCACTCTTGCTAATATATTCACCCAACTGGTACTATCTGAACCACCAGATGGTAGTAGGTTTTATAGGACCTGTTAGAGTTTAAACCTTGCAAAAACACATGTAGAATTTTGTATTTATTTTTTTAACATTAATCAAATCACAAAATAGGGAGTCAAAAAGATTGTTCATTTACTGTTTGATATCATCTTTGGTAAGAAAAGGGATTTTTATAAATGGACAGAAATAAGAGAAACCATATATGAAAACATATACTGCAGTTCAAAATACTTGGGGTTCAAATCTGGGTTCATGAGAGTCTGGAGTACAACAATAGGTTACTAGCATAACCCCGGTTCTCTGAAACATCGAGTGGAGAGATCCACCTATGGGAAGGGCATCCGTACCTGACCTATGCAGAAGCATCCAATTGCACCAAGTCTGGCTAGACAGACAGAAGTGCGTGACCTATGCCCGGTAAGGACCCGCCCCCTAAGAGCATATAAGGACTTACACACGCGGCTGTTCCTCAGTAAGTATATTCGCTTCTTGTGCAGCAAGCGGGGCAAGCTTGGTGGATCTCTCCACTCTATGTTTCAGAGAACCGGGGTTACGCTAGTAACCTATTGTTCTCTTTCATCATCTCATGTTCGAGATCCACCTATGGGAGACACTGACAGCTCCCCGATTGCCCAATACACTCACAGTGAGGCCCTGCAAGCCAGTTAAGGGAATGGTCCCATAATCACACACCTGGCAACCCTGAAGCACACAAGTGAGAACTGTGCACAGGCAGAGCATGAATAACATGTTAGTGGCACAAACATACAAATCAGCCCAGAAGCATATATAAAGTGAAAATAGCACCCAGGCAGGAATGTAAACGCATGCTTGGTGACATGAATGTGCACAGCCAACCAGCCCATAACCCCTTTTTCTTACTCTTTATATATATAAATACAAAAGAAAGAAAAGGAGCTAACAGGGGAAGGGCTATGAAGAACCCAACCCCAAGACAGAATGAGCTACCAGGGTCCTGGTAACATCCAGCCGGTAGTAACGTACAAAAGTATGAGGAGAAGCCCAGCTGGCAGCAGAACAGATGTCCTGCAATGAAACTCCCCTAAACAGAGCCCAAGAGGCGGTCATGCCCCTCGTGGAGTGGGATCTGAGGCCTTCTGGAGGCTCCACTCCCCTAGATTCATATGCCAAAATTATAGCTTCCACTAGCAAATGCGAGAGGCGTTGCTTAGAAATGGGATTCCCTGTGTGAGGGGGGGCCCAAGAAATGAAGAGCTGATCGCTCTTCCGAAAAGCACTGGTCCTATCCAAGTACGCCTGCAGGCCATGGACAGGACACAGAGCATTCAGCCTCTGATCCTCCGCAGAGGAAAAAGGAGGAGGGTGAAAAGCGGAAAGCCCCATTACCTCACATGAGAATGCCGGGAAGCATTTAGGCACAAAGGCCGGGTTGGGCCTAAGGAAAATCTTATCTCCACTAAGAGAGAATTTAGTGCAAGAGGAATGAACAGAGAGTGCATGCAAGTCACTAACACGTTTAGCAAATGCTAAGGCCAGGAGCAAAGCTGTCTTGAAAGACAGCAATTTTAGGGAAATGCTTCCCAGGGGCTTAAAATGCTGCTGAGATAAAGCCTCCAGCACCATAGAGAGATCCCACTCAGGAACAGTTCTCCTAGTAACTGGGAGAGAACAGCGGGTGCTATTCATAAATCTACAAATGAGGGGGTGCTGCCCTGCCGTTGAGCCGTCAAACCCAAAATGACAAGCAGAAATAGCTGCCAGGTAGACCTTAATAGTGGAATAAGACCTGCCCTTATCCATAAGGTCTTGGGACAGCGCCCATCACACCACCCTTCAAACACTTGCCACTTACAGTCATATAAGGACCTTCTGGAGGAGACCCTAGCATTCTGTATAGTGGCAATCACACGTGGGGGGAGCCCCATCGAGCTTAAGTTTGTCCTCTCACGGGCCAAGCCCAAAGAGCCACCCTGTCCGGGTGGGGGTGATGTATCTCCCCGTTCACTTGAGACAACAGGTCTGTGCGTAGAGGGAGGGGCCACGGCTGGGCATGCAGAAGAGTAATTATCTCTGCCAGCCATGGTGCTTTGGGCCACCTGGGTGCTATCAAATTGAGGGACAGGCCCTGCTCTCTCACCCTGGCCAAGGTAGGTATTAACAGGCACAGGGGAGGGAATGCGTAGAGCAGCACTTTGGGCCATGGGTGGGCTAGTGCGTCCATGCCGTGGGGCGCATCCTCGTCCTTTAGCGAGAAGAACATAGGACAATGGGAGTTTTCGCGTGAGGCGAAGAGATCTAAGGTCGCCTGTCCGAATCTCTCCCATATCATGCCCACTATCTGAGGAGGCAACAGTCTCCGTAAAGCGGGTTCCCCTCGACAGAAGGTCCGCGCCCCTGTTCAAAATGCCTGGAAAATGGGTTGACCATAACGACAGGAAGTGCTGCCTGCTCCACACTAAATGCCTGTGAGCTAGAGCATGAAGCTTGGGTGAGCGCATTCCGCCCTGGTGATTGATATGTGCCACTGCTGTGGTATTGTCGCAGCGAACAAGCACATGATGCCCCATCACGCAGGGCAGAAAATGATTCAGAGCTATCCATACAGTCATGAGCTCCAAATAATTTATGTGGGCTGAACGAAGTTCGCTCGGCCACGAACCATTCACCTCTGAGTGGCTCCCCACCCTGTTAAAGATGCATCTGTCGTTACCACTTTTCGCAACATAACAGCCACAAGAGGGGTCCCACGTGCGTAAAAATCTGCGCTCCTCCAGTGGCGCAAGGCTGCTGTGCACTAGTGTGTCACTGTAACAGAGCGACAGAGATCATGTAACAGGCTGAAGTGGAGGGATAAAACCCACTTCATGAATGCCCTCATACGCAGAAGGCCCAAAGGCAAAACCTGAATAGCTGATGCCATAAGACCTTGTAATCTGAGACATGTGCGAAATTGCACTTTCGCCCCCTCCTTGAATTGTGATAGACAATTCATTAGAGAGAGAATGCGCTCTTGTGAAATTGAATTCAGCTCCAGACCCAGGAATATAACATTCCGAGCAGGTGTAAAATTGCTCTTGTTCACATTCACTCTGAACCCGGGCGATGTGATATGCGTGAGCACACGCCAAGTGTCTTGCACCAATTTCTCATTTAATATTATTATTATTACAATATAAACAGTTAAAAGTAAACATTGTTATATTTCATCAACATTTTATCATCATCATCAAACAGTTGATCATTAGTGATCGCTTGTCATAAATTTCCGATATGGCTTAATGATTGTGAATTGCTCTGCAACAGCTGAAGATCTCAGAGATCCAGAGATCTCCAGATAGGGGTGGAATCTCCAAAAGAGGACAGAGTTACTCCAGAAGGGGGCGGGGTTACTCCAGTAGGGGGCGTCACTTCTACACACTGTAAAAGTTAGGGTAGGAGCTCCCTTTATCTTTGCTGGCACACTCAGAAATTTTTCCTAATTAATAAAGATTTTCTCCTAAAGAAATTATTTGTTATTTTGAAACGTGTATAAAATCGTGAATACTCATATGAAGACTCCAGTCATATCAGTAATCTTATAAAAGCTTTTTATTCCTACATGGAGAGGGTCCACTCATGGGGGCTGCCATGTTAGGATCATATGACCAGCAGAATACTACTCATTTAATCTCAGTAAACACCCTGTTATTGGACACTTTCACTCTTAAATAAATCATAGCTGACTGTGAATATCTACACTGGCATCTGTAACTGAAAACAATTGATTTTGAATGATGCTGCATCCACACCCCTAGGTGTCACTGTAAGTCCAAGATGACACGAACAAAAAAAGTTACTAAGAGCACCTTTAACCAAAGAACGCACATTAGGTTTGTTCGTGCGGTCCGGATGAACAAACGTTCACAATGCGCTGGCCAAGCGCTCGCATCTACATCCGCGAACATACCAGAAAGTATGTTTCTGGACTGAAACTTAATGGTGAAGTGTGTAATTTTTATGCTGTATCAGGCTGGTCAGGCTTCAAAGCACTACAGAGAATACAAACATGTAAGGGTGTTTTAAACACAGGAAGTACAAATAGTTAAAGGAAGGGGAAGATTATTTGGTCACAACCTAACTGACCACATCTGAGAAAGCATTCCTGAGACCCGAGCGTGACTGCTGTGTGTATTTTCCATTTCCCAGTTTGATTTGTAAATAGTAGCACATAAAAAAAAAAAAATAGTAATAATAGTAAAAATAATTCTAGAGCAAATAGTTTTCCTAAAAATTAATGGCAACATATGAGGACAGTGGGACAAGTTACATGTGGACAAGTTGTGACATTTTAAATAATACCAAGCTATAGAAATGTTTTTGAGACGTTACAGACATTACATCAGAAATTAGCAAATTAATTCTGATTGAAAGTGGCCAGCATCATCCAATAACTGCCAACTAGGGCTGAAACAATTAGTCGATGTTATCGACAATAAAAAAATGTCGACAAAATTTTTTGTTGTCGAATAGTCATTTGATCTCATTTAACGTAACATGAGATCACATTAAACTGTAATGATGACACGTGAGAGCAGCACTGCAGCTCACACCTGACTGAGGAGAGGATGAAAACACATCTCACAGTCCAGATGCACTCTAAACTTTCCAAACAGCTTCAGGTGATGTAGATCGCAAAGTATGAGGGAATTATAATGCAAAAATACAAAATAAGTCAATACAGAAGCACTCTCATTGTGGAATAAGCAGAGCCGGAGCTCTTTAAAGAAACACCCCAGCGTTACATCTTAAATGCAGTTATATTTAATGCATTATAGCTTAATTAAAATTCAAATAATACAGAAGCAGATCATGTAAATAACTACAAACTCCGAAACTGGCATTTCTCTATACGGTCAGCGCCTCTTCTATGAGTTGCACAAACGTCCCGATCTAAGGGGGAGCGATTGAAACTGCACCTGGCTGATGCACATTAAAACAAAACAAGACAAAAACACTTGATAACAATAGGATTTTTTGCAGTGAATTAAACTTAATAAAAAGTATTTTTTTCCACTTTAATGCATCAAATGTCATTTAGAGGTATTTTTAAAAGATGATTTTGTCCTCTTTATTGTTAGTAAGCATGTCTAATACAACCTTTGAAGTCGGGCACAAGCTGAATAATCGGTTAAGAGCTAATGATTAATTGTTGCAATAATCGCCGAATAGTCGAATAATCGCTCTAATAATCGTTAGATTAATCGATTATCAAAATAATCATTAGTTGCAGCCCTATTGCCAACCAGGTTAAAATAAAATTATACATTATAAATTCTGAATCTATATGCTGATTATCATTGTCCCATGTCTGCCAAACATGTTGAGTGGTTCAAACATCATCTGTGGCCTGAAACTGAACTTTTGGTTGGATTTTAGGAGTTAATGCACTTAGCTGCATAGAGAGCTATAGGAAACTTCCTTGATCCCTCGCTCCCTATTTAGTGAATGAGTTAACCTCCAGTGTGTTGTTTGTCAAAACTGGTCTCAGAACAGTTCAAAATGCACCTTATTTTCATCCTAAATCCATATAAAGCCTCTGAAAGCAACATTTTTCATCTTTTGGATGAACCCATTGATTCTCAATGTGATAATGCACAGTAAATATAGGATTTCTAAGTAAAATAATGCACTTAAGTACACATTAGTGTACATTGTGTTTAGCAGTGTGGCATTTCATAATTACTCAAAATTAAAAAATGCATATCGGATGAAACTAGAAACTCTAATCTTTTGACTCAAACAGGTTTCAATGTAAAAATGTTATTAGGTTTCTTACAAGATGTAGTTTTGTTGGTGTTTCCTCAAAAGACAAACTCCGCTGTGATCACCACCATGTTGTTTTGTCACATGACTCTGTATGTGAAATTTTAACCCTTTACTGACAGCCCAGAGTCTTCTGAACTGAGATCAGTCAGTTTAAATGAATTAGAATTTGGTGTTGCATATGGCAAAGCCCAAAAACAACATCCACGCGGGGTCGCACAAGGTTAAAGCTCTCAATAAAGAGTGTACTGAGTCTAGTGTACTTTTTTACTGTCATGGCTGGCATACCAAATATTGCTGTTGGCTGATGTGGCTGGAAAAATTAAGAAATCTTTGCTAGCTCTGACTTGTTTTGCACTCTATTTCCCTTAATACATGTTACAATATCTGCTGGTATTAAGCAAAACACACACCCTGTATTGTTCAACCTACCTCAAGTTACCATCTCAAAGTTCTCAAAGTTCATTACAAAGTAGACTCTTAAGTATTTACAAAATCTCAGACACATAAGTCTTGCTTATGTGTTAAATTGAATACTTTTTATGGATCAGAAAATGAACTATAGCATAGGTGATGCAAAATACAGTACCATAGTTTTACGGAAAATCAAGCACTTTCCACAATTTAAAATTATACAGGTTAGACCTAACCCTAACCCGAATTCCTGCTGACCCTTTTTACAGACGGTCATTATTAACTAATTATTAATGCAGACAAAATATGATTTGATAAGTGTATTTTGGCATTCTGCAGCTGGCCAAACTAATTGTGCAGGATGCCTGTACGCTTCCTGTTTTGCAAGTGTGGTTAATGGACCAATTGTTACTTGAAATTTCCACTGTTGGCATAGACACTAAAGTGTATAGCAAGGTTTAGATTTTGACATTAGCAAAACTATCTCAGACATCCTAAAAAGAAGAAAACTTTATTAAAAGGTAAAAAATTATGTTTTGTCCAGACAGATTTTATGAATGAAGTATCTTATTCTGTAATCTTATCAATTCAATCTATGGCAATAAATTCTGTATACTGTGCTGCTTAAATGAATGCCCTTTAAGTTGAATTATTTTGTGCTCATATGTGTGTTTTGAATGTTTCATAAGAGATGGGAAGGAGAGGTTCATTTACATGTGAGAATCTGTTTATGGGAAGATATTTGTAAGAAAATTATTTTTGCATGTAAAAATTACCTAACCATAATCTTATCCCCAAACTTTCTGTATTGTCTTAGATATTTCATGCTTGTTTTATGATGATTTGCAGAACAGTCAAGGGACCATCTCAAAAGGTTATCTAACTTGTAAGGCAATGCGAGTCATTTAGAAGCGACAATACAGTATTTTAGCATGATCTGTTCTGTTATTCTAGATTAACTGATAAAAAAATACACTGTGGTTTGCTAATGCTGAACTAATTCATCAGATTGTGAATCAATAGTCCAAGAAGGAATTATCTGTCTCAAGCACAATCATCTTGAGATATAGTATGATGTATTTAGCTTTTGATTTTTTGATTTTGATTTTTGATTTTTTTATGTGCACTCAGTATTTTTTTTAAAAAATGTATGTTGCGTTGGCGGACATGACAGTTGTCTTGGGTTTATATTCACACCTAGTGGCACAGATGCAACCTCACACAAAAGCATTCAGTTACTATGCCATTGTAGAAATGCACAATTTGCAGTCAGCAATTATTAATTTATACTGCAAGTGAAAGTGTACAAAACAGGGATTAAGAAAAAGCTATAACATCTTTTATTAGCATACTCATATGACTGGGGTCTTCTCACGTGAAGTAGGCCTGCTAAGTAGAAATAAAATGTATTTATTTAAGTGTAAAGCATTTTAAATGAGGGAAAAATTACTAAGTGCACCTTTAAATTCTTTTCAAAAATTACTGTTTGCAGTGACTAATTGCATTATACACTTTGCTAACAAAATGTTGCAATGTGGAACTGACTAATGTAGGACACATTAGTCAATGGGCTCCTGTCATTGCAACATACAGTATATTGACCGTCTGAATTGCAACAGCAGTGGGGAATGACAAACTTCATAAATATTTAACACCCACCAATGACAGCTTGCAAATGAACACCTACAGTATGTCTTCCAACTCATTTCTGAGCACGCTAATGAATATTTATTTCTCTTTTTATTTCTGTTCATGGCCTTTTGTCATCATAGGACAGTGTTGACCTGACAGGAAAAAAGAGGTGGGAGAATTGGGTTTTGGATATGACACAGGCCAGGTTCCTCATGAGCACAACAGGTGCCAGATTCACAAAAATCTTCTTTAGAAAAAAAAATTTCTATTTAAATTTATTATTTAAAAGTTATTGGGATAAATTATAAAAAGTTTTTAGAAGGTATCTAACTAAACATTGACAGTTTAACAAACTCTTAAAGTGATAGTTCACCCAAAAATGAAAATTCTCTCATCATTTCCTCACCCTCATGCCATCCCAGATGTGTATGACTTCCTTCTGCTGAACACAAACGAAGACTGTCTGAAGAATATTTAAGCTCTGTAGGTCCATGCATTGCGAGTATATGGTCCAAAACTTTGAAGCTCTAAAAAGCGTATAAAGGCATCATAAAAGTAATCCACAAGTGGTTTAATCCATGTCTTCAGAAGCGATCCATTTGGTTTTGGGTGAGAACAAACCAAAATATAAATCCTTTTTTACTGTAAATCTTGCAATTGCAGTCTCTAGGTTCTCACCCAAAATCGATTAGATCATTTCTGAAGATATGGATTAAACCACTGGAGTCATATGGATTACTTTTATGCTGCCTTTATATGCTTTTTGGAGCTTCAAAATTCTGGCCACCATTCACTTGCATAATATTCTTCTAAAAATCTTTGTGTCCTGCAGAAGAAAGAAAGTCATACACATCTGGGATGGCATCAGGATGAGTGGGAGACTTTTCATTTTGGGGTGAACTATCCCTTTAAGGACATTCTTAGGTTGTGGGAGTATAAACCATTCTTAACTTTTTATATTAAGTTTGAAAATAAGAAGAAAATAGCTGTTAGGAAGAACTGAATGTTTCATCAATCCAGCCCCAGCCCTTTATCCTTTGTTTTTGTTTTTAGCACATGCACTGACTGACTACCACTGTGCCACAAGGGTTGCTTTGTTGTGCCATATTATCTGAATGTGAGAAGAAAATAAAAACTATATTTATAATAGTACAATAATCATAATTCTGGTCCCAAAATGAGAGACTCACACGTCTCGGTCTGTAGAAATGACTCCATGTCTCTTTCAAGCCATGGTAAATAGATAATCGTGCTGTCGGGAGTCGCAGCTCCGGTAGAGTTCTACAAGCCCTCTAAATTTGGGTGACGCGTTTCTCCCGCCTCTCTCTCTCCTTACGATCTGGCTTGCACGCGCGCCCCGAATGATACATTCCTGCGCGCTGATTGCTCGAGCCCCTCTCTTTCCTGATCTCCCATTGGCTGTCAGGATGAGTCTCGCCTGAGCCAATGCTCACGGGGGCTTCATGTACCGCTTAAAGCGCTTGACTTTTGCAGTGCAGTGGACTGCGAGGGGGGCGTGCCGCAGCAATAGACTGTGCTTCAACTGGATTTTCGTTATGATGCTTAAAACGTGTTTAAATGAAGTTTAAAAGCACGTAGGAAAGTCCTGAACTTGTTCCAACTACTGCAGAGCAATTCGTATCTGTCGTTTTGGAAATATACCACGTTTGTCCAATGAACTGCACCAGGTAAGAATACAGAGTGCGTCACAGTCCAGCGAGAGAGGGTCAGTTAGGTTTATTACTGCTTAGTACGCGTTTGAAAAGTGTAATAGATGACATATTAATGTCAGTAATTATTTATATATTCGATTTAAACGACTATTGTGGCTTTTTTAAACTATTATTTAGATAGTGGATGAAAGTATTTGCTTGATAAGCAACATAACAGAATTGAAATCCTTACAGCTCTTTGGGAAGGGATTTTGTGTCTGTTTATATAATGTAATGAGAGCGTCTGCATTACTAACCATTTTTATATAGACTTCAAATGGTTTGTAAAGGTCTTTTGAGTTCTGTAGATGACATTTCGACTTTTGCTTTGTTGCTTTTTATCTGCATATACATTTATTTAATATATATATATATATATATATATATATATATATATATATATATATATATATATATTGTCATGTATTACATTTTGTATGAATTATAATTATAATGATAATTTGATTACAGCAACATTGGTTTTGTACAACTAGATAGCTTTAGGGGTTTTGTTAATTCATTCTGTAAATTCAAACGTCACCTCTCTTTCCTGTATCTCTGCTTAATTGGTCACTAGTGTTGTTCATTATTCTCTTTATTACAGGGTTCTGCATATCCTGAACCCCAGGCCGATGCCAAGTCCAATTATGCCTGTGGATGTAGCTATGAGAATCTGTTTGGCACACTCGCCACCTCTTCACTGTTTCCTCAGTTCATATGAAGATTGCAAGTCCAGAAACCTAGTCAACCAATACAAACCCCTAAGATCCTGCATCAGCTCTAAGACAAAAAAGGACACAGCCAACTTGGGCTGGAAGAGTCCCAAAACAAAAGCTAAGAAGAAAGTGATTTTTGCAGACTCCAAAGGCATGTCTCTAACGGCAGTCCACGTGTTCAACGAATTTGAGGAAGACCCCATGATAGACCTGCAGTTTGAATTATCAGACCTGGAGGAAGCTATTGGTGGCCTGAAAGTCGAGAAAGAGAAGAATTTTGTTTTGGACTTCCCTCAGCCCTCCGCAGACTATTTGGAGTTCCGAAACCGTCTAAAGAAGAACCTGGTATGCTTGGAAAACTGTATAATTCAAGAGACATCGCTCACTGGCACAGTTAAAGTTAGCAATGTAAGTTTTGAGAAGGTTGTCCATGTGCGAATAACGTTTGATTCATGGAAAAGCTACACTGACATTCCCTGTACGTACATGAATAATGTTTATGGCTGCGAGGATGTTGACATCTTCTCATTTTCCATCGACCTTCCAAGTTTTGTGCCCCAAGATGAGCAGGTGGAGTTCTGCATATCGTACAAAACTCACAATATGACACACTGGGACAATAACGATGGGAAAAATTACAAGTTGGTACATACAGAATACAACCTCAGTCAGGCCAACCATATCATTCAGAAGACCACGACAGATTTCAAGAATCAAGGCAAACGGCCAGAGATGGACTTTGATCAATTTGGGAGCCCGAGAACATCCAGTGGCTTCTTTCCCGAGTGGCAGAGCTGGGGGCGTATTGAAAACAACACACCCTACTGGTGACAGTTCAAGGGCCCCATGGCAGTGGTTAAAGAGCACCTATTATGGTTTTTCAAATATTACCTTTGATGTAGTGTGTTATATAGCTGTTTGTCAATGTAAAAAATTCTGCAAAGTTTCAAAAATCAAAGTGCACGACAAATGGAGTTATTGACTCCCAAAAGAAAGAACCGATTCTGAACACCTGAAACAAGTCGTTAGTAATTCCAGACTTACTTCCTGTACTAACCTATGTAATTTGGTTACAAAAAAACCCGTCTCTGGTCTTCATTGGCTGCTCGCGAATAGCTTTGATCCGCCCTCAAACACTACACTAAGCGGTAGACCAATCACAACAGACTGGGACATCTGACCAATCAGAGCAGAGTAGGCTCTCTGAAAGGAGGAGTTTAGAATGAATCCATTAGAACGGATCATTGAACGAGTCGTTTTTGACACTGGGGAAAAAAGGTAATGCTGCAATTTAAATTATGAGGAAATTAAAGTGTTTTTTGTCCTTGGATGCATGTAAATCTATTGTATGAGACCTTTAAAACTAAATTAGGCACGTTTAAAAACCATAATAGTTGCTCTTTAAAGGACAAATGCAAGTGGAGCACCGTGTTCATATTAGAAGTTGACTTAAACAATGAGAATGCTCAGTTAAAAAGTCTAAAGAGTAGAAATTAGCAATGACTTCCGCAAAAGAAAGCCCCCTTTTGGCCATGTTTTGTCTATTCAGACTGTCCAAATTAATATGATATTGGGCTCTGAAATTATAACAATTTGATACTAACCATGTTAACACTATATGACGGCAGTCATTCAAATTTACACTACGACATTTTCTTGATCTGACATTGGGTAAATCAATAATTCTCATAACATAGATGCCTTCCTTTGTGATTCTTTAATGCAATATTACAACTGTAAAACAATGGCTTCATTACCCCCCCACAATAGATTCTTCAATGTGCTATTTTGTTAGCTTGAAGGGTAATGATTTTGATTGAAAGCATCAGTCTTTATGCACTGTGAAGTCACTGAATTGTGGGAATCCTGCTTTTGAAATGTGACTGGTCGCCCTTTGGATCAGAGGAACCAGCACTGCATGTAATACCTTTAAAGGGATAGTTCACCCAAAAATGAAAATGCTCTCATTATTTACACACCTTCATGCCATCCCAGATGTGTATGACTTTTCTGCTGAACACAAAAGAGTTTTAGAAGAATATCTCACTTCTGTAGGTCCACATAATGCAAGTGAATGGTGGCCAGAACTCATTGCTTCAGACTCCGGTGGTTTAATATATGTCGTCCTCTCACTTTGGGTGAGAAACATATCAATATTTATATTGATAATATCTTTGTTTGTGTTCTGCTGAAAAAAGAAAGTCATACACATCTGGGCTGGCATGAGGGTAAGTAATGAGAGAATTTTCATTTTTGGGTTAACTATCCCTTTAAATCTCAGATTGTGAAAGTGGAAATCTGGTACAATATCGGATTGCTTCATATTGAAGTTGTTGTATCTCATTTCACCTTTTAACAAATCCAATAAGCATGATGCATTATAAGGAGGTCCATGAGAGATAATAAGGTTCATTAAGCGCTAAATCCAAACTCCTGCACCTCCGATTTTTCCTACGTCTTTTCTACTTTTTTAAAGCTGCAGTGTCATTCACACTTCTTTCCTACAACATTTTTGCTGCTATGGTTTTGTGTGTACCTGTGTTTTCTGCATTGTATTTTGTGGTGTGCGTATGGAAACTTTCCAGTGTTATTTGGAGGGACTTTGGATGTAACTTTAAGGAAGGCATAATAAGTGAGGAAAGTGGCTAAGGAGAAAGATAATATTGAATGAGATTAATTGTTGCCTTTTTTTAATGCTTGTTTTTCCCCCGTTCTGCTGCAATATAAAAACAGGTCAGTATGGTGAGGTGGACGCCTTGAACGAAAGTGATTGTGAACAGAGATGAGCTATGCTATAGCTGCTGTAATTGCGAGAGAGATCATGCAGGTTGAATGTAAAAAAGCGTGCACAAGCCTAAATATTTTTTCTACTGCAAAGAAAGATGTTTAATGTTGTACTCTCTGTCCCTTTTAGAAATAAAACTTAATGTTTCTATGATGAGAGACTCGTGGTGCTTTTTTGTTTATAGATGATGTGTGTTGATTTCACTCTTTGGCTCATTTGCTCTATGAGAGCCTCATTTGTGTTTTGTCATGTTTAATGAGAACCTTGTTATGTTTCACATTAATATTGTCACCTCAATTTCAAAGTTATGTATAAAGTGAATTTATTCACCATATAAGATGAATTTTGTGCAGACCTCCACTATATATATAATTTATTGTAAACGGTGTGTTTTGGTTGTTCGTATCTGCAAGTTTTTATAATTAGACTGACCTGGTAATCCTCTTTTGGGGCCTATCAGTCCTGAATGAGAGCAGGTGGGGTGGTGGAATAATAGCCTGGTAACAGACAAACTGAAAAATGCATCTCCTCATTGGGAGCAAATGTTGCAGGCCAGTGAGTACAAAAAATACATTGAAATGAATGAAAAGAAGCATTTTGGGTGTACGGTTAATATTTTAAGATTGCTGACATATAATTGCCTCCAAGGGGAATTTAAAATAAATCAATTCTTTACTCTCGACGTAAACAGTCACTTACCAGGTGTGGTGTAATTTAGTGTTGTGTCATTTATTTTGGGAAATTTTCAAATGAAAAGTCATACATAATTTACGAGTTGGATATTTCATATGGTCTCGCACAATGTTGTTCGCACTTGTATGACTTCATCACGTGCAAATTCCCGGATGTCTAATGTGGAAATATGCACAAGTTCCACACACGATGCGTTAAGGACATACTTATTAATATTATGCCCTAACCCAAACCCATTATCTAAACTTAACCAATCAGTAGAGTGTGTAAACATGATAGGAAGCTGTTGTGTGTGACAGAAGCAAGTAATTGTTGCATATTATAGATGGAAAGGATGTCTAGCGTCATCATTGGCTGTAGTGAAAATCATAGGAATTCAAACGAGTGCAGTCGCACGGTATCATATGAATTAGCCAAATTTTCATACGAATCCTGACGATTTCGCCGTGAGAGTGTTTTGGAAATTTTAATCTGCTGCCAATGTACAGTTGTAGCCTGTATGCTGATTAACAAAGTTTCCTGCCTGTTTGTTCTGTTGGTGTTCAGTAATCTACTTCCTCTCATTCGGATATGATTTGCTTACTAATTCTACTAAAAATTTAATCTTTTTAAGAGATTAAACATTTTAAAAGAAAGGGAGAGATTATATAAAATTATTTCAAAAACTATCTAAGGTAGCACACAGGCAAATGTTTACAAGCTTGTCCTTGCCCTTTGAACATCCAAAAAGATATACCTTGTGGAAATATTCCAGGACAGGACATGTGCTCCATGCACATCCAGTACATCTCTGTGAGGAAACACAATGTAATCCATAAACAACATATGTGATGTCAAGATTAATCTCCAATAAATCGTTCTATTGACTTTCTTGATACTGGCAAAGTCACCATCCAAGAAGAGATACTATTATAAAACTGGACTGAACTAAATTAAAAATGAGAAGCAAACCAATATTCCACAATCATAATATTGTGTTTAGTGTAATGAAGGTGATGCAAGTTATTCAAATCGTGTGTTGGTGGCTTACAATAAAAAGAAGCTCAGAGAGAGGCAATTTGTGTGGAAATCTCAAAAGACCCTCTCAGTCAAGAACTGGCAGAAAGTGTTGCATTACAGGCTTCTTCCATAGAAGCACCACTGCTAACAAGTCTTTAGACATTAAATAAAAGCTGTTGGAACTCCTGATTCAGAATAATTAAACTTTTGTTAGCATAGAATGGAAAAGTGCTTATTAAATGTCAATTTTCAGTTGTGCCATGTTTTAGTCTACTTTGATAAGCAGGAGTGGCACTAATATATGGTCCCTGAATGATGCAGACACAGTGAATGCTGAAAAGCTCGTTTAAACCCACACATCAATGTCACCTTATGTAAGAAGAGAACAATCCCACTTTGGTAGTCATAGTTTACTGAACATACATCTATAAAAGGTCACTCAAGGTTAAAGATTAGGGCTAGCAAGCCATGAGTAACAACAATCGTTGACTGCACAACAAATCAGCATAGTACTTCAGAAGTTAATGTGCCCTGAAATCAACCCCATTCAGCGGAATTACTGACAAGCGCCATCCCCCGTCAGACATTTTGCAATAAATTCAACCATGAATGCTTTTCCATCTAGTGCTACTAATGTTGAGTGAGCATCTTCTGAGATATGGGTTCTGGTCACGTGGAAACCAGGAAGTAATTGCATTTACATAAACAATGGTGAGCTTGATTTAGACTAGAGGTTGCATTTTCACTCTAAACTCTGTGACCAATTTTTTCCCAGAAACCAGAGCTGACACGTGCCCATACATTCGGCCACTGGGGGCAGTGATTCAAATTTTGGTAAACACTCCAAGTGTCTCTGTCTGCGTCCTGCAAGATGACAAGGAACACCCACTACATGACACGCCCACTCCAAGTAACATTCCCCTTGGATCATAAAGAGATTCTACAGAGTGCAACAGTCTAGTTCCAGAAGTAAAAATCCCAATAATTATCCCATAGACAAATTGATTTACAATGATAACTTAGAAATCTTTAAAGACAGACCTACCGTGAGCTACGAGGTTGTTCATCCATGGTATACTGTATACTGCGTTATTTCAACTTCATTGTTTAAAAATCGTGTTTGATAGTGGAATCCATGGTAAACAACTACATTACCCATGGTACAGCAGTAAAAGATCCAATAATCAGAGAACCCCGCGAAAGTGCCTCGGAGCTACCGCGCACTCCCATGATGCACTGTGAATGACGTAACTGGGTCTGTCTCCCTTCACCCTAAAGCAACTTATATTTGTACATATCGGAATATTTAGCAATAAACTTAAAATATATTGTTTCTATACTTATAATCAACAACCTAAAATCAATAGTTTTAGATATTCCCAGGCACTGTTGCGCTCTATTGTCTGAAAGAACTTTTAAAATCCTATGCAATCGCTGTACGATTCAAGTCAAGTCATTTTTATTTGTATAGCGCTTTTCACAACACACATTGTTTCAAAGCAGCTTTACAAAAATTATGCAATAACAGAAAATTAAGCTGTAATATCTGTAACGTCTTAGAGTCACCATGGTGCATAAAAACGTGATTCTTGTTGTCTTAACTGTGTAAATTTAACAAAGAATAACTTTTAAATTATACAGTACTCCACATATCAAGTCATGAAACTGAAGATATAAATTGTAAAATTAAACATTTATCTTCTTGTTTTCTCCTGTTAACTCACAAGCTCACAGGTTAGCCTATTAGCTTAGCATACCGCTAGCTTCTTCTCCTCTTCATTTTCATCACATTTCTCCTCATGTTTGCCACCTAGTGATACAGCGGTATGATTGTATTCAATACAGCCTCTAAATTGCGGTATATTTAATAACTTTTCAAACTTTTCATTTTTTAATCTTTGTGTTTAGGGTTAGGTTTAGGGGTGAAGGGTTGCTGCGGAACTGCAATTAAACACAGTAACACTGTATGAATATGACATCAAACTGTTGCAAGAATTTTGCTGGTTATTTGAAGGGGGTGTAACTTGTAGTGGTCGTGCAGTGTAGTGCACATGTCTTGCAGTGGGCATGTCTTCTAGTAGTCTTGCAGGACACAGACACACCCTTCTCAAACACGGGACAATTTTAGCAGCAGAACTTTCGACCTACTGTTACCGAATTCACAGTGTGCTAAGTCTGATGTAACCCCAGACTGCTCAAAGGGTATTATCCCTAGTATAATACAAAAGTCACTTTGTAAAAAAAAAAAGAACAAGTGTGCTATCCAACCACTTACTAAATTAACATCACTTTAGTAATTCAACTAGATAGGAGCTGCACTTTCATGACTGGAAATAGCTTCCCGAGAGCGTTCCAAAAATGGCTGCCAGTTGACTGACTTGCTAGAAAGACTTTGTTATATCTTACTATAATTTCATACCACCTTAAGCATTTATGTGTATTTGAGACTCTCTCATTATTAACGTACATGTTTGGTCTGCATAGAAAACTGATCCAAATAACACAGCAAGTGCTAATTGATGCCTGACCTCTCCCACAGTCTCTATAATCAAACAGTTGTAGTAGGTCTGAAACCTTAATATAGAGAGCTTTCAGGAGTATTCATGTTTTAAATTGAAAGTATTGTGGCCCTCTGATTGAACACGACACATTGGCAAACAAGTAACTGATTAAAATTCCAGCTTTTATCATGCGGTTATAAAAATTGTCTACCACAAATCATTTCAAGTATGTGTAAAATAATGATGATAAAAAATTTGAGTCAACTTCAATTTTAGGTCAATAGCAGTACACAATGACCTGGCCAGTTTATAACTACTACTTTTATTTTAAAAATCTATTAATGAGAAGAAATACTTGTGTAAACTTACACAAAAATCGATATGTTTAAATAATTGGTAGTTTTGTGTCAAGACCCTGCTGAAAAGTTTAGATCAGCATGAATTTCCTTGCTGCTCCAAGATGGTTTATGCTGGTGCTGTTCTGGTCTAGCTGGTGGACCAGCATAGCCATGTTGTTTACCAGCAAAAAATGCCAGTTAACCAGTATGGTCTGTCCTTAGGCTTGCTGGTTAAGCTAGTTAAGAAGCCTGGAAGGCACACCAGCATACCCGGATTCAAAACTCAACATATGCTGGTGACCATGCAGAAATGCTGGTGTTTTCAGCCAGGGAGGTTTGTCTGGGGATTCTAAATCAAACACCTCTTAAGCTTTGCCTCATCAGTGATCTAGAATATTTGAACTTTTATCACAATTAAGTAGCACAGGATCTTTGAGAAGCAGTGACAAGTTTCCAATCCCTTAAATGACTTCATTGGTCAAGCTCAGGCTTAAAAGCCCAACTGAGGTCACTGAAGCCAATATTACTCAGCACTTAAAGTCTCATACGTGTCTCACTCACTGATTGGCCAGGGTAAGTGTTTGCGTGGTGGAGCTGGAAACTTTCTCCTTGTCCTCCCTAAATTCTATTCTTAGCTCAAAAGCTCATTCCTCTTCTGCTTCACATGCTGGCAGTTGCACTAAATGTCAAGCATCTTTTACGATATACTATAGGCATCAAAATAGAGATACTTTCAATGAATGTAGCACACTATACTGCATGTACCCACCAAAACAACCATAAACTGAGCGCTGACACACATGCCCTAGATTTAGTTAGTGTCTAAGAAAAATTAACCCAGTTATCTGAAAATAAGCTTTGTTTATGCAAGTTAAGACAAAATATTAACCTGTAATGAACAGTTAAATGGTTATAATCTTATCAACTACCTGAGAGTTTTATAATAGTATCTCAGATGAGATTATTGTGGCTTCTAAATACAAATCTAGGATGAGTGAACCTCAAGAACAAACTCAATAAAACAAACAACTCACTGCAAAAAAATAAATAAATTGTCTTGTTTTCCAATAAAACTATAATAAACTAAGACAAAACTACATAAGATATTAAGACTTGTTTTCAGAGATTCTATAATATCTTGAATTATCCAAATTAGGATTATTTTTTCTTTCTTTCGTACAAAATTTAGTGAAAAGAAATAAAACAAGAAAAAACGCCAATGGGTTAAGAATTATAAATTTCACTAGTTCGCTAATTCGAATCCCAGGGCGAGTGACTCCAGCCAGGTCTCCTAAGCAACCAAATTGGCCTGGTTGCTAGGGAGGGTAGAGTCACATGGGGTAACCTCCTCGTGGTCACTATAATGTGGTTCGTTCTCGATGGGGCGCGTGGTGAGTTGAGCGTGGATGCCGCGGTAGATGGCGTGAAGCCTCCACACGCGCTATGTCTCCGTGGTAACGCGCTCAACAAGCCACGCGATAAGATGCGTGGGTTGATGGTCTCAGATGCGGAGGCAACTGGGATTCATCCTCTGCCACCTGGATTGAGGCGAATCATTACGCGACCACGAGGACTTAAAAGCGCACTGGGAATTGGGCATTCCAAATTGGGTAAAAAAAAAAAAAAGAATTATAAATTTATTCCAAACTATATAATCTGAAAACAAGTCCTATTAAAATAAAGAATTTTGTTTTAGTTTGTTTAAATAGTTTTACTGGAAACAAGGCAAAATACTGATTACTACAATTTTTATGTACAGTAGTACTGAGCCGATCCTATACAGGTTTTTAGTCAATGTCTATTAAATTTGCAGTTGTGTAATGTACCTACACTGGAATGATGATTCAGTGAATAAAGGGAGGTGGTAGCCACAGTGATAGATGCCATAACTATTACTGTAAATCTATATTTAATTTAACAGAGATGACAGGCATGAAACTGGCCACATGTCCTGGGTGTTTCCCTGCTTTCGTCCCGAGACAGCTGGGATAGGCTCCAGCACTACCCGCGACCCTCCATAGGACAAGCAGCTATAGAAGATGGATGGACAGGCATAACCAGTCTTGTTAGCTTGAATGCTGAGGTGCTGATTTTTTTTTTTTTTTTTTTCAGTCAGGCATATCTGCAAACACATACCAAGAATCTCACACAAATTGCATCAGCTGGATTTTTTTTTCTCAGACAGTATCCAAATTCTGCATACCAGAAAATATCTGAAAAGTGAATTTCTCTGTACACTACAAACAATCCAGATAAATAAAAAACTAAATTAAAAATTAAAAAATGACAGCTGTGGTTGTATTTTACAGTTGCTCTATGCATGAATATATATTTCATTAACTGACATAATGTTAATAAACCAACCTGCTTGGACAACTAAAATGTGCTTTGTACCTGCACTGAAAAAATGACTAGAAAGATTTATTTAATTTTTATTTTGCAAGTTTTTAATGGTAAAATGTACTTAACTTCAGGACATAATATTGATTAAAGTGAGTGAGTAAATTTAACTTAAATATTATCTTAAACAGGCAATTTAGTAACTTTCACTTACAAATCTGATGTACATTTAGTTAAATTGAAATTAAAATTTTATTGGAACATTTCACATTTTGAACTTTCTTTATGTATACATGTTTAATAATGTACCACATGACATACAGAAGCCTTCCACAGGAAAACGTAATGCATGTAACGCAGTCTTTTGGACAACATCATCTTGCATCAGTAGAAATAAGAACACTTGGTGCGCAAAACACGATGATGGTAACAATTCAAAGGTAATTATTTTAATCATGAACGGGTAATTTTAAGTAAAAAAAAAAAAAAATTCAGACATCACAAAACAAGAAGTTACAAACCTTAAATGCAAAATCAACAATTAAACAGGTGTAAATAAACGTGCAAACAGTGAAAACTTATGAATGCAAACTCATTATTTATTAAAGCCTGGTGAATGCAGAGAACACCAGCTCTGAAAAGTCAAGTAAAATTTGTTTATTTTATTTACCTCTGAAATGTACTCAAATTAGTAAATAAATATGACAAGGTTTTCTGCTTTAAGACTGATACATGATGACGCATTGTAAAAATAACAAATGATCATAAATAACGTTTACGCTAAAGCATTCATTTTTGCATCTTTGAATTGAATAGAAATGTAGAATTTACTTCATATTTTCAAGTTCACGCTTTAACTTATTCAATGTAGGAAGTACTTAATCTTTTCTGCTATATTTACTTCAATTCAAAATAATTTATGTATAATGATAACCTTAATAACACAAGTGGTAAAATAAAAGGCCAAATGATGACTTTTATTAATCAAATTAATCAAAATTGTCCTTTCAAAGAACCGTGGCTACTAAACATATGTAGTGTGCACATATTACAGAAACAAAGACAAAACACCATTGGGTTACACATATGATACTAAAATAAGGCAAAAAACAACTTTTACGTTTGAAAGTTTACATTATTATTTTGCATTTATGGTACTGTCCTTTTAAATCGAATAGAATTTTCCACACCGTGATTTCTAATCTTGAAAGGTTACTGTAGAGTAATAGATATAAATCAAATTCCTGTCAATGATACAGAGAATGGAATACTATAAATCAAGTGCTTTAGATCAACATAACTTAGACCTGTCAGGACAAATGTCACCATATTTCTGAAAAACAAAAATATATATTTATGTCTTCTTGGACCTATTCACTGAGCTGTTTTATACATGCAAAATGAGTCTGTGAGAAATCAAGAGATCAGCTACTCTGTGTAAAGTAAGAGATTAAAATGTAACCCATGACAGTGGGCAGGGCCTGTTAAGTAGGACACATACAAGGATTATCATGGCCAGTGTTTATCTCACTAGTATGAAGGCTACATGCTCAGTAGTTCACCATTGTCAGAGACACAAGTGCAAATAAACCAGCACAATTCAAGGCTATACAAGAATACATCAAATCTGGTCTCTTTGTCATCTGTGCCTCACATAAGCAGATTTGAGATTGCATTTATTGAGAAGTTTATTGTAGGCCTATATGTGAATATCGTTTTATAAAGCAGCTCACTGAAGACTTTATTCATAAAAGACTTATAGCACTTTTTGACTTCATACACGATCTGATCCTTTATGTGGTTGAAATCTAATTAAAATCTGAATCTATTTTTGTTTGTTTTTTTACTACTATTTGTAGTTAAAATAACCTCACGGTTGGTCTTACCAGAAATACTGACCAACCAAGCTATGGAGGTACAATTACAGAGCAATGATAAGAGAAAATCCCTTAAACTCAACCTATATCAGCATCACTCGCTCTTTGAATCTCTGTAAAACCTTTATGAAACCTTTATAAAATTGGACTTCTAAAATATAATCTAAAACATTGAAATGCTCTGGGCAGTTTTGTTGTACTATTTCTACTTGGAACCCTACCAAAGTGCTTTAATATTATTTTATTTCTTTTCCTTGTAGTGGGGAGGTAATACTGCAGCTTGCAAACAGAGTTCATAACAATAACTGTATGGCTTCAATAGAAAACAGATCATACTTTTACCATCACAAACAAATGGTCTTGAAAATCGTGAGCCACAGTAATCTTTTGGAGATGAGACGGAAATTGAAAAGTTCAGTAGTCAAAGTCTTTTCTAAATTCTTGTCTTTTTAGTGGCACGCTCCACAGAGGGTTTTCAGATCCTTACTTTAGGATTGCAAACACCTCTCTGTCACCCTGGTATTTACAAAAAGTAAACCAGAAAAGCTATGCCAAAGAAAAGCACCTGGCAGACACAAAGATGACAGGGCACACAGAGGTCAAAACTTTCCACACCTGTTCCAAAATTTGCTGTGGTTGTAAACCACCCCAAAAAAGTGTTGTATTACATTTTGCAACATAAAACATGCCTTGGAAACCTCCCTCCTTTGTTTCTTTGAGCAAATCAAGGACACTGCGACCTAGCCAGGAGATAAAGCATGAGAACACAGGAAGCTGAAGAACTTGACCAAAACAAAACAAAGGGAGGTAAAGTGACATTGGCTCTGGATTGCAGGCTGGAAAAGGCTGTTAAAAGGGGCAAATGTCAAAAGACACTGCTCTTCTCTTTACACACCTTCTGCATATAGCACTGGTGGAGGGGATCATGTGTAAATGCCAAACCACATCACATGTGACAGACGTTATGTTTTGACATCGAGATGATTTGTTTGAGAACATTTCCCCTATGTATTCTGAAGTGTTGAGTCGACCAGAAAGGTCATGGTATTTTTTCCCAGGCCCAGGACAACACAATCCAGTGGTCACAATCCAGTCCAGTCAATGCGGAGCTGGCCAGACCTAACCTGCTGAGACATAACAAAGGTGTAATGTTAAAGTACATTGCTGTAGTTTACTAATTCATTTTCATTTTCAGTATCTTTTTCCTTGTGTATGAATAAAGATTAAGAAGAACACATGCATTGCAATGCATGTTCCCCACCCTCACTAAAGTAATCACAAAACAGCTGTGCAGGGTTTAGCTGCACAAAAATGGCTTGCCATTGTACACAAGGCATTTATTTTGTGTCCATAGTTTCTCTGCTTTTCTGGATGGCTAAACACTAAAAAAAGTAACCTGACAGTTTTTTATTTTTTATTTTTTATTTTTTATTTTTTTTGCTTTGCTTTACTTTGTTTGGCCTTTATTTGGGGTTGCATAGATTCTCTGCTTTTCTGGCTGGCTAAACATACTTTGGTTATTTGTAAAATAATACATTTTGGTGGCTTAACATTAAATTAGTTATTTATAAACATTAAACAACTGACCTGACAAGTGTTATTTTGTGTTGTGTTTTGTTCTGTTGTGTTCTGTCGTGTCGCATCTCGTCCTGCCCTGCCCTGCCCTGTTCTGTTTTGTTGTGTTTTGTTGTTTTGTTTTGTTTTGTTTTGTTTTGTTCTGTTCTGTTCTGTTCTGTTCTGTTCTGTTCTGTTCTGTTCTGTTGTGTTTTGTTCTGTTTTGTTCTGTTCTGTTCTATTTTGTTGTGTTTTGTTGTGTTCTTGTCTTGTCTTGTCTTGTCTTGTCCTGCTGTTTTTTGTTATGTTGTGCTGTGTTGTGTTGTTTTGTGTTGTGTTGTGGTCTTGTCTTGTCTTGTCTTGTCTTGTCCTGTCTTGTTTTGTTTTATTTTATTTTGTGTTGTTCTGTTGTGTTCTGGTCTTGTCTTATCTTGTATTGTCTTGTCTTGACTTGTCTTGGTCTGGTTTTGTTTTGTTTTTGTTTTGCCATCTCCCGCTTCCTCATTCCTAGAACCTGTTACACTGGTGCCGAAACCTGGGATTAGAGGAAGAAGGATACGCTGTCATGGAGTCGTCACCGCTGGAGGAAGTCTTCCGGTCCCTTGCCAGCATCCACCAGGGCCAACACCAGGCCCTCATGGAGCTCCTCCTGGCCCAGGAGGAGGACTGGCAGCAGCACACCCCCATGTATTGCTCACCTAGATGGGGCCTCAAGATGATCCGGAGGCCTACCTTGTGCTTTTTGAGCACACTGCCGAAGCTCTGAAATGGCCGTCAGAAGAGTGGGTGGCCGATCTTCTGTCGCTGCTGTCCAGGGAAGCCCAGATCATGGCACAACAGCTTCCGGTTGCCAAACTTGGTGCTGAAGAAGTCCATATTGCAGCGGGTCAGCTGCAGCCCAGAAGAACATCGCCAGCATTTACGCTTCTTAACGCTGAGCGAGGCCGGCCACCCGTTTGCCTTTGCCCAGCAGCTCCGTGACGCCTGCTGGTGCTGAGTGCAAGCAAAGGAGGACAGCGACGCCGAGGATGTCATCAACCTGGTGGTGCTGGAGCAATTCGTCTCCCGGTTGCTGAAGGGGACAGCCGAGTGGGTCCAGCGATCCAGCTGGTGAAAGACCATCTAGCAGCATATTCAGAGGCCAGCGCGCCACACACCCTTCCCCCCTCTAATGTATCCTCCCCTGTTTTCTCTCCTTCCTTCCATCCTGTTCCGTTTCCCTGGAAATGGGTGAACATTCCCCTAAGACTGGCTCCCCGGTCAAGGGGGTTCTTTGCTTCCACAAACCCCGTCTCTTCCCATCCCAGGTGGAGGAGTCTGCTGCCATGAGTGTGGGCGGAGGGCTTGGGCCGGTCTGCTGGAATTGCAGGGAGCTGGGTCATGTTCGAGAGCAGTGCCCAATAATGGAGGTGGAGGCCATGATCTGGATCCCCGACACCCCACAGACTGCCCCTGAGTGTGCAGGGCATACCAAATACCCGTGAGTATTGGGGTACATGCCAAGCCTTGGTGGATTCAGGTTGTAATCAAACCTCATTGGAGGGGGCATTGGAGGCAAATAATCAGGTGAAGGTGAGGTGTGTGCACAGGGATATTCATGATTGTCCTGTAGTGACCGTCACGGTAATATTCAGAGGACAAAAGCATAATATTGAGGCGGTGATTAGTCCTCGCCTCACCCATCCACTAATTTTGGGAACTAATTGGCCGGCTTTTCGATCATTATTGAAGGGGCTGTGTGTGGATGGGTCCTGTGAGAAGTAAACTGGCGTGGGATGTGCGAAGCTCTGGCTGGGGAGGTGTGGCCTGTGCCATCTATGGCTGCTCTGCGTCAGGCTGATGCTTGGGAAGGGGAGGTGTGTCACGAGACGAAACCCTGAAGCACGTGTTTGACCAAGTGAAAGTACTTGTGGTCAATGTCTCCAGCTGGGCATCGCACTCACATATCCATATTTTTCAATTATAAAAGATAGGTTGTATAGAGTGACACAGGACACCCGGACAAATGAAAATACAACCCAGTTGTTGATACCAAAGAGCCGTCGGGAAATGTTATTCCAGGCGGCTCATCATAATCCAATGGCAGGCCACTTGGGACAGGGGAAAACACTAAGTCATCTCAGGGCCCATTTCTATTGGCTGGGCGTTTGCCAGTGGTGTGCAGCCATGAATGTCAGCTGGTGAATCCACCGGCAGCTCCAAAAGCACCATTGCACCCCCTTCCATTGATCAAGGTTCCTTTCGAACTAATTGGCATGGACCTCGTTGGGCCATTAGAACGGACAGCACGTGGGCAGATTACGTAACGCGATATCCAGAAGCAGTGCTGTTGTACAATATCTCAGCATGTAGTGTTGGGAAGGCACTCTTCAAAATTATCTCCTGAGTGGGGATTCCGAAAGAAACCCTCACTAATCAGGGCACGGCTTTCATGTCATGTACACTACGTGAGCTGTACAAATTATTGGGTATTAAATCAATTCGGACAAGCGTGTACCATTCACAAATGGATGGCTTGGTCGAACGATTTAATAAGACCTTAAAGAATATGATTCGTAAGTTCATGCACAAAGATGCTTGGAACTGGGATAAGTGGCTCAAACCCCTGTTATCTGCATTGCAAAAGGTCCCGAAAGCCACCACGAGGTTTTCCCCATTTGAACTGTTATATAGGCGTAACCCCCGTGGCATGTTAGATGACATGAAGGAAAATTGGGATGAGGGACCTTCACAGAGCAAAACTGAAATTCAATACATTCTTGACCTGAGAGCAAAACTCCACACATTGGGGCAACTATCACAGGAGAATTTGCTACAGGAGCAAGAATGTCAGTCTCGGCTGTATAACAGGGGATTTTGGCTATGGGAGTTTGCACAGGGAGATAAAGTACTTGTATTACTGTCCACATCGAGCTCAAAATTACTCGCAAAGTGGCAAGGGCCATTTGAGGTCACACGGCAAGTTGGAGAATTCGATTATGAGGTAGTACATATGGATAGGGAAGGGGCATGTCAGATTTATCATCTCAGCCTATTAAAACCATGGAGAGATGGTAGTTCCGGAGAGGGAGGAGCTCGGACCAGAGGTGAATCTAAAAGCCAATCACTCTCTACCTCTGTACATCTACCTCTCACCATCACAATGTACAGAGGTTGGCAGGTTGCAAAATAATTACTCTGATGTGTTCTGGCCTCTCCCCAGCCACACTAATCTCATAAAACACCACACTGAGACAACCCCAGGGGTAGTGGTACGTGGTCGTCCACACCGCTTACCCAACACAAAAAACAGGTAGTACTGGAAGAATTAAAGGCTATGATCGATATGGGGTTAATAGAAGAATCCCACAGTGACTGGGACAGCCCGGTGGTGTTGGTACCGAAGAGCGACGGCTCAGTCCAGTTCTGAGTGGATTATAGAAAATTTAATGCGGTGTCGAAATTTTATGCTTATCCAATGCCTCGTATTGACGAACTGCTCGGTTGGATGGGCACAGCTCGCTTTTATTCGACACTGGATTTAACAAAGGGATATTGGCAGATCCCCTTAATGCCAATGTCCTGTGAAAAACTGCCTTCTTCACATCGTTTGGCTTACACCAATTTGTGACCCTTCTGTTCGGTTTGTTTTGGGCCCTGGCTATGTTTCAGAGTCTTATGGACAAAGACCACACGCTTCATATGCCGCTGCCTATTTGGGGTATCTGCATCTGGGGGCCGTTCTGAGATCGCTGCGATGAGCGGGGCTCACAGCAAACCCAAAAAGTGTGCAATTAGGTGGGTGAAGGTAAGGTATCTGGGGTTCCACTTGGGTCCTGGTCAGGTGCAGCCCCAAATTGGTAAAACCGCAGCGATTACCCGAGACCCAAGACCAAAAAGGAGGTGAGACAATTCTTGGGGCTGGTTGGCTATTATCGAAGGTTTGTGCCTAATTATTCGGACGTCACCAGCCCGCTGACTGATCTCACTGAAAAGGGAGCTCCAGACATGGTCCAGTGAACGGATCCATTCCAACAAGCATTCACGCAGGTAAAAGCTGCACTTTGTGGAAAGCCTTCTACATTCCCCTGACTTCTTTCTCCATTTTGCTTTGCAGATGGACACATCGGACAGGGGGCTGGGTGCTGTACTGGCCCAAGTTGTGGAGAGGGTGGAGTGCCCAGTGCAGTACATTAGCCGGAAGCTCTCTATGAGAGGGATGAAGTACAGCACCATAGAGAAGGAGTGCTTGGCCATCAAGTGGGCGGTCCTCACTCTCCGCTACTATTTGTTGGGATGAGCATTCACCCTCTGTTCAGACCATGCCCCGCTCCAATGGCTACACCACATGAAGGATGCCAACGCCCAGATCACTCGTTGGTATCTGGCACTCCAGCCATTTAATTTCGAGGTGGTCAACAGGCTGGGGGCGCAGATGGCTGTCGCAGACTGGACAGTTCCCTGAGACTGAATTGGGCATTGGGGGTATGTGGAAGCGAGGGCGTTGTCGAGCATTCGTCTGGGTAGAGAGAAAGCGGTAAGGGTTTTCACCTGAGATGAATTGCTGGTAATTGCTGTTCACAGTGAGAGACAGAGGAAATAAAAGGGGCCAGACCTCAGAGTGAGGGGAGAGAGCCCAGCTGAAGCTTTGAGTGTGTTGGAAGCTGCCAGTCCCATGAAATAGAGCGTTTTGAGTGTTTACATGAAGCTTTACCATGCGGTCAAGCGAACGTGTTTGTGTGAAGAATAAACTTACCTTTGAGTTGGATTTGCCGTCTCCCGCTTCCTCATTCCTCGAGCCTGTTATAATGAAATTGGCACAAAATTGGGGGTACATGTCCCCATCTATGTCTATGGTGGCTGGCCCAAGAGGATAGAGAAAAAAACACATACGAGTTTGTGCTCACACAATTTCGCCCAAAAACCTGGCATGATTATCCATTTTAGTAACAAACCTCCAGTCAAATGCTTGAATTAGTGTAGAAACATTCATTTGCGCTGCAATGCAGTATTCATTTCCACAGTTCAGATTTTAGTGATAATCGTGACTATAAACACTACTTGTCATGTAGACTACATGTTGACATAAAAAAACAGGATAGGCAGCCTCTCCCTATGTTTACAGAGAGAGAGAGCTACAGAAAAAGACTAATTTAGGGAGGGTTTAGAAACAGCACCTCAGTGATTGAGGCTGGCACAGCCAAAAATCTGCTGCTTCACAGAACATCAGTACATGATTGAATCTGACTTCAGCAATGAGGCAGGACCCAGCTCAAAAGAGCTGATGAATGAGGGGTGACACCACTGTCGACAGTGATTCCTCCTCCTAAATTGTGATTATTTTGCATTAAATAGACAATGTGTTAATTAGACTCCTGAAGATCTGAGCATTGATGCGAATATACATCTTTGACAGTAACTTCTTAAAACTTCAACATATTTTACTCTGTATCATTGCTATTTGTTGATTGACTGCAGAAAATGTACATTGCTCATCAAGCACGAATAATATATAAAACAATAATGCATATAGAATCTTTTCTAAATGCTTCTTTCAATATCTTGCTTTTTTTATTCAACCATAATATAAAATCTTTGGCACAAATTCCACATGAGCAGGAAATGTGTTCAAAATCCCGACCTTGCCACAGGCAAATGACAAAGATGATTTGTAAAGGACATTGCTTTGAAGGAATGCAATTCACAGTTCATGCATGACTTTCTATTGAAACGCATCTGTGGTCGCATCTATAACCATGTGAAATCATGATTAATGCTTGGGCAGCATGTGTTGATGCCTGATGCTAGAGAAGGCCATGTAAATATTGCAGTTTATAGTATGCAGACTGAAACATAGAAATGGTGTAGTGATTTCAGGCCATGCAGTTTTTGAGAAAACTCCTAATGAATTAATGAATGAATAGAATTTCAGAGTTCAAGCAATTACCTTATGAATTAACATCATGGGTTACCCAGGAGTCTCAAATAGATTTTGCAACTCAGCAAGTGCACCATAACATTCATTCAACAAAAATATTAAAAACTAGTAAAGATGTATATTAAATAAGGTTGTGGGTATTCGCACAATCTATTTTATTAGTTAGGATATCATTAAGCATATGCAATAATTAATTAGTTCATATGGATGTACTGATGTAATTGTGGTGTTGACCTTAAATAGAAAGACCATGATGTGCAACAACATTTCCAACATGAGGCTCTGAATGTGCTTACATATAGCAATAGCAGCATATCAGACTGGGGCTGGCTTGTTGCAGAGAAAGGGTATCAGATTTTGGTCTAATCTTAGTCCCGGACAGGGTTGGGTAAGGTGATCTGTCAACACGTAATGTGGTTGCTATAATCTATAGGGCTATTGTTTAATTACAGAGCAATACTTTAGAATGAGAGAAAAGTTTATATTGATAGAATTCTGAATTGTTCCAGAATAGTGGCTTATTAAACTTAAGTTATCCAGAACATTCTGAGACTCTCCACAAATTATCTATACATACAGTACATGCCCTGAACACATGGTCCGATTCAGACTACTAGCAAATTAAAAGTACATTACCTTATAATATTTGTATACAGGATTTGTTCCTGGCAAAGTAGGGAACTCCTCACATCAAAAATTTCAGAACAAAAAAATTCTACAATCATTTTTTATGTTCTGTATGTTAAATCACAACCTATTTCGAAAAACAGATTATAGATATAATTGTTTTGTCTTGTTAACGCATGACATTCACATGCGCTCAATTCATCATAAGTATATTGTTGGGACGCAGAAGCAGTTTTCACACTGTTCCATAATCTCATAGAACAATCATGTGATGAGTAGCTGCACACTATTAACCCTGATTATAATGACCACCGTAAATCATGTAGTTATGGTAAACTCATTTTACAACTGAAAATAAGTCATATGCAATAATGAGTGCTATTAACATAATTTATTTTTAATATGATTTATTTTATCAGAATCAGAATCAGAATTGATTTTATTGCCAAGTAAGTTTTCACATATAAGGAATTTGCTTTGGTGTTTGATGCATACAATAACAATAAACATAGTAAGATAAATAATAAACTTTATTTGAGATACAATATATAGAGAAAAAAGTAAACTGACTGGTTTTAATAAAGGAGCTGTACAGTTGTGCAACTATGTGCAGAATATGAACCATAGAATGCGCAAATGTAATGATGTTATGACAGTAAACTTTAGGGTCAGAAGTGCAAACCAGACTTATCCAGACTTCTAGAGCACTATTCTGACTTGGCTAGAATGACTAATATTTTTGAAGAGCATTCATATCTGCAAGAGAGTTTACCTTTAATACCACCCCCGAACAAAAAGCTAAGTACAACCTCAAGAACAGGGGAACCGAAAATCTGATGTATTTGATATAAAGCCATCTCAACTGAAGGAAGGGGCACCTGTTTCTCATAATGTGCTGAACACAATCTCTATTCTTAAGGGCTATGTCTCTTTTACCCACCCCACAGTGCCTCTGAATCACAGAGGGAGAGAGCAGAACTTGGCTTTCTATTCCTCTGCCATGCTGTGTCACAGTCACAGAGCTCTGCCTGCGAAAGCAGTGCTGGTTATTTAAAGCAGGGATGTCAGCAATATTTCACACCTCAGAAGCAGTGAATAAGCCTGTAACGATGAGGATTATTCTTTTAAAATAAGAGGGCAGTTGAGCTTGATGAATGCTTTTTGATTAAAAGCAAAAGATGAAGTCATCACAGAATCTGCTATTTGATCAATGTGTTGTCATGGAAAATCAATCTATGCATTTCAGCTGTGCTGTTGAAAGGCAATGAAAGAGAGACTGTTGTTTCATTCAATGTCAAACAAACGTACTTTAATGGGTTTGATCAGTACAGAGTTGTGCAGACTGGATGTACATGTCTTGCCTTGGATCTCTGTAGTTTAAACCCTGAAATGTCATAAACAGTGTTGGGTAGTAATGGATTACATGTAATCTGTATTATGTTATCAGATTACACAAATCAAGTACATGTTAGAAGATTAAATTACATTTGAAAATACTCATCAGATTACAGTTACTTTTTCATGGATTACATGATTACATGTTTATAATTTATTGATCCCTGTAGTTCTTTTTATATATATATATATTTAAAATGCTTCATTCGTGAGTTTCACATCTTAGTGAGTTGAAGTTAGTTTTTGTTTTGCAAATTGCTTTTTTACTCAGTTTAACAAATGGACATTAATGTGCTTTTGCTTTTGTGACACTGTTTTCGAAGATTCACAAATATAACTGGTCTAATCTGTTACCACACATGGATGGCGTTTGTAATGCACAAATTGCCGGGGTAAGAACATTTTAAGTGCCTTTTTTATTTCACTCAGAAACAGACAAATAGCATGTAAACACACACAAAAAAATCTTAGCAATTTTCATATTTTGATCCATTAATGCATTTGCCAACATTGTCAAAATAGTACAATCTTATTCTGCTCAAATGAAAGTGACATAAATTAAGCAAGAATTAGGTCAGAAGTAATCCAAAAGTAATCCAAAAGCAATCAGATTATTTTACTTTAAAAATGTAATCCAAGAGATTATGTTACTGACTACAATTTTAGCAATGTAATTTGTAATATGTACCAGATAACAACTGAGAAGTAATCTACCCAGCACTGTTCATTAATTAACTTTCCCATTAAGGGCCATTATTTGTTCCCAGGGTTTGTTTTTCAGGGGCATTTGTAACTTTAAGATGGCATATTTTTTAGGGCATATTTTTCTAACCATATAAAATATACATTATTTCACGTCAAACAATTTAATTGATCCATTTATTAAAAAAAAATATTTTTTTAAATCTGAATAAATAAGCTGTTACTATATGAAATGTTATCTACATAAATAATTGTATGCAATACTGTGCAAAACTGACCCTAGAATATAATATTATTGGGCAATTTCAAATGATGGGGTATTTTTGTTAGCAACAATAGTCTAAACATAATTTGAGTTAAATTAAGAGTTCAAATGCAGTTAAAATCGTTTGTTCCTTAAATTAAATATGACCATAACATTTTTTTGTTTTCTGAATGTATTCTATTTGCCTCATTTACAGAGCTTGCAGCCTATGGTAGACTGTCCTCCACAGGGAGAACAGGGAAATTGTAGTAATTTCCTTCACAGTCTGTTTTACATGGTCTCCTGTAACCGAAGTCCAACTCACTTCATTGTAGATTCCTTAGTGATCACCTACTAAGCAAAGATTGTGCCTGTATATGACAACAGTAATCCCCTGGTGATATCGCAGATACGTATGGAAAGCACAATTAAAATTTGACAGCAACAACAGTCATAACACATTGCACATTGGAGAAAAAAATTAAATATCATAAAATATTATAAAAGGATACAGTTAAGTTGTGATGCATTCTCTGAGATTAATTTGTGGTGATACATTGATGAATTAACAAAAAAATATTTTTTTTTATAAAAAAAAAATCAAATAAGAATTTCCCTGATTTTAACACTTTTTAAACATTTATTATGGGGGGCAAGTTAAAAGTGTTTTGGGGGATAAGCTCAAAATAGATAATGCCTGTCAAAGTTTAAACACTACAAATTAGGGGAAATAATTAAATAGACACAATAAACAGTGTAGAGCTGTTATAATCTGTTGTAAATCTAAATGATTGCTTTTTACAGCATTGTTTCTTTAAAATCATTCAAGAGCAGTGTTTCCCAACCTTTTTTGCCATAAGTACCCACAAAGAACCATTAGTAAGGCTGAAGTACCCCTGAACCAAAGATGTGTACCAATGCCTAAATATAATTTAACACTATCATTAACGTTGATAATTATTGATCAACCAGTATTGGTTTTATTTATTGACATACCTTTATAAATACTCATTAGGGTTGAGTATAAGATTTCCCATACTGATTTTATTCGGATTATATTCAGAATAATTTGGGCATATTTCAGTTACACCCAGTCTACAACAGTCACGTCATAATACACCCTTATTGTAATCAATGATGCTGTCTACACTAGAAGCATCAATTTCTGCACGTCCATCACGTCGACAGTAAACAGGTGTCTAGTTCCATTTTGCGCTGCACTTGCTGGTGCTACAACTGCCAACAACACAAAAAAACGGTTTAGAACATTCGTGTCAATGCGTCCAGTGTAGACCGCCTCAAGCCATTGCATCGCATAGCTTCAACAGACACGCCCAGTGTAGAAATACTTTCCATTTTGTTTACATATGAAAGATATTCTCTTTCAGCTAATGCTGTTTATAAAACAGTGGTCCTTCTAACTTGTTACATTACAGAATATTAATTTTACCAATTTTATTTTATCACTATTTTTTTCATAATTTTGGTCACATTTTAGCTTTTTAGAAATTCATATTCCATGTATTCCATCAATAAAAATGATGTCTCTTTAAGACTACCGGCAGTTCAGCCATTGAGCACATATTAATGAGAGATAACGTGCATGGTTTCTTTTTTGTAGTTTTTGTAAAGAACAGAAAGGGTTTTAAAAGAGAATATTTATAACAAATGAATTGTGTGAATCTCATCTTTGGATACACGTTACACGGAACGAGTCAAACCGAACTTTTTCTCTCAACACGCAGTGAAAAGATCTCGGTGACAAACTTCGCATAAAGTAAAAGACTGATATCGAGATTTTTCATATGAAGGTCGTGATTATTTGGAAAATCAATATTTTTACCCATCCCTAATCCTTATTATTTCTATTTTAAGCCATACATGTGATTTTGGTAGGTTCAATATAGCAAGAATCAGTTCTTTTCACGTACACCTGGAACCTGCTTACATAGGCCTACCCCACTTGGGAATTACTGTTCTAGGGGACAAGTCAGATAAATGTATACACACTTGCTGTCTGTGACCTTGGTTGAAACCTGTCAGTTCACCTTTTTTAACAACTCACCACACAGCAAAGGCACACAGAGAACACCTGTTAATCCAGCTTATCACCTGCCCATCCCATCCCTCAGCTCCACACTATGGGGATCTATTTCCCCCTTGAATGTCAGCTCATCAAACCAGCCTGGACAAAAGCCAGGCCCCACATAGAGTAGATTTCTGGAATATGCTGGCAAGTTATATTCTTACCCACCATTTAGATTCGTGATGTGATGATCTGTCAAACTAAATCGGCAACCTCTGATAAGGCCTTCTAAATGGCTGCCCTTGACCTTTGTAAAATCTCAATCAAATTTCGGGAGTTGTTTTGTTCACCAGGTGCTCTCACCTTTAGGTGAGGGCAGTTGGAGCCCTCTGATCTGAACTGCTGTTGAACTTAGCTGAACTGAAGATTGGCCTGATGCCTGTCTGTGTGGCACCTTAAAGGGATAGTTCACCCAAAAATGAAAATTCTGTTATCAATTACTCACCCTAATGTTGTTCTTAACCCATATGACTTTCTGTCTTCCATGGACCACAAAAGGAGAAGTTAGGCCGAATGTCATTTAATTTCATTGCATTTTTTGTAAAGGGTGATGACAGACTAACATTCTGGTAACATCGCCTTTTATATTAGACAGAATAAAGAAAGTCATACAGTTTTTGGAGCAACATGAGGGTGAGAATTTTCATTTTTGGGAGAACTATCCCTTTATCTCTCAAATCTTTGCCCAAAAAGTGTCTGGTGCTCAAACAAATACAGCCCTAAAGCCCCATTAGACAACAGCAGCTGCAGAACATGAAGTGAACTCACTAGGGGTTACAGAGCAAAACACTACTAGTAAAACTACTGGAGTAAAACATTACTCCATTTATGTTTCAGCGATAGTCTCAACAGTTATCTCATTATTTTTGCATTCCTTTCTAATGCTACTTTGCTATCTCATGGTTTATTATTTTCTAATGGCATTTTTGTTTTTTTTCAGTATTAGTTGGTGATGCTGTAAACCAAATGACCATATTCACCAGTGAAAATAGCATGCAGCTATCTTGAAAATGTTGTCTTTGAAGTTCCGGTCTAGCGGTTGCTAGTGGCTGTGTCTTTTTTCGAAGGTTGGTGCTAGGTAGGACGCGCGCTCTGTACGCAGTGGTATACCGAGCATCCTCAACTTCGACTTAGTTTCGTTTTTGCCTCAGCCTCAGACGGCACGCCCACGGACTGCCCACAGTCTGTGCACTAACCGTCAGATGTTTATAGCACACAAAACTGGAAAACGCTTTCTCGATCAACTCAGTGCAAATCTGATTGTCTGGTTTGATGGAACATTTGTGAGAAGACAGACACAAGATGTTTTATAAGTCCGCCTTGAAGCCGAGTTGTGTTCACAAGTTTCCGCGTTGATAGAATGAGCACTTTTGAGGACTAAATAATCACAGCATTTGCCCAAGTTTGCCAGGTTTCTGGCATCAAATCTTTTCATGGAGATTCGCGGAGACTCACACGCTATTATAAAAATAATATTTTCTCCATATCGACCTTTTATTATACATCTCCATAAACCCCCCACCTAAAAAGCCCGTAATGACAAAACTGTGACTATGACTGTGATTGTTTGCTTTACATGTCAGTTAGATGGCTTTTCCTGTCTAAATGGGCAGTTCTTGGCCAATTGAAATGGCTATAGAACCCAGACCTATGCCGTAGTCATAGTTCTGGCTATGCGAGACTAGCTTCGTTTAAATGAGATGGCCTTTGTAGGACAAACTGAAACAGAACGTATCATGTTTGCTATGACAGTGTATGGTAGCCAGCTGGTACGTAGCTGTGCAGTGTGTAAACCTCACTCTCCTGGCCTTAAGAGACAAACTAGAGACCTAGGCTAGAGGCCATGGCTTTTATAGCCTCCTTGCTAGCGTGTCTGACTCCCATGCTGGGGTTCGCTGGTTTAAATCCAGCTCAGGGTGGGTCGAGTAGGACTGGTGACAACAGCATCCATCGCTCTCAACCTGCATGAGTGCTCTGGGTGAGAAGGGAGAACTTTAGGAGAGTTATAACAACGGAGAGAAAAAAGAATATGGATTTTGCGGCTGTACTTTTGTATTTACTTCATAATTCTTTATTTACATTATTACTATAATTTTACATATGATATATTTTACTTCCAAATATAGGTAGTTCAACTTGGACATTAAAATTACTTGCATTTGAACATCATATTTTCAGTTAAATCTGCATAATTTTTTCAGAGAAACTGTAAGTTTCCATTGAAGCAAAGAATTGTGGGTTGTGAGTGCCAACGAAGGATACACCTCATGCATCCTCCGAATTCCCGTGAAAGAAGGCTGGATTCGGAGTGTCCTACTCACTTTTCTGAAATGAGACAGCCTCGATGACATATGCGGCCGACAAATGCGACCTCCGGAGCACACAGCCTTTGAAATGAGACACTGCCAGTATGTACAGTATTTGATGAAGTATGCACTTCTCGTCCGGTAAAACAGAACGTTCTTTAGGTACGCATGAGAGTAGTATGAATAGATTTTGGACATACTTTATTCAGGGACATGGATTTTGACCTGTGACCCAAATATATGATGTAATAACAACTGTGAAAATAATCTACTCTGGTTTTGTGAAACAAGCGCCATTTCAGCACAAGAAACAACATTTTTGGTATATATCATATAAAGGCAATGGCAATCTACAGGAAAGTGTTGATTTCTAAACACATTTTGCTTTGAGGGGACTATCGTGTGACTTAGCATTCTGCACATTCAATATGCATTTTTGCCCACCAAAACTGTACTTGTGATATAGTTCAAAGTGTCACCTACTGAACTTTTATGTGTTTTTTTTTTTATTTTATTTATTTGACCATTTTTAATCAAATTTAAGTATTGTTTAATTGCTGTAAACAAACGTTGTTATTTGCTACACTGAATCTCTGAGTGTTAAATTGATGGTTCAACCAAAAATGAAAATTCTCTCATTATTTACTCACCCTCATGGCATCCCAGATTCTTTCTTCTGCTGAACACAAATGAAGATTTTTGGAAGAATATTTCAGCTCTGTAGGTCCAATGCAGCTGAATGGTGCCAAAATTTTAAAGCTCCAAAATGCAATTAAATGCAGCGTTAAAGTAATCCATACGAGTGGTTAATCTGTCTTCTGAAGCGATATGATACAGTAGATGTGGGTAAGAAACAGATCAATATTTAAGTCCGTTTTTACTAAATTATCCTCCTGCCCAATAGGTGGCGATATGCACAAAGAATGCAAATCGTGAAAAAAAATGAAGAATGTGAAAGTTAAAGTGGAGATTGATATTAACAAAAGGACTTAAATATTGATGTTTCTCACCCACACCTATCATATAGTTTCTGAATATATAGATTTAACCACAGGAGTCTTATGGATTACTTTTATGGTGCCTTTATTTGATTTTTGGAGCTTCAAAAGTCTGGTCACCATTCACTTGCATTGTATGAACCTACAGAGCTGAAATATTCTTCTAAAAATCTTTGTGTTTAGCAGAAGAAAGAAAGTCACACATCAGGGATAGCATTATTAGGGTGAGTAAATAATAAGAGAAGTTTCCCTTCAAGCAACATAAAGATTTTAAGATAAAATTTACATAAATTTAGAAGGGAAAATGTATGTTTTAGGTGCTATTACCTGGTCACCATTTCACTGAACTTTTTGTCTACACTAGTTTTTAAATGATCCTGCAGTATGAAAAATGCATTTTTAAAAGTATTATTACAAATATTCCATATAGTTTCTTGGTTAAAATAGTCATAAAAACAGCATAATTATTTAACATGATACTGTTAAAAATAGTTAGTGATGGAGTATATCAAGTCACACCTCTGGACATATCAACTCCCCAAAAGTAAGTAATCTACTATTTCATTTTGAGTCATGTGATTATAATTTTATATGTAGAAACCTGTGAAATAGCACAAATTATAAAAGCAAAAACAATTAGTTTATTCTCAAATCAAATCCTAGATGTTTAAACATAAATAGGTCAAATATAGGCTGACTCAAGCTATGCTCTCTGCAGCTCTTCATTTGACCTTCAGATTCTTCTAATGACTTTTAAAGTGCCTCAAATTTCATTCAGGAATTGGCAATAACCTTAAGCTTTCAACAACAACAAAAAGTATTGTAGTCCATGGGATCCCTCTTTCAGTATTACATACTGTAATAAATGCTCTGGTGCATAAAAAACACTTTACTGTATAACTTTATTCATTAACAAATGAGCAAAGTTGAAATAAATACATGGTAAATACATTTGTATTCAGTCATTAAAGAACATAAAACCATAGCATGAACACTGGAGTGATTCAGGTTCATAGATGAGATAAATACAATTTAAGCCACTGCATGAGTCCAATACAAATCATATAACATAATCCAACACTCCTGGCAGTGACCAATGATAAGGCAGAAATATGTGAAAACATGACACCTATTAGCATCAACAGGAGCCAAGCTAGAAGGCGAGAATGACCAAGGAACCTCAAAGATTAGTTCATACTACTTTCACAAGGCAGAGCATGAGTCATAAAATAAATAAATCTTTAATTGTTTGTTTTGTCTAATACTGCTGCCTACAAGTCTGTCAAACATGACAACATTCACTGACACACAAATAATTCACAACAGTCACTTTAGCAATATTCCCTTCATGCCCAAGAGAGGTTAAGAAAGGATTGTCAATGATTACCAAACTGCAACATTTGAAACGGAATACATGCTTTGAGTTCGGTAACGTTTCACACAGAAGCTTTTATTAACTGTGGACTCTTGTAACCCGGGAGACAGAGTGCTGTCTCTTTAAGAATGCAGGGCTGGTTTGACAGACTGTTTGCCCAGCTATTTTAGCTGAGACCAAGCCCCTTACTGACCTACTTACACCACCATTTAAATAGGGGAGCATGGGACATAAAACCAGGCTCATGTTAAAGAGAAAATCCTTAACATATTAGTTTTAAATTCATATGTCAGCAATATGCAGTTAAAATAAACTCCATGATCACCATTCTGTATTATTCATATAGTCCAAATATTCTAATACAACATAAAATGTTTGGTCCATCACTCAGACAAAGCAGTCAACTCTGATGAGTCCAAATTACTGACAAACAGCTTAACTGGATTCCTCATAGAATCCTGGTTCACCAAAAAATTACAACACAGTTCACACAATCCACAATACAATACAATTAGATTGGCTACTTCTGAAATTTTACATCTAGAGCTTACATTTTTATTGCTGTGCATAATCCTCATGCTTACCTGATATGGTTAACACATTTTAAAATGTCTTTCACCAAACGCATACTGAGAACTTGGGTTATATCAGTTCATGAGAATTTGAACTGAACTGACCAAAGGATGTTGATTTGGGATACTGAATTGCAATTCAAAGAAATTCAACGCAGGCAATAATGGCATTCTGGGAAATTAAGTGTTCTTCCAAGTTAATTTTCATAAATAATTTTAAAAAATTGATACATAAAAAATTACATTTATTATTAAAAAAAAAATTACACTTATGGCAGTTACGTGAACTTCTTTCAATGAAATTCCATTTTAATTCTACTTCAAGTTCAAATTAAAATTCTCCATTCTGTTTGCAACCTCAGTGCAAATTCATTTCTTAATTGTGCGCAACCCTAATATCTATAGAGCAACTTGGTCTTTCTTGCTACAGTTTTGCTAAATTATTTTACTGTGGCTTATTGTATGTATCACGGCAGTTTCCTAGTGAAATGAACACTAAAAGCACTAAAACAATGAGTAAAATGACAGATTATCTGTTCAAAAACAGCTACTTTCACCCTGTTCCTCACACAATGCTATCTTATGACATCAACACATTTTATTATAGTGCATGACTTGATAGGCGATACATTTTAATGTTTGCATTACATGAACAACTACATTTACATGTTTGTTCTGCGATGTAAAGTACCAGAGAACGAGTCCTGAAGAGCATGCGAGTCAACACGTGAGTCAAAAGTGTCATAGAAGCGCCACAAAATTACATGGTTGTTTCAGCATTTCATCTTTCATGTCACGTTTGCTTTTTATGACACTATCAGCTAGGTTTAGGTTTAAGGTTTAGGTTTTGTTGATTTAAAACTTGATAGAGCATAAACCTTCAAAACCTTATCTGTTTGGGTAAAATGTAACTCACTTTTAGCGCCACTCAGTGGACATTTCATGTCAGAACTGCTGCAATACACATAAGGAGCCACTTAATATAATTTTCATGAGATCAGCCTGATATTGAGACAACTATAATCTACTCCAATCCAAAGCCTTCTGCATTTGAAATGGCAATTGTTAACTTTTGCCTTAGTTCTTTCTTGCTCTTGTATGGAGGTAGACAGATCTGGTTGAAGCATGTGTGAGACACTGGCAGCCTGTAGAGAAAACACAGAAAACGTGATTAAACTGAAGACAACAGAAAATAAACATGCTCACAAAGGCTAATGAAAACACTCATGCATGCACACTAATTTTGTTTGAATCATCCAGGTTGATGATTACCAGTCAGTGGATACATCAATCTTGGAGATCTTGAAGTCAAGGTCAGCCATTCCTCCCACAGGAACACGGTCACTTCCTGTTGTAAAGTGGAGAAGTTTCTTCTGTAATTCCAAAGGAAAGGCCAGGACCACGTCCCAGAAGGCCCTGTAATGCCAGACCATATAATAACACTCCCACCGTTTGTATTCATATGAGAGTAGGACCATTAAATATTGTAAACAGAACATGTACCGGATGGTGGGGTCAGTCTTGCTGTAGCCCTCATACTGTACCACTCGCTGCAGAGAGCTCATGTCTAGATTAGGACTTCCACAAACCAGGATCTCAACCTCCTCTGGCCTCAAGAGCTACAGTGAAATGACAAAGATGAATGAGTCCTTACAGTGCCGCCATGGTTGTAAGATACAGTGCTGCCATGGTTGTAAGATGCATAAAAAAAATAAAAAAAACATTATACAGAAGCAGCAGTCAGATTTGCATATGAAAATATAATGATTTAAAGGGACAGTTCACCTAAAAATTTAAATTCTATCATTATATACTCACTCACATGCCATTCCAAACCAGTATGACTTTTGAACACAAAGGTGAGTCAAATCAGACCCATTCTTTCAGAATGGTTTTGTTGACTAAAAAGAACAATGCCTAGGATTTAGGATGGATGCCGAGATTTTCAGTGAATAACAACTAAAATTTCGGTCTGTTCCCCACTTAAAGTCATATGGCTTCAGAGGACTTGGTATATAGCACAAAAATACATATGGACTACTTTCTACTTTGTGTGTGTGTGCTTTTGCAATCTTTTGGAGACTTGAACGCTCCAGTCCCTATTCATTGTAATAGCATGGAAAAGAGCGACCAGTACATTCCTCAAAATGTCTTTTTTTCTGCATAGAAAAAGTTCTGAATGAATTGAAATGAGAAATGAAATGTGGGTGAGTAAATAATGATATAGAGTATTTTTGGGAGAACTATCCCTTTAATGGATTAAATGAAATGATGAGTGTTTTGCAGGAAATGTTGTTTGTTTTGCATTTGTGCTTGTCAGGTTTTATATTAGCACACATTTCTGATTCCTTATTTAAAATGGACTCCAAAAAATGGATGTCTGTTTGTGCTGCACCTGCCATCTGCACTGTTAAACTCAAGCTACCATCTTATCAAAATCCAAATTTTGCCACACCCCCTGATTGCCGCACATACACCTACACCTACGCTTTGCAATATGTAGAGAAAGAGATAGACAGTGTGTGTGAGAGTCAGAAAGACAAAGATAGGCCTATAAGCCTGCAGAATAAGTAGTTATGAACCAAACTGACCTGCTACATCCTTCCTTTGCCCTAACCCCCCAATCGCCCCTCCCTGTTTTACACCACACCAGAAACAGCGAGTGAGATATTGTCATTACCAAGCCTCTTACATAAGCAGCCAGGGACACAGTCAATGGTTGCATAACCACCAAAGACAGGGAGAAGGGTCTAAAGCTGATCCTGACCACTGGAATCCAGCCAAAAGAGGTCTGAAATCGTATTGATCTTTTTTCACCATCATGGCACCATTTCACCAACATGACGAATGACTCTGAGCCTGAAAATTCCTTAAAATGGTCAGATGAAAATCACTGCTGTTCTTTTTTTCTTCACATGTATTTTGATTAAGAGAGCAGTCTTAGATATCACCATATTGGGAAGTGAAAATCAAGACTGGATCATCAGGGAGACAAACAGAAGTGCAATTTTAGATATTTCCTGGTGCATGGCGAGCAACATTAAACAATGATCACAATCACACTGACCACTCTTTCAACCATTTTTGAAAACTACTGTTATTCTTACAAAGTTTTGCAAGAAGAAAAAAAAACAAGATTGGTAAATGTGGTTGCTTATGGGGACTATTCCAGTACACAATTTGAAATACTGTAGCCTTAGCCTGTGTTAAAAAAAACACAGGAATGTTAATCAAGAACCATTAAAAAAACTCCCAAAAAAGCAACAATAAAGTCCTTCAACTTCTGTCTTCTGCTGATACTGAACTATATATATTTTGTTTTTCAAAATCACAGTAGTCAAATTTTCCCCACGTTAAAGCAATAAAACAGTGGAGTTTTGCATTAAAGGAATAGTTCACCCAAAAATGAAAATTCTGTCATTATTTACTCACCCCCACGTGGTTCCAACCACAAATGCACTTATTTTTTTCCAGGGAAATCAAAAAGATAAATTTTGATAAATCTCAATGCAGGTCTTTTCCACATAATGAGAGTTAATAGTGACCATGGGCTGTCAATTTCCAAAAAGGTTAAAAAAGCTGTGGTAAAGTCCATAAAAGTAATCCATATACTGTAACTAATGCATTATATTCCAAGTGTTCTAAAGTCATTCAGAGGATCTTTTGTTGTTTTTTTTTTTGTGATATTTGGAACTTCACAGACATTGCCACTATGAACTTCTGTTGTAGTGAAAAGACCTGCATAAAGATTCTTCACAACTTCTTTTGTGTTTCACTGAAAAATAGCATGAACCAACCTGAGGCTAAGTAAATAATGACAGAATTTTCACTTTTGGGTGAACTATTTCCTTAAAAAGATAAGATTCATTAAGTCCTATAAACTCTGTTATTTGACTTAGCTTTGGCTGTGTTTAAACAATGGATGAGGATGTAAAGTGACATACTCATCATGAGCTGTGCAAAGTCTGCAAGACAACTATATCTTTGTTTAGAATCCAACTGACATGCTAAGCAGAGCAAGAGACTTGCAATTTTCTGAGGGCCTCTATGTATTAAATCTATGCGACCCTGAAGTCGGGGGTTCTCTCCTAGTCAGTAGCTGAAGAGCCTCTATATGGTATGGAGATTGAACAAACAAAGCAGGCCCAGTTACAAGGCAGCCTGCCAACAGAGGGGGAAGGGACAGCCTATACACAGACGCAGCCTTCACAAACACATACAAAATGGCCCACAGACCCTGCCCTCTCCCTTGCCTGTGAAACTCTCTCTGTTCGAAAGCCACTTGTAGAATATTCTAGGGCTGCAACTGTTAGAAATTACAAGCTGTAGTTATATGTTGAGCTGTTTCTTGACACAGAGATCTTCTACTCACTTGCTTCCAAATACCTTCCCCTAGAATTCCTCATTAGTGGTGCTTGCTTAGGCAAACATCACTATTACAATTTGTCATACTTGTTGCATTTCCCAGACAAAACCATAGGCATGTAACTTGCACCACACCTTTTGAGATATGGCTGTGAATGTGGCTCAAATCGTGCAGCTTGTTGAGGAAGAAGTGTGCCTTCACTTTTCTAAGCGATCTGACTTTAAAGAGCACCATTATGGTTTTTCAAATATTACCTTTGATGTAGTGTGTTATATAGCTGTTTGTCAATGTAAAAAATTCTGCAAAGTTTCAAAAACCAAAGTGCACGACAAATGGAGTTATTGACTCCCAAAAGAAAAAAACGATTCTGAACACCTGAAACGAGTCGTTAGTAATTCCAGACTTACTTCCTGTAATAACCTACATAATTTGAAAAAAAAAAAAAAACGCCTCTGGTCTTCATTGGCTGCTCGCGAAAAGCTTTGACCCGCCCTCAAACACTACACTAAGCGGTAGACCAATCACAACAGACTGGGACATCTGACCAATCAGAGCAGAGTAGGCTCTCTGAAAGGAGGAGTTTAGAATGAATCCTTTAGAACGGATCATTGAACGAGTCGTTTTTGACACTGGGGGAAAAAAGGTAATGCTGCAATTTAAATTATGAGGAAATTAAAGTGTTTTTTGACCTTGGATGCATGTAAATCTATTGTATGAGACCTTTAAAACTAAATTAGGCACGTTTAAAAACCATAATCATGAATGAATAGGGGACAAATGGGTTTTTGGCATTAGATAATGTAATTTTCTTTAAATTATATTTCTATCCACATTTTTTGTTTTGAAACGTTTCTGTATAGAACAGTTCACAATGTGAATAGTTAATTTTGTGTTAATCGACCAAATCTGTGTTCTTTTCCTGTCCAGCCAAATGATGAAAATAAAAGAGATCAAATGAATTGTTTTTTGTTTGTGGACAGTGAAACTACACATCACTAAAACTGTCTGTATGTCCTTGTTTTTTTTGTTTTTGCAATTTTTATTACGTTTAGTAAGATCACAGATAGAGAGACATTTTTAACTGTACTTAAAGGGATAGTTCACCCAAAAATTTAAATTCTCTCATCATTTACTCACCCTCATGCCATCCAGGATTTGTATGGCTTTCTTTCTGAATACAAACAAAGATTTTTAGAAGAATATCTCAGCCCTGTACATCCTTACAATGCAAGTGAATGGTGGCCAGAACTTTGAAGGATCAAAAAGCATATAAAGTTGTTCAATCCATGTCTTCAGAAGCAATAAGTGTGGTTGAGAAAACAAAATCAATATTTAAATCCTTTTTTACTATAAATCTCCACTTTCACTTTCATATTCTTTGTTTTTGGCGATTCGCATTCTTTGTGCATATCACCACCTACTGGGCAGGGAAGAGAATTTATAGTTAAAGGACTTAAAAATTGATCTGTTTCTTACACACACCTATCATATCACTTTTAAAGACATGGATTTAATCACTGGAGTCATATGGATTACCTTTATCCTGCCTTCATGTGCTTTTTGGATCTTCAAAATTCTTGCCACCATTCACTTGCATTGTATGGACCGACATAGCTGAGATATTCTTCTAAACATCTTTGTTTGTGTTCTGCTGAAGAAAGAAAGTCATACACATCTGGGATGGCATGAGGGTGAGTAAATGATGAGAGAATTTTCATTTTTGGGTGAACTATCCCTTTAAGGGAACTATCCCTTTAAGGGATAGTTCATTCAATAAAGAAAGTTCTTACATTATTTACTCACCCTCACATTGTTTCAAACCTGTATGACTTTCTTCCAAGGAAAACAAATATCTTTTCGTTACATAATTAAAATGAGTAGTGACTCCAGGCTCTCAAGTCCCATTAAGGAAAAAACCACAGTAGAAGTAGTCGATATGTCTCATGCACTATTTTACAAGTCTTCTGAAAGGCATACCATCCCTTTGTGTGAGAGAGTGACTGAAAGTCGAAATCAAATAAAATAAAATCTTTGAATAACTCCTGTATACAGAGCCCAATTCAAATATGGCGACTACATCAATAGAGTCCCATCAAACCTCACTGGTTCTTGAGTCACGACATCATCATGATTGGTCACGAAGTCCAAGAACCAGTTAGGTTTGGTAATTAATGTAGTTTGACTTGATTGTGAATAATGACTTAAATTTTGGTCTGTTCATCAAGCAAAGTGATCGTATGCCTTCAGAAGACTTGTAATATAGTGCATAAGTTGTATGGACAACTTTTTTGACTCTGTGACAAGGAGAAGGGTGTGTCCGGGCCGTGAGGACGCATGCTCGGTGCTGAATCGTCCTAATCAGCAGGGAGGGGGATAAGGACAAGCCGGAGACGCCAGTGAGAGCGAGACGCACGAAGCTGTGTGTGTGTGTGTGTCTTTGTTTGTTTTGCAGTTAGGGTTGCAGCGGTATACCGGTTTCACGGTATAACACGGTATGAAAATTGACGGTTATCATATCATGTACATTTGCTTATCTACGGTATTGAGAAAAAAAATGCAACTGGACAGAGAATCTCACCTGCGCGTGCGCATCTCCTTTCCTCCTCGTCTGCCTTTCAGACTCGTCAACTTGCCCCACACACACACACACACATGCAGTGGAGAAAATGTAAAAGAGAAACGAGGCGAGGGGGTCTGACATAAGTGAGTGAGTGTGTGTGTGTGTGTGTGTGTGTGTGAGTTAAAGCAGTGTTTCTCAACTGGTGGGTCGCAGGTCTATTCGGACTGGGTCGTGGACAGCAGGGAAATAACAATGCCATGGTTCTCCCATTGAAGATATTTCTGCGGCCACCCAAGTGATAGCCTATTTAGGACTGCCGAGGCAGATTTAATGATAATCTCGCAATCTGCTAAAGGCTTCTCATCTGCACTTTCGCACAAGTGTAACGGAACCAGCTCGCGATCAAGATATAGCCTACTCCTCTCTCTGGCGCACGCGTGCAACTACCGGGCTTCCCTCGATATTGCGGAGGGCAGACCTCAAAACTGATGTGACCAATTTCAATTCTAGTGAGATTTTTCTAGTTTAAAGCATTACGGAGAAAGTCAAGTCGAACCTCTCAAACAGTAGGCTGACATGCCAAACAGCACTGAGGAGGAAAAGAGCAACACTGTGCTATGCGCACATTTTTTTTTATGTTTTATTATACATCATCACCTTTACAAAATTGTTTCACGATTTTACATGAGTAAAAGTAACTGTTATATTTTGACAAAAGGTAATATTTTCTTATGAAATAATCTAAAGGTAGAATCTATTAGACCTCATTTTTATATCAACAGTGGCAGTTGTAGTTAAAGTTTCAAAATGTGTTTCAGCTAGTATTTATTGTTTCATAAATACTATAATTTACTATTATTATAATTACTATTATTTAAGACTAGCTACACTGACCTAACCATGGTAACGAAGAGCCTTTCCACCGGTGTAATTCTGTTTGAATAATGTTTGAAATTAGGAAACAAATGGGATAATAATGGGCTCATGTAAGTAAATATGCTCTTCAACTTTTAAAAGGGGGGAGAGAAAAATTCCTGTCACTTTTGTTGTTGACATCAATAGAAAAAATAATGTCACTTGATGCATGCCCTTGTCCTTGAAAACCATGAACAAAACTATGCAACATAAAAGGAAATGCGACCCAGGATACATTAAATACAAGTTACTTTTTTACTATGATGGGTTGCCACTTGATTTCTAATGTAAAATTTGGGTCCTGAAGCAAAACCAGTTGAGAACCACTGAGTTAAAGGTACAGACAGGAGCAGTCTGGCTGCGCTGTTGTGCACCTACAGTATATGTTAATTATTAATAATCATAGGACATTACTTTAAAAGCTCACACAGCTGATGTTATTTTTCATTTAGTAGTTAATTTAACATGCTATGCTTTAGTTATATAACATGTTATAGTTACATGTTTATAATTTGGTTTATTATTATAATTCTGTTAGCTTTCTTATTTACTCTATTTATTTTATTTATTTTCAAAAGGGAGACTTTTTTTACACATACTTCCATTAAAAAAAAAAATGGTTTCAAATTTAAATTATAATAAAGTGTTTGTTCAACCCCCCCAAAAAAACCTTCTGTTTTCACTCCTTTAAGGGTCATTGTAACTGATAATAATAATTGTGTAATACCGTATACCATGATACCGTGAAACCATGATATTTTCTGAGACGGTTATCGTACCGTGAAAATGTCATACCGTTGCAACCCTATTTGCAGTTTATTTTATGTTTGAGTTCAGTTTGTTATTAAAGTTTTACGTTGAATGTTCAGCTCGTTCCCGCCTCCTCCTTGCCCAACGTAAGAACCTCGTTACACTGGTGCCGAAACCCGGGAAAGAGGAAGAGCACGCTGTCCGGGAAAACTCGCCGCTGCCATCCGCCAGAGGGCGGAGGAGCCGTTGCCATCTGCCAGGGGATGGAGGGGTCACTGCCGTCTACCGGGTTGCGGAGGAACCGCTGCCAACTGCTAGGGGGCGCTCTCTGTCTCTGCCCCTTGCAAGGTTTATCCCTCTCCCCTCGCCCTCCTCCTCGAAACAGACCTTTTAGGGTGCTCTGTTTAAGCTTTGAAATGAGTAATTAACAACAGCCATTGTATTAAATTAAGCAATTGCGACCATTTTTTAAATATATTTAAAATCCCATAGACTTCCATTGAAAAGGGTAACACCCTGGCAACCATCCAGTATACTCTAGCAACTGCTTGCCAATGGCCTACAACCTGGCAACTCCCTAGCAACCAACCAGTTCAATGAGGATTTTGTCATTGCAAGTGGATCAAAAACTATAACTCACCATCAGGGCATTGGAGGCACATACACTGTGAAAACCATGATAAAAAGCAGCAAACTGCCTGTAGATGGACTTATTCAGCAGGAAATCAATGTAGAGCTGAACGTATTCTGTGCAGAGACATACAGATTGATCATTCAGAAGTGAGAATAAGACAAGAGGCAATTCGTGTTGAAAGGGAAAGTCCAGTCATGCACATACATTTATTTTAACTGTGACTCGTGCTCACCTTTTCTGTTTAGGTTGGTAACAGGAATCTTGTCCCCTCCTGGTTTCAGGTTATATGACTTGACCACTCCAAGTTCTTCCTGAAAAACCTAGAAACAAAACTTCCAGAAATGACCTCAGCTTCCACCTTCTGCAAGGTTTATCTTCTAGTTCAATCAGACAAACCTTATTATTTACGAGATAATATAGAATGAGTGAGAAATCTATAAGGGCAAACACTGTATAGGTCAAGTTTAGTGTAGAAGGTAGTCTGAGAATGTCACACACCTGAAAGGTGGTATAGAAGTCCTCTTCAACATTTTCTTCATAACTGAGGAGCTCCCCAAGTCCATGAGCAAGGTCCTGAAAAGTACACAGAAGTGTTAACATCTGACAGCTATTTCTAGCTTTGTTTATGCTGCATACTATACATTTCTAATTAGGGCAACACTGCAGTATTAGGGACTCTTTAAATGCAAATCCCAATCAAACCAGCAAATAAACAGAAAGTTTTAAGATTTTTAATGATTTAGAACAAATAAAATGTATGATGTAAAAGTGATAAGTAATATTTTAGATATAAATAGTAATTACAAACATAATTAGTAATGAAAAAAAAAATCTAATTTAGAAACATGTAAAATAGAAGCATTTTTACTCGTGGCCTCAGACTTTTCTACCCCAATCCCCCAAGTAGGTTTCTAGTGTCCCAAGATATGTAAATAAACATCTATAATGTAAGAGCATCAAATTACTCTACTGACTTACCACTGTTTTATGATAAGGGCTGCACTTTACAGACAGCATTTCATTTTAGTGCAAATATTTGTGCTTCTGCTAAAATAATAGCAGATGAGATTTGAAAGAGATGTCTGTGCTGTTTGACACAGGCTGTGGAAACCTTGCTTTTTTTTTCTTTTTTCCAATTTAAGAAAGTAGCTTAGAGCTACCACGTCCACATTACCTTTGGAAAAAGTTTGAAACAAGAAAGCAAAAAATGCCCAGAGGCAGTTATGTAAGTTTAGAGGAAGCCAAAGACCATTATAACAGAACATTTGGCTCATTTAAATCAGACTCTGCAATAACACGAAAATGAAAGGAAATAAACAAGAAAGCTGATCTTAACTAGATGAAGACTTATTTCAAAGATACACTCAACCTAATGAACATTATATTTCAGCATACATATAGTCTTTCTTATGACAGAGTTCCTGCAGAGGTAATAGCTAATATTGGGCGCCCTCTGCTGAACAAAAGTGGACAAAAGATTTTGGAATATGCACATATCGTTACTTAAAGGAATAGTTCACCAAAAAATTAAAATTCTCTCATCATTTACTCACCCTCATGGCATCCCAGATGTGCATGACTTACTTTCTCCTGCAGAACACAAACGAAGATGTTTAGAAGAATATTTTAGCTCTGTAGGTCCATAAAATGCAAGTGAATGGGTATCAAAATGTTGAAACTCCAAAATGCACATAAAGGTAATCTATAAGACTCCAGTGGTTAAATCTATATATTCAGAAGTGATATGATAAGTGTGGGTGAGAAACAGACCAATATTTAAGTACGTATACATTTTTTTGTATAAATTCTCCTCCCTGCCCAGTATGTGGCGATATGCACAAAGAATGTTAATTGGCAAAAACAAACGAATGTGTAAGTGGAGATTTATAGTAAAAAGGGACTTAAATATTGATTTAACCACTGTAGTCATCTGGATGACTTTTATGCTGCCTTTAAGTCCTTTCGGTGCTTATAAATTTTGGTCACCATTCACTTGCATTGTATGGACCAACCGAGCTGAAATATTCTTCAAAAAATCTTCATTTGTGTTCAGCAGAAGAAAAAAAAAATCATACACATCTGTGATGGCATGAGGGTGAGTAAACGATGAAAGAATTTCAATTGTGGGGTGAACTATCCCTTTAAGTACAGTTAAAAATGTCTCTCTATCTGTGATCTTACTAAACGTAATAAAAATTGCACAAAAAAAAAAGGACATACAGACAGTTTTAGTGATGTGTAGTTTCACCGTCCACAAACAAAAAACAATTCATTTGATCTCTTTTATTTTCATCATTTGGCTGGACAGGAAAAGAACACAGATTTGGTCGATTAACACAAAATTAACTATTCACATTGTGAACTGTTCTATACAGAAACATTTCAAAACGAAAAATGTGGATAGAAATATAATTTAAAGAAAATCACATTATCTAATGCCAAAAACCCATTTGTCCCCTATTCATTTATGATTAAAACGAGAACAAAATCTGCCAATGGGGTTTAAAAAATAAACTTAATTTGAGATATACAGTATATTCTACAGAGCCCCTTAGAGGACAGGGCTGGATTTTTTTTTTTTCTGAAATATTTTTGTGTTCCACTGCAATAGTTTGCATTGCCTCACAATAAATTTACCATGGTGTCACTACAGTAACCATACTTTAACCATTATATTTGTAGTGAAACCATGGACAAAAACTATGGTAATAAAAATCATAATTGTGTGGTTTTACTATACAAATACCATAGTTTAACAATGTTTTACTATAGTAATATTGTAGACTGTAATAACCATAGTTTTTGGAAGACATCATGGTTTTACTATAGTAATATTGTAGTAACTATGAAAATTAAGTTATGTACCATGGTTTTAATACAGTATACTGTATCCATATAGTAACCATGGCTTTACTATAGATTAACCATGGTTAATCTTGTGGTTACTATGTTTTCACTATGAATATCAAGGTTAAAGTATGGTTACTGTAGTAAAACCATGGTAAATTTATTGCGAGGGAACACAAAACTATTGCGAGTGCACGCAAACATTTTTGCAAGGTAACGCAAAAATTAATGTGAGGGAACTCAAACTATTGCGAGGGAACACAAAACTTATTGCGAGGGAAATCAAACTATTGAGAGGGAACACAAAACATATTTGTAACGGAACGCAAACTATTGCAAAGGAATGCAAAACATTGAGAGGGAATGCAAACTATTGCGAGGGAATGCAAAACTATAGCAAGGGAACACAAAAGGTGAGGGAACACAAAACTATAGCAAAGGAATGCAAAACATTGAGAGGGAACGCAAACTATTGTGAGGGAATGCAAAACTATTGCAAGGGAACACAAAAGGTGAGGGAACACAAAACTATAGCAAAGGAACGCAAAGCATTGTGAGGGAACGCAAACTATTGTGAGGGAATGCAAAACTATAGCAAAAGGTGAGGGAACACAAAACTATAGCAAGGGAATGCAAAACATTAAGAGGGAATGCTAAACTATTGCAAGGGAACACAAAAGGTGAGGGAACGCGAAAACTATAGCAAGGGAACGCAAAACATTAAGAGAGAATGCTAGATTATTGCAAGGGAACACAAACTATTGTGAGGGAACGAAAAACATATTCCGAGGGAAAGTAAAACAATAAGGTTACGACTGTAACCACGGTTCCCTGAAAGGAGGGAATGAAATGCTGCGTCATTGCTGATGCAGTGACGCAGTATTTAAATGACCAACTTAAGGGAACTTATTGTAAGAGAACGCAAAACTATTGAGAGGGAAAGCAGACTATTGCATGGAAAAGCAAACTATTGCCAGGGAACGCAAAACTATTGAGAGGGAAAGCAGACTATTGCATGGAAAAGCAAACTATTGCCAGGGAACGCAAAAATATTGAGAGGGAAAGCAAACTATTGCGTGGAAAAGCAAACTATTGCCAGGGAACGCAAAATTTATTGCGAGGAAACGCAAAACGTATTGCGAGAGAACGCAAACTACTGTGAGGGAACGCAAACTACTGCGAGGAAATGCAAAACGTATTGCGAGAGAACGCAAACTACTGCGAGGGAACGCAAACTACTGCGAGGGAACGCAAAACTTATTGCGAGGGAACGCAAACTACTGCGAGGAACGCAAACTACTGCGAGGGAACGCAAAACGTATTGCGAGAGAACGCAAAACTTATTGCGAGGGAACGCAAACTACTGCGAGGGAACGCAAACTACTGCAAGGGAATGCAAAACTTGTTGCGAGGGAACACGAACTATTGCAAGGGAATGAAAAACTTTTTCCGAAGGAACGTAAAATGTATTGCGAGGGAACGCAAATCTTATTGCGAGGGAACACAAACTACTGCGAGGGAATGCAAAACGTATTGCGAGAGAACGCAAACTAATGTGAGGAAACGCAAACTACTGCGAGAGAACGCAAAAACTTTTTCTGAAGGAACAAAAAACGTATTGCGAGGGAACACAAACTACTGCGAGGGAACGAAAACTTTTGCAGAGGGAACGTAAAATGTATTGCGAGGTAATGCAAAACCTATTGCGAGGGAATGCAAACTATTGCAAGGGAATGCAAATCTTATTGCGAGGAAACGCAAAACTTATTGGAGGGAATGCAAACTATTGCGAGGCAATGCAAAACTTATTGTGAGGGAATGCAAACTATTCCGAGGGAACGTAAAACATATTGCGAGGGAACGCAAACTATTGCGAGGGAACAAAATTTTTTGCAGAGGGAACGTAAAACTAATTGCAAGGAAACGCAAACTATTGCGAGGGAATGCAAAATGTATTGCGAGGGAACGCAAAACTTATTGCGAGGAAACGCAAACTATTGTGAGGGAATGCAAAACGTATTGCGAGGAAGCACGAACTATAGCAAGTAAGCACAAACTATTGTGAATGCAAAACTAATTGTGATGGAACGCAAAACTTATTGTGAAAACTTTCAGAAAACAAACATAATTCTGCCCAGTCCTCTAAGGGGTCTGTAATATTCTTAGGAAAACAAGTCTTTTCATTTTATGCAATCTTGCTTACTGATTAAAAAAGTGCAGTGTATGAGCATAATGTGTTTCCAAATGACAGCTGTTGGTTTGCCCATCAAATGTATCTGTGATTGACAAAAGCATAGTCACGCAGATGTAAGAAAGCTGATGGAATATTACGCCATGTAGTGTGTCACAGCTTGTGTACATACAGGCATTATCTGCTGGAGGTCGTCCAGGGTGAGGGTCGCCATGCCGACGGGAGTGTCAAAGTCACACGGCACAATGGGCGGGGTCAGCAGCTTCTTGTAGACGCAGGGGGGAAAGCGAATGTCCAGTGTGATGCTGTTGTACACAGCCAAGCCCATGAGCTGACAGAGGAGTTAAGTGTACACAGCTGTGGAGATTCACTGAGTCTATACACAGACCTGACACACACCTCCAACTGAAGCCAGCTGCCTTGTTGCCCAGACAGTCAATGACTTCACAGGCTTTGTTTATGTGAGAAGGCATCTTAAAAAAAAAAAGTATTTCAAAGAGACTTACAAGGCATCATATCATTACATATACTGAAGTTCACTTCTTTCAACTTCCATTAGATTTATGGCCAACAAAGCGCGCCAAACAAGCTCTGCAGCGTCCGCCCACTCCCATATGACGAACTGTGAACAACGCAACAGAGTTGGTCTCCCTATATTCTCAAACTACTTATTTATTTGCATGTTCATATCTGAATATCTTGCAATAAACTTAAAATATATTGTTTACAGTATAGACTATTAAACAACAACTTAAAATCTGTTTTTTATATTTTCCCATAGTTTTTAATTTGATTAAATAATTCGCAATGGGATTGTAGTTCACTGACTTTCAAATAATTTTTGCCTCAAATCAAAGTTTGTAATGTTGTGATTCAACTCAGAGCTGGTTGGTTTGGTTCATGGCTTAGAACTCTTTTATGAAGGATTTTATGAAATTCCTGAAGAAAAAATTATATGAAAAATACTTCCGGAACCAAGATGGATGAAAAAGTGGGAGGGCACTGTTGCGCTCTATAGCAAGTGACAAATCCTGATTCTGTGACATAAACTAAAAGTTATTGGCTATTTTTAAAAAGGAAGCCCTTCGATATGTCCTGCACCAATTTCCTGTTTCAATGGAAAATATATCAACACAGGAAGGAAAACTGTGCTTGTCAAGCCAGCCTACTTCTTGGGGTCTTTAATGTTCTTCCAATTTGATATTTGCTAGTATTGCAACCCGTCGCCTATAGTAGCACTCCAAGATGCATGGAAGAACACCCAACAGGTGTACAATATATTTAGAGGAAAATGTGAAGAGCCCTGCTCATAAGTGCTTTCAGCTGTAACAGACAATTCAGCTCCATGTGCTCTCCATATGTGTAGTGAGGGCGATGGAAAAAGTCCTCCACACAGGAGAGAGAGAAAGAGAGAGCAAGTGAGAGAGAGCGAGAGAGAGAGGAGACAGAGCAGACAGTTTCCATGAGGACTGCAGCAATGAGACAACACAAACCGGGCCCAGGCTGTTCCTAACGAGACAAAACAAAAGAATCTTTATTTCATAATTTTTCACTGATGTGACACAGCACTTCTTTGCAGCACAGCTGGAAAGAAGGGGAGAGCAGAGCGCTCAGGCACAGGGCTCTCAGTGTTCAAGGCAAAGGGCATACACAGTGGCCAAGTGCTGGACTGGCAGCCATCTGCGTTGAGAAGACAGAGCCAGAGGGGACAATTAGAGGGGTAACGGCAGGACATGGCAGGTTTTGGCTGCCACCGTGTCTCTCCCCACACATCCCAGAGAGCATCGTATAGAGCAGTTCACAGCTGACATGAAGCGGTTTATTTTCAACAAAAACTATAATGAAAACTAAATGAAAACATTTTCATTAACTGAAATAATTTAACAACTAATTTAATTGGAAAAATTGAAAACGAAACTAAAATACAGTACATTTTCAGGACTCCAAAAGGAATTTATTTATTTAAAATAAAAATTAACAAAAACTGCGTTTTAGATTTTGTTACACATTATCCATTAAAATAGAGTGCAATAGTGCCCACCCACTTTTTCATTCATCTTGGTTCCGGAAGTATTTTTACCATTAATTTTTTCCATAGGGATCTCATAAAATTCTTCATAAAAGAATGCTGAGCCATGAACCGAAACAACCAGCTCCGAGGTGAATCACACAATTAAAAACTTTGATTTGAAGCAGAGAAGTATTTAAAAATTGAAACAAAAAAACAAAGGTACAAGACTGTGAGCTTAACATCAGAGTCCTGCACATGGGCAGGTACCTGACAAGTAAACCGCTAATATTTGATGTAACGGGTGGAAAAATATTTACATTGACATTTGCTATGCGGGTGTGGGTCGGGAAACAATAGTCATAGTGGACTGCAGGTCAAGTAGCCAACGCTATGTTCATCTTTTTCATCTTTTTTCTGTTAATTGTCACCACAATGTTAGGCTACGTGTCTATTTTTCTTAAATGTTCCAACTCTGAGTGCTTAATGTTAGTTTGATTGCTTGTGTGACATGAGCAAATAAAAGTTTTTGTCCACCTGATGTAGTCGATTTATTTGAATGCAGATGCGGTTCCGATCGCAGTCTTTATTTTTTAATGGGTCGGGTACGGAATTAAATTAGTGCTGCTCTCAGATAACAGGTCGGGTGTTCTGTTAAGAACTGCTAGTGCAGGTTTACTAAATAGGACCCGTGCAGAACTCTGCTTAACGTCTTTAGTGAGGGAATAAACTAAAATCCCATGAAGCATTGCGAATGACAATCAAAATACTGTATAAACAATGGCAAATATAAAAGTTTAATATAAGCATAGAAACAATATATTTTAATTTTATAGAAAGATATTCAGATTTATACAAATGTATAAGTAGTTTGACAGTTTAGGAACACCAACTCTATTGCGTCATTCACAGTGCATCATGGAAGAGAGTGGTTGCTGCAGAGCTGTTTTGACGCACTTCTCTGATTGGTGGAGCTTTTCTCTACAGCAGCATGCGTAGTGTAGATCCTAACCAGGAATTCTGCTATTAAATATGATTTTTGTATTATTAAGTTACACTTTATGCAGATTGCTGGCTTTAACAGAAGAATATACCATCGATTTACAACCTTGGAGATCATGGTAGGTCAGTTTTTAAAGTTTTATAAGTTATCGTTAAGAATCCATTTTCCTATGGAGAAAATTTATGGGATTTTTACTGGGATTTAAACTATAACAACCCTGCTGACACATGCCCACTCACACCGCCAAGTCTTGCACACTAATCACCAAGTGACTCTCAGAACAATAACTACATCTTTGCATCTTTCATTAGTGTCATATTGCATTTTAAGCCTGTGTACTTGGCATTTGCAAATTACTTAGTATGAAAAAATAGCTCATGCTCCATTTTCGCATCATCAGCGATACAAATAGCACAGATTGGTAGCAGAAAATCCATTTCTCACCACTGTTTAGAAATGGGAGGACAAGAATGAACCAAATGGGAGCTGACTATATATTTATGAGCTATTTTAAGTTCGTCACACCCACACGTGACCACCTATACTGTAAAACATGCAGGCAAATGAAAGGATACGGCTCCAACCAATCGAAACTCAGAGTAGTTGTCACATTTCAAGCTGCTGAACCAATGACACTGGGACTCCTTTACATATGTGAACATGCCTGTAAATGACACATAGACACTAACATTTAATGAGACAACACATACTGTAAGTAAAATCATTGCAACATCAGTGGTTAAATCTCAAATTGTATCCTATTAGAATAAAGGGTAATGTATTTGTAATATCACGATGGAAGCCCCATTGACTGTACGAACCAATGAGCATATAAACTATAGAAGAGTATAGAAACTATATAAAGCAACTAAAGTTACATTTTTAAGCATATAACATTATTAGAGAAATTCAATCCATTTGGGTTAATAGCAAGATTGACACTGTATAGTGATGAATAACACAATATATAAGGGAGTGCTTTTGTTTACAGCCCCAAGCAATTTGTTTTTTCACACTAAACTCAAAACTGCTGCATGAAGTGACACAATTACAGCCAATCAGAACATATGTGATGTGTAATGTACAGTTCTGTGGCATGGGATTTTGGACCAATAAGATTTCGTGGTGGGTGGGGCTACCCAGTCAGAAATAGAAAACAGAGTTTTTAACAAAATGTCCAGTCGCTCAGTGCTTTATCACATTGTGTCTGGTTAAGATACGGTGTATGAAAAGACTAATCATGGCTTAGTTCATACAGCAGCTATATATTGAGAAAGCTCTGGCACAAGACTGGCACTATTTCTCCAGACTGTCTTACCATAATCAGTGTGAAAAATCTGCCGAATCAGGAGAAGAAACCACTCTTTTGTTAGTCCACCCATGTCCAATCCAGCTTCTCCAACAAACGTCACTTTCAGTTTTTTCTTCAGGTCTGCTCGCTTTCTCGAAAGCTATTAAAAAAAGGAACACATTTATGGTGGGGCAGTTTTTCCAAATTACGCCTTAGCCAGACTTAGAACTTTCCAGAACAGATTGTACATGCTTTTCGACTGAAAGCACTCTAAGCATAGGAAAACAAAATGTAGATGGTGTTACTTTGTACAGAGCATTGTAGCACCAATAAATCCCTACACATTCCCTCCTATAGAACTTCAAATAGTTTTCAGCGGCTCCGTGGAGTGCTTGGTAACGTCTCCAGGAACAGACAATTTTTAACGTTCACAGATTTGGACCACACTATTACCTCATCCAGTGAGTCACTGACCAGCTGCAGACGCCTAACTTTAATGTTGAGAAACAGCAGACTCATATCCACCCTTTGCCTTCGAGAGACCTTGTCCACCAGTGTTTGCTGCATCAAAAATGGAGAGGAATGCATTTATCAGTCAACATTCCCATGCTAGAAAGATGCTTATATAACAATCCTATCTAGGTTTTATTCTGTGCCTCTAGATTTCTTGTTTAAGGAATAGTTCACCCAAAAATGAAAATTCTCTCATCATTTACTCACCCTCATGCTATCCCAGATGTGGACTTTCTTTCTTCTGCTGAACACAAACGAAGATATTTAGAAGAATATCTCAGCTCTGTAGATCCATAAAATGCAAGTGAATAGGTACCAAAAGGTACCAAAAAGCAGATAAAGGCAGAGTAAAAGTAATATATATGACTCCAGAGGTTTAATCATGTCTTCAGAAGAGATATGATAAGTGTGGGTGAGAAACAAATCAATATTTCAGTCCTTTTTTTTTACAATCACTCCCCACTTTCACATTCTTCTTCTTTTGTTTTTGGCAATTTGCATGCTTCATGCATATCACCACCTACTGGGCAGGGAGGAGAATTTATAATAAAAAAATATTGATCTGTTTCTCTCCCACACCTATCATATCGCTTCTGAAGACATGGATTTAAACACTATAGTCTTATGGTTTACTTTTATGCTTCCTTTATGTGTTTTTTGAAGCTTCACATTTTTGGTTACTATTCACTTGCATTGTATGGACCTACAGAGCTGAAATATTCTTCTAAAAATCTTTGTTTGTGTTCTGCAGAACAAAGAAAGTCATACACATCTGGGATGTCATGAGGTTGAGTAAATGAGGGAATTTTCATTTTTGGGTGAACTATCCTGTTAACATCTTAGATAGGCCTAGATGTCCTTCTATTTTAGTAAATGATGAAAACTCAGACCGGCAACACTTTCCCATTGCTTTCAGGACACTACATTTATTTGCCGGCCACGTGTCTGTTTATTCTACAGTCTGGACACATATGTTTGGGAGGGAGCCATAGGAATGACCGATTAAATTCTGCTCCACCCATCCAAGGATTGCTATCAGAACATACTAGAAGACATATTCTCCCAAACAGAGACATTCTGATTAAACTTGATGTAGCTGAATGAATCTTAAGTGGGTTTAGTCTTTAGTAGAGTTAATTTATGTGATTGTGTTTGATTCTGGGGCAGGTGAATTCTCACCCTGGCCATGCTGATCATCTGCTGCTCAGAGTCTCTCTGGATGATGGCCTTCTTCACCACCGTAGACAGGATGAAGGGGAACTGACAGAAGCTGAACCTGAGAAGATTTAAGTCAAAAATGCTGTGGACAGGAAGCAAAAAAACTATTTTTGGGCATATCCAACTCATGTCTGAACAGCAGAAAACACAAAAATCTGATTTTTAAAAACCTGATCCCTATTAAAAAATTATTATTTTTTTTTAAACAATACTGTTTTAGATTGCATAGTTTTAAACACAGTAAAATGCTCTGTTACTGCCTCATGAGTTCAACGCCACAGTAAGATGTCATTATTCTGGTTTTCCATTATCTCTCACCACACTGACAGCTACTCTCAGTTTTTGTAAGAGGAAGTCACTTGGCAATGCCCTGACACTTACATCAATACTAAAGCAACCCATATAGATGGAATGTCTTTCATTCAGAATAAGTCAGTCCTAAAGATTTGGTTTTTGTGCAGTGTGAACAAAGCTTAAGTGGTTTGTGTTGTCTGAGACTCATTATGAAAATGTTCTGAATTATATTTTTGCTGTCGCACCTGTTTGAATTTCCATGAGCTTGCCATGTCTGGTAATCCTCCATAAAATCAATATGGTCCAACGTTAGGTTGTAGAAATCAGAGAAAGGTACGATAGGGGAAGAAGAAATGCTGTTTGCCGCATCTGTTAAAATAAAGGGCACACCAAGATCCATGTGAAGATATTTTTTCTAAATCAGTTTGAAAGGACTACATGAAGCATTCTGACTTTCTCCAACCCTTCTCTAGTGATCTTACAGTCCAGCACAGTAGTACTCACTGAGCAGCGAGAGGACTTTGGTGGCTGAGGGAATCCACCAGGAGCATTTGGCCATGGGCGGCAACTCTTCTGGCTTAGCAGGAAATAGGCGGGTTGTGATGAAGAGCTGCAAGCGCTCCACCAGCTGTTTGAAACGCTTCTGAGGCAGCCTGAAAATGAAACATCTCATAAGCAAAAAAAGTAAATCTGTATACATGCCTTTTTGTGAGAAACCATTGCTTTCCTTTTACTGTCATTTTATGTAATGCCCTGACATAAAGGTCTGCTTGCCTGTTTTATAGTCCACTGAGGTTTGTGCAAAAGTGCCCAAAAAGAACCTTTCACAATAAATGACTTTCACAATTTCACAATGTTTTAATACAATGGATCTCATCTGGTTTTGCTTCAGGACCCAGATTTTATATTGGATTTCAAGCTGCAATGCTACACAGTACCACATACCTGTATATTTATCGTGCAAAAATAATAAAAATGTTATTTTATTTATTTGAATATTTTGTAAGCCAATAATTCACCTTAGCACACTTAACACACACAAAAAATATAATTAACTTATAGAAAGTTTTTACACAAAATTAAATGTCTCTTTCATTCAGAATAGGTCAAATTAATGTACTAGCAGTTGTAACTCAACTACATTCATCAATACTACATTAAAGGTGCTGTAAGTGATTTTTTTCATTTAAAGGTATGCAAAACATTTTCCTACTGCCTGAAAGATATTAATGAAATAAGTGTCCTGAGATATCTCACCAGTCTCTGTGACAGCACTAGACTCTGAAAACAGCAAACAAAAATATGTCTGCGGGCCGTTGTCTCTGATTCTTTCTGCCTGTCAATAATTTTGCGCATTCTCATAGTGTTGTAGTTATAGCAAAATTATTGAGGCTTAATGCCATTTTTATTCCATGTTGTTCATAACAATTGTCAGCTGAGGGTGCTGTTTTGCTGCTGTTGTTTTTTACATCTGCTTCTGCTCTGTGTCCCAATAAAGCTTATTTGGTATCTTTGGAGTGTGGTGTTTTGGAAAGAGGGGGTGTGGCTAATCCAACAGCTAAACTTGTGGAAATTCCAGAATGGCTAAAATCCCTTACAGCACCTTTCAACACCACAAAAAGTGTTCATGTAGTCCCAACCCGAAAGGATTCAGTAAACTTCTGTTTTACAAATTTAAATGGATAGAACGCAATGAAATCAAGTTGTGACAAAATGTTCAAGAAATGTGTTGCCTTAGTTCATTTTAATTAAGTAAACTGAACAAGCAGCAAAAATCAAATTGTTTAATGCACTAATCATGTTGTGGTCAGTACAAACTATGTTTATTCTCACAATAACTGTAGTCTGGGTCATATTTTATTTTACCTTTTGTAGTCAGCAACATGATGTCAACAACAAAAGATATAGAAAGAGATTCATCCTCCCTTTTAAAAGCTGATAAGCCTAGTTATTTTATTACTTCTATTTTGCATTGATGTCTTTGACCTTTTTAGAACAGATCTGCATCCCACCAGTTGAGAACTATTGTTTTAAAAAAACAATAAGCCAAATAACTAATTTATTACATCTTTCAAATGAAATACAAAAAGGCCAAAGAAAGCTAAACTTGTCCTTCGTGATTTGCTCCCTTATGCAGACTGCAGTGCAGCCAGACTCACTTTTTAAACCAGTACATCAGGAAATAGTGGTCCGCTTCAGCCAGGGCTGCTATTTGCCTCAGTAAGTGTGCATAGATGACATATGTGGCTGGGCTGGTATACTGAGGGTTCTGCGACACAGAGAAGCACTTCAGCATACTTCAAAAAGGAAATATAACTTTTCGCTTAGGAGCAGAGAAAGAAGTCTGGCTTTTAATAAAGAGTGGCATTGCAGCGGAAACCAGCTCTTTTCCTCTCCAGTATGACCTCATCCCTTCCTTTATACACAGTGAAGGCAAATAATACAGAGGCCGTCTGACATTAGTGGCACGCAGATCAGCCCAATAATTGCCTCTTCTTTTCAATTTCACCATGTCCTCAAGAGAAATGTAGGTCAGGGAGCCCATCAACATTATATGCTAACTTTGAAAAAGAAAAACCTCAGTACTGTACATGCTTCTGTTTATGAAAATGTCTAACTCCCACCACCACAGATCCCCATTAAGGGAGGGAAAAAAAGACATATCTTAAACTCTTTTCCATATAAAGTGAATGAGGACTGGGGCTGCTAAGCTCCAGAATTACAACAAAAAGTGCCTTAAAAGTATCATAAAACTGGTCCATACAAATTGTGCTCTATATTCGAGTCATCTAAAGCCATATGATAGCAATTGAGTGAGAAAAAGACAGAAATAGAGTAGATTGGGCCACTTTTGTGATACTTTTATGGTTGTCAATTTGTAGTTTGATAACTCCAACTCTCATTCACTTTCATCATAAGAAAAGTGGCAAGGATATTCTTCAAGATATCACTTTATGTGTGCCATAGGTTTGGATCAACATAAGGGTTTTGGATTAATTATCCCTAAGAAACTGCCCAGGGCTTCCCAGACTTAAATCCAGTGGCTGTGCCCTTATTTGGAGAGTCCCAGGCCAGTCTGCACTCATCATGTGAGAGGTAAACACTTAGCTCACAATCTATCTGCAGCAGAGCAGAGCTATGGCTGGAGTCAATGGACCATGTGGTGAGAGAGGAGATCAACAGTTTACTGTAACTCCAATTCACCTCTTACTCAGCCCGGGGTGTTTAACATGGCTGCCAACACAAAGGGCAACTCGAAGACAGATTAGAGCAATTTTACTGTGTAACTGCACATCTATAGGCTCGCATTCAGATAACCACCTTGGTTTGGGAGGGGAAATTACAGGTATTACAGAAAAGTATCTCATGTCTTTGGGGTCCCTATAATGAAGGTAGTTTTGTATTAATGTCCTGGGTTTGGTCATTAGTAAGGCGAGTGGTAAAAGAGAACATTGGTTCCTTAGAGAATAAACAAAACAATACAAATAATCATGCACTCAAAAAAATAAAAAATAAAAATAAATATTACCTGCACAAGAACAAAATATGCTCGAAGGTCATCCTTTGTGCGAGGCCTAAAAATACATAAACAAAGCTGACAGTTTGAACACAGTTCCCTCTAATGACTTAATGTCCTCTTTTAGTGGTTCACTGAGAGAATACAATGCAGTACTCACCCTTTCCATTCTCTTAATAAGCTATTAATGATTCCCTTTAGGACAGATTTCTGTGTGTCCGGGGGCTGTAAATTTGCCAGATTAAACTGATTTTTAAAACAACAGACAATGGCTTATTGTGTAAATTCACTGTAAGAGGACTTTGGTAATTTCTTGCAATGGGGAGTTACATACCATGTGGAGCAAGGCATCATAAACAATGTTGACAAATTTGATGTTTATTCCTGAGTCTTCAATCGTATTGAAGGGAGCATTTGCTTCTTTCTGAGGAGAATATAATAACACGAAACAAATGATTCATGTATCAAGAACACTTTTTACCATCCTTTTTCTAAGGTCCATTTTATATAACACCTCCATATAAAATGGATGGTAAAACATTCACCTCATTTAAGAATAACATTTTCTGATGAAACCATATGCAGATGTTGTTTTTAATAACTCCCTGAATGAGCTCACTGATTCATTAGGAGACCAAAATGTTCAGTTTTCCTCTTTTCCAGACGTTTATGGTCACTTTTTCCACAGAATTCCAAGAGTTATCGTTAAAATATTGGCTTCACTTTAAACAAACAGTCACTCATAAAATTAACATTATTCAAAAGCAAATAACAAAAAACCTGTAGACAAGTATTATAAGTCATTATCAATTGCATAACTACAGAAATATTCAAAACACAATTACATTATAACTGATTGTTTTTAAATTTTACACACGCTAAATGAACTGATAATTTACAGCGGGTTGTGGTAAGGAAAAGTAAGCTTATGCTTATAAATGAGACTTCAAGCAATACGAAAACAATCAAAAGCTATTTAAAAAAAGGCTTCAAACATGAACAAAACACTGTATTTTTATCATAAGTACTTAAAACTGCATTAGGAGCGTCAACACACCTTAAAGGCAGCATTGAGTTCCAAAAAGGAGTCAAATGTGGTCAAGTAGAATTCATGGACTTGCTTCCAATCCCCTGAGATAGTTGCCCTTTCAACATCGTCCCTATAGCAGATAAAGACACTGTTAAACATAATGTAATTGGCCTGGAAAGACAATACTGCAGTGTAACTGAGTGAAAGAGGAGTAAGTACTGAAACTCTTTGGCAGTTTTGGTCCGAATGGGAATAATGGGTTCTGAGACGAAACGAGCTTTCACTTCTGGAGGGAGAACATCAATAGAGATACGATGCTTCTGTCTCACATCTGGACATATTGGGGGAAGCACTCTCACTGAAAAAAAAAGAGTCAAACGCACAAACAGAATGGATTACATAGCAGCTACAATCAGGGGCTTAGGTTTGGGTATGGATGGTAGGAACATGTTCCTACCAAACCAAAGTTAAAAGTAGAGGTAGTCTGATGGTTTTACTGATTAAACAGTGCAGATAGCTGTTTTTGGTACTATCATTTACTGGCAAAAATCTATGCCTATATTTGCCAAAAGTTTTTTTGATAACACTTTCTATGAAGCCCATATTTATAATGCATTGTAAAGGCATTATACTGCATTAGTAATGTCTCATAACACACCTTATAATATGTTAAAACTTCTCATAAATAAATGTAACCACAATTATAATTATAATACTTAACTATTCATAGTTATATCTTAGAGTATTAATGCATTATAACACAAGCAACATCCAATTTCATCTGCAGTTATAATGTATTATATATACAGCTCTGGAAAAAATTAAGAGACCACTGCAAAATTATCAGTTTCTCTGGATTTACTATTTATATGTATGTGTTTAAGTAAAATTATATTTTTGTTTTATTCTATAAAGTACTGACAACATTTCTCCCAAATTCCAAAGACAAATATTGTCATTTAGAGCATTTATTTGCAGAAATTGACAACTGATCAGAATAACAAAAAAGATGCTGTGTTTTCAGACCTCGAATACTGCAAAGAAAAAAGTTCATATTCATTTTTAAACAACACAATACTAATGTTTTAACTTAGGAAGAGTTCAGAAATCAATATTTAGTGGAATAACCTTGATTTCCAATCACAGTTTTCATGGGTCTTGGCATGCTCTCTACCAGTCTTTCACATTGCTGTTGGGTGACTGAAGCACCCACAGATCATCACATCCTCCACCAAATTTCACAGTGGGTGCGTGACACTGTGGAAAACCATTACACGACCAGGTGGAGGATCGGTGATGATCTGGGGGTGCTTCAGCAAGGCTAGAATAGGGCAGATTCATCTTTGTAAAGGACGCATGAATCAAGCCACTTACAAGGTTATCCTGGAAGATAACTTTCTTCCTTCTGCTCTGACAATGTTCTCCGACTCTGATGACTGGTTTTTCCAGCAGGACAATGCTACATGCCACAAGCCAGGTCAATCAAGGTGTGGATGGAGGAGCACCAGATCAAGACCATGTCATGGCCAGCCCAATCTCCAGACCTGAACCCCATTGAAAACCTCTGGAATGTGATCAAGAGGAAGATGGATGGTCACAAGCCATCAAACAAAGCTGAGATGCTTACATTTCTGCACCAGGAGTGGCAAAAAGCTTTGCTCCAAATTCCAGAAAATGATGTCAAGCCTTTAGGCAATTAGCTTCTGACAGGAGGTGTACTGAATTGGAGATGTACCTATGGATGTATTTTAAGGCCTACCTTCAAACTCAGTGCCTCTTTGCTTGACATCATGGGAAAATCAAAAGAAATCAGCCAAGACCTCAGAAAATAAAACTGTGGATCTCCACAAGTCTGGTTCATCCTTGGGAGCAATTTCCAAACGCCTGAAGGTACCACGTTCATCTGTACAAACAATAGTGCGCAAGTATAAACACCATGGGATCACGTAGCCATCATACCGCTCAGGAAGGTACGCACTCTGTCTCCTAGAGATGAACGTAGTTTGGTGCGAAAAGTGCAAATCAATCCCAGAACAGCAGCAAAGGACTTTGTGAAGATGCTGGAGGAAATAGGTAGACAAGTATCTATATCCACAGTAAAACGAGCCCTATATCGACATAAACTGAAAGGCTGCTCAGCAAGGAAGAAGCCAATGCTCCATAACCACCATAAAAAAGCCAGACTACAGTTTGCCAGTGCACATGAGGACAAAGATCTTATTTTTTTGAAGAAATTTTCTCTGGTCTGATGAAACAAAAATGGACATTTTTGGCCATAATGACCGTCGTTATGTTTGGAGGAAAAAGGTTGAGGCTTGCAAGCCAAAGAACACCATCCCAACTGTGAAGCATGGGGGTGGCAGCATCATGTTGTGGGGGTGCTTTGCTGCAGGAGGGACTGGTGCACTTCACAAAATAGATGGCATCATGAGGAAGGAAAATTTTGTTTATATATTAAAGCAACATCTCAAGACATCAGCCATGAAGTTAAAGCTTGGTCGCAAATAGGTCTTCCAAATGGACAATGACTCCAAGAATACCTCCAAAGCTGTGGCAAAATGGCTTAAGGACAACAAAGTCAAGGTATTGGAGTGGCCATCACAAAGCCCTGACCTCAGTCCGATAGAACATTTGTGGGCAGAACTGAAAAAGCGTGTGTGAGCAAGGAGGCCTACAAACCTGACTCAGTTACACCAGTTCTGTCTGGAGGAATGGTCAAAAATTCCAGCAACTTATTGTGAGAAGCTTGTGGAAGGCTACCCAAAATGTTTGACCCAAGTTAAACAATATAAAGGCAATGCTTCCAAATACCAACAAATTGTACGTAAGCTTCTGACCCAATGCGATGAAAGAAATAAAAGCTGAAATAAATAATTCTCTCTACTATTATTCTGAAATTTCACATTCTTAAAATAAAGTAGTGATCCTAACTGACGTAAGACAGGGAATGTTTTCGACGATTAAATGTCAGGAATCGTGAAAAACTGAGTTTAAATGTATTTGGCCAATGTGTATGTAAGCTTCTGACTTCAACTGTAACTTCCATTATATAACTTTGACTTATTATGTATTGTATGATACAAGTTTATGTTATGGCTGTTTATAAGAAGATATTGCTTTTATAACTTTACTTTAAGCAGGCAAAGACCACTTTAACATAATATGATCACTTCATAAAGCCTTTTGACTGTTTACACAATACAGCACTTATACGATTAACTTTATTAGATTCTGCTGCGTTAAAATTAGATGTTGCTTGTGTTATAATGCATTATACTCTAACTATGAACAGAAGTCTTATAATGTATTATAACTGTAGTTATAATTATTTATGAGAAATTATAACTTATTATAAAGTGTACTATGAGACATTATGAATGCAGTATAATGCATTTATAATGCCTTTAAAATGCATTATAAATATGGGCTTCATAGAAAGTATTGCCGTTTTTTTATTATGATTATTTCTCCGTGGCCAGCGCTACTTTGATTAGATAATCAAGTAATCTAAGTTAAAAGGCAAAGAAAAATGTGACTATATGAAAACATGCCCTGTCAGCACATACATACAGTACATTGTGTCTCCAACTTCATATCTTGTGAATAATACTAAACCTTATTCCTCATTAAACCTCATCTGGTGAAATATATATACAAACTCTTAATTTGGTTAATATATAGGGTATAAAAAGCTTAATTTGGTAAATACTTAAATATAGATTCCCTTGTGTGTTTTGGGCCTGTTTACAGTTAAAAGTCCCACATTATGCACCAAATCTTGGGGTGTTGAGGCAGAACGTTGTCACTCTATGACCATGTACTACACAGACGGGTTTAGCTTTTGCACACCGTCTCTGTGTTTACATCAGCGACTTCCGCTGAACACATTTACATACACGTCCTCCTGTGAGCGTAGACTGGGGAGAATACAGTGGCGGATGCCGCAACCAGCCCCCCTGGGAGTTTGGGGCCCCCCTGCAGCCACAGGCCCCAGGGCTTCACCATATTACACTAGTAACACCATGGATAATTTCATTAAAACTATGGCTTCCGCAAAAAAAAAAAAAAAAAAAAAAAAAAACATGGTTACTATAGTAAAACCATGGTTAATTTTACCCGGATCAAACCTTCCTCTCAACTCCCCGACATTCACCATGACCAAATCACTGCAAGGAAATCAACCTTTATATTCATTTTTTAATAGTAGTAGTAGTAGTAGTAGTATTAAAGGAAATACTGAATTAAGAGACAGGAAACAGGATAGGAAAAGTGGGACTAAAGGCGGAATCGAACCCAGGTCGCCTACATGAAAAAGCACATACACACTGTCATTATACCCCACGCCACTTTAGCGACACTAGGGGCACAGTTTGTCTTCATTTTCTGCATTTCCACCAGACTATTGGAGTGCAAGTAGCCGCGCTGTGTGGCAGGTGCAAATAGTCACTCCGTTTAAGTACTGTAAGTTTCTCATGTTTCCATTTGTAAAATAAAATATTTTACTCCCCTTTATAAATTATATAAACAGTTACGATCTAGTTAAGACTAGACTACAGGAAATTCTTGTGCGCAAACTATGCCATGTTTATGCTTGAGGCATTTGCTCACACACGAACCAGCACTGACGGAGTACACACCTTATAAAATAAAAACAATCTTCATTGTATTGTTTGGGCAATTTTATGCAGTGTACAAAAGGAGCACACATGAGCAACTGATCAGCTGTCACAGGCACACATTTCACAGTGTAGGTGAAAACAAGGTGCATCGAATTTGTTTTAAAACATCCCTACCCTTAAAATGTCACAACTAAACCCAACCTACAACCTTTGGTTTAATATTAACCAATTTTAGGAAAATATTAGGAAATATTAGAAAAATATACAGCGTGCCATTCATCATGTTTTCCAGGGAGATTTTGGCAATCTTATCTAATCAGTCAATCGTGTGGCAGCAGTGCAATGCATACAGTTATGCAGATAAGGGTCAGGAGCTTCAGTTAATGTTTACATCAACCACGTAGGACACTTTATTAGGACCATAGTGTTCCTAATAAAGTGCTCAGTGAGTGTATTTAAAGTTGGTACCATAGTTCTCTAATTCGCAACAAAACTACTGATTAGGGCTGATTACTTAAAATTCACAGAGACTTGTGGTCTAGTGTAGTAACAACTGATATTTCACTGTTAGCCTTCTGAATTTACAAGGAAAAGTGAGAAGATTTAACAAGCTTCAAAACAGCGTCATGCCCCAGCCCAAGTAGTATCTTCATTACAAGTCCCCAATTTATCTCTTCTAAAGACATGCTGGGCGTGAACACTCCTCTGCCTTGTCTATGTGATGCATTCATCTTCTGACAAAATCTTTGATCTCCAAGACAAAGAAAGGAAAACACATCTGCTAGAAACAGTGAAGTGGTTATTAATTCAAAGCAGCCGAATGAACTGCTTTGAAATGCAATGAGTTTTTTTTCTTTTTTGCCTTCAATTTAAAAAGGATTTACCTTCATATCAACAATGAATATCATTTTAAGGACACAGTAACCTTTGGAGGATTTGCTTGGGTTGCTTGCTTGTAAACCTAAAGCAAAGACTGCAGATGGATACATTTCAACTCTTGGGCTTGTTTGATAATTCAAACAGAAGCAAGATATTCACATCTAAAAAAAATTAGCCAAAAGTGGTGGCACTGGAGGGGGCCTGACCTTTAACTGCCGGTAACAGGAGTGGTGAGGAGAAACTGTGGCTTCCAGATTCTCTCTTGTGATTCAGGGTGGAGATGAAGCTTCCGTAAGAGGGGAAAGGGAGCTTCGGACCACGATACAGGCCCTGTCAATGAAACAATCCACATATCCATTAACAGAAACAATTATACAAACATTTCTATAGAAAATACACAGTGACTGCAATATACCTGTATGTTGCTGTGAAAATTGTGCACATTATACATTAGAAAAAAGATAATAAACTACACTCACTGAGCACTTTATTAGGAAGATCTGTACACGTACTTATTCAATCGTGTAGCAGCAGTGCAAAGCGTAAAATCTTGCAGATACGGGTCAGGAGCTTTGGTTAATGTTCACATCAACCATCAGAACGGGGGGGGGGGGGGACGTGATCTCATTGATTTCGACCGTGGCATGATTGTTGGTGCCAGATGGGCTGGTTTGAGTATTTCTGTAACTGCTGATCTCCTGGGATTTTCACACACAACAGTCTCTAGAATTTACTCAGAATGATGCCAGTAACAACAAACATCCAGTGAGCGGCAGTTCTGCAGACGAAAATGCCTTGTTGATGAGAGAGGTCAACGGAGAATGGCTGGATTGGTTCGAGCTGACAGAAAGGCTACGGTAACTCAGATAAACACTCTGTACAATTGTAGTGAGCAGAATAGCATCTCTGAATGCACAACACATCGAACCTTCAGGCAGATGGGCTACAAGAGCAGAAGACCACATCAGGCACTTAGTGAAAGTTATTAGGACCATAGTGTTCCTAATAAAGTGCTCAGTGAGTGTTTAATATACTACAATAAATGAATAAACTATACTATACTTACTATACTAAACTGAAAACTTTAAATTAGTTGCCTCATAGTAGATTAGCTACAATGTAAATTATCGTTACATTAGATATAATGTAACAATGAAAAATAAAATAAATGGAGTGACTATATGCACTAGGTGTAAAAAGCACCTGCCACACAGAGCTGCTATTTGCACTACAATAGAGAAATAGAGAAATTTACAACAAACTGCACCCCCAGTGTCGCAGCAGTGGTGCATATGGGGTGTAACAACGGTATGGATGAGCTTCTCGTGTGGACAACCCGGGTTCGATTCTGCCTTTTGTCCCACTTTTTCCCATCCTGTTTCCTGTCTCCACTATTAATATTTCCTTTAACACTACAATAATAAATAAAAATGAATATAAAGATTGATTGCCTTGCAGTGATTTGTCCAAGGTGAAGATCGGGGAGTTGCAAGAAAGGTCTGATCTGGGTAAAATGAACCATGGTTTCACTATAGTAATACTGTTGTAACCATGTTTTTTTGCGGAAGCCATAATTTTAATCCAGTTAATCATGGTATTACTACAGTAATATGGTGTTAATAGAGTAACCATGTTAAATTTTGTGGTTACTATGATTTTACTACACAATACCATAGTGATACTCTGGTTACTGTAGTAAAACCATGGTTAATTTTTGTAAGGGGAGGTTAGGGTAAGGTTTAGGAGAAAGGGTTGATATAGAGTGTCTGTGGGACTCTAAATAAACACAATGAACACGCTGCAGTGATACTGTATGTTAATATTTAATTAAGGGTGCAAATAGCATCTAACACTATTTGCACTTAGTGCAAAGATGCATTTTGTTGCTATTTGCACTTGTGTAAGTTGCACAATAATAAAAATAAAAAAAAGCTGAATAACAACAAGAACCAGAAAAAAAAAGTCAAGCAGGCTGAAATATGTTTAACAGTGTATAACCAAAAAGGAAAAGAAAAAAAGCCAAAACTGTTTTGCCTTCAACAGAAGTGGATAATACAAAGTTAATTAAGTCGTCTCGTTCATTACGTCATCATTAACATTTGGTTTTTTTGGTTTTTCAGAAACAACATCAATGGCTGTGTGCTTTACCTCAACACAAACAAATTCAAAGTTACTTTAAGAGGGAAATATAGGCTATGTGCAGTGAGTTGAGCAAAATATTCCATGACTCACACTGAGCTTTCACTATGACCAAGTGATTTATTTTATAGTAGAAAATGTGTGTTGTCTCAGCGGTGGGCTGACCAGTCACAACCAGTCTTAATAATATACATTAGATTAATCACACCAGTAGCCAAAGTCAAAGCAAAGATTAATGGAAAAATAAAAGCAACAATCCATTAGGCTAAACCATAAATTATTAAAAAAACAAAAACAAAACAAAAACAGCAAATATCTACTTCTATATGCATATACAGCAATAACAACCATATAGAAAATCACAAAAGCAACAAAAACAATAGCCAATAGAAAAGATACTTATATATGTACTGTATATACAACAATAACAACCATGTGCATCAATATATTCATAATGTATAAAAAGGAGAGAAGAATACTCACATGACTTAGTATTGGAGGAAGTCTGTCTCTATCCCTTTCTTCTAGTGGACAGTTATTTTCACTCATGTTTAGAAGCATCTCCTCTGAAATGTAACTTTCGAGCAGTTACATGGCTTATTTCTCTGGGAAAAAATACTTTCCGCGTCTGCGTAATCTCAGTCTTCTCTTTCTTTTCACTTTTTGAAATACAGCAACAGTACGTGAGTCCAGTTCAGACTCAGAACGGTCTGTTCTTTCTGGTAAGCAGGTGAGTTTGGTGACCAACGATGACCAAAAACTGACGATTTTCGCTTTCAAAAGATAGAAACGAACTAGGCTACATTAACAGTATAAAGAAAGACTAGAAGAAATCTTCGCGACGCCGCGTTTAGTTAGTTGGCTAACTTGGTGAAAAAATGCCCTGGCGTGTATGTGCGATCCAGCTGTATGCTGGCGCCATGTTGTTGAGGATGATGAGGTCTGTAGTTACGGACTTGGAGACGGCCACTGCCTCTACGTAAGAAGAGAGGAGTCCTGCTGTGCCGAGTCAGATTTATTGCACACCTCGAATTAAGATCTTTCCTGGAATTAAACATACACCCAGCAAAAAGTCTGTTTGTATGTAGCATAAAACGAGCATTTGTTTGTGGAATAAAATACTTGAGATCAGGGCCATAGCAAGGTAATCTGGGCCCCCTGGCTGTATCTTGCTCTGGGCCCCTTTCCTATTAAAAAATACAGTTTAGAATATGTTGTGGGCCCCCCTGGACCTTTGGGCCCCTAGAATCATTACCACTTTTCACCCCACTAGCTATGGCCCTGCTTGAGATTGTCCCAGCACGTGCAAAAGTCAGAAGGATGTAATTGAGACTTAACAATTCATATTCTGTATGTTTTGTTAATATCTCTGTATGTGTAATGTCCTATTGTAGGACATTCTGAGCTTTTCTGTTACACCAAATGTTTGGGTTTGTAGCCAATATGTAATATTTACAGTAGCTATAATATAATGTAATAGGAATATAAATAGGCTATCGTTTTACTTTTATATTTAAAATAAAATAAAAGTCATATGTTAATAAAATATAGGCTATGTAATATAGAATTATACAAATTAATACTTTGTCTTAGTGCAAATATGAAAATCTCCAGCTACTGAACTACTCTTTAGGCAAATATGACATGTGCCATTGAATGAGTTTTTGAAGAAAACTGAAAAATAATATAAATAATCAACAATGATTATGAGAAATTTTTTTTTTTAAGGCTTTAAATTCATATTCACTAGATCAGATTGGATGCATTCTGAACATATAACAGATTTTAAATAGATAACACTAATAAATGTCTTAAAATATTAATAAAGTAAATCCTTATGTTTAATAAAACAACATTTACAGTGGCGAGTGGAGTCCCTGTTAAGCAAAATTAGCTTAATTAAAAATCATGTAAATATAAAGTTAGCAAGGGAAATGGGTTAGAAAGGTCCCTGGGGAAACTGTAGTGAATATTTATCTGCAATAGGGCAAAAACCAGCACAATTTGCAAATACTTTTGATTTACCAAGATATTTTTGAGCAACATTTAAAGGGATAGTTCACCAAAGAATTATAACTCTCTCATAATTTACTCACCCTCATGCCATCCCAGATGTGGATGACTTTCTTTCTTCTGCTGAACACAAATTATGATTTTTAGAAGAATATTTCAGCTCTGAAGGTCCATACAATGCAAGTGAATGGTGACCAGACCTTTTAAGGTCCAAAAAGCACATAAAGGCAGCTTAAAACATAATCCATATGACTCCAGTGGTTTAATCCATGTCTTCAGAAGTGATATGATAGGTGTGGATGAGAAACAGATCAATATTTAAGACCTGTTTTACTATAAATTCTCCTCCCTTTCCAGTAGGTGGCGATATGCACAAGAATGTGAATCGCAAAAAAACAAAATAAGAAGAGTGTGAAAGTGGAGATTTATAGTAAAAAAAAAAGGACTTAAATATTGATCTGTTTCTCACCCACACTTATCATATCACTTCTGAATATATTAATTTAACTACTGGAGTCATATGGATTACTTTTATGCTGCCTTTATGTGCTTTTTTGAGCGTCAAAGTTCTGGCCACCATTCACTTGCACTGAAAGGAGAAACAGAGCTGAGATATTCTTCTAAACAGCTTTGTTTTCTGTATAGAGAGAAAGTCAAACACATCTGGGATGACATGAGGGTGAGTAAATTATGAGAGAGTTTTCATTTTTGGATGAACTATCCCTTTAAATGGTGCTCAAAAATATCTTTAAGTAAATACTTGCAAGACCATATAAAACACTTTAAACCATATAAATTACTCAAAATAATCATTATGGCATGGGGATTATGTAAATGTCCTGATTACAGTATACCTATGTCAGTTACTTTTGGCATTTCTATCAAGTGTTTTATAACAATTTCTGTATTGTTCTGCTTTTAGTAATCAAACAGTGTAGGCTACATCTTCGAGACACAATGTTATAGAATATTTAACAAACAAATCTCCATTGTGACTGGAACAGTCAGCGTGGGCTCACTCTGCACATCCTTTTTTAACACATACGTTCATCATGTAAAATAATTCATTGCAAGACAGGCATTCTATTTTATTATACATGTCCCCCCTCTGCCAACCTAACTGTGTTTTGGGTGCCTTTCTAGCCACAGGTATATTCTTAAGCCACAACATCAAGTGGGATTTCCCCCCAAAATACTGTCCTTTGACTTATTTAGCTGAAAAACTGTTGATTTAATAACTTGGATGAAATTAATAATCCTAAACAAATGTTATGACTCAAAATACAAGTGATAATTTTAGGGATTCACATTTACTACATAAATCTTTTTATTTTTTTAAAGCATTTAAAAATAATCACATGTTAAATCAACTTACCTCAACATACCTTTTGCTTTGTTATACCTTACTAAACAAAACAAGAGGAAATGTTTCATAATTAACTCTATCTAGGCTTTATTTCTCTTCATATTGTAATGCTAATTTTAACTTTCAGCCAGTAGGTGGAGGGAGAGATCTGTCCTTGGAAAATGTGAAGGTACAAATAGTCTGCAATGCACTTGAAGTGTACAATACACAGGGAAATATTATGTCTATGACATTTCACAATGTTATTAACATTAATCGAAAAATCTTCCTTGAAAATTCCCCCCAAATTCATTAAATTAATTCATTAAAATAGAACAAAAGACATTTGAAAGATGTGAAATGCACAAAATCATTTTAGTAACCGTTAATCTTCATATAGTATTTAAAAGTGTTCTAAAGGGATTTTCTTTAGTGGCTGTCTGTAAATTAAGTTTGCATTGATTTTTTATTAAGTTGAATACATCTACCTCTTTTTAAGTAAATTAATTGAACTTAAAATGTCAACCTGCCATGACTTTGACATATTAGCTGTACATATTATATATTTAATAAATACAAATTTAAATTAAGTAACTTTAAGATTTCTTTAACTCTGCCAACTTACAGTCTGATGAAATTTGCTTCCTTTATTTACATGGTTTTAAACTGTTCAATATTTTGAACATCTCATGGACATTTCTATAAACATATATTTAATGGAAAGAAATGTGCTTGCTGTCTTAAAACAATTATATCAGTTTTACTCATCACATTAACACTTTTAATCATAACACACAAACATATAAAGTATTTTAAAATGGCATGCACTGACCTCAACACTTGGTACATTAAACACGACAAGGGTAACAATCAACAAATTGATCATTTTATTAGAGAAACAAACTCATCCTGACATTGCGGAAAAAAAAAAAAAAAAAAAGAAAGAAAACAAGTTACCTACCATGACAACAGAATCAACAACAACAATGTAAATAAAAACATGCAAATGGCCAAACAATGCAACCATTTTATTCATGCCCCAGTGCATGCTGGGAAGAAGGTAAATTGGACTGAACCACATAAACATTTTGTGTATGCCAATTTAAACTCAAATAAATGCATTAATCCAACTCCCTGTTATGCGTTCCTGAAAATTGCCAAAACAAAAAAACAAATTACAATATTCAAGTAAATCTTTCAGTTTTTTTTTTTTTTTTTTTTTAGCATTATTTGATACAAAAAGAAATATTTTTACAGTGTAATGTTTCTGGAAATATGCAATTTTTTTATGCATATGGTAATATGATAACATGTTTCATGTTATATTGAAACATCAAATGTATTATTAAAAAATAAACTAAAAAAACAGTCTGAAAAAACAGCAAGAATTTATTTGAATTTCATTCAGATTTAATTCTACTTCCTTAAATTCAAATTCGAATAGCAATTCTACATCCTTTTTGCTACCTCAATTCAAATTCAGTCCAAATTCAGGAATTGAATTGGCATTCTTTATAAAATTCTGAATGGTGAACAACCCTGCTATTTAAATAAAAAAGTATTAAGACAAGGACGGAAAAAAAAAAAAAAAAAAAAAAAAACATTCTTTAGAACTAAAATATAACCAAATGTATTAATGGCCTTAATAACCTTTACATGGCAACATTTAAGTTTTTTTTCTCAATGGTTACAGTTATCTATTTCAAAGTAAAAGCAAAGTCCATTTCTCATTACTCAAACTATACAAGAGTATATTTAACCGATTTCCAACATTCAACTAAACAATCACACTATTCCTACATGTGATAGACAGGGACTGATAAAAGGAACGAAACCGAAAACGAACATATGTTTTGCAGAAAGTAACTGAAAATGGGAACAAAGTCCCTTTCGATTGTTCCAGAGTGAAATTGTTAAATGCTGGTAACTGCTAACCAGTTAATAACTGGTTAATTCTGTTCTGATATCTGTTTTTTTCCTGAAACCAAAGACATTTTCCAAATTACACCACTTCCTGTTGCCCAAAAAAACGGGGCTTCACTCTTTTTAGTAGAACATGATAAGCATGTGCTCTGATTCTGAAGAAAACTGCTGCATTACACATTTATTCGCCTAATTGCACGTTGTGGATGTAGCCTTCTGTGACATGCTGAACACCTTTTTTTTTAACTACATATAATTACTGCATATACATGCATGATTAATCCAGATGCAAGGAAAAATATTGAGGTAAAAAGTACATTTCTCAGTTGATTCTTCACTGAATTATTGTTAGCTATAATGCATTAATACGGATTTGATGCTGCCGGGTTTTGACTGAGAAGCAGATCTGTAATTAAAACAAATTAATAAAATAAAATTATTAAAGATTTATTAAATAATTAAAATAAATTGCATTAGATGTTGTTTAGTCCAAACGTGCCCACACAGTGTGTGCGTGTATGGAGGAAAGAGAGATTTAGGCTATTAATTGATTTTAGATGGTCAGATGTGTTTTGTGGGTATATTTAATATTAAGAATACATTTATTGAAAAGACTTGATTTTGAATAGGCTACTGTATACTATGCTTGCTATGCTGATAATTCCCCCACATGAAAAAAAAAATAAAATTGCTTATATTTTCGCTTATTTTGAGTGAGGCAAGTCCCTTATTTTGAGCTTTTTTTTTCCAGACCAGGTCACTTGTTTCTCTTGTGAGATCTGGCTACACTGCAACTGGTACTGTACATCACCCACTCCTTAGCACAGGGTACTGTCATTTTAAAAAGAACATTATTAACCATTCTTTTATTATGTTTTATCCGGTTACCAATTTTAAAGGAGGCTGCGGAACACTGGAACGGTAACGAACAAAATATTGTTTCTGCTCAGAACGAACCGAAATGAAAAAAATTTCGTTTTTAGTCCCTGGTGATAGATATCCACTGCTTGTTTTGACCATATCAGGCACCCTGGCTACACTGTCTCCTGCCACTCAGACAAGCATTCCTGTACAGTAACATGAGCATTTGAGTACACGACTTGGATTCTGCGGTTGGCATTGACAAATATGGCTCAGGTGCCATTGGCAACTCTTAGAACTGGATAGACACCCTGTCGTACAGCTGACCCTGTCAGCAAGACATTAAGCCATAGACTAACACCATGCTTTACGGTTTGATCTGTTTATGTCTTCAGTTTACCATATTTTAAAAATTGATGGAACAGACTGCAACAAGATTGTAAAATCTTAATTAACAAGACAGGTCCTTACAAGCTTTTCCATGAAGATACCAACCATGCAGACTAAGGAAATCAATCTTAGGGAGTTTGCCTTTCCCTTAAAATCCTATTTTAATGTGATTAATCACTTATGACACAATTGATTTGGTTCCGTAAGCATGGCCAGCCTTTTGCATTATCGAGAAACTCAAGTATATAGGTAACACAATATATTCTGCCATTAGAGATGCAAAATGAGTCTGCTGGACAAAAACATTAGTCCTCATACTAGTTATTATTTTGTTAATTCCTGACCACCCATAACCTTAATTATTCAGGCTGCCTGGCAGTATGCTTCACCTTTGTGATGTAACATGCATACGTGTTTGAAAGGTGATGATTTACTCTTGTGTGTCTCAGATAGCATCAGTTCCAAGTTGTATGCCTTGTACTACCAAAAACAATTTCAGTTACTTCTTCCATTACACCACTTCCCCTCTACATTTACAGCATGTTACAGCTATCCACGTGACTCAACTGTGAAAAGAAAAGAACATACAGGATATATCATTTTCATTAACCACAGAAACCCATGATTCTAAGAAGTTCATGTCACTTCTTGAATTTTTAAACAAATATATGGATGGAAATTATATTAAAAAGATTACGGGCATTGTATTAGATAAGAAGTGTGAAGAACAAGAAAAAGAGATGATCCCAGGCTAAAATAAAGTGACTGGCCAAGTAAGAGTGAAGACTTCAAATCCTCTCAGCTGCTATCTCTGCAGAGTCAATAGAATTCCAGAAGTCTTTTCAAAATCTCCATTGTGGCATTAGCCCATCAGATAGGCATACCAGATAAGCATTCTTTTGAACTAGTGTTTAATGCACTTTTCCTTTATAGATTCTTTTCAGGTGATCTGGACTCTTTAAATAACCCACCTGTAATGTGGCTTTCAGTCAGATATGGTGCTTTGTAGCAATACAAATCACCCATATTTGCTGTGCTGTCCGGGATCAGTTTAAAATCACAACAAAGCTGAGGCTTTGAATAAACTTTGATGTGTAATATAACTTAGTACGATAACTTTGTAAAAAATAAATTCCAAAATCCAAACTATTTACATTCTATAATGCAGGGTTTGTACTTTCGTGAAACAAGGACTCCTTTCATGACATCAAAGTGTTTGTAGGCCCTGTAATTTTGTCTTTTGTTATTGTTTAAAATAATAATAAAATTTCTTTAAAACAAAATCTGAAACAAATGTTGTAATATTGTTTTCTAAAATGCCAGTGGAGAAAATTAATGAATCAGCAACAACAGATCAAAAGTTTTGCTGCTGAAATTGGTTTGTGCTTACTGAAATTTGAATCGCTGTCCCCAGCGGTAGAAGCTGGAAGTGTTGTTGAACGTATGGACATGTGTGAGCTCTTGTTTCCAAGTGCAATGTCCATAGAGTAGCACCAAAGTAAGTTTTTGTTATTGTTGTAAATGGCGTAATAGTCAACAGGAATACATACACTCACTGAGAACTTTATTAGGAACACCCCCTACTTATTTATGCAATTATTTAATCAGCCAATCGTTTGGCAGCAGTGCAATGCATAAAATCATGCAGATATGGGTCAGGAGCTTCAGTTAATGTTCACATCAACCATTAGAATGGGGAAAGAATGTGATCTCAGTGATTTCAACCGTGGCATGATTGTTGGTGCCAGACGGGCTGGTTTGAGTATTTCTGTAACTGCTGATCTCCTGGGATTTTCATGCACAGCTGTCTCCAGAGTTTACTCAGAATGGTGCCTAAAACAAAAAACATCCAGTGAGTGACAGTTCTGCGGATGGCAACACCTTGTTGATGAGAGAGGTCAATGGAGAATGGCCAGACTGGTTTGAGCTGACAGAAAGGCTACGGTAACTCAGATAACCCCTCTGTACAATTGTATTGAGCAGAATAGCATCCAAGAATGCACAACACGTCGAACCTTGAGCCAGTGGGCTACAAAAGCAGAAGACCAAGTCAGGCACTTATTGAATGTTATTAAGACCATAATGTTCCTAATAAATTTCTCAGTGAGTGTATTTTATTAACTCTACCCCTAACCCAAACCCCATCATTAGTAGAGTCAAAATTAAATTTTAGAGCAAAAATGCAACCTTTGAATTATGCTTACCTTTGTTAACGTGATTACTTCCTGGTTCCCACGGGACCAGAACTTGTGTCTCAGGGTTGCTCATGCAACGGGCTGTTAGTAATGTCAGAGGGATATGTGATTGCATTTGAATGGATGCAGAAATGTCTAATGGGGGTGGTGCTTGTCAGTAAATCTCTATCTATATGTTCTCTCGTATGCACTCTCCGATGACTGACACTGAGGTCTCTAAACTCCTCTTCTCCAACCACCCCACCACCTGTCCCCTTGACTCTGTTCCTTCCAACCTTCTCCAAGCCATCTCTCCATCTATCCTACCTGCACTCACATATAATTAACACATCTCTACTTACAGGCATTTTTTCCACTATATTTAAGGAGGCTTGAGTAACCCCACTGCTTAAAACACCTGCACTTAACCCCACACAAGTAGAACACTACAGACAGTCTCTCTCATCCCATTCATGGCGAAAACACTTGAAAGGGCAGTTTTCAGTCAGATCTCTGCCTATCTCTTGCAGAACAAGCTGCTGGATGACAATCAGTCAGGGTGGACATTCCACCGAGACTGCAATGCTGTCTGTCACTGAGTCACTGAGACAGGCAAGAGCTGGATCCAGATCATCCATCCTGATTCTACCGGACCTTTCTGCAGCCTTTGACACAGTCAACCATCAGATCCTACTCTCCACCCTCTTTACTCTGGGCATCACAGGAACTGTGCTTGACTGGTTTAAGTCCTATCTCTCAGGTAGGTCCTTCAAGGTAGCCTGGAGAGGTGAGGTGTCCAAGTCATATCAGCTACTTACTGGGGTACCTCAGGGCTCAGTGCTTGGGCTACTTCTCTTCTCTATATACACAACATCACTGAGACCCATCATTCAGGCTCATGAGTTCTTTTACCACTGCTATGCTGATGACACACAGATCTACTTGTCTTTCCAGCCCAGTGACACCACGGTGACTGCTCGAATCTCGGCCTGTTTGGCAGACATCTCGGCCTGGATGAAGGAATACCACCTGCAACTTAACCCAGCGAAGACTGAGCTCCTCGTCTTTCCAGCCAACCCTGCTGTTGAACACAACATCACCATTCAGCTGGGTTCAACTACTGTAACGCCTTCCAAAATGGCCAGAAATCTAGGGGTAACAATCAATAACCAACTCAATTTCACAGACCACATCTCAAAGGCAGCATGATCATGTAGATTTACACTATACAGTATCAAGAAAATTAGACCCTTCCTCTCTAAACATGCCACACAACTTCTTGTTCAGTCGCTTGTCATAACTAGACTCCCTGCATGTGCAATTAGGCCCCTGTAAATTATCCAGAATGCAGCAGCATGTCTGGTCTTTAATGAACCAAATAGAGCGCATGTTACACCAATCCTTGTCTCTCTTCACTGGCTGCTGGTTGATGCACGAATCAAATTCAAGGCTCTGATGCTGGCATACAGAACAGTCACTGGGTCTGCTCCAGCATACCTAAAATCATTTGTGCAGAGCTACGTTCACACCAGAAGCCTGCGGTTGGCTAATGAGCGGCGCCTTGTTGAACCAACACAAAGATGCACCAAAACACTTTCCCGGACTTTCGGTTTCACTGTACTACGTTGGTGGAATGACCTTCCCAACTCCATCCGTGAAGCAGAATCACTCTCTGTCTTCAAAAAATTGCTAAAAACACATCTTTTCCATGAGCACTTAACCATGCACTCATAAAAATAAAATAAAAAAAAATAAAATCTGTCTTGGATACTACTATTCTGATGCTAGTGAAACTTTGTAATGCAGCACTTTTCGTACCACTGTCTCCTTGATGTATTATTGTATGATGTATTATTCCTCTCTTGTAAGTTGCTTTGGATAAAAGTGTCTGCCAAATGAATAAATGTAAATGTAAAATGTAAATTGGCTGAATGGGGTTGATTTCAGGGTACATGAACTTTCATGTTTTAAAATGTTGATTTCACATGTGATCATGTTGTCTAGAACCCAGGACACTGAAAAAGTGAACGGTTACTGTTGCACAATATTCTGTATTTAAACATTTGAAAACAGCACCAAAAAGGACATATAGTATATCCTTGACATACATGAACTGACACCATGCATGATGCAACACAGCTGTTTCACATGCCTTTAACATGACACAATGGGTGTGTCATGAGGGCCAGAGAGTGACAAGAGGCCTCATTCATCGGCCTTATTATGTGAGGTATCCTGCTTGGCTGGATGCCATTCCAAAGTCATGCTGGACCCTGGCTGAGGGAGCCAAACCCAGCAGGAGACACCTGTCCAGAAAACATGCTGACAGCTATCAATTGCCTTGAGGTTGTAATGTTATGGCTGAGCTGGTCAGTTCAGAGATCACTCTTTTTGACACTTACATTAATGGCTTTTGTTAGTAGATCTGTTTGGCGATTTAGCACAGAAGGACACAATACTGACATTTCACTCATTCCGTAAGCATTTACAACAACTTAAGCTATGTTGCACAACATTTCATCTGCATTCATATTGTTTCTTCTAAAGACCTAAAAATAACACAGTGCTGAGAGTTACTGCAATGCTCAATGCTTAATTTACAGTATATGTAGGGCTTGGAAATGTGCATGTTCTTGTGGCGGCATCAGCCAGTCAGCATTGTCCAACATGATCACTCGGGAAATCAACATGATGCTAACAAATCAGAAACAAGACTATTCTTTAGCTAAAAGATCCGAACTCAGGTCTACGCTGCTGACGCAATGCGCTTCCGGTTGCGCAACAACGGAGGATAAACACATTGGAGCAGATGTCAGTGAGTCAACATAATGTGGCTGATCTAGGGTACTGAACTCTCGGACAAAACATGCCGACTTCCTGTGTGATCATGTTGTTGGGTTAGAGTATAGGGATATTAAAATATGCATTCCTGTTTACTGTATTACACAATTTACATCTAAAAATACAACTCACTTTTGGTACCACTCTGTGGACATCTTCACACGTGCCCATACATTTAGCAACATTTCCAGCTTCACTCACTGGGGGCAGTGGCTGAAATTTCAGTAAGCACAGATGATTTCAGCAGCAGAACTTTTGACATATTTACCCTTCAAGTGGACACAGATATATCATAATTACGAGTTCCGAGCACATGAATGACCCAGCGAAGTCGGAAGTTCAAGTGGGAAACTCGGAATTCTAGATGATACCTGAGTTGCCGAGATGGAAGGAGTCCTGAAATTTCAACATGGCAGAGGAATGTTCAGTTTCTGAATTGAATGACAGGTTTTGTTAATTTTTCTAAATACAGCTTTGTTAGCTGTTAATTGTTAGTGCTTGCCGTTTTGGTCATATTCATTTATGTATACCATTCTATGCATGTTGTATATTTTTACACTGTGAAAATAGCTTGAATTTGACAAAAATTCCATTATCATCAGCAAGCTAACTGAGTGATATGTATTATGGTGTCAAAATAAAAGTTCCTCAAGAAATATGAATGAATGAACCTGGCGTCATCCATGTTTCCTGTTCTTTCCGACAACAAAGCATTTGAACAGAACGTTCTCGTAATTACCACTTCAGTAGTGGGAAGTAGGAAAATTCTGATAGCACATGAAGGCAGCATTACTCCCTGCATTCCAAATGGGATAAATCTGCCTTGGTCATTCCAAACCAAAGGGCTCATAAATAGCTGCTTCGAAGGGCCCTTCGAAACGGGCATTTTTTAGGGTTCAACAGATGGACACTTCGCTGTCAAGCGGACCGGAACCGGAGCATACGTCACAAATATGGAGGTTTGTCAAGTGTAATTTAGTGTAAATTAACCCAGCTACAAATGCAGTCTTTTACTATAAACAAAAACATGTGACATCCCTTCAACTCCATAGTCTATAAAAGCTTCTAATTATTATAATGAACTTTTAAAAATGATTTTGAACCCCTGGCTTTTTGTTAATGCATGTGTTATTTTAATGTAAATTCGAGTTTAAATAAAATATTAATACAAAGTGGCATTTTATTTATTTAATAAATGCACCGTACATTTGTTTATTGGTTTCGTTTATTAAAATAAATGTAAAAAAAAATTTAAGTCATAAAGATTTAAATCTTTTTTTTTTTTTTTTTTTAAGTTTCTATTCTGAAAGCAGTTAATGATGCGAAATCATGTGTAAATATTTTCCGATTAGGTGCAAGTGATGTTCATTGGCGTCAGCCTTTGTGCAACGGCAGCAGCTCCTTTGGCTTGGATAGATGGCGTGAAGTGTGTTCCGAATTAATGATATTTTTTAGCCCTACACCCGTCAACCCTCTGAAGCTCTCACTCTGGAGGGTGGACCCTCTCAAGGGATTAGGGCATAGGCATGAGCACTTCGGAATAGAACGCACCCTCTGTCGATGAATTCAGGGTACCATTGTTCTGCAGCACCAGAGTAATTAGTCACATGACATTTACAGCCTATGTAATTGGCTCAAAAAAAAAAAAAACTGGATACAGAATGGAGTGCCCATCAGCAAAGATGCTTACTCTCCCATGGGTTTTTGATCTTTTGTACCATTTAAAATTAATAGTACTGTTGTAATATTTTTGTAAAGTTGTTTGTAAAGCAAATTGTTCGCAATCATTCAGGCAATGCACACTTTGTCATATTTTATGCAAACCATAATTATGTGAACCATTATCTAAAAAGTCTGTAAGACTAATCTGAGAACCATGTTGCAGCTTTCAATATTTATATAAAATGCTCTGTTGTCCTCTGTCACAAGCCTGCAATGACTACCTACCAAGTGCATGATGAGCCACTGCTGGCCAGTACAAAATGTCCTTTCTGTCTGGTCACTATAGAAAGATATGAGCCCTCTTTTTCTCAAAATTTACTGCACTATCATTTCATAAAGGGACTCTTTGGAGGTGGAAGAATCATTTTATTTATTTATTTATTTGAGATAAGATAGAAAGTTCATTGGGGCTCACTGGGCATCCAACCAAGAAATCTGCTCCCAGTCACGTCAAGATCATGCAGATGGAAGATTGTATAAACAGCAACCATTTACTTGCATCCCTTGGGCTTGTCACTTGTTTTCTTAATGGATTTTATATCTAAGATTTCCAGAACAAAATATGCAGTCCTGTGGGAAAAGTATGCTACACAAGTCATCTGAAAAATTTGTTGTCGACTATTGATGATAACATTTTGATTTCATACATATGTATGTGTAAATGGTGAGCTTTTAAATTTGAGGGTGAAATATGGCAGGCGGCAGCTCAAAAATGCACCAGAGTTTAAGAGGTTAAACTATACTGCTGATAACAGTCAACATTATCACGATTATCTACCCATGACAAGAAACTTGGTGGATGAATCTACTAAGGGCTCTGAGGGATTGGATATACTCTTATACTTCAAAGTGCCAATGGGTTAGATGGATCTGTATGCCCTTTCTCCAAGCTGGATCCTGAATGTATGACTGGCAAATATCAAGCCGCTGAAACTTCACACAGCATGCATACATGTTACCGTTTGTTGGTAATGAAAACTGACAAGGAGAGACATAACACTGAACCCTAATGATAGATTACACAGCACATCTTGGAGACACACTGCTGTTGCACAATATCTCTGGCTTTGTATGGAGGTTGATCTTTTTCAGACCCATCCCATCTAGAGAAATTTTCCCAAATGTTTATTCAATGCAGTCAAATACTGAAAAGCACCTCAGTTAAAAGTGTGACACAAATGTTTGGTTAAAAGTTTGGAGAGCCAACACTGACATATAAATTGAAACAGCTGTGCAAATAAAGACACTAATTAGGCCAATTTGAAAAGCAAAACTACAGTACTTGCAGAGTACATGGTGCAGCATTGACCCTCCGGGCATGGAATTGTGTTTTTAGTTACTGGTGCCCTGAAGTCACTATTCCTTTATGGAAAAAGGGAGCCTTGAAGAATAAAAGACACAAAGGTTACAGTATTTCTCTATTGTCCAGATGGAGAATGAATTTGGCACAGGTAGGAGAGACACTTTCCTACACCAGTAGCTGAATGGAATAGAGCATGTTTGGAAAAACTGACTGTCTGGCTTAGGCAAAGATGTGACCAACCTGTTTGAGAAAGAGGGGGAAATCCACTTTCATGAGGGATGAGGACTTTTCATAAAGCCCAGGCAGTGGTTTTTTTCAGAGGATTACAACTGACACAAAGCACAGCTAACCACCGGCTGTGTGAGCCGCAGTCAGGCCGGCTGGCTGGCAATTCAACCTTCCCATTTATGAGAGACAGTGATGGACACACACATACCAGCTAGATAGTCACATTCCCTCATCAACTTTCAAACTGAATGTGTGCGTATGTGTTTGTGAGAACAGCTATATCATTTTCCAATAAACTTTTGGCAGCATTTTCTCCTCACCAAAAGCAGTAAAATGGATTTTAGCAGGGGAGAAATTCTACCCTTGGCAGATTAACCTTAGATGAAATCACTGAAAAAATATGAGGCTGTGTTGCCGAGCCCAGAGCACCACACACCGCAGTGTAATGACACCAGGGAGAGAGAACTTAAGTGTCTGTAACAAATCTAATGTAACAAATATTGTTGTATCACTTTTAAACACCATGAGATGTCTATGAAATCAAAAAATACACACAGAGATTTCATCAAAATTCAAAAGTGTATTTTTTTTCTGAACAAAGACACACAAATACAGTACAATAACTGGCATATGTTATATATACATGACTAATCTCTATAGGAATCCCCTTAGGGACATTACACTGAAAAATAGAATAGATTATTTAAGCAGCATTTTTGTGTTTGTTAAACAAACAACATACATTTCCATTTTTAAAGATAAAATACCTACAACGGCTTCTTAAAAAAATACATGTTGATCATTGCAGCACAAGGACGTTTTCTATTCTAAACACATTAAGTTCTGCTTCCACAGAACAATATTCTTTGAAATAACCTTTTTTGCAAACACAATCCCAAAATACATTAAAAAGGTATTTTTCCAACAGGGTTCCATCAAATGTCTTGTGATTGTATTTTCAGAGAGATTTGAGAAGACTTTTTTGGAAACAGTTAACAATAAGATTCTATTTGTTCACATTAGTAAATGCATTAGGTATCATTAAACTGCATTTTTTTTTTTTTTATCTTGGTTCATGTTAATTTATAAATAATATGACTGTTCATTGTTGGTTCATGTTCATCTTACATTCACATATAAAGTATGTTAAAAAAAATATATTAGTATATGTTGAGATTAACATTAACCAAGATTAATAAATGCTGTTAAAGTTTTGTTCATTGTTAGTTCATGTTAACTAATACAACCTTATCATAAAGTGTTACCAGCTTTCCAAAATCAAAACAAAAGCACAAATATGCAGCTGAATATTGGCAAAACATATAGTCTATTTTGCACTCCGTTTTAGAGGTTAGGTAGTTTTTTCCACGTACAAATATTCAAGCATTATCTTTATCCACATGGCCTCTGTTTTATGAGTGTTGTAGTTGTAACGCAACAGGTTTTTAGCCTATTTATTCCATGTGGTCAGATGTTGTAGAGTGTCTTTGGTGTAATATGACAAGACTAATGTACTGTAAGGATGTCTTTTTATGTGGTCAACCAAATCCCTTATTTCTACTTTTCAAGAGAATACTATGACTATTTCCTGTTTACTTTAACATTTACTTAAACACAGAGGACTTATTTTTGACATGTTACAGGCAAGAATGACTCATTTAAAGCTTAGATTCAAGACAGCAATTTTGAGCATTATACCCATTTCGCCATGCAAAGTAAAATCCAAAGTATTACAATTGAGAGACTGATTGCCAACCAAAAATCTAACAATTACACAATGACAATAAAGCTAAACTCTTTTTCAATCAGGATCCCTTAAGTCATATCACAAAACCTCTAAGTTAGGTTCACCAATGAACTCTGATTTGAAAAAATTAGGCACAAGTGGAGATAAGTCACCAAAACCCTTAAAAGAAAAAAGGCATTTGTGTGAGCACAGAGATATGGCCCATAATAAATTTAAACCCCTTTAAATAATCAAAAACAGACTATCTTTCAAAACTCCTGCCAACTGGTTCTATCCTAGCTAAGAACCTTCTATAGCAGGAGACTAATATTAATACTCTTAAAGGTACACTACAGAATTCTGGAGAAGGATATAGCTGCAGACAGAGCACCAAAAAGGTGCAGGAGCTCCAAACCGGCAGCAAACATGTAGTGAGCCCCTAACCTTACCCTTTCCTTAACCCCAACCCTTTTCCTAACCAACAACATACTTTGTTCCCAAACAGGTAAGCCAGTAAAAGAAATCCGAAATGGAAGCAAAGAGCCTACGTTGAATAATGAAGCCTATATAACAGGACACCTCTGCACATCTTTTACTTAAAAAACAACTCTTTGTATGCTCAAAATCTGTCAATAAATGCTATTAATAAGTCAGAGCTGTGGTGCAGTGTGTGGTGCTCTTGACATATATGAGCCACTGGCTCACGGGAACCCAGGTTAAAGTCCAGACTGGGTCATGCCCTGATCAAACCCCCCATCTCTCCTTTAACTTCCTGTCTCTCTTAACTATCCAGCCCAAAAAACAATTAAAAAAATTTTAAAAAAAATCTCTTAATAAGACAATGTAAGTACTGGAAAAGGCACAATCATATCCATTTTCAAATCCTATTCTCCTGTCATGTGCAAACTGATGAAGGCCCTTAAACATGACTGTTGTGCCAATTTGGTAAATAAACTACGGCATGGAATAAGACACGAATCACAGACTGATATGTGGTTAGTGACAATCATTTCACAGGCTGCATTAAGCTAACAGGTCTTTCTAACAGTATTCGTCTCTATGTTGGACAGTGAACATGTTGTTGGATATCCCAATAAAGAGAGCAACTGTGAGATATTGAACACAAGAGACTGGAAGAGTACATCTTCCAAACTGAACACGTCCATTCAATTTGCTGTCTGTTGATAGGCTGGAATTAGTGCAGGCTATTTCAGCCTAGCCAAAGTCAATGCGTGGTCGATATTCAAGTACCATTGGGTAGGCCTGGAGAAAGGGACATATAAGATTTAAAATTGAAATTTTTCTTTATGACAGTATTCAGGGAATAATTGCACATACAAAGTCTGTAATGACAAGGTTTGCAATTAAACATTTTACAATCAGGAACTAGAGCTGTCAGGATTAATGCGTTAATTTAAAAAGTGTAAAGCGTTAATTTTTCTTAATCGCGATTAACGCATTTACCGTTAATACAGCATAAACCAGCATAAACACTTCTTGGGAGGGCAGAACCTTTGTAATGTGTCCGCCCGGAGTCATTACACTGACACACACACCACAACAGCGCTTCTCTGTCAATGATTAAATGATGGAGAAATGAGCTCTTAGCGCTATTATTTGATGTACAAAACAAGCCCAGATGGGACTTGTGACAGAAATCAAGTATTTTCAGCACATTTTAAGTACCACTAAAGCACGCCAAGTCTTAACTATCACTCCACTTTTCCTGTGGAGTTCAAAGCAGCGCTGGATGCTGGTGTTGACACTCTGACACGAATTATGAAAGCAGCTTCACAATTGCTGTAAAAAAGTGAATAGTCACAGTCTACCGGCATATTAATATTGTGGAGGATGACAGTTTAAGAGATTTAATGCCCTTTGCAATGAATACTAAACCTATGGGGACTAAAGCCATCTTTACACAGCAGCGGTGGCACAGAAGCTGCATTTGAAGTGGCAATAAAGTGTATTTTCACAGAGCAGGAATAAATGCATTTTACACAGCAGTTGCAAATGCATAAATAATGTTATGAGATATTTTAAATGTAAAAAAAAAGTATGTATATAGAAATATGAAATGAATGAAAATATGAAAGAATATTCAACCTATGGGGACTAATACATTCAAAAAGTCAACCTCCCAATTAGACTTGGGAAACGTTTAATGTTACTTGAAAAGTTATTTTAGAGCATTTCTGTCTTAATATTGTGAAAGGCTTTATAAAAGGTTAATAAAGCATTATATTGTTACATATTGTTTTGTTTTCATTCCTAAGATGGAAATAAATGCATTTTGACAGGAAAATAAGTATATATGGTGTCAAATTTCAGCATTTTCTATTAGCATTAGCATTAGCATCTGCTATTAATCACAATAAAAAAAATAAAAAAAATTTAAAAATGCGATTAATCGTGATTAAAAATTGTAATCGACTGACAGCCCTATCAGGAACCTATTATTGTTATATTCTACATATCTGGCTTCCCACACTTGGGAAATACATTTCCATGACATTTTCAATCAATCATGATTACTGGATAATACAAATCCTTTAGGCCGTGTGTCCACCAAAGCATATTTTTCCTGAGGCCAGCGTATTTTTTAAATTGTTTGCAATGGGAGCGCAGTGTATTTAAAAAGCCAGCAGCATGACGAGGCACTGAGCGTCTATTCCACGCAGAGTGCTGCGTGCTTGGTGCTTTTTTCTGGAGAGTTGACATTTTTTTAACTTTGGCTAAAACGCAGCACTCGTCACTGTCACTTTTTACCCAGCCGTGCAATCACAGTGGAGGAGGGGCAGGACAAATACCACACAAACCAACCGTCACATCCTACTTGTACAACGACTGAACAACAATGGAGGAGAAGTTTGCTGGTCTACCACAATATTAATATGAAAAATAATGCTTCAGCCTTCCCTTCATCCAGAGCAAGGGCCAGAGCAAGTACTCTTCCTTATGCCGACATTTTTACATTCAGTACTTGTTGATAACACAAACTATCTGCGAAATAAGGTACTTGCAACACATTACTTCTGCGGATATTCCGTATCATAGCAACCAAAGCATGCTCAAGCGCTCCCAGCTGGGCATTTTCAGAAGAGTGCCTGGCATTTTCAGCTGCAAAAAAGGCTTTGGTGGACACACGGCCTTATAGAGATTGCACTCACACTGTAAAAAATTTGTTTTGTAATTTTAATGGTAAAAGAATGTAAAAATGCAACAGTAAAAAAACTTTAATTGGTTAACGGGTAGTTACCTTATCATATACTGTAAAAATTTTAATATTTTTAACAAGAGAATACATGTAATTTTTTCGCAACAATATTGTAAAAAATAAAGAAATTTTAGATATAAAAGGTATGATTTTACTGTATAATTAACGTTAAAAATTTGTTTTATGTTTAACAAGAAAGTAAATTTTTTTTTTTACAGTAAACCATTGTTAAAATTGTGGTGAAAAACAATAGTCGAGCGTGCCAAAAGTCCCCGTGTGACCCATGACATTTCATTATATTTTATAGCAAATAGTTATGTTCCTTCTTATTTCAAATATCTCTTACAGTATGTACCTTGGGGTGTTCTGTGTTCTATTTTATGCAGTTTAGTTACCGCTTATTGCATTATTTCAATGTCACATGTGTTACCCTGATGGTGTTTTGTGTTTGTGAGAGTAACACTGTGAACTGTCTCTACACGTGTTTGGTTATTGCTACTGGAAGTGCCACTCTTGATAAACTTTAAGTCATCATGTGGCCTTTTGTAGTTACTACAGGGATTAACAATGCATTTTAAAGTGAAAAGCAGACTTTTATAGTTCCAGAATGTAAATATATCAAGATTATATCACTTAATAAACAGTAGTGAACCGTAAAATAGGCAGGCATCAAAATTACATCTCATAAAGCCTGAAATGTGTTCACAGTGTTTTTTATGGGACATTTCTGGCAACCACAGCTGTCAGTATTTTATTGGAAATTTAACTGGAGATTTTTTTTTACAGTGTAGCCAGTGAAAATTAAAAAAAGTTTAGCATAACTAGAATATATATATATATATATATATATACACACACATACACTACCGGTCAAAAGTTTTGAAACACTTGTCTGAAATGTTTCTCATGATCTTAAAAATCTTTTGACCTGAAGGCGTATGATTAAATGTTTGAAATTAGTTTTGTAGACAAAATTATAATTGTGCCACCATATTAATTTATTTCATTATAAAACTAAAATGTAATAAAAATAAAAAAAACTTTTTTGAAATTGATGACTTGGACCAAATAATAAAGAAAAGCTGCCAATAAGCCAAATAGATGGGAATTCCTTCAATACTGTTTAAAAAGCATCCCAGGGTGATACCTCAAGAAGTTGGTTGAGAAAATGTCAAGAGTACATGTCTGCAAATTCTAGGTAAAGGGTGACTACTTTGAAGATGCTAAAATATAACACAGTTTTGAGTTATTTTGGATTTTGTTTAATAACAACATAATTCCCATATTCCCATTTCTATTATTCCATAGTTGTGATGACTTTACTATTATTTTAAAATGTGAAAAAAAAAAAAAAAAAAATGTAAACAACATTTTTGACTGGTAGTATATACATATATACATATGTGTGTGTGTGTGTGTGTGTGTGTGTGTATGTTATAAAAATATACATAACTTTTTTATGATTTTGTTCATTTCCATAACTTTTTCAGGCCTGGAAACCACAATTTTAATATTCCTTAAATTTTTAAGGGTTTTCCATGTGGGATCCCTGACATATTATGTTAGGTTTTTATATTAGGGATGGGCATTTCTAGTAATTTTGTAATAAAGTACTCTTACACACACACAAAAAAACGAGTAATCGATTACTTGAAATTTTGAATTTAAGTTCAACCTTCAACTTTTTAACCTGTTTTTCTTACATATATATATATATTTTTTTTTTTTTAACACTATGCATTAACAACCAGATCTAGATAAATAAGTAAAAAAACAAGAAAAAAAACAAAAAAACATTTGCACTCACACATAGAAACATACATTCCAAGTCTTCTGAAGTGATACAAACACTTTAAATAATGGCAGAATTTTCTTTTTGGGAGAACTAACAGCAAGAAACAGTTTCAATGTTTCCCGCAGCAGGTCAAGGCACAAAGGAAAATCAAATTGTAATATTCAAGTAGTGTTTTTACAAGTCGAATATTTAGAGCTGAACGAGTATTCGATTAATTGATTACTTGTGCACATCCCTATTTAATGTATCTTTCATCAAGAAAACAATGGTATGTTATTGTTATTTATTGATTGAAAATTGTAAACTGGTGATAATTATAATAGTTGTCATCTAATCTGAAAATGGGTAATACTGTGCAAGACAGTCTTCGTCTCTTTGTTAAAAAAAACGTATTTCTATTTCTTTCTTTTAGAATGTGAGAACATCTTCATAGCGGTACCAGGTGAGTCACGTGAACAAACACACACAATTATTCACAAGTACACTCACACGACACGCTGGGCCCTATCACAGACTTATTTTTACAAAGGAGGGGAAGGAGATTTCTCTCCTGAGATGAGGTGCAGGCTCTTTCTGACCCAGTTCTGTGCCATTTCATTCCACAATTAAATCATTTTAACCTCACCTAGCTAACTTCATAACTGAAGGAGCAGGTCAGAAAAAGATTTTTGCAATTTTTTTGTCAGCCTTAGAGGACATGAATCCCACAGTTGATTATGTGAATTATTCTTGTAATTCAGATGTTTATCTAAGGATCTTAGGCAGCCATGAGGGACAATTGTCTAAATTTACAGTATGAAACATCTGTACTTCTTACATTTAAGTAGTCAACATAAATTTCACCATGATTATTATTTGTATTTTTTTTTTTTTTTTTTTTGCATTTCTGGCAACCATATTTGCCAGTTTTTTTTTTGTAATTTAAAATGATTTTTTATAGTATTTTGGGGTGGTCTGTGTTGAGTGGGTGTTCAGTGTTGCATCAGAGGTAGGGCCATAGCTGTGCCAGCCTATTACAGAATGGTTTTGCACTTGAGAATCAACAGCATTGTAACAGACCACTGAGAGGCTTTAGACTACACACGAGTGGAGAGGAGGAGATACTGGTATTCTCATGGCTTACATTTTCTCCCCGAAGCCTCCAGCGAGTCATGTAGATGAACTCCATTGTGTGGTCTTTGCCCATGATCTCACCATTGCATAGAACGTCTAGCTGCAGAAAGAGTTAATGACTGTCAGATTAATTTAACTGAAGAGAAGATTAAGCCTAAGATTAAAAGCTCACACAACCAAAACATAAGCACGATGCCAACTCTACAAATCTACATGCACATGTAAGCTAAAGAGATTTAAACAAAATAAAAAAAGCAACATCTGATGTCCCAGTTGTAACATTAGGCCTATGCTTTTTAATGTGCAGTAAAGGAATAGTGGTCACTGAAATAGGCGTTTAAAAGATGTTCAGGTGTTACCTCATAAGAACTCGGAAGCTTTAACTTCAGACTTAGGAACTTTTTGATCGTTCCAACAGTCACCCTTGTTGAGCAGCGAATAAATTTTTTCATTAAGCCCTGGAAAACAAAGAAAAAAGAAAAACTGTCAGAGGTTTTTGGCCTGCTCAACAACTTTTAAACATTAGTCAGCAGTCAAACATTTTTCATACAATTAATGGAATTCATATGTTAATTAAATTGTATTCATATTAAATTAGATTCATGAAAAATGTTTAACGGCAACAGGTTTTATGCAGTCAATGTATTTCCCTAATTTGACCATATAACATTGTTTTATGATGTTCTGTGACAGCACGCACACACCAGACTGATCATACTATGAATTCAAAGATAGTAGGTCAAAAGCTCTGCTTCTTAAATCGGTCTGTGCTTACCGAAATTCAATACTACTGCCCCTTTTACATATTCAAAGATATTATTTTCGTTGACTAAAACTCTATGGCATTTTAGTCAGAGTAAAAGTGATTAAAATGAATTAATTAAATGTGACATGATGAAATATTGACTAATTTTCTTTTCAAAACATTAAAAGATTAAAACCAAAACAAAATGACTAAAACAAAAAACTGTGTAAAAACAAAGCCTTTCTAGCAATTCATTGAGTGAAAACATAATGTAATATTGATGGTGTTACACTTAAATCTCATACTTGTTGAGTTTTGATGATAAATATATTCAGCCATACAAAAAGTGCAACTGACTTTTACAGCATCAGCCCAAATTAATGTGTACTGGTAGTGTCGCTAAGGTTCCAGCAATGGGTTGAATACAAAAGATAAAACAGTGAAATTAAGCTGAATTTGATCTGGAGGAAGAAAGAAAGAAAGAAAGAAAGAAAGAAAGAAAGAAAGAAAGATTCTTAAGAAGCAGGGAGAGAATGACAAGGTTGGAGCTGAGAAAGGATTGAGATTTGGAGTTTTGTTTTATTGGAAACATCTGATCCCAGATCACCTCTGCCTTAGATGGGAACAGAGGGCAAGACCAACACAGAGAGAAGAAAAAAGAACAGAAGACATGAAGTGACACCCAGAAAGACAGACAGGAGGAGGGGAGATGTATAATTCAACATGGCTGACCTTAACAATGTTCTCTCCCATCTGGCCATTGTTGCGCAAGCAGTCTAGACAGATGGCTATCTGCGGATCACTCCTGTGATAGTCTCCATCACCTTTATCATCCTCCTCTTCATCTAGTTTGGCTCTCTTACATAAATGGCCATCCTCTGGAATAAGACAAAACCAGTGGTGCAAAAGCTAAATAAATGTAATTTAAAAATAGTAGATTTTACATTAAAAAAACAATTTCTGACTCCTTCCAAATTTGTTAAAGCATAAAATCTCTGTAACTAAGCAATATAAATGTGTAGCACATCATGATAATATCAGCTAAAAAGCACATAGAGAATGTTTCCTTGACAAAAAGCTCAACAGGCATCAATTGGACTTCCTGTGAAAATTGCATAAAAAAAATAATTATGTGCTACATTATATGCTCTTCTGACAGTACAGGGTGCAAAACATTTTAGACAAAGCTGAATAGATAAGCTAATGCAAAGCAGCATCTGCATCTTTGCCCAGTCTTTCTTTTATACAAAATAGATGATATTCAAAAAGATGCTCATGGGAAAATTACAAAATGTGGTCATTATCTCATCATTAAGAACTTCTGGACTGCAGACACAAGTTGCCTTGGAGACTCCAACCATTATGAAAGTCATTCATGTTGGTTAAAGGGATAGTTCACCCAAAAATGACAATTATCTCATCCTTTACTCACCCTCATGCCATCTCTGATGTGTATGACTTTCTTTCTTTAGCAGAGCAGAAACAAAGACTTTTAGAAAAATATCTCAGCTCTGTAGGTCCATACAATGCAAGTGAATGGTGACAGAACTTTGAAGGTCCAAAAATCACATAAAGGCAGCATAGAAATAATCCATACGGCTCCAGTGGTTAAATCCATATCCTCAGAAGGGATATGATAGGTGTGGGTGAGAAACAGATCAATATATAAGTCCTTTTTATGATAAATCTCCACTTTCACTTTCACATTCAGCCATCTACTGGTTGGGGCTGCTCAAAGGTGGAGATTTATATAAAAAAAGAAGTTAAAAATGTATCTGTTTCTCACCTACACTTATCATATCGCTTCTGAAGATAAAGATTTAACCACTGGAGTTGTATGGATTACGTTAAAGCTGCCTTTATGTGCTTTTTGGACCTTCAAAGGTCTGGTCACCATTCACTTGCATTGTATGGACATACAGAGCTGAAATATTCTTCTAAAAGAAAGTCATACACTCCTTACCATTTGCAACACACCACAAGTAAGATGTTGTTTAAAAAAGAGGACACTACATCCAGCTCCCAGCTCTTGAATAAACCTCTGCTGGCCAAAACAATTTTTGACTCTCCTTATTCTGGTATATAAAATAGCTCTACAGTGTGGGTCTAGTCAAAGCTCTGTGGTTTCCTCTAAAGACAAGGAAGCAAGGAACATACTAGATACTTCCATGCCAGCTGACTCACATAGTTCTACCACCTGTGAGTCAAGGTCAGAGGCACAAGCTCTGTTCTAAAAGCTAGTGAGCTAAATTGCTGTCTACTGCCAACATACGCAGCTACTTTCTAAGACTGCATCCTAACCATCATGGAATCTTCTAAGTAACTTATCTGAAGGATTCTACATAGGCAGTGACTGGTTATTCACGTGAAGCACACATAAGACTTGACTATACTCGCAGTTCCAGATTCCAGGTATTAGCACTGCTAACCTCAAGCCATACTACTCTACTAATTCAATTGCACACAGAAATATTGGACGAACTAGTAAAGTTTTATTAGACGGAACTAAATTTATCAATACATTTCAGTTTTAAATTAAATTATGGCACCTATGATTCCTAAAAATTCTGTCTAGGTAGGCCGCTCATTAGGTTTTGGAACAGAGCTACAGACTGTGATAGATTTGTATTAGCTGTGAAGACATTGCTTCAAACTTGACACTAGAAGTCTAATGACATGATAAGTTTAAAGTAACCTGGCCCATGAGCCCACACAGGACTAACTCAAAGCCAGGTGAGCCAAAGGCAAAAATAAAAAAATAAGAAAATAAAATAAAAAAATAGCACAGCAGCTTAATAGGAAGGATGGCTAGTCTGTCACATACCATCAGCATTTTCCTTTGACTTGTTTCTTCTCCAGAATTCAATCTCTTGCTGCTGTTCCTCTGGATAGAAGAAAAATGGGAGAAAAAATTAAATGAATTAAAATTTCTGTGGATATTTTGTATTTGTGTATGAGACAAAGTTTACTTGACTGAGAATGTGTCATATCAAGCAAATGCTTACTTTCTCTAAGACCAGGCACAAGTTTGAAAATGATTTCTTCTAAAGTGTTATCCAGCCTTTAAAGAAAAAGACAAATTAAGTATACAGGGAAAGAAAAGATGGTACCATAGCAGAGCCCAGGAATGTGAGCTACCAGAGCCCTTACATGTGAGCCATACTAACATACTTTCAACACTGAGAACTGTCACATCTGTTAGATACTGCTATATGCTCTTGTTATCTTGTTATTATTCTGTCTGGTGTTGGGGTGGAGATGCATCAAAGGTGTGGAGAGGCAATACTGCACTGGGTCAGTCTCACAGCTGACACTCTGGCTCCAGCAATCAGTCTGGCTGTTGCCTGGAATGCTTCCCAACAAGGATCAAATTCACTGCCACTTTACGACCCCACACTACCCTAAACCATGTAACTGTGGGTCAAAAACTCTTTTCCTGATCAGGATTTTTGACTTATCTAAACATTCTTAAAGGTGCACTCAGCAATTATTTTCTCGTTAAAAAAGATTAACTACTAAAGTCATGAACTGTAATGTTGCAATACATGTAGGTGTAATGGGTAGAAGATGGGCAAGCAGGAGGCGGGAACCAGCTGAGCAGTCAACGAAAATTTAATGAACTTAAACAAACACAAACACATACATGCATAGCAGCCACATGTGTCTCTCACTCTCTTGAACTGGCGTCCCTGGCTCCTCTTCATCCCTCTCCTGCTGGTTGGGCTGATTCGGCACCGGGCGTCCATCGTTACGGACCGGCCACGCCCTCCTCCTCATCACAGTAGGCTATCATGACCATTTACATTAAAATGAAGACTCCAGTCATATCAGTAACCTTATAAAAGCACTTTTATTCTACTTCGAGAGGGTCCACACATGGGGCTGCCATGTTAGAATTACATGACCAGCCGAATACTACTCGCTTAAAGGTGCAGTATGTAAGATTCAGAAACCCTTGTTATTAACGACACCTGTGGCCGTTAAGTGAACTGCAGCCAGCTACATGTTGCTCGTGCTCACGCTCGTGCACACACTTCATAGGGACGTGAGCGAGCGAGCATCCAAAGCAATGACGTAACGAACAAAGAGACTGAACGTGATTCACTGGCATCATGCTGACAGGTGAGGTAGCATAATTAAAATTACACAGTTATGATTGTTTTACTACAAACTTTGAGACTAAACTAAAACTACTTATCAGCTAACATAAGTTGTTGTTTTTTTTTTGTTGTCAGTGTTGTGCTGGGAGCCGGACGTTTGCTGGATTCCATCTCTAAGATATCGTTACCTAGTGTTGCAGTCTGTCTGTTGACGCGGAAGAGAAGCTATTACTGAGGCAAGGCTCTCGGGAGCGCGCATAATCATCACATCCTTTGGATTTTCCCGGCGAAATTGACCCACTCCCTTCGCATGAAAATCAGTCAATAGGCTTTAATAGGCAACCTAGGAAGTCTGGGAAGGGCTAATTTTTTAAGTTGCGTTACAAGCCGTTCACACATTGGCAAAAAAAAAGGCGAATATTACATGAAAATTGTTACATATTGCACCTTTAATCTCAGTAACCATCCTGTTATTTGACACTTTCACTCCTTGATTTAAGTAATCATGGCTGACTGTGAATACTAAATTTCTACAATAGCATCTGAAACGGAAAACTACTGATTTTAAATGATGTTGCATCCAAGCCGCTAGGTGTCAGTGTAAGTCCAAGATGACACAAAGACAAAAGTTACTGAGTGCACCTTTAAAACAAGAAAAATTACTTGAAAAGCAAAATTGTGCAAAATAATAAGACATGTATTCAGAGAATGTACAGTACTGTGCAAAAGTTTTAGGCACTTGTGAAAAATTTTGCATAGTGAGGATGTCTTCAACAATGATGACATAAATAGTTTTCATTAATCAATTAACATCATACAAAGTCCAATAAACATAAAAAAGCTAAATCAATATTTGGTGTGACCACCTTTGCCTTTAAAACAGCACCAATTCTCCTAGGTACACCTTGATACAGTTTTTCTTGGTTGTTGGCAGATAGGATGTTCCAAGCTTCTTGGAGAATTCACCACAGTTCTTCTATCTATTTAGGCTGTCTCAATTGCTTCTGTCTCTTCATGTAATATCAGACTGACACGATGTTCAGTGGGGGGCTTTGTGGGGGCCATGACATCTGTTGCAGGGCTCCCTGTTCTTCTATTCTATTTGCAAAAGTAATGTTAGGGGAGTCTAACATTTATATTTCTTATTGACACACTAAAGCTGAAGATATAAATAACCATCTTAAGACAAATGTTTTTGTGAAACATCTTATGTGCCTAAAACTTTTGCACAGTACTGTATCTTAAAGTAATTTTTTTATTTTTTTTTTCATTTTTTCATTTTCTTGTTTTAAGCACAGACTCACTTGATTTTGTTAAATTTATACTTAAAACAAGAAAAACTGGGTTACAACAATGCAATAAGAAAAATAAACTTAATTCAAGATAGGGGCTCTATTTTCATAACCGCACTAAGCGCAGCACTACGTGCAACGATTGTGTGCTATGTCTTATCCAATTTTCGTGAGAGCACTGATTCTAAGCACAATTTTTGTGCTAGTGCAAAGCGTGAGTGGCCGTGGGTGGGAGTGTTTACACTATCTGTGGGTGTGTGCACGCAAACTGGGAGTGTATTGTTTGTAAATTAAGTGGCCCAAAGCGCAGTTTGCTATTTTCCAGAGAAAAATGTCATTTGAAAAAAAAGTCCAAGGGGCCAGTGGAAGAAGATGGACAGAGTAAAATGTTTGGATTTGGTACGATTTTGCTGACCACTTCAATGTTTCGAACATTTTCGTTTAGTTTAAAGTGTAATTTGAATTTAGAAAATATATTTGGTTTAATATTTTCATGTTTCAATAAATTAATTTAATTTTTAAAAATCAAAATTGACCAGTAGAAGTGAAGTGCATGCTGATACAATCACTGTTATTACTAGCCATGATTTGTGTGTCAGTAGATAAAAATTATTAATAATACTTACATTCTCTATAATTTAATGGAACCTGCATCGAAATCCTGACGCATATACATTTTCTATTTTTATAAAAGGAGCATGGCACTGTCATAAATATTTGCCTGACATTCAACAAGGACGGAGTTAATGCACAAAAGAACATAAGTATATATTTCTATTCTTTTAATTAACTGCATAGAGTCCATTTACACAATGACTTCTTATGTATGTGCTGTCTTTGTTTATATCGCTGGTGCTTTACAGGGAATGGACTATATAATAGGACACAGACGGTGCCAGATCCTTTATATAGAATTAAGTTGGACTTGACCCAGCCCGCAATTTCACCAAACCCACTTGTGCCAAGACTTAGCGCCTGTTTGCACGAAAATACCAAAACTTCCTAGTTTGCCCACTGACTTTGCACGTATGACTTAAGCATATAGCGCTGCGCTTAGCGCTAGCGCTCTAAAAATAGGGCCCCTATTCTCTGAAAATATCCTCATAGTTTATGCAATATTGCTTCTCAAGTTAAGTTATCTTGTTTTACGAATGTTCAGATATTTTTACAGGAAAACAAGAGAAACATACTTAAATGTGCAGTGTTCACATCCACTGTATGCAAAGTATGCAGAGTTGTGTTCTGGCCTACACTTCTATTTCTCTTCTCTATCAAAATTTAAACCTGTTAATTAACTGTCGAATGGTTTTTACTTTATCTTTGTGACCTGTTCTGCAATGCAGCGCTGCATCTGATCTCAAACCAGTAGAAGAGGAATTGTTTTAGTAGTAGGCTCGGCTGTAATGGATCAATGTGGTTTACCTTAACATCTCCAGGGGGTTTGTTTCATGAACCTGGATACCACATTTTGGACACTCATTGCTGTCCTCAAAATGCTGGACTATACAGCTTTTACAAACTGTTCAGAAATGAAAGGGTGGGACAGAGATCAAGAGGACAAAAAAGGAGAAATTGTTGTGAAGGAACATACAATCTTTCTTGTTCAATGAACATTTATTTGAAACTTATCAAGCTGTATCTGTGCAGTAATTACATAATGATGGGCTCCAACCCAACCTGTAGCTCAAATGGCAGAGCATGGTGCTAGCAACACCAAGGTCATGGGTTCAGTTCCCAGGGAACTCACATTGTGATGTATAGTATGTATAGTTTTATTGCACTGTAAGCTGCTTTGGATAAAAGTGCCTGCCAAATACAGTACATACAAGTAAATGTAACCACACACTCTATCAACTCTCTGCCTTATGGTCATTTGAATGACTGCCAGGGTAAGGTATATTTTTTATCCCTCAATCTCTCTGATCCCAACCTCCGTTGTGCAGGTTACTGAGACTTTCTGCAAGAATAACCACAGACTACAATTAAAATAAAGTCTACAAACTGGCATTTAGATAAAGTTTTAGCTGATGCTGTCTGGCCAGAGAAACGGCTATCAAATTTCTACCAGCAAAACCGCAGCAGTGAACATTACATTATTGCTCTGCATACACACACACACACACAAACATACACACACACACACATAGCTGTCAACACACATAAACAGTGTCCAACTGCCTTACCTCATGGCTGATCTGCTGTTATGAGTGAACTGTGAAAAAGAGCATGTTTTCTCAGAAAGAGCAACCCCCCAGAAATCACATAAAGGCAGCATAAAAGTAATCCATAAGACTCCAGTGGTTTAATCCATATCTTCTGAAGTGATCCAATCAGTTTTGGGCAGAGGTGGATAGTAATGCGCTACATTTACTCCGTTACATTTACTTGATTAACTTTTTTGTAGAAAATGTACTTTTAAGAGTAGATTTAATGATGGGTAATTTTTACTATTACTCAAGTGAAATCTAATCTAAATCTAATGTCTAATGTCTAAATCTAATGAGATTAGACATCACCTGAATGAGTTTGGTGATCATTAAACATGCTAAATGTACCTGCTTTTCATAGACCAATGTGGATATATCACCAGAGTATGTGTGGTGAATAGATGCAAGATGAATAACAAAGCAAATAATACAAATATTACAAATAAATGTATTTCTTGCATAAATAAACGGAATAATACAAGTCATTAAGAACATCAATTTTAAAAGTAAAACACACAATGGTATATGGATTGCTTGGCGTAGCATAAGTCTTTAAGAAATCTGTTCACATTAAACAGCCCCACCACCTCTACGCACGTTTTTCTCATCACTTGTCAGCGTACGGTGACGCTCACTGAGCACAAGCACCGGATACGTTCTCACACGAAAACTTACTGAACAGCGACCTCTAGTAACCGATTTCGATAGGTCACCGATTTCAGCACAGCACTGGGACTCAAACCCGGGACGTTCTTGCTGTGAGGCGACAGTGCTAACCACTGCATCATTGATTATAATGGGAGCAAGTTGTTTTTGTCGCATCCTGCCGTGCTGCTCGCATCTCATATGGTATTTTGCTCTGCTGGTCGCATGCTTGATAATGCAGCACAAGCATACAACCATATGCATTATAAATCAAGCTCTGAACTTAAATAAGCCTAAACGTGCTTCTAAACACAGAGATTAGGTGCAACTTCACTTTTTATTGCACAAAACTAATGATCTAAATTATTTTGTCAGTGTATATACTGTAAGCTACGGAATATACTGAACTAAGAATCCATGCAGGACTTTAAAAAGTTGTGAAATGGGGGCCTGGGTAGCTCAGTGGTAAAGACACTGGCTACCACCCCTGGAGTTCGCTAGTTCGCTAGTTCGAATTCCAGGGCATGCTGAGTGACTCCAGCCAGGTCTCCTAAGCAACCAAATTGGCCCGGTTGCTAGGGAGGGTAGAGTCACATGGGGTAACCTCCTCATGATCGCTATAATGTGGTTCGTTCTCGGTGGGGCGCGTGGTGAGTTGAGTGCGGATGCCACGATGGGTGGCGTGAAGCCTCCACACGCGCTATGTCTCCGTGGCAACACGCTCAACAAGCCATGTGATAAGATGCGTGGGCTGACAATCTCAGACATGGAGGCAACTGGGATTCGTCCTCCGCCACCTGGACTGAGGCGAATCACTATGTGACCACGAGGACTTAAAAGCACATTGGGAATTGGCCATTCCAAATTGGGAGAAAAAGTGGAAAAATTCCCCAAAAAAGGTTGTGAAATAGCGACATTAGGCGTTAATAATGCATGTTCTTTCTGTGAATCATAACTAAGAATATACAATATTATACAGAATAATATAATTGATAATAATATTTTCTGTAATCATTACTAGGAATGTTTCCAATCTTTTCTTCTAATTTTCAAACCCGATCTGTCAAGCATCCTAAAAGTGATAGGTCGCCCATAAATGAATATTCTGTCATCATTTAGACTCACTCTCGATGTTCCAAACCTTTGTGTCTTTGTCTTCTCTGGAACCAAAAACAAGGTGTTAGGCAGAATGTTAGGGACTGACATCCTCAGTCACCATTCACTTTCAAAAATTACAAACAAATGGAAGTGAATGGTGACTGAGGCTAAAATTCTGTCTAACTTCTCCTAAATTGTGTTCATTGTGTCCAAGTCATACTGGTTTAGAACATGAGGGTTTATAATGACATCATCATTTTCATTTTTAAACTATCACTGTAACAGTAGGTATAAAGGATGACATAGGCACGTGATTCATGCACGCAAGGTGTTAAAATTAATATTCAGATATTTTCAGTATAATTTGGAATGCAACTAGTTACTTGCTACTTGAATAATCTTTTAATTTGATACTTTCTTACTCTTACTCAAGTAATTATTAACATTAGTACTTTTACTTCTACTTGAGTAATTAATTTTTAAAAGACTTAGTACTTTTACTTGAGTACAGTTTTTGGCTACTCTACCCAACTCTGGTTTTGGGTGAGAACAGACCAAAATATCCTTTTTCACTATAAATCAGCAGTCTCTTTGGCAATCATGATTTCATGCTCGATTGCACTTCCTATAGCTCCATCTAGCACTCTGCGCATGCCTCAAGCACTAGGAAGTGTAACTGAGCTTGACATCATGATCTTGCCTAGAGACTGCAATGGCAAGATGTAAAGTAAATGAGTTACACTTTGGTCTGTTCTTACCCCAAATCAGTTAAATCACTTCAGAAGACATTAATTAATCCACTGGAGGTGTATGGATTACTGTTATGCTGACTTTATTTGCTTTTTGGAGCTTCAAAGGCTTGATCGCCATTCACTTGCATTGTATGGACCTGCAGAGCTGAGATATTCTTCTAAATATCTTTGTTTGTGTTCAGCAGAAGAAAGAAAGTCATGCACATCTGGGATGGCATGAGGGTGAGTAAATGAAAAGAGAATTTTCATTTTTGGGTGAACTATCCCTTTAAGAGCTCTGTAATATGTAGCAAGTCTGTCTACAAAAAATTCAAGTTAATTGTCTCATCCTTATTTACACTTATCCTACCGGCCACATTCTCCAAATCATATATTTCAGAAGACATAATACTCAAGCATGGTCAATTTTACATATAATTCACATATGACATGCCATAAAAATAAAAAAACAGATAAGAAACTAACTTAATCAAGAAAATTGAGCACAAATAGCTTTTGCATAGAGGAAGATATCTGTTGTCATGGTGACTGATGACAGGGCTTACTATCAATACTTACATCTCAATGTAACAAATCTATGCTGTTCTTTAAATCCTTACAGTTCTGCGTTTTGACACCAAACTTACATTGAGACTCAAGGTACTCACAGGTGTGCAGGCACTCTGTCACGGTGGTGGGCTTGATCAGGTACCCTTTACAGACAAAACAGGTGATGAAATGGTTGAAGTCCCTCACCAGGTGTTTCCTCTGTGATGTCATTGTCACAAAGGGCCAATGGTGGGGCAACAGATGATGCAAGGATGAAGTAGGATGCAGATTCAAGCACTTTATGAATCAAGGTTCAACTCTGCAGAAAGGCCCCTGGCTTCCTCTTCCTTCATGACATCATTGGCACTACATGTCCTTAAGACAAACCTGTCAGTGAGGATTAAACAATTATGAGCAACTGATTTCATATCATTTATAATAGCTTTTACTAAATATTCTATTTTAATAAAACATTAGAATAATTTAATAATAATTTATTTCATTGCTTTTTGAGCAGGACATGTTTGTGTCTAACTTTGGTTGCTTTCTAATGCAGCAGAAACTGCATGAACTTGGATTTGTTTGGTGTACAGGTGCATCATGATGCGTGAGTATTAAGCCCCGCCCCTGATCAAATCGAAAGCGATGGTTAAAGTGCAGAGGCGCTTCTCAAACGACATTTCTGACTCACCCATTGCATGTCTAATTATATAACTTATTTTATCCTTACATAGCAACTTATAAAAAGTCATGTGGAAAGTGGGGGAACTGAGGCATTTTGTACTGTAGAAAAATGTCTCCACGGATCCCCATTACGTCGTTTATCACGAAGTTCTCAAGGAAATATAATTATTTTTGAAGTGTACTACCGAAACTACCGGGCGAGGGGGTTTATCTGTTATCTGGTTTATCCGCACTTGTCTATATGGTCAGCGTCAATCTATATGCGACATCTTCCTGTAAAAGCATCGTTGCGTTTAGCTAGTTAGCGTTGCGTAAAGCATCGTAACGCACTCGTTACAACTTCCTGCCATTTGTAGTGTCACTTCAGCGCTCACCAGTGTGCACTAAATAACCAACACTACCCTGACAACTAGAATCCTAGAGACACAGACATGCTGACGAACTTGATATATGACACAAGACCGCATTCCCATCCCACCCGAAAGTTTACGATGAAGGGAGAGCGTGAAAACGATACGCAGCTGCATTGCGTGATCTCGCTCTAGACAGTAACGACCATCTCTTACCTTCTACATGTCATGGGTCCATGTTGATGATGCGCATTGATTTTTACAACAGAGGGTTGAACGAATACGGAACTGGTTTCATTTGAGATGATATGGGGAAGGGGGCGGAGGTCTTTCCAGTTCTTGTTTACGCATTGCTGTTTTATTCATTCCATGGCAGACAGTCTCTGATTGGACATAAACTAGAGCGCAGCCTTCAATTACCATCCAGTCCAGTAACAGTTGTTTTTCAGATGTGAATGACAGAGCCCAGTAGAACCATTTTATCAATGAAGACACATGCATGTGCCAGCTCTGGTTCATTAATATGATTATGACCGGTTCAGTTTTTGAATTTGGGTACCTGATATGAACACGAGACTTGCCAGTAGCACAGCAGCAGACAGGTTTGCACTTGTGAGAGAATTTCTTGAATCATGAAAAAAGTACAACTGGCATATCTGATGCATTTCTTGCAGAAGCTGCATCTGAAGCAGCATAGAGGCTATACCATAATAAGAGGCATCAACACAGACGGTTTAATGCTGCACAAATTCATTTACATAAGACTTACAACTGAAAATAGTTTTAAGACAAAAATGACTAGTAAGATTTACAAAATGTTTATTTTGCAAGTTTTTGCACAGTTTTTTTTTAAGTAGATTTTATTGGTATAACATTAAGTCAAATCTACTTAACTTCATGACATAATATTAATTAAAGTGAGTAAATGTAACTTAAAGGAATATTCCCTAGTTCAATACAAGTTAAGCTCAATCGACAGCATTTGTGGCATAATGTTGAATACAACAAAAAATCATTTGGACTCGTCCCTCTGTTTCATTAAAAAAGCAAAAATCGAGGTTACAGTGAGGCATTTAAAGGAAGTAAATGGGGTAAATCTGTTAACGCTGAAACACTGTTTCAAAAGTATAGCCACAAGACATAAACAATATGCGTGTTAACATGATTTTAGTGTGATGAAATCACTTACTAACCTTTTCTGTGTAAAGTTATATCCAATTTTACAACTTCGTTGCCATGATGATGAAATGTCATAAATCCTAAAACGACCGTAAATAAAGACGATTTTAAACCCACTAAAAATTTGCCCTGGTCATTTCCATTGTATGTGCCTGTAACCTAAATTTCTGCTCCTTTTTTTTTTTAAGAGCCCATATTATGCTAATTTACAGGTTCATAATTTTATTTTGGGGGTCTACTAGAATAGGTTTACATGCTTTAATGTTCAAAAAACACATTATTTTTCTCATACTGTACATTTATTTTCCCCGCTCTTCATACTCTGGCTCAAACGCTCTGATTTACCTCCTGTCTCTTTAAAGCCCCGTTCCGAAAAGCCCAGTCTGCTCTGATTGGTCAGCTGGCCTAGACTGTTGTGATTGGTCAACCGCGTAGAGTGTGTGTTGGAAATGTAACGGCCCTTACCATAACCGAGTTTCAGCTCCCGAGTCTTCCTGGGCAGCTTTGTAAACACTACTGTAACTATGGTAACAGTGGCATCGGTTTTTGCCATACCAGCTCTAGCCCGAGTCCGATAATGAATGAAATAATGAAAGTTTGGAAGGACAAGCTGATTGACCTGAAACACATTCGCAAGCACGACTTGAGCAGGATGTTTCACAGTGGTAAGTTTTAATTTAGTAGCTTTTTTACAGGTACACTGTTGATTATTGTGAACCTAACAAAGCTTCAAGTAAAAGACAAGTAGTGCATCTAAGTTAGTCATCTTTTGCTGGAATAGGTGTAGCCGAACTTTTTTCGCCCGAGATATGAACAGGGATATTAGAGAGTTAGTGAGCAAGTTAGCCGTGGACTACCGTGGATAGCGGCCGTAACGTTACAGCTTGTAATTATATAATTATATAAGACTCTTGAGATCGACCATTTTTTTACACAGTTTTAGGTAAAAGCCAGCCCACAGCTGAATAGTAAACCCTTACCAAAACAAAAACGTTACATAGCAGGTCAGCTGAGCACTACCGTGGATTATTTTGTAAAAATAAATCCATATCCACACTTGATCACTATTCATGATAGTAAGAATGACAAACAATCTGCATAATTCTACACAATTGTAGGTAAAAGTGATTAGCAAAACTATTTCACCACAATAACATAGCTATCAGGTTAGCAGAGGTCTACAGCTGTGCAGTGGGTGTACACCGTAGCTACAACACAAAACTCTGCATATGAACTCTCGGTAGCAGATAAATCCACAAATAATCAAGCATACTTACAGGTTGTGATCCTGAAGCACCAGATTGTCCCAACAAAGTGGGAACTGCACTGTCTTTCAGGAGTAACCATCTTGAAAATCTGGCATTGGTTGTGGTTGTACTGCTGAGGAATAGTGGTAAAAATAAATTTTAACCATTGATACTTTAATTCATCTACCTTTGGAAGTCCAAACAAAGAGGTTTTGCTTTTGCAGTGAAGAAAACAGCGTCTTCTCGACATGGCGACAACACTAACCCAACTCATCCTGGCCTCTGTTATAACTACGTTGGTTTGAGGGCGGGCCAAAGTAGACCTTAGGCGGGCATTATGCATATGTGTTACATAGTGACGTAGATACTTTACGAAAGAAATGGCTGGACTACAAACAGCCCGTTTCTTGTAGTTCTTGAGCCGTGTTGTCTGTGGGAGACAATAACCCCCTTTTGCGAGGACTTTGTGCTTTGTAACATTGCAGACCTTTTACATGCACAAAGAGCTATTTTACACACTAAAGGAAAGGTAAAATCCCAAAAAGCATAATAGGGCCTCTTTAAAGAAAAGGGACAAGTAAAAATAAATTTTTGTGGTAATCAATATTACACCACAAATGCTATCGACTGAGCTTAACTTTTTTTGAACTAGGGAATATTCCTTTAAACATTTCGATTTACTTACAAATCTGAAAAATTTTAAATGAACATTTTATTGGAATATTTCACATTTTGGACTTTCCTTATAAACATGTTTAACAATGTACCACATGACATACAAAAGTCTTCCACGGGGAAGTTTAATGCATGCTATGCAGTCTATTAGACAACACCAACCTGCATTATAGGCAACAGAAATAAGATGCAGGGCTGCACACGCAGACTTCAACATTTGGTGTGCAAAACATGATGATGGTAACAATCATAAGGTAATTCTTTTTATCATGAAAAAGACTTCACAAAACAAGAAGTTACCAAATGTAACAGCAAAATCAACAATAAAAACGGTGTATATCAACTTGCAAACAGTGAAACAATGCAAACTCATAAATGATTCAAGCCCGGACCATGCTGGGAACACCAGCTTCGAAAAGTTAAGTAAAATTTACTCATTATATTTACCTGGGAAACTTACTCAAATTAGCAAATAAATATGACATGGTTTTCTACTTTAAGACTGATACATGATGACGCATTGTAAAGATAACAGACAATCATGAATAATATATGCTCATAAGCTAGAGCTTTGAATTTAAGTACCAATGTAGAATTTACTTAATATTTTCAAGTTCATGGTTTAACTTATTTAATTGAGAAAGTACTTAATATTTTCTGCTATATTTACTTCACCACAAAATATTTTTTTCAGTGTATGTTTTAAACATGACAGTAAAATTATGGAAGGATGAATACAAAATCTGAAATTTGAAATTAGTGTTCAGTGTGTGCTTCATAATACACTCAGTTACATTTGTGACAGCATGTTGCCTTCTGTGTCATTGATCATTTTCATGTTTTTCGTGTTGTTCAGGTAGGAAAAATGCTTCAAAGAAATGATGATTTACAGGCTGACCATTAGATTTTCCTAAAAATAAATAAATAAATATATCACTCTGGAGTCACTCCACTCATTGTGGTCTTTTGTTTTTTGACACAAACTTCTTAGACTTTTGAGCTTCGCCATCACCTTGCATTTCTTCTCTCTGTACACAGTAAAGCTGAAATTTATCTGTAATTGCACCATAATTACAAATTACAGGACTCCTACCCCCAACCCTGTGGTGGACCAACAACTGGCTGATGACCTGAATGTGTTCTACTGCAGATTTGAAAGGCCCAATCTCACACCCCACACCCACTCTTACCTTCACTTCACACAAACACCAGCACCTCCTGCAACCCCCCTCCTCCCCACTCCTGCTACTCAACCTGCACTTAAGATCTGTGAAGATGATGTGAGCCACATCTTTCGGAAACAAAAGACAAGGAAGGCTTCAGGCCCAGATGGCATCTCACCTGCATGTCTTCAGATCCTGTGCTAACCAGCTGGCCCCCATCTTCACACAGATCTTCAATAAATCACTGGAGCAGTGTGAAGTCCCATGCTGCTTCAAATGCTCAATCATTATTCCTGTCCCAAACAAACCAAAAATCACAAGATTTAATGACTACAGAGCTGTCGCCCTGAGGTCATGAAATCATTTGACAGACTGGTGTTGGCCCACCTGAAGAACATCACTGGACCCTTTCTAGATCCCCTTCAATTTGCTTATCGAGCAAACAGGTCTGTGGATGATGCAGTCAACATAGGATTGCATCATATCCTGCAACACCTGGACAGACCAGGGACATATGCAAGGATCCTTTTTGTGGACTTCAGTTCAGCTTTCAACACCATCATCCCAGCTATTCTCCGGACTAAATTACACCAACTCTCTGTTCCCACATCTATCTGTCAGTGGATTACCAGCTTTCTGACGGACAGGCAGCAGCTTGTGAGACAGCGGAAACTCACTTCCAGCAACTGTACAATCAGCACTGGTGCCCCCCAGGGATGTGTGCTCTCCCCACTACTCTTCTCCCTCTACACCAATGACTGCATCGCCAAGGACCCCTCTGTCAAGCTCCTGAAGTTTGCAGATGACACCACTGTCATCGGCCTCATCCGAGATGACGATGAGTCTGCATACAGAAGGGAGGTTGAACAGCTAGCTGTCTGGTGCAGTCAAAACAACCTTGAGCTGAACATGCTCAAAACAGTGGAGATGATTGTGGACTTTAGGAGAAACACCCCAACACTGACCCCCCTCACCATTCTAAACAGCACTGTGGCAGCAGTGGAGTCATTCAGTTTCCTGGGCACTACCATCTCACAGGACCTGAAGTGGGAGACCCACATTGACTCCATTGTGAAAAAGGCCCAGCAGAGGTTGTACTTCCTTCACCAGCTAAGGAAGTTCAACCTGCCACAGGCGCTGCTGATACAGTTTTATTCAGCGGTCATTGAGTCTGTCCTCTGCACTTGAAAAATATCTGTCTGGTTTGGTTCAGCTACGAAATCAGACATCAGAAGACTACAAAGGACAGTTCGGACTGCTGAGAGGATTATTGGTTGCCCCCTGCCCCCCCTTCAAGAACTATACATTTCCAGAGTGAGGAAAAAGGCTGGAAAAATCACTCTGGACCCCACTCACCCTGCCCATTACCTTTTTGAACTGTTGCCTTCTGGCCGACGCTTCAGAGCTCTGAGCACCAGAACCGTCAGGCACAGGAACAGTTTTTCCCCTCAGGCTATCCATCTCATGAACAGTTAAAACTGCCCCTTTGAGCAATAATTAATGTGCAATACACAGCTTAGTCTTTTTTTATATTTTTCCAACACATCCAACCTCTTCTGCCATTTCATTCTTCTGGAAAAAACAAACAACAACAAAAAAAAAAAACATTTACACTGTACATAACAGATTTGTATTAGATTGCACTACGTATGTGTATGTCTGTATGTATGTATGTGTGTGTATGTGTGTATCTGTACGTATATGTATAACTATTTTTTATTTTTTATTATTATCTATGTCTTGCTGCTGTTTTTGTATTGTTTTTGTATTGTTGTACACTGGAAGCTCCTGTCACCAAGACAAATTCCTTGTATGTGTAGGCATACTTGGCAATAAAGCTGATTCTGATTCTTCTGATTCTGATAACCATTGTTGTCTCTTACATTTCCATCCATTTGTCTGTTAATCAGCTCTTTATCTGCTCTTATTAAAAGCTCTTTTATTTCTCTCCTTTTTAAACAAAAGTTAAACCAATTGTGTCTCCTATTGCTAGACATTTTCTTACTGAAAACAAAGTGAGACGTATTAGGCTATTCGTTTTGACAACCACTGGTTGATTCACACCCTGACAAAGACTGATTGTTAAGGCACCTCTGATACTAGGGGCTACGGTGGGTCAGAGAGGGCATATTTTAGAGTGGCTTTTGTCGGGCATTGCATACAGACTTTTGAGGTACCACAGAGCCTCTTATACATTATACACACAGTTGTCTGATTGCAAGGTGAGAAACATGATGCATCATTGTAAACTCAAACCATCAAAAATCCATTATGACAGGAATCTTGCTACATTTATATACAGTACATGTGTTCAGTCACAAAGAAGTACAAATACAAAAATACCATTTGTTTATTATTGACAAAATAATAATACCTCAAAAGAGTTCATTCATTCTGTGTTATTGGGTCAAAATTTGAATGTGTAATTAACTTTTTATAGTGTGTAATTAACAACACCTTTGAAATGTTTCATACTGACACTTGATGGTGGAACAAGTAAATATATGTTTACATTGTTTAATTGTTCACATAAAGGCTCTGTCTTACATGGCGGATTCCCCTTAATGCATTGCAAACACCATAACAAAAAATAATTCTCTGTGTTTTTCAGGGTCTCTAACTCAGATGCCATTCCTCATGTATCTGGGGCTCTGGAAGAGCAGGGTAATCATCAAACCAACGGTAACTGAGATATGATTAATACATTACAAACATACTCTTATGAAGTTAATCCTTTTTAGTATATGTTGTAACTGGTTTGTGAAAATATTTTGTTTGATAAGAACGACAAAATGTGAAAAAGTAGCTTAAAACATAAACTCATTAGAGCACTATCTAACATCTAACATAGATTTCTCTACATAGATGTATTTGTGAATGTATTTGTAAATGGGCCTTGGCAAAATACTTTACAATTTGTGATTTATATATAGAACATCACTGGACAAATAGTGTCTTAAGCTAATGACTCCTGTATTTGGCATCTTTGACAAGTTCAAGACAAGTGGTGGGTGGGACAGATTCTGACACATGGACCAAAAGGAACCACCCAAATCTGACTGTTGTAATTTCCCCACTGTTGGTGACCAACAGAAAACAGTTCACAAGAACTAGATAAGAAGGACATGACTCAACATGGCTGCTTAAAACCACCAAAAATGGAGCTGCCAAGAACAAATCCAATTCTAACAATATATAAAATGACACAAAAATGCACTAGGATTGACTATTAAAAATTAAATATGACGAGCAGAATATGCACAATGCAAACTTAAAGACCTTAATCAAATAGGTGTATTTATGAAAGATCAATTCTACTTGAATTAGCCTATTGCAAATCAAATATTTTTTAAACAATAACTACTATAATTTAATGATGCATAAACTTGAACTGTTAAAACCGATGTGAAAATGAATGTAAGTTAACTAAAAGTAACTTTTGAGCACTTTGAACTACTTTTTGCCAGTGTCATGCAGAGAAGGTTCTGTTCTGTTCTGATTCCCTCTCAGCGGCTCACCACATTAGGAAGCATACCACACATTCCAGTCCCACTGCTGGCTGCTCACTCAGTACCTCACATCAGTCACAATGATCAGACTGTGCAAATACTATTACAACCATATACTGTAGATAGCAAAAAAAATATGAACATTTCCATTACAGTTGTAAATTGTGATAAGCTAGCCAACCTGAGAAATCTAAAGCATGCTCTGTGCAGAGTGATGACTATGAGCCATCAGCTTGGGGAACAATGTGGTTCTGTTCAGGAACATTAAAACCAAATGATCAGAAAGTCTAAACTTTCATTTAATGCATGCAGATTTGGTCTTCCTCACTGTTGTGTGAGACACACACTTCCTTTGGAGACACATAACATGGACTTGTCTTCCGAGAAAGAGGACGAGCTGGATTTCACTATGGTACAGTAGGATATAATCAGTGTTGGGTGTAATCCAATTACAAAGTAATTAGTTACTGTAATCTAATTACTTTATAGTAAAAAAAAACAGTGTAATGCATTCCATTTTAATTTTTTGTAATCAGATTACAGTTACTGACTTTCAATTAATTTGATTACTTTTAAGTACATTATAGGATTAATATTATTTATGTAGAAAAAAAAATTATGGCCCCGTAACAAGTCATTGTGAAGGAGAAATATGAGGTGCTGAGTGTTTGACTTGTGTTACAAGAATGAAAGAATGAAATATAGACATTATTTTGAATTTTTGTGGAGTGGAAAAGTGTTTTTGAAAGTAACTTATTAGTAAAGTTATTAGTAGTGTTACATTTTCAATGAAGTAATTAGTAAAGTAATCTGATTACAATTTTAGAGAAACAATTAAAATTTTATATTACTAAAAATAACACTATTTTTAAGTAACTTACCCAACACTGGATATCGTAAATATACTGTAGTTATTCATAGTACTTAATGTGATGTGGAACAAGATTTTATTGAGTTCATTTACAAATTGACTTGTGCAAGTGTCTATGGGCGCCTCCCAAAAGATCTCATGTTTGCTCATAAACTTTATATAGATCAGTTATTCTTTGCAACCTTTCAGTTGAGCATGTCTGCGGTTAACACACTCAACATAGACAAGCCATTCAAAGAAATAGTAATATGCTTGTTAATCCATACTAACATACAACAGGATAAACACTAGCACTAACAGACACTCTGAGGAAGAGTTACGGGTCTGTTCAGGATTGTGTACAGCAGGGGGAAAACAATGCTCTATATGAAAATAAAAAGCAGCTAACCATATTGTAAACATGTATGGTTAGGACTGCAAAATAACTGGCTTAGCAACTTTTTAAAAGGGAGGTAGACAGGTTAGGTATTAGGTAGACAGGTGCCAACATGGACAGGTTGTGTGACATGCCCTTATCCTCAAAACCATGAAAGGTAAAAGAAAATATCACCCAGACTGCATCAAATGCAGGTTCACTTGCCTTGAGGATGAAACCATTGAAATTCAATTGACATTTAGAAACTAAAATGATCAAATTTCCTAATCATGTCAATAATTTTGCATATTGTCAGGTATCCACTTGGATCCCAAAGCAAAGCTAGTTGAGATCTCCTGTTGCACCTCTTTAGAAAAGGATCAGCTCTCTACAAAAGCTTCTGTCATGACTGCTCTCTGTGCTCTCATGTCTTCAAAGGTCTTTGGTGTTTGGTGAACTTTGACAGGAAGCTCTGCTACACACTCCGACGCTCAACCTTTCTATAATATACAGCTGTGTATGAACTTTTTATATCACATAAGGACTTAATGTAATAGAGGGCTTGATGAAAAGCTGTCCCACATATCTCTGACATCATATAACATATGTGTCAGTGCTATAGGTTCATATTTCATTTTCCATATTATTATTGCTTATGGTATGCTGTGCCCGAGCTGCGTGGTGACAGGTTCAACACTCACACGTGCCATTAAGTAGGTAAATCAGAGCATGAACCACATGTGATACATAATTCCTGCTTAGAGGAACATTGCACATGGAGCAGCAACTATATATGTCCCTGATAATGTCCCACATCTTCACATGCACACCATGTATTGATGATGTTTATTTTAAATTGTAAATAACTCAGAACATAATTTTCCTAATTAGTATTTTGGTCTAACCAAACTGGAAACTGGAAAGAAATGTACTTGAGAAGCAAAAATCTCAAGTTAGAAAAATTGCATAAGATATTAAGACTTGTTTTCAGAGAATATACACAAAAAAATCAGTGTTGTATAAAGTATCCATTTGTCATACTTGAGTAAAAGTAAAGTTACCTTCATGGAAACTGACTCAAGTAAAAGTTAAAGTAGCTGACGAGAAAACGACTTAAGTAAAAGTATTAAAGTTACTGATATTAAATTTACTTAAGTATCAAAAGTAAATGTAAATTGCATAAATTATGGAACAGTTCATTAAACCCATGGCAACTTATTTGATTGGTGGTGCTCATCATTTACTCACCCTCATGCCCAATGTGTTGGACTTTCTTTCATCTGCAGAACACATACAAAGATTTTTAGAAGAATATTTCAGCTCTATAGGTCAATTCAATGCAAGTGAATGGTGGCCAGACATTTCAAGCTACAAAAAGCACATTAAGGGAGCATAAAGTTATCCATACTACTACAGTGGTTAAATCCATGTCCTCTGAAGCAATTCAGTTGATTTTGGGTGAGAACAAACCAAACTGTAACTAATTTTCACTGAATATCTTGCCATTGCAATCTCTAGGCATAATCATGATTTCAAGCTTGATTTCACTTTCTAGTGCTTGATGCATGTGCAGAGCCTTAGATGGTGCTATAGGAAGTGTAATCAAGCTTGAAATCCTGATCGCCAAGGAGACTGCTAATGTCAAGATTTATAGTACAAAAAGGAGTATATTTTGGTCTATTCTCACCCAAAACCAATTGGATCTGTTCAGAAGATATTGGTTGAAACCACTGGAGTCTTAAGGATTACTCTTATGCTGCATTTATGTGCTTTTATGAGCTTCAAAATTCTGAGATATTCTTCTGAAAATCTTTTTTTGTTTGTGTTCTGCAGAAACAAAATGAAAGTCAAACACATCTTGGGTTGAATAAGGGTAAGAAAATTAAATGAACTATCCCTTTAATGGCGCATTCAAGACAAATCCGAATGATCATATTTATGGGATGAGTGTAAATGAACACCACAATCCATAAAAATTGGAACACTGAAGGGGGGAGTTGAGTCATATTAGTGACCAGAACAGAGACTTGTGGAGGTGGGCTCTTTTCATTTGGGCCAATAAGCAATCACCCCGGCAACTGCATAGCAATGTGCTGAAACACAGTTAAAGCAACTTTACAACAGCATAGCAACAACCTGACAACCACCTAACACCCTGTAAACTGCAGAGCAATTTGCAAAAAACACAGAAAACAACTTAGCAACAGCATAGTAACAACTTGGCAACCACATACTGTAGCAATGCGCCAAACACACAGCAGAGATCACCTTGACAACTGCATAGCATGCCCTGCATCCATCCAGAACACCCTAGTAAGCACATACTGTAGCATAAATGTGCTACAAAGCAAATATAACACTTTAGCAACCACCAGAAAACTAGTTTTGCTTCAGCAAAGACCATTCATATCTTCATAAAATATAAAAATAAATATTTATGGACATTTTCATGAGAAAATATAAAAATAAATATTGTTGGACATTTTCATGAGTGCTAGTAATTATTCATACACATCATATCTTGTTTAAATGTAAATTGTAAACGCATGTAATTGACTTTTATATGAACAGGTCTCCTGGAAAGGCGGGAGACTGATCACACATAACTTCATTATTTAAAAGCTTTCATAATGTTTAAGCCTAAACTTATCAAATTTATTAGTAAAAAAAAAAAAAAAAAAAAAAAAAAAAAAAATTAACTTACATGAGCAGTTTCTTGTCTTCCCCAGTGGAGACAGACGACAGAACATGTAATCTTGCGTGCGCTTCGCTTGTGATTTTGATTCAGATTTGTGATTCGCAAAATGAATCATTCAGACCGCTGTTTGAATCTTTTTGTTCAGTTCAAAGGAATCAAACTTAAAAGATTCGACTCTTTCCATTTTTTTAACGAATCACACATCACTATCGACGATCTGCATGCATTTTTACACGTACAGCTGTTATTTTTTTTGCTGTGTTCAGTCGCAAAAGTAACGAAAGGGTCTTGAGAAATTAATCGGAGTAAAAGTATCAAATTTATCTTCAAAATGTAGTGAAGTGAAAGTAAAAATCCAAAGAAATATTTATACTCAATAAAGTAAAACAATTTAAAACCTGTACTTAAGTATAGTAACGAAGTATTTGTACTTCGTTACTATACACCTCTGCAAAAAATAGCACTTTGGCTGAATTTGATTTAATCATGGACAGTGAATCCACGTGTTTGAAATGAATTTTCTTAACTTAAAATTACTATGTAATCTCAACACAAACACTTTGTGTAGAAATAACCTAGTTGAATTGGGCAAACCCAACAAAATTAGACATGTCAATGCAACTCAAATAAACCCTTTTGTTTCTTTATGTACTAACTAGTGAATTTAAATGTTAGCATGACAGACTGCAGTTTAGTAATTATAATGTGGTTAGCACAGAATTTACTCAATGATGCGAGCAATCAATTTCAGGTCCAACATCTACCCATACTTATCTTTAGCTTAAGCTCCTCTCTTCACCATAATGGTAACCCCCAAAACTCCAACATAACAGAAACTCTTCTAAATCTTAACATAAAACATTAAACACTTACAAGTATCCCCTTTACATTCATCTTGCACCAAAATACACAAAATAACACTTAATTTCAACAATTACTCTTGCAAAGCATGCTGGAAAAATGGAAATTACTTGCCCGGTTTCATCAATGCTACATTAACACCACAAAAGTATTCATGTAGTCCCAACTCAAATGGATTCAGTAAACTTCCATTTTACAAATTTAAATGGATAGAACGAAATGAAATCACATTGTGACAAAATGTTCTAGAATTGTGTTGCTTTAGTTCATTTTAATTAAGAAAACCGAACAATCAGCAAAAATCATGTTTTTGAGGATACGAGTTAAGTTTATTTTATAGGCCTATATTAATTTTAAAATAAAAGAAATGGCATTTTCTTGTTATGTTTATTGTCTCACCCCATTTGCATTTCATCTTGCTTTAAGCATTCATCTTACAATATTCTAACAAAAATTATAGATTTAACAATTTTCCAAAGGGATGAGACATATACAGGTGCATCTCAATAAATTAGAATGTCATGGAAAAGTTCATTTATTTCAGTAATTCAACTCAAATTGTGAAACTCGTGTATTAAATAAATTCAATACACACAGACTGAGGTAGTTTAAGTCTTTGGTTCTTTTAATTGTGATGATTTTGGCTCACATTTAACAAAAACCCACCAATTCACTATCTCAAAAAATTAGAATACATCATAAGACCAATAAAAAAAACATTTTTAGTGAATTGTTGGCCTTCTGGAAAGTATGTTCATTTACTGTATATGTACTCAATACTTGGTAGGGGCTCCTTTTGCTTTAATTACTGCCTCAATTCGGCGTGGCATGGAGGTGATCAGTTTGTGGCACTGCTGAGGTGGTATGGAAGCCCAGGTTTCTTTGACAGTGGCCTTCAGCTCATCTGCATTTTTTGGTCTCTTGTTTCTCATTTTCCTCTTGACAATACCCCAATGATTCTCTGTGGGGTTCAGGTCTGGTGAGTTTGCTGGCCAGTCAAGCACACCAACACCATGGTCATTTAACCAACTTTTGGTGCTTTTGGCAGTGTGGGCAGGTGCCAAATCCTGCTGGAAAATGAAATCAGCATCTTTAAAAAGCTGGTCAGCAGAAGGAAGCATGAAGTGCTCCAAAATTTCTTGGTAAACGGATGCAGTGACTTTGGTTTTCAAAAAACACAATGGACCAACACCAGCAGATGACATTGCACCCCAAATCATCACAGACTGTGGAAACTTAACACTGAACTTCAAGCAACTTGGGCTATGAGCTTCTCCACCCTTCCTCCAGACTCTAGGACCTTGGTTTCCAAATGAAATACAAAACTTGCTCTCATCTGAAAAGAGGACTTTGGACCACTGGGCAACAGTCCAGTTCTTCTTCTCCTTAGCCCAGGTAAGACGCCTCTGACGTTGTCTGTGGTTCAGGAGTGGCTTAACAAGAGGAATACAACAACTGTAGCCAAATTCCTTGACATGTCTGTGTGTGGTGGCTCTTGATGCCTTGACCCCAGCCTCAGTCCATTCCTTGTGAAGTTCACCCAAATTCTTGAATCGATTTTGCTTGACAATCCTCATAAGGCTGCGGTTCTCTCGGTTGGTTGTGCATCTTATTCTTCCACACTTTTTCCTTCCACTCAACTTTCTGTTAACATGCTTGGATACAGCACTCTGTGAACAGCCAGCTTCTTTGGCAATGAATGTTTGTGGCTTACCCTCCTTGTGAAGGGTGTCAATTATTGTCTTCTGGACAACTGTCAGATCAGCAGTCTTCCCCATGATTGTGTAGCCTAGTGAACCAAACTGAGAGACCATTTTGAAGGCTCAGGAAACCTTTGCAGGTGTTTTGAGTTGATTAGCTGATTGGCATGTCACCATATTCTAATTGGAGATAGTGAATTGGTGGGTTTTTGTTAAATGTGAGCCAAAATCATCACAATTAAAAGAACCAAAGACTTAAACTACTTCAGTCTGTGTGCATTGAATTTATTTAATACACGAGTTTCACAATTTGAGTTGAATTACTGAAATAAATGAACTTTTCCACGACATTCTAATTTATTGAGATGCACCTGTATTTTACTGGAAAACAACACAAAAATATCAGAGGGTCATAGAAAAAAAGGTGACCAAAAAAAAAAAAAAATGGACATGGGTTTGATCTTGCAGGGGTGGTTCACAGTTCAAGGTAAAGTGATTAAAATTCTCTTGTAAAGCCACATATATAATAAAAAGTGGTCTTTTTACTGAAAAAACTGTTTACAGCATTGCCCATGGCAAAATAGGATGTCAGACATTAGGTCATGAAAGAGCAGGTAGGCTTTTATGAGGATCTGGTCCAGAAATGGTGGATAGGTATTCAGGCAGTGTGTTAAGTTACAGCTCATGTTTTACAACCATTTTCAGAACACTCTGAGAATGAAGACAGATAAAAACACAAGCTTCACCACATCTATCAGATATCCTACAGACCTGTGCCCAAAATACATGAACTTTAGATTATGATGTACTGTAGTGTAGATGAAAAAGTCTTTATTTTATCGGATTGGAATGATTTACTTTATTTGACTTGTTCTGCGAGATACATGCAATAAGATTAAATTGTTTAACATACAATCGTAAATAATGCTTGAACTAAGCTGAGGGTGAAAAAAGTTGTAAAAACGCTTTCTTTTTCAGACCCTTCTTAATGATACAACATTTTAAAGCATTCCGATTAAAAGCATGATATTAAGAACTGATCTTTATGGTGCCATCAAAGCTTTTGAACTTTACAATATGAGAATTTGTTATCTGGCTCCTGAATCTTATAGCTGAGAGCCTATACCTCGCGTTTATGGGATGAGACATGTCAAAGTATTTTGATGGGACAAGCACATCATTTCAGTCAGCGTTTGACATAAATAAATAAATAATAAAAAAGGAGCTCTGTAATCGGACAGTGTAAGCATGTAGCATTTCTGCAAAAGTTAAATAATAATTGTAAATGCTTAATAGATATTATATTATATTTTTATTTCAGGTACTCTTTTATATCTATAAGAAAATCTGTTTAGGAAAATTGCATGCTAAACACTTTTCTCATGAATTTTAGTTCAGTTCAATTCAAGGTAACACTTTACAACAATGTTCCATTTGTTAACATTAGTTAATGCATTAATTATTATGAACAAACAATTAACAATATGTTGTTTACAGCATTTATTAATCTTTGTTAATGTTAGTTAACAAATATACAATTGTTCATTGTTAGCTCATGTTAGTTCATAGTGCACTAATGTTAACAAACAACTTTTGATTTTAAACATGTATTACTATATGTTGAATTAACATTAAGATTAATAAATGCTGTAAACATATTGTTCATTGTTAGTGAACGTTAACTCTTATTATTGTTAAATAATGTTAACAAATGGAACCTTATTGTAAAGTGTTACCTAATTCAAATTGAACTCATTTTAAACATATTTTAGTAATGCTAATTACACTCATTATATTCATATTACGGTGGAATTTTACATTGACTAAAGGCCCCCCTTAAGGATTTCGTTCTTTCTGGTCCTAGAGTGTGACTATCAAGAGGATTTTTGAAGTGGTAACGTTTGTTTTGATTGAAAATCATTTAAATCTTAAAGTGGCGTATATGTACTGTATCATGTAAATACACAGTAGTGATGTGATATAGGCAATAGTGATAGAGCAAAATTTGTCACAATTTCTACAAATAGCTACTTTTGAAATAGCAAGATTTATTTTGAGTAAAAATTGAATAAATAAAAAATCCTCAAAATAAACTGTTCAGTAAAGGATGTACCATTTCTAGTTTATTTTAATCATTTTTAGCATTTCATAATATCTCAAGTATTTTATAACAACTTCTATATTATTCAACAAAAAGCTGTAATGCTATTTTTATTGTTAGCTACATACATGTTCAACAATTTAAAAATAATTATGTTAGATCAACCTAAAACAATCAATTATGCAGTGCCTAGGGAAAAACAGGTGTTTAGGAAAGTGTTTTGTGGTGTTTGTTGTTATTAAGGCTTATGGATAAAACAAAATCAAAAGGACCTTTAACCCTTTTGTACCCTATTAATAATATCATTCAGGGCTCAAGAATAATAATTTTTTTCCTGCTTGCCTAGTCAGGCCAGTTGTTCAAATTTGTCCTTGCCTTGCCAATATTTTGGCCCAAAAACTGGCCCATCAATATTTATTTATCATTATTTTATTTTTTTTACAAATGTACAATTATTTATTTGGTTTTAAAGCAATAATAGCTGGAAATGAAACCACTATAATGAGAGCTGTAAACACACTTTTACTGGAAATCTATGGCGTATGGTTTGTTCATGATTTTCAACCTATTCTAACTGGTGCCTTCAAGACTATCACAAATAATTCTCGCAATTTCGACACTTACAGTATTTAGTGAAGTATTTAAATCAGCAGATTTCACAACAAATTACACAAAGCTAAATAAGTTTGCATTGCAAAAACAAAAAACAAAAAAGCATATACATGATTAATGAATGTAAAATAGTAACAACACTGCACTGGCCCAACAGACCAGCAGGCCATCGTTACTGTTGAGCCGAGCCCTTTCATTTCATGCCCAACCTTAATACAGTTATTTAAACAGAAGCAAGATAATGAGACAATGTTCAATAATATGACTATATTAACTATACACAGCATTGCTGAATAGACCGTATTCACAGTAGCATCATATTAAAAAAAAAAATGTTTTTCAGGAATGAAAACAAGGATGTGAGGGATAGATTTCCAGCCTGATAGGTTGAACAGTTGTTTTAAGTGGTGTTATGCAATCGTTCAGCTGCTGAAACATTGAAAATACATCTTTCCTAAAATTTTCAGTAGAAAAACTACTCCAAGTGAAAAAGTCTATCCCTTTCAGCCTAATTTTTATTCCTGTCAAAAATACAGTGCTACTGTAAATAAGGTCTATGATACACAGTTTGTCTTGGCTGACAAAATGTTTTTAGACTAGTTTGCTCCAAGGTAAAAACAAAAACAAAAAATGAGTAATCTTTAGAGTGCTGAATAAAAAGAGTGCTATAGTAGCTACAATGCAATGCCTGTGTTGTGCACTGACCGAGTGGAACCCTGCAGAGACAGCCTACTGAATATCACTTTAAAAACACTTTTGCTTTTAGACACAATATGTGTATTGCAGAAGCAGCACACTTGAACCCTTATGTTGCATTACAGATGTCTCCACTGTAATATTTTGTCCTTGTTAGTGCTGAGACAACAAACAAATATTAGGTATTATGGCTTCTCAGGGCCGTTTCTGATATGGGGGCCCTAAGCGAAATCCTACTTGGAGCCTTACAGCTTTTAGTATATTTAGAAAATAAATAAATAAATAAATAAATAAAAAACAACCTTGCTTTGCAGGGGCCCCTGGTGGCTCGGGGGCCCTAAACGGCCACTAGAAATGGCCCTGTGGCATTCCTGTGTCTAATGCCAGTGGAAAACGCGTATTAAAAAGATGCCTCATGTGGCCTCCCACAGAGCTTTGAAAATGACACTCACTTAGACATGGTACAATGTATATATTGGCCAATATAATTTTTTATGGATAAATTCTTTCTGCATCATTTTGCAGTTTTACAGGACTTGATCATGTGGACATGCTGGTAAAATGACAGCTGTCATGCAAGACGACCACCCATATGACTCATTACTTTGAGTGATTTATGGCCGCCTCAGTGGAAATAGTCACAGGGTGTAACAATTTTACCTGCACTTGTAATAGAAGTAATGCAAGAGATGAAATCCAAGAAGAAATAAACGAAGACATCACCCTTAATATATGAGACAGTCAAAGCTAATTATGATGTTATGTATGTCCTCATATACATGTGGTGTTCTGTATCTTTGGCCCCTGGAGTCAGCTGCTGCATGTACTGTGAGTACAAGAAGGTCCTTTCATGTTCCACTCAGGTTTCAGCTCCATTCCTCCCAATACCTGAGGTATATCACCTCTGAAAATGGTTCTTTTTTTTTTTTTTTTAACTATCAGCCCCCTCCAAAATGCACCTGACTTTGGACTATGCAGAATGACACATGGAGCATGACTCCAATCCTTGCTCAGATGTGGGAGGGGCAGCCTGAACATCAGGGTGGGAGCATGATCTAATTTTTCAACTGTCGCCACAACATATATAAGTGATGCTTGGCTAAGATGCTTCAGAATTAACCTAAAGAAAATTTCTAAGGACAGCTGGACTATCATACAGATTTTAGTAAAGTCATGGGAATCCTACAGGGTGATGAGCTGGTAGGCACTTCAAATGTCTATTTCAAAAGGCAGTTATACTTTTGACTTTCAACATGCAGATCAGTGTTGGGTGTAATGCACTAAGTAAAGGGATTACTCTTCATTTTTCAGTAATTTAATTACAATCACTTCTGAGGTAATTGCATTAAATACGGTACAGACTACAGAACAATTCTATATGAAACAATAGTGAATTTAAAATCAAAATGTAATGTCTAATATTAAAATGTATGTTTTCTAATTCAAGAATATTTTATTTGATTTTATATGATTTATTTGAAAGAATTAAAAGAACAGTTTCATGTCTATACTTGTATTGTTTATCTAGTCGAGGTTGATAGGGGTTTTAGAAAGTAATTAGTAATAAGTAATGCAATTACTTTTCAGACAGCGTAATTAGTACAGTAATCTAATTATGCTCTAAAAGACGTAATTAGTAGTTAGTAATTAATTACTTTTTTAGAGTAACTTACCCAACACTGATGCAGATTGAATATTTTGCCTTTTTGTGAAGATTTCAGCTTGGTTACGTCTTAGATTTAGACTTTAAGGTCCTTATCACTTGTGTTATCTTTTTATTTTTGCTCAGATTTCTTACATTCGAAGAGAATTTTTTTCTGTCAATTCAAAAATATGCACTTTATCCTTGAGTGGTGATTTTAAATGTATTGTTTTATCATTTAAATCTAACAAACGTTTTTGTGAAATGTTTTTGAAATATAACACAAACATTTTTAAGAAAAAACATTTCACAAAAACGTTTGTTTGATTTAAATGATAAAACAATACATTTAAAATGCATTTACATTTAAATACATTTAAAATGTATTGTATATGCCACTTCGATATTGGACAGACAAGTCAATAATCATATTTGTTTCTGCTTTTAATTATATTGTTTTATTCTATTAGGATACAGGCATTACAAATGAAAACAAAAAGCAGGACGACACTCTCACACAGACATATCCAGCTGAAGAATGCAAGAGCTCTTTGGACTACAGGAAACAAGATCATGATGATGATGTTATTCTCACTGGATTTAATGTAAGATATAGATTGGTCAAACATACTGTATACTGCATTGGCATTCCTCAGCCACAGTGTATTTTCTTTTGTTTATTGCAATGGTTTTGCCATTAGACTGAAAACAGCACTGATGATGTTCAAGAGATTCTACAGGAGAGTCCAAAGGCAAAAACAGAAATGACACCAGACTACAAAACACAGACAGAACAAGAGATAGTGGTAAACAACTGTCATGTTTCTGCAAGCATCCACACTGTATTGGGTTTCAAAAACAATCATTATTACTAAGAGAGTGCAAACCCTCAAGTAATCATACTGTATGTTATTTTATCACAGAATGATTTTGTCGATGAGGATGACTTCCTGAAGGCAGCACTGGATAACAAATTGCCAATGATCAAGAGTTACCTCGCCAGGGGTGCAGACCCAAATGCATGTGATAATGTGAGTGCTTATCCAACACACTGAACACGTCAAAACTTTTCACTTGAATCTGAAGGACTAAAAGGCAAAAATTCTTTATTCTTTCTAGTTTAACCGTACAGCTCTACACAGAGCTTGCTCACAAGGCAATGTAGAGATTGTGAAAACGCTGTTGGAGGCTGGCGCTTCAATAGAAAATAAGGACAAGGTATTGGATAATGTCTACATTATTATTTCAATTTCAAGTGGGCCAAAAACGTATTTAACAATTTAACATTCATTAACAACATTAGTTTACATGAACTAACAATGAACAATACTTTTACAGAATTTATTAATCTTGGTTAATGTTAATTACAACATATAGTAATACATTTTTTTAAATCAAAAGGTGTATATGTTAACATTAATGCACTATGAACTAACATGAACTTAGCAATGAACAACTGTATTTTTATTAACTAACATTAACTTAGATTAATAAAAACTGCAAAAAATATATATTTTTTAATGCATTAATGTTAACGAATGGAACCTTATTGTAAAGTGTTCCCAAAATATTAAACCAAGTGCCATTTATCTGAAATAAATATAGCACAAACACAATTTTAAGCAAAACATTTAATATATAAAAAAAATAAATAAATAAAAAAAAACCTTATTAGATTTGAAAAGATAAAGCAATAAATATACTGTTCAGAGTATTTGGATCTTTCTGGTTGTCAGACATAGTGGAACATGTCCATAGTTAATGTGATAAAGTACATCATTGGTTACTCTGCTAGAACGCAAGTGTGAACTTGAGGGGAACTGACTTCATACAAGATAGTTCTGAAAGAAGCATGTAGCATAATTTGTTTGGAGATGTCACTTTGTTTGGTATTTCCTTGTATGCAATGGAATTCATACTAATAAAGGGATTATTATATATGTTATTATATACTTAAAGGGATAGTTCACCCAAAAATGTAAATTCCCATTTACTCACCCTCATGCCATCCCAGATGTGTATGACTTTCTTTCTTCTGCTGAACACAAAGATTTTTTAGAAGAATATCTCAGCTCTTTAGGTCCATACAATGCAATTAAGCCAGAACTTTGAAGGTCCAAAAAGCAGATAAAGACAGCATAAAAGTAATCCATAAGACTCCAGTGGTTCATTGCATATCTTCTGAAGCGATATGATAGGTGTGGGTAAGAAAAAGATAGATATTTAATTATTTTAAATTCTCTTCCCTGCCCAGTAGGTGGCAATATGCATAAAGAATGTGAATAGCCAAAAACAAAAGAAGAAGAATGTGAAAGTGAAAGTGGAGATTTATAGCAAAAAAAGGACTTAAATATTGATCTGTTTTTCCACCCACACTTATCATATTGCTTCTGAAGATATGGATTTAACCACTTGAGTCATATGGATTACTTTCATGCTGCCTTAATGTGCTTTTTTGGATCTTCAAAGTTATAGCCAACACTAAATTGTATTGTATGGCCCATACAGAACCGAGACATTCTTCTAAAAATCTTAATTTATGTTCTGCTGAAGAAAGAAAGTCATACACATCTGGGATGACATAATGGTGAGTAAATGATGAAACATTTTTCATTTTTGCGTGAACTATCCCTTTAAGTGTCCAAACAATTTTGGGGCCACTATATATATCTGCATTTTTTTTTTTTTTTAATTTTATCGTATATGAACACCGAAATGAGTGCATGCCATGTGGACACACAGCCTTCATACATCTATTCTGTAGATTCTAATTTTGAATGATTGGAGCTTTGAATAGTCACATATTATAGTCATTATGAATGGGCCACATTATTCTCATGGTTGTGTTTAACTCCTAGCTTCAAGCAACTGAAGTTCACTGGGCTTGTCGTGGTGGAAGCTTGCCTGTGCTAAAAGTACTACTTAACCATGGGGCAAAACGGGATTCCAGAGACAAGGTAAAAGCAATTATTTTACTTATTTGACAGCAAGCCTTTATAACATCTAGAAGACCATTTTAATTCTGTGACATCTCTTCCGGTCACATGATAACCTCAGCTTCGCAGCACTCCCCTACATGTGGCAGTGAGGACAGGACACTACGAATGTGCTGAATATCTCATACACTGTGGCGCAGACATCAATGCAAAAGACATGGTAAGAAATGAACCATCCATTCCAACACTGTTTAAACTGTTTATTTAATGATTCAAAGTCAGTGTCACATTATCATATGTAAGGAATGCTCACCCAAAAATACAAATTATCATTGTTTACTCACCCTGATATTGTTCCAAACCTGTATAACTTTCTACTGTTGAACACCAAAGGAGAAGTTTAGCAGAATGTCCGAGCTGCTCTCTTCCATACAATGAAAGTGGATGGGGGCCAAGGGCTGTCAATCTTCAAAATGGACACAAAGGCACTATAAAAACATCATAAAAGTTGTCCATTCAAATTGTGGACTAAATTCCAAGCTTTGTGTTAACTAAAATGTCATTATTAAATGGAAGTTTTGCTTGACAGCTGTGGTCACCATTCACTTTCATTGTATGGAAAAGAGAAGCTTAAGACATTCTGCTATAAATAACTCCTTTTCTGTGCCATATAGAAGCAAATAAGTCATATGGTTTTTGAATCCTATCTCACACAGAATTTTGGGTAAACTTGTATTAATGAACACTTCAATGGTTACTCTAAATGTTATTTTGTATCAGGAGAATGACACACCACTGCATGATGCGGTCAGGCTGAATCGCTTCAAATTCATCCAGCTGCTGCTTCTGCATGGAGCCGACTTAAAACTCAAGAATTACGTAAGTACTCTGAACTGTAATGCTCTCATACTTTATCAAGTTGCAGATGCACAGTATTATGTATACATTAATACAGATGTAACTTTAACACGGGCTTTATCAAAGTGTCCTGGTCAACCCCAGTTAAGGTGTGCACAGTGCCATCTTCTGGTGCATATACAGATATTCCTTTTGCTATATAATTTTAATGTAATTAGGCAACAACTCTCCAAAGTCATTTGTAATAGCAGTTAAGATATTCCACAACATTTCAGCAAAGGATCAGGATAGTATTTTTTTTTCAATATATACTGTATATACACTACCGGTCAAAAGTTTTGAAACACTTGACTGAAATGTTTCTCATGATCTTAATCTTTTGATCTGAAGGCGTATGCTTAAATGTTTGAAATTAGTTTTGTAGACAAAAATATAATTGTGCCACCATATTAATTTATTTCATTATAAATCTAAAATGTATTTTTTTTTAAAGTTTTTGAAATTGATGACTTGGACCAAATAATAAAGAAAAGCAGCCAATAAGTGCCCAACATAGATGGGAACTCCTTCAATACTTTTTAAATAAAGTATCCCAGGGTGATACCTCAAGAAGTTGGTTGAGAAAATGTCAAGAGTACATGTCTGCAAATTCTAGGCAAAGGGTGACTACTTGAAGATGCTAAAATATAACACAGTTTTGATTTATTTTGGATTTTGTTTAGTCACAACATAATTCCCATAGTTCCATTTATGTTATTCCATAGTTTTGATGACTTCACTATTATTCTAAAATGTGAAGAAAAAAATTATAATAAAGAATGAGTAAGTGTTTCAAAACTTTTGACCGGTAGTGTATATATATATTTTTTTTTATCACACTCACTGTTGCTTTATCTTCTCAAGGAGGGAAAGTCCCCGATGGACAGTGTTTGTGAGTGGCAGAATGGAGCCAAAACCCTCTTTGACAACCTTTAGGATGGTAACAAATAGAAGCAGTACAAGACACACTTGACAACCACACCTATTTTTAAGAACAGTTTTGAGCATAATACACATAAAGAGCAGAATTTTTAGATTGCCTACATATTTGAATCTGATTTGTTAGGAAGGTGTATTATGGCGCTCCGCATGACTACACCTTTATAAAAGGAAAAGTTATATGAAAGTTTGAGTTTCAGACAAATGAAGCATAGTACAGCTTTTTATTAAATCATGGATAAGGCAGAAAGGAATGAAAAACTTAACTGAATATTGTGCTTTGTCTTTTCACATGAAAATGCTCAAAATAGCTCCACTGCCGAGAATACGTTTGGCTTGGTTTTTGATCATGATGACGATTTAATGGCTTTTCTTTTTATAGTCTTTATGATAATTTTATGTCAGAATGTACTTAGTGAGGCATGGGTAATTTTGTACTTTGTTTAATTTATCTGTCAATTTTGCTTGCTATCCTTTCAAAGGTTAACTAAATAAATGCCATTTTGACCACATCTGTATTTTCTTTCAATTTAAAGTGGATAGCAAGACTTCGAGAATGAATCAAAAGACACTGGATCTGCAAAAAAAAAAAAAAAAAAGAAAGAAAAAGAAAAGAGCCTTCTATGAAACAACACAATGGTTATACATGTATAGTTAAAACCCCTTTCTACTGTAGAATACTGTCTATGCTATTTCTGTTTTGGCCTTTTTAGGTGCTGGACATTCTTCTTCTTGCTCCTTGGTAATTTGTGGTTTCTTCAAGGTGTGAACAACACCAGATGCAGTGGCTCTTGTCTCTGTTATAAAGGAACCACAAAAGCATGACATCATTTTAAACCTATATCCACATCTTATATCCATAAGAAAGACTGAAAATGAATACTACACATCTCACAGTAAATGCATACCCAGCTGAAAACAAGCAGCCTGACTGCAAACAACACCATGTCTCATAGATTTACATATGCCGGTGTACCAAAGAATTGGGAAAATAGTGGAGCCAGTTATTTACCTCCATGCAGAAAGACAGATCGGCAGTTGGAAGAAACTGCAGCTTTAGCATCTCCCTCAGACAGGCTGAACACAAGCCCTCTGTGATCTCAATTAAGTAGCATACCAACACACGTGCAGACAGTGCCTTAAAGATAAAGTGAGTAAATACTGTGCCACTACCAAATGGAATTGCAAAAATAATGATTTTCACGTTCAATAAAGTATAAATCTGGGTTCCAGTGAGGCACGTCCAATGGAAGTGAATGGGGCGAAGCCATTAACATTAAAATACTATTTCAAAAGTATAGCCACAAGACAAACAATACACTATGAGAACCTGCAAAATGATTGACAGGCAGAAAGCGTCAGGGGCCACGGCACGCATACACATTTTTATTTGCTGTTTACAAAGTCTAGAGCTGTCACAGAGACCGATGAGATATCTCATGGCACTTATTTCATTAATATCTTTCAGGGAGTAGGAACATTTTTTGCATAACTTTCCATAAATAAAATCGCTTACAGAACCTTTAATGCATACATTGGGTCATTAGTGATCCGGGACCTCATTCCACTCCTTGTACCTCATCCATTTTTTTGGAGTTGTGCCCACACTTCTTTAGTATTCCTCAATCTCTCTCTTATTGTGTATGGTTTGAGTACCTAAAGTGTATGGGGTCATTAAAGACCTAAGATATGCAAGAGTGTTTTTTTTTTTTTATTTTATTTGCACTTCCAGAAATTATATTTGTATGATTATTTAATATCTATAAGTTTATTATTACAGGATATATATTTATTTGTTTATTAAAATGGAATTGAATACTATATTCATACAAATAAATACTATATCACATTGATTTTCTGTGAAACAATGGCGATTTATCAGTATTCCATATGAGTGTACACATACATAATATACATGCGCTATACATCAAGGTGGTGCTGTTGTTTCAGTGTTTGACTTGATTTACATTTGACATTGCTATTTGATGAAGAAACAACATGGAAGTAAACTATAGCATGTTTAACACATGAACAGTTTGATATGACTATTGTTCTTTGGGTGTATACTAAAATTATGTACGTAAGTTGTGCAACTATTTAGAATCAATAAGTGCCTGATAAACTACTTGTGTATCTTATGTGTTATGTGTAGTTCAATATGAGTTAGACAGCCAGTTACATCTCATGAAATTTCAGTGTGAAAATAATTAATCCTGTTCTAGCTTTGTCCTGATTTGTACCATCTTCTCTTTGATATTTGAAAAATAAAACATCAAAATATACTTATTATTTTATTTTCTAATTGTCTTGAAAATGTGACACTATCTGGGCATATTGTAGATCCATTTGTGATATAAATAAGTGCTGGATCTCTAAAGACCTGAATATGTATGAGTGTTTGATGAAATTACCATGGATTTAAGGGTTAAACAACTGTACGGCTCAAATAATACATGAGTTTTAACAGAAGAATTAATGTAAGTGTTTTTATAAAATTATAAGCTTCACATTTCTGTCTTTAATCCCTCCAAAAATTGTCCCCATTCACTTCCATTGTACGTGTCTCACTGTAACCTCAATTTTTTCTTTTTCTTCTTTTTTTTTATTATAGACAATGAAGGATTACAAATCACAAATTATATTTGTAATTGTACAAATATAATTTTTGGAAGTGCAAAAAAAAAAGAAAAAAAAAAAGACACTTACATACCTAACATTATGCCATAGATGCTGTCGATTGAGCTTAACTTGTATTGAACCCGGAATATAAGCTGGGATAGGATAAATTATTTTAACATCCAAAAATTACACACTTCATCTTTGAAAGTACAATGCAACAAGACAATTTCTTTTCATTTTAAAAAGGATACCAATTGGCAATGTCATATGGGCCTCTTATCTCAAGAGGCTATAGAAAAGAGGAAGAGAAGATGACATGTCATAATGGCCACAAAACTTCAGTTTAAAACCAAAACAATACAATAGCATGCAAAATTAAATTTGCTAAAAAGAAATATTTTTTACCCTCTCGGCTCCACTGAACAATATGATATTCTATTAAATGCAAGAAGAAAATGTAATTGTTGAATCGGCTTAACACATTTCATGGGTGTTTATTCGTGTGTGAAAAGGGATGACATACTTTTTCTTTGCAGACTTCCATGAGGCTGATAGCACTGGCAATGGTGTATCTCCTCATGGTGCAGTCTCTGATGGCTGCTGCATAAGTTATCTCAAAGAACACTCCCCTGTCAATAGCCTGCAGTGACCAACACTGAATAATGACATCAATAATGACACATAGCAACTTAAATGTAGACCCTGTATGTAACTTCAGTTATTTTACAACCAAGCTGTTCTCTAAAAAATAAATGACAGGCTTTAGTTCTGCCATCAAACTTGGATATGGATGTAAAATGCTAATAACTCACCCCATAAACTGAAGGCCTTTTAAAATGGAAGGGCTGTTTTTCAGCCACTGCAATGCAGATAATATCAACATCAAATGTCATGCATGCTGTCTAGATCAGATGCGAGCAGAGAAAAACAAACACACACACACACACACACACACACACAAAGACAAATTTTTACATCACAACAAGTTGGTTGTCATCAAAATGTACAGAAAATAAACTGCAACCAATTCAGAAATCCAGTTACTTGAGAACAAATGATCACAGAATTATAGCGATGCGATATTGTTCTTCCTCACCTATCTGTTAATGACTATGGGTTTGAGGATGATGGCCAAATATCACAAATAGAAGCATTTTAGTTATTTTGTCGAGTCTTTATCCATCAATGGAAGAACCTGAGCAGACTAACCTGAAAAGCTATGTAGCCTATTAGCGCGTTCACAGCTGTCAAGTTGGACATGTTAAAGCATATATTGAGCCTAGTCAGAACCTGAAGAGTTTGTTGTACCAAGATTATTGCAGATACAGGAGAGGTCCAGACAGCAGGTTGCTCATGTATTACATGGCTCAGAGATGAGACTGTCATGCTGCCGTTTTTCAGATAAAATACAATTACTCTGCCTGAGATGAATGTGTAGTAAGCTCAATCTAGCTTGATAATTGTTAGTTTACAAACATAATCTCTGTATCTAAATGCTATAACCTACATGAAATGTTTCAGTGTTGACTGAACAACGGACCCTGTTGATAGATTGAATTTATTGTTCTTGTGTAGGAAATAACGATGTATTAGCATCCACAATAAACTGTACCATACAAAAGAACTACACGAATACAAATAAACATATTTATTTGGACATACATTATAAAAATTGTACACAAAAGTTCAACGTTCTCTGTAAAGCAACTATAAAACAGTATGTATTATTAAAAGCACTGTACAAATACATTTATTTGATACTGAATTAATGTCCACACTGTTTTCCAAACCACCATTTCCCCTTAAGACATGCACATTTTCACTACTCACAGACAGTTCAGGTAAAACACTGTCCATTTTTATACTCAGTAATGCCATTTCATGTGAGGCATTCACAAAAAAAGATGCTAAATAGAAATGAACAAACTCTCAAAATTTCTAATTAATTTTCAGCACACGAACACACACCTGTTATTACAATAATTGTTTATGTACAGTTGAAGTCAGAAGTTTACATACACTTAGGTTGAAGTAATTAAAACTCATTTTTTAACCACTCCACAGATTTAATATTAGCAAACTATAGTTTTGGCAAGTCGTTTAGGACATCTACTTAGTGCGTGACATGAGTAATTTCTCTAACAATTGTTTACAGACAGATTGTTTCACTTTTAATTGACTATAATCACAATTCCAGTGGGTCAGAAGTTTACATACACTAAGTTAACTGTGCCTTTAAGCAGCTTGGAAAATTCCAGAAAATGATGTCATGCCTTTAGAAAATTAGCCAATTAGCTTCTGATAGGAGGTGTACTGAATTGGAGGTGTACCTGTGAATATATTTTAAGGCCTACCTTCAAACTCAGTGCCTCTTTGCTTGACATCATGGAAAAATCAAAAGAAATCAGCCAAGACCTCAGAAAAGAAATTGTGGACCTCCACAAGTCTGGTTCATCCTTGGGAGCAATTTCCAAACGCCTGAAGGTACCACGTTCATCTGTACAAACAATAGTGCGCAAGTATAAACACCATGGGACCACGCAGCCATCATATCGCTCAGGAAGGTACGCACTCTGTCTCCTAGAAATGAACGTAGTTTGGTATGAAAAGTGCAAATCAACCCCAGAACAGCAGCAAAGGACCTTGTGAAGATGCTGGAGGAAACAGGTAGACAAGTATCTATATCCACAGTAAAACGAGTCCTATATCAACAACCTGAAAGGCTGCTCAGCAAGGAAGATGCCAATGCTCCAAAACCGCCATAAAAAAGCCAGACTACAGTTTGCATGTGTGCATGGGGACAAAGATCTTACTTTTTGGAGAAATGTCCTCTGGTCTGATGAAACAAAAATGTTACTGTTTGGCCATAATGACCATCGTTATGTTTGGTGGAAAAAGGGGTGAGGCTTGCAAGCCGAAGAACACCATCCCAACCGTGAAGCATGGGGGTGGCAGCATCATGTTGTGGGGGTGCTTTGCTGCAGGAGGGACTGGTGCACTTCACAAAATAGATGGCATCATGAGGAAGGAAAATTATGTGCATATATTGAAGCAACATCTCAAGACATCAGCCAGGAAGTTAAAGCTCAGTCACAAATGGGTCTTCCATATGGACAATGACCCCAAGCACACCTCCAAAGTTGTGGCTAAATGGCTTAAGGACAACAAAGTCAAGGTATTGGAGTGGCCATCACAAAGCCATGACCTCAATCCTGAAAAAGTGTGAGTAAGGAGGCCTACAAACCTGACTCAGTTACACCAGTTCTGTCTGGAGGAATGGGCCAAAATTCCAGCAACTTATTGTGAGAAGCTTGTGGAAGCCTACCCAAAACATTTTGACCCAAGTACAAACAATTTAAAGGCAATGCTACCAAATACTAACAAAGTGTATGTAAACTTCAGACCCACTGGGAATTCGATTAAAGAAATAAAAGCTGAAATAAATACTTCTCTCTACTGTTATTCTGACATTTCACATTCGTAAAGTTGTGATCCTAACTGACCTAAGACAGGGAATGTTTTCTACGATTAAATGTCAGGAATTGTAAAAAACTGAGTTTAAATGTAGCCGAGCCATAACGGTAGATAATATAAGTAATCCCCGTGGTTGACTTCTTGCCAATAAAGTGAAAAGAGCACACAAACAAATTATTCCAAGCTTTTTCAAACAGATGTTCCTAAGTCAATCATTCTGTAGGCAGCTGATGGAAGCAGCAGCATCTGGGACTGGAGCGCTGTGCTTTGCGAGTGGTTTCTGATCATAACATTTCTGTTTTAGACAAAACTTTAGTTTCGCTTGATTATTAGGATAACCATTAACTGCACACATTGTCTGGGAATTTTTTAAGATATTTTACAACATTTAATCTAACCGCATGACACGCAAGCAAGCAGTGACCCGCTACACACAAAACGCCAAACAATCGCACTTCCTAGCCAACCGGAAATTCCGCCCACCTTGAGAGAGAGACCTTTTTCACACTCGGGGTTTTGGAACTTTTATTTTTATTTTAAACTAATTCCAGGGTGATATAACACAAAGCATAATATTTTAAACTTACACTCAATATTTAAAAATATATATATATAATATAAAAAAATTGCGAGATTTACGTTGATAAATAAGGCGGAAACGCGTCATCACAGTCCGTGAAAAAGAGCTATACAGTGGACTCGCTGAGAAAATTGTGGATAGAGAAGTCCACTTGGGAATGTTTGCTCTGGAAAGATGCCAAGCAAAGTAATTTACCTGAACTACTGGGAATTTCTCATATATGTCTGATACACTCTGTGGCTTAGGAATCCCCTGAAATACATGAAATAAGACCATCAGCAAGTGAAGTTTCTCTCAAAGTTGATAGGTTTGTGTAACTCATTCATATCATACATGTTTCTTCTGCTGTGGTTCAAGAATATAGTTTACTGCGACTGTTGAGTAGCCAACTGAAAAACAATGGGAAGCGTTTCAATGAAAGTACAGCAAATGCAGACATTCGTTTAAAATAACGTTTATTCGTCTTATCAGGTACAGGTAAAACCTTCATAATCAAGAGTGAATAATTAAGGAACACCACATGGATAATTAATCACGTAAATACTGACAGAGACACGCCTTACGGTGAGCAGCTCTCTCTATGATGCTCCTGAGTCTGTATCATGACTGCTGAAGATGTTTAAATCCATAAATACAAACATCTTTCATACACTGACGCCTATCTGCAAAGTCACAGATTTACAGGGCGTTCACTTATTATCGCACAAAAACTTAAACTAATTCACTTAGAGCCGCATGCCATGTACAAACACACACTACCAAATCCTGAAGCATGGACTCCTGGAGAGGAGTTTATGGAGGTTTGTGGGTTTTGTAGTTCATATATCATTTTACTTCCGACAGTTTCTCACTTCTGCAAGCCAACAAAAACTACAATGCGTTTACTTCCGTCTTAGAGGCGGGGCTACGCATGTAGCGAATGCTCCGATTGGTCCGATTTGAACAGAAAACCGCGACAGCACGAACGACGCATGGCGTTGCCTAACCGTAGAAACAAAAGAAAATAATAATAGTAAAGCAGAAAGTAAGTGCAATTACGCAACGGTAATTTTACATTTAATAATGAGTTGTTACTTATTTTGAATGCGATAGCTATCTCAGTTAATGGCTCATTTTTGAAACAGTCAATGAGCAATGATTGTTTTATTTTCCGTTGTAGCTTCGTAAACAAAACGGTATTATCATGTAATAATATTGTTATAGCGTTTGTTATTTCTGCCATTAACTTAACATTACACGTACTTATATTTTCCTCAGAATGATGGAATCGTGTTTAGCATACAAACCTGAGAAAGTTGGCTCAATAACGGTTGAAGACCTCCGGAAGGATCTTTTCTCAGAGTTCTCCAAATTGTCTGAATCAAGGGTATATTATTTCTAGACCTATCTCATGATTAAAGCCATTCAATCTGATGTTGGTTGCAGTCCATCTTTAATGCTGCTGCACTATATTTCTGTTCTCTACAGAACTCAGTATTACCGGAGAAAGAACATTTGCAGGTCTATCTACGTGTACGTCCATTCACTGCTTCAGAGAGAGCAGAAGGAGAATCACAGGTGTTTACAAAGTTCCTAATGCTGTGAATGCTACATTTATGCTGTGACTCCCACACAAGAGTAATGTGGCAGTACCGTGGTACAGTGATGGTAATCCCATGTTACTTTGACAATTACCGTGTTCATGTACCAGGGTATTCACGTGGTATTCCAAGATACTTCAAAGAATACCATAGTAATACTATGTGAAACATTCACAAAACATGTTATTACCATGGTACTTTTGGGAACCCTTTTATTAGTGTCAAAACCTAGTAAGTTTCCTACCTAGATGAGAATTGTGTCCATCATAGACATGTTCCTAATTAGCCTTTGCTGTATGCACCTTTGATGTCTTGTTTATAGACAGCCTGTATGTTCCAAATGCACTTCATTTGTTTTGACCATACTCTCTACATACAGGAGTGCATCTCAATTGAGCCACCAGATACAGTGATTCTGAAGGCACCAAGAGCATCTGTGACAGCCAGACACAGCGAGAGACTCGGACCACAGCTGGCACAGCGATTCCAGTTCTCACAGGTATGACTATAGCCGCAGCCATCTCTGGCGTCACCATTGATTGTGAACAGGCCTTTGTAATGTTGTCATTTGTGTTTGTGTTTTTTTGTCATTTTTATTTTTAGGTATATGGTCCAGAAACATCTCAAAGAAAGATATTTGATGGGACAACAAAAAGCCTTGTGAAAGGAGTCTTGGAGGGAGGGAATTCCTTGATCTTTACTTATGGAGTTACCAATGCTGGGAAGACATTTACATTTCTTGGTAAGGATTTTGTATGAGATGTTTGTATTGACTTAACCCCCAAAAATTGCAAAAAAAAGTTTTGCAAAAAAAAAAAACAATAGGAGATGAATGGGAGAGAATCCGTACAATTTGTCAGGAGTGTTTGTTAAACTCATTTGCATTGTGCAGTTACAGCATTGCACTTGTACACGTTTTCTTGCCTTTCTGCACCCCATTCTATTCTAACTATTGCAATCATGGATGTATGTTATATAGTGGTCGTCGACCAATGTGGGTTTTTCAGTGAATGATGCCAGTACCGATATCTAGAGAGTAGGATGGCCGATATAAATGTCAATAAACATAATGCAATTAAACAACAGAAAATCAGATGTACACAACATTTCTGAAACACTTATTTTGAGCTGACACAAATTTGACACTCTTGTTAATCAGCCAAGCGATCACGGTTATTGGCCGATGCAGATAATCGCAAAATGGCCAAAAATCGTCAGATTAATCAGCCTGGCCGATATATTGGCCTATCACTATTAGTGGTCAACCGATATGGGATTTTCAATTGCCGATACCGGTATCTAGAGAGCGGGATGGCAGATATAAATGCAGATAAACATAATATAATTTAACAACAGCAAATCAAATGTACACAAAATTTCTTAAACGCTTATTTTGAGCTGACACAAAGTTGACACTCTTGTTAATCGCCCAAGCAAACATGGATATTGGCTGATGCGATAATCTCAAAATGGCTAAATATCGACCGATTAATCAACCTGGCAATATATCGGTCTATCACTAATAGTGGTCTACCTATATGGGTTTTTCAATGACCAACACCAATATCTAGAGAGTAGGATGGCCAAAATAAATGCAGATAAACATAATATAATTTAACAACAGCAAATCAGATGTACAAAAAATTTCTAAAACAATCACTTATTCTATGGAAAATTTCTTCAAATTTGCTTAAACTTGAAAAGCAAAAATTTTAAAAACAGAAAGTGTTGACTATCCATTGGCAAATCTATTGGTAGATTTTAAAACTGACCCAAGTGAAAGTTGACACTATTGTTAATCGGGCAAGAGAACACGTTTGTCAGCCAATGCTGAAAATTGCAAAATGGCTTAATATCGGCCTGGCCGATATATCGGTCTGTCACTAATGTTATATACTTGTTGCACTGAAATGTTTTGCACTGTCCAATACACTGTTTAACTGCACTGTATGTATAGTTGTCTATTTGCTCATTTATGTTTGATGTTGCTACTACTATGTTAAAGGCCCTGAGTCAGATGGAGGAATTCTGCCCCGGTCCCTGAATGTGATTTTTAACAGCATAGAGGGCAGAATTTATTCTCAAAACAACATAAAGCCACATCGATGTGTCGACTTTACAAGACTAACTAAAGAGCAGCAGGATGAGGAGGCTACAAATAAGAGAAACCTTCTTCGCAGATTTAAAGATGTAATTTTTTAAACTTTTTTATATAATCATGGTTTTCTAGCTATTAGAAGAATTTTACTAGTACTGACATCATTGCTGTTTCTTTTTCTTTATCAGAGTGACTCCCAGAAAACTCTGTCCAGTATGTCCAGCACCAGTTGCTCATTACTTGAAAGTAAGAATTAACATATGATTGTCATTTTTTTAGCATTTCAGCAATGTAAAGCATCAGCCAATGTGAGTTTCCTCATTTAATGTACATTTATTGTGTCATTCCAGGCTCCACCTCTAGTGACATTGATGGTGACAGTATCTGTTTGGATGAGGCCTCTTATGGTAAATTCTCAGTGTGGGTCTCCTTTTGTGAAATCTACAATGAAAACATCCATGACCTGCTTGATCTTATTTCAAATGGCTCTCACAGAAGAAGTGTTTTGCGGCTAGCCCAAGATATCAAAGGCAATGCTTTTGTCAAAGGTAACCTAAAAAAACAGGTGCAGATATTATTAGCCTAAATTTAGTCACACAGTCATGGTTATATTAAATAGTAAATATACTTTTGTCTGTAATTTCTTTATGAGCATATTATTATCTTTCTCAATTTTTATTTATTAATTTTTCAGATCTGAAATGGGTTCAAGTGAATAGTGCAGATGAGGCACTAAAAGTTATGAAAATTGGAAGGAAAAATCAAAGTTTCTCCTCCACTAAGCTCAACAACATCTCAAGCAGAAGGTACCTCATTTAAATATTTTCAGCATGAATATTTTTAAATTTAACTTACCTTTCTAAATGATCTAAAATATAATGTGTATTTGCTTCATAGCCATAGTATATTTTCTATTCGAATCTTGCGGATTGAAGACGTGGGTGTTCCTCGAGTTCAGACAATAAGCGAGTAGGTGACCTCAATCTCTACATACTACACACTAAGTTTTACATGGATGAATTGGTTTATTTGACACTGTAATTTGATAGGCTTTCATTATGTGATTTGGCTGGATCGGAGCGATGTGCAAAGACTCAGAACAGAGGAGAACGCTTAAAAGAAGCTGGAAACATCAACACTTCCTTGTTAACTCTTGGGAAATGTGTCAACGCTCTGAGACTCAACCAAACACAATCAAAGTGAGTCCGAAATACAATGGGGTCAAAAAAATCTGAAAATAATTTGTATTATCAGCGTAGCAATTAGACTGAAATTTCAACATTTCTTACAACTGGGTATGTCCCCCTTTAATGACAGCATCCACTCAAGCTGGCATGGACTCCACAAGTTTGTGCAAAACTTGATGATCCATGTTATCCAGTATGATTTGAAAATGTTCCAAAGAGCACCTTGTGTGCTTCAATAGAAGCAATGAAATCTTAAAATGTAAAAGTCCTAAAACTTTCTGTTTAATTTACTGGTTTAAATAAGAAAAAAAAAAACTTATTTTCAATGTGGTGTCAGACTTGGATCCCTCTGTATGTCTACTTCTAAACCAACAATGAACTTGTCTAAAAAGCTACCTAGTTTGTATTTGTTTTCTGTTACATCAGTCATTAAAATTTTCAGTTCAAATTTTAATTGTCAGCTAACCTGATATTTAATTTCAAACAGGTTTCATCAGCACATCCCCTTCAGAGAGAGTAAGCTCACACATTATTTGCAGGGTTTCTTCTGTGGCCGTGGAAAAGCCTGCATGATCATTAATATAAACCAGTGTGCTTCCATGTACGATGAAACCCTGAATGTTCTGAAATTCTCAGCGCTGGCTCAGAAGGTCAGTAGGAACCTTTTGGACTTGACAACTACAAATGATCTATAAACAGAACCACTTATCTAAGGCATTTTGTGATTCTTTGCCATTTATTTTGCTTTTTCCATTCACTGCCATAGGTAGTGGTTCTCAATCCAAAACCAGCACCTAGCATTGTGCTCAAAAGATCTGCCAGGGATGTGTCCATGATAATTAATAATGCAGACAAGAAAGACTGGACCAGGAGAAGCTCGGTGATGGGCTGGGAGATGAGCCTAGAGGATGTGCAAGAGGATGAAGATGATGATGAGGAAATAGATGAGGAAGAGGCGGAGACTGATGATGAGAGCATGGAGGAAAACACTGTACTAGATGCTGCAGAAGAAGATCAAGAGCTGCATGAGGTGTTCAAGGTTTCATTTTCTTTCATTCATGCATATTTTGCAGTTTTTTTTCTTTATATCAATATTTTCAGATTTTCGAAATATTTGAAATTGCGATGTATATTTATTTGTTTTGAAATTGGCAGTAACAAATCTAGTTAAAAATAATCAAGGCATGTTTTACACATGATTGAAGAATTATTTGTAATCATCTTCATTTATATGCACTATTATAAAAAATAATAAACTGCAATATTTAACAACTTGTATGTTATCTAAAACATTTGAATATATGAGAAACACCCCACAGATTCATTACTGAACAATTACGAGTGATGATGCAATCAAATCTTTGAATCAGAGTTGTGAATCAATTCCTTGAAATGAACCATATTCAGACTTAACATCTGTAGCCATATATTTACTACGGACGTCACGAGACAAGGAAGGATCGCAAAACTAGTCTAATAAGCGTTTAGGACACTTAATGACCAAATAGAATTTGCATTAAAATGATCATGATGTTGCTTAATTTTACATTGTCCCTAAAATTATTAAATATATCGCCCAGCCCTAATAAATGTCCTTTTAAACTACGTCCACATTAATCCGAATACATTTGAAAATTTCTCAACGTCCACACTGCCGTTTTCAAGCGTTTTTCAAAAGTTCTCATCCACACTGAAATGTATGAAAACTCTTAAATACCCTTACTATGCAATTGTCCTTGTGTTCCATCACCGGACAGCAATTCTGAGTAGATTCCCATCGCCTTTGAAGGAATGCAATGTGAAGGTTGTACAAAGTAACATTTATCTTTAACAACGCTATCACAGTGAATAGCAGGCACAACATCGCCGCCACAACATGTGCTGCCATCTTGATTGTTTTGGGTTGAATGGATCACATGACTGCATCACATGACAACAAATATGTCATCGTTTTCAGATATCTCAGTTTTCCTTCTCAGAATTGATGGAAGGCCATAATGTAGAGAAAAAGATGCATTTTCAAACAAAAACATTTTATTGTGGACATGGCCTAAGTTTTGTTTTGAGTTTTTACATTTTCAATATTATTTTGAACTGTAATGGATCTTCCACAGCTTCAGCTGAAAATTGAAGAGCTCAAAGAGAAGTTGTCCAAAGAAGAATCTGAAAAACTGACTCTAGAATCTCAAATTCGTGAAGAAGTCACTGCAGAGTTTATGGAGCTGTTCTCGAACATGGAAAAAGATTACAAGTAAAGCTAACACTACATTTTACAACAGAACAGTCAGTAAGCTTTTGATTAAAGATGCACTCATTTCTGTTGCTGCTTTTCAATATTTCAGTGAACGTCTCCAAAGAGAGAAGGAAATAGTGGAGGAAAGAGCAGAAAGGAGGCTGGAGATACTGAAGAATCTGGTCAACAGGACTATCCGGGAAATGTCTGTTGTAAGCGCTGATGAGAACGCAGAAAACGTGAGTGCTAATGGTTGCATAGAAGAATGGGGACCAAATCAAGTGCCTTTTGAAAACCTGCACAACTCGCCAATCTTATCACAAATGGGATGTACTCCTGGTAATCATAAGATGTCATTCTAATTTGACAAGGAATATGTTTTATTGCCGCTAAAATGTTCATTATAAAGGAGAAAGCATTTGAATATAAATTGCAGCAGGGCATTATGCATCATATGAACAAGATCAACGATTCTCAGTGCATGAATCGAACTCACTTAGAATGCTTGACAGTTTCCATGCATCATTTTATAATTATATCATTGCATGTGGGCATATATAAATCATATAGAACAGTGAAATCACTCACAGTAACATTAACTTCTTCACTTGGCCTGCCCTGCACTCGACTATAGTATATTACATGAGACGGATCTTGTGTGCTCCAATATCTGCACTCTTATCAGTAGTCGGTGCCTCACACCACTACTCATTTGTGTAAAATTAAACTTCTCAATTTTGCTGCCTCACTGGACATAGCCACAATGCATTGCAAATGGTCTCTAGCACTCATGAGGCCAACTCTCATTGAAAATGATTGACTTCTGGTCGCTTTGTCGCTGCAATGTGCGAACACAACTTAAAGCTTTCTGGTGGTTCTAAGGGAGTGTTTTGTATCCATGTACAGGACTTTATGATTATAGAAATACCTTAATATATTTACTTGATTGCTCTCTGAAATGGAAGGCTTTGTTGTGGAGAATTTAGCATTAGATCCTACTTGCTCTCACTTGCTTCGTTGACGTGCGACCGTTCAATCTAATGCCTCCACCCAATTATGTTTATCTTGACAGCCATGAATGAATGTCTTGAGAACATTGCAATCTGTGCAGTGTTTTTAATCATGGCAAGCAGCCAACATTATGATTAATGAATGAAAAGGAATGGCTGAGATCTAGGAGTGCAATAATGCGCAACAACAAATAGGCTGTTACGTCTTCATCAGCATGCGATAGACTGAAAAAGAGAGTGTTGGGAACCAACAGACCACATCTGTAGATAAGCACAACTTTTTAAATAATGATATACTGGAGCTATTTAAAGCAGAAAAGACTAATAATAGAAAATATAATTTCTTCTCCCTTTCATGATTCTAGGAGTCTAAGATTGAGCTTTTGGACAGCATGATCGAGACAATGCGAGATGATCTGCTGAAGATAAAGGGAGATGCAGAGGCTGTACAGACGTGCCTGACAAACGTCCCTGACTCACTCACAGTCAGTCATCTGAGGACACAGTTAGAGGAGATGACTGAGGAGCTTCACAAAAGCCAACAACTTCTCAGTCTTAAAACTAAGGGTGTGTTCAGTTGCCTTATAAGGGAAAGATTCAGATTATTTTTTCCCCTGCAAATAATCATAATCTATCAATTTGACAGACTAGGTTGTAAATTGTCTGTCATGCTCTTTTGTAATTCATCAATAAAATATCGTAACGCTTTCAATATGACATTGATTATCACAAGAATTTCTGTGGCAAGAACTGTTTTAGTTTTACCAAGCAATGTGTTGTGAATTAATGGCTTTTTCTTTTGCTCTTGCAATGTGAAAAAAACAACAGACTCAGCTGTCTCATCCATCTGATTTAATGAACAATTAATTTTTCTCCCAGGATTCTCACATCTCTGTCCCAATCTATTTTCATGAGGGTGCTATAAAACTTTTTTTTCTCCCCTTTCTTCACTTCTAATCCCTATTAACATCCTTTACTGTAGAAATGTTTATATTTTTTCTTATTTTTTTATCTTTTAAAATTTACGGAAATAATTTTGTATTATCAGTCAGCTTTTTTAAAGGGGTCATGACATGCCTTTTTTTAAATAATTGTAATATGTTCCTTGAGGTTCATTTATAATAGTAAAGTTTTTTTGAACAAATATATTTGTAAAACATGATCATTTTCCACCTTCATTCTGACCCTCTGTCAAAAACGCTCTGTTTTGGTCCTGCTTCTCCTTTAAGACTTGACAGTAAACGGCCACTGTTATGATTGGCTCTCTGCTCTTGGCTGACCTGCTCTCTTCTTGCTATTTCACTGCTCACCGCTGCTGGGCGGGCTACAGAAGTGATTAAAGGTCAAGTAGGCGTTGATGTGTTGTGGAGGCGGTCAGATGCAAATGTCAACCACAGTGTGACATCACAATGTGGAGGAAGTAGTGACATTTTGGCAGCTTGGTTTCAACAAATGCTCTTTTTGCAGTGAGGAGGATTTTTTGAGTTCTGAAACATACAGTATGTTTATAGCACAATGACCTCTTATATGTCAAAAGATCAAGGAAAATGTTATTCTTCATGTCATGACCCCTTACAAATTCTGTAAATGACTTTAAAAATATCTAAATAACACTATCTCTGCATATGAAATGTTTTTTTTTTTTTTTTTTTTTTTCAGAGATCGAAGCAATGTGTGTTCAGACACAGAAATCAGATGAACAGCTTCTGGAGGCAAATAGGGTACAAATGAACTAAAGTTTACCTTTTAACATCTGAAGTTATTGCTAATTGATTTTTGTTTACATGGACTGAATGGTTTCTTGTGTGAGGTAATGTTTGTTTTTTGTTCCTTTTAGAATTCTGAAAACCAAAAAGTGAGATGTCAGGAACTCATGTCAATCTGTCAGGAGAAAGATGACATGATCACCAAGCTGCAAGTTGCTTTGGACCAAAATGTTGAGGCAGCTACTAAAGATGTGAGTTTAGTCTTCATAGTAGAATCTCTGTGTAGCTTTATTAATAAGTTCTTAACAGGAGATGAGTGGCCCCAAAGAGAACTTGGACACTAAAGCCACACAACCATAATTTTCAAGCAAAACATTTAACAAAACAAAGTTTATTAGGTTCCATATGATATAGCAATAGATATTTTGTTCAAAATTAGAACAAAAAGTATTTTGACACTTTCTGGTGTCATTTTTGTGGTTTGAGTTGGTATGTGGAATCTAACTAAACTAATTTAATTTAACATATTATTATTATCTATAGAATTAGTTGTAATATTCTGACTGTACCCACGTTTGATAGATTCCCTCTTATAGATTATTTAATATGAAAGTAGTAAAATTTTTGTCAAAATATCACAGTTACTGTTACTACATTAAAATATTTGTATTTTAGTAAGGGTGATGATATGTATTTTGAAAAACCTTATAATTTATTCTTGTGAAACTAGGCTTCAATCTCGGTGCTCAGATGAGAAGCATATTTACCGCCAAACCCTAAACGAATATCATTACATTTGTTTCAGCGGCCACCCATGCGAAATTTCAGACTGTCGAAAAGCATTTCATTCAGGAACAACCCTGGTGAACTACACTTGTGGTTACTCCGCTAGGGCACCTGTGTGAAGCGAACTGACAATTTACATCCAATAAAAATCATCTCGGGGACAGTTTGTTAAAAATACATGCTAATAGCTAAGAAAAAGTATTTTTTTCTAAGAAAAGGTCTAGCATCTTGTGTTTGCAAATACCACTTGGTTCAATATTATGCATGTAATGCAGTTACATTTAGACATTTTTAGTGTAACAAAAGTGTCCAAGTACATATTTTATTTATTTATTTTTGACTGTAATGACCCAGTTTTTCTTTTCTTTCCACATTTATAGAGGGCCTTAATTAACAGTATCAAAGAGGAAATCCTACATTTCAGAAACAACTGTAAGTGTATGCTGATTGTTGATGGTGTTCCTAGAGTGGAGGAAATTAAATCCCAAGAAATTAAACAGCTCCAGCAAGAGCTGAAAATGAAAGACGATCTACTGAATAAACTTAAAACTGAGCAGTGTTCACTTGAGAAAAACGTGTGTGATCTCTCTGATAGACTGGCAAAGCAGATGCAAACACATGAAACTGTTGTTTCCTCTCTGGTGATGGAGAGAGCAGAGGTCACCAAAGTCACAAATGAGAACAAAGCTCTTGCCAGTGAGCTGCATCAACTTCAGCAAGCAGCCGATAAGACGAGCTCAAAGCTCAAATCTATTCAGATGGAATTGAACAGTCAGACCAAAATGGCCAATGACCTTTCAGAAGAACTTGATGCAGCCAAAACTCTGATTAAGAAACATCAAGAAGAATCCTGCAGTCAGTCCAAAATCATTGAATCCTTACGCCAGGACCTCAGTGCCCACCAGCTCTCACATGACCAAGCAGAGGCTCTCCATCATGATTGCCACATGATGGTGGAGTTATCTCAGGAGAAGAATAGACAGATCAATGACCTAGCACTGGAGGTCAGCCAGACCAGAGAGAAAATGTGCCAACTGGAAGAGTTCTGCAGTGAGCTTAGATGTGAACGAGATGCCCAGGTGAATGAGTACCAGAACCTACTGAGCCGTTATGAAGCTGAGAAGCTCGCCATGGCCCAAATAAGAAGTGACTCTGAGCTGTTGGAAGAGCTGACTGCTCTGAAACAACAGCAGGGGAGGCTGGAAGAACAGGAGCAGGACTCCACAGAGGATTGCTGGAAAACTCTGCTTGACAAACTCATGCAAACACTGAGAAAACTGAACCAGCATGAGGAGGTTCTGAATGTAGTGAGATTGATTGTAGAGAATGAGATCTCTAAGGCAAGAGGTAAAGCTGAGGGGAGAATAAGTGAGATGGAGAAGGATCTCACTCGTAAAGATGCAGATCTTGAGAATAAATCTCAAGAACTTTTGAAGTAGGTCCTCATTTCTTATTTAGACTTTCTGGTAAAGCAAAGCCAGTTTGGTTTTGTAATTACTATAAGTCATAATTAATTAAGTCAATAATTGTAGGATGAAAATCAAGAAATGAGTCTGAATTACTGACTATTTTGGTGTTTTTACAGGTCAACAGAACTTGTTAATGATGGACTCGATAAAATCAAGACATTGAGTTGTGATTTTCAGCAAGTGGAGAGAGAAAGATCAAGTATCAGAGATCAATTATGTGAGGCTAAAGTGCAGAATGAACAGCTACAGAAACAGGTTTGTAAAATTTTTACCGTACTTTCATAGTATGTACTGAACTCAAAGAAATTTGAAACTCAACCTTTGATGAAGTACATTTCTGGACATACTACATCTCGCTTACTGTATCATAAATACTTAGTATTACTTTTTTGTACTGTTTTTTGCATATTTGGACTCAAGGCCACCATTATTAGAGCGCTAACAGTGATTTAAATACGATTTTCAAACAGTGCTTTTTTTTAATTCTTAAGATTTTGAGCTTGAGTGAAGAAAACGAGCTGTTTCAGCAGAGACTATGTAAAGCAGAGGAGATGAGAAATCAGGCTCTACACCATTTGAGCTGTAAAGAGCGAACTATTGATCCACAGCAGACTGTGAGTGCCTCTTTTTCCCTCAACCTTTCTCTATGTGTGATATTATCAGGTATTAGACGGCTGGATTATTCTGTTTCTTTTCACTCACAGGCACAATCCAACCATGTGAAAGAAAAAGAGTATATACAGCTTTGCCAAACAACCTGTGAAGGTAACCAATATGTCTTTTAATTTAAACCCTTTTTTTTCTCACAGTACCATTTGGTGTTAATGAAATCGGCTTACGTTTTGTTCTAAGTAAGATCGATTTTGTTTGCAGATATTGTGCCAGAGCAGAAACTGATTGAGCAGATATGTGCAGACTTAAATAAAGAGTGCTCACAGACAGATCAAGAGGACTTGCTGGAGGCCAAACTGAATGAGATGGAATCTGTAACTGAAGGTGACTGAGTCTGTTTTATTTCTACTTCATGTAAATCTGCCAGTGTTGGGGAGTAAATAACTAAAAGTTTTCCCAACACTGACCTCTACTAGACAATACAATGCAGTTACAATACACTCACATTTACATGCAAATTAAAAGTTAGATTTTACTCAAAAACAAAAGTATTTTTTAAAAATGTAGTGTAAATGCTAATTAGCAGACTTAGATAATGCAAATGTAGCTCAGCTTCGTTCAGCGTGTATTCATGTTAATCGGACCGCAATTGGCTTCCTTGTTCTGTGGATGCTCTGAAAGTGACGAGGTGACATGCATTACCAGTAGAGGTCAACCGATTGTAGATTTTGCCGATACGATAACTAAGGTGGTGGAATAGGCCGATAACCGATTAATCTGCAAATAGATTCATAGAATGTTACAACATTTTCTTAGTCACCAGAATACAAAATAAATAAAATCCCAGATGTAGTTTATTTTTCAACCTAAATCCCGATAATAATCAGGAAAAAAAGAAAATATTGTGCATAACGTGGGACTTTTAACAGTAAACAAGCCTGAAACACACAGAGGACTCTTATTTTGAAATGATAGAGACTTGGCTCTGTTACAATGCTCTATTTTTAATAAGTACCGAATTAAGCTTTTTATAGCCTATATTATTATTCACGATGTATGTGCAGACGAGGGACGTTTCCATATAGCCGTGTTTTTCTTTGCATGCCCACACTTCAATTTAAAATACTTCATTATCAGAGGAACACGTTAAAAAAAAAAAAACTATCGGCAAATATATTTAAAGCAACTATTGGCACCGTTTTAATCAGTAAAAGCGATATATCGGTCTACATCTAATTACCAGCACTTCCTCAGTTGACCTCTTCCAAATATTTGATTATGCATTGTGTCATGTATACTTGGACAGATGAAAACTGTAGCTCTACTAGGCAAAAACCTGCTCGATTATTACTGTGCATGTAAACGTACTAAGTGTCTCACCTGTAATTGAAGCATAACACCACAAACATCTCACTGTTCTTCTCAGATCTTGTAAAACTGCAGGAGATGTGTCAGAAAGGAAGTGTTTGTGTCCATGATGAACCCCTTCAGGAGGAGCAGAAAGCATGCAGACCTGCGGAAAGCACAAAGGTAAGAACCTAGACATCTTTAATCCCTCTGACTTCTACATAAATGTGTGGGATCTGCCGGCAGTAATAGCAAATGGTTTCGTTTGATGTTTCAGCTGCCTAATGAGGTGCAGGCAGATGATAAGCGAGAAAAGAGGCAGGGAAAGGGGCTGGATGGAGCCATGGGAGAAGAGGAGAAAGCGGCCCAGACGACAGGGCGACTAGAGGGCGACCAGCATGGCAGGCTGCATCTGGAGCTGGTAATAGGATCAGCTTTTTCATCTCTTTCCCCGCCTCCTTATTTTCTTTATCGCAGGCTAGAGGGGAGGATTTACGCCAGAGTAGTCATTTATTTACACAGCAGGTTCCTGGGTTAATGTCATTCCTGCTTTTCAAGTGACCTGCAATCAGGAGGAATGACACGACTGCGGCAGAGAATAGCAGGGCAGAAAGAGGTTTTAACTGACTGCAAGCCCGTTAAATAGTGGTCTGCTTTTGAAAGTGATCAGCTCAGTTAATAAACACTCTATTCTTTCTGGACATAAGCCAGACTGTGGTTAAAATGAGTGGTCAACCAATATGTTTTATGGGCAGATATCGATATCCAGAGTGCAGGGTGGCCAATATTATGCCAGTATACAGTGCATCCGGAAAGTATTCACAGCGCTTCACTTTTTTCACATTTTGTTATGTTACAGCCTTATTACAAAATGGATTAAATTCATTATTTTCCTCAAAATTCTACAAACAACACCCCATAATGACAACGTAAAAGAGGTTTGTTTGAAATCTTTGCAAATTTATTAAAAATAAAAAACAAAAAAAATCGCATGTTCATAAGTATTCACAGCCTTTGCCATGACACTCAAAATTGAGCTCAGGTGCATCCTGTTTCCACTGATCATCCTTGAGATGTTTCTACAACTTGATTGGAGTCCACCTGTGGTAAATTCAGTTGATTGGACATGATTTGGAAAGGCACACACCTGTCTATATAAGGTCCCACAGTTAACAGTGCATGTCAGAACACAAACCAAGCCATGAAGTCCAAGGAATTGTCTGTAGACCTCCGAGACAGGATTGTATCGAGGCACAGATCTGGGGAAGGGTACAGAAAAATTTCTGCAACATTGAAGGTCCCAATGAGCACAGTGGCCTCCATCATCCTTAAATGGAAGAAGTTTGGAACCACCAGGACTCTTCCTAGAGCTGTCCGCCTGGCCAACTGAGCAATCGTGGGAGAAGGGCCTTAGTCAGGGAGGTGACCAAGAACCCGATGGTCACACTGACAGAGCTCCAGCATTTCTCAGTGGAGAGAGGAGAACCTTCCAGAAGAACAACCATCTCTGCAGCACTCCACCAATCAGGCCTGTATGGTAGAGTGGCCAGACGAAAGCCACTCCTCAGTAAAAGGCACATGACAGCCCGCCTGGAGTTTGCTGAAAGGCACCTGAAGGACTCTCAGACCATGAGAAACAAAGATTGAACTCTTTGGCCTGAATGGCAAGCGTCATGTCTGGAGGAAACCAGGCACCGCTCATCACCTGGCCAATACCACCCCTACAGTGAAGCATGGTGGTGGCAGCATCATGCTGTGGGGATGTTTTTCAGCAGCAGGAACTGGGAGACTAGTCAGGATCAAGGGAAAGATGAATGCAGCAATGTACAGAGACATCCTTGATGAAAATCTGCTCCAGAGTGCTCTGGACCTCAGACTGGGGTGAAGGTTCATCTTCCAACAGGACAACGACCCTAAGCACACAGCCAAGATAACAAAGGAGTGGCTACGGGACAACTCTGTGAATGTCCTTGAGTGGTCCAGCCAGAGCCCAGACTTGAACCCGATTGAACATCTCTGGAGAGATCTGAAAATGGCTGTGCACCGACGCTCCCATCCATCCTGATGGAGCTTGAGAGGTCCTGCAAAGAAGAATGGGAGAAACTGCCCAAAAATAGGTGTGCCATGCTTGTAGCACCATACTCAAAAAGACTTGAGGCTGTAATTGGTGCCAAAGGTGCTTCAACAAAGTATTGAGCAAAGGCTGTGAATACTTATGTACATGTGATTTTTTTTTTTTTTTTTTTTTTCGTTTTTTATTTTTAATAAATTTGCAAAGATTTCAAACAGACTTCTTTCACGTTGTCATTATGGGGTATTGTTTGTAGAATTTTGAGGAAAATAATGAATTTAATCCATTTTGGAATAAGGCTGTAACATAACAAAATGTGGAAAAAGTGAAGCGCTGTGAATACTTCCCGGATGCACTGTACATAGGGTGGCCAGACGTCCCGTTTCTCCCCAGACAGTCCCGTATTTAAGCACTTTTTCTAGGGTCTCGACTTATTCTGAAAAAATCACGTTTTGTCTCCTATTTCCTCTCGTGGGTATTCTAATCAAAGGTAGCCAAGGCTTGTAAAACCAATAAAATCACACCGTGTAATTTGAAGTACATGATTGGATTAAACTATCCAATCACAATCCCCTATCAATAGACGTCCAGTTAGTGAACTGATTGAAGAGTCAGTTTAAGAACACACGGATGAAATTGTGGCTGGAAAAATGTCAAGGAAGCGTGCATGTACATTTAATGAGGATCTTCAAAAATAGTTTACATTTCTAAAAAAGGAGTCACAGACGGAGCCTAGTAAAGTTAGGTGTGATATTTGTGGAGCTCACTTTTCCATCGCCCATGGAGGCCACACTGACATCGCACAGCATGTTCATACAAAAAAGCATGTGGATGCTGCTAAAACTAAGTGTGCCACACCAAGTGTTAGCAATTATTATTTTATTTTTGGTGAAGCAAAGTTCAGAATCTGACAAGGTGCATGCAGTGAAGGACTTTTTGCTTACAGTATCATTCTGTTGTGCACGGCCATAGTTTTCGGTCGGCTGACTGCGCTGCGAAATTGATCAAGAAATTGTATGATCCGAAATTTTCTTCTGCCTGCACCAAATCTGAAGCTGTCATATGCAACGTACTCGCTTTTGTGCAGCTGGACTATCAGAAATTACTGCAGTACTGCAAAACACGTTTCCTCTCTCTTGGTCCAGCTCTTGAAAGAATACTACACATTTTCAATGGTCAGCGTGCATACTTTCTTTCTCAAGAAAAATGCCCAAAGTTTCTAAGAGACATTTTCAGCGATCCTTGCACTAAACTTTGGATTGGCTTTGCACTCAATTAAACAGCCACTTTTAACCATGCTCTGGAGATAGTAGAGCAAGACCCACCTAAGTATACAGTATAATAGAGGTAGATCGATATATCGGTTTTACCGATTAATCGGTGCAGGGAGTTACATTTTGGAACTATTTGGCAAAAATCTATGCTGATAGTTGCAGATAGTTTTTTATTTGTATTATTTTTTTCTTCTGTGTTCCTCATCAGCCAGCACTAGAGGATTCTACTGTTAGAACGGCTTGGTTCTACAGTGTAACAGTGTCCTTTAGAGGTTAAATAAAAACAATCAAAAATAATAAACCTTTTTCCTCATTAAACCTCATCTGGTGAAATATATAGGTTATAAAAAGCATAATTTGGTAAATAGCCTACTTAACTATAGAGCCTTGTAACAGTGCCCTCTTTTTCAGTTTTGTTTATAGTTATAAAAAGTACCGCATTTTGCATCAGATCTTAATTTTGTTTTCTGTTTATTATTGGGATTTTGGTTGAACAATAAACTGCATCTGGGATTTTATTCATTTTGGACTCTTGTAGCATCTATGTCTGTACCCATTGTTGTAAGGAAAGAATATTATTTATTTTATTTTAACATTCTACAAATCAAGTTTAAAACTATTGGCTGATTAATTGGTGATCTACCTTTTCCTCCACCTTAGTTATAGGTATCTGCAAAATCCACTATATTGGCCAGTTAATTGACCTGACCTACGTATCAGTCTAGCACAAATTAGGATTTTGAATTATTACAATTATTAGGAGTTATTAGGCCATTGCCAAGAATAATATAGTTTACCAGTGGCTAGTCATGGTGAGAGAAACTGAAAAATCTAGCAGGATTAACTAAAGAAGCCCAAAAAATAGAATTAAAATATTAAAATGAAATAACCCAAGTTGCAGTTTGGAATGATGAATGATTCAGGTTAACATGTTTTTGTAGCGGTTTGATATACTGTAGAATTAAAACATTATATTTAACACTTCTTATATTTCTCACTTCCTTATACATGTTGATTACAGGAAATCTTAAAGCAACAGCTGGCTGAGAAGCAAGAATCCATTCTAAAATTACAAAGGGAAAAAGATGATTTGGCTGCTACTCTTAAATCTGAAAGCCAGAAAGACAACAGTCCTTCAAATGTGAAGACAGAGAATGAAGGCGACTCTTTTTGTCCAACACAAGAGGTCAGTAGAGTGATATTAAACAATGCAAAATGCATGAATTGATGTCTGTGGTAATCAGTTGCTGTGCATTCTATACTTGTTGATGATTTACTGTAAGCAGGTGGCAGTACATGACTCATCTGTCCTCTCCACGAAGAGTCTAACAGAAGAACGCTTCCCCAAACCTGAGCTTGAAATCCGTTTCACCCCACTTAAACCTGACCGAATGAATGTAAGAAGACCAGGAGAGGAAGAGTCTGTCACAATCAAACTCAGACGTACAGCCAGAAAGAGAAAAGGCCCAGGGATAGAGGTATACAGAAACCTTCTGTATTCCCACGGTCTTAAAAGTCATTGAAATTTCTATAGTGAATAGATTTGCTCTACTCTCTAAGCTATTTGATGTTTAATTTGTGAGCAAATTGTTCTCTCAAACAGTTCTTGTCAATGAATCAGTCGAACCTGTTCACAAATTGTCTAAATGATTCATTAGCAAATCTTTATAAGCAAAAAATGTTATCATAAATGACTGGAAAAGTCCTGGAAATTCATTGTTTAAAAAAAATTTTGGAACCCTCTGTCGCACTTTATTGGCCGGTTTCCTGAACACAAGTGAAAACAAGAAACTTGTTAGAAAAAATAAGAGTCCTAATATAATTTCTTAACTGTACATTAATCTATAATACTCATAATACATTACTTAAACATAGAACTTGTACTTTCATGAGTGTTTATTGTTTTAGAACTCGGTGGAGTCAGAAAATCGAAAAAACAGACGGCTCAAGGTGAACAACGGGGAGAACGTACAGTCTGTTGAGGTGTCAAGCGCATGACTTTTACTGCCCATTAATGTGCCTGTGATATTAAAAGCCTTTCTTGGTAATGTGTATTCCATAATACACTGAGTTAGTTGTGTTCTATATTTTTTACACCTTACCAGACTCCCACAGTGAAAGGCAAAAAGACGAGTCAATTAAAACAGCAAGACTCTCCAGCCAGCCTGAAAGGTAAAAAAGATGGAGCCCTGCAAAAGATTGGGGACTTTATCCAGAGCTCTCCAACCCTCTTTGGGAGCAAAGGTCAGCACTGCCTCTTCATTTTAGACTCGATTGATTGCAGCTCTCTGCCAAAAGTGTTTCATACTGTATTTCAGCATGACTGAAATTTTAACTCCCTCCTCAGCCAAGAAGATCATGAGCATGGTGAATGTTAAATCCTCCGAACCACAAAATCCTTGTGAGAACAACAAACCCAAGAGATCCAAACGAAAGCTCTTCAAAACCCAGATTTCCTCCCCTTTAGACATCCCCTCTCATCCTGTAAGTAATGTTTCCTGTGCATTAATAATGAAAGAGTGCATTAGAGAAGCATTAGGCATGTATGAAGGAATGAGAAGCATGTTAGAAGATTATGACAACTTGACAAATCAGGTTCAAAATCAATTTGTTTTAAAGGGAAAGTTCACACAAAATGAAACTCTGACATCATTTACTCACCTTGATGTTGTTCTAAACCCGTATGACTTACATTCTTTCATGGAACACAATAGGAGTTTTTTGGTGGAATGGTTGGGAATAATAGCATCAGTCATCATTCGGTGTCTTAGTATCTTTTTTCCAAAAATTAAAGGTGGATGGTAACTAAGACTAAACATTCTATCATCTAAGAAAGTCATATGGGTTTGGCATAACATGGGGGTGAGTAAATGACTTTTTAAGGAGGTTGTATTAAATTCAGTAAATTGTTTTACAGATCATTGGAGGCAGTGAAGATGATAAAGAGAGTGATCATCTGATTATCAAGAGAAAGCTCCGAACAAGAACTGTTAAGATATGATGCAACCCTTTATTTAGATGGCAAGAGTAATTTTTATTTTATTTTATTTTTTTATTCTTTGGTATTGTTTGTTGAATTGTATTTTTGTTTGTAATAACAGTGCAAAATGTTTGTAAATAATTTAAATGTTATTTACAGCAGGTTTTGGAATTTTTGTTTTGACTTTAAGTTCAGATTTTGATTTCCTGTGATTACTGAACAAAATATGACAAAATGCTGCTCATTAAAAATACTTTAAAAAAAAAAAAAAAAAAAAAGAGAGATTTCATTTGGGTTGCATTTCTTGTAAAAAAAAACAAAAAAAAAACATTGCAATTAGTTAACATGAACTAACAATAAATAATACTTTTACAGCATTTATTAATTCTCTGTTTGTTAATTTGACCATATTAGTAGATTTTGTACCTTTTGTGTTCCTGTCAAAAATGACCAGCCCACTAAGATTGGTGTTAATAAATCTCCCATATTGCATATATTACCCCAGGATATTGCATTAGATCTTTTTGTAAACTTTTTTTTCAGTAATTATGACAGGTTTTGTACCTCTTTTTTGAACATATTTTAATACACTGTATATTTTTACTTAAAAAATGATTAATTGAACTGAGCTTATGCCGAGCTAGTGGGGGCTCTCCCTGCAGAAAACATTTAAAATATCAATTATGTAATAAATTAATAACCACTTGCTTGATCTAAACAAAATAGGTGTCACTTTAAAGCTTAGAATCTGGACTTTACAATGCATATAGCTGATCCTACCAATACTTAAATTAATGCTTTTTAATTTGCTGACAAATTAGAACTGTTTTGTTATCATAACAATAATATTTAGAGTTGGTAAAACCATAAAAAAAGATGATAGCTATGTGTTATATAAAATTGGAAAGGTCTCAATTAGTAAAATGAGCAAATTTGTTTCACTCAGAGGCCAAACTGCAGTGAATATTAGTGTATGAAATTCCCATTGACACACATAAATATAATAAACAGGAGTCTTTTTTTTTAGATGTTTTTCCTTATTACTTCCTGAAACATATATAACATTGACAATGACATATCGTAACTTATAGCAGACTATCTTGATTCAAACGAGCCCAAACACAACATAATATGATGCGTAGATCTTGAAATATTCCTCAAAGAGTGTACATGGAAAATCTATGCACAAAAGGGCACGCAACATGTTTTGTGTGTGAGTTGCTTTTTGTGGTTTGAGGACATTTTTTCAGGTTACAAACTAGTAAATATGAGGGTATTATGCTATAAATGTGGTTTATAAGGACACCGCTAGTGTCCCTGTAATTCAAACGGCTTAAAAAACATCCTAAACAATGTTTTTTTGAAAATGTAAAAATGCCAAAAGATTTCTGTGATGTTTAGGGTTAGGGTTGGAGGATAGAATGTATAGTTTGTACAGTATAAAACTCATTATGCCTATGGAGAGTCCTCGTAATTATAAGAGTACCAACGTGTGTGTGTGTGTGTGTGTGTGTGCACGTGTTCAAGGACTTTGTGTGTGCAAACACATCCACATACTGTATGTGCTCATCTAAAGGATTGGGATGCTCCTGAACACTTTATATTTCTTTATGTTGTAGTTTAATCCATTCATTTCCAGTGGCCGGTCATTTTTGACCGGGAACACAACAGGTATAACAAAGTGAAATAAAACCAATAAAATGTATGGAAAATGGTCAATTTTGTGTGTGTGTGTTTTCAGATACCATATGTGAACAAAGTCAAGCAATTGTATTCCAATTGGATTAAGTTAAAAAAAAATTTTTTTTAAAACAAAATCTGGGTCAAAATGGCTGGAACACAATATAAGGGCTTACCAATATAATAAATGCTGTAAAAAAAAAAAAAACATTTGCTCATTTTTAGTTCATGATCCCTAATGCATTAACTTATGTTAACAAAAGCATCTTATTGTAAACTGTTACCAATTTGCGTTATGCATTATTTTTGGTTAATATTGTATTTCACATCATGATATCCTTTAAAAAAGCAGTTCCAAACAAGCAGAGTGGAGGATATACAGAATGTTCCAAATGAAAGTTTGGGGTCAACTTGTTGTATGATGGTCATTTATTACCACTGTCAGTAAATGGAGGGTAGCTGTCATCAGAGAAGAGTAAGTAATATATTTTACCAACACCTCTTGATCTCTACAATAAGACAGGTCACACCTGCACTATACACTCCTCACTTTCTGAGGTTAAATAAATGTGACACTGAAAACATATCCAATTTTGTGTGTATTTGCACGTCTATATACTGTTGCACAATAAAAAATGTGTGTGTTGTTTGCATTTGCATCCCTGCTGCCCCAGAGTTGAAGATGTGGGATCTGGTTTTAAAAGTGTGCTGTCCTTTTCACATTCAATAACAGTTAGATTATACTGTTCCATTAAATCTGGTGTGATGTGAGCTTTAATGTGTTAAAATTGCATTACAGTGCTCCATGATATCTTCATAGTTTTAACAGCCTTAAAATAACCTGGAAGAGCTTTATAATTGGCCATTCTGAGGAGTGCGGAAAGTGCTCTTGTCTTTGGTCTCCATCCGCCACAGTGTGATGAACTGATTGGCATCTTCTCTCTGTCGTGGCCGCTCATTAGTGCGGTCTCTAGGCAGCAAGTGGTCCGTTAAGTGAAAGTGCTTGTGTTTTTGACCACTGCTTGTCCGGATTGCTGAAGTGAGAATGGACAATGCTGCATGGAGCCATTTGCTAATATGGTCATTTGAAAATTGAGGGATAAATTTGGTGACAGCTGGCTCATTTCGATGCAATCTGACCTAATTTTGTTTTATTTTAGTTGGAGACAAATCAGTACAATGCAAACATTTTCTTAATCAATACTTTTGTTTTGTTTTACAGAAAAAATATACTTAATACAAGATTATCGAATGTATCTTGAATTAATATTACCCTACTAGCAGACTATATTTTTCTTGTTTTAAATTAATGCATTTCTACTGACCAAAGATAATTATTTCAGGCAACAGTGTCTATTGTTTAAAGGGATAGTTCACCCAAAAATGAAAATTCTCTCATCATTTACTCACCCTCATGCCATCCCAGATGTGTATGACTTTTTTCTGCTGAACATAAACAAAGATTTTTAGAAGAATATCTCAGCTCTGTAGGTCCACACAATTAAAGGTGCACTTTCATGAAAGTGAAAGTCGAGATCTGTGGTAAAAAAGGACATAAATATTTATGTTTCTCATCATATTGCTTCAGAAGACATGGAAACCACTGGAGTCTTAAGCCCCGTTCACACCGCCAGCGACATCACGTGAGTCAGTGACATGATCCCATTCATTTTCATTGAGAGCACAGCGACTTCTGGCAACACGAGCTGTCGTGGCCGCTGGCAACAGAGATCACTGTGGAGAGCAACAAGACAAGTTGAGAAAATTTCCACTTTATGCAAATGACAAGCGACATTCACGAGCAACTACCATTGAGAGTGAAGACAGCGGAGCTTACTCCATCTGTCTCCTGGCAGACTGGAGACAAGTGCAGGCAAGACAGAGAAGTTTCAGCGTTGTGAGGGATTTTTACAGTTCTATATCATTTGTCTGTAACCACATGCATGGATATAATAAAACAATGATGCATGGAAAAGTGTGTCAGAAACGGTCTGCAGTCCAAGTGAGTTTGATTCATTCATTCATAATAGATTGATCGTCTTTTTAATGATTCATTTTGATAGATTGATCGTCTTGTTAATGATTTAATGCACTGAAACACTGTACACTAAATAATGTGTATTTTTAGAGCCAAGAGAACTGATTCCTTGTCAAATTGTAATGATATCTTAATTTTACCGGTATTAGGTCTCATCCGTGATCAAATTATCAAAAGCTATGGCCAGATTTGCAGTCCTCAATAATGTTACAGCGACAAATAGTAGGAACGCCCACTAGCGACACCTAACCACAGAGTGGCTGGCGGTGTGAACGGGGCTATATGGATTACTTTTATGCTGCCTTTATGAGATTTTTTTTTTTTTTTTTTTTGCTTCAAAGGTCTAGTCACCATTCCCTTGGATTGTATGGACCTACAGAGCTGGGGTATTCTTCTAAAAAATTGTGTTTGTATTCAGCAGAAGAAAGAAAGTCATACACATCTGAGATGGCATGAGGGTGAGTAAATGATGAGAGAATTTTCATTTTTGGGTGAACTATCCCTTTAATGTCTTTGATTGTCTGTGGGTGACAAGGATTAGGTACAAAACATATGGCTATTAATAAAGAGAAATGCTTTTGATTATTGGGACTAAAAGCTCCTCTGCACCAATATAAGCTTGACAGAGGTGAACCAAAGTGTGCTCACAGTGCTTTCATTCACGAAGCACTTTGGAGGCCTAATGTAAACACTGTCAAGATGGCTGGTTTTACAGACTGCAGAGGGCAATATGACTTATGAAAGTGGCATTAAATATTGAAATCAGAGCAAGCATGTCTGCTTTCATTTTCTACTTCATTTGTTTTAGAGTGAAAATCCCCTCCTCCTCTCCCAGCCGCCTTCTGACATTTTTCAGGAGTGCCATATTGAGCTTCATTGCTCCCTTATCAGAAGGGTCACTGCACCAGCCCAACAACTGCACTCATCAATTACCTCATACCAGTGGGATCCTCTGCAAAACAAGCAACTCATCACTCTTGTTGGAAATAGCTTTTTAAATGCAACTGCATATTGAGCATCGTTGCTCTAGTCGCATCTTTTTTCAAGCCATTGTAACCTGTGAATAAATAACAAATCACTGCCATCAATGCAAACATAATCTGCTCAGGAATTTATACAGTAGGGTCCAAAAGTCTTGTGAATTGTTTATATGTTTTGTGTTTTTCTTATTTAATAAATTTGTTCTTATTAAAAATGATACTATGAGCATAAACAATTGAGTGTCATGTTGAATTAAAAAATGTATATGAATTTTGGATATCTTATATATGTTTTGTCCCCTTTTGCTTCAGTGACAGCATGCACTCGAGCTGGCATAGACTCATTATTTGACTCTTTTAAAGAGCATCTTGTGTGCTTCAAAGGAAGCAAGGAAATCTGACCTTTTGTACAAAGGTCAAAGTTGCAAATTTGCATATATTTAAAAAATGACCTTCAAAAAGTGCAGAATCTTAAATATTTCTTCTTAATTTAGCTTCTTAACATTTCTTTGTTGCAAAATCCTAAAACATTGTTTATTTCTGAATTTAAATGAAAAAGAAAATCCCAGATTTTCAATGTTTTATTGAAAATAAATTTTCAGATGTTGTATTCACAGTGCGATCTCAATCCAAACCTTTTAGTTCTACAACAGATCTCTATGTTTTCAAGACATTAAAAACTACTAAACTGACAATGCTTTCTAGTTCTTTAACATTTTAGAATGGAGAGAAGACCTGTTTTAGTGCTGTGAAAAGTAATTTAAAACATGGTGAAAATATTGTGGTGACGCTGACTTTACTGTTATTTACAAAGGCATAGATGAGCACAAGGATGCTCGAAATGTCTTATGAATGTCAATGAGTGGCTCCAACACATATACACTGATCCAGATTGACTTTGTGATATGGCAGGTGCTAAGGGGCTGTTTTAGACCTCTGCTTTAAAAAAACATTTAAAATGATTAGGATCATCTGGAATTAAATTCCTACCGGCTTGATTATTATTAACTGTCATTGGAATTTTCAAGGGCTTGGTTCTGTAATGCATACTGCACATGTACATTATAATCCTCAAGGAGAAAGTATGTTTGGTTCATAACATGTCTTGCACATCAAGTTCTTGGTTGATTTTCTCAGTGATGGCCTTCAAAAATAATTGCTTTTTTAAGTACAAAAATATAAACAGACAGAACAGGCTTTGCTGTATGCTGATAGTGCATTCTTTGTTCTTGTTAGTTTGTTAACTTCTATATTTAATTCTTTGGAACAGCACCGAACTGGTTCAATTAGATGAGGAGACCATGTTCTAATAAGAAATGCTGAAATTGAATTAGTCTGTGGCTGCATACCACACTTTTCTTGTGCATGAACATAAGTATATTTTGAGATTGTGAATTGTGAGTTAGTGTTAGCAACCTCAAATGTCAGCACATAATTAAAAAAAAGCTGAGCCGGCAAGCCGCAGGGATGCTTCTTTTTTATTATTCTAACACACAAAGCTCTCTGCAAAGAAATAGGGTGAATAAGGGATGTGTTTTGCACTTTCAACTTCTGTTATTTACAGTGATGTCACCCAACACTTCAAACCATCAAATGAGATATTGTGGGAATTAAGATATTTTCTTACTGATGGTAACAGGTCAGATTATTTTCTTACTATTTAGAAAGGAAAATATAAAAAGTAGGAACAACATACTGTATTATGCTACTACTTTGTCACCACTTTTAATACGCAAAACCCATTTTTTTGCTTTTCATAATTTGGGACAGTACACTTTGAAATTTGGGACACTTACTAAAGGGATACTTCACCCGAAAATGCAAATTCTGTCACACAATAGGAGATGACAGACAAACAGCCAACCATACCACATCACAAACATCATCTGATTAAAGTTTGGAACATTGTTTTCGTTATGACAGATTTGTGTCTTAATTATCTTTGAAAATCTTTTTTCATTCCTTTTTAAAGGAAACATTAACTCACCTCACCTTAATCACACGACAACTGAGCTAGAATCTGGTGACGTTTACATAGACTTGCTTGTGATATATCAAGAAATGTACACATCAGAGCTTATAGGTCTCCCAATGTCCCAGATTACCCAAATTCACCCCAAGTTTCGGCAGTTTCATTATGTATTCTTTTCAGCTAATTTGAAAAAAGGGGTCTCAGCACATCTAGGTACTTTAATAGAATAGAAACCATTTTGGTTCAGTTCTACATTAATCTCCAGTGCTGTCTCTGCAAGGTCAGTGAACTGATATTAACCCATTTCTTTTCTTTTAATTACTCATACAAATTATACAATTAAAAACCTGCAATAAAGCCTAGGATAAAACAGAGCTTTTCACAAATCATGACACAAATAAATGTAATGAAAAAGTATGTATATAAAACATTTTATATCTGGAAACGCTTAATTTATTTCCTAGACTGCATTAACTTTGAGTCTGCTTTTGCAAGTATGAAGACTGACTTACATAAGCATCTATGAATAATTTTTGAGCATCACTGTAAATGACTGTGCTTCTTACAGTGAGGTCTATTCCATTAAAATGTAAAGTACATCGAGAGAGGATTTTGTGACCCAAAGCCTTGGTCAGGATACTGGATTGGTCCAAAGGGAAATTATATCTGTCCTGCTTGAAACAAGAAGAAATATTTTGCAGATTGCTAACAAGTAAAATCCTGAGAGTGATGTTGAGAGTGTCTTTCAGGGGCATTGCTTGACTTTAGTAATATCCAGGGCTTAGCCCACAGGGCATATTAAAATATAAAAATAAGAAGAATCCTTCCTTCCATGACTTAGAATATGGCCACCCTACCTGTCAAATAACAATTAGGGCCTATATTATGCACACAACACTGACACCTGTTCTGAACTTTATATGAGCAAACGTCAGGCACACAATAAACGGATAAAACACACTTTTAATTAAAATTGCAGATAAAAGCGAAAATTACAACTTGTCGGCTCATTTGTTAATTGTGCAGAAACTAATGCTAACAATAAAATCAAAGTAATTTAACAATTTAAATTTGCAATTATCATTTATCATAATATTTTGAGAATAAAGTAAAAATGATGAGAAGAAATTTGAAGCAATATGAGAATAAAGTTGTAATATTTTGAGAATAAATCGAAAGGAAAGTGATGTGGTGGACAACAGCAAAGTGGAGCATCTGGGTCTTTACATACAACACCACTAACCAGGGAGATAACTTGGCTATGCAAATGAGCTGAATTTGTGGGAAGTTTTTGCAAGCTCTCTGTTCATGAATAAGGTGTGCATTAGCACAGGAGTTTTCAACATGGGCGCCTGTCAAGGGAGGCACGAGATTTAGGCTCACACTCAAGTGAAGCGAAAAATTATTGGAACTGCTGTGAATTATATAGGTCCATTTCAAGCTATTGTATGTGGTAACATCCCACCCTCAGTTACAATATGGTTTAGAGAGGAAAACCCAGCAACAACGCCAAGCGGGACTGCTCGAATCTGTCTGGTTCTTCTTTCTCCTGAATAAATTACATTTCCTACATAACCGCTGCAGAGTCTGGATACTAATAACTCAGTACTGATGAGCCAAAAGACCAAAGGATTCGTTATTGCTCAATCTTAAACTAAAGTAGGCCTATGATTTAACTACATCCTCCACATCCATCTCTTGCATTAATGAAGCTGCAGGCTCGGCATCTGTTCTATCGTTGTGATAATGATGCTCTGTTTATCCTAATATTCAGGTTTTTTCCCCCTCTAATATACTACTTTATTCTCACAATGCAACGACTTTATTCTAATAATTTTTACTTTATTCTCAAAATATTATGACTATAATCTCAAAAAGCTATGACTTTATTCTAATAATTTTGACTTTATTCTCATATGAAATGTAATATCATAATGCTATGATTTTATTATCAAACTATTACGACTGTAATCTCATAATGCTTCAACTTAATTCTCGTAATTTTTACTTTATTCGCAAAATATTAAGACTTTATTGTCAAAATTGTTTTTTTTTTTTTTTTTTTTTTTTTAAACGTGGCAATAAAACGGCATGGTGGGATCACCGAGTTAACTAAAACATAACTTTCTTTTTTTCAAACGCATCTCGAAACACCTCTGTTGGGTTTCATGATTCTAGGTTCTTTTTAACAAAGCAAAGTTTCAACGCTTGATAAACGGTAAGACAGTGTTTCCCCCCCCCTTTTTGCTCTGGTGTGCACTTAAATACAATAAATAGACAAGTTCAATGTCATTTGATTTTAAACCATTTAAAAATCAAGGCACCCCAAAGAGGCTATTTAAACGCAGCAGTTTAATCCACGCACTTGACATGGAAATGTGAACCAGCACGGACAGAGCGCATGTACAGGCAGTGACAGTTTGATCATTTTTGTTTGACTTTAATGTGATTTTTATCATTTTAAAACCTTTGTATTGTGCTATTTATACTTATAGCTCACTGTTCTGATATTTTGAGTTGCGTTTGAGGAAATGCCATTGCAATAAACATTCTTTATGCCTGCATAGCCTACTGACACCCGACTAAACCCGAATAACCAAACAAGTTGACTGGTGCATGCATTAAAATCTACTTGGTGTGTGGATTGTTAAAAGCAAATGAAGATTAGAAATTAGGCTTGTAGATTATATATTTAGAAATAAGGCTTGCGTAATAAAACCTCAGTGCCTCTGATAGAGAAAAGCTGCACCCCTGTGAAAGAAAATAGAAAGCTCCCACTTGAGGCGCTCGTTATGATTCATCTGATGAATTTGAGCACGAACAGCAGGAAAAAGTCAAAGCGCGAATTGTCAATTTATGCATGTTGGGCTCACTGATTGGAATTAATTTACATGTGAAGCCAGAATTGCAGCCTGCCTTGTTGCTTTTGTATGCTGATGTAATGAACATTAAGCCTCACTCTTTTTTTTTTTTTTTTTATCACAAAAAAACATTCAGTGCTATTAATAAAAGATCCGGGGCTTCAGCCCCATCAGCCAGGGTCTAGCTACGCCGCTGGTGTCTTTCATGAGGGAAGGTGAACAATTTCACAAATGTGACCTTACCTTGAAAAGACAAAGTCAAACGTGTCACATTTGATTGCAATTTGCACCCTGTGTTTCTGGCAGCCAACACACATATTCTCACTTCAATCATCAATCTCACACTCACACACAGAAGACCTGCAAGAATAAACTAGAAAGAGTTATAGGGTTCCTCATCTAGTTCCAAAATGCCTCTTAAAGGGATAGTTCACCAAACATTAACATTCTGTCATTATATACTCACCCTCATGATGTTCCAAACCATGGTATAAATTAGTGATGTGCCCGAAGCCGAATGCCTTATTTGTAAAGGCACGAATAATGACTTCAAAATGAATAATGGATTAATCCGAATAATATAAAATATATCGTATGACTGATTATCCAAGAGGCACAAGGATAAAGCGATATTTTAAATAAACAAATGAGGAGAATTTATGAATCTGTGCAGCCAATATTTCTAAAGTGTAAACCTTATTAATGAAAATGTGCACGGTGTGATTTCAGATTGGATGGGCGTGGTCTTGACTCTGTTTGCGGTCTCTGTTAATTGTGCGCATCTGGAGCTTATCAAGTGTAACATTAAGATACAACATCATATACACTTTCCACTTCTTGAAATGTCTTTGTTAAAGGAACGCAAACGATTGATAATTTTTAGAAACAAAACAATAATTATATACTTTTTAACTACAAATGTTCACTTCTGTACATCTCTGTGACGCGTTCATGAGAGGGATGACGTAAGCTTGTTGGTAAGGTCACGCATCACGTGGAGGAGGAGGCAGGAAGAGCATCATTGTTTACAAGAGCAGCAGCGCTGTACAAAGTTTAATTGTCTTCGCTGTCGATTTGTATTTGTACAAGTGTATTGTTCAAAATGGTCGTTTGGTGTGTGTATCCTGGATGCTTCAACCTTCAGAAACCCCAAAGAAAATGCACGCCGGGAAAAATATAAACTTTTCATCAATTGCCTATACATGATCATGAGCGACTGAAGCTCTGGCTTATCGCGCTGAACCTGGATATCAGTACACCCCTACATTCTCTCAAATATTGGAGGGTGTGCAGTGAACATTTTACCCTTGAGGATTTCAGACCATCGAAAGAAACAAAGGGTCGATATCTGAATTCATCGGCTGTGCCCGTGCTGTTATTCCAGCGAACTCAGGTATGTGTGAAAACTTTGTCATTGTTACGCCTCCCTCAGTGCTCCATTCCTCATCGCCTGATTTCTAATTCACCGCACCTGCACTCAATTCACTCGCCCATCACTGCCTGCATAAATAACTCACCTTCACGTCACTTCACTGTCAAGTCTCACACAAAGGCCTCGCAGTGTTTATTAACCTGTCTGTATTTGCTCTTTATCTTCGTCGATATCGGTTTAGTGCTTACCCTGCTGTTTCGCCTGTTACCTCTTCAGTTTGTGAAGCTTCTCTTCTGTGTGATATCACCTGTACCACTGATCTCATTGTGTAAACCCTGTAAATCCTGTGAATCTCAGTAAATGCTCTCGCACTTGGTTTCACTAACTACAACTTGTGTGGCTTGAATTCCTGACAGTCATATAGCCTATATATTTCTGCTAAAGAAAAAGCACAAGTAGATAACGGCATTGCTCCGAAATAAAGGATGGTTATTTACTGCAGTAATGTTTTTTATTATTATTTGGAAAAAAAAATTATATTATTTTATATTGTTTTGAAATTGTTTTGGACTGTTTTGGTTTGTGCTCTGTGCAAGTGTCTCTTGTAAACAATGACGCGCTTCCTGCCTCCTCCTCCACGTGACGCGTGACCTTACCAACGAGCTTACATCATCCCTCTCATGAGTGCACGTCACAGAGATGTACGGAAGCAAACTTTTGTAGTTAAAAAATATATAAGTATTGTTTTGTTTCTAAAAATAATCAATTGTTTGGGTTCAGAAGAACTTTATTTGTCGACTGGAGTCGTGTGGATTATTTTGTTGCACCCTAAATATGTATTTTGAACCGTCAAAAAAATGGAGTACATTCACTTGCATTGTTTAGAGGATGAGGCCTGAAATGAAATCCTAAAAGTCTTAAATTCTGTTTTGATGAAGAAAGAAACTCAGATACTTCTTGGCCTGAGGGTGAGTAAATTATCAGCAAATTTTCATTTTTGGGTGAACTATTCCTTTAATGTATTACACGATTCACACGTGATTCCCATGTATCCCATGTGTAGCCTAAACCTGAGCGTGGTGATACATTTCTGAAGTGATGATTTCACGGCGGAGCCCGACTATTCGTCTCTTAAATTGGACCACATTTATATTCACATCAGTGATTAAGAAAATTATCTGGTTAAGACTTAATTTCTGAAAAAAAAAAAACAACAACAACAACAAAAAAAAGATAAATTGCTCCATATAGTATTCATCTATTCTGAATATTCCTCCTTACGTAAAACGAATAAACTGAAACTCCGTCTTTTTTTCATCTTCTTTAAACTGTGCTACCTCTGGCAAGGCGCTATATAAATTTAACATTATAATTATTTTTATTATTATTATTATTTAACTAAATAATGATTTCTTATCGTAAACATTTATAGACTTACAGGACTTTCACCTGTTTGTAGGATATATTGATTTATTTTACTTTCTTATAATGTTTTAATTTGTATTTATTATTCACTGCAAAATGTGTGCTTGACATTTCACATTTTACTTGACACCTCCTGCCTCCAGAATAATGTTGTTATACATGCACAGACAAATGAAAATTCAGTTTCGTGCAGAAATTAATATCAGAAATACCAGGAGAAACCACAGATAACAACATATTCCACAGTTAATGTAGCCTACAAATTCAGCTTCATCTGGTAAGAAAAAAAAGAATAATGTTTTTTTTAAATAATTGTATAATAATAATAATAATAATTATTATTATTATTATTATTATTAGGCTATTATTATGAAAAAGCATATTCTATTAATAGAAACTATAAATGTAAGAGTAACATTTAAAAATGGGCATTTCATTTAGTTTTGAAGCACTTCAGGTTTAAGCCCCACCCACACTCAGTTATATCCGAATACAGAGACAGAGACAGATAATTCTGTCATAAGAACAGATACAAATACAGATAATGCATTTGCTGCACACCCCTTAGTATAAATAATGGGGCGGTGTCCTTGTTTGTTTTGAATATTGGGGGGATTAACCCCATATTACTTTTTTCCTCGTGGAACACAAAAGGAGATATTAAGAAGAATGTTTAAGCTGCTCTTTTCCATACAATGGAATTGAATGGTGACCACAGCTGTTAAGTAAGATTTGTCTGCCAGTATTTTCCTCACATAATGCTATCATATGTCTTCAGAATACTTGGAATATAGTTCATGAATCATACGGAATGCTTTTACGGTGCTTTTTGTCCTTTTTTGGAGCCCCAGGTCTGCATCCGCTTTCATTATAAGGAACAGGCCAGCATGGAATTTTTTTTAATCTTCTGTATTTGTGTTCCACAGAAGAAAGAAAGTCTGATGGGTTTGGAACAACATGAGGGTGAGTAAACAAGGACAAAATTTTCATTTTTGGGTGAACTGTCCAAACAGTTTGTCAGTGTATAATGTAAGATAAAGTGGAATTTTGTTTCTGTAGTACATCTCAAAGTGTGGAAAAAGTCTAAATCCTCATTTTTTAAGTAAAACCATCTCAATCACAAACATTGAATTCAGAATGTAAAAAGAGAGGAAATAATTTTTTTACATTTTAATATGTTTAATCAACTGGTGTACTGCTATATTATATCTACACATGTAATAATCTAACTGAAAAACATTAATTTGAGATGGAAGTGCTAAAACTTGTTTTGATTTGTTTTACTTAAGGGCTTAATTTCTTATTATAATTTTTACATTGTGACAGTCGAACTCAACAGAAATGTTGCTATTGTTTTTTGTGACCACATAAGAATCACACTAAAATTGATTTGGAAGAAAAGATCATTTATTATGTTATCTAATTTTATTTGACATATATGGAAGCCTCCTAAATTATTAATAGAATATCCTGATTTTATTTAGGACAAATCATTTTTTAATTTAATTGTTACTAAAGAACTTTCCTTAACAATACACCAAATGGTGGTACAAACAATATTTATGATATGATCAATTACAAGAAAAGAGGAAAATCTTTTACCTTGGGAGCCCCTTGCATGAGCCACCATATACAAATGGCAAATATATTAATATATAATAAATTAAGATATAATAATTATCTTAATCAGATTTTTATCCTGTTTTCCTGTATAAATGTCTACACAGCCTTAAAATATACAAGACTGTCTTGGGCATCATTTTCTTTTAAAAAGTGAGGGGGACAGTTGGTGGTTGGGGGGTGGGTGGGGTGGTTACCGGACTGAGCAGAGCATGCGTCAGGGTGCATGAGAGAACATCGCTGCCCACAGTCGCAATAAACACTAATTTACCTATGACAACCTCCAGTGCTGGATTACCACTTATTATAACACACACAAACAAAATGAAAACTCCTGCTGAAGAATTGCATAGTGAGGATTTCTTCAAAAATAACGCCATACAAAGTCCAGTAAACATAAAAAAAAAAAAAAACTCTAAATCAATATTTGGTGTGGCCACCTTTGCCTTTAAAACAGCACTAATTCTCCTAGGGATACCTGGACACAGTTTTTCTTGGTTGTTGGCAGATAGGATGTTCCAGGCTTCTTGAAGAATTCACCACAGTTCTTCTATCTATTTAGGTTGTCTCAGTTGCTTCTGTCTCTTCATGTAATCCCAGACTGACACGATGTTCAGTGGGGGTGTCTGTGGGGCCATGCTATTTGTTGCAGGGCTCCCTGTTCTTCTATTCTAATCTTTTCTATTTGCCAAATTTCATGTTTGGGAGTATAAAATGTATATTTCCTTAAGCTGAAGATATAAATAACTATCTTATGTGCCTAAGACTTTTGCATAGTGCTGCATATAATTTTTGTTATAAGCATAAATCTGACAGTTTATGGTCTAACTGGTTTATGCATAAAACAATAATATTATTTTTTTAACTTAATTCGAGATATATTTTGCGAAATTAAATCTTTTACTAAATTTTTCTTCTCAAGTGTGGAATTATTTTGTTTCAGTCATGTTTGCAAATTTTACTAGAACACAAGATAAAAATATGTATTATTATTATTATTTATTCAACATCTTAAGATGTTTTTGTGTGTGTGTGTGTGTGTGTGTGTGTGTGTGTGTGTGTGTGTGTTTAAAAAAAAATAAATACAAAAAATAACTGACACCCTGAAATAAATTATTTCTGGCAAAAATAAGATTTAAACAAATTATTTAAATTAGATTTATTTAAATATACTTAACTTTGCTAAGTATAAAACGAGTTCAAGAAATGCCCAAAAGAAAAGTGTAGCTGCTTTGCCATTTATCAAACTGTATCATTTAAAACCTATACAATTTATTTACTAAGTTTTTAAAGTACATACTCCTCATTCCTTTTAACTGAATACTTCACATGTGTCATGAATTCATAATATGTACAATATTTCAAGATTACTTAATTCAGTTTTATGAAAATTTGTGATATGTGTAAAATGTAAAAATAGGATAAACATTTTTGAATGTATGGTTTTGTTTTAAAGTTAGTCAGTTTGCTCTACAAAAATGTAAATATATGGTGCATCATGTCAGTTGTGTAAAGAGACCACTATCTCAGATGAACATATAAGCATGTGCGATAGAGCTGTGTTTCAAGGATCAGTGGAGAGTGAGATTAAAGCAATATTGCAGCCAGCCTCTTCACATTAGAACAGGACATCAGCTAGAACTGCTGTGAAGCTGGCCAGTGCTGGGGAACTCCAAAACCAACAAATCAACCTCTTTTAATATCCAGGTCAAGGGGTGATAATCCTATCCACCTACATACTGACAACAACCTAGGTGCTATTTGCCTATTAGCAAATAAGTCTTTCTATAAAATATGACATTTTTCGTCTCCTCCTAAGGGCTATTATAAAACAAAGAATGAGAGAATATCGATGGTCCTCTGCTCCTGCTCAGAGGAGAGCTGTAAAAGCCACATGCAATATACCTTTATTTTGTGAAGATTACAGCTCATTAGATTGGTTCAAAGGGTTCCAGTTCCTATTACAATCAAATTCATTACCATTGGGGACATTTAAGAAACTGTCATTTTGAATAACATCTCCATACAGGCTTAGAACAGCATGAGAGTGAGTAAATGATGACAGTTTTCTTTTCTTTCTTTTTTTGGTGTACAATCCCTTTAATGAGAATACCTTTTTAGTCTGCAAGCCCATTTTGTATGCCATAGCCCTGATGATGTCAGGCTAATAATATCCCCTCCTCTCACTTTCAGTGCTTTTGGGACTGTCCTTCAGGACCGTATGATTTATTAGTCGTGAGACCTCTTTGTTTCAAAGGTAACGCTGTGTGAAGAGCATGTTCACATGGAGCGGCGTATTGTGTGGAATCTGCATGGGGCCACCAGTGTACTAAAGAACAACTGACGGGAGGTTCAAGCTCTAGTCCTCATCTGACAGGGTCATTTTAACTTTCCTTTGTAAGTTTAGGCTGCAATTAAAGTGATGCCAGGTGGAATTAGCGGTATTAAACTTCAAAAGACATTTTGTCAGCCTGATGGAACATTCTACTTTGCTTATGTTGTATTTTATATGAGACACTGGTAACATTTTACAATAAGGTCCCATTCGTTAACATTAGTTAATGCATTAGGTATGACAAACAAACAATGAACAATATATTTTTACAGCATTTGTTGATCTTTGTTAATGTCAGTTCATAAAAAAACAATTGTTCATTGTTAGTTCATGTTCATAGTGCATAACTAATGTTAACATTTACAACTTTGTATTTTTAAAATGTATTACTATATGTTGAAATTAACATTAACCAAGATTAATAAATGTTGTAAAAGTATTGTTCATTGTTTGTTCATGTTAACTAATCTTGTAAACTTATGTTAACAAATGGAACCTTATTGTAAAGTGTCACCAAGACACTTTACAATAAGATTGTATACATAACATTTCCTAAACATACAATTGTCAATACATATACAGCATTTAGCAATCTTAGTTAATTTTTACATATATTTTTAACATCAAAGTTCATACATCATAGTTCACCCAGAAAATGAAAATTGTGTCATCATTTACACACACTCATGTTGTTTCAACCCTGTATGGCTTTCTTTCTTCCATGGAACACTAAAAGAGATGTGAAGCAGAATATTATAGTTTCAGTCACCATTCACTTTCACTGCATATGTTTTTCCATAAAATGAAAGTGGAAGTTGACTGAGGCTAACATTCTGCAGAACATCTCCTTTGTGTTGCATACTAGAAAGTCATATTTTTGCACCAACATGGGGGTGCGTAAATTATGACAAAATTTCTCCTTGATATTCCGGGTTCAATACAAGTTAAGCTCAATCGACAACATTTATGGCATAATGTTGATTACCACAAAAAATGATTTCAATTTCAAAAAAATAAACAAAATAATTTTTGGAGGGTTTAAAGGTGTAAATGTGCAGCTTATAATTTTATAAAAGCACATACATTAATTCTTCCTTTAAAAATCAGTTAAAAAAGTATTATTTAAGCAGTAAAGTTGTTTAAATCACTGTTGTAACTGTCGTTTTAGGGTTTACAGTGTTACGTCGTCATAGCATCAAAGTTGTAAAATTGACTGTAACTTTACACAGATCAGTTTAGTAAGTGATTTTATCACACTAAAATCATGTTTACACGAATATTGTTTACGTCTTGTAGCTATACTTTTGAAACAGTGAGTATTTTAACGTTTACGGATTGGCCCCATTGACTTCCATTGTAAGGAGCTCACTGGAACCCAGATTTCATTTATTTATTTATTTTTTAAGAAAAGGAGGGAGGAGTCAAAATTTATTTTTGTTGTAATCAACATTATACCACAAATGCGGTCAATTGAGCTTAACTTGTATTGAACCTGGGATATTCCTTTAAATTTGTGAACTAATATGCACTATCAATGACCAGCAGTATATTTATAAACTAACATTAATCAAGATTAATAAATTCTGCAAACAATTGTTCATTGTTAGTTCATGATATAACTAAAGCATTAAGTAATGTTGACACATACAAACTTGTTATAAAGTGTTACCAGAAAACTTCAGTTTGACAAGCAAGCTATAACTTTCATAAAGAAGAATATGAAGAAAGTGGCTCTTTGCTCCATCACAGAAATGTGATAGCATACAGAAGATCAGTACTTGAAGACAAACAAGCCTGTAGTTCTTGCTGGAAAACATCACTCTTTCATTTTTTCTAGCTGAAGAACATGTGTCTCTGATTGAAATGATGTATGCTCATTCTTCTTAAACTGCTTTAGATTTAAACATTGCCCTGATTGTGTTTGCAAGCAGCCTCATTAGAAATGCTGTACAAACAGGTGACTAATAAGCATTCTTCATATTCTTAAAAACAAATAATGATGCTCAAACAAACAGAGCAATGTTTTGATAACACAACATAATAGTTGTTTTTGCATATTACACTGGAATAAAGTGTTTGAACATGGAAAAACAATACACACTTCACTTTTAAAGTTGCTATACCTGTCTATGTGTGACAATGAGTGAATCTGGAGCAAGAAAAATCATTTATCAATCTCCTCACAAAATGACACTTAGTACACCATCTTTACTGTGCAAAACAATATATACATTTCTTCAGATTAAAAGATTACATATTGAAATTATACAGTTAGTCAAGCTATTTTAGACTGCATGGTGCATTTGAAACACAACCGTATCAGCAGCAAAAAGGGTAAAGTTAATCAAAGTCCATTCTCAAGTGATCGCTGTCAAATTAACCATTTCACACCATCTACATGTCTAGAATTAATCTACATTATATTAGGATTAAACTCTTTAACCTCAAAATTTACAATATAAAATGTACAGCTATATACAGTAGTACATGTGTATTCTGCATCACAATGAAGGCTAAAAATCTGAAAAAATGTAAAAAGCACATTGAGGGTGCAGCGTGTCACAGCATTCAAAAAGAGATACAATTCATGGAGCAGCCGTTCATGTGCAGTTGAGGTGTAACATGAGAAAAAAACCTCTTGACCAGTCGAGACTCCATGCAAAGCTTTCTTTTTGCTTTTCTTTTCTTTTCTTTTCTGTTTTTTTTTTTTTTTTATGTGACCCAGTCTAACCCATCCTCAGCATATTGCTCTTGGAAGCTAGACATATTCAGCTGATAACATCCCCATTTACTGTATTTCCCCTTCTGTTTATCTGACAAAGGACAATATATGACCTCCATTGGATGCATACAAAGCATTACTCTCAAATGCTTTTAAAATGAAAATCAGGGCAGTAATAAAAGCTGAATGTGGACTTTGATTCATGTAAAATATTATTTAAAAATATTGATGGGCAATCTTCCTATTAAATTCTATTACAATAGCCATCTTACATATGCCACTGTGAATGAGCTTCACATACATTTCACATACAGGCATTCTCGCATAATTTGGCATCTTCTATAAATCCAAACGACAGCTGGTTGATTAGAACGGTTTCATTGCTCTGTGCCTGTTTGGTGCCCCTAGCATCTCAATGATTCACTTCCAATGCTATATTTCCATTTACCACTCATATTTTCGCTTCTCCTCCGGACCTGTAATTCTGTTTAATGATATGCATGCATAACATTATCCTCTGTATCTAGAAGGAATTTTTTTACAGGTCATTGTATACTCTGTTCTACACTGCTTTGCTTTAAAGTTTTGTTCTGGGACAAATTTCCAATTGCATCACATCAGTCTGATTCATGTACAGAATCTGATGGCAATTAGAGTGGTCAGCTATGATATTTCTGAGGTTGTCTGAATGCATTATGTTCTACTGTCTTATCTCCAAACCCCATCTAATCACATTAATGTAGCAACTGATAACTGCCTTCTTCCAAGTTCTCTCCTCAGTGAGCAAAGATCATCCCACACATCTTTCTGTAGTAATGGCTGTTTTACCTAATCACTTTTAATAATCTATTTCAAACTTCATGCAACATTATTTGAAAATTAATTTGCAAAGAGGTTTCATTCTCAACGAATTTGCAGGGGCACTTACTGTTGTGTTGCTATGTTATTTACCATCTGTTGGTCAAGCACGTTGACAGAAATGAAAGGCACCTGCATTATCTTTGCCCTACCCTGCCTTTCTCACAGCTTGAAGACAATAAATGCTTTGCTTCTATTAATAAGACTATTGGTGAGACATGCCCAGTTTGCTGTCACATTATTTGTGCCAAGCAGGTGACTGTTTGGAGGGCAGAACTGACGGGACTTAAAACAAAGACAGATATTACGTACTGTGTACAATATAAACAGCACATACAGTGATGTGAAAAAGTATTCCTGATTTCTTCTATTTTTGTGTATTTTTCATGCTGAATTGTTTTAGATCTTCAAATGAGATACCACATAAAACAAAGGCAACCTGTGACAACCACAAAATACAGTTGTATATATATATATATATATATATATATTTATAAGCAAAAAATGTTATCCAACACCTATAACACCCATGTGAAAAACTAATTGCCCCTTAAACTTAGCTGGTTGTGCCACCTTTAGCAGCAACAACTGCAACCAAACGCTTCTGATAACTAGAGATCAGTCTTTCACAACACTGTGGTGGATTTTTGGCCTCTTCTTTGCAGAACTGCTTTAGTTCAGCCACACTGGAGGGTTTGAGCATAAACTGCCGGTTTAAGGTCCTGCCACAGCATCTCATTCGGGTTCAAGTCAGGACTTTGACTAGGCTACTCCAAATCTTTAATTTTGCTTATTTTGAGCCATTCAGAGGTGGACTTACTTCTATGCTTTAGACTATTGTCTTGCTCCATAATCCAGTTGTGCTTGAGCTTCAACTCACAGACTGATGATCGGACATTCTCCATTTTCTGGTAGAGAGCAGAATTCATGTTTCCCTCAATTATTGCAAGTCGCCCTGACCCTGAAGCAGCAAAGCATCCCTACACCATCACACTACCACCACCATGCTTAACCGTAGGTATGATGATCTTTTTGTGGAATTGTGTGTTTGAATTACGCCACATGTAATGGGACCCCTGTCTTCCAAACAGTTCCACTTTCGACTCATCAGTCCACAGAACATTCTCCAAAAAGGTTTGAGGATCATCAAGATGTGTTTTGGCAAAATTCATACAAGCCTTAATGTTCTTCTGGGTTAGCAGTGGTTTTCGCCTCACCACTCTTCCATAGATGCCATTTTTGGCCAGTGTCTTTCTGATAGCGGAGTCATGAACAGTGAGCTTTATTGATGCAAGAGAGGCCTGCAGTTCATTGGGTGTTGTCCTTGGCTTTTTTGTGACTTCCTGGATGAGTCATCTCTGTGCTCTTGAGGAATTTTGGAAGGCTGGCCACTTCTGGGAAGGTTGACTACTGTGCCAAGCTTTCTCCATTTGGAGACAATGGCTCTCACTGTGGTTGTTTGGAGTTCCAGAGTCTTTTAAATAGCTTTGCAACCCTTCCCAGACTGATGTATTTCAATCACCATTTTCCTCATAATTTCTCCTTGGCATAGTGTGCTACTGGGTGAGACCTTTTAGCCAACTTCATGCTACTGAGAAAGTTCTATTTAGGTTTTGATCTGATTGAACAGTGCTGGTAGTAATAAGGCCTGGGTGTGTCTAGTCCAGCTGAACCCCATTATGAATGCAGTTTCATAAATTTGAGGATTTAGTAACTAAGGGGGGCAAATACTTTTTCACACAGGCCCAGTTGGTATTTGATAACTTTTTTTCTTCAATAAACAACATTATCATTTAAAAACTGTATTTTGTGTTTACTCAGATTGCCTTTGTTTTATGTTAGATTTTGTTTGAATTTTTGAAACAATTTAGTATGAGATATATACAAAAACAGAAGAAATCAGGAACAGCACTGTAAATAAACAACACAGTATTCACCTTATTCAGCCCCGCCTGTTTTCCACGCTCCGCTTGAACACTCACCTGAACAATAACGCTATGGGTGAATGACATGAGAAGATGGTCAGAGGTGTATTACAGACATATTTTTAATGATTTTGTGTTGTCTCTTGGAGTTTCATGAGCATGGAGGCATATCAGTACGTCCACAGGGTGAAGGTAGGATCCTGTGTGATATGAATGAAGTACTCTTTTTTTTTTAAATCTCCATGCTCTGCTTCCAGTTCTTCTGACATTCCCTGAACACTTTAAAATACAACTATACAACCCGTAAATCCACTTCGCTAGCTAATTACACTTTGACATCAACACCATAGATATCTATATAGAACCGCTACAACGGAAGTTCTGAGACAAAATGTTCAAGATGGCTGCGCATTAGTTTCTCTGTTGCATAAGGTGAATACTGTAGGAAAAAGATGAGTATTCAGCTCTCAGTGATAGCTATTACCATTTCCAACTTCAACAAAAATGTTGTAGTGCAATAAGATCTAATTTATAAAGCATTTTATAAAAGATTCTAGAAGTTTTACAACTGTTTCAATTTTACTTAAAAAAATATTCTGGGACGACAGCATTTGTGGCATAATATTGATAGCATAAAAAAATACATTTTGACTTTTCTTTAAAAAAAGCAGAAATCTGGGTTAGAGTGAGTCACTTACAATGGAAGTCAATGGGGCCAATCTGTAAACTTTAAAATACTCACTGTTTCAAAAGTATAGTCTGTTTACAAGACATAAACAATATGCATGTAACATGATTTTAGTGTAATAAAATAACTTACTAACCTCTTCTGCGTAAAGTTATAGCCAATTTTACAACTTTGTTTCCATGACGATGTAATGTCAACAAACCCTAAAACGACAGTTAAAACAGCGATTTAAACAACTTTACAGCTCAAATAACACATGAGTTTTAACACAAGAATTAATGTAAGAACTTTTTTTTAAATTACAAGCTTCACATTTCTGCCTTTAAACTCTCAAAAATTGGCCCCATTCACTTCCATTGTAAGTTGCCTCACTGATTTTTGCTTTTTTTTTTTTTTTTTTAAAGAAAAGGAGGGATGAGTCGAAATAATTTGGTAATCATCATTATGCCACAATCCTGTCAGTTGAGTTTAACTTGTGTTGAACCAGGAATATTCCTTTAAATCGAGGTTACAGTGAGGCACTTACAATGGAAGTGAATGGGGTCAATTTTTGGAGGGTTTAAAGGCAGAAATGTGAAGCTTATAATTTTATAAAAGTTCTTACATTAATTCTTCTGTTAAAACTCATGTATTATTTGAGCTGTAATTTGTTTGAATAATATTTTTTTACGGTCGTTTTAGGGTGTGCGGTGTTACGCCATCATGGCAGAGTTAAATTGGATATAACTTTACACAAAAAAGGTGAGGAAGCAATTTTATTAAATCATGTTAACATGCATATTGTTTACATTTTGTAGCTATACTTTTTAAACAGTGAGTATTTTAACATTTATAGATTGGTCCCATTGACTTCCATTGTAAGTACCTTATTGTAACCCAGATTTTTGCAGTTTTTTTATTAATTTTTTTCAAGAAAAGGACATTATGCCACAAATGCTGTAAATTGAGCTCAACTTGTATTGAACCCAGAATATTTCTTTAACTGAAGCCATTCCAATAGTAACTCATTGAAGTGACTGAAACGCACCACTGTGAGAGCAATGAAGAGTTAATCAAATGTGTCTTGGTAAAACGTTCTCTCAGCTTCAGTGTGATTATAACAGTACCGTCCTCCCTGTCCCAGGACAGACATGAAGGGTAAGAACAGCCTACAGCACTAGGTCAGGTCTTTCAGCTAGCTTCAAAGCCTCCTGCATGCTGGCCGCCGAGAGCTTGCGGTTGATGTTCCGATAACGGCAGCGGATGAGGTTGTGGTAGGTGGTCCTGAGGTCCCGGTTGAAGAACGCATATATGAAGGGGTTGATGAGCGAGTTGGCATAGCCCAGCCACAGCAGGGTCCTCTCCACCCACAAAGGCACACAGCTGCACCTCACCCCACAGATGAACGGACGCGCAGTGGAGAGCACAAAGAAGGGCAGCCAGCACACAGCAAAAGCCCCCACGACGATCCCAAGGGTGGCCGCTGCCTTCTGCTCCCTCTTGAAGATGGAAATATTTTTACGGTCATTTTTGAGGAGGCGAGAAAAGCTCACACACTCCTCCATCTCTCTCTGCAGCTTTAGGACAGCAGTCACACAGTTCACACTGTCCTCATCTTCGGCTTTGGGAAATCCAGCAATAGTGTGTTTGGCGACACTCACCTTTGCCACCCTGTATATCCGGTAGTACATAATGAGCATCACAGACATGGGAATGTAGAAGGCCACGGCAGTGGAGTATATAGTGTAACCCAGGTCCTGGCTGATCAGACACACCTTATCATCGTTGACATTCTGAGCCCATCCGAATAGTGGGGGTAGGGTGATGGAGGCAGAGAGAAGCCAAACAGACAGCACTATTTTGGCCATGCACTTTCCACTCTGTCTCACAGGATACGTCAGTGGCTTAGTGATGCCCAGGTACCTGAGAAAACGGAGGGAAAAATTAAAAAGAACTGTTCAAGCGCATCAGTGTCAAAGAATGCATAAAAAGTGGTCAATTTCACAGTGACTTTCATTATTCTTTGGAATATTACAATCAAAGCTTGAAATAGCCATATATCTTAGTTTTAAAAAAGTGTTAAAGGAATATTCCTGGTTCAGCACAAGTTAAGCTCAATCGACAGCATTTGTGGCATAATGTTGATTACAGTATCACAAAAAAATATTTTGAGTCATCCCTCCTTTTCTTTAAAAAAAAGCAAAAATGTAGGTACAATGGAAGTGAATGGGGCCAATTTTTTGGAGGGTTTAAACAGAATGTAAAGCTCATGGTTTTATAAAAGCACAAATTAATTCTTCTGTTAAAAACTTGTGTATTATTTGGCCTGTAAAGTTGCTTAAATCGTCATTTTAGGGTTTACACAGAGGTGCAAAAACCATATATGCAAGGTATGCAATGCATAGGGGCGCCATGTAAAGGGGGGCACCAGCGGCTCACTAAAGGTGGTGCAATCAGTCTCCTTGACCTCTCCAACAATGCTTATAATGGATGGCACTCCACCCCCTCCTCGCTTGACAGATACATGGGGCACAAAATTTTGTTTTGCATACCCGCTCGGAAATGTGTAGTTGCACCCCTGGGTTTACGCATTATGTCATCATGGCAACAAAGTTGCAAAATTGGATATAACTTTACAGAAAAGATTAGTAAGTGATTTTATCACACTAAAATTATTTTGACAGGCATATAGTTTACATCTTGTTGCTATACTTTTTAAAACATTTATGGATTGGCCCCATTCACTTCTATTGTAAGTGCCTCACTGGAACCCAGATTGCTTTTTTTAAAGAAAAGGAGGGTCAGTGACTCAAGCCAGGTCTCCTAAGCAACCAAATTGGCCCGGTTACTAGGGAGGGTAGAGTCACATGGGGTAACCTCCTCGTGGTCGTGATTAGTGGTTCGCGATCTCAATGGGGTGCATGGTAAGTTGTGCATGGATCGCGGAGAATAGCATGAGCCTCCACATGCTGTGAGTCTCTGTGGTGTCATGCACAACGAGCCGCGTGATAAGATGCGTGGATTGACTGTCTCAGAAGCGGAGGCAACTGGGACTGAGGTGAGTAACCGCGCCACAACGAGGACCAACTAAGTAGTGGGAATTGGGCATTCCAAATTGGGAGAAAAAATAAATAAAAGGAGGCTCAAATCGAAATGTATTTTTGTGGAAATCAACATTATTCCACAAATGCTGTCAATTGAGCTTAACTTGATATGAACCCAGAATATTCCTTTGAACCTATATATCAAACATTAGGCTACTTGTAGTACTATTAGTGTTTGTTGTTATTATTGTAGCGATTGAGATTCTTATTATGATAATGATGAAAAGTATGATTGGATTATGATTTTCTTTTTTTCCGAGAAGAAACTTAATACTCAATAAAAAAAACTATGATCACAAAAAAGTATGTATTCTACATTTATGTTGCACAATGGCAGCTACTTGAAATTTACACTTGGTCACTCTATATCATACACTGTAAAAGTAACCTGCAATTATTGTGTTAAGGAGCTATTTCCACATGACCTAACCTTTAAATTGAGTTTTGTTGGTTTAACCTAATGTATTAAGGTTGATTTAATAATGTTAAATACTATTAAATACTACTTGAATAAAACCACTTAATTTAGATGTTACCACATGAAGCACATTTTTAGGTTTACATTTTTTTCATTATACATCAGTCTCCCTTATTTTACACTCTTGATTCAACTCATCAGCTCATTAAAAGAGGCTCCAAGACCTGAACTGGGTGTGTCAGATAAAGAATCGTGCTGAGGACCTCCAGGATTGAGAGCCACTGGCATACATGAGGCATAATACCATCTGAGAAACCTACCTATCTATACTTATGACACAAAGTGTCATTATTGAAGCGGTACAACACATCACGTCCATAGCGATGAAAACGTTGCAGAAAACACGACCAAAGATCCACTGTCCTCCAATGAGATCAGTGATGCTGACAAAGGGCATTACGACCACTGCCACCGAGAGGTCTGCAACAGCCAGGGATACGATTAAAAAATTTGAAGGTTGCTTGAGTTTCTTGACAAAACACACCGATATGACCACTAACAAATTCCCGCAAATTGTTAGAAAGGTGAGCAAGAGAAGAACCCCTCCGATGAGCACTTTCTCAACATGTCCGTAACTCAAAATCTGCTCTCCGCATCTGGTCTCATTATCCGTAAAACTCGCCGTCGGCAAAGTTGTAGTAGTGTCGTGCATCTGATTACGCAAGCGTACGTCCATCACTTGAGATGTCAAACTAGTCATGAGTTCTTGCACGCGATCCTTCGTCAACGCCGAGATCATGTTTTCTGTTGAGAGCTGTCCTTGGTACTGAAATGATCTTTCTCTCATTATCCATCAGATCTCCAAGTCCCCGTTAAAAAAACTTTATTTTTAATTACACATAAATGATATCTAGAATGTGTTTTCATATATTTTTCTGGCTTATTTGTGGAATAATACCACAGCTACACGCGCTGAGGGCCACTACAGTAAGTTGAGAAGTTAACTCTCACAGAACGAACCGCGCGCTCTTCATGGGTTATATGTGCGTCTAACTTGTGCGTAATGACGTTCAGATGTTGTGGGCGTGGCTGAGTTTATTATACTGTACGAATACAGATTGTGTCTTGTGAGACAAAATAATGTGGTTAATATCAGATATTTGAAGAGAAAACAGAGCAATACCATCTGTTTTAAAAAGAGCAATGATTTTAAATTTTGAAATTAAGTGGTAGACGTAACAGCACATAAACAGCTGATGATTTAAGAATTGTGGGTTGATGTAAGCAAACAAAAAAAGTAGGCTACAATGGTTTTGTGAGTTGGTATTAAAGGGATAGTGTGCCCAAAAATGAAAATTCTCTCATTTAGTCACCCTCATGCCATCCCAGATGTGTATGACTTTCTTTCTTCTACTAAACACAAACAAATATTTTCCGAAGAATATTTCAGCTCTGTAGGTCCATACAATGCAAGAGATTGGTGGCCAGAACTTTGAAGGTCAAAAAAGTACATAAGGACAGCATAAAAGTAATCCATAAGACTCCATTGTGGTTTAATATATGTCTTTAGAAGCGACATGATAGGTGTGGGTAGAAACAGATCAATATTTAAGTCCTTTTTTACTATAAATCTCCACTTTCACTTTCACATTCTGAAAGAGAAAGAAGAGATTTATGGTAAAAAAAAGAAAAAAAGGGATTTAAATATTGATCTGTTTCTCACCCGAAGCGACTGCATTGCTTCAGAAGACATACTGAACCACTGGAGTTGTATGGGTTATTATTATGCTGTCTTTATGTGCTTTTTTGACCTTCAAAGTTCTGGCCACCATTCAATTGCATTGTATGGACCTACAGAGCTGAAATATTCTTCTGAAAATCTTTCTTTGTGTTTAGTAGGAGAAAGAAAGTCATACACATGTGGGATAGCATGAGGGTGACTAAATGAGATAATTTTCATTTTTGGGCACACTATCCTTTTAAAGAGGATTGCTTGCGTCTCTACCACCATCGCATGGCCTTACATAGAATTACACTTGTTACTTAGTTTACACTTGTAGAATTACAAGTTGTTAGTGACCTTAAAGGAAATATTCCGGATTCATTACAACTTAAGCTCAATCGACAGCATTTGTGGCATAATTTTGATTACCACAAAATTTTATTTCTACTTGTCCTTTCTTTTCTTAAATTAAATAATAATAATAATAATAATAATAATAATAATAATAATATGGGTTACAGTGAGGCACTAACAATGGTAGTGAATAAGGCCAGACCGTAAACATTAAAAAACTCACTGTTTCAAAAGTATAAACACAAGACATAAACAAAATATGTTAAACTCAATTTTTGCTTTTTTTTTTTAAAGAACAGATGGGATAAATCAAAATTATTTTTTGTAATATCAACATTATGCTAGAAATCCTGTTGATTGAGCTTAACTTGAACTGAACCCAGAATATTCCTTAAATGGTGTTTATTTTCTCATGAAACTACAGTTTGCTCTGAGATTACAATGATTTATATTATTAATAAAGATAAGACATTGGCTATTGTGTAGGCCAGATGGCATGACATGAAATTGTAACTTATGAAATGCATATGTAAATGAAATCAGTTTCAAACAATTTACACCAAAGTGACCAAATTGCTGTACAATTTTCTCTGATTTTCCCATGTCAAAATCTGAGAATAACTTTTAGAGGTTCTCTTTTAGTTATTTTCCCTGAATCAGCAGGTTGATTAACAAAACAAAGAGTTCACTGTAACACTTTACAATAAGGTTCAATTCATTAACATTATTTAATGCATTAAGTATCATGAATTAACAATAAACAATAAATTTTTTACAGCATTTGTTAATGTTTGTTAATGTTAGTTAATAAAGTACAATTGTTCATTTTAAGTTCATGTTAGATCATTAACCAATGTTAACATATACAACATTTGATTAAAAAATGTATTAATATATGTTTAAATTAATATTAACCAAGATTAATAACTGCTGTAAAAGTAACATTCATTGTTAGTTCATGTTAACTATTGTTGTTAACTAATGTTAACAAATGGAACCTTATTGTAAAGTGTTATCTAGTTCAGAACAGTGTGAAAACTTGAAGATATGAAGAGTGAATTAAACAAAACCTGTAAATTGCAGTGTATAGCATAAAAGATTATTTAAATATAGGATATTTTCCAGTAATGATCTAGATATACACAGATAGCTATTAAGGTACAGTATTTGTGAATAAGGCTCCTAGAACTGGGATAAACACTGAGGCACAGAAACAATGGCTTGATGTAGTATCTGGCTTCTAGTTATCATTTACTCATCGAGCCAGTATATGGAGGTGTGTTCTCCCTCTAGAGAGTGACCCCAGCTAACATTACGATAAGAGAGAGCATAAAAGGATGGTGGTCCCAAAAACCCTGCAGAAGAGAAATAAAAAGGTGAGGTGATGTATTATTCAAGAAGAGCAAAGGAAAAACACTGGAAAGTGGGGAATAGAGCGGACAGGCATGAGAAAGTCACTAGAGAGAAAGGAGAGGAGTTGAGTAAATGGGAGGAAAAAGAGAGTGTCAGGAGAAAGGAGATATATGAATTTAAGGACACAGTTTAAGCATGTTTGTATATTTAAAAGGATAGTTCATCCAAAAATAAAACATTCTCTCATCATTTACTCACTCTCATGCCATCCCAGAGGTGTGACTTTCTTTCTTTTGCTGAACACAAGCAAATATTTTTAGAAGAATATTTCAGCTCTGTCTGTCCTCACAATGCAAGTGAATGGTGACCAAACTTTTGAAGCTTCAAAATACACATAAACGCAGCATAAAAGTAAACCTTTAAGAGGGCACTGTAGAGTCATGATTTATTATGTAATGTCAAACTAACAGATGATTTTTATTAACAGCAGATTGTATAATATTGTGATAAACTATACTTAACCTTGATTACACATTCATCATTCAAAATAATATTTAAAACATCCATAATTTTTCAAAAATAATGTTGTTTTTGTCATGAAAAGACAAGTTAATGAGTATGTAAGAACAATCAACCTTGATTTTAAACACTGCTTTAAAAAAATTATCAGCAAAAAATGGGGGATTATGTCATCTTTTTCTAAAATCAGTTGGATCGGCCAAACTGGTTGGATCGCTTCAGTATTAAACCACTGGAGTCTAATGGATTACTTTTATGCTGCCTTTATGTGCTTTTTGAGCTTCAAAGTTTTGGTCACCATTCACTATGTCCTATTCTCTACTATTCTGTTGTAAGCACAGGGAAGTTTTAAGTGTCTACTAGCTGTTAATATCTGTACTATTTTCAAAGTAAACACATTTTTAACACAAGAGGAGGGTTAAACTGCTAAAAGAAAAATAGAAATGTCTCTCTCTCCAAAGTATAATTAAAGCATAGCGCTTATGGGGCTAAAAGAACAATATGTTTGTCCTATTGACTATACAATAAGAATGAAAGTATTGTTAAGCTGTTTTTTAAAATATTATATATTTATCTCAGTCTTCAAGGTCGCATTAGACATATTCATGAAGATTATTCACAGGTGTAGACCAATGTGTCAACCTCTGTGGCAAACTGGAGACTGTCAACTCACTCAACACAAATATCCACTGTTATACACTGCTCCACTTATACAACTTACACAATTGGGGTGGAAAAACCAGCATGCTGCCTGATCTATGACCCTCGATCAGATTTCAGTGTTGTGAAAACTTTATAATTATAACTAAATGTCTTCTTTGATTAGGGAGACTATCCAGGGGTTGTAAATTATGTGGATTTCCAAAACATTTTAGAGGTGTCCTTGAGCTGGAGCCAATTTGTCAGCTGAATTTATTGAACGTCTTCTCTCCGGAGGATATCTATATGCATGGAAAATGTCTGGGTTTAGAGGTGTTTAAAGAGAAGAAAGGTAGCTTCAGGAGTCTTTTTCTACTGATGAAAACTTTTATTGATTCTGCCTCCCTGTGAAATGTAAATACACAAGAGATTGGGATTCTTTTAAAAATGCAAATGATAGTACTGACAGTGGTTCCTAGATTTATACAGCAGAATGAATTTAATGATAAGAGTCAAGGTCAGGTCTTCTTACAGACACAGCTTTGGACCCTATTTTTATTCCCACCCTATCTCATTCATCCACAGAGTATTCTGCATTGAGTTCTGCTTAAGGACAGGTCAATGCTAGGGAAAGAAAATTATATTGTCACAAACATCCCTCTATTAAACCACATTGGTAATAACTGTGTTCCAAAAACATGGATAGTGACAAAAACATTCAAAATCACAGTACAATAAGAAAATGTAACAGCATTGTAAACCCCAGTTTATGTAGTATGCAATATACTATGTAAAAAGCAAGAAAAGCCAATGAGTAGCATTACATTACATTATCACCAGTTTGACATGGCATAGTTAACTGATCTGCAGATGAATAGATGACTTATAGATACCATATAGGTTTACAGTAATTCTGTCTAATAGCCACTAGATGACGTCGTCCAGACATAAACTCTTAATTTCACTTCATAATTGTTGTTGTGTACGCTTGACTTCATTTAATTGTTTAGCCCTGTTTAAGTTAATTGCTGAAGCCTTTTTTTTTAAATGATAAGTTTGTGCTTGCCTTTAACTTTCTGTGAATTTTTGAAGTTTGGTTCATTTTATTCAGGTGATCATGTACGGCCTGTTCTACACTTAGGTGCACGTTCTTCAGTTCTTCCATAGAGGCTTGGGGTTAGATGCCTAGTTTCTAATTCCAAAGCCTTGAGATCAGTACACCAGAGTAGTGACCTCCTGTTTTGACCTTTATCTTTATTGAGCATTCAGGGGCATAGATTTACACAAATCGAGTTACCAAAGAGGTCTGACCATGTTTGGTACAAGAAAGCATAAACATACACTTGTAAATCTAACACTTTTAATAGAACTTAGATGACACATTATGTACATTTGTGATGCAACATTCAAAAATGGTTACTTCCGGACTGTTTCTGTTGTGATTTGAGATCAAATTAGTGCTGAGCACATTGATTTAATGAAAAACAAAATAAACTGCTTGTCCTATATTTTGATTTCTGCTCAAAGAATGAACTTGACTTCCAGGCAAAAATAATGCAGCTGACTGATTGAAAGAGTTTTCTGGAAATTGGTAATAGGTAAGAGGTTAGGTGTAATAAGCAATGTCTGGCAGTAAAGGTCAAATATAATCAATATGATCAGGCTTTTCATATGTTTTTAAGCAAAACAACTTTGACAACTTTTAAGACTTTCCATCACTTTTTTTTTTTTTTTTTTTACTCCTGGTACATCACATATTTTAAAGGATTCTTATCTTGTCAGTTGTTTTGTTCTCTGTCCATCTGTGTCTTGTTTGTTAAAGGTGCAGTAAGCAACTTTTTAATACCACACATAAAATATCACTATTGCCCCATTTTTTTACCCAATGGCCAATAACAAACACTCGCTGCCAGTGAATCATTTTGTGCGTGCGGAATTACTGACATCAGGTTGGCTGACATGTCTTTGGTAGGTGGAGTTTTGGAGAGAGGGCGTGGTTTAAATTAGCAAAAATCATGAAAGTTGCAAATGTATGAATTATTAACAGCACCATTAAAACCCTTTAAGCTCTGATTGACCTGCCGGCGGGCCTGCACACACAAAAAATAATTATCAAAATATTAATAACTACAGTCTTGACCAACACAAAATATGTATTATTTTAAAGCTTAGAAGCTGTACTTTACAATACATATTACTGTGATCGGTAAAAACATCAGACTGATGAAATAGCCATGTTTCATATGTTGTTGGAAAGCTCTCAAAGAGTTGAATACAACCAGCGTATTTGTTTTACTCACAGACACATATAGCAAGTAATAGCTAAGTATATGTCTTTGATATACAGTACATGTTACATGTAAACAGGTGTTTCTTATCAGGGGCGTAGCAGTCATTTTATAAGTGTGTAAATACAGTGCAGTATTTATATATTACAGAATATATTAATATACATGTCTGATATAAGAATTACATTAATATATATGTATAATATTCTTGTAGTATTTTAAAGATTCAGGTATTGCAAATTAAGTGCTAAATTTAGGTAAATTATCTGCAAAAATAAAGGGCATCTTTTGGAGCACTTGCTTCTGTTTCACACGTGACAATAAAAGACTGAGCACAAGCTGGTCCTGAATAAATTATTAAATCAATTACAATAACGACAATCGTGCATGTGCACAATTTTATTTTTTTACTCTGTGCCTGTGCATTGTGGGATTTAAATTTATCCAAATGGCTTGAGTGTTTTGACTACGTTCACCTAAATTAGTTCAGATCCATTTAATGATTCAGTGACCATTTCTGGTGATGCCACCTGGTGATGTCTTGTGTGAAATGAGTTAGTCACTGAATCAACGATCAAAAGTAAATTTGAATCTGTAAGGGGGTTTAGTGGAAGGGAGGAGGCGAGAACCGGCTTGACAACTTAAATAACAATTTATTAAATTTGCCCTCCTCGGCTCTACACTCCTCCCGGCGTTGCCTCAGGCCGGGGAGCCCCCGGCATGACGTACATCCCCCCCACCCTTCCTCTCCGGGGGGGGGCGTGCCTTACACCCCGACTGCCGGCGGGTCCTCCCCGCCTTCCTCGACCTGGGAGGAGACAGGAGGGGAAAAAAACAACACAAAATGGCGAGGGAAAGGCCAACACGAAGCGACGGAGAGAGAGAGGGGAGAGAGAAAAAGAAACTCACCGGTTCTCTGATGCGCCGTCACGTGGTCCTCGATCACTACTCCACCCTCTCAGGCGGACTGCAGCCGCTCCTCCCCGGGCGGACCGGAGTCAGACCTCCGACCCCCAGTGGACAGAACGCCCCTCTGCGTTCCCGGCATCCCGTGGGGACTCTCCTCCGCCCCTGGCAGCGGCCCTACCACTCCAGGCGGTCGGGGAGTCGCTTCCCTCCTCCCCCCGCGGAGGGCGGTCTTCTCTCGACCCCTCCGCGTTCCCGGGGGACGGCAGGGCACTCCTCCGCCCCCGGCAGCGGCTCCCTCGCTCCAGGCGGTCGGGGAGTCCCGTCCCCACTCGCCTCGCGGACGGCGGCCGTTCCCCGCGTCCGGGTGGTCGGGCTACTCCGTCCCCTGTCGGACGGCAGCGGCGCTCCCCTGGGTGGACGGCAGTGTCGAGGACCCTGCGACGGGAATCCCTCCTCCTTCCCGGGTTTCGGCACCAGTGTAAGGGGGTTTAGTGGAAAGGAGGAGGCGAGAACCGGCTTGACAACTTAAATAACAATTTATTAACCAAAAATCACAACCAAAACACACAACTAAAAACACACAGTACAGTTGCCTGCAATTCTCTCTCTCTCTCGAACTGTCGTCCCCGGCCGCCTTTATCCCTCGCGCGCCCCATCAGGCTGATTGGGGACTGGGTGTGTCTCATTCCAGCCCGGCCCCGCCCTCCTCGGCTCTACAGAATCCTTTAAAATTTTTATGTCTACAGACCTACAAAGAGACATTAGTAGAGGTTTTATGCATTATAAGAACAAAGCAAATCTATCATTTCCCTATAGTTTGTGGGCTGCTCAACATGACTTTTATCAAAAGACAACAATAATAGTCTTATATTATTATGAGTTTCAATAACATCCATATGTTTTCATGTATAAAAAAGCGCATCTACATCTATTGACTTCAGTAAAATGCATGTGTCGTAAGAACACAGCAGATCTATCTTTTTATTACTGTTTGTCGACTGCAAACCAACATAGTTAAAAAAAACAAGAGCTGATATTAAAAATAGCTTTACATTTTTGACACAAATCTAGTAATCTGATTAAATTGGCAAAAAGAACAGATCAAACTACTATATTACCTCACAAACATAATGTAAAAAGCATAACTTAATGAAGACTCAGGTGCTGATATAAACTCCATTTACAATGTGTGCTTAAAAGAAGGATTGTCCTTTGCTTTTGTTTCTGCAGTGCTTTTCATGTAATGCTGCCAATCAAGAACGATATGCCGATAAATAACTTGTGTGTACTTGTGTGTACTTCATCTCTAGATTATTAGTTTAGATCAACAACAACGCCGATAAAAAAACATGGATAAATAAGCATCGTTGAAAGCAACTGGCTGGATGGTTGCTCAATCAGCCCAAAGTAACAAAACGCAAAGAATACTGTATACAAATCCACCATTTGGACTAGGTATGGGTTTAGCTTGGAAAAGTGTGGGGGACCGAATCACATTTTTTAAAGAGTGTGGGGATGTGCCCCCCATGTCCCCCTGGCTGCTACGCCCTTGTAGCTTATAAGCCAGGTTTTCACTTATAGCTTCATGTAAAATACACAGAATGTAAATATAACACAGTGTAATCTGATGCATAGATCATTAGATGTTCCACACAAAGCACAATGTGCACACAGCACATAATGTGCTATCTGGCTAAAAACATGTTAGCTTTCATGGATCAGATGACTTCATCGGAAATGATGTAGTACATTGTTCAGCGTCATGGAACACTAAACCAATCCTATTATGATTCTGATCGCTGCAACCAGAGGTGAAAGTCATCCAAATATGGGCAGAGAGGATCCTTCACGCTAATTACATATGGCTACCAGGAGATGGTGCCAAGTTCATGACACAGATTCAGTGATGGTTCAAAAGACACAGAATGGAACTGAATGAGATCTTGTTACTCATGCCTGCATGCTTTGGTGAGAGAGCTTACCTTTAATCATTGTTGTATTTGCATGTGTAATTAGTTCATGTGTACAATTGTTACGTTTTATTTGTTAAGAGGTCTTTTGGAGACTTGGAGGTGTTTTTGGACACTCGGATAAATTATATTTGTAATGCTATAACTTTTGATTGCTTTGTCATAGCAACACAAACTTTTACTCAGTTACAGGTGACATGACTAGGAACAAGTTTTTCTGAGCTACCTTATTTACACCAGGAGAAATATAATGTAAAATCAGAAAAATAATCAAATAAGTAACTTTTTGGCTCACTTGAACCTGAGGATGCCTAACAAGAAGTGAAGCTGTGCCTTGCAATGCTTTTGCTTAAGCAACTGTTGCTTCCAGCTATATTTAGGGGGCCAAGCAGCGAAGCTGCTGGAACCCTATTGTAATTATACTGATTTTCTTCTTTTTCTTAGGATTCACAGGATCTTTTCTGTCAAATAGTCACGGCTATATTTATACTTGTTTTTCGCTCTTCAATACAACAAACTGAACACACACATACTGTAAACTTTGATCTGACATTTCATGACAGTAGTAAAATATTAGCAAAGGTCTGTTAATATTTTAACTTTCAAAATAAAATGTATAATTTATTTGAATTTATGGCATGTAATAATGAAGAATAATCAAGAATGTCAGATTCAGCAAAAATAAATAAATAATAATAATCACAGTTTAACAATGTCAAGTAATTTTTCAAATAGTGAGGCCTTGTAATTAAACACACTAAGGCCATATAAACATGTACAGTGTATAATTCAATCTGATCTATCTAAAATGTTTCCTAATATTTGTTGAAATATACTAGAAGAGGATCTGGACAGTCAAGAGGTACACAAGCAAAGCCATCAAAGAACCACACAGAACTGAGGCCCTGGATTCCCTCACTTAGTCTGTGGCCCATTTATCTGTGAACAGATATATTGTAATGCAGTGATGTTTAATGTTGATATATAATGAATAAAGATCACATACATATAAGTCATTTTTAAAAGTAAAAATTCTTACCTGTTTTCCTTTTAGTCCTGATCAGAGGACCCACAGATATGGAAGCTGTGTCATGGAAGTCCAAAGATCTGCGTATTCTCCTGTGGTAACCAGGGTCACAGTGCTAAAAGACAATATTTAAGCAAATGTATTTAAAATTTTAAGATGTTTGAAAATGTATAATATTATATTTACAGATTAGTCACAAAATAGCAGACTGAACAAGTATCTTATCAATCTAAAATTGTGCTTTCGACTGTACATGTTGCAAAAGAACGTGACCATCATACTGAAACTCTTGTATTTCTGGCATTTGATTTATCCATCCAATTCTCATGAAATCAACTGCTCACTTTTTTGGTAATCCAAATGTCTATGGGAGGACACCTAGAGTTCAGGGAAATAACCAACGATCTACTGCTTGCCGCTGTCAATGTTATAGCAGCCATTCCAGGTCTCTAAGGTTTAATCTGGAGTCTAAGAATGACTAGAACCCTGATTAATTTGTGGTGTTGTATGGACAAAAGATCCCTGTACCCATCAGCAGAAAAGTTTGTTTTATGCTGTCTTCTTTAAAATAAGTGCCACTTGGTTTGATACTCATAATTTTTTTTAGGTGTGTCTAAACTGATTCCTATTTTGAGGTCAATAATAGGTTAGACTGGCAAGCAAAATAGAACTATAATGTAGGTTATCTTTCTTATGTCTCTAAGATTCTCCGAGAACGAGGAGGGAAAAATGGCGGTGTGAGGTTGATAGCGTGGGTGAATCAGTCCTTGAACATTTGTCTTTTAACTTGTAATTTTAAGTGCATTTCGTTCAATATTATATAATTTTAACTCGGAAGCACTTTCTGGCCACATAGGGGTTCATTTTGGTTCATCTTGTTACTTTTGTACTTTTCATTTTTTGCTTTTCTCAAGTTCATTCACGTGAACTTCTGTTTTATTTAGATTGTTATTAGCTAACACATCTCACTTTCCGTTGTCAGTTTCATCTTTCTCATCAGTGCTGTGATTGAACCCTCTGGAGGGTTTTTGGACTATGACAAAAGATAAGAAGCGCAAATCTAAACCGATGGATTCATCTTTAAATCTCGGTGCCTGTGTTACAGTGCACTTTGACTCAGACTCATCTGCAATCGTTCCACTGCCTGAAACTCCGATAAAGGATACAATGCACAAAAAAGGCAGGAATGATGATTGTGGTGATGAAGATTTACAATCTCCTCTTGCCACTATGATAATAATATCTCTCAAGTCCATCATCAATGAAAGAGCTGACATCCTTGATAAAGGCATCGAAAAATTAAAGATGTTAAGGGAAGGTTGGGCCTGGGTAGCTCAGTGGTAAAGACGCTGGCTACCACCCCTGGAGTTTGCTAGTTCACTAGTTCAAACAAGCCATAGCTATGGCATATCACACCCAGGACATGCCGCCCCCGGTAAGGCTACGAGCCCATTCTACCAGGGGTGTAGCGGCCTCCTGGGCCCTGACCAGGGGTGCCTCTCTAACAGACATTTGCAGAGCAGCAGGCTGGGCAACACCCAACACCTTTACAAGGTTCTACAACCTCCGGGTGGAACCGGTTTTATCCCAGGTAGTGGCACGCAATACAAGCAGATAAGCCCGGGATAGCCGGCCGGGTGTATCGCTAGCACATAGCGCCTTCCACCTCCTTTTGAGCTGAAGACGTGCGCCAATAATTCCCAGTAGTGTTCACAAACTATATTCCCTGGTTGACTTCCTCCGAGCCCTGTGGCAGTCGAGTTTTCAGAGAGACTCGCTGCCGGCCCAGTACACGTGCTAGCTAAGAGTCCTGTTCTGGGGTAGGTGCTCCGCATTTGGCGGTTCCCTGTAAGGCTAACCCCATGCGATATATATCTTCCGCTAGTTCATTTCCCTGTTGGCAAACTGTGTCTTCCTTGGGCAGAGCCCCTCTGCCCCAGTCTCCATGTTTGTAGTAACTCCTCCCCCACTGGGTAGGATCTACCTTGAAGACTCTCCACATGGTCGGAAAGACCATGTGACATATTCTTCCACTTAAATATGCCCCCCCTCTTTGGGCGAGGTGTGGTCTCCACGGTGTCATCCCCTTGGGAGGGACACCCCCCGTCTAGACCTGGCGGCCCAGTCGGATAATCCCCCTTCTTTTTTAGGGAGTGGAAAAAGAGAAGGGGAAAAGAGGCCACGACTGGGTTAGCCTGTCTCTATCTTTTGGGTAGTCGACTTGTCCCCAAAGGGCCGTTCGACACTCATAACTATGTTGGGGGAGGTCATGTGTCGACCTGGTGTGTTGGCTATGAGGCACACAGTAGTCTGCCCACCACACACCGCCAGTTCATGTAACACAGTTCAGCCAGTTGTGGCGTTTCGTATAGGGACTCCTAGTGTCACTACATCAACACAACGTCTCGTTCCCTCCATCAGGGAACGGAGGTTACACAAGTAACCATGACATTTTTTATGCTTGCCTCCTATTTTTGACAACACCAATTTATTTGTTGACCAGTGCCTTTTCAGTAGCATGTCAAATACATTTTTTTTTAAATTCTTAACAGATCTCAGATTTCTCTACCTGCATGTAAGTTTTTGGAATAATAAGTTTAGTGATATAGAATGGGAATATTTCTGGCTTCTACGACAATTTTTTTTTTATCTAATAAAGTTGCTGAAGTCTCTATTAAAATTATACATAATTGTTACCCAGTAAATTATAAACTTGCTAAATGTAATAATAATATTTCCCCCATGTGCTCCTTCTGTCATCAGTTTGAAGAAACAATTATTCATTTGTTTTGGGACTGTACTTATTGCAAAGTATTTTGGGTTGAATTTTCAAATTTTGTTAAAAAGTATTTATCTTCAAACTTCTGTATAAGCCAAAAAAAAACAAACATTTTTGGTGAATCTCTAAAATCAGACCCTTAACATTTTAATTTGATAATTAATTTATTACTATTTCTTGACAAATTTTACTTTCATAAGTGTAAATTTTCAAAGAAAACTCCTTCCTTTTTTATTTTCAAGAAAGATATTGATATATATTTAAATTCTTTAAGGAATTCTAAAAATTCTATTGCATGTAAGACTCTTTTCATAATGTAATGTAACCCTTTAAAAAAAAAAAAAAAAAGATACTCCGAGAACTGTAACAACCTATTTTTTTTTATTATTTATTTATTTTTTCCAAAATAAGTATGTTACATTTTCTAATTTTAGACATATATTCACTATAATTTTGTTGAAAAATGATCTGTTGAAATAATCCCATCTATTAAGAATGAAACATTAAAGACGCAAATTAGAGAAGTTTCACAAACTCACCACTGAGCAGTCATTGTTTTTCAGATGGCAAAGGTGAACGGAACAGTGCAGGAAAACCTTATCAGAGTCTGCAGTGAAGGTAAACATCCTGAAGGAGAAACGACCTGATGTGGACACACCATTCTGCAGCAGATCCACTGTGTCATCTTTTGGATTGGGGCACCTAAGAATATTTGAACAATAATGTTATATATCATTATCATAAATTTCAATAACTATGTGTGGGACACAAATGAATTTGAAGAGTATAATGATGCAAGCTAGTGGAAAAAAAAACAAAAAAAAAAAACAAAACAGAAAAGACAAAGTTTAAATTGGTGCATTTTTGATTGAATTTCCAAGAGCTGGTGGTTTTAAAATATACAATGTTTAGTCCTAATTCAAGCTATATGTTAATCATATCAGCAGAGCATGTTTTTAAAATGTTAAACAGTGTTAAATAAGGATACCTGAATAAAATAAAATATCAAAAGCTTTCATCCCTGAGCTATATTTTCATATGCTCCATACATTTTTTCTGTTACTGGGCAAATAAAATAAAATAAAAGCATAGTCTCTTACTCTCCAACAATGAGGTCCCAGCGGACATCATAATGAGGGTCATTCACAGGTGTTGCCCAACATGCATCTATCAGCATTGCAAACTGTTGGCCGTCAATCCCATCTATGACAACTTCCACAAAAATCGGTTGATCCACCTCCACATTCACACTACCAGTGAAGGGTTGGGAGAACTCAGGATCCTGATATGGAACTATCCTGACCTTATATGTGCCTTGACCAGCAGGAATCTTCCTGTGCAAAACGCTGTAGAAATGTTAAGAGAAAACATTATACAGTTGTTTAACACAAACATAAAAATGTTTATGTAAACCAGTATGTTTTGTGGATAATATTGTTCTGTTCCAATCCCTAGTAAACTGCCTTTAGGCCTACAGGCTGGTTACATATACCTTCTGAAAGCAATATTAAACTTCATGGAAACTCACAAGTTATTGATTTGGAAAGCTCTACAGCAACTCACCACACATAAAACTTCACACAGGAGATCTGACTCAACTTCTATAGAGTTTACGCCAGCATGTTGCTAAGCTAACAATGATATACTATAATAAGCATATAAAATAGATGTGCTACACAACTTTTTGGTAAAATATTCATTTTTAATGACACAACTATTTTTATTGATCATTTTCAGTTTTAAAGGAAATATTTATTTAAGCCTCGTCTGCAGTCTTGAAATGTTATTTGTAGCTTAGCTTGTTGCAGTGCATTCTGAAATAGAGTGGAACAGTGTCCACCCACTTCTTCAGACGTCTTGGTTCCAGTATTGTTTTTCTCATTCATTTTTTCCATAGGGATTTCAGAAAAGAGTTCTAAACCATGAACCAAACCAATCAGCTCAGAGGTGAATCACAACATTACAAACTTTGATTTTAAGCAAAAAGTTATTTGAAAATCTGACAAAAAGACAAAGATACAAGACTGTGTACTAATGTCTTTTTAAGAGGGAATGAACAATCCTATGAAGCAAATTATATAATTGAATATAAAATGATGGAAATACAACCAAGATTTAATTAGGACAATCCATGTCAATTATGCAAAATAATCCTGCGTCATCCAGTGATGTTTGTGGCGAACCTGAAGACATCTAAAGGTATAATTCTTTTTTAAATTCTGACCATATTGAATTATGCACATTCTTTCTTATAAAGCCTATTTGATTAAGTTTAATTCCTAATTCTAATTAATGCATTAACTATAAAACATATACTAACATGGAATTAAGGTGACCGTTATTAATGCATGAATTCATATGACTCATGTTGTAGTTAATGTTAGCTCTTCATTAGTTCCTGATTAGTCCATTCCTTAACTCATCATTCATTTATGCAGAAGTGACTATTAATTCAGGTATTAATTCATGATTATTCATGTACTGTTATCATAAAGTGTTACCTCATTCTCCAATGAAGGAGAAAGGGAGCATCCTATAGCTTTCATATGCAGCTGCAAGTGCATTCAATCCAAACTTCCTATTTAAAGTTCAGTTTCAGGCTGCAGATGATGTTTTGACCACTCAACATGTTTGGCAGACATGGGACAATGATAATCAGTACATAGATTCAGAATTTATTATGTATAATTTTATTTTAACATGATTGGTGGTGATTGGATGACGCTGGCCATTATTTTGAATCAGAATTATTTATGTTAAATTCTGATGTAATTTCTGTAACGCCTCAAAAACATGAATAACCAACACTGCTGGAAACAAACAATTTTATATAAAAAAACATTCTATAGCTTGATATTATTTAAAATTTCACAACTTAGTCCACTGTCCACAATTTTTAGGAATTTTTATTTTTGGTCTAAAAAAAAACATTATTATTATTATTTTATATATATATATATATATATATATATATATATATATATATATATATATATATATATATATATATATATATATTTCTTTTTCTTTCTTTTTTTTTTTTTTTTTTTTTTTTGCATGTTTCTAAGGGGCTACTAGTTACAAATCAAAAGGGGAAATGGAATATGCACACAACAGTCACCCTCAGATCTCAGGAGGTTATATTCATAAAAGGCTGTTCATAACTATATTGCTTTCTCTGTAAAAGATGCATGCGGTGCTACCTTAGAATTTGGGTAAAAACTAAATATATTTTGGGTAAGGAGGCACAGTTATGCAAGGAGCAAAACAAGGTAATAAGGCAGCATAATTACATTTAATTAATTTAGGAACAGCCTAAATTAGCATTGCTAATGTGCCTGTAGCGTGCTGGCACTTCTGGTTGAAAAAAGAAAAAAAATAGTGGAAAAGCTTATAAATTAATTTGATAAATTAATATAAATTAATTACAAACTATATTATCAGCGTAATAATTCATGTTATGTTCAATCATGTTATATTTCGCCTTGGTCAACAGAATCACCACCCGATTTTGGAGTTCCCCCACCTCTAAAATCCCTATTTAACCACTGCTTAAAATGCCTAAAATACTGCCTCCGTAGCCAGTTCACATGGTTTGGCACAGAGCATATGTATGTTTTGACCAGTAATAGTTATAGTAAACAGACCAGCTGTATGTATGAAGTATGTGAGCAGTCAGTCCCAAGTTAGTCCTACCTTTCCAGAGGGTTGATGTGCACGTTCATGGAAAATGTTTGGCTTTGAGAATATATGCAGGAGAAAGGCAACTTCAGATGACTCTTCCTACTAATGACTTGAGTTGATTCCACCTCCCCCAAAATAACATTCTCATAGATAAAGTGCGTGCCATTAGCCTGTATAGTAGTGAAGATATATATGAAAAATTCAGCATACTGGTCATTTGAATCTGAGTGGTGTTCTTACCAGAATTATTCTTTGAATTTTGTGAAAAGACATGAGAGACTGTTATACTGTATGGAAATTGAATATAGCCTACCATAAAATTTGTACCACAGAGGTGGTCATTTCTATCAAAATGGAACTCCACTCTGCCATTCTGGACAGTTCCTTTGCAGTTAGAATCACTGAGGTGTAGTTTTTCAGCAGGAAAACCATCCTCAAAAAGCTGACAGCGGGACAGAGAGAGGAAACCAGAGCTGCTTTCACAAATTTCAAAGGAATCTGAGAAAAAAAGAAGATACAAAATAGATTGCTTGAAAACCTTATGAGAAACAAAGTACTAAATAAGAGTGCAGAAAAGGTATTCTAATATTTATTGTAGAGCGAATCCAACCATAAATGTTGCAGTTGGGTCGGAGATGGTTCTCGTTACATAAACAACCATAGATTCCATCTTTCTCTCCACACCTTTCGCCATCAGTACAATTCAGCTCAACACATGGGTCTGTTACGGCTAAGGTGCAGTGGTGAGATTCATGATAATAATGAATTAATTTATGCTTTATATAATATATATATATATATATATATATATATATATATATATATATATATATACATATATATATACATACACTACCGGTCAAAAGTTTTGAAACACTTGAATGAAATGTTTCTCATGATCTTAAAAATCTTTTGATCTGAAGGCGTATGCTTAAATGTTTGAAATTAGTTTTGTTGACAAAAATATAATTGTGCCACCATATTAATTTATTTCATTATAAAACTAAAATTTAATTTAAATGTTTTTTTTTTTTAAATTGATGACTTAATAAAGAAAAGCAGCCAATAAGTGCCCAACATAGATGGGAACTCCTTCAATACTGTTTAAAAAGCATCCCAGGGTGATACCTCAAAAAGTTGGTTGAGAAAATGTCAAGAGTACATGTCTGCAAATTCTAGGCGAAGGGTGACTACTTTGAAGATGCTAAAATAAAACACAGTTTTGATTTATTTTGGATTTTGTTAGTCACAACATAATTCCCATTGTTCCATTTATGTTATTCCATAGTTTTGATGACTTTACTATTATTCTAAAATGTGAAGAACATTTTTTTATAATAAAGAATAAGTGTTTCAAAACTTTTGACCGGTAGTGTGTATATACGTATATATATACCTGTAGTATACATCACTGAGCACTTTATTAGGAACACCTGTACACCTACTTATTCATGCGATTATCGAATCAGCCATTTGTATGGCAGCAGTGCAATGCATAAAATCATGCAGATACAGATCAGGAGCTTCAGTTAATGTTCACATCAACCATCAGAATGGGGAAAAATTTGATCTCGATGATTTAGACTGTGGCATGATTGTTGGTGCCAGACGGGCTGGTTTGAGTATTTCTGTAACTGCTGATCTCCTGGGATTTTCACACACAACAGTGTCTAGAGTTTACTCAGAATGGTGCCAAAAACAAAAATGCACATCTCAGAATGCACATCGAACATTGAGGCGGATGGACTACAACAGCAGAAGGCCATGTCGGGCACTTTATTAGGACCACAGTGTTCCTAATAAAGTGCTCAGTGAGTGAATACTATATATGTATTATATAGTATATATATATATAAACATGCTTATGAGCATTCTAATATCAAGGAGTTCTTTACCCGTGGTTGTGATGGACATTGGCATTGTCTCTGTTGTTGTAGTTGTTGAGCTTAGGACCTCTGACAAGAGGGGAACATTTTATAATACCATGAGTCACATACAAATTGGAAATTCAGTCATTTTACATGAGTAAGTGTAAGCCTTTGAATAAATTTCACAATTATTTTATTTTTACATTTCCAAATGTAAAAAACTTTGGAGTACTCCATTTGTGTAGTAGTAAAATGATTTGTAAAAATGAATTAATGAAAATGTGTTTCAGGGAAAAATAAATAAATTATAGAGAGAGAGAGAGAGAGAGAGAGAGAGAGAGAGAGAGAGAGAGAGAGAGAGAGAAAGAGCACTAATGCCAGATTAAGTAATTAGCCAACTACTTTACCAGTGGTTGTGATGGGCAATGATGTAGTGGACTCTGTGATTTTCGTTGTCTCTGTTGTTGTTGAGGTGTTTAGGCTTCTAACTTCTGAAAAGGGGAGCATTATATATTTACCATCAGTCAACTTCAAATACAAACCAGATCAATCAAGCAAGACATTTTGTATGAGTAAATGTGTCTACCTGTACAGTAGGCCGAACAGAGTGTTGGACTAACAAACTCATAGACATAGTAATTTCCAGGACAGGCTTTCACTTGTATGGGATAGGACCTGTAACCACAACAGTCACTCCAAGAATAAGCACAGACTTGCCTTGTGACCACTCCATCTTCCAACTGTGGGTGAAGGCCATTGAGCCACAGTGGGTGATAAGTGCCACATGAGCCATAATTTACACATGACTCAGGCATCTGTGCACTCTGACCCTGATTGAAAAGTCTGTACCAGCCATTCCAATTGACATTATAATCACACACTGAATAGTAATAGTTGTAATAAAAGGACAAAGTATTGCTGGTGGATCTCCAAGGCTCGTCCAGACTGGTATAGCTGTCACAAGGGTCAACAGTTGGACTGTAGAAAGTGACTGTTACGAAAAAAAAAACAATTTGTTGTTAAAAAATAAAAAGCATTTTTTCCCTCATAAATTACTGAGTCAAGAGATAGCTGAAAATGAAAATGTTCCTTTGCTGTTACTGGGTCTGTTCCAAAACCTATGAGTTGCCCCGCTGCCTACATTGGCAGCTGCCTTCTACTGCATCATGTGAAATGGAGACCAATGTGGAACGCTCAACATATGCAGCAACTCTGCGCACCATACAAATAGCACTCCTCAAGTGCATCGCAGGAGAGACCCGACTCACAATTGCTTTTAAAGCTACACTATGTAAGATGTTTTTGTTAGAAATGAACAACGTTTTATTAAATACATCAATAATCCGTCTTCCAAAATATGTTTTTGCCTTACGTCGATGCGTGTTCACGTCACGTCCGTTAATAAAGAAAATAGGGTCCAGCTACGACAGCGCATGCATATGTGCGGTGATAGGTGTGTTAGTAGCTTGAACAAATGAGCGACATTGACCATGGATCATTCAAAAAGGCAAACCTCTGGGGGATCACCCATTTTCAAAATAAAGAAACCTTGAACTGAGAAGAGTCTGCAAACAAAAAGGGAAAGCGACAGAGTCCCTAAAAAAACACAAAACAACATCGGATTGGCTTTTCAGAGGTGGCAACAACTCCGATATCTTAAAGGATTTAAAACCGACCCAGAGATGGAGTTTTTCTTGCTGGACAGCTAAGATATATTATTGAACCAATAGTTAGCCAGGTAGCTCTCTTAGCGCAGTGAGCTTAGCTGCAGTGATTTCAATTTAATTTTCGAGGAAGGAAGGACAATGGAAAAAATTTAACTTTTATGCTGGTAACAATGCCAATCTCTAAACTAGTTACTACCTTGGTCTTTTTGCCTGCTAGCTAAGTTATAATGGTTTCCACTGTTTTTATTTTATCTGACTAGCAATCGTCATGTCTAATGTCACTGTTGCCTAACTTTTGTAACACTATTTATTTTAAAACAACTGTTTTCGATAAGTCAAAACAACAGAGGAAAATATGTTACTTATCTGCTCATAAGACATATTTTCAGTTATCTGTCTTTTTCTTCCTTTCTTTCTTTTTTTAGGGGAGGGGCGAGTTTTGTTGTTGTGAGTGACATTCACTCTGATAAGATGATCACCTGTAATCATGGTTACACTGGTGGTATTCAAACCATCAGATTAATCCACGCAGAAGAGCAGAGTCGAAGCCCAACTCGCGTAATTACCAAAACAATGTTGCTTCGCAAGTAACTTGCAATTTTATGCTTCAACCGCTAGGGGGCCAAAAATGACATTGTGTAGCAATACGAAATATATCCACCTATATTTGTGTGTGGGTTCTTTTGGGGAGATAGTATGGATACATAAATAAACACATTGACACTCACGAGTTCTTTCTTACTACTTTGCTCAATGGGTGGCGCTAGGTGTGGGCTACCTGGGCTTAAGCCCTGAATGTTTTCAGTAAAGCCCCATATGTTTTTATCATCTTGTATTGATATAAAAAATACTAGTGCTTCGGTATCAAATTGATTGTACTTTGTTCGTTACGGGTGCATTTCTTAGTGTTTGGGGTCAAATTTGACCAGAAACAATAAACGTGTAATTTTGTAACATAATCATGTTTTTTTTTTTTTTTAAACAAATGTAATAATACTTGGGGTTTGGGGTTGTGGTATTTTTTTTTTTTACCTTCTTAACCTCTAAATTACTAAACTACACCATTCATTTTCATATAAAATAAGATTAAATTACCTTAAATTACAACTATAACCAGTAGATTGCAGCAAGGTTCACTCATTTGCCTGGTTGTAGCAAACTGTAGCAAACTTATCACAAGTTATGCATTTGGATATATATTTAGACATTATCAAAGACATTAAAAAATCACTATTTTTGTCTAAGTTTAGCATTTTTGGTTTGAGGTGTTTTGAAGTGTCAGTTTTTGCAATGATGCCACATTATGATAACCGATCATAGTGTTACAAAGAGAAGACTTAAAATGAATATGTTTTATTATTAAGTAATGTGCATATAAGTTAATGATACCGGTCCTTCTACTGCATAATACCGAAAAAAGTCACAATTCAGTACACGCACTTACTATGTCCGAAATCTCACCACTCATATTTCCTATATAGTGGATGTCAGTGTGCACTTAATAAAGCAAAGAGTGATAATAAAAGTCCTTTCAGAAACATCATGAAACCCATTACTCAAATACAAAATAAATGAGTTTTTTATTTAACATAAATTCAGAAATATTTTCTCAGCATACAAATATAAAAATATCTTAATATATTAATATTGTTCAATACAGATGATGCGAGAGGAAAGACGTGATTCTCTAATGAGCAATAGTCCCGCAAAGTAGCTGTTATTAAGGTTAGGGTTAGATGAAGTGGTAGGTGTGGTGTTTCTGTGGGAAAATAAATGTTTAAAAAACAATAAACTCAGTGAATTAATTACACATGTGACTCTCACAAAACTATCCCCAGCCAGATGGTTACGTTCTAGACACGACCAGGAAGATACATACTATGTTACCTTAGAATTTGGTCAAAATGAAGCATCATACACTCACTGAGCACTTTATTAGGAAGATCTGTACACCTAATTATTCGTGCGATTATCTAATCAGCTAATCGTGTGGCAGCAGTGCAGTGCATAAAATCATGCAGATACGGGTCATGAGCTTCAACTAATGTTCACATTAATCATCAGAATGTGGAAAAATATGATCTCAGTGATTTCGACCGTGGTATGATTGTTGGTGCCAGACGCTGTCACAGTTATTCACCATTCTGTTCCTTGGACTCTTATTTTGATATGGTTTTTGTGTCATCCTTAGTTTCCCCTGGACTACACTTCCCATAATGCACTGCCTCATCACTGCCATCTGTTCCCAATCTTCCTCACCTGTCCTCCATTTCCATCAGCACCTGTGTGTATAAATACCCTCCAGTTTTATTCATTCCTTTGTCAGTTCTTGTATTGTTATGTTGGTGAAGTGTGATTTAGTTGATTACGAATTGCTATGTTGTTGTGTTTTGTGTGATGTTCCACTCCAGCATCCACTCCAGCATATTTCCTATGATGTTCCACTCCAGCGTATTTCCTTATTAAAGACTTTAAAGTTAATCTACTCCTGTGTCTCCTGTATTCCTCTCCATGAACCCAACGTTACAATGGGCTGGTTTGAGTATTTCTGTAACTGCTGATCTCCAGGGATTTTCACACACAACAGTCTCTAGAATTTACTCAGAATGGTGCCAAAAACAAAAAACATCCAGTGAACGGCAGTTCTGCAGACTGAAACACCTTGTTGATGAGAGAGGTCAACAGAGAATGGCCAGACTGGTTCGAGCTGACAGAAAGGCTACAGTAACTCAGATAACCACTCTGTACAATTGTAGTGAACAGAATAGCATCTCAGAATGCACAACACTTCGAACTTGAGGGCGGATGGGCTACAACAGCAGAAAACCACATCGGGCACTTTATTAGGACCATGGTGTTCATAATAAAATCTGCCTATAATGCCTTAAAATGCTGCCCGCAGAGCCAGCTCACTAGGTTTTGGAACAGACTCAATATTAAAAGCATCCATTCACTAATACTGTAGTAGTACAATTCTGTTTCATCTTTAGGGCAATAATTGAATCGGGTCTTCGTCAAGGTTAAACTGTTTTCTGAAAACTAATATGCTTTCAGAATTACAAAACAACGAACAGAAATGTTATATTTAAGGTATTAAGCTTTGTTAATCTCAATTAAATTCCAGTCAAAAACTGTGTTTTGGAATGCCTTTTTCTTCAAATCTTCATTAACCGTATAACTAGGAAACATAGCAAACCAATCACAGAATAGGAGGAGGATGTTTGAACAAAGATAGACAACTAATAGTGTATTTAAATATTTATCTAAACGTTATGTAAACATTTACTGTATCAAAAACCTTTACAATTAAAAATTTTCTAAATTCTAAAATAATTCTTAAGGTTGTTCAGTTATTTGTTCTTATAATGTCTTTCTTGTTGTTTTTCAATTATGGCTCTAAGAAATACATTAAAGTACAATTTGACCAGGCAATAAATGTGGCCCATACTAAAAAGATTTTTAAAATCTGATAAAATCAGAGTATGAGAGTTGAGACATTACCTGCACAGTATGAAGGTAAGTAGATCGACTCATCTGGCTTGACAAGTTTATAGACATAATAGTCTCCAGGACATGCTTTGATCTGGATAGGGTTGGAGCTGTAGCTATGGCAGTCATAGGAGGAAAATCCCAAAACTTCACGTGTCACCACTCCATCCTCAAGATGTGGATGAGAACCTTTGAGCTTTAGTCCATTATTACCACCACATGAGACGTAATTCACGCACCATTCAGACAATTGAGCAGGTTCTCTGTTTAGATAGAACCGATACCAACCATTCCACTCAACAAGGGTGTCATCATGTCCAAAACTGCCATATTGACGTATGTCTCTCCAGTAATCATCCAGAATATTATAGTCATAGCATGGGTCAGTTGCTGTTTGGGAGAATCAAAAGGACATTAAAATAATAATGCCTAAAAAAAAAATTAAAGTGACAAACAACTTTATCCTATATATGTAAATGTCTATATATATTATGTGTGTTGTTATAAATAGTAAATGAATTTTCATAGTTCCATCTAGTGCATTGTGCATCTTCAGCACACATTGATTGAGCATTGTTGAGCACTCTAAGTGGTAACACACCGGTTGCTATGCTGGTTGTCATTTCTGTAAAACTGTCCTTGTTTGATGGTGTAGTAGTGGTGTAAACTTCTGTGAATACAAATTAAAGACAAAATGTCATGAAAGTTATTGAACATCATACGCATACTGTACAGCTTTACACTCACAATAAACTGATAAAAATGGATGTGCATGTCAGGATTCCAGGGTAAGCTGATGGTAGGTCTGCTCTATTGTCTTCGTGTTTCTGTTTCCTCATGTGTCATTTGTGTTTGTTTTTAGGTGCCATGTGCTCACCAGGAAAGCGGGTTTTCCCGCATCGGCAGCAGCCTCATTATCCCTATTAGCAGCACCTGTTAATCACCTTCACTATTTAATCCCCTTGTGTCTGCTGTCTTGTGCCCGATTGTCTTGTGTTGTAGAGCCGAGCAGGCCAGCCTCTGAGTGTTCTCTCAGTCCTGGCGGTGTGTTTTCTGCCTGATAGTCTTCCTTTTGTTTTTGTGCCCAGACAATTCCTCTCCTGCATCAGCATGACTCCGGTTCTCCCTCTCTTCATGGTTCTCCCTCCTGGCTATCAATCCTACCACCACCTGCTCCTGCGTTAGTCGTGAGCCCCAGCCAGCCTTTTCCTGGGGGTTCCCAGGCCCACCTCACGGCCCCCCGTCCTGTTTTCTCTGTGGCCTCCAACTCTCCTTCCGGTTCCTCTACCTGGATATCACCACTTCACCCCTCAGCCTTAGCCCACTGCAGCATCCATCAGGTGTTCTGCTCAGCCATCTTTCCTGCTGGTTTAGTATTATTGCTCTCTTGCTCCTTTCTTACCCTTTACGTTTGTCAATTAACAGACTGATACTGATACTCACCTGTTTGGGTCCTCCTTCCAGCACCTGACCGTAACAGTGCATCTTCTGTTGCCATTTAATACTAACTTATTACAAGTTAAAGCTAAGAAATTAAGTAAGGGATAATGTCCAGTTAGGCAGTTGTTATAGCAAAATAAACCCCAACAGGGTGATCAGACAGATGTTGTATCAACCTCAATACCTTATTAGCAGCTGTCTCTATGGACTGCGATCCATCGGCACGACCGCCATATTGGATAGGTCAGAGCCATCCATCAACACATGAATGTAAATTGACAGATACGGTCTGCAAAAGTCTTTTGTCTTTTCCAGCCAACTTTCAGATTATCTGATTTTCCATAAACATTGGGCAATATTTTAGATGATATAAAAAATCCTGACTTCACTTCTAAAACAGGTTATTTTCCCCCCGGTAACAAATTGCAAACAAAGTCCTCTACAAATGGACATATCATGGTAAACTGAAACTGAAAATGAGCACCCAGTCTGTCAATTAATTACATGATGAACTGTTTCCACACAAAAGCAGTTTATGCAATGGTCTGAGGTTTCATCTCCATTCACTTTAATTCAACAGCTCTCCTTGTTGATTGTTCCAAGATGGCGCCGCGGTTGACGTATCTGAACCAGCCGAATGAGGCATCTACGTATGTATATCTACATGTATGTTCCTCACAGCCTTGTTGTCATTCCCATCAAAAATCAAAGATGTCACTGCTCGCAGCAATGACATCTCAGTAAGGTAAGGTATATGGAGTCAAATGACTTGTTTACAGTATCAGTGCCATGTCCGATTAGAATTAATGTTTTGTTTAGTTTCTTATCTACATCTAACTGTAAAGGGTAAACTCGGTGCTGAACTCATGAGTGAAACCCATTACCAGGCAGTGACTAATTACAGACATATGTGAGTGATATCCTCTCATTGTAAAGGGGTGCACATAGAGTAGGTTATAGCAAATTTTTTTTTTGCGGGGGGGATTTTTCCCCTTTTTCTCCCAATTTGGAATGCCCAATTCCCAATGCGCTCTAAGTCCTAGTGGTCGCATAGTGATTCGCCTCAGTCCGGGTGGCGGAGGACGAATCCCAGTTGCCTCCGCATCTGAGACAGTCAACCCACGCATCTTATCACATGGCTTGTTGAGCGCGTTGCCACGGAGACATAGCACGTGTGGAGGCTTCACGCCATCCACTGCGGCAACCACGCTCAATTCACCATGCGCCCCACCGAGAACAAACCACATAATAGTGACCATGAGGAGGTTACCCCATGTGACTCTACCCTCCCTAGCAACCGGGCCAATATGGTTGCTTAGAAGACCTGGCTGGAGTCACTCAGCACACCCTGGGATTCGAACTAGCGAACTAGCGCTGGTAGCCAGCATATTTTACCACTGAGCTACCCAGGCCCCATAGCACATAGATTTTAAGAATTGATGTAATCAAATGAAAACGTCTTGGTTACTGTCGTAACCTCCATTCCCTGATGGAGGGAACAAGATGTTGTGTCAATGTAGTAACGCTAGGGGTCGCTCTTGGGAGCCCCAAACACTCTGATCTTTGAGAAAAGGAATTTGCGTGCCACTCCCCCGGACATACAGGTATAAAAGGAACTGGCTCGCAACCACTCATTCAGGTTTTGCGCTGAGGAGCCAAGACAGGGTCCTGGCCATTTCAGGGGTTAGCTCAGCATTGTGGCAAGAGGGACATAACGTCTCATTCCCTCCATCAGGGAACGGAGTTTACGACAGTAACCAAGATGTTCCCTATCTGTCACTCACTCGACGTTGTGTCGATGTAGTGACACTAAGGGTCCCTGTACAAAACGCCACAACCAGCTGAACTGTGTTACGTGGACTGGCGGTGCAGGCAAGCCACTGCGTACCTCGTAGCAAGTGCACCCAGCCCCCACATAACCTTCCCCAATGCCCCACGACTGTCGTACGGTCCCTCGCACCCTGGGGACAAGACGAACTCATAGTGGGAACAGGCCGCACCAGCCGTGGCCTCTTCTCTTCTTTTTTCTCCCACAAAAATGAAAAATCATTCAGTTGGGGCCATATGTATCTGCGTCGGGGACGGTGTCCTTTCCCATAGGGTAAAGACACTGTGGAGACCACACCCTGCCGAAGGGGAGGTAACATGTGGAGAATACGTCACATGGACTTACTGACCGGCAGTATCACATGTGGAAGAAGTCCCCACGGTAGGTCCTACTCGGAGAGAAGCACGGCAACCGGTGGCAGAAGGGGCTCTGCCCAAGGTAGATGGGAAACCATACCGTGGAAAATACATCACACGAGGTTACCCACGGGCAACCAGCACATGTGGAGCACCTATCCCAGTACAGGGCATACTAGCACACGTACTGGGCCCAGCATCGAATTTCTCTGCCAAATTCGCCTGCCACAGGGCTGAGGAGGAGAGACATGCAGGGTTCACCAGTCTCGGGAACTCACATAGGGGAAAAAGCACACGTATTCCCCTCAGGGAGGGGAAAGGCACTGTACGCAAGCGGTACACCCGGCCAGCTGTCCCGCATACTTACCTGTTCATACCTGACAACACACGGGACAAAACCAGCTCAACCTGGAGATTATAAAATCTCGCAAAGGTATTGGGTGTCACCCAGCCCGCTGCTCTACAAATGTCTGCTAGAGGTGCGCTGTTGGTCAAGGCCTAGGAGACCGCCACACTCCAAGTGGAGTGTGCTTGTAGTCCCAAAGGGGGCAGCACGCCATGGGCCTAGTATGCCAAAGCGATGGCATCCACGATCCAATGGGCGATCCTCTGTTTGGAGACAGCCCTCCCTTTCCGCTGTCCCCTAAAGCAGACAAAGAGCTGCTCAGAGCATCAAAAGCCCTGTGTGCAGTCCAAGTAGATGTGCAAAGCACACACTGGACACAGCAACAACAAGGCTGGGTCTGCCTCCTCCCGGGGCAGCACTTGCAGGCTCACCACCTGATCCCTAAAAGGGGTTGTGGGAACCTTGGGCACATAGCCCGGTCGGGGTCTCAAGACCACGTGAGAGTATGCCTGACCGAACTCCAGGCAGGTCCCCAACCCTCTTGATGGACATGAGCGCAGTCAGGAGGGCAGTCTTCAACAAGAGAGCCTTTAGCTCAACTGACTCTAGAGGCTCAAATCGGGCTCTCCGCAGGCCCAGCAGGACAACGGAGAGATCCCAATAGGGAATGAGGCACGGTCTAGGAGGATTCTACCTTCTAGCACCTCTAAGGAACTTGATGACCAGGTCATGCTTCCCCAGGGACTTACCGTCCACCGTGTCATGGTGCGCCGTTATAGCCGCCCCTCCAGTCTCTCCTGCAGGAAGCAAAGCACCGACCTGACTGCACATCTCTGGGGGTCTTCACCTTGGGAAGAACACCAATTCATGAACAAACGGCACTTCAAGGCATACAGCTGCCTCGTAGAGAGAGCCCTGGCCTGAGTGATCGTGTCTATCACCGCCGGTGGTAGGCCACTTAGGTATTCTGCTTCCCATCCAGAGGCCAGACATGGAGATTCCAGAGGTCTGGGCACAGGTGCCAGATGGTGCACCGTCCCTGAGAGAGGAGGTCCTCCCTCAGGGGAACTCGCAAGAGAGGGGCTTTTGCCAGAACCAAGTCTGGGTGGGCCAGTAGGGCGCCACCAGGATGACCTGATCCTCGACCTCCCTGACCTTGCACAAAGTCTGTGTAAGCAGGCTCCACCCCAGCCTAACTTGGAGGTGTCTGTCATAACGACAACACGCCTGGACACTTGCTCTAAGGGGACCCCTGCCCGCAGAAATGCAAGGTCTGTCCAAGGGCTGAACATGCGGCGGCAGATTGGCATGATGGCCACGTGATGCATGCCATTGTGCCATGCCCATCTCGGAACTCGAGCCTGAAGCCAGTGCTGGAGCGGTCTCATATGCATCAACCTGAGCGGCGTGACCACTGCCGAGGATGCCATATGCCCCAGAAGCTTCTGAAACTGTTTCAGTGAGAACACTGTTCTCCGCCTGAGCGACTTCAGGCAGCCCAGCACCGACTGCATGCACTCGTTTGTGAGGCGCGCTATCATAGAGACCGAGTCTAACTCCATCCTGTGAAAAGAGATGCTCTGAACCGGGGAGAGCTTGCTCTTTTCCCAGTTGACCCAATGTCCCAACCGGCTGAGGTGCCTGAGCACCAGGTCCCTGTGCACACACAACAGGTCTCAAGAGTGAGCTAAAATCAGCCAGTCATTGAGATAATTGAGGATGTGAATGCCCACTTCCCTTAGCTGGGCAAGGGCTGCCTCTGCGACTCTTGTGTACCTTGTCAGCATCCTTAATCTCTACCAGGTTAAGCCACAGGTGGCACTCATGGACCACCAAGGTGGACATCGCCTGCCCGAGAGGCCGCGCTGTGAACTTTGTCACCCAGAGCGCAAGGTAGGTCGCCAAGCACAGCTCCTGCTTCACTCCCTAGTCAGGACTACCCTCGTGCAGCTCTTTCAATGCCTGCATGCAGGGCAGAGGCAGCCTGTCCAGCGGCACTGTAAACCTTGGTCACCAAGGTCGACGTGGGCTTACAGGCCTTGGACGGGAGTCTCGGGCGATTCCGCCAGGTGGCGGCAATTTATGGGCACAGGTGCACCGCAACCACCTTGTCCACCTGGGGAATCTCCGTGTATCCCCTGGCCATCCCACCATCAAGGGTAGCGAGAGCGGAGAAGCTCAGAGGTCGGGTCCGGACAGTAAAAGGTGCCTGCCACGTGAGCTCCTCGTGCACCTCCGGGAAGAATGGAACCGGGGCGGGGGCGCAGCCGTGAGTGGCGCTCTGAGCCCAGGAACCATTCATCAAGCCACGAGGGCTCAGGGCAGGGTGGAGGGTTCCACTCAAGCCCGACACTCGCAGCAGCCCGGGAAAGCATGGCCACCAGCTCCACGTCGGCCTCAGACTGGGCGACCACACCTGAAGGTGGGAACCCAGTTGAGTCCTCCACGTCCGACTGCATCAGCCCACTCTCCGATGCTGCGATCGAGAGCTCATCTCGCTCTCGAGCCCCGAATGAGACATCAAACTCACCCTGGGGCAAGCCGCCTGTCTCATCCCAGAACTCGACCAGGGCAAACGAGCGTACTGGGGAATGGGAGGTCTGTGGGGGATTACCCGGCGGAACCACTCCCATTGGGGTCCCCAAATCACCCCCAGCGCTAACCGTCGCAGCCTCGTACCCGTAGGTAGAAGGACTGGGGCGGGGAGCAGCTGGAGTGGCTTTCCCCCTTTTGAAGAAGGAAAGCTGCGACCGCAATGTTGCCATGGTCATGCTCTCGCAGTGAAAGCATGAGCCATTCACGAACGTTGTCTCAGTGTGGCTGCGGCCCATACAGGTGAGACAGCGATCGTGGCCATCAGAGGCAGAGAGGTAACGACCACAACCAGGAACTATACACAGACGGAAAGGCATCTTTAAAAAGACGCTCTCCATCAGTGGCCACTCTTTTAGTGGAAAATGCTCTTTTAGAATATACTCTCTTTTAGTTGAAGCACCCAGGGGCGTTCTCTGTCCTTTATCTGTGCATGAGGGGGAGAAGCCACTGAAATGCGCTGTGTATCCAACAGCATACACACTCGAGGTGAATGGAATGGCCCCTGAGCGCCCAGCTGTGGCACAAATCCGCCCCCGATGTGACAGTCTCCATGGGTCACGAGGACAGGCCTCTTCCTCCCCTGTCCCAGGCTGTTCCAGGGGTGGTCACAAGGAGCCAGGTAAGTGCTTCAATGTCCTTAGACTCAGCACGGCCACGACGTGGTGTGGCACCTCGAGCTCCGCCTCCGGTCCCCCTTGCACGTAACTTGGATGCATGGCTTGTGCTTTCCAATCCGTCGCGAGGGCTGGTCCGGACCGTCCGACATGGCTACGCGATTCACTTCGCCGGGCGTCTGCCCAGGTTCAGCAGTGACCACTTCACCTTGGTGAAGGACGAAAATGCTGCTACCTTGCGCGGAGATCGCTACCCTCCTGCGGAAGTGCACGATAGAACCTGTCCCTCCAGCCGAGATGAAGAAGGGGTTTTTCAGCCCCTACTTCATTGTACCGAAAAAAGGCGGTGGGTTGCGGCCAATCTTGGACCTGTGAGTATTGAACTAGGCTTTACACAGACTCCTGTTCAAGATGCTGATGCAAAAACGCATTCTGGTGAGCATCCGGCATCAAGATTGGTTCACAGCGGTAGACCTGAAGGATGCGTATTTCCACGTCTCGATCCTTCCTCAACACAGACACTTCCTGCGGTTTGCGTCCGAGAGTCAGGTGTATCAGTACAAAGTCCTCCCTTTCCGCCTGTCCCTGTCTCCTCACGTCTTTACGAAGGTCGCAGAGGCTGCCCTTGCCCCGTTTAGGGAGGTGGGCATTCGCATTCTCAACTATCTTGACGACTGGCTAATCCTAGCTCATTCTCAAGACATGTTGTGCGCACACAGGGACCTGGTGCTCTCACACCTCAGCCGACTAGGGCTTTGGGTCAACTCGGAAAAGAGCAAGCTCCTCCCGGTTCAGAGCATCTCTTTTCTCGGTTTGGAGTTGGACTCAGTCTCCTTGACGGCGCGCCTTACGAACGAGCGCGCCCAGTCGGTTGTATGTCACAACTCACCCGCCGTCTCCTCCTCTGGAGTCAGCAGCACTTTAAGTCGCTGCAGGCCACTCACATCCTGGGCAACCTCAACACTACAGCGGACGTGCTGTCATGACAGGTTACCCTCAGGAGAGAGTGGAGACTCCACCCTCAGGTGGTCTAGCTGACTTGGAGTCGATTCGACAGGCACAGGTGCACCTGTTCACATCCCAAGAATCCTCCCCACTGCCTGCTCTGGTATGCCCTGACCGAGACCCCCTCGGCATAAACGTGCTGGCACACAGCTGGCCCCCTGGCATGCGTTTCCCTCATCGGACCTCTCTGTAGTTCTTCAGGGTCTACAGAGAGCCCCCTTTGAGCCTTTGCAGTCAGCCGAGCTTAAGGCACTCTTCTTGAAGACTGCCCTCCTGACTGCGCTCACTTCCATTAAGAGGGTAGGTGACATGCAAGCGTTCTCTGTCAGCGAAACGTGCCTGGAATTCGGTCCGGGTTACTCTCATGTGATCCTGAGACCCTGACCGGGCTATGTGCCCAAGGTTCCCACAACCCCTTTAGGGACCAGGTGGTGAACCTGCAAGCGCTAACCCAGGAGGAGGCAGACCCAGCCCTGTCGTCACTGTGTCCGGTGCACGCTTTATGCATCTATTTGGATCGCACGCCGAGCTTTAGAATCTCTGAGCAGCTCTTTGTCTGCTTTTGTGCATAGCGGAAAGGAAGCGCTGTCTCCAAGCAGAGGATCGCCCACTGGCTCATTGACGCCATAACTATGGCATATGTCACCCAGGACATGCCGCCTCCGGTAGGGCTACAAGCCCATTCTACCAGGGCTGTAGCGGCTTCCTGGGCCCTGGCCAGGGGTGCCTCTCTAACAGACATTTGCAGAGCAGCGGGCTGGGCAACACCCAACACCTTTGCAAGGTTCTACAACCTCCGGATGGAACTGGTCTCGTCCCAGGTAGTGGCAAGCAACACAAGTGGATAAGCCCGGGATAGCTGGCCGGGTGTATCGCTTGCACATAGCGCTTTCCACCTCCCTTGGAGCTGAAGACGTGCGCCATTAATTCCCAATAGTGTTCACAAACTTTGTTCCCTGGTTGACTTCCTCCGAGCCCTGTGGCAGTCGAGTTTTCGGAGAGACTCGCTGCTGGCCCAGTACACATGCTAACTAAGAGCCCTGTTCTGGGGTAGGTGCTTCGCATGTGGCGGTTCCCTATAAGGCTAACCCCATGTGATATATATCTTCCGCTAGTTCGTTTCCCTGTTGGCAAACTGTGTCTTCCTTGGGCAAAGCCCCAGTCTCCATGTTTGTAGTAACTCCTCCCCTATTGGGCAGGATCTACCTTGAAGACTCTCCACATGGTTGGAAAGACCATGTGATGTATTCTTCCACTTAAATATCCCCCCTCTCTTTGGGTGAGGTGTGGTCTCCGCGGTGTCTTCCCCTTGGGAGGAACACCCCCCGACTAGACCTGGCAGCCCAGTCAGATAATCCCCCTTCTTTTTTAGGGAGTGGAAAAAGAGAAGGGGAAAAGAGGCCACGACTGGTTTAAGCCTGTCTCTATCTTTTGGTTAGTCGACTTGTCCCCAAAGGGCCGTTCAACACTCATAATTATGTTGGGGGAGGTTACATGTTGACCTGGTGTGCTGGCTATGAGGCACACAGTAGTCTGCCCACCACACATCGTCAGTTCACGTAACACAGTTCAGACAATTGTGGCGTTTCGTATAGGGACCCCTAGTGTCACTACATCGACACAACGTCGAGTGAGTGACAGATAGGGAATGTCATGGTTACTTGTGTAACCTCCGTTCCCTGATGGAGGGAACGAGACGTTGTGTCCCTCCTGCCACAACGCTGAACTACCCGCTGAAATGGCCGGACCTTATATCGGCTCCTCAGCATAAAACCTGAATGAGTGGTTGCATACCCAGCTCCTTTTGTACCCGTATGTCCGGGGGAGTGGCATGCAAATACCACTCGCCAATTTTCATTGGCCTTTTATCAAAGACAAGAGGTGTCTCGGGCTCCCAAGAGTAACCCCTAGTGTCACTACATCGACACAACGTCTCATTCCCTCCATCAGGGAATGGAGGTTACACAAGTAACCATGACATTTTCCAAACATAATATGGGTGTTACCTGACCAACCGGTATTTTAGGATTCTCCACATTATAAATGCTCATACGTCTGAACACAACAGTAAAATCACACCTGTATTGGTATGCATTCAAACCTTTGGTAAGGAACAATGCAGTACAGTAAGTTTTATGATTGGTTAATATGCAGACTGAGAGCCCTAATTTGAAATTTGTCACTTGATTTCATAAAATAAAAATATAAAATTTATTTAATATTAAAATACTCTTGAATTGAAGTTGAAAACCTCACCATTATTCATCAGTAGTAGCACCACACACAATGGGATTAGAAACCCCATTGTGTCTAAACGCTCTTGGAGACTTTCTAAATGATCTGAAAAAAGAAAAATGACAGTTTTATAAATGTTAATATTCTTATGAAGGTTATTCTATGGTAAATGTTCTAAACTATGTTGGAGAACATAACAAAAAAAAAAAACAAAAAAAAAGAAATATAAAATGCTCAGAAATATTCTTTTCAATGAACAATTACTACTGAAAAAAATATGATTTTAATTAAACGTTTTTTCCCCCATTTACTTCTATTCTACTTATGTTCAATAGATTAGACTATCTGATACAAACATCTCACTTTGAATCATGTTTGTTGCTCTATCCTGTTTCTTTTTGCTGTTTATTGCTTTATACCTTTATCAAATTGCAACCATTTTGCAGTTTTAACAAGTTACATAAGCTATACAGTATGTCCATAAGTGCAAGAATCAAATCAAGAATCAAATATTCCAACAGAATTAGTACAGAAGAATTTTTATCCATAGGAATATAGCTCCATATATCTGAAAATAATGTAGAATGTGTAACTTTACCTGAGATAAAATATTACTGCATTAGCTACCTCAGAGAGCCTCTCCCTTCATTAGATTCACCAGAATGCACTGATGCAGTCAGCATCCGAATACTGCCCACACAGTTAGGCCAGGCAGGTTCTATGAACCAGTTTACCTTTCATTTCACGATACATGAAAGAATACCTTATTGAATGGCTTTTAGAAATAAATGCTTCAATCTGCTGTATGCCTAGATTTGAATTCATTTTTTGCATAAGCAGTAGATTCCCTAGTCTATGTTATGCATTTTGAAACACTAATGATTTGTAATTCTTTAGTAAACACTGCATTTTGAATGTGTCCCTATTTTACACACCGAATTTAGGGTCACGGACCACTTTACATATAAAACGTGCAAAATGTGAAGATTTGGTGGGGAGTTTTTAGATTCCAGAATATTTATTATTTATTAGAGACTATTTTTTATTGTTTCTTTCTATGGAAGTTGACAGTGTTGCTTAACTGACCTGTTTGTGGGGTTTTGCATGTTTTATTGCTTCTGGGTGATGTGAAAACTAACATTCCTCTTATTGTTTTCTTGATCTTTTGACATACTTGAAAATTTAAAGACTTCAAATTGCTGAAAAACAAATTAGGAAAATAAACCCAGAGACTGATAGACAGACATACAGATACATGTACATTATACATGTGTTGTTGGGAAATTCAGATTCAAAACAACACCACATCTAATGTTAAGTGTGCAAAGAAACACCAATATGAACAATTAAATACTATCAAACTGGATAGTACAAGACACAACACAGTGCAAATGAAATACAGGTTGAAAAACATTGCAGTACTTACTGGTAATGCTGTCGGGTAACATCGAACTGTCTGATTGCAGCAGGTAGGTGTGATGCACTGGTGGTTAAAGGACCTCTAAGAAAAAAGTATTATAGAGAGACAGTGAAGGATTGCAACTATTTTCTTCAGTTTCAACACAATTCTTTTCCTTTCTATTGCCTCCAGTGCTTACATGGTAAGCTGGAAATGGAGCCAGACTTCTTCATGAATCCATGATCCATGTCTTCTGAGCCAGGGTCTGGATGACATTTTAAATAATGATAAAAAAAATAAAAAAATAAAAACAAATAAAAAAAAAATAGGCCGCAAATATATAGGCTAATAAATAACAAAAAAGGTTATTACACTACACACAGCAACCAGGAATAATATAAATATATAAATCTCCTGCTTTGAATGTAATGAAAAATTTTTTGATTTCTGTATTGACAAACAGTAGTACACTGTAAAAATAAATAAACAAATAAAAACAACTTTTTTTTTCAGGTAACTTAAAAATGTGCTTCATGTGGTAACGGATTTATTTGGGTAAAAATATTACGTAGTATGTCTAAATCAACATGACTACATTAGGCTACACCACCTAAAGTACAGTAATCTTTAGGGTTAGATCAGAGAGAAATAGCTCCTTAAGGTAACAACTGCAAGTGTCCACTTTAACAGTATATGTTTTTTATTGTTGTTCTAATCTATTATTAACCTTTCACATAGTCCTGCAACAAACTGAAAAAGAGTGACCAGAACACAAACACTCCCTTCGTCCTCTAAATTGTCCTCCAAAGCATTTGAGGCCTCATGAGAACTCACAAAGACAAGTAAGTCTCTATTTCAGAGACCAAGGAGAGGCCTAAAACACCCTTGTGTATGGCAGGCATAAAAAAACAGCAAAGAAAATATATACGATTTCATGTGACAAAATGGTTCCATGTTGAAAAGTATGACAGTAAGCATCTACAATAAACAGACATTTCTCAGTTACTCCGTTTTGAGAAATGCTTGCAGACCCACACTCTAGTTTATACACATTTAAACTAGCACTTACGACAGAGACCATCACTCTAATAAACCCAGAGGAAAACTGTATTGCTCTGAGTTCACCCTTTCACAGCTCATAGTCATGTGTCATTTAAGTGTAATTTTCCCTTAGTAGTTTCTTCTAGAATTTATTAAGAGATATAAAAATGGAAACAGATGAGACATGTGAGATTACTGAAGTCTTTTTCTCAATAGAAAAATCTGAAATGCTGCATTTATTCATTTTTATTCATTTACACATCTTACGATGCACTTGGACACATCATCAGTGATGTAACCTGGGGTCATAGGGTATTTCGGGTCTTTCAGCATCAGACACCTTTGACCAGTCGAACCCACCAGGGTTGATCAGGCCTCAGCTTATGTCCAAGTTGCTTGTGTGGACCACGTCTCACCCCACTTGATCCACAGCCATCTTGATAGTCTCTCTGTGGCCTCAGTGGTGTTCCTGATGGATTTTCTTCTATTCTGTCCTGCTAAGCCAAGGAGCTTGAGGGTCCTATAGAGAGACTGGCCCGCAAATCCCCGGAAACCCCACTTCAATAGCTACGTTTCCACTATTGGACCGAATGAGACCGTGCCAGTGCATGCCAGGGCCAGTTGTGTTCCCACTGTCACTTCCAGGGGGCTTCATCGTGCCTCCTCGGGCTTCCTCAAGGCCAACAGCCAAGCACTTTTGGCTTGCCGATTACTCTTGGGCCAAAGAAGGCCAACTGCATTTTGAGGAGGGGTCAGCGTCAAAGGCCCTTTGAGGTCACACAACAAGTAGATCTCGATTATGAGGTAAAACGAACAGATAGAGGTGATGCCCATCAAATATACCATCTCAACCTCCTGAAATTATGGAGGGAGGCGGTCCCTGTGACGTTGGTGACGGTGGTTCCAGAGAGGGCGGAGCTCGGGCCAGTCATCTCACCCCGGTCATTTGTGGAGACCACCTCTCTCCGTCTCAACTGCAATTGCAGAAAGAATTTGCAGATGTGTTCTCACCTCTATCTGGTCATACAAACCTCATACAGCACCACATCAAGACTATGCCCAGGGTAGTGATACATATTCGTCCCTACCGACTTCCCGAGCACAAGAAAAAAAGTGGTACGAGAAGAATTAGATACAATGCTTGAGATGGGAGTGATAGAAGAATACCACAGTGACTGGTCCAGCCCAGTAGTGCTGGTTCCTAAGAGCGGCAGGTCGGTCCGGTTCTGTGTGGATTATCGAAAGTTAAATGCAGTGTCTAAATTTGATGCATATCCAATGCCTCGTATTGATGAACTGCTCAATCGGTTAGGCACAGCTCATTTTTATTTGACGCTGGATTTGACAAAGGGCTATTGGAAAATCCCCTTAACCCCAATATCCCATGAGAAAACGGCCTTCTCCACACCGTTTGGCTTACACCAATTCGAGACGCTTCTGTTTGGTTTGTTTGGGGCAAGTGGTGTGCAGGCCGGATGGCTCCCTGGCCTAAGTCCGGCAGGGGGTGGGGCGAGGGCATGGTTGAGTGTCCGTCAAGGGAGAGGAGAAGCGGTAAGGATTCATCCCTTGGTGACAATTAGGTCTAATAACTGTTTCTTGTTGCAGTAATCTGGGAAGAGCAATAAGAGGAGCCCACGCCAGAGCCCAGGGAGAGAGAGAGTGATGCACAGCAGCGCGGCACATAAGTGTGTTTGAAGAAAGCTATCTATGAGTCATTATTGTGTGTGAATAAAGAGTTGAACTTACTTAAACCTCGCTTCCTCCTTCCCATACTGACCAGTCCTACTACAACCTGTTATCATGTTTTCTATTGTTAGAATTGCAGAGAATTGAGACAGTAAACTCAATTCAACTTACAGCAAAACATGCAAAGGAAGATGCTTTTGGACTGTTGATTGGATTGTCAGGTTTGCCAGTTTAAAGGTGCACTCAGTAACTTTTTTGTTTGTGTCATCTTGGACTTACACTGATGTCATTGTAGAAATGTACTATTCACAGTCAGCCATGATTAATTTAATCCTTGAGTGAAAGTGTCAAATAATAGAGCGGTGACTGAGATTAAGTGTGTAGTATTCTGTTGGTCATGTGATTCTAACATGGCAGAATTTTACAAGTGTCTATTTTAGTAAATGGCAATACGTTTTTTTTCATCCATATATTTCTAAAAGCATAGGAAGTTGCCATGTCCTCTGGTGTGACACCATATCCTCATTTTAAATCGGGCAATTCCACGGACGACTTTATTTAGTTTCTATAACCCCATTCAAGGTCATGTTTCTGAAGCCCCCTGTGAAGGCCAGGACATGTGCACATAGTATGTTTTTGTCTCTAAATTGTTCAAATATTTAACTTGTTTCAAAGCTCTAAAAGTGTTTACGTTTTGTTGTCCTTTGGTGTGACACGCCTAAATGTTAAACTTGCATAATTATAGAAAATTGTGCAAATGTGTCTTGCTAAATGCTAATGACATGTTAGCTAAGAATAGCAAGGTCATTAACTCTGAAACATCCTTTGGTGTGACAGAAAATGTCCTCTGGTGTGACAGCTGTACTGTCACACCAAAGGACAAACATGTCACACAAGAGGACAAGGTCTATTAAAGAAGCATTTTAAATAATTAAATAAAATTTGTTTAACTCATTTGTATTCTTTTTTTTACCATTTTCAGTGTTTTAATTGCAGTAATTAAACTACTTTCTGCTGTTTTTGCAGAACATTTGTACTGTTATAGTGATGATATGATGTATGATGATACTGCTATTCAGTGTCATGAAAATAAATAGTTATAAAAGTTAATTAACAGAGGTTCGGGAGGAGCATGCCAATTTTAATTTGACAAATCACAGCCTGCGAGCAGGAGTATATAATCCAGCCGCAGCATACTTGCTTCCCATGACGGATTTTCTTGGCATCCCGCCTCCTCCCAATCTCCACCTATTTTCAAATATTCACTATTCATCTAAGGCCAAATATGCTTGACTCTATTGAAGATTACATTTACATACAAAAAAACAAAACAAAAAAAAAGTGGTCCTTCATTCTTTGGAGTCTTTCATTTTTGGACAGAAAGAATTGAAGGAGAAAAATGATTTGGAGAGAGAGAACACGACAGTATAGAGAGAAAATTAACAGGGATCCACACAGAAGGGATGAGATCCTAAGAGAACGATGAAGAAAGTAAATAGTTTAAATGTTGCTTTGAAAAATGCAACAATTATATTTAAAAATTTAATTCATCTTTCATTCAGTTAAATAAAAATGCTTGAATGTAATACCTCTTACTTTCTCTTTAATCCAAAAACTACCATTTCTGTCCTTTAGTGTGACATAATGTCCTATGGTGTGACACACATAAAAGAACCAAAAATGTATTTTTTAACTCAAAATATGTTTAAAAAAAAAAACTGTTGAATGTCGCATTAGGGTAGATATAATCACTCATCTTAAAATGGTATAATTTTCAACATTTTTGAAAGGATGACAGCAAAGTTTGACTTTTAATTTAATGAAAAAGTTCAACTAGTTCAACAGGTAATGTGTGAATGTGTGTAATGTGGGGGGGGGGGGGGGGGGTATTCATAATTTCATAATAAATAAAAAACACCATATGAAAATAAGTGTCTAACAATTAAAATAAATCTCTCTCATGCTCTTTGTATATTACTTAACTTTTTTTTTCTTCATTTTGTTACGTCACACCATAGGACACATTTACAGTGCAGTTCAGTGAAAATGTTCAAAAAACAGTGAAAGAACTGACAAAGTTAGTGACCCCTTATATTTTCTAAAATATCAGACTTTACACTACATAAATAGATGTGTGTGTGTGTGTGTGTATATATATATACCCAATTCAAAATTACAATTAAATTCTTTAGGAGTAAAACTTTAGTAAGGAAAACATTACTGAGTGCACCTTTAAACAACTTTAGTTTAATAACTCAAGTTATGAGAAATAAATAACAACGGAGGTCGCATGACATAAACATTGTATTAATTAAATTGTTTATTCGCAAGCAGCAGCAGTGTGTGGGATTTTGTTTATTGTTTATTTACTTCAGTTATTTTTCCACGCACCCGCTGATAATTTATCAGGTGTGCGTTGGTTTTTTCTTCTTCTTTAATTTGTCAAATAAAATCAAAAAATCAGCCAATGCAGAACATACACTCACACACACACACAGAAATGAAGGGGTGAGACCATAACACATCCACAGTGCAGAACACATGCACCCCCCCACCCCCCCCACACACCCCACACACACACACACACAAACACAGGAATGAATATGTGAGACTAACATCGAGCATTTTTTTTTTGGAATTTGTCAAATAAAATCAATAAATCAGCCATGATGCAGAACACACACACACAGAAATGAAGAGGTGAAACCATAACACATTTACAAAGCAAATTGCATAACACAAACATGCAAACAAATACACACACACACACACATTCAGTTTGTTACAACCAGGCATGAATTAGTGGATATCTGCAGTCATCTACTGGTCATTTCATGTATTTATTTATTTTTCAAGCAGATGGCAACAATCCGACCCCAATGCGTGCACACACACATACACACACACTCACACAAATTCAGTTTGTTACAACCAGACATGAATCACTAGTGGATCTCTGCAGTCATCTAGTGGTTATACTTGTGATTACATGTGATTTTCTTTTTTCCCCCAGCAGATGGAAGCAATCTGCCCCCAATGCATGACACACTTGATATTTAATTCATGTATGAACTTGACAAGTGCATTAAGTTACAGTAACTTAAAATGTGTTATCTTATATGAAAATAAATGTGTAATTTAGTAATTTTGAGGTAAATAAATATACATATACATACATACATACATATATATATATATATATATATATATATATATTACACACATAATAATACATGTTTGGGGCAATTTTGACCCGCAGACAACTTAATCATGCTCATGCAGCTTTATTTCACATCTGCCATAAATATATATTTTCTCTATTTCTGTGTCTTGTTATTCCTGTTTGTATAGCTTTGCCATAATAAAAAGGCCTCCTGAGTACAAATTGGATGCAAGTTTCCAGAGGCATTTGAACAAGACTGTCAGATGGAGTAATATTAATGAAGGCAACATAAAAACGACCGCACTGTGAGCTTTACAGACCTGTAGGATGCAGTAATGGTTAGTGGTGCAGTATTTAAGTAGGCTGCTCTTAAAAATGACGTTTCAGCAAAGGGAGTGGGGACATTTTCTTTAGTGACGTCGCATCTACCGGCTGTTTGACTCGGAAACAGGCACACAGCATGTGAAGGAGAAATGACCGACAGTGACCTCGAATAAGATGTTGAAGACCTACCCATTGTCTTCATCTCATCACAACACATCAGCATTTATGTAGAATTCGGAAAACAACGTTTGTAAATTTTAGAAACGCCTTCGAGACGTCGAGAAGAAAACGGAGTCGTTATACGCATTTAGTCTGTCTTCCGAGCGTTCACATTTACTGCGTAAATGATGGAAAATGTTAAAACATCCGATGACAACGGAACGACGCATTATACTAACGGTTTAGTGAACGGATTTCACAGTCCACCGTCCGGTAACGGGGACTGTATTTCTTGCGGTTCTAACGGAGGTGGTCTGGGTGGTACTGACAGTGGTTGTAACAGTAGCCATAATGGTATTGAAAAATCCCACCATCTTCATCAGGATCATGTACACAACACTGGTTCAACTGCGAAACGCTGCAGATTCAGAAGACGAGTGGATTCAGGAAAGAAGAACAGACCGCGTAAGTCGAGCTTTCAGAGTGTAATTCAGAGAACAATGACAGTTAACACAATATTGCGTGAAATTGTATTTTTGACGTGTGGTTTGTATAAAAAGGACCATAATTTAGGTAGATAATTATACCAGCGTAAAACGCTTAATTTTTCTTTGAGAGTCCTTCATATGTTGGATAAAAACACTGAAGAACCATAGCCGGATATTTAAAAATGGACGCATCAACATCACAAATTTAAGGTTATACCGCTGTACGTTAACATTTAATTTTTTTTTTAATGCTTTTTAGTATAAAGTTTGTTGTGAGGCACGAACTGTTGTTTTTTCTCTCTCTCTCTCATTAAGTAATTTTTAATATTTCTACCAACAACGAAAAAGGCGAGATTTTAAGTGCCATGTCCCGGAAGTAGCGAACCCCCTAAATTGTGTCATTATTTCTGGTTTTATTTAACCACTCTTCTCAATTTTAAAGAAGCAAATATGCCTCTTTGTGAAAGAAGACGGTCAAACACTTCAAGTCTGTGTTCACGTTCCAAAATTGCCTGTATTAAGAGGTTTATATGTTTTGAAAGACAGGCTATTTAGTGTTGTGAAATCAATGTGATGTTCGTTGTGCGGATTTCATTGGTCAGATCAGACGTAGGGGGTGTGGTCAAAACACGCCATATCTAAAGGACAAGCGTTCTCAACCAATGAGCGTGATGGAACACATAAAGGGGTGGGACAATCGCTCAGTATGAACGAACAGACTGTAGAGTTCTTGTAGAATGAACATAAAAAGTCAATAACACACCACCCAAGTGATATAAAACACACGTATTCTTCTGACGGCGACGCACACACTACAGTTAAGATTTGAATGATATATTTTATTTGATCGCTGCGTGGCTCAGTTTCAGATCCTGCCTGTCTTACCTGAAAGTATGAAGCTAATTGTAAAAAAGTCAGGTAACCTCTTATGTAATCATTTTAAATAATAATAAAAAAAGACAGTACAGGTTAGTTAGTAGTCAATGTTATGGTGTAAACAAACTTGAAATGATTTAGGCTTTTATTACGTTTTCTGTTTTATTGTTGAAATTAATTGCTCTACAACAGTTTTTGGTCCACCCTCTTAAGCAAGTAGTTGCAGTAATTGCACATTGCAGCATGCCCCTTGTATTCTTACCTGGAATCTAAAACAGTTAGTTACAGGTGGATTATATCAGTTGTTTTCCGATTTGCAAATTGTATATTGCATTGCTTTAAAACACACTGGCTTGTTTTTAGCCCGAATGCAGACCTAATCTGCTGTAACTTAATTTTTTGTCCATTAACTGCCTTATTGCCACTCTCTTCTTGGTGGCTGTGGAGTACTTTGCTCTCTGAGCCTCATGGCAAGGAGTACACACACCTTTCACCTACATGGACCATAGTAACATTATCATCATTGGTCTAAGCAAAGGCTAATCAATAGCCTAAGAAACTGCTTTCTCTCAAACACTTCAAAGCTATTCACTGATCTAAGATTTCTATGAGAAATACCCTTACTGATGTTATGTGATTAAGGAAAGACAAAAAAGCTAGTTGTGCTAAACATTTTTACTAGGAGATATTTATGCTAGAGATTACATTTCCGCAGTTAATGTTTAACTTTAATCTGAAGACAGCCTGTCTCTCTGAATCTCCAGGAAATCTCTTCAAAACTGCTGTTTTTGTCATACCAACAAAATGCCTCACAAGCTGCTGTGAAAAGACAGACATACCACAGCTCTCATAGTTATCTGCAATCAGACAAATAATCAGTCATGTATTTATTGCCCTCAGTGTCTGGTGACGGCTTGTAAGAATGTACAAATTCACTTAGGGATTAAATTGATAAAGATTGCAACACCAAATGCATTATTTAGTTTTGTTTTTGTAAAGTGTTATCTCACTCACACTCATTCACAGGTTCTGAAATAATAGTACAAATTACCATTTCTAAAAATTTATGTATTTTACAGCTTTTCCATGGTTTGGGATGGATATTGGAGGAACTCTAGTAAAGCTGGTTTACTTTGAACCCAAGGACATCACAGCTGAAGAAGAACAGGAGGAAGTCGAGAGCCTGAAGAGTATTCGTCGCTACCTGACCTCCAACGTGGCCTATGGCAACACAGGTATCCGTGATGTGCACTTGGAGTTGAAGAACCTCACCATGTGCGGCCGCAAAGGCAACCTGCATTTCATCCGCTTCCCAACACAAGACATGCACCGCTTCATCCAAATGGGCCGAGACAAGAACTTCTCCAGCCTGCACACCACACTGTGTGCCACGGGTGGAGGCGCATACAAATTTGAGGAAGACTTCAGAACAGTATGTGGTCCACTGAGGAAAGGCAACATTAAATAATCAGGCATGGAAATCCTGGAAATATCATGGAATTTTAAAATTGTGATTTCCAGGCCTGAAAATGTTATTGAAATTAATAAGATCTTTAGAAGTCATGGAAAATCCCATAAATTAATATACAATTATTGTATTTAGCTCTGCTCTAAATTATTTCATTGGCCAGATATTGCTCTTGTGTAGAGCTTATCTAGAGTTGTCTAATTTTTGTGCAAATATTTTTTGTATTTTTTTTATTTTTTATTAATTGTTTGAAATGGTTAACATGGTCTGAACGAATTGGTAGCCAATGGGTTTGAATCAAAATAATATTTAAAAAAAAAAATCTCTATTTAGTAATCGCAAATGACTGGAAAGTTCATGGAAATTCATTGGTCAAAAGTTGTGAAAACCTGTACATTGGGATTTAAAATTAAATGTAGATTAAATGTTGTTTTGTGAAAACATTTGTTGATCAGTAGCATGCTAGTGTTTTGCTGACATAATGATTCGCTATCTTACTATCACTTATCTTATTCCTTTTATCAGGATAAGGTTTGATATGACTCACCAGTCTCTCACAGTTGTGATCGTGTATTTTCTTCCTCTCCTAGGTGGCTGGTCTGGAGCTGCAGAAGCTGGATGAACTGGACTGTCTTATTCAAGGTCTGCTGTACGTTGACTCCATCGGGTTCAATGGGCATCCTAATTGTTATTTTTTCCAAAACCCTTCTGACCCTGAAAACTGTGTCAAGAGGCCATGTAGCCTGGAGAACCCCTTCCCCATGTTGCTGGTAAACATTGGCTCTGGAGTTAGCATCTTGGCAGTCTATTCCAAGGACAATTACAAGCGGGTCACTGGCACCAGGTAAATACCGTCTTCATCTTTTGCTTTTAGTTAAGCAAACAGAGTTACCCAGTAAAATGTTTTACCAGAATTCCTAAAGTACTGGCCTGTGAGGCAAATTCGGCCTGCGAAATACTTTCATATGGCCCTTCAAGTGTTAAAGTGTATCTTTAAATCCGGGCCACAAATCAGTTTTGACTTTCTGCATTTGGGTTTGATCTTTAATGTTATCCTGTCATTTTTTTTAATGGATTGTTCACCCAAAAATGAAAATTCTCTCATCATTTACTCACCCTCATGCCATCCCAGATGTGAATGACTTCATTTCTTCTGCAGAACACAAACAAAGATTCTGTAGGTCCACAATATGAAAGTAAGTGGTAGCCAAATCTTTGAAGCTCCAAAAAGCACATAAAGGCAGCATAAAAGTAATCCAGTTGACTCCAGTGGTTTAATCCATGTCTTCTGAGTTGATCCAGTCAGTTTTGGGTGAGAACAGACTAAAATATAACTCCTTTTTCACTATGATTTCAAGCTCGATTACACTTCCTAGCGCTTGACGCATACACAGAGTGCTAGATGGAGTGTAATCGAGCTTGAAATCATGATCGCCAAGAAGACTGCTGATGTCATGATTTATAGTGAAAAATGAGTTACATTTTGGTCTGTTCTCACCCAAAACCGAAAGAATGAGAGAATTCAACCCTTGTTTTCTGTTCGTTAAGGGTTTAAATGCTGTGTGTTAGGGGTCAGTTTTGACCCCTACACACTGTGTAATTTGTACCAAAATCATGAATGTTTTTTAAAACAGGTGTTGTATCACTAACTTTAAAGTTGTGAAGTTTTTGGGGGGGTTTGTGGTATTTATTTTAACCTTATTTACCTCTAAATTACCAAACAGCACCATGTATTTTTATATAAAATAATAACATTTAATGTTAAAGGTGCAGTATTTAAAATTTTTCATGTAATATTCACCTTTTTTTGCCAATGTGTGAACGGCTTGTAACGCAACTTAAAAAATGAGCCCTTCCCGGACTTCCTAGGTTGCCTATTAAAGCCTGTAGACTGATTTTCATGTGAAGAGAGCGGGTCACTTATGCCGGGAAAATCCAAAGGATGTGACGTTTATGCGCGCTCCTGAGAGCCTTGCCTCAGACAGTAGCCTCTCTTCCGCTATTCAACAGCATCAACAGACAGTCTGCAACACTAGGTAACGTTATCTTATAGATGGAATCCAGCAAACGTCTGGCTCCCAGCACAACACCAACTCCTACACAAACTCTAGCAAGCCAAAAAAACAAAACAAAAAACAAAACATTTATCTACTGCATCCCGTCTGGCTAAGCGGGAACGTGATCGCAGTCGAGTGAAAACTAGAGTGAACATCGGCAGGGCATTTGATTCCTGGACCATTGTTTGGTTTTGGGGATCAAAACCGTCCCTGAATTGGTGTTCTTTTTATTGGACAGGTAAGCTTACATAACTGCAAAGCATGTGAATTATAGTGCCATAAGGATTGATCTGTGTAATTTTAGCTAACTTGATCTTGCCTGCTAACGCTGACGAATTGCAAGCTACCTTGCTTCGTAACTTTCAAATAATTTAAACGATCTTCTCTTTATACTAAAAGTCAGGTATACAGGATAAATTTAAGCAAATACGCTGATTTCTTGATCGTAGTACAACATATGACATATAAAACATACAATAGTGCAACAGTAACAGTGCAACAGTAAACTGTCTGGTATAGTTCGGTAGTATGTAGCTGTATGTGTGTAACAGTATGCTATGTTAACTGATAAGTAGTTTTAGTTTAGTCTCAAAGTTTGTAGTAAAACAATCATAACTGTGTAATTTTAATTATGCTACCTCATCTGTCAGTATGATGCCGGTGGATCACGTTCAGTTTCTTTGTACGTTACATCATTGTTTTGGCCGATGCTCGCGTCCCTATGGAGTGTGTGCACGAGCGCGTGCACGAGCAACAGGTAGCTGGCTGCAGTTCACTAAACGGCCACAGGTGTCATTAATAACAAGGGTTTCTGAATCTTACATACTGCACCTTTAAATTCACTACACTTTAACAACATGCCACAATTTTATTCAGGGACATATAGTCATGCATTGGGGGCAGATTACTACCATCTGTTGGAGAGAAGAAGAAAAAATTTAGACATGAAATTACAACATATAACCAGCAGATGGCTACAGAGCTACTCATTTGCCAGATTGTTGCAAACTGATTTTTGTTTTCAGGTCTTATGACTAGTTATGCATTTAGAAATACAGTATGTTTAGACATTATCAAAGACATTAAAAATTCATAATTTTTGTCAAAGTGCGTGTGTGTGTGTGTGTGTTTGTTTGTGTGCGTGCGGTCAACTTCATTGTGGATGTGTAATGTCTCACCCTTTCATTTGTGTGTGTGTGTGTGTGTGTGTGTGTGTTCTTCATTGTGGATGTGTATTGGTCTCATGCTTTAATTTCTGCATGAAGTTTGTGTGTGTGTGTGTGTGTGAGAGAGAGTTGGTTTTTGTGGTTTATGGGGAGTTTTTTTAGGTTACTAACTAGTAATTACGAGGGTATTATGCTATAAATGTGGTTTATGAGGACATCCCTAGTGTCCCTGTAATTCAAACAGCTTAACAAACATACTAAATGTTTTTTTTGAAAATGTAAAAATGCCAAAAGGTTTCTATGAGGGTTAGGTTTAGGGGTAGGGTTAGGGTTGGGGGACAGAATACATAGTTTGTACAGTATAAAACTCATTACGTCTATGGAGAGTCCTTGTAATGATAGGAGTACCAACGTGTGTGTGTGTGTGTGTGTGTATGTGTGTATGTGTTATAGTATCACCCCTTCATTTCTGTGTGTGTGTGTGTGTGTGTTCTGCATTGTGGCTGATTTATTGGTTTTATTTGACAAATAAATAAAAAATAATGCAGAGTTTTATCGTCTCACCCATTAATTTCCAATGGGGGTCAAATTTGACCCCGAACACTGTTAATGTTAATTTTTTTTCCCCACACCACTACACCAACAGGATCAAGTTTTTGTGTGTGTGTGTGTGTGTGTGTATAGATGGTAAACGTAGGAAAAGCCACCAAGCCTCATCACATTTAGATGAAAGGAACCATGTTTTTTAAAGAAGCAAAGTTCAAAAGGGGTCAAAAAAGTCCCCATCAGAAGATTAGGGTTACATTTAAAGGATTGTTAAACAGTATAGCTTATTACATGCCTAAAACATGAATGTAAACAAGAAATTGTAGCCTAGTTGACAGCAAACAAGCCTGTGTGCTCACATCCATCCAAAAAGTTTGGGTACATGTGTGTGATAAATAGTACGCAAACTGCATAACATTGCCAATAACTTGGAATGTAAATAGTTAATATTCATATATTCATAATATTGCAATAACACTTGTATCTTTTGTAACTGTTCAACTGGCCCTTTAACTTTAAAGTCATGAAAGTAAAAAATGGTAACTCTGTTTAAGAGATTCTTTCAATCATTTACATATAGTCATTTAGCAGACACTTTTATCTGAAGCGACTTACAAATGAGGAATTTAAGTAATTTGTCATACAAATGCCTATAATATCTGCAATATTGCACTGCCAAGTAATAATGAACACATTATAAATAAAATGTAATAATTCTGAAGCACTGCAACATTCTTTAAACACAGTGACATTGATTTGTTCCATCGGTTGTGCTTCAGTCTAGGAGGTGGTACATTTCTAGGCCTGTGCTGCTTGCTGACTGGTTGTGAGACATTTGAGGAGGCCTTAGAGATGGCAGCTAAAGGAGACAGCACAAACGTGGACAAACTAGTGAAGGACATTTATGGTGGCGATTATGAACGCTTTGGTCTCCAGGGATCTGCCGTTGCATCCAGGTACAGACAGATTTACTAGTATTCGTATGTAAAAAAAAAAATAAAAAAATGTTTGTGATGAAGAAAACCAATTACATTTTTTTTTCTTTCTTTTTTTTCTCCTTTAATTTGAATCCTTTAGTTTTTGTCATATGATGAGCAAGGAGAAACGTGACAGTATAAGTAAAGAGGACCTGGCCAGGGCAACTCTTGTTACCATCACAAACAACATTGGCTCCATTGCTCGCATGTGTGCAGTGAACGAGGTTTGACAATTCATGCATAACTCTTTACAAAAGGTCATTTTTCACAAGCTGTAATTTTTTAATCCATATTTACAGCCACATTACTAGTTTAAAATTACATTGAAACTTGCACAAGTTTTTTTCAGTCCCTACAACCCTCTTGAACAAACAATATACAAACCATAAAGTCCATGGTGACAAAGATAGGGATGAACTCGGTGTGCTCTGGGCTTCTTTACAGTGTTGCCTTGTGGCATGGAGATCAAGCAGCATTGTACAGGGCTATCACAGCATACTGAAAAGCCGCAACATGGACTCTGGCACAGAATTGAATTACTAAACTTGTTTAACCTGGCATGTTTTCTTATTATAAATAGCTGGCGTGATGGTCATATGTTCAGTCTGAGAAAAAGTGAGGGGTTTTCCTATACTTGTTTATTAAATGTTTTGGTTGGCCAAGGTTCCCAAATTTAATTAAACGATTATAAAGCAAACTTGTTTTGTTTAGTTTTTTTCCAAAGATGCTGTGGCATACAAGAACATGTGAAAAATTGATAAATCATAATGTATTCCACAAATTCGGACTGCAACAAACATTTTCACTGTATCTTTTATTTCATTGCTTTTAGAAAATTGATAGAGTGGTTTTTGTTGGGAATTTCCTTCGAATCAACACAGTATCCACTAAGCTGCTAGCCTATGCCATGGACTTCTGGTCTGACGGACAACTAAAAGCCCTTTTCTTAGAACATGAAGTAAGTCTTTTTTTTCTTTTTGTACCTCTTTCTGTTTCTGCTCAATGTTAGAGCCACTTGCTCTTATGTTTGTCCATCTAAGAATTTTCAATAGGCCAGTTAATCAGCAAACATCAGCCAATAACCACCCGCTTTCTGATTAACAGAAGCGTTAGGTCCCCCTTGTATTTGTTTTGAAATCTACCCACAGACTTGTCAATAGATAATGTAGATCTTTTGTTTTCAAATATTGTGAATTTTGAGTTACTACTGTATAAAGGAATTAATAAAATCATGTAATATCATCAAAGTCTATGTCTTTATCTAGATAGCAGACAGTGGGGAAAAATAAGTGCAAGATAATTAAATGCAAGTAACCATAAAATTGTTCAAATTTTAATAGCATAATAATTTTTTCATCAACTTTTATGGAGGAGAAAATGCTTCTCATATCCTCTGATAACATTAAAGGTTGTGCATCCAATCAAACTCTATGGTATTTTGATGTAAATGTATCCGTCACTTGGTAGAAGCTAGCCATATTAGGCAGATGCCAATATGGACAAGTGTCATGACATGCAATCATCATCAAAAAACATGAACAAAGTGCACAAGGTAAAAGATAGTATGACCCAGATTACATTAAATATGTGTTATGTTTGGTACTGTGTTGGGTCACTACTTAACGTCACATGTGTAATAAGGATCCTGAAATAAAACCAGTTGAGAACCACTGCTCCAGCTATCAGCGTAATTCTTTGAAAAACCCTTATTGATTGACTGTTAGTCCTCTACAAATTCCATCTTACCAGATCTGAGCATGTTATTGAAAGTGTTTACATGCATGATCTTACTTCAGTTATGCTTAATAACCCAACAATGTCTAATGTCATGTAAACAACTTAAACCTTGTTCTTTTATGGGGAAAAGATCATAAACTGTTTAAGCAAAAACGTTCTACACATATTTTTTTCCCATTATCCCATATAAACCCCTATACCAACATTCTGGCAGCTTTTCCACACTGTTAACTCTAATAAGTTAGCAGAGCTCAAACAATTTAAGGCAATCAGTTTAAAATGTTATAAGTTAATAAGCCCCCAAGTTTAAGTTAATAGAACTTTCAGATTTTTATTCTGTACTACACATGCATGTTAATTGCTCTTAACTTGAAATATTGAGAAAGCTAACTGAAACGTTTTAATGACACTTAACTTTAAATCAAACTCTTTGTCTGAACTTAAAATTACCATGTCAGCTCAACTAAATACTTCAAGTAGAGGAAACCTAACTAGCTAGTACTAGCTAGAAATAGCTAGTTCAGTGAATGCTAACATGCTGAATGCATGCTAATTGGAAACACTATGCTAAGATTAGCAAAGCAATTGCTCAAAGAGTAAAGTTTAAGTTCCTTTAAATTTAAAAAGACAAGTTCATTAAACTCAATACAATGAAACGATTTAGGTTACTTAAAAGGTGACAGTTTTGTGAACTCAAAAGAAAGAGACATTTCTAAATACACCTCATTCCCTACTCAAAACATTTAATTATTTTGAGCTTTATGGTTTACAGTGCAATGTGTTTATGTCTTTTGTGCATGTCTGTTAAACGATTTGACATCAAAACCAAAGAAAAAACAGAATTAAAAATGTCACAAACATGGTTTTGTTGCGTTGATTTGTTTGAACGGGAAGCTTGTTGATAGTTATCAGTTATTATATTTTTGTGCATGTAATTGCACACAATTTATGCTCTGCTGCTCCACTCCAGGGTTATTTTGGAGCTGTTGGTGCCTTCCTTGAGCTACTAAAGATGACTGAAGACTTCTAAGACACTGAAGATATCCCAGCCTTCAAACCAGAAGCTGCTGTAAGATTTCAGGAAAGCCACATCCCCTAATAAGGAAAAGCCATTAATAATGTGACCGAGTTTCCATTTCCCTTCAAATCATCAACACCTTCACCCTTCTATTGCTGACCCATGTCCATGCTCGTGACTAAGAGGAGGTGGCACAGAAACGGAGCACAGTTTTCAGTGTGTGATGAGCTGCACCTCATACTAACTGCCTCGCCACCACTGTTATAAATCCAGCATAGTGTCTCCTTTGCCAAGACCTGTGTACTGATGATTTGAGGGGATGATGATTAAGGATACTAATTATAATGTCTGTGTCCTTCCCCACTCCCTATTTGTTAGCTTTATGCAAATAATCGTAATGGTATAGAGGTTAGTTTTATCTCTATTTGTGGTACAGTCTGCTATATAAAGACGAAAATGCATGTTTTGCTACAAACTTCCCCTTCTAAACAAATTTGGTTGACCTTTTTAAAGGTTTTTGAGCTGCAAATTGTGTGATCAGATTTATTAAGTAAACACCACATATATAACGAGCCATTTATGAAGTACTTTGCTCGCCCTCTTCTAGTCGCAGAAAAGTGTTCATTATGTCTGTGTTACAAGTGTTGTTATTATTAAGCGTACAGTAATTTTGGACTCTCAAGTGTAAGTCTGAATTCATCAGAAATCCTTTTCAAATGCCAACTGAATTTAAAGGTGAAGTGTGTAATTTATGCGCCACTAGTGTCACCAAATGGAATAGAAAAAAGAATGTTTTCAAAAAGGTTTCCTAGAACACTCCCCTTTGATATTGGTCGAACAAACAAATGTTTGGATGGCGCAACAGAGCCACAGTGTTTACACTATTCGGGGGTATAAACCTATGAATGGCTTGCCTGTCTACGCGCATTCAGCTGGGATAGGACAAAGTATTTTAACACAGAATTACAAAAATGACTCACATTAGCTTTAAGTAGTTTTTCATTTTATTTTTTTATTTTTTTATTTTTTTCATTTTAAAACGTTCAGAACTGGAAATGACAGGAAGACCTATTTTATCTTTGCTGGACCTTGTTTGATTAGTTGATTGTTGATGACAAGAGTAGCTGTGGTTTCTAATATATCTTTACCTCTTGACTGGCATGTCTAATGAACAGAGAACTTATGCACCTGAGCTGAAACTGATTGTGTTGGGACCAAATTGTCAGTGTTGACTGGAGAACAGTATATATGTTCATCAGATACAGAATTCTCATAGTTCACTACATAAGGTTCTGCTCTGTGATTTTTGGGTTTAACAATCCCTAATGCTGAGATTTCTCTGACCTGTTACCAATTCCCCTTATCCTTTGTATATACACTGTAGTAGATATTTAGTCGTTTTGTTTTTGAACATTTGCACAAACCGTAACTGAATCATATTCATGTCATGCAATGATCTCAAGTTTCATGCGAGACTGCTAACTAGTCTTTCAAATGCCTTCATCCTTCAAACATTTTCAGCTTATACATGGCATTGTCTATAACTGAAAATATTTTGCCTTATCACATTTTTGTCACATATCAACATGAGAGATCCACTTTATGCTTAAACAACTTTTTGTAACTCTTTCTTTTAATACTGGACAGATATGGGGTTAAAATGTACCTCAGTGACATTAAGTTGGGACTGACTGAAGGCTCCATATTCTTGTTCAGAACTAGAGCTGCGCGAAACAAGCGTTCCTAAAATTGGAATTAGGAATTCTAAAAAAGCTACTCCAGTCAACATAATCTGTCTAAATATGTCAGATCAGAAAACAAAAGCACTTCCAAGAAATAAATGTATTGCTTTTGAGGACCCTTTGAGCCACATCATGTCAGCAATTACATATATCATCATTTGGCCCCAATACTATGAATTCAAAAGATGTTAATTCCTTTATTTTTAACAGCACTGAGAAAGTACGCAGTTCTTCAGTTTGCAAGCTTCATTGCACTTAGATTTTGTAGTGTTATTTTTTGATCATTAGGAATGAAAGCAAGACCAAGATTCTTAACAGAAGTAATATTTCCAGTAGAGGTCGACCGATAGTGGATTTTGCAGATACCAATAACGAAGGTGGTGGGAAAGGCTGATAACCAATTCATTAGGCCAATAGTTTTTAAAATAGATTTATAGAATGTCACATCGTATTCTTTTGGTGGGCACAAAAAAAGAGTCCAAAATGAATGCAATTCCAGATGTGGATTATTGTTCAACCAAAATCCCAATAATAATCAGAAAAAATTCAGATTTGATGCATAACATGGGACTTTTATACAGGTGCATCTCAATAAATTAGAATGTCGTGGAAAAGTTCATTTATTTCAGTAATTCAACTCAAATTGTGAAACTCGTGTTTTAAATAAATTCAATGCACACAGACTGAAGTAGTTTAAGTCTTTGGTTCTTTTAATTGTGATGATTTTGGCTGACATTTAACAAAAACCCACCAATTCACTATCTCAAGAAATTAGAATACATCATAAGACCAATAAAAAAACATTTTTAGTGAATTGTTGGCCTTCTGGAAAGTATGTTCATTTACTGTATATGTACTCAATACTTGGTAGGGGCTCCTTTTGCTTTAATTACTGCCTCAATTCGGCATGGCATGGAGGTGATCAGTTTGTGGCACTGCTGTGGTGGTATGGAAGCCCAGGTTTCTTTGACAGTGGCCTTCAGCTCATCTGCATTTTTTGGTCTCTTGTTTCTCATTTTCCTCTTGACAATACCCTATAGATTCTCTATGGGGTTCAGGTCTGGTGAGTTTGCTGGCCAGTCAAGCACACCAACACCATGGTCATTTAACCAACTTTTGGTGGTTTTGGCAGTGTGGGCAGGTGCCAAATCCTGCTGGAAAATGAAATCAGCATCTTTAAAAAGCTGGTCAGCAGAAGGAAGCATGAAGTGCTCCAAAATGTCTTGGTAAACGGGTGCAGTGACTTTGCTTTTCAAAAAACACACTGGACCAACACCAGCAGATGACATTGCACCCCAAATCATCACAGACTGTGGAAACTTAACACTGGACTTCAAGCAACTTGGGCTATGAGCTTCTCCACCCTTCCTCCAGACTCTAGGACCTTGGTTTCCAAATGAAATACAAAACTTGCTCTCATCTGAAAAGAGGACTTTGGAACACTGGGCAACAGTCCAGTTCTTCTTCCCCTTAGCCCAGGTAAGACGCCTCTGACGTTGTCTGTGGTTCAGGAGTGCCTTAACAAGAGGAATACGACAACTGTAGCCAAATTCCTTGACATGTCTGTGTGTGGTGGCTCTTGATGCCTTGACCCCAGCCTCAGTCCATTCCTTGTGAAGTTCACCCAAATTCTTGAATCGATTTTGCTGGACAATCATAAGGCTGCGGTTCTCTCGGTTGGTTGTGCATCTTTTTCTTCAACACTTTTTCCTTCCACTCAACTTTCTGTTAACATGCTTGGATACAGCACTCTGTGAACAGCCAGCTTCTTTGGCAATGAATGTTTGTGGCTTACCCTCCTTGTGAAGGGTGTCAATGATTGTCTTCTGGACAACTGTCAGATCAGCAGTCTTCCCCATGATTGTGTAGCCTAGTGAACCAAACTGAGAGACCATTTTGAAGGCTCAGGAAACCTTTGCAGGTGTTTTGAGTTGATTAGCTGATTGGCATGTCAAAATATTCTAATTTTTTGAGATAGTGAATTGGTGGGTTTTTGTTAAATGTGAGCCAAAATCATCACAATTAAAAGAACCAAAGACTTAAACTACTTCAGTCTGTGTGCATTGAATTTATTTAAAACACGAGTTTCACAATTTGAGTTGAATTACTGAAATAAATGAACTTTTCCACGACATTCTAATTTATTGAGATGCACCTGTATATAAACAAGCCCAAAACACTCCAGGGACACTTATTTTGAAAATACGAAACGATGAAAAAACTATCAGCATCTATTGGCTTAGATTTTTGCAGATAACCGATAGTTCCAAAAAGCAACTGTCTTCACTGATTAATCGGTAAAACCGATATATCGGTCTACCTCTAATTTCCATGTAGAATACTATCAGAATGCAATTTTTATTGGAGGCTTTACTTATTTTGTGTTGGAAGTATTAACAGTGATACTGTAATGTGCGTACTGAAACTATTAAGTATTCACCAGCTACTGTAACTCAACAATAGACCTGTGCTGACAATAAAGTGTCTTCTAGATGCTATTAAAGGGTTAGTTTATCCAAAAAGGAAAATCTCGTTTGACTAACTTTCGTGGAATACAAAAAATAGAGGCAGAATTTTAATCTCAATGGTGATTGAGGTCAACAGTCTGCCTAACTTCTCCTTTTGTTATCCACAACAGTAATAAAGTAATACGCATTTGGAACAACTTTAGTCCACCTAAAGTTGTTCCAAATGCGTATGACTTTAATTCTGTTGTGGATAACAAAAGGAGATATTAGGCAGACTGTAAATGATGACAGAATTTTCATTTTTGGTTGAACTACCCCTTTAACATCTGCAACAGCAAATTATGCACAATGCCTCTATGTCTTGATGCCACTTACTGGATACAAAAATTGAACATACACTAGATGTTGTTTGCCTCTTTCATCTCTTTGATTTATGCGTTACTTCCTCTGCTCAATCCTTAGAATTGCCTTATGCAGTGGGGTGCCATTTTGACTTTGGGTGTCTAGATGATGCACAATGGCACCCCAACATCTCTCTGAGCCACAAAAGTACCTTCCAAGTGTAATGGGGTGCCTTTAACTGATAGAGACAAGGCTTTATCTCTGTGTCCTCTTTGTTGTTGCTAATGCTACATCCAGATGCCGCTGTATCCATTAATCATAACCTTGTATTTGAGGAGTGTTTTGTTTGTGTTGCTTTTTTTTATTAGACATGCCACAGCAGACTAAATGCATGTGTCGGTACATTGTATTTTAACTGAGCCAATGCAAAGCATGCAAGCGACTGAAAAAGTGTGTCTATTCCTTTGGCCCTTAGATGGTTCACTCCATCTAATGTAGTCCAAATACCTTTTGTTTCAGGTTCTGTTCATGTAAACCAGCGTAATGCCTGGATCGTGTGTCAGCGCATTTTCATTCCTCACACTAATTGTCAAATTCTACGAAACCTGTTAGAACCTGTCTTTTCTTTCATACAAACATTGTATTCTATTCTATTTGAAAGCCATTTTTCTAAACTTGCTCTAAAGCATGCTCTAAACTATTAATGCTAAATCATCATTACAAGTTAACTGTCAGCTTTTTCAAGAGCTAAATTGTATGTTTCTAAATCAGTTAATTATATGTGAAATTCCATGCTAATAATCCGCATTAATGACCTCAGTCTTCTGACAAATTTGTCTCGTGGATGTGATCTGAAAGAGTATGTATAATTCCATAATGAAAAGTCCATTGTTTTTAGTTCCATTCTTAGTGTTCAGGCAAATTTACATATGAATTACAAACAGTATCAACATGCAATTAAGTGTATTTCTTATAATATAACATTTGGTGTTGATCGCAGAGGGGCCCCTGATTTATTTATGCCTCCTAATAAACAGTTTGCATTACTGGCTCTGAAATTCATGTCACAAGATTGTTGGTGTCAGTTTTATTGAACTAAAGCTAACTTCATTTGTCAATAAACTAATTTGTAAATACCTAATAAATGTGTTAATTAATGAAAATAGTTTATTGTTGGGTGTTTCTTTAACTTCGGCACTTACAGCACTGTGAACCTCTAGAAAATGTTTTACACTCTCACTCATTTTTTTTTTCTTTTCTTTTCTACAATGTCCAACAGTGTATGTGCATGCTCATTAAAAAGTATTCTGCTTGATTTTTCATTGTTTTTATCAAACCACTTTTCATCTCAATTATGCTGTTGTGCACTGACACTTTTTTTCTACTTTAACAAGCACACTAACTTTTGAAATTACTTATTAGCAGCTAAATTGTTTTGTGTTGTGGAAATGACGCCACAACTGTGGGAGAGTACAATTTTTTTTACTATTATATAATTTGTTTTCACACAATAAAGATTGAAATAGTTTATTTATTTATTTATTATTTTCTCCCCAATTTGGAATGCCCAATTCCCAATGTGCTCTAAGTCCTTGTGGTGGCGTAGTGACTCGCCTCAATCTGGGTGGCGGAGGACGAATCTAAGTTGCCTCCGTGTCTGAGACCGTCAATCCACACATCTTATTACGTGGCTTGTTGAGCGTGTTACAGCAGAGACGTAGCACGTGTGGTGGCTTCACGCTATTCTCCACGGCATCCACGCACAACTCACCACACCGAGAGTGAACCACATTATAGCGACCACGAGGAGATTACCCCAACGTGACTCTACCCTCCCTAGCTCACTCCCACTCCCTCACTCAGCACGCCCTGGATTCAAACTCACGACTCCAGGGGTGATAGTCACCGTCTTTACTCACTGAGCTACCCAGACCCCGAAATAGTTTGTTTATTTAACTTTTTGTTTGGATTGTCAGTTTTAAACATGTTATAGTTTGTATTTTTATAACAAATCTTCAGAGTTCAATATTGAAAGTCCAGGGACAAGACTAAAATAATAAAGCCTATAAATGAAAGGCATTTTAAAAGCACCAATATGACCTTCATATTTATATATATAAAAAAAGTTTAAATTTTTTAGAGCACGCAAATTTTTGAAAAGACTTTATTAGGGGCAAAATTGTTTCGTTTGGTGGAAATGACGGCACAACTGTGGGACAGTTGTAATTTTAGAAAAATGTATAGAATTAATTTTCAAACAATTAAGACTGAAAATAGTTTGTTTATTTAACTTTTTTTTTATTATTCTAAGAGTTTTAAACATGTAGTTGTTTGTTTGAAAAAAATTTTCATAGTTCAATATTGAAAGTCTCGTGACAAGTCCAAAACAATAAAAACTATACATTAAAAAGCATTTTAAAAGTACCAAAAATAAATAATGAAGGGATGGTAAAAGTTTCAAAGACATCTTTAAAATGACCTTCATATAACAAATAGAAGAAAAAAGTTTAAATCTGTTAGTTTGAATAAAAATGACCTACAAGCACGCAAACTTTTGAAAAGACTTTATTAGTGGCAAAACTGTTTAGTGTGGTGGAAATGACGGCAAGACCAAGACTCTTAACAGAATTAATATTTCCATTAGATGATTTTTGAAAAACATTTTCACAGTAAATAGGTTTATGTTTTCAGTCTTTGTTAAGTTTAAACATGGAATCATTTGTCATTTGAAATGGGGTTTCATAGTTTAATATTAAAAGTCTAGGTCTGGGACAAGGCTAAAACAATCATATCTACAGTATGTTTAATAAAAAATCAACCCCTCGGACATGGAAGTGTCTGAAGTTAAAGAAACACACTGTTAGGGCTCACTCTCAACTAAGAATGTTCTTTGTCCTTCACTTTTGTACCCAACAAATAGCCTAAAATCAATTTAAAAAATCAAACTTTACACCAAAGTCTGCCACATTTCCCAAAACTAAACCTAGTCAGACATGCACGTTTGTAAACAGAGCAGAGATGTTGTTCTTCCACAACTTTTGAGGTGAGTCAGCTCCCACCAGTACCCAAAGAGAAATCGTCACGATACCCTGCCATGCATACTTGCATAATTTTCTTTTCACGTGTCAGGGGGAGTGGAGACAGAGGTAGGTAAGTTCACTGCTCGCACGCTGGAACACGTTGAAGTGCAGCGGCCAGGATGTTCCAGCAGCTGCAGACTTGTTCCCTGCAGAAAGCCGCACGATGGTGAAGATGATGATGATGATGATGATGATGAGCATATCGCACTTACTGAATTAATCCAATGTGCAGAACTGGACTTGTTCATGTGTTTCCAGGGTCGGGAAAATAGACTTGAATGGGGAATGTTTGGACGGTGTCTGCGGTAAATGTCTGAAATGGTAAGTGCTTCAGACGAGTTTGCCGCTTTGAGAAGTTTAACAAACATCTGGTGTGAGTTTCAACAAGTGAACGACGCGTTCCAATCGTGATTAGGATACATATTCATATTCAAAACATATTCAAAGAAAAAACAACACGCCATGAAACTTTCCCCAGTTGTATTATTATTATTAATATTATTATTAACGTCTGCACTCTGAAGTCGGCTGTCATGCGTGTTAGGTCTGAACGGCCACTTGAGGTCAAACTGTTGTATGATTATTTTCGATTACATGAAAAAAACTCTCATTACAATAACAGTGTCTTGGGTGGAACATATTTTTTAGGCAAATGAATTGCAAATAATCGTAATATTGCGCACAGATGCACAATTAAATAGTAATAGGCCACATAATATAAAAATGAATGAGTTAATTAATAAAAGGGAATAACTGAAAAGAAACATCAGAAATGCCCTCTTAACAAAAAAAAGGTTGTGGCAATATCTCTCTTTATTAAAATCATACTTCTGAAGGGAACCATGCACATTAAATGCACCAAAGCAATTCTTTGCAAGTCCTTGCATGTGACTGGGCTTGCATGTTAAAGATCAGATTTGAGACTAATTATACATGCATTTGACAAGGCATACTTTACATTGAGGGAGAGGAGGTGAAACCATTCCTTGAAATCAACTGGTGATTTGCTTCATTAAAAAAGAAATACATTTTTTTTTTTTAAAATCATGCTGCAGGGAAGCAATTTGCAGTTGGTTCAGTTGCATAATAAGGAACAAAACTGACAGTGTACATTGTGTACAGATACATTGCGTATTGCACTTGTCAAATTCTATTGTTATTAGGGCTTCACGAATTTAGTTATTCCACACCTAGTCAGCAAGAAAAGTAACCTCAGATAGCTTACTGCAGCTGTTGTTTTCAGCAAATGCAAAGACAGATCACATTATCATAGATATATAAGGGGACTGACTGCAGAATTGAATCACAGATTCAATAAGTATTATACACTCATTGATACCTTTATTAGGAACACCTGTACACCTACTTATTCATGCAATTATCTAATCAGCCAATCATGTGGTGTGGTGCAGTGCATAAAATCATTCAGATGCGGGTCAGGAGCTTCAGTTAATGTTCACATTAACCATCAGAATGAGGAAAAAAATGTGATCTCAGTGATTTCGACCGTGGCATGATTATTGGTGCCAGATGGGCTTGTTTGAGTATTTCTGTAACTGCTGATCTCCTGGGATTTTCATGCACAACAATCTCTAGAGTTTACTCAGAATGGTGCCAAAAACAAAAAACATCCAGTGAGCGGCAGTTCTACTGAAGAAAATACCTTGTTGACGAGAGAGGTCAACGGAGAATGGTCATACTGGTTCGAGCAGACAGAAAGGCTACGGTAACTCAGATAACCACTCTGTACAATTGTAGTGAACAGAATAGCATCTCAGAATGCACAATATGTCGAACCTTGAGGTGGATGGGCTACAACATCAGAAGACCACGTCGGGAACTTTATTAGGACTGTAGTGTTCATAATAAAGTTCTCAGTGAGTGTATTGTCAATTACTGTTGTCAGTACTGTCAATGTGTACTGTTGTAGGATACAAAAACTGGGTGATATTCAGAAACAGCATTCCAGTAAAAATGTTTCTCTGGCAAAATCCTTTGAAAGAATTGGCTCAACACTTCAACTAGGTCGAAAGACCTTGGACAGGTCAGGGTGGGAGACTGAAATGTCCCGAGTTACTTTGGCAGTTCGTCATTTAGAACATTTCCCATGAAGCGGTCATGCATCACAAGTCATTTAACTTTTCACTGTGAATAATTTGCATGGCTCACTTGCTTTGTAGGGCCAAAAAGGAGGCTGTCCACACTAGAACACTAAACTCTGGATGTTGTCACAGCATCTGTGGGCACTTACAGAAGACATGCATCATACATCTTGCCTTTTAATCATTTTAGCTGAACTTGTTACTTATTCCTGGTTGTTTTGCTGTGTGTGTCTGTGCGTGTGTGATCTTGTGCTCAGCAGAGTCACTGACCGGGCCTCACATCTGCAGAAGGAATTTCATGAGCATTGAGTGTGGCGACAGAGACGTGTAACGAGTGTTTAGGACTGGCTGCAGGGCTTTTGGAGATTTGGAGGGGAAATATTAGCAGTGGGAAGGACAGACTCCATGGCTCAGGAAAAGAAGAAAGGAGGGGTCCTTCCTCCAGACGGAGGGTGGGGATGGATGATTGTGGCTGGCTGCTTTGTGGTCACTGTTTGCACTCGAGCTGTCACAAGGTAAACTTTGCATTTGTTTTGTTTTTTTAGGTTATGTGGTTGTTTATACCAAGAAGACAATTGCAAGGGCTGTTATTTAAGCTGATATTAGTGATTCTGTTTTCAGCTGTGAACAAAAACCTTAGGTTGCAGAGGTGGGTAGTAACATGCTACATTTACTCGAGTAACTTTTTGGAAAAAAAAATTACTTTTAGAGTAGGTTTAAAAGTGGGTACTTTTTACTCTCATTCAAGTAAATTTCAAATGAAAAAAATTACTTTTACTTCGTTACAATGGGCAGCGTTCCTGTCGTTGCAGTACTGGGTTTAATTTGAATTAAAGTGTAATTTATTGAGAGATTACTGAATGGGACTTTTACGACAGCAGAAGTTCACACAGCTGCGTGCACTGTCACAGACTGTCACTCAAGCCGAGTCCATCACTGCTGCAGCATCATGCTCTTCTATCAAAGTGACAAAAACACTTTCTTCGCTCCGCACAGTGAAAAAAGAATAGTTTTGTCATGCAATGCCTTCATTTAACACCAAAACAAGTGGATATTTCAAGATAAAAATCTCAGCTTCAATTTAAGGCAGCACGTCGAGGTAAGTTCTGGCTCTAATGCTAACATGGACTTTTCTGTGTAACGTGATGGTCAAATTAGGGTGATAATGTAACTTGGCTCTTAAGACATCCGTTTTTAAGTGTACATTTTTAAATCAGTGCAGCGATATATCAGTGCGCTTTGTTCCGAGTCCCGCATGTCATGAGCAGTATTTACGCATTTACTGGCAACTATGGCAGCTACGGGCTGATTAACTGTATAAATCTATGAAAACATCCAAGTTAAGTGTACATGCCTTGTGCTCTGCCATTCACGTGATTGACAACTGGAGCGTAAACAGACAGCATTTCTGCACGTGCACAGCAAGGGGCACGAGGCGCACATGAGAGATGTGTGGGTGTGAGGTGATCGAATGGCAAAGAGAGTGGCTGTATCCGAAACTGTTCACTCTTTCACTATTTCCTATATAGTAAATGGCAGTTAGTGCACTATATCTCAGCAGTGAGTGAACGAAATGAGTGAGTTAATTCGGACGCTGACGTATACACCGAGTGTTGGAGCTCTGGGGCTGTCACAGAAACAACGTCACATATGAACTTTTAAAAATACTTGGGCCTTACTTGTTATTCTTATTAAATAATATATTAATACATTAAATCTTCATTCTGTTTGTCATTTTTTATATATATGTTAATATAAAGAGTAAACACATTTTTATCAAATATACATTATTATATTTATTTGTTATACTTCAGTATCTTTAAACTCCAATACAAGCTGGGTAGCGTTTCTCTTCCGACCATTAACAGCACCAAAGTTATCATAACGTACATGTTATAACCACATATTTAAATCATCCACAGAATTATAATTTCTGTTGTGTGCAGTCTCCTGAGTTAAAATAATATAACCTCAGTGAATTATTTAGTAAATAAAGAATTATTCAGCTTAATGGCAAAATTCTGTTTAAATATAAATAAAGAGTATATTTTAAAATGTATCTGTATGTTTTGCCTCTCTATATGTTATTATGTTATTTTAATCAAGTAATGATTTGTCAAAAAGTAATTTAATACATTCAGCATGCAAAAACATTGCAGGAGTGAATGAAGCAGTAAACTGGCGTCTCTCTCTCTCCCACTCGTGCTCACATTTTCACTGTAATAATTACTAGAATGGTTTCCAAACCTCTCTTCTTATTGACAAATTCATCCAGATCTGACAAGAGCCCTTAAAGGGATAGTTCACCCAAAAATGAAAATTCTCATCATTTACTCACTCTCATTCCATCCCAGATGTGTATGATTTTCTTTCATCTGCTGAATACAAATGAAGATTTTTTAGAAGAATTTCTCAGCTCTTTTGGTCCATATAATGCAAGTGAATGGGTGCCAACATTTTAAAGCTAAAAAAAAATCACATAAGTCAGCATAAAAGTAATCCATAAGACTTCAGTGGTTAAATCAATATCTTCAAAAGCGATGTCATAGGTGTGGATGAGAAACAGATCACTGGCACATTCTTAAATGCGAGCAAGTGATGAGAGAATTTTTATTTTTGGGTGAACTATTCTTGTGTAACTATAAGTGATAGCTCAGCCATAATTTAATATTCTGTCATCATTTCCCTACCATCATGTTGTTCCAAACCCGTGTGACCTTCTGTATTCTGTGGAACACAAAAGATGTTAGACAGAATGATAGGGACTGACAGTCTCAGTTACCATTCACTTTCAAAATACGGAGAAAAAAACTCATTCCCTGAAAGTAAATGGTGACTCAGGCTAACATTCTGTATAATATCTCCTTATTGTGTTGCATGGAAGAAAGAAAATCATACCGATTTGGAGCAGCATGATGGTGAATGATGACAGAATTTCTATGAATTACAATAATAATAATAATTCTGTAGTACGTGTTCAATGTGTATTATGTAATGGAATACAGGGGAGTTAAAGTCCATTATGTCATTTGTGAAAGTAACGAGTTACTCACTACTTGAGTACTCTTTTAATTGGATACTTTCTTACTCTTACTCAAGTAATTATTTATGTTAGTACTTTTACTTCTACTTGAGTAATTAAATTTTTTTTTGAAGTAATTGTACTTTTACAGTTTTTGGCTACTCTACCAACCTCTGTTAGGTTGTTGACAGGTCACTAATCAATAGCTGAATAATATTTTGTTCTATTATTTGGCAATTACTTATACATGCTATCCTTAAAGTGTTAGGATTCATTCCTCATATGGGTTTAACCTGATAAATAGTACAAACTGTTAAAGATAAGTACAGAGCATGAGGTACAACTGAATGCTATGTTTAGTTCATTCCACAAACAGAATTACTTAGAATGAGTCATTGGTTCACAAAGTGACAAGAGCTATCTGGTGTTTCTGCGACAGCCTTTCAGATCAGGTTACATTTGACAGACTGGTAAACAACTTATAGACCCTCACACATAAAGCCATCATGGACACAGATAACACTGTGTTGTTTTACAACTATTTGCCAGTAATTACTACCTATAGAAAGAGTTTTCTTTAAACAAAAAGAATAAAGTATTTACTGGTTTGACTGAACTGAAAACAAAATATTAACCTAAAAATGTGCTTCATGTGGTGACATCTACATGTACTGGTTTGATTCAAGTTAAAAAATATTAATTAACAACACTGGATCAACCAATTTTAAGGGTTAGATCAGATAGAAATAGCTCCTTAAGGTACAAATTGCAGGTGACGTTTGTTACTACTACATATTTCTATTTATAACTATTATAGATTAAAATATTTTTCTATGTATTTAATATTTTGTCATATGTAAGGTCTTCCTGTTACACTGCTTTGGCTTTATCACCATAAAGCAATATTCTCACCCTCCCCGAGGTGGTGAATGTGCCAAACTGACTGGCTTTTCATACAAATTTAAGCACTATAATTACAGTTGAAGTCAGAAGTTTACATACACTTAGGTTGAAATCAGTAAAACACATTTTTTAATCACTCCACAGATTCAATATTAGCAATAGTTTTGGCAAGTCGTTTAGGACATGTACTTTGTGCATGACACAAGTCATTTTTCCAACAATTGTTTACAGACAGGTTGTTTCACATTTAATTGACTATAATCACAATTCCAGTGGGTCAGAAGTTTAAATTCACTAATTTAACTGTGCCTTTAAGCAACTTGGAAAATTCCAGAAAATGATGTCAAGCCTTTAGACAATTAGCTTCTGATAGGAGGTGTACTGAATTGGAGGTATACCTGTGGATGTATTTTAAGGCCTACCTTCAAACTCAGTGCCTCTTTGCTTGACATCATGGGAAAATCAAAGAAATCAGCCAAGACCTCAGAAAAAAAATGTGGACCTCCACAAGTCTGGTTCATCCTTGGGAGCAATTTCCAAACGCCTGAAGGTACCACGTTCATCTGTACAAAAAATAGTATGCAAGTATAAACACCATGGGACCACGCAGCCATCATACTGTAAAACAAAGTCAAGGTATTGGAGTGGCCATCACAAAGCCCTGACCTCAATCGATAGAAAATTTGTGGGCAGAACTGAAAAAGCGTGTGCGAGCAAGGAGGCCTACAAACCTGACTCAGTTACACGAGTTCTGTCTGGAGGAATGGGCCAAAATTCCAGCAGCTTATTGTGAGAAGCTTGTGGAAGGCTACTCAAAATGTTCTGACCCAAGTACAAACAATTTTAAGGCAATGCTACTAAATACTAACAAAGTGTTTGTAAACTTCTGACCCACTGGGAATGTGATGAAAAAATAAAATCTGAAATAAATCATGCTCTCTACTATAAAATAAAGTAGTGATCCTAACTGACTTAAGACAGGGAATGTTTTCTATGATTAAATGCCAGGAATTGTGAAAAACTGTGTTTAAATGTATTTGGCTAAGGTGTATGTAAGCTTCTGACATCAACTGTATGTCATCATGAGATTTAGATATGGATTTATGGGTACATTCCCTGTCAAGCAAGGTGCAAAACGTGAGAACCTGCTGAACAGGTCTGCGAAGCTGCTGCTGCTGAACACAACAGCTCTGTCATGTGACCTCTCACCTCTGAAACAAGGACTCTTTCAACCATTTCTTAAGTCTTGTAGAGATAAGTGGTAATAATCAACCTGAAGAGTAGCAGATGATGAAACCTCTTTTAGAGCTTAAAGGGCAGCCAGTGGTCTTCAGAAAATGTGCCTTTTTAAACTCTTCTTTATCTTGTGGATATTCTCTTTTCTCTCCTTAAAGGAATATTCCAGGTTCAAACAAGTTAAGCTGAATCAACAGCATGATAGGGATACAATCCAAAAAATGAAAATTCTGTCATCATTTATACATCCTCAGGTTGTTCCATACCCCTATGACTTTCTTTCTTCTGTGGAACTCCAAAGGAAATGTGAGGACACGTCGATACTAATCCATTTTCCTTTTCCTAATGTCATTATTTCTCAAAATATGCAGTAGATGTCTGCGCGGGATGGATTTTTCAGACCCGCTCCCTCGAGACTATGTCACATTTTGTCCCTCTCCCTCAAAAAATGTGTCACATTTTGTTCACTCCCATCCACAACTTTCAAGTTTTGTCCCGCTCCCGCCCGCAAAAGCCCACAGGTAGAGGTCTATGCGCTTTTTTCAGTCCTGCTCCCGTAAGAATCTGTCCCACTCCTGCCCGCTCCGGTGTCATTGGCTTTTTTTTATCTAATTCCCACGCGTAAATAAATGGAAAGAGAGAGAGAAACACGTTTTGTTAACACATTGCCAAATATCTGATTTACCTGTGGTTGGTTTAAAAGTTTTGTTTGTACCTTTCTTTAATAAAGCGTTTACATAAGTAGCACTAAGGGGCCTTCTTGCTCAGACATTTTGCCTCAGAGGGGTGCTTTCCACAACAATGGAGCATGAGGAATAATTTGTATGAATGAGCCACCAACCCTGCACCTGTAAATTGTTTATTTTTGTTGCTCTTGCACAATAGATGAATAACACGAATGATATTCTGTACCTTAAAAATATAAAATAACTGAGTAATTTTTATTTTATGTTTAGATATTTATATTTTGCGGGAGTCCTGCTATTAATTTCTTTCTCCCGCCTTCCTGCGCACACATCAGTGTCTTCCCACCTGCACTCAGCAATCAAAACTTGTCTCGCACCGCACTCTGTTGCGTCAGGCCTCTAGTATGCAGTAATGGAAAACTGAAACACTCCATTTTTAGTGGAGGAAAATGGCATTCTAGTGTGGATGAGGGGTTTAAATGAAGTAAAATGAATATGCTTTCAAATGAAAATGTTTTAGTGTGGACGTGGCCTGAAGGCGCGGTCACATTTACCTTCGCAAAACAAAATTTCACGGGCAAATTCTCAATGGTAATCTGTGCGAAAGTTAATTCCGCACAATGGACTTCCAGTGGCAAAAAATTCCCCTCACGGATTTCACATGGAGTTCAAGTTTGGTGAACTTTGACATGAGAATTCGCCGCATTGACCAATAGGAAGTTGCTTGGTTTGGCAGTGGCCTCTGTGTGGGCGGTGCTTCATACACTGCTATATTGAATATTCACAATGGGAAAAAAAACAAATTTAACGGTGTGTTTCTTTTTAACTCAACTCTCCCAGAGTAGAAATTGTAGCATTAAAAAGAGTGTTTGGCAGTTCCTTTTTTCTGGTTTCAAACACTCAATATCTGCCCACGCCTTCTTCGCTCACGGAATTATGCCGTGCAAAGTTAAATGTGACCACGCCTTTAGGCAGAATTTTAAGGACTGACCGAAGTCTGATCACACTTGGCAACAGGAGGGCGAAAGTTCTGATGCTGAAATCGGTCTCTGCTTACTGAAATTCGAAACCACTACCCTAGGTGTCCATAGGGTAGCATCAAAAGTGTGTTTTTAATAGTGCTGTCAGTTGATTAAAATTTTTAATTGCGATTAACCGCATAATTCTTTTATAGTTAATCGTGATTAAATCACAGATTTTGAAAGTGCTGAAATTTGACAATAAATATACTTATTTTCCTGTCAAAATGTATTTATTTCCATCTTAGGAAAGAAAACAAAACAATTTGTAGCATTTTCCAAACAAAGCCTTTCACCATATAAAAATAGAAATGCACTAAAATAGCACCAATTCAAGTAACATTAAACATTTCCTAAAGTCTAAATGAGAGGTTGACTAATTGAAACAACTAGTCTCCGCATAGTTTGCAATTTCATGCAGTGGGTATAAAATCTCGTAAACTCTCATCCTCCACAATATTAATCTGCTGGTAGAGTGTAGCTATCCGCTTTGCTACAGCAATCGTGAAGCCACGTTCACGATTCGCATCAGGGCGTCAACGCCAGCATCAAGCAATGCTTTGAACTCCACTGAATTACCATTGTTTGTGTGAATGTGACTACTTCCTGGATCACCACAGGAAAAGGTGAACATATTTGAATTATTGCAAAAATGTCTGATTGGGGATGGCTCTTGTCAGTAATTGTCAGTAATTCAGTAGTATGAGGTCGATTCAGGGAAGCAGCATGTTGATTTTCCTTGTAATCACTGTTGACTGCCTAAGGCACCATTCACTTTCATTGTATGAAAAAAGAGCTGCTTCAACACTCTTCAAAACTCTTTGGAACAACATGAGGTTGAGTAAATAATGACAGAATTAAGAGAATTTTCCTTTTTGGGTAAACTAACCCTGTATCCCCTTCAAAAGTTCTTATCACCCTGTATTTGCATGTTGTTATTCCAGACCTAGAGTGAGATTGTTCCCTTTGAAGTCTTGACAAACTATCATGAGCAGAATATTCAGTGTTTTCACACTGATTGTGGAACGGTTGACTGAAGGACATCTCCTTCTTTGATCGCTGACCGCCAGACACGTCTGTCTTTGACCAGTGACGGAAGACGTGAGAGTTGCTGGTTGCCCACACTGAGTGCTCTGACCCGGCTGACCTGCCTGGTGATCTAGTTGTGTTTGTTCAGGTGCAGAGCAGGCACTGCACAGTCTTGTGCCTCATTAGCCCTGTCCCAGCCTTACATATCCAAACAGTCACGATCTGCACAGCTATTCATTATTACCGCCTGTGAATGGCACTCGGTCCATAGTGCCTCTTGAAATCTGCAACCTCAGCATTGGACTTTAAAGCATGTTGTTATTCTGAATGATCAAAGTATGTTCCTTAAAAGCCATGCAATGTGTGTACTATGTTTGTGTTCTGTATCTTTGGTATAATCAGAATTGTGATGTCTCTGCTCTTTTCCAGATGCATCTCCATATTTTTCATTGAATTTCAAATGAACTTTGCAAGAGATTACTCTGGGACGGCATGGATTCATTCGTTAGTGGACTGCACAACCATGCTTTGTGGTAGGTAATGATCATACTGCATTCTCATAAAGAGTGCATTTACATGTACAACAAAACACTGAGAACTATCAAAAATCACTGCATGTTAACAAGATTTTGAAATTGTGGGGTTTTCCTCTGGTTTTGACATCAAATTATAAACAGACATGCGCACATCGAATATCCTGCCAGAGTGCTGGTAAAGGCATTAACATGCTCAGCGAATTCGGGGTAATATGTAAAAATCTAGCTTAAACCATTTATGAGCTTTCCCCGATAAAATAGCACTGTTTAATGCATTTACATGATCCAACATTAAGAATAATAACCGGAAAACACGTTTAAAATTCTGCATGTAAATGAACTCACAGTTAAACAAACCCATCTTTTATGACTTCAGACAGTGTGATACAACATGATCACAAAATCGACATGTTACTTCCGAATATACCTGTATCCTGAAATCTACCACATTCTGTCGAACAACTGACAAGCACAATCCCCCAATAGACGTTACTGTATCGATTAAAATGTGATCACCTTGGCTTTCTCTCTAGCACTACTGATAGATAGTGTGTTGCACAAGCAATTTCTGAGACACGGGTTCTATTCAGATGGAATCCAGGAAGTAATCACTTTCACATAAACAATGGTGGGAGGTAGCATTTTTGCTCTAAAATGATATTTTTACTCCTCTGTTGGTTTGGTTTAGGGTTGTGGTTTGGGTTAGGGAGTAAGTAATTAATAAATAATGTAAGTAATTAATAAAATATGCATTCCTGTTGACTGCATTACATTATTTACAAAAAAAAATACAACTCTGTGGACATTTCACCTGGAAACTGGAGGTCAGACATGTCCATACTTTTAACAAGGCTTCCAGCTTCAGCCACTGGGGGCAGTGATTCGAATTTTAGTAAGCACAGACCAATTTCAGCATCAGAAAGTTTGACCTACTGTTGCTTTACTGGCTCTTACTTAAAAAAAAGACGCTGATTCTTTTTGACACTAAATTTATCTCTACTAGCTGATTTCTACACTGGTCACACATGTTTTACATGAGCAGAGGCAGAGTTTTTTTTTCCATCTGAGACAATAATGTTGCATAAGACACTAGGAAGACGTGTAGCCTGTGGGAGGCTCAAAACTTTCTCTTGAAGTCAGCAACACACAGCGAACATCTTGAGAGGACATGCCAGTGTCACAAGCCTGATCCAAAACAGGCCTGTTTGCTTTCATTACACCCAGTGCTGTCTGCTGTTGACAGTAAACGCAATGTTAAGAATGACATTGCTAAGGAAAGGCCATCTTTAGGCTGTACCTGCTGACTAGTAAACAAAAGACGTAAGAAACTGTTATTAGCAGACTTGTCCATCAAAGATGTACTAATTACTTTAAATTGACTTTTAGACTGCTATTAAGCTCTGATCTTGTTAATATTCTTTTTGTAGCGTACTGTTCCGTATGCCTTGCTCAACATGCATGTTTATGTACATGTTATTTTGCAGCTCCACTTGGAAGCCTGATCGGGAATCGGTTGTCATGTCGCATAGCTGTAATACTAGGAGGATTCCTGGCCTCCATTGGACTAGTTCTCAGCTCCTTCGCCACCAGTCTGGAATATCTTTACCTTTCCCTGGGAGTGTTAACTGGTAAGACTTCTAAGAGTAAAACACTTACCTAGAGACCCATTTACTCCACTTGGTGTATGCAAGCAATGCCGGCCTGCAGTTTCTACCATAATTTACTTTGCCTCATGGACTGCATGACTTTCTTTCTTTTGTGGAACATAAAAGGAGAGTTGGCAGAATGTTATTATTAGGAAGAATGTTAGGGACTGACAGTCTCAATCTGCCAATATTCTTAAAGATTAGTTCACCCAAAAATGATAATTCTCTCATCATTTACTCACACTTATGACTTTGTTACTTCTGCAGAATACAAACAAAGATATTTTGATTTAGATATTTGCCAAATCTGGCCAAAAAAGGTGTTTTTGTATTAGTTGTGGTGGTTCAAAACAGCTTGCAAGCACAAACTTTCAGAAAAACTTTGTAATGGCTCTTAAAATTGCTGTTACTGTCTTCGGTCCACCTCAGTGGTGGGTGTGACCCGATACTCCACATTCTTTGACACCAACACCTTCTTCAGATGATCTTACATCACAAAATTCAACATAAAATACAATAACAGATGGTTACGGTGCATATTATGACCACGTATAGCATGTTAGCGTTAGAATTTAGCACCATGAATGCAGAATGTAAACATAACAAATTACATATTATCTACAGCATATGTATATTACTTTAAATCATCATCAAGTGGTTAAAACTTTGATATTCTTTAGCTGGATTGCATTTACAACTTGTGGTGAAATACGTCTCCACTGTGATCGAATAGAGATCTGATCAAAGTTACCTGCGCAAAGTGGAAAACACTATATGCTTACATATTACATCAGTAGTTGTGGTAACTGAAAATTCTTCATCTTTTAGTGAATTTTAAAAACATTGATGAATAATTCAAATGTTTTCCATCACTTTGACAGTCAGGGTTTTTCCTTCATTGAAATTTTTTTAGCCGCCGCCAGATAAACATTTTGGGTCACCGAAGCAAATTTTATGATATTCATCTCGTGTTCGGTGCTTTGTAATTGCTAAATATACTTCTCGTCTGAAAAGCGCGAGTGAAGCCAAATGAACAAACGGGGAGTATTTGAGGATAGAGATGAGATATTCCAAGTGTATTCCAATGGAATAATTCATAGGATATTATTCATTGTTCGGGTGACAAGATTCCAAGAATGCATGGTGTAAATGGGGCCATAGACAACACATTTTAATGTCACATTGCTTTTATATGGATGGAGTCTGGACAGTGTGCATCTTATATTTAAATACTCCTCTAAACACCTCTGCCAGCGGCATGGTCAGTGTCTAAATGTTCGCAAACATTATATGGGTGCTCAGCTTTTTAACCTTCTTTCTAGCTCTAAGTGTATCAGAGCCTTCAATCACCGTTCACATACATTGTATGGAAAAAAGATGCAATTAAGTGAGACTGAGACTAACATTCTGGCTAACCTTTTGTGTTCCATGGAGAAAAGAAGTCAAATTGGTTTGGAACAACATGAGGTTGAGAAAAAAGAATTTTCATTTTGGGATGAACTATCCCTTTAAGGAGCTATTGCTACAATTCAGTCATATTAAATTATATTTTTGACTTGAACCAGTTAATTTAGATGTTTCCACATTTTTAGGTCAGTCAGTACGTTTAACAGATGTTATGTTTACAGCTGTATTTAAAATTAGCACTCAGAATAAGTATACCTCTTTTTTCAGGGATTGGCTTCGCTCTTTGTTATACTCCAGCTATCACCATGGTTGGGGTGTATTTCTGTGAGAGAAAGGCTTTGGCCTATGGCATTGCCATGTCTGGCAGTGGCATTGGGACCTTCATCCTGGCCCCGGTAGTGCAGCTGCTAATCGAGCACTACTCATGGCGGGGGGCCCTCCTCATTCTGGGTGGTTTCGTGTCTAACCTGTGTGTATGTGGAGCTCTGTTACGGCCCATCATTCTAAAGGAAGAGGAGGCCTGCCCTCTTCCAGTGGACTCAGAGTGTGGGTATGAAGTTAAACTGCCAGTGGTGAGCGGTATCCATACGGGGAAGACTGCAAGTGATAAATTAAAAGTGGATACTAAACAACGCTGCCTTCAGTCCATGCAGGAATACCGCTTCCTGCTTATGCCTGATTTCCTGGTGCTGGCTTGCTCCTTCTTGCTCTTGGCTAGTGGCTGCAGCCTGCCATTTGTGTATCTAGTACCGTACGCACTGGATGTTGGTGTCAGTCATCACCATGCTGCCTTCCTAATGTCCATATTAGGAGTCATTGACATCATTGGGAACATTACATTTGGCTGGCTTACTGACAGGAGGTATGTTGTTTTGTGCACTGAGAGTGTTACATTACAGTCAAAAACAGGAGTAGGTCATTTCTTGATGGAACCACGTGTTCTTTGCTTACTTTCTTTATGGATAATTATCCATTACTTTCTACACTGCTTTTTTTTTTTTGTCTTCTAATTTTTGTCACGTTTTGCCGTAAAAACATCTATAAACATCCTTAAAACAAGATACATTTACTTGTGAAGTCAATGAAATAAGATATTAAAAGCAATATTCCGGGTTCAATAAAAGTTAAGCTCAATTGACAGCATTTGTGGCATTGTTGATTAACACTAAATTAAGTTTGACAATGGAAGTTTATGGGGCCAGTCCATACACCTTAAAATACTCACTGTTTCAAAAGTATAGCCACAAGACCTAAACAATAAGCATTTTAACATGATTTTAGTGTGATAAAATTGCTTATTAACCTTTTCTGTGTAAAGTTACGTCCAATTTTACAACTTCATTGCCCTGACGACGTAACACCCTAAGCCCTAAACAGTTTAAACAGAGCAATGATAAGCTTTAAAATTATAAGCTTTACATTTCTGCCATTAAACCCTCCAAATCTTGGCACCATTCACTTCCATTGTAAGTGCCTTATTGTAACGGTAAACTACTTACAGTGGGATGAGTTAACATGTTTTTTATTTTATTTATTTATTTATTTTTTTTGTGATAAACATTATGCCACAAATGCTGTCGATTGAGCTTAGCTTGTATTGAACCCGGAATATTCCTATAGGTCTTGTTTTCAGAGAAATCTAACAAAATAGGTAAATAGCAAATTGGTTTTTCTTGTTTTTAAGCACGAATATCACTAATTGTTTTGAAATTTCTCTGAAAACAAGGGTTAACGTATTGTCATTTCGTTGCTTTTAAATGCATTTTGGTCTAAGAATGTTTATATATATTTTTACTGGTAAAAATGTAGTGATTAAGAAAAGGATTTCATCATGTAAGCGCAGATATTGTTATAAACAGCTGTCAGTTTAGAATTAGAATTGGAAAAAATGTTGTACTTGTAATGGTTTTTTGTCCAAAGATTAACGATTTTGAGAGGTCAAATGGCTAAAACTGCTCAGGTTTTAAGAAAACAGACAAAGAATATTGATAGTGTTTCTTATTATGCTGACTAACCCTTTCTGTATCTCTTCTAGATGTCTGAAGAAGTATAGGAATATATGCTACATGTTTGCAGTGGGAATGGAGGGACTATGTTGTCTGTTTATCCCACTTTTACACACATTTGTCTTGCTGGTCCCCTTTTCTGTGCTCTACGGGTACTTTGATGGAGCATATGTTGCCCTTATTCCTGTGGTGACATCAGATGTTGTAGGGACAACTTACCTTTCTTCAGCTCTCGGGATTGTGTACTTCCTTCATGCTGTTCCCTATCTGGTCAGCCCACCCATTGGAGGTGAGAACCACAAAATTCTGTGACTTATATATTTATTTTTTTAATCAACTGTATAAATATATATATATATATAGCTTTCATTACAAGTGCAATGCTGTTTATTTACACACAATGAGAGACAAGTCAAAAATATTGTCTGTATTGTTATTCACAGCATGCCACAGTACATAGACATTGGGTTGAAAATAGCCCAGAATATCCTTTTAATAAAAAACATTAACCACAGTTATCACTTTTATATGGCATGTGCATTATAGAAGAAGACCATTGTGTGGTTTCACAGGAAAGAGATATGAACAATTAATATACAGAGACAAATTAACCAATCAAACTGATCCAATTTCACCACCCTGAAAAACTGGTATTCTACACTGCAGAAACTACGTCTGAATGACAAAATGTTATCAACTCTGTGATTTTGTTTCTTAGGTTGGTTGGTAGACACCACAGGGACTTACACAGCGACATTCTTACTGAGCAGCTTTGCCATGATCTCCAGCTCTCTCCTGCTGTTCTCAGTCGCTATCATTCGCCATTGCCAGAGAAAACACAAGAACAGCCTGAACAAAGACCCAAAACTGGAGCCATGTGAAGGCAAACAAGTGGACTATTATACTCCAAAAAAATAAAGACTTGATGATAATTATCCCAGCCACTTCATAGTGTTGGGATAGTCATTTGTATTGTTTCATATGTCTATTTTTTTAATCAGTTGTAAAAAATGTTAGCAACATATATTGTTAGCAATATTGTTTAATTAACTGCAACAACAAAAAAAATTTGTGTGTAAAAATGTGCCTTTTTACTGTCTCGCTGTTAAAAGCATTTCATTCTTATCTAGAATGGCAAGCATTAAAAAGGAGAGGCTACAAGCTGGTGCACAATGCATCAAGATTTAAATTTTAAGAATTTTCTCCACGTTTCTCATACCTCATGTATCAGCAAGGAGTGTGTTTTCCTTTTGTAAATGTGTCTGTTTTCCTGTGGACCACAGAATTACAGAATTTAGGTCATTTTAGCTCAAGCTCCAGTTGGAGTAGGTTATGTTTTAAGTCAGAAGAGGGCAGTGTTGATCCCTAGACCTCTGAGCAGCCTGGGTTGGTATTCAGTGATGAAAGGGAAGCAAATCCACCCCTGCCCTGCAAATGGGTTGTTGTATGAAATTGCTCAAAAACAATATGACCATATATATGTAAAAGCATCTTATGTCCATGAGTAGTACCAGTACCAATTAAAAACCATTGTGAAAGCAAAAAAAGAGAGATTTTATTAGTTCAAACTTTGTCTGTTTTATTAGTTCTTATAAATGTTGGTAATGTCCAATTGAAACCTTTAAATGTTCCAGAAAGGACAGCATGCTCACTACAACTACACCAAAGAAACATATTGCCTCATTTTCTGTTTACACATGCATTATATTAAAGTACATACACCTGTATAGAGAGCTTTGTTGTTTTAGGACTTAAAATCATTTTTCTAGTCTACAGTATTACAAAATGATGCCTCTGTGATGATGTGTGAACTTGTTTCATTATTTAAATCAATTTAATTTAAATGGCATAAGAACTACTATACACTACATGGTAGAGACTTAGAATGGCATTATTAGCCTATTATTTATTTTTTAATTAATGCAGTTATAGGCTTCATACATCACTGAGATACTTGCCAATCAGGGGCATAACTACAGGGACGACAGGGTGGGCAGCCGCATTAGGGCCCAGGGTGAGAAGGGGCCCGCAACAGTCGACCAAAAGGAAGCATAAAAATGACTGCAGGCCTGACGGGTGATGATAAATGACCCAGGCTCCCCAAGGAGTGGGCCCGACAGGTTTTTTGCACTGGGGGGCATAAGAGCCAAGTTACGCCACTGTTGCCAATGCATTTAGGCTCCTTTCTCATGCGTAGGTATATGTTTTTAAATCTTGTCAGCAATTTTGTGGGGCTCTATTAAAGAAACATACTAACTATAGAATCCAATTTTATCGGTTAAATGACCATGGATTTCAGAATCCTAGTTTGAATTTGTCAGATTTTAACTTCAGACTTAAAGGGATAGTTCACCCAAATATTATAATTCTCTCATCATTTACTCACCCTCATGCCGTCTCAAATTCATATGACTTTTTTCCTTCAGCAAAACACAAACAAAGATAATTTGCTATGATTTTGTCCATATAATGTAAGTTAAACTTTCAAGCTCCAAAAAGGACATACAGGCAGCATACAAGTAATCCATACAACTTGAGTGGTTTAATCCCAGAATGATCTCACAGTGTATTCGGAAACGGTTGACTTTTCTTTAGCTAAACTTGCGGTACATGTCCACTGACATGTGGTGAGCACCATGCTCCAGTAAACATGTGCAGTTGGCAGGGTTGGGGAGTAACGAAATACATGTAACAGGAATACGTATTTAAAATACAAAATAAAATTAACTGTATTACACTTCAGTTACAATTTAAATCATTGGTAATTAGAATACAGTTACATTCAAAAAGTATTTTGATTACTGAAGAGATTACTTTGCATTTTATTGTCATTTGTTTCATTTAATATTTAATCTATACAGTTGGAAAACATTTATCCATATAAATGATGCGATCCAAAGTGCATTTGAACAGCGGTGAAACACTTTCTTATGATGTGTTACATTCATACGAGCAGACAGAGAAGTAAGTCTGAAGTAAGTTTGGAGCAGAAGAAATAGAAATAAACCTTGTGTAAATTGTCAGCTTTACGTTGAGCTAAAATGCTATTTCTAGCCATTTTACAAGCACGTTACCAGACACAATCATATTATTTTTATCAAGAAAATTCACGTTGGATCATCATTTCTTTTTTTCTAGTAAGAACTTTGATATTAGGGCAAAAATAATATACTTGATAATAATTTTTGTATTGTTTTCCTGTAAAAATATCTAAAAATCCTTAAAACAAGATAAATTAGATAGATGCTTTATAGTCAAAACAAGTAAAAAAATCTACCAGTGCTGAAGAAGTAATCCAAAGTATTTATAATACGTTACTGACCTTGAGTAATCTAACGAAATACATTACAAATTACGTTTTACAGCATGTATTCTGTAATCTGTAGTGGAATACATTTCAAAAGTAACCCTCCCAACCCTGGCGGTTGGTCTATGCTTGCTGAAATTCAAAGCACTGCCCCCAGTGGCCGAAGCAAAACTGTTTTTGAACGTATGGGCATGTGGGAGCTCTGGTTTCAGGAGAAATGCCCAGAAATGGGTGCAAAAAAAGAGTTGTTTTGAAAATGCATCCTCCGAATCATACTCATCAATCATTTTGCATGCCCTCTTGCTTTCTGGTTTCAACACAGGACAAGAGCCCATGTTTCCCATGCTGCTAATGCAGCGCACTTCCGGTCATGCCACAAGTGAAGGTAAACATGTTTTAACTGATGCGAAACTGTCTGACGGGAGATGCCCCTTGTCAGTAACTCATCATGATGTGGCCGATGCCAGGGTACAAGAACATTTGGAAGCAACATGCAGACTTCCCGTGTGATCATGTTGTTAATTCTTGTATTCTGAAGCGATATGATGAAAGACCAAAATTTAAGTTCTTATTCACTATAAATCAAAAAATCTTTAATCTGTTTGCTCTCTTGGGAAGTCCAAAATATGCAAGTGAATTGGTTTGTTCTGTTCATGTAAGTGAACCAGTTCAAATAACTGATCCACCAATTCACTTGAGCCCATGTGTTGAAGTCACTGCGTCTTCTTTTTTGAAGGAAAATATTTAGGTTATTGCTGCGCTTTAACACTATGCTTTCGACTAAATATTTGTATTAGTTGTATTTAGTATGCATTAAATTCTGTTTAATTTAGTATAAATTTAATTGTTCATTTTAATGTTGCCTCCCTATTTGTTAAAGATTTTGTACCAGATAAATTCAGCATAGTTTACAGTAGAAATAATAGGCCTATCATTTGATAGTTACATTATTAAAACATTTTCTTTCTTTAATAGCTTTAATACAATTACCATAGCTGCTTATGTCTGGTCTCGCCTAGGGTACCTTGTGAGTCAGGACTGCCACTGCTCAATTAGATGGATTGTAATATTTTTATTTGCAAGTTTAAGTGAGATTAGTTATTGTTCAAACTTATACCACAAGTGCTTATTTTGTAAGCACACGAAGCACACAAAAATATTTCCCTGTACATGATTTCCGCAGTTTTTCTTCCCTCAGATTGTTTTATTTGTCAAAGAAATACAAGGAAATCATCTAATCTCACTGACAATATAGTAAAAGCAAAACAGCTCATGCTAACACCAGCCATAATTGCACTTAAAAATCTAACATCCCTACAATGCATTCCCTATACATTACTCTTGCATTAAAATGGTATTCCAATGAACCAGCAGGTCACATGTATATAAATGCTGACTACATACTACTTTACTACACAATTTGTCAGCATTTTCACATTCACTTTCCAAAGATTTGAATGCAATCTTTTGAAAGACACTGTCTTGATAGACCAGACAACAACAGCCAAAACCCATAGGGAAAAAACTCAACAACACGATATTCTGTAAATTTAACAATTAAAAAACTCAAACATATGAGTAAAAGGTGGAAAACAAGTAACATTTAAGAAATAATAACTATTGTCCCTGGTTACATATATTTTATTCTCACTAAATAATTTTGAATCCCTGTAGGAGGTTACTATTTACTGAAAAGACATAAGCTCATCAAGATTTTTGAGGTATTCATCATCCTCTTCATTGCTTGAAGCTTTTGCATGACACTCGTTGTCCTGCCACATCTCACCCTTTACTTGGTAAATTAATCCCACTATCTCATTGGCCTTCCAATCATTTGGGTCATCCTTTATATGTTTTTGGGCAATCTTCATCAGTTTTTGAGCACTTCTAGTCCCCTCACCAGTATGAGGACCTATTGCCAAACACTCCTTGTAGTGCTGGATTGCTAAATCCTCACGCCTGATACTATACTGCTGGAACTGAGCATAGTGGAAATGGACTACATGCAGATGGTCATTTGTCTCTGTAGCCGTCTTAAATGTTGTTTCAAAAAGTCCCTCTGCCATGTACAGATCACCTCTCTCTGCATATTGAAGTGCCAGCTCACTCATTGCAATAATAAAGGAAGCTTTTATGGAGGTTGCTTTTTCCAAATGGTAGATGCTTTTATCACGAGCCTCATCTACAACCTCAGTGTCACGTCTTTCTCTCTGTAAATTCATTTTCTTGTTCTTGAAGCACAATGCTAACTGATGGTGTGTAAAGCATGAATTGGGTGAGCTTTCAAGTGCTTTCTTCAGCAGTGCAACCGACCTGTCTATAGACCCTTGATCCCTGAAGAATATACCAACATATCTCATGACATGTGGATGTTCTGGAGACCCATTCAAAGCCTCCTCCACCAATTTCTCAGACTCTTTCATCATTGTCTTGGAACATAACAATAGTTTCAGTCCCAGAAGTACTCTGAGGACATCATTATCTGGCTATATGACAGTGAAATTAGACTGAATGTACATATATTTCAGATCTGCATTTTGTTATGGAAGGTGATAGAGGAAAATAAAATGTGGAATAAAATAAGATTTTTTGGAGGGAGATTGTGTGAACAAAACCAAAATTACATGCTTACAATTCATCAGAAGATTGTAAACATATACAATAATATTTACATTTCTGGCAATTAGTCCACAGTATGTGTAAATGGTGAGCTTTTAAATTTGAGTGTAAAAAAATAGAAGGCGGCATCCCAAAAATGCACCAGAGTGGAAAAGCTTCAATAAGCTTTTACTAAAGCAAACACTAAGCAAAGCCAAGAATGAAAGGCCATTTGAAATGTCTCTTTCTCACAGTACTTTCTTAAGGACGCCATCATGACCAAGAAGCACCTCAATCCCTGGTTACAAAGGCACTCTTCTGTTGTTGTTGTTTTTTGGTTTTTGTTGTTGTTGTTTTTTAAGCAAAGTCTACTCAAAGTCTAACCCAAATCAGACTGATGATGACATAGCTTATCCGTTATTGGCCAAACCTCAATTGACAACGATGACATGCGTTTGATGTTTATTCTGACACTATCTATATTATATTATCGCTTCTATCATAAATGAATCTTAATCTTAAATTAAAGGATAAAAATAAAAAATCAAAATCGCTAACTCGAGTTTATTATAACAAATATTAGTTGTAGAGAGAAAGTTGAAGTTTGAAGTTGAAAGTTTTCTTAAAAATTGTGTACATGTATAGTTACATTATGTGGTATTGTATTGCATTTGTAATTTTTTTTTTATACATGTAGATATAGTAGACTATGTAAAGGCCATTGACTATCAATGTCATCAATGTTGCATAATATCAACAAGGACCATAATGGAAATGAGTTTTTTTAACTTTGTGTTATCCTTGACAAATGAGTTGTGATTCATTTAAATTTTATTGTCAAATAAAACAGAAACTGAATTGGTATATACATATAAGGAGTTTTTTGTACCTTGCCACAGTCGCATTCGGCTTGTTCACAGGGGTTCTTAATACAAATATTATTTAATTACTTATTTTTAAAAACAATTCACAATCGTATTTTATCAAACTACACAATGATCACTCTTAAGACTTTATAGATATTACAGTTTCATTTTCTGTTAAAGCATGATTTTCTGTAAAGCTGCTTTGAAACTAATCATTTTCACCCAAGAATTGTCCACCACAGAGTCCTGACCTTAACCCCATTGAAAGTCTTCGGGATGTGCTGGAGAAGACTTTACAGAGTGGTTCGACTCTCCCGTCATCAATACAAGATCTCGGCCAAAAATGAATGCAACTCTGGATGGAAATAAATGTTGTGACATTGCATAAGGTTGTCGAAACAATGCCACGATGAATGCATGCTGTAATCAAAGCTAAAGCCAGTCCAACAAAATATTAGAGTATGAAAAATGTTTTGGCCAGGCAGTGTATTTGCCTTCCTCAAGTCACCCCAACCTGATTTCAACCATTTCCAGCCTTAGTAACCCCTTGTCTGTCATTTATTTTTAAATAACTAAATGAGGCAAATCTTAGGATTTAAATTTAGAAACCACACTCACCTCATCTCAGACATCTTTCTTTTTACTCACAAGCTCAGTACAACCAGCGCAGAACTTTCACTTTTCATTCAGTGATGTAATGATGAAAGCTTTTTGTTAATGCCACTGCTCTTTTGCTTCTCCTGTGTGAGGCTGCCAATTTGATGGGGCGAAGACTCTAACTACACTAGACTCTAATACACCTGAAGTCCTGCCTATTTAAAGGTGCATTCAGTAATTTTTTCCTCATTAAAAAAGATTAACTCCTAAAACATGAATTGCAATTTTGCAATATATGTAGGAATCATGACCACTCACATTAAAATAAAGACTCCATTCTCATCAGTAAACTTATAAAAGCTGTTTTAGTCTACATGGAGAGGGTCCGCACATGGGGGCTGCCATGTTAGAATCACATGACCGGCCGAAAACTGCTCACTTAATCTCAGTAACCGTCCTGTTATTTGACACTTTCACTCATTGATTAAAGTAATCATGGCTGACTGTGAATGCTACATTTCTACAGTGGCATCTGAAACTGAAAACTATTGATTTTAAATGATGCTGCATCCAAGCCACTAGGTGTCAGTGTAAGTCAAAGATGAAACAAAGACAAAAGTTACTGAGTGCAAATTTAAGAGATGCTGGCTATACTTAATGGCAGTTGCTGCCCCAGAAAACAGTTTACAAAAGACAGAATAGGTAAAGCTGACCTGAAAGAGTTCTGTGTTTTTCTTTTTTAACGGGAGTTAGGAGGTTTTGCTAACTAACTGATAGTTGAAGTTTGTCTGCTCATCTGTCCTTGTATAAGTTTAGTAAGTATATATTTACTGTTGTTTTCTTTATTTTTGCTGTAAATAAAACCTCACCTTTTTAACCTGGCCGTTGCAACGTTTTTTTGGTTTTTTTTACTTTTTACTTATGTTGGTCCCAAACTTGGGTCGTGACACTTTTACTTTGCAAATACACCTGAACTGAAACAATACTGTTTATTTTGACCAACAGCATAAAGGCTTACTTGGAAAACATCTGTAACCTGGTAAATGACCCGCTGTCCTGCCTCAAAAATCCTGGTATTGGGTATTCATTGTTTAAAAACTTCAACTGTCAAGAAATCCATTATTTAGACCTTGCTGAAATCTCTGTTGAAGTAATTTTCAGGTCAAAAGAGGGCTGATTCATAGAATTCTACAAAGAATTGTATTGTAATAGAATTCTTATAAATTCTCTTCGAAAATTTTCTCTAGCATTAAATAGTACCTTAAAATGGTGAATTTATCTTTTAATTATTTAAAAATACTTTTAATATTATAGGCACATATTTAAAATGTATATTTTAAATATACACATTTATACTATTTCTCATTGCTTTTAGGTTCCAAAATGCGTCCGTTTAGTCATCCGCAGTGGAATGTTTCCAACTTGTTGCCTGCTGAATAAATTCTACTATTTTCTTAGCTATTATATAAGTGCATGGCTGTCAGCAATCTTCCATAAATTCATAGTGCTTTTCTTTCCATCTTGTGTATCAGGTGCCGTCTTTTCTTGTAGTATTTGATGACCTATGGATGATATCTTACAGCTGAAAATCATCAACTGTCAGTTTCAACAAAGTTGAAATGCACAAGCAGTTTCCAAGACAAGTCAGGTTATTTTACCCAGACAAATGATTTGGAGAGTTCATAAAGCTGAAAAACAGACAAAGGAGGTTGACTGTATTTCTGAGCATGCTGACTAACCCTTTCTGTATTTCTTCTGTATATGTGTCTGAAGAGAAACAGGAATATACTGTATGCAATATGTTAACTTTTGGAATGGAGGGACTATGCTGTTTGTTTATCCCACTCTTGTGCACATTTGTCTTGCTGTAACCCTTCTCTGTTTACCCTTCTTAAACGTCCATTGTGTAACTCGTTTGATGTGATATTTTCTCTTATCCCAGTTTAATGAGACAAGTAAGGCATTTGTAGGTTAGAGTGGGGAAAAAACTATGGCTCTGTGCCACTTTCAAAATATTGCGGTTTGTTTGAGGTTTATGTTTGTCGCTATGGTTTGGGTAAGTCTTTCTCACTTTGTCTGCCAAATCTATCACAACAACCCAGACATACAAATCTATGTTAGTTCACAGACTGAAATGATGAAAAGGTGTCAGGTGAATCACTGACCAAACTTGTGAATCACTGACCAAATTTTTCTTTATAAATTTAGTCAATCTTTCAACTCATGTCATGATCACAGAAATTCAGAAACCCTGCTAACCATCACGTTGTGCATGCAAAGACACTGTGAAGGGACATGAGGTAACTATTCATAAAGCACTTTTTACATAGAGAAAACTCAACCGACAGGAAAAGCGCTGGTAAAACATAACAAGGAGTTCATCCATCTAGAAAAGAAGTACCATTTCAAATGACAATTTAGGCAATTTTCCAGCTCAAATATCAATCAAATGTTACTTAAGGATTCATGTAAAAGCCAATATCTATCTCAACAGGTGAATTTTAGACATGGTAAACAACAAATTTTAAACAACTTTCTCAACTTTTGGTCCCAACGTTCAGGGACAAGAGGAAGATTTGTTTATTTATTGTTTGTTTGTTTTTGTCACTAATCTGTGGGAAACTTTTAAACAAATTTAATCCATTTTATCAAGTTAATTTATTAGAAGAGCTAGGAGTGATTTTAAGATTTACCTTTACATCAGGCCGTTTTCATATTCCTGTTTGAATGCATAGCTTAATACCAAACCATATTATTTATTTTACAGTTAGTAATAGCTAAGCTTTTTAGTTTCTGTGACCATTTGACCAGATGCATGATTATAATAAGCTGATTAAAATATTATGTTATGGGTCAGTTTGGCCCATTTACATTTTTGAGTTGTCTAAAATACTGGTTAACCTACTGTATGTTGTTCTCCTAGAAATTTTGTGAGTTTTCCTCCTTTAGGGTCATGAACATGCTTGCAAAGTGTGGACACACTGATGTGTTGTGGAATGTGTGTGCATGATTTATATTATGATTATGACGTTTGCGGGTCAATTTGATTTCATGCTCAAAGGCAGCTACACAGACATTTTTTTGATAAATGTTGTTATGTTGGTTTCTCACTACCTTGTGAAGGTAAAAAGGAGCTTTTACACACTTTTTGTCTGTAATGCAACAGACTTTATCAGACACATATGGTAAAAATTTGCTCTCATTTGCATAGTTGTCTGAAATACTGGTTAACCTATTTTGTTCTCATTGATATTTGACACCTCTTACAGGGTCATGAATATGCATGCAAATTGTAAACACACTGAATTGTAGTGGAAAGTCTGTATAAAATTTGTATACAACAATGATGTTTACCTTTTTTGTATACAAGCCTTTTAATTGATGGTAAATAAATGAGCCTGTATTTTGAGTTCTGCAGTTATTTTTTTCCTCTATAAAAACAGTCTATATATCATATGTTCTCATATTTCTTTTTCTTTTTTGTAATCTGTAACAATTCATACATTTAAAGGTTTACTGTTTTAACTTGGTTCAATGCTGTTTTTGACTGTATTTAAACTGTGTGTCAATTTGTCTTTAGCGTAAAGTGCTGTACTTAATTTAAACATAGTGAGGGTTAAACATAGTTTTCTCATATTCTCATATCATTTTTAGTCTCTGACAGGACACAATAAAGGTTTTTCATAGTGTGAATTTTGGTTAATTGCACTGAAACCAATTAGGGTCAATTTGACCCCAACACCATAAAGGATGTACCCCCACCATATTTTTATTTTTATTTAGTTTTATTTATATATTTATTTTATTTTTTACATATTATGAGAGTTAAATCATGATGATGATGATGATGAACTGTAACCAAAAATGATACCCTCCCTTAGAAAGGACTAATATCAAACATATGAAATTGAGGTGAGGTTCAGATGAGGTTCACAGTGTCTATCATTAAAGATTCTCAAGCAGTGTGTGAATGTTGTTTTATTGTGCATTTTATAGCAAAGATGTATGAATGAACATTACACTTATATAGCGCTTTTCTGACACTACACTCAAAGCACTTTACACAGTGAACTCTCCTCAACCACCACCAGTTTTCAGTATCCACCTGGATGATGCAACACCAGCCATAGTGCACCAGAACACTCACCACACACCAGCTACTGGTGGAGAGGAGAGAGTAGAGATATAGAGCCAATTAGTGGATGGGGATTATTAGGAGGCCATGGGATGGGGGAAGGAGGGAATTTAGCCAGGTCACCAGGGTTACACCCCCTACTTTTTACAAGAAGTGCCCTGGCATTTTTAATGACCACAGAGAGTCAGAACCTCAGTTTTACATCTCATCCAAAGGACAGTGACTTTTTTACAGTATAGTGTTTCCATCACTACACTGGGGCATTAGGACCCACACAGACCACAGGGTGAGCACCCCCTGCTGGCCTCCCTAATACCTCTTCCAGCAGCAACCTTAGTTTTCCCCAGGAGGGGGTCTCCCTTCCAGGTACTGACCAGGTTCAACCCTGCTTAGCTTCAATAGGCAACCTGTCTTGAGCTACAGGGTGATATGGCTGCAACGTAGATTCAGTCAGAACATTACATAGTGCTTACATTCACTGTAAGAAAACCCATTTAGTTATCCTCTCATTGGGAAAAGAATTTCAGGACATTTCAGGGTATATACTGTAATATGTTCACTGAAATATTGAGAAAAGTATATTTTTCAAGTCAGAAGAGATCAGTGTTGATTCACAGAATTCTAAGCCCAAGTTGCCATATGATGGAACAATTAGGCTACTACATTAAGTTCAATTTGCCCTTAGTATAAGCTTCGAAATTCAAACCACAACTACAATAACAAATGCAATACACTCACTGATAACTTTATTAGGAACACGGTATTAATACGGGGTAGGGGCTCCCTTTGCTCTCAAAACAGCCTCAATTCTTCATGGCATGGATTCCACAAGATGTTGGAAACAATCTTTTGAGATTCTGGTCCATGTTGACATGTTTGCATCATGCAATTTCTGCAGATTTGTCAGCTGCACATCCATGCTCCCGTTCTACCACATCCCAAAGGTGTTCTAATGGATTCAGATTCGGTGACTGGGAAGGCTACTAAAGAACATTGAACTCTTTGTCATGTTCATGAAACCAGTTTTAGATGACTTTTGCTTTGTGACACGATGCATTATCATGCTGGAAGTAGCCATTAGAAGATGGATAAATTGTGGCGTTGAAGGGATGCACATGGTCAACAACAATACTCAAATAGACTGTGGCATTCAAACGATGATTGATTGGTATTAACTGGCCCAGTGTTTGCCAAGAAAACACTCCCCACACATTACACAGCTGCCACCAGCCTGGACTGTTGACACAACCAAGGTTGGTTCCATGAATTCGTGCTGTTGGCACCAAATTCTGTTCCTACATCTGTGTGCCTCAGCAGAAATCGAGATTCATCAGACCAGGCTATGTTTTTTCAGTCTTCAACTGTCCAGTGTGGTGAAGGGCCAGTTGGTGAGCCTGTGCTTACTGCAGTGTCAGCTTTCTGTTCTTGGCTGACAGAAGTACCCGATGTTGCCTTCTGCTGTTGTAGCCCATCTGCCTCAAGGTTCGACGTGTTGTGCATTCTGAGATGCTATTCTGCTCACTACAATTGTACAGAGCGGTTACCTGAGTTACCGTAGCCTTTCTGTCAGTTTGAACCACTCTAGCCATTCTCCTTTGACCTCTCTCATCAACAAGGAATTTCCTAATAAAGTGTTTAGTAAGTGTATTTCCAATAATATACATTATACTATTCCTCTAAGTGTAAAGATTCTAGAACATGCTCACAGTCCTCTGCAGTTGAATGTCTCCCACCCGTTACCTGCTCAATAAATCCTAGTATCCCTAAAGCTTCTGCATTGTTTGTGTTATTCGATAAACACCGGTCAGCAATCTTCTTCAGCCTCTCAATGCTTTTCTGTCCATCTAGTGTATCAGATTTCAAACTTAAACATTTCTTGTAGTATTGGATGGCCAGTGTCGTAAATTTTTTTCCACACTGCTGGAACTCCCCATAATACAAGTAAAGTGCTTGTAGATCCTTAGTTGTCTCATTACTAGTGGACAAGGCTGTTTGAAACACTTTAGAAGCCTTATCAATTTATCCATTCTCAGCATAGAGAAGTCCCAGGTGTGCCATTGCATTGCGAAGCCACTCTTTTTTTTTTTTCTCCTCCACTCAAGAAAGGAGATGCTTAAATTATGAAATCTCTGACGCTCAGGCTGATCCTTGAATTGTTCTTATTTCAAACTGTAGCAGAGACCTAACTGATGATGTATGAAAGCTGAATTCGGTGCAATTTCCAATGCTCTTTTCAACAGGCCAATGGACCAATCTAAAGATCAGTAGTTATGCATGTATTTCCCAACATACCTGATTACACGTGGACTATCAAGAGACATCTCGAGAGCCTTCTCCACCAAGTCCTCAGCCTCATCAAACAGCTCAAACACATCAAGTTTAATAGCTAAAAGAAGCTTGAGCTCGTCGTTATCTGGGTTTGTTTCTATTGCTCGTCTCAGATGTTGAATTGCTGATGAATCCTCTTGACTAGCGCACTCAATTTCTGTTCGGTACAGTACAATGGCATAACCAGCACTCCACTCACCCTCCTCAGACTCCAGCTCTAATGCTTTCCTGAAACACTCCTTTGTTCTGCCATAATACTTGCGTGAAAACTTTAACAGGGCCCAGGCCTTCTCACCAAACACCTCATGATGAGGGATAGAATTGGAGTCAGGTGGACTTTTTTCTTTGATCTCCCTCAATTTTTCCAGGTAACTTTTGCATTCAGCATACTAATTCATGTGATAGTGTAGCCAGGCAAAATTTCCATATGTGACAATGAGTTTCTTGTCACAGTTGTCCCTGTAATATTCTTTAGTGAGCTCCACAGATCTCTGCATGTTAGTTAGTGCTTCTTCATGAGAACCCAAAAGATACCTGACATATGCCAAAGAGTTGTGTGTGCGTGCGGTCCCTGCCTTGTCCCCCAGATTTAAGTCACGTTGTGCTCAAGTCTATTCAAATAATCAGTGATCTTTGTGTCTGCTTTTTTAACACACACACACACTGACTTACACCTACTCTCATACACGTTTTTTTAACATTGTATGATACATTAATTACTAAATCAGTTATTAAGGAAAATATATCTTAATGGTTTTTATAATTTTTTTTACATCAAAATAAGAATATAATCATCACCGATCTCTTTTTTTTTTTCTCATCAAAACTGTATTTTGTAAAAGAGGTACACCATGCTCTGTAAAAATACAACAGATTGTATTAGTTTATGAGTTGTTTGAAGAACTGTAGAAAGGTTTAATGTGCAGACTAGGCAAACTTCCTATCACTACACATACTGTACACACCAAACACAGGGGCAGATTATGACTAGCCAGGGCCAATTTTCTTTTAGGGTCCCACCGGTCCAATTATCTAGTTGAGATCCACGCAAAATAAATTTTCATTGATTTAATTCCCTTTAAATACCCGTTCTTTCATTTACAATCAGATTTATTCAAACACACAGTACGGATGTGGTAAAGAAACCGCTCAACCAAAACAGTCGCTGAACTGTTCTTAAAAAGAGTACTATTTTAAAGTTTTTTATACATAATGCAAACTCAATGTAAATACTTTTAAATACTACAAATTATGCATACAAAAAACAAGAATGTGACAAAATGTGTATTAAATTTGTACATGTGCATATATTTAAAGGAGCAATAATATTTTAACTTCATCAAACACTTTAAATATTGAAGAATTTAACAAATAGGCACCTACAGCATCTATGCATTGGCAAAGAGTTTAGGCAGTTCTGGCTCACGCTGCCATATCTTTTCTAACTCATCTGAATTATGGTGGGTTCCATTCAGAAGTGATCATCCCTACACCCTATTTCCTTCAAAGACTTTATCCTCTATTGTGAGAGCTTTGAAGGGCTAAGAGGTGTGGGGCTCAAAAATAGTGGTCATTTTATTGTAAATTCCTTTTGGAACGACCCTACAGCTTGGCTACCATTATTATTCTCCTATCAAAAAAGCCCTGTGAAGTCATCATTTAAGCCCAAATCCCCTAGACTACATTACATTGAAGAATGTTCAAATAAGCTAAAAGCTGGTTTTTGAATGTTCGTGATTTCAAACTTCAGTTGTCAAATTGTACACACAAGCCCTTTAATCTGAGGTAAGATGCTCTCTTCTTTCTTTCTTTCTCTTACTGTAACACCTGTAAACATTTCAGCATTTGAACCTGAAGCATTTAAAATTATTTTAAACTTTCATACAAGGTTTTGTCAAACCAGCATTATAGTACAGTGTATCAACAAACTTTACATATCTAGTTTAATCAGACATTTATATCACACAAAATAAAAGAATCAATTTCTACTTTTCCCCAACCACCTAAGCCCAGTTATGTTTTGTAATAAATGTTTTTGTTCGACAGCACTTTTCAAACAAAGCAAAAAGCTCAACCCTATAAAGCCCATTTGAAATATGAAATAGTAGTCAGAAATGATTTTTTTTTTTAAACCTACTTAAAATGTTTTTTTTCTATAAAATAATGAAAATGTGAGCAAGCACACGTTGCTTTGATTAAATAAATACTCATTTTGAAATATCAGTAACAATATAAACGTTATTGTTAATTTTATCTTATCAAAATCAGCAAAGATTTCACATCAAAAAGACGAGTGCATCACAATATATAGGTAGCCATTTTTGAAATTATATTACAAGGTCTTCTACTTTCAGATATGATACGTGCGTCATTATAGGGTTAAAGAGTGAATCAAAAATTGTATTACAAACAAGAAGGCAAAAGGGTCCTATAAGAGGGCTAGGGGCCCTCATAGTCTCAGGGCCCTATTGAGGGGTCCTTTTATAAGCTGTGGGGCCCACATATTCAAGCGTATATAAGTATATTAGTCAAGGGCCCCTGGGCACTGGCCCAATTGGCCCAGTCCATAATACACCTATGACCACACACACACACACACACACACACACACACTGACTTACACCTACTCTCATACACGTTATTGTGTCCATGCTGTATATCCCTATTACAAATTTGCAACAAAATATTGACTGTAAGTTTGCAATATTGTTTAATTGAAAAAGTTGCATCATGACTTTTGATGGAGACAAAAATGTCAGTATGCTAAATTAAAGGATATGTACTATGAAATAGGTTCAATGAAATCTCTATTGAAGTATTTTTTTCAGTCAGAAGAGGGCAGTGCTGATTTATTTTGCTCAAATCTACAATGTTGCCATATAAAGGAAAAAGTGTTGTAGTGAGCTCCATTTGCCCTCCACCTAAACTACACTTAGACAATCAAATCACAAACACAATAGCAACTGCAATATATGTTCAATAAAGTACTTCTTGTGCATCTGAAAAAAATACACATTTTGCACTATTCCTCATTATGTGTGGATTCCAGAACATGCTCGCAGTCCTTTGCAGTAGAATGTCTCCCACCTTTTACCTGCTCAATAAATTCTAGTATGTCTAAAGCTTCTGCATTCGATACAAACCTGCTAGCAATCTTTCTCAGATTCTTAGCACTTTTCTTTCCACGTTGTGTATCAGGTGCCATTTTCAAGCATTTCTTGTAGTGTTCAATGGCCAATGGCAGACAATTTTTTCTGTACAGCTGGAACTCCCCATAATACAAATGAACTAATTGTAGTCCATCATTTTTCTCATCAGAAATGGAAAAGGCTGTTTGAAACACTTCATCAGCCCGTTTGATTTGTCTGTCCTCACCATAGAGAAGACCCAGTTGTGCCATTGCAATAATGAAGCCACTCTTCAGAGTGATAGCCTTCTCAAGATGGGAGATGCTTAAACGACAAAATCTTTGACTCTCATGATACGAGGCTAATCCTTCTTTTTTTAATTTGTAGCAGAGACCTAACTGATGGTGTATGAATGCTGAATTCGGTGCAATCTCTAATGCTCTTTTCAACAGGCCGATGGACCTATCTAAAGACCCGTGGTTTCGCATGTATTTCCCAACATACCTGATTACACATGGACTATCAGGAGACATCTCGAGAGCCTTCTCCACCAAGTCCTCAGCCTCATCAAACAGCTTAAACTCAGCATATTTCAGAGCTAAAAGAAGCTTGAGCTCATCGTTATCTGGGTTTGTTTCTATTGCTCGTCTGAGTTGTTGAATTGCTGATGAATCCTTTGGACTCTTGCACTTAGTTTCTGTTCGGTACAGTACAATGGCATAACCAGCATTCCACTCACCCTCCTCAGGCTCCAGCTCTAATGCTTTCCTGAAACACTCCTTTGCTCTTGCATAATACTTGCGTGAAAACTTGAAAAGGGCCCAGGCCTTCTCACCAAGCAACTCATGATGAGGGATAGAACTGGAGTCAGGTGGACTTTTTTCTTTGATCTCCCTCAATTTTTCCAGGTAACTTTTGCATTCAGCATACTGCTTCATGTGATAGTGTAGCCAGGCAAAATTTCCATATGTGACAATGAGTTTCTTGTCGCAGTTGTCCCCGTAATATTCTTTAGTGAGCTCAACAGATCTCTGCAGGTTTGTTAGTGCTTCTTCATGAGAACCCAAAAGATACCTGACATATGCCAAAGAGTTGTGTGTGCGTGCGGTCCCTGCCTTGTCCCCCAGATTTAAGTCACGGTTGTGCTCCAATTTATTCAAATGATCAGTGATATCTGTGTCTGCTTTTTTCAAATCCCATGTGAAATGACATTCTAGCTGGTCCAGTTCAGTCTTGAGAGGTTTCTCCTCTGTATAGCTGCATTGAATGAGAAGATACTGTATATTTAATCAATATATTTAATCATTATCAGACAGAGTCAGACTTTTCACTTTGGTCACATGTTAAGTGTTCTAGAATATGCTGTTCAACAGTGCTGTTCTGTTCCATTCGCTGCGTTGACTGAATGTGTTTCGGCCATTAAATGTAATCAATCACAGTCGTGATTTCACCCGTGTCTCCTTTCTAATTGGTTACTCTGGTGGTATTACAACTTACCCCATATTACAGTCACTCTCAATACACTCTCAAGATTAAAATGTATAAAGTAATTTATCCAACAATATTGTTTGTGGTTGTCATGTGACGCATTAAAGCTTATGGTGACTGTCTGCCTTGCCTAAAACGCAAGCATTGAAAAAAAAAAAAAAAGAGCAGATAATATATATACAGCAACAATAAATATGACAAAATACCTCATTTTCAGCGTGGCAAAGAAACAGTGCGACGTTGTTGTTGTTTTTTGAGGTGGAGCGTAAAAGGAACTATCGTTATGCTACGCAGCAGAATCGAAACCGAAAGTACCGAAAGTTACCAATCATGAACATTACAGGGATTATTTATTTATTTATTAAATTTATTTATTTATTTGTAAACTATCCGCCTTCCCAAAAGACGTCGTCTGTGTGTGTGCATATAGGCATGGGGCACAAAAACGGGGTATGCAGCATATGCAACGCATAGGGGCGCCAAAATCATACATTGTAAATCTCCTATAATAATACCCTACAAGCGCGGCCGGATGTAGGCATGGGCAGGGGTGGGCTGAGCCCACCCAAACGTGAGTCTTGCCTACCCAATCAAACCTTTGGCAAACACAGCATTTAATAAAATATTTGATTTTTAACGATTTGTGAGTGTATTTACACCTTAACTGAAATTGTACTGTCTCACAATTATTTTATTTTTCAGAATGATTTCTTTATCCAAGGGGTGTGGCCATGGGGAGTGCATTTACACCCTCTTCTGCAAACTTATATATGGGTCTTTTTAAAGAAAAGTTCATCTGTTCACAGCATAACTTTAGTGCTAATATGTTCATTTGGAAGAGATATTTGGATGATTGCTTCTGTCTTTTTAAGGGAAGTGTTGAACAACTTGATTCTTTCCACCAATACTTAAATAAATGCTCTGAATATTTGAATTTTACCATGGATGTTGATCAGAAACAAATCAGTTTTCTGGATTTATGGAAATTGGCTTCATACAGACCTTTTTAGGAAACCTATAGCCCGTAACACGTTACTGAGAGCTGATTCTTACCATCCGTTACCTTTAAAGTATAGTCTTCCATATAGTCAATTTTGTCAGATAAAAAGAATATGTAGTAGATTTTAATAGGAATTTGAATTATATTATTTGAATGATATGAAGAAACGTTTTTATTGCAGAGGCTATAATGCCAAACAATTACAACCTGCAGAAGAAAAAAATTGAAAAACAATCCCGTTTAGACCTATTCAAGAAAAAAGAGAAATGCCCAAAAAAGTTCTTGGTTGTGTTAACCACAAAATATACTAAATGTTCTGAGCAAATCAAGAAATATTTTACAATCGGATAAGAGACTTTACAGTGTTCAAAAGAGGATGTAATTTAAGAGACTGCTTAAGTCTGACATGATCCCTTCTCCACCTGTGAAATTACAAAGCATGTTTGACACCTATCCCAGAAGGCAACCGTCGCTGTGGTGCATGTAACCAATGTAACTACACATATCGTTACATCTGAAAATCTATTCCGATAAAAGGTACAATAAGCTGCAAAACAAAAGCTGTGATTTACTTAATAACATGTCATTGTGGTAAATCATGTGGGAAAAACAAGCAGGGAATTAAAAACATGAATTGCAGAACATCTTAGTAGTATAAGATGTAAAAATATAAATTACCCATTAGCAGTACATTTTATAGAACATAATCATCCAGTTGCATCATTACGTTATATAGGTATTAAGAAGGTGTCACTAACAAGAAGAGGTGGGGATCTGAATCAACTCTTGTTGAAACAAGAAGCCTTTTGGATACACAGATTAAAAACTTTGGTGCCACATGGTTTAAATGTTGATTTTGAATTGAGTTGTTTTTTATAAATGAGGAAATTAAATCTATTTTGTACACATCTTGAACTGAAGGTTGGGTGTTCTATAAAACAATAGATGGTTGTGTGTTTGTATATATCTCTGAGTGTATACGTATATATATTTATATGTAACTGGTCCTACTTGACCTGCTCCAAACGGGATTTGAACCGGTGTCTCCGGTGTGGGAGGCAAGTGCGCTAATAAGGAGGCTAAAAGCTACAGTGTTTAGTGTCAGTCGTTAGAGCGCCTATTGAGGCCAGGGGAGTGAGGTTTACACACTGCACAGCTACCTACCAGCTGGCTACCGTTACACTCACCCCCCTGAGCCTCACTCCCATTTGGGTCACGGCACCACTGCAACCGGTCCTGCTCAACCTGCTCCGATCAGGATTTGAACCTCTATCACTGGTGTGGGAAGCAGGTGCGCTAACAAGGAGGCTAAAGGCTACAGCATCTAGCATTAGTCACTAGTGCGCCTCTTGAGGCCAGGGGAGTGAGGTTTATACACTGCACAGCTACCTAAGAGCTGGCTACTGTTACACTCACCCCCCTAAACCTCACTCCCATCTGGGTCATGGCACCACTGCAACCGGTCCTGCTTGACATGTTCCGAATGGGATTTGAACTGGCATCTCAGGTGTGGGAGGCAGGTGCGCTAACAAGGAGGCTAAAGGCTACAACATCTAACATTAGTCGCTAGTGCACCTCTTGAGGCCGGGGGAGTGAGGTTTACACACTGCACAGCTACCTTCCAGCTGGCTACTGTTACACACATATATATTTTGTGTTTGTGTATAGGGCTCTCTTATGAAATGATGTGGTGGCTTTTTAGGATTTAATTGTATCTCATGTTTTTAAATGTGCTTAAGTAATGTTTCTTGTGACATATAAATCAGCCTGATATCTAAATTGTCTTAATTGGTTGAGACAGGCTTGTTAGCTAATTACTAAACATCCATTGTGATGTCACTGCTTTCACCTGTGTGTAATGACTGACTCTGTTTATACTGCTCTCCATTGTGAGGAAATTGTACCTTAATAAAGGCTTGTGCCAAAACGTTGGTAATAAAATAAACTTGGAAGAGAGTGTGCAGTTATATATTTTTCTTTTGAAAATTTTATCAAGAGGTACCTTCATAGCTACCGTTGCTCTGAAAGTAACATGCCAAAAATGGTCAAAGGGGGAATGCGTTCTGTGGTGCAGAACAAAAAAAGGAAGATGGAAAATGAAAAACAGTGCATTAAAATGAAGAAAACAATGCCCAAGTGAATAAATAGGGATTAGTGGACTAATTTTCCCTTTATAACTTAAAATCTTGAAGAAAGGATTAAACTTTACAGTTGCCAGGAGCTATAGATGGCCAGGTAATATAAATATCAGTTCATTTTCAATTGTCTTTTCTGTCACGGTTATGCAAAAAGTTGCCATTGGGAATAGGTGTACAATTGCTTCACATTTAGAGATAAATGCTTGTTAAAACAGTTGTTAACTGACCCTCCACCATGTCCAACCTATATGGGCTCCTCTCTTACTAACCATAACTAATGTTGCTGCTCTAATTTGCTATTTGACAGCAAGACAAATAAGTAAATTACCTCAGAAATTATTAAACAACACCTGAATCAGTTATTAACTAACTCCAACACTGATGTTGCATACCCCTCAACAAATGTGTAGTTGCGCCCCTGCATATAGATAAAAGCTTGAGTAACAGATTTATTATTATTATTATTATTATTATTATACCATAGTAACTTCCAGACACAACGGGGAAATTATTATACTCTCTGATTTTTATATTGAGGAATATTTTTTAGCTTTATTCAACAAGATGTTATGTCTATGATAGGTTAATCTTAAAACAGGCATATATTGTATACAGGCAATACAATTTTATATTATCAATCTTCTATCTAACACAATGTGCATTTTACAGCCATGTAGAATAGATGCAGTCTTTGCAAGTAGGTGAAGCACAATCAGTAACATACAGTATATTACAATGCTGATACATCAATAAACATAAAAGGCCTAATGTTGTGATTTTACTGCAAAGACAGCCTGAGAGCACAAAGGTTACTGAGGTACTCATCATTGTCTGCATAACTCAGAGCTTTCTCATAGCACTCAATGGCTTGACGTTTCTCTCCTTTTTCTCTGTGAAGGAAACCTAGTATACCATGAGTGTTTCCATCCACTGTGTTTCTATGGATATGTTTCTCAGTAATCTTTTTCAAATTGTAGGCACTTTTCTTCCCTTCAACTGATTTTGGGCTCATCTTCAGACATTCCATGTAGTGCTTGATAGCCAAAGCCTCACATCTGAGGCAATGCAGCTGGAATTCAGCATAGTAAAAGTTGATCACATGGAGATTGTCATTTTTCTCTTTGGCTGTTTTAAATGTGATCTCAAATAGCTCCTCAGCCCGTGACATGTCGCGCCGTTCTCCATACTGCAGTGCCAGATCACTCATTGCAGAAATGAATGAGGAGTTTAGGCTGGTAGCCTTTTCCAAATGGTAGATACATTGATCACGAATCTGTTGAACCTTAGACATCTTGGCATGGTGGCTTCCTTCCTGCAGCAGTTGAATTTTCTTAAGCTTATAGCTGAGAGCTAACTGATGATGTATGAAACATGAATTTGGTACATTTTCAAGTGCTCTCTTCAACAGAGTAATAGACCTATCAACACATCCTTTATTCCTGAAGAATTTCCCCACATATCGCATGACATGCGGGTGTTCTGGAGATCTTTCTAAAGCCATCTTTACCAAGCTTTCAGCCTCATCGTACTTCTTGAAAACAACCAGTCGTATCCCTAGGAGAACCTTAAGAACATCATCATCTGGATTTTTATCAATGGCCCGTCTTAGTTGCTTGATTGTGAGGGAATCCTCTAAATTGAAGATTTCGTATTCAGTGCGATACAGAGCGATGGCATAACCAGTGTTCCACTCACCTTCTTCTGGTTCCAGTTCTAAGGCCTTCCTGAAACATTCTTTGGCTCTGTCGTAGTACTTGCAAGAAAATTTAAGAAAGGTCCATCCCTTCTCACCAAGCACCTCTGGAACAGATGGAGATTCAGATGGAATCAGTTCATTTATCTTGTGAAGTTTCTTCAGGTAACTTTCACACTCTGTATAGTTCTTCATGTGGTAGTTTAACCAGGCAAGGTTTCCATAGGTGACAATGAGAGTCTTGTGGAATTCCTCCCCATGGCATTCCATGTTGAGCTTCACAGATTTCATTAGGTTGCAAAGTGCCTCTTCATGAAACCCCAAAAGGAATTTTACATATGCCAAAGCACTGTAAGTTCGTGCAAGTCCCTCATTCTTTCCCAGATCTAACTTAATCTGTTCTTCCAGCCTATTGAGAACATCAGTTAGATCTAAATCATCTTTTATCAAAGCCCAGGTAAAGTGGCATTCCAGCTGGAGAAGATTTTCTCTTAAAGAACTGTCCTGATTCACACTGGTAAAAAAAAAACAACAACAACAACAACAACAAAAAAAAAAAACAGGTTGAGATAAATGAATTGAATTACTTATAATCAGCACAGTTTTTTCATAAATGAAAACTAGCATTAATCCAACACTGAATGTAACCAACAGGATGGAATAAAAGAGATAAAATAAATAATGTAATGCAATACTGCATTTACTCTTGTTTATAATGGTTAACTCTTTCATGACAGTGAGCTCTTCTTTACATTCAGTTATTTATCCTTATGTTTTTTTAAATATGATAATCACCATATCTTTAGATAACAGAATATTTATGTTGGAAATGTCTGACTAGTTGATGGTTTTGCTAACATTAAAATCATTATAAATAGTAAATGCATCTTACCTCATCTTGGTTGTCTGTACAGTTTCAGAAGCTGTATGATGCAGAGGATGGTCCAGACACTGTTTTATTGTCCTGTCCCAGAGATGGGAGGGTCAAACTTAGAATGAAAACTGAAACTAAACCCTGGCCGAGAGAGAGAGAGGGGGGGGGGGGGGGGGGGTGGTGTAACCTAAGCTGGTGTGTAATGTTTGCAAGTTAAATTAAGGTAGGTATGCCTCTTTTGCATCAGCTGATTTTCCTTAGGTAACAAGGAATTTTTCATTTCTGACATTTAAGTGATTGATCAGTATATTAATTTATGTCATTTAAAAGTGAAGTGTGTCCTTTTTTCTATGCTGAAATACTTAAAATACTCCAACTTATTAGTATTAGTAAGTCATTTTTAGTTCCATTTTCACAAAAAGTGTAAACATATGGCACATATTTGCCTAAGAATCCAGATCAGCCCTACATAGCAGCATTGGCTCAAACAATAGCATGAGTTTTAAGTGGGACGGTCTGTTTGCTTGACCAATGGAAGATGGGGGGAGTGGATAATGGACTCAATTTTTAAGTCATTTTTTTATTATTGGAAATTCTTTTTGAAGTAATCTTACAGCATGACAATCATGTGCCAAAGCATAATTTTTGCTGTTTGAAATGCAGGGATTATTTTTGCAATTCAATTTGGTGATGCTAGTGGAGCAGTAATGACACTTCACATTTAAGTCAATGACAATATAAGATTGATGATATGAAAGTATAAGAGAAAATCATATTATTTATATTTTATTTAAACAAACATAATTGGGTCGTTCCTGGGAATCGGTAATATTTCAACTACAGTACATTTGACCAGCTGTCTGAATACTCCACAACATGAGGCACATATTAAACCTCCAACAAATCATATCTTCCCACCTATGCCATGAAAGCCCTTTTATTATTTCCTATTTTTTTTCTGATTTGGACACCTTTTTTCCTCAACCCCATCACAGACATAATGGAAGTGGTTTGAATATGATTCTACACAATACTTGTTATAAAATAAACATCTACCTACTGCTCATATGTCCCTCATATCAATTTAATGACTTATTTTTAATGTGATTAAGCGACAAAAGGTCAAATTGTGTGTCTGTGGCCTCATTATTTTTTTGTTAAAAATGTATTAAATTCAAATATTTAACTAAAACCCCAACCTTTTTGTGCTAGTCCTTAACATGTCAGGCTGTGCTAAGCAAACAATATATTGATTTTTATTTGTGTTCCCATTTTAACTATCAAATATTATCATTCTTGTCTCAACCAGTGGCGATTTTAGGGGGTGGCCTGTGGTGGCCTGGGCCACCCCTGAAATCTCATTGGCCACCCTGTGGCCACCCCAGAACTGATTGGTAGTTCATCATGTTCATCAACACAAGAACGAAGAACCAATAGAAACACCTGTCAATCAAAGATGACATCTCAGGTCATTTGTTGATTTAGAGCCACACTGACCCAGGGTCAGTTTTATATTTCTGACCATTATAGTAGTGGTGGGACTGGAGCTGTGTAAGCTGATCTTTGATCAGTGGGGGGAGGGGCAGGCCGTGGGTGGCCAGGCAGGTGCCGCAGGTCGCGGGCAGCGGGCGCCAGGTCTGGAGTATAATGGTCGGTCAGAAGCACGAAGCTGACATGAGCTAGCATCTACCTCCAACTTCCAATGAGTTGATGACGTCGATTTGTGGTCAAAAAGAAAGCTATTATTTGAGAGGTATGTTCATCTAATCTAACGTTTAATTTATCCTGAATTTCCATGTGAATGTGAAAATATTTTTTCATTGTTACAGTAGCTAGGTTAAAGAGTAAGCTAGACCCTACACCACATTTAGCATGTTATCTTTATATTGACATGAAATATGAAATGCCATGTTTTCTGATTTAATGACGGAGGTGTGTAAAGCGTTTTACAGATGTATATGTTCAATAGCTAAAGTTATATATATGGCTAACCTGTGTGTGAAATGGAAGGGTTTGTGCTGTGACTGTACTTTAAATCTTTACATTAGTTATTTATGAGCTCTTTATGTGTATTATTGGTCAGTCAGACCAATAAAATCTTCAAAGTTTTTATACCTTATTTGACATTTTAAATATGCAGAGGCAGGGCAAATTGCACTTAAATGCCGCAAATGATTTGACTAACTATTTTATTTGGTAATATTCAAAGTAATTGAAGCTATCAGAACATGTGGAAAATAAACCTGAGTAGACACTGTAAATAGAGTTTTGTTTTTTACTGTATTCAGAGCTCAATCTGCAATTTTGGGGTTTCCAGACAGACACCTATAAGTCCTCGTAGCCAATTTCACACACTGATTTGTACCCAATTTAACAATATTTCTGCTGGACAGTGCAGTTATAGCTAATAAATGAATGAATGATTGATTGAATTGCGCCTCAATCAGTTATCACCTGTACTTGTATCTTTATATGATTATACACTATACCTGATGTTATATGCAGATTAATTCTCTACAATGAGAATAGCTCTTAAAAATGTGACTGACTTTTCCTAAACAATTACTGATTTAAAAATGGATGTTATGTTAAAATAACCAGAGATTCCCAGAAACTGTAATAGGTTGAAATAGAACAGGAATAGAAAACTGTCAAATGTCAAAACAACAGTCTGATATTGAATACAAACAATTCAGTGAATGCTAACATGAGTTTAAGAATTCATTTATTCTACATGTGTAGATGTTGAAGCAAAGCAATGCGATATTTACACATTTTGATCATGTGCCACTCATAAAGGTTCTCCCGGTATCGCCACCCTACACTAGGTCTGTGCCACATCTTGGCCACCCCAGTAAAAATGTCCTGGATACGCCACTGGTCTCAACCCTGTCACAACTCCACTAGGCTTCTTGAGTCCTCATATTATTAACACCATGTTTCATTAAAGTAATTATATAGAATTTGTAATATATAATACGTTGACTATTCCATATTTTTGTCACAATATTCATAAATGTAGTGAATATCTCAACCCTATCACAGGTTGACAGTGAAGAAATGTGACTGTGGCGGAGTTGTGTTTTTCTTCTCAAAATGGACACTTCCTCGTGTGGTGTAGGACGGAAGTCCACTAAGTATGCATGATATTAATACATTTTATATATATATATATATATATATATATATATATATATATATATATATATATATTTATTTATTTATGGATTAAAATATCATTTTAAAAAGTACTGATTTAATATCTTAATTTCATGTGATGGGGTTGAGATGTTGAGCTTGACAATACCCATCTTGTTGTAATACACTTCAAAATATGAATACAGATTATGATACTTCTTACCTATTTCTGCACCACACTTTTGAAGAAAGCTGAATGATGTCACATATGGGCAGAACCAAAATTTTTATGAGCTTAAAGAACGGTTGGTGTGACAGGGTTGAGATCAGACTGATGGACAAAAACGTTATGGCCTGGTTTTTATAATAATAATAAAAAATAATTTTTTGGCAAAATATCTTTCTCAGCAAAGGAACACAAATAAATCTTTACATAAATTACAAAAATTGTAGACAGTATGGACATTTTTATTATTTGTATTTTTTTCTAGGCACAAATTCAGTGATGCTTCTCAGGGACATGACAAAATGATAGGTTTAAGATAGAAAGAAGACATTCTTTTATTATAAAGATTGTTTTAATGCAATAATTTGTTTAATTCATTATAATGGACATATCAACATCTTATGAAAAGCTTTCAACATTTAATTTTAGTAAACCACCACTTTATAAAGTCTGGGGGACTGAAATATTATAGAATCCCAGGAATTACCCAATTCAGGAGGTTTTTTAAAGCAGTTTGTTCAAGTAAACAATATGAGCCACCATGATTATAAGTAGAAAACAAAAATGCATTTCACTAAAATGAAGATAAAGAGCCTGTCTCTACAGTAGGCATGCCTAAACAAAGTCATGTTTATTATGAGTAAGTGAACATTAATAATAGCAAGTCTTTTGCCAAACATATGTGCAAGTAAGAGTTTGGTTAGTTTTTTAGCCTCAGTCCCTTAGCAAAGGTTTCTGATAGCTCATCAGTATCTGAGGAGTGCTGCTGGGCTCTACGGAGATCATCCCTTGCTTGTGTGTCCTGCTTGTCTTCAGAAGACACAAAGGCCAGAATTTCCGATGCTTCTATAACTTTATGCTTGGTGTTGAGGTTCCGCTCTGCAATCTGTTTGAGCTTCTTGCCAGCTTGTTTCCTGTCGTAGCTGTCTACATGAATCTTGTATGCTACCTTGAACTGAAAGACTGCTTTGTCTTCATCCTTTTTCTTGTAAAACAAGAACAAACCATAGCATGTGTGGCAGTGCTGCTTATCAGACTCACTGAGAGATTTGTCATTTATCAGGGTGGTGAAGATCTTCTCTGCCTCTCCAAATTGCCGGTTCTCTCCATAGGCCTCTGCTAAATTCACTTGGGCATAAATATTGGTAGGTTTCAGCTCTACAGCCTTTGAGAAGTGCTTGATACACTCAGCTGCCTTAGCAGCTTTTTGAGCAGCAGGAATGCGTCTCCCAGGCCTCCTTTCCTCAAACATTTGAATGAGCAACTGTTTATGGCACAGACCAATTTGATGATGCAGAAAAGAGGAGTTTGGAGACATCTCTACTGCCCTCTCTAGGACAGAGAGTGATTCTTTAATGGAGCCCTCTGCTCTGAAGAATTTTGCCACATATCTGGTGACTTGCGGCACATCAGGAGACAGTCTGAGAGCCTCCTTTATAAGGTTTTGGGCTTCCTGTCGCCTTGAATTCTGGAGTTTCAGAGCCAAAAGCACCATTATCTCAGTGTTTGTGGGTTCCAAACTAAGAGCCTTTCTAAGCTGTGCAACTGTTCCACTTTCTTCTGCTCTGACTTTCCTGTCTTTATTCATTCCCTCTAGCCTGTATAGCACTATTGCGTAGCCCACATTAAATGACATGTTGTCCGGTTCTGCCTCAAGAGCCTTGGAGAAACTCTCTTTTGCTTGCTCGTAAAATGACACCCCAAGCCTCAGAAAGCTCCATGCTTTCTCACCATGTACTACAGGCAAGCTGCAGGAGTAATCGGATGAACCTGGTATGTCCTTGCATATACTTTTCACTTTTTCCAAGTAATCTTCCACACCATCAAGCTTCCGTAAGTGATAGTGTATCCAAGCAAAGCTGGAGAATGTCACCAGGAAGTCTGTTTTCTTTCTCTTGTCTTCCCTCAATGCTGACTCTGCTTTTTGCAGGTAGTCCAGTGCACTCTCTGTTTCGCCTTTCAAGTGGCTGATAAAAGCCAGAATGTTGAAATATGTGGCATGGTACTTTTGTGGGCAAAATTGGATCCTATCAAAGAGTTTGTCTGGTAAGCTGTTCAGATCTCGTATGTCTAATTTCTCTACCCCCCATGTAAAAAGACATTCCAGCTGCCCAAGCTTAGCTTCCATGTTTTCGTTACTAGAGACATAGGGAAAAGAGATACTAATTGTTTTGTATCACACATACACAGTATACACAGTATGTGTAGAATGCAAAATTATTTTTACATAGCATTACCAGTACAACACTAGAATTAAAGTGTTTATTTTTATTGTGCAGCTATTCTGCAGATATTGGTTTGTGAATCTAAATTTGATATGCAAATTACACCTACACATTTGAGAACTTGCAAATCACTTATATTACATATTACAAATTTGTATGTGTAAATAGGCTAGTTTAGTTAAAAAATGTAAATATGACATTTTATACACCGATTTTAGACAGGTTCGGTTTTTTATAGCCTAAACAGTAGCCACATAAGCATATTGGTTGTAAAAGAACAGGCTTTTCTGGGAAACTCTTACCTCATTTTAAGAGTCCAGGATGTGTTGAGAGATATTTGAGCAGATGTTAAAGTGTGACAGATGGAGACGTTTTGCGCAACATGAAGATTTGTTGTCTCAAAAATGAAACCAAACCACAGAGGGATAAGTTTCGGTTTTGTGATAACAGCTATTAGAAAAGGGGCTGTGCTTATCCATTAACATGCTTAGGTTTCGTTTTCCTTGTAAGATTTGTATTTGTCACATGCCAATTTGTTATGGAGTGATGATGGTGACATTTTCCTTTACATGCTGTACAGTACGTCATGTATGTCATATTGTTCAATATCCAAGCATATGCCATGCTACATTTCACAGTATAAAAGGGGTCTAAAGGCACTTTGGATTTTATTTTCTCCCAAAACACTAAACAGCAACAAAACTACCACAGTAGGGCTACTTTCCCAAACACATGTTTGTTTAAAGGTTGAGTTTCAGGTCATTTGATTTAACATTTAATAACCTTTCAAATGTTGCAATTTTTTTTTTCTCCTTGAGAATCACTGAAATTGTCAAAGTTTTCAAACAAAAAATACTTGAATGTAAATTTTAGTTTTATTCAAGGTGATTAAATCAAAGTTTTGTAATTTTTTTTTTTTTTTTAATAACTGTCCAATAAGTTAAAGGGTAGTATTTGGGGTAAAAAGCTCACCTGCTGCAGGGGATAAAGGCTCCTATAAAACACAATATTATTCTCAAGTGACGGAATGGATTTGCCATGAAAAAAAATTCAAAGTGTGCTCATACTGACTGATCTAATCACAATGGAGATTATTTCTTTATAGAAAACTTGAGTTAAAATGTCAAAAATGTCATTGACATTAACAGGAACTGGTTAATTATTTTGTACATTTGTTATTTTAAGAATTATCTTAATTTGTAACTCAAAAAATCATTTTACTGAGTTGAAAAATTTTGCCATAACTATTACCCCCATATATCACTATAATCCCTCACCTAACCTTTAAAAATATATATATAATAATAATAATAATAATAATAATAATAAAAATATGCATTTTATCTAAACAACCTTTCATGATTATTTATTTTACACAAATTTTCAATATATATATATATAAATACACCTTCTGGTAATAATAGGCAAGTGCTCTTGTGACACTGATAAAGGAAAAATTTTATATGAAAACGTACAAACAGGGTACAACGGGGCTAAAATGTGCTTTTTTCTGGTCGCAAAGTTTGGTCTTTAAAAATAAATACAATTATATATATAAATAAAAATTAAAGACCAAACTTTGCGACCAGAAAAAAGCACATTTTAGCCCCGTTGTACCCTGTTTGTACGTTTTCATATAATATTTTTCCTTTATCAGTGTCACAAGAGCACTTGCCTATTATTACCAGAAGGAGGCAGTATTTACTTCAGAAAAAAATCAGAAGAACTTTGTTAACCGATCAGCAAATCCTCCTATCTGTCCTCGAGGCACCCGTTTAGCAGCTATAAAGCGCCACGGAATATGTGTGTTAAACATCATATTTTGTATGATTTATGAATATTTCGCCTGGTTTGCATTGTCGTAGTTTAGCAGGTCAATATAAGGTAGAACAAAGATCTCAAAGGAATAACTTTACAGCACCCATCTCGAGTTTACAACGCCGTTGACTAATGGTAAACACGTTTGCAGTTTCTGAAAGTAAGTACTTTACTCTATTTTGTGTTATTCTATTTGCACTATCATTGATAACAATGATACTTCTTCCTATCGTAGTATGTAAAAGTTAATATTATAATATTTGTTTGTACAAAACAAGTTTCAATGTCTACAGCATTGCTTTATTGGATATAAAATAGATTAAAGTTAAGTATTATCTGTGTGGCCAATATGAAAATGAGATGACTTTTTGGAGTCTTCACACACAATGGCATGAAAAATCCTGGAAATTCCAAGTGGAAAAACCATGTAAGGGCAGAAACGTACTAAGGGGCGGGGTATTTAGACTATATAAGTGTTCAAAGAGCATGTGTTACTACTCTTACACACAACAGTACAGAACTTGAGAAGATGTCTGGACTAGTACAGTACATCTGGGATTGCGTACTACAGTACGAGACCTTGCTACGGTCTCCCTTTTTCCCAGTGCTCTTCTCTCTCACAGTCTACTTAAGTTTCTGCCTGCCTTTCCTGGTGCTGGACACCCTGTCTCCCAGAGTAGCACTCGTAAGGAGATACAAGATTCAACAGAAAACCAGCGTGTCTTGGAGTATGATGTGGAGCTGCCTTACACTCTCACTCTACAACCATGCCGTGTACATCTTCCCTCTGAGTGTCCTGCATTGGTACTGGAGACCTGTCAGCTACACAGCAACGGCACCTGGGATCCTGCAAGTCATCTGGGACCTTTCTGCCTGCCTCCTCCTCTTTGACTTCCAGTACTTTGTATGGCATCTTCTGCATCACAAAGTACCTTGGCTCTACCGCACTTTCCACAAGGTGCATCACAAACATACATCTACCTTTGCCCTGACTACAGAGTACTCTGGGGCTTGGGAGACTCTGTCACTGGGTTTCTTTGCTGCAGTTAATCCCATGTTACTCGGGGTTCATCCTATGACAGAGATGCTTTTCCATATGCTGAACATGTGGTTGTCAGTAGAGGACCATTGTGGCTATGATCTGCCGTGGGCAACACACAGACTGGTGCCTTTTGGACTGTATGGAGGAGCACCGCACCATGATCTTCACCATCAGAAGTTCAAGTCCAACTATGCACCATATTTCACCCATTGGGACAAGCTCTTTGGTACACTGCATACTGAATGAACTGAATGACTGGAACAAGCTACACAAACTCTCTTTTTTGTAAAAAGTATATCTGTGGCTTTATCATTCTACGAATGAACGCTTTTAACTTAAAAACTCTAAAACAAAATTTCTTTGTACCTCAGATGTGTTATACTAATGTTCTCTATTTATTGAATGTCTGTATTTAAGTGTGATTTTATGAAAATGAACAAATATACTATGTGAATGGACTATATGAAGCACATTACACCTCTAACCCAACTATTTATAACCCCTATTTCATGAAGAACAAATAAAACAAAACTAAACAATAAAACTGTTAAGTAAATGCTAAAATATGTGTTTGTGTTTACTTTCATTGACATGAAAAGAATACTAAGAAAAAGAGGTTTGTACAGTCAAACTGTGCATGCCCTAAAGTTTGAATAAAGTGATTTAGGGATGTTAGCTATGATGACTTAATTACAGTTTGATGACAAGCTTTATTTAGCATTGTCAATATGTATTATGATTATTTCATTAACTCACATATTTTAATCAATAAATAGTTAATAATGCAAGCAAAATTAAATCAGATACAGGTATATTATTTGTAATGTAAAGGGTCCATTATAGACAGATTATGAAAAACCATGGCAAATAACAGTCAAATTGATATTTATTGCGATCATTTTGCAATCTTGCGTGAAGAAATGTTACATAACTGGAGTATAGCTTGGACTTCAGTTGTGGCCTCGGCCAATAGTAATAGATCAATTAGCTGAGTTCTTAAAAAAGTGCTAAATTTGTACCTTTAGGGGTACAATAGCTTGTCACTGGGGCAGTTCCCTCAAAGGTACATTCATGTACCCTTAAACGTGGGTACCTTTTTGTACCCTTACAGTTTGTACCTTTTAAGAGGCAAATATGTACCCTTGGTGACTAACTTGGACTTCAGTGATATGGTACTATAATGTACCCTTGGAAAAGGTGCAAATTTGGCCTTTTAAGGGTACTGCTCCATTGACAAGCATTTTGTACCTTATGAATGGCAAATTTGTACTCAATAAAGCATATTAAAAGCTGCCAACTTGATGTTTAATCACATTTATTTAATAACATGAAACATTCAATAATTTCACATTTTTGTTCACAGTGTCACAGAATTAACACTTTAAGGGTGTTTTCACACTTGTAGTTCGGTTCTCTTGGTCCTCTTGGTCCAGACCAAAAAAGAAAATGATACATTTAGTCCTGGTTCACTTAGCGTTCACACTGGCATTTTTAACACCAAACATAAAGATACAAAACAAAAGGCATCAGGAAAAAGTCACAACCTGATTGGACAGCTTTTATGACGTATATTTTGCGACGGAACTTGCCGAACATCCAGAACAATGCTGACTGCTGGGCGAAATGCACTCGTTAGATTTATATATGTATATATGGTGGTATTTTTACCAGCTGAGAACAAACGAAGTGCTAATAAAATGTGTAAAGGAGTCAAAACAGCAGCAGGAATTACTCCGTTGCACACACAAGCGAAGTTATGCTGCAAGGATGGCTGACGGCGGTTCCGACGCCTGCACTGAACTATAATGGGCAACATAGCTCCTATGATGAGAAGAAACAGGTATGCTTGAGGTCGGTATAAGGCAAATTACTTCCTGTTTTTGGTCCGTTTAAACGTCTTTGGTCCATGTTGCGTTCATATATCAATCGAACCGCACCAGAGTTCAATTGGAAGCGGACCGAGACCCACTATTCAGGCTGTCTCGGTCCGCTTGTTTGGTGCGCACCAAGGTTTGGATGGCAGTGTTCACACTTGTTTAAATGAACCGCACTAACAGAGCAATCGCACCAGAGTTAGTTTTAATCGAACCAAACCTGCCAAGTGTGAACACACCCTAAATATCTCAGAATCACAATTTGTCATCAAATACAGTAGTATACATATTTGTTTTAGCCATTTCGCTTTAAAAATATTACTACACATTTCATTTGAACTTAAGTACCCTTTAATACTTACCCAAAAATACATTTTAGGAGCACATAAAAAGAGAGATTTTAATGAACATCACAGGCTATCTTTTCAACACAATTTGTATTTGTACCTAATCTATCCCTAAAGGGTACATATTAGTACCTTAAGGTGTAACTTTGAGGGTACAACCACATAAGCTGTACCCTATGTGATCACAAATGGACCCTGACCGTACCGTTTTTTTCTGACAGTGGACTGTTTACTAATACTGTCTCTGTTAACAGAAATGAGGAATAAAAAAGTAGCATTTCATCAGGGGCGGGGGCCAGAATGGTGGCACGGGGTGGCAGCTGCCACCCTAAAAATGAGCTTTGCCACCCCAACTCGGACTCCTCTCGCATACTGGAGATAGTGCACAACGGTTTACCTGTCCGTGTCGTGCATGGTTCCATGCAACATTGAGCCCACCCCTCCCACCCCCGCTTAGACATCAAGTGGAGCACAGCATCCATACCCCCGGTCAGACAACATTACTGGTTGCCACCCCTTATTCTACTCAAGCCACCCCTTTTCCACCCCGTGAAAAAAATCCTGGAAGTGGTGGTGGCGTAGTGGGCTAAAGCACTGAACTAAGCAGAAGGCTGCCGGTTCAATCCCCATAGCCACCACCATTGTGTCCTTGAGCTAGGCGCTTAACTCCAGGTTGCACTTATTACAGGTTGTCCCTGTAGTAAGTGCACTGTAAGTCGCTTTGGTTAAAAGTGTCTGCCAAATGCATAAATGTAAATATATTTTTATTACAAAGATTTCCCAGTGAGGCAAAAATGCATATTATCTTAAAAAGCTAAAACAAAACATGAATCTCATAATAAGGGGAAAATAATCATTGAGTGAGACATTTCCTATTTTTAACTCACAGTTCCAGTGGATCACCTCTAGTGTATGTGTGTGTTTTATTTGAACACACATCCTGAAAAAGACAATGGAGTATTTCCAAAGTCATGAGAGAATTCCCGTCATTTAGATGCAAGCCAAACAATCTGTTCCTAACATTATTAGGGTTGTGGAGATTACAGTAAATGATCTTGTATAAATATATATCTGAGACACGCACTGTTGATTGGAACACCCTTCCTATTAATCTTTACATTTATTTTTCATGTAAAGATTAATAGGCAGTGTTATGAATTATTTGTAAGCCGTGCCACCGTGATGTTATCACACCTTTAGTTTTTGGCACATGTATAGGCGCAGTCACATTTTTACTCTAATAAAAATTTGCAGAAGTTACTGCAACCTGGTGTAACCTGTTCATCTTCATAATTGCTTTTTATATCCTTTCCACTTAAACAGTCTGTTAAATGATGTACAGGTCGGCCTAAATATACTCAATGAGTTTCTGCTTGATGTGTGGGAAGAGTACTTTGACATAACATTAGTTTGTCACTCAAAGAATCTCAAAGAGGAACTAACAGATTTACGTTTCAATTTTGGAATACTGTACTCATCATAACTTTTAAATTTAGCATCCTTCAAAGATAAAGCTCCATAGTTTATGGGTATATTTCAATGGCGACTTTAAAAGTGGCAGGTATTTTGTATTACAATGTAAAAAATGTTCAATGACCAATTAAATGAAAACAAGATAAAACGAATGCCTATCTTGTACATCTTGACAGTTATATCTGCTATCTGTATACAAGACAGGGTACTCTGTTTCTTGACACTAGATACGAGACACACGTATCAAGACAGCAAGAAATGTGGTTTCTATACGTAGATGGGGGAATCTGGCATGAGGTTACACATCCTTTTTTCAAAGAACAAAACAAAGTATTTACTTAGAGAATATAACTGGAAAAATGCAATTAAATATCAACATTTTGCCATTTGCCAGTGATTTTGAGTGTGAAAATTTTCTTTTTAGCACCCATGATTTGGCACGTGGTTTCACAATGATTGTCTCAGTCTCAAATGTCTGAGACAGAGTCAGACAGATGAGCGTATGGACAGCTAATCCAAAGCATCAAAGGATGATAAAGAGTGAAAGATGAAAGGCAAGAGGAAGAAACAGCGAAGTGAGAGTAAGCTGAAAATTCGGTTTCCTCTGAGCACAAAAATAGAGCTACAAAAATCCCTTTCAAGCATTTAGTGAAGCTTGCATAATGCTCCATGCCTTTGGGGATAGTGAATCAAAAGGACACATTGTGAAACTTCCTGTACAAGTAGACACTGGCTGAGTTTTGTAAGAGGAAAGAATAATTCAAGTTCCTACAAGATTGTAGGAGTTCCACTCATTTGAGGACAAATTTTAGACTTTGACATTTAGACATTTTAAGACTGCAGTGTAGTTCAAAGTGCATGTGAAATCAATATCGATGTTAACCATAATCTTTCTAATACACAGAGAGGTGCCGAAAAGAGACAGAACCTTCTGTGAAATGTTTGCAGAGGACTTTTTCCACTGCTAGATAGTGATCAGTGGGTAATGGTCACGACAGTCCCCTATAACTGGTTATGTGATATGCATTAGATGTCAATGCAGATTTCTTGTGTAAAAGGGGTTTCATTGTGGGTAGGAAACATTGCCTCAGGGGAAAAACACTGGCACACAGTCAAACTTTTACCAAACTGCAGTACGTTTTGACAAAACCACAAAATTGTTCTTAAGAGTAACTACTGTAATGGAAAGACACATAAGAGCAGTGTCCAGATTGCCTTATTGAGTCTTTAATTTTAGTTTAATTTTAATTTCACTTTCATTTTTTAAGAATTTTGTAAGACAGCATTTGTGGCAAAATGTTGATTACCACCATCCAAAAAAAAAAAAAAAAAGCAAAAATCGAGGTTACAGTGAGTCATTTACAGTGGAAGTGATTGGTACCAATTTCTGGAAGATTTAAATGCATAAATGTGAAGCTTATAATTTTAGAAAAGCACTTACATTCATTCTTCTGTTAAAACTCGTATTATTACATTTTTTAAATCATAATTTTTACAGTTGTTTTAATTTTTACATTGTTGCCATGACAAAGTTGTAAAATTGAATATAACTTTACAAAGGAAAGGTTAGTAAGCAATTTTATCTGACTAAAATCATGTTAACACGCATATTGTTTATGTCTTCTGGCTATACTTCTGAAACAGTGAGTATTTAATGTTTACAGATTGGCCCCATTCACTTCCATTGTAAGTGCCTTAGTGTAACCCAGATTTTTTAGGGGGGTTTTTAAGAAAATGAGGGACGAGTCAAAATGAATTTTTGTGGTAATAAACATTATGCCACAAATTCTGCTGATTAAACTTGTAATAAACCCAGAATATTCCTTTAAAATTGGTTATTTATCCATGGATGAGTTACAATCGTGGGATATTGCAGAATATCCGTCAGTTGCTATGAAAGTGAATGGTGACTGACACAAACATTCTGCCTAACATCTATTTTTGTGTTTCATAGAAGAAAGAAAGTCAAACAGGTTAGGAAAAACATGCGGGTGAGTAACTGGTGACAGAATTTTGATTTTGGGGTAAACTATCTTTTTAAGGCTGCCTTCAACTCTTGATTGGTATGACATACTTCCTTTGACGTAAGAAAAGATATAACAGTCATCGTTTCTGTATTACAAACAAGTCTTTCTGCCAAAAAATCAAGTAACATTGTGGACACAAAGAGCACATTTGAAATGTTATACTCACTTCCAGGCCTTAAGACATTTCACTCTCATTGGCAGAACATCAGGCACAGTAAATCAATTGAATACAGGTACGACAATATGAGATTAATGACAGAGAAATCATTTGTGGAGTGATTGATATAGAGTAGCCTCCAGAAAAGAACTGATTAATACAAACTTTGATTTTTGTTTTTGTTTTTTGTTTTTTGTGGAGGCTATATCAATCAAGGCACTTTTATACAAGATTTGAATTCTTTAATGACACGTTTAAACACATTTGAAAAAAGCATTTCTTGAGAAAGGTTTGCATGACCCAACAGAGCCTCTGAGATTAATGGAATGCCAAGAGCGATACAATTTATAAAGTGGTATTCAGATTACACCACCGTTTGAAGCTGAATAATGGCAGCCTGATCCTTAAGGATCTAAGTTATTAGCTGAAATATTCAATCCCTTTGTATGCATTGTTTATGCTTAGGGGCCACATTAACATATTTCATGCCATGATTCACTATAGTCACTAGACTTGTAAAGTACAGGACCCAAAGTGTTCTTACTCTTTTCTGTTCTGATTCTTTGAATAACTCATTCAAATGTATATTTAGAAGCCTAAAATGTGGACAGTACAATATGTATTGGTGTCATTAACTCAACATTCATGTTGTTCCAAACCTGTATTACTTTTAATTTTCCGTGGAACACAAAAGGAAATGTTAGGCAGAATGTTCAGTCTCAGTCACCATTCACATTCTTTACATCTTTTTTCCATACAATAAATGAATTTTGGGGTGAACAATCACTTTAATGTGCTTCTGAATTTGTGTTGTTCACAATAGAAAAATTTCACACACATGCGTACTGTATACTATACAAGTGGCAATTTGTAGTATAAAAAACTAAACCATAAAACATTTTACTACAAGACAGGATATGAGCCTTGCTCAATGTCAGCTTTATTATTGTTAGTGTAAAGTAGTGTAAGGTACCTGCAAATACCAATTTTCTTACATCTGTAAACAGAAAAGGGAACCTAGACGTGATGACACTAGCAACAGACAAATGGAAATGGAACATGATAAGAATAGAACTAAGGTCACACTGGATTTTAACATTGTCACATGAGCCAAGAGATTACACCCAGTTTAATTACAAAACATTCATATGTGGACAATATAAAATGAAAGCAGAAAACAAGAGGACAACATGTGATACAATAATAAAACACTAAACACAAACTAAATTACAAGGAGAAATCCTTGTGAAATGATTATGGGGCACCTTTTCACCTCAAGATGCAGATCAATGAGTAATGAGTGATAAAAACCCATAATAATTCCCTGTAACTGGTTAAGTGACCTGTCAAAAATGTCAGCTGAAGTCTTTTACATTTTAGGGTTTTGTTGTGAGTAGGAAACAAAACTAAAGACCTCAAGGGAAAAACACTGGGATACAGCCAAACTTTCAATAAACTGTGGTATGATTGAACAATAACAGACCCATATGACTTACGTTCTTCTGTGGAGCAAAAGGAGAGACATTTTGAAGAATATTGACACTGCTCTTTACCATACAATGAAAGTGAATGGAGACTGAGGCTTCTCTTTTTGTGTTCAACAGAAGTAAGTCATACAGGTTTCAGATTACATCAGATTGATGACAGAATTGCCACTGTTGAGAGAACTGTCACTTTATGAGGAACTGTAGTGGGAAATGAAGACAGTCACATAAAAGCAGCAGGTGAGTCATAGAGGCTTTTATTTTATTATAAAATGGGAGTGAAAGGAGCGAGAGACTTCATGAAACATCGCCCTGGTCGTTGTTTCAAAGACCCCCATTAAAAGGTTCTCCTCTGCTTCTGATTGAGGGTGCCACAACTAGATATGTAGGATAATTCATCATTTTAAAAGTATTTATGCAAAAGTAATATTAATTGTTAGTAATTGTTAATTGTTTTTAACAATTAAATTTCACAAACTTTTCATGTAAAGAAGAATTGCAAGTTGGTCAGTTAAACCCTGAGACAACCCTGAATGGTGAAAAAGAACTAATTTTGGCTTATGGATTCCATTCTTATGGATTCACCTAATCGTCAACAGTTTTTTTTACAGTTTACTAGTCATGAAAGTCAAATTCTCCAATTTTACACAACCAATCTTGTGTAATGATAACATGTCATTTGTCAATGTGTTTTCAGCTGTGTGTTACACCTGCTGCTCATTGTTGCAAATGTATCTTTTGAATCTGTAATTTGCATTGAATGCACCAAAATAAAATGGAATAGAACAAGTTATCAGTTCCAGCAGCAGTGAATCCTGACTAATGGAAATAAAAAAAGTCCAAGTTGCTAAATACACAATGATCTTATCTTTTGCGTGGTTATGAAAGACATCATTCATCAGTTAAGTACCTATGGAAGATCTGTGTGTGTGACCCAAACGAAGCTACTGTATAGTATTTGTCACAGCCATGTTTCTAATGATCAGAAAATAACTTTAAAGTAAGAATCAATCAATGACACTTCCAATTTAGTTGGGAGCAGTAAACTAAAACACATTTTACAATAATATAATCAAATGAACCCCTGAATTGTTTTTTGAACTGGTTAATTGAAATTAATGGATTAAAAAATTGCTAAAATTACTAGATGTTCCAATACTATGTTAGACAATTTAATTAAATTGTTTCCCAGGGTTACGTTGGAGTTTTGGAGATAGGGGAGCCTAATCTGGTTGAGATCCCTGTGATGCCTTCCCCAACTTAAAAAGTAAAATAAATAATCAATAAAAAATTACAGACATTTACAGACCTATTTAAATGGTATGCTGGTCCTACGGCCCTTAACTTGACCTTGGTCAGTGGTATGAGGAAATGAATCAGTCCCTGATAAGGAGCCCATGACTAATTCAAAGAGACCTTGTGGAAATTAGTCAAAATGAATAACATTAAAATGTGGTTACATCCAATCTCACTTTTTCCAGTTCATAATCTGTTGCTGAGTTAATCAGGAAATTGAAGGCCTGTAAACCACACTAGTCTTTGAGCACATAAATGTTTTGTTTTTTTTTTTGGACAACGCAGCAGATCAATGTAAAATGTCACACGGGAGGGCCTCTGGTTTAAGTAAATAATTCATCACAATATAACATAATATTATATTTAAAATGTTAAAATGTACAGTGCCTATAGAAAATCATCATACCCCTTTGGAATAGTGACTTTTCTTACAGCCTGAAATCAAAACCCATGCTTTGGGTGTACATGGCAGTGTACCATTTTCCCTTCAATCCTGACCAATTGCCCAGTCCCTGCTGAAGAGAAACACCTCCACAACATAATGTTGCCACCACCATGCTTCATAATAGGTATGGCATGTTCTGGGTGGTGTGCTGTGTTTGGTTTGCTCCAAATATACGCTTGGAGTTCAGTCCAAAAAGTTACATTTTTGTCTCATCTGACCAAAAAACCTTTTGCCACATGGCATCAGAATGAAGAGAAGAGTTTTTTTTATTTATTTATTATTATTTTAAATTTTTTTTTTTTGCAAAGTGCAAACTAGACTTAGTGTGGCACTTTTTCAGAAAAGGCTTCTTTCTTTCCATCCTGCCATGCAGGCAAGTTTGTGTGAAGCTTGTGTGAGATTGTTGTGACATCCACAGACCGGTCAGTCTCAGCCATATGGGCTTATAATTTCTGTAAAGTTGAGGTCGCAAATATAATGGTCCTCTTTGGTCCATTAATATAGTAAAGGCGCTGAATGCAATAATTTTCTGAATAAAGGCTTCATGCGATAACAGCCCAACATTTTATAATTTTTGGTTTTAAAAGATACATGCATTTTTAAAGTTCACACAGTGTCTGCATTGTTAGCAGTTTGCCTGTTTCAGTCATCTTTTCTTTTTTTGTGTGCTGTCTCAAAGAAAAGATGAATATAATTTGAATTTCTTTTCATCATTGATGTATCTGTAAAATGACATGACTGTGTCTGCTGGCTAGCAAAAAAGAAAATACACAAAATTATTTACTGCCCTCAAGTTGTCCCTCATTGTTTTTTCCTCCCAGTAGAATCTTAAGACAATATTATCTTCAAGTATCTTAACGCTGCTCTTTTCCATACAAAAACAGTTCATATTGAGCACTGCTGTAAAGGACCAAAGAGAAGAAAAAAAAATCATTATAAAAATATCATAAAAGTAGTCCATCCAACACAAAACTGTTGTGTGGCCCCAGAACGCTTGGAATATAATGCACAAGTCATATGGACAACTGTTATGATGTCTTTATACTGAACCTTTAATAGTGCTTTATAGTATTTGTCCTTTTTGAAGCTTGACAGCTCCTGCTCACTATAAACTGTTATTCTATGGGATAAAGCTGCTTAAAATATCTATTTTTATGTTCCAAGAAAAAACCCAGCATATGGGTTTTGAACAACATAAGGGTGAGTAAATGAGTGAGTAAAAGTACATTTTCCATTTTTAGGTGAACTACTTTAACTGATGGCTCATTTTTTGAGCACAGACCTGACAAGACATACTCAAAATAAAATGGTCTCTTTTAAAAGACTCTTTGGAGATGCTGTACAAAATTCAGAATTAATTAAAGACATAAAGAAATTATTTAGAAAACCTTAAATTGATTTAAAATTATTACCTAATAATATCTGGCCATATCTGATTATTTTAGGGGACTTGTCCCCCTCAAATTTTATATATAATATTTAATATTGTGGTTACGGCCCTGTCTGGCCATGTGTCCCAGGGAAAAGTACTTGTCACAATCCTTTTTGTAATCTATATGCTTTCCATTGGACCGACAAGCCATGTCATGTCCAGTAGCCAGTTGTTATGCCGGTGAAAAAAACATCCAGGAAACTGTATCAGTTTCCGTTCCCCTATATAGCTGTTCCACGCCCCTGATGAACTGCCCGCATTATTTCTATAAACTTTTTAACGGATTCCAGCTTTGCTATGCTCTATTAAGAAAAAAACAGAGCCTTATTATTCTATCCCAAATGTCCATGTAATCTTTCATAATCAACATGATCTTTGTAAATTTGAGTCAAAATCTCTCAGGTTATTGTGACCCTTGGTGTGACTTTACACAGAATTTTGAGCAGATACAGAGCAGCCTTAACTAAAAATAAGTGTGTTTCCTATGCATTTATAATATGACTTTGGGTGCTAGAAAGGTGCTATGTTGATAATACATTTTTATAATAAAATAAGAGGCAGAAACAGACAGGGGCACCTGCAGGATTTAATCTGAGGGTACGCACAGAAATCTGCCTAAAAAAACCTTATAACTAGGGGGGGTGCATGCTCCCTCGGGAGATTTTTTGTTGTTGCAAAAAACAACACCAAAGCGTTCAATTTTGGTGACTTTGAGCTAAGCATTTATATATTTTCTCGAGTATGAGTAGCATTCATGTAACTAATGGCTAAAGCATTTCTTCCAGTAACCGTTCAGACAGACACGATTTCGTGCTAAAAAAGCAAAACGCACCACAACGAATAGAGCCGAACGCAAGTGTCTCGAGGCGCGTTTTTATCAGTTGAAGAAGTTATTTTTAACTTGACACAGCATCTAAAAATTCAGCGCTCCCGTGAGAGATGCTAAAAACACAGTGAATCGTGACGCAGTTGTCAAAAGACATCCATCTGCGAATGTTTATATGGAAAACGATTGAAAAACAGCACGAGCGGACGTAAAAACACATTCGTTTTGAACAGCCCCTTGTTCACATGCCACAGCACTAGCTCAAGTTTCTCAAAGTTACCTCTCAAAAAGACAGCCTTTTGTCTCAGTTGATTGTTGGTACATTTCTATCCAACGCTGTTTGTTCTGTGTTCATAAATATCCCAATACTGTTTTACTATGTGAGAAACCGCTCCAACTGATTCAGTGAGAGAGCTCTGAACGAATTGTACTGAATCACGAATCGATTCAGACAGTTTTGCAAGCCCGTTTGGCCAATTCACTGAAAAGAACTGACTCATTTGCAAATTGGGCATTGCTATGATTGGTGAAATATTCTGAGAGTAAATATTTCTTAGTCGGAACGCTAATGGTACGGCTGTATAGCTTCAGGCGCCACTGGAAACAGACATGCAGACAAATGAACGGTTGGAGTGTAATATCAGATATGACTAAGCTGCCCTGTACAAACTTGTACTAGTCCTGAGACTTGTTTGAATTGCATGGCTCAGATTCCCACACCGATAGGTGACAAAGAGCTTATCATGTAATTCACACTTTTCATTTCAAAGTGATGCAGTTGTATTTCCAAATCCTTTGGTATTATTACTGCAAAGCAGCTAAACCTTTAGAGAAATGTTAGTGAGTTGAAGAATACAAAAGTATTGAGCTTATTTTATTTCATACAAGTCATACAAACAAGACAAACATTTGTAATCTGTTCACCCATATATAAAGTTTAACAAGAAATTATAGCTCCCATTTTAATTTCTAATCAATTATTTGATTCAGTGAAACGTTTTAAAACTCTGTTGGTCAAAGTTGTTTTAGGGTATGTAATTGTAATTGTGGTAATCTAGTAATACACTTTATTTTTCTGCCTTTAGCAGGATTTTACAGTTTAAGCTATGATCGGTTTATTTATTTTTCGAAATAATTTGCTACTGGAAAAAGTTTTGTATGGCCAAACCTGGAATCTAAATGAGTCATCAACACTTTCTTCCTTACATGTAAGGGGAACACAGCTAGAGAGGAAAACAAGCCGTCTGTGGCTAAATCTATTTTAGACCCCACCTCCACCCCAAATTGACCACAGAATATATCTAATATTCCATTTTTTTCTGTGATCTCTTTAATGATTTCCTTCTTACGTGTGAGGCCTCCTTTTATAATGCATGTCTCTTGTCTCTCAGCCAGCTCCAAAGCTTTGAGAAAATACATGGTTAGAAAAATATTTTGTGCCCTAAAGCCAATTTGTTTCTTTAGTGCTGCTAAGGTATATTGTGTGTGTGTGTGTTTGTTCTGTGTGATCGTTTCTTGTAAGATCTTGCTCTAGTCATGGTAGTTTATGGTGTCTTCAAACATGTCACAACCTCATTCATGCATTTCCTGCCAGCAGACCACATCTCAGATCATCCAGGTCAAATGTAATAATGATACATTTGTAATAATTAGGCTACAAATATTTCACAACATTTTAAACATTAAAAATCAAGATTTTCAAAAATCTGACTTAACATCAAAGTATTGTATCATCAAGGGTGGTGGTTTGAGAAGCATATTTATTATCATTTTCGGATAGTTTTGTCTCTAAATACTTTGCAGCCGACAATGGGTGAAACGCTGGCCTGGAAATCCCAAACAATGTTTTCAGACACACTGCTGAGTGATTTATTAAAATATGAACGAGCGCCCCTTGAATATCGGCAGTGTAACTGCAGTGTGATGATGGCTCCACATGCGTAAAGCAAAACTTGCATTGCAGTTCAGGGTGGATACTATTATTGCGTGTCTTTCATCACACACGTGTTTAGAATGGAAAGTGCCCTGGGGAAAGTCCATAACTTCAACTTTTTTCTATTCATGTCTTTCCTTTTCACATCATGATGCAATAAACGGAAACAATGGGTGGAGTCAGACAAGCCTCTGAACTAAAAACAAATATGCATATTTAATTCTTATCCATTGTTTATAGATTTGTTATTAGATTATTTCAGTTTATTACAATTTAATTTATCAATTTAAAGTGATTTAATGTATAATATAATATAATATAATATATAATATGGTAACTCTTTACAATAATGTTCTTAATGCATTAATTAGTGCATTAGGTATCATGAACTAACAATGAACAATATATTTTAACAGCATTTATTAATCTTTGTTAATGTTAGTTAATAAAAATAACATTGTCATTTTTAGTTCATGTAGTTTACAGTGCATTAACTAATGTTAACTAATACAACTTTTGATGTAACAATTGCATAACTACTGTATATGTTGAAATTAACATTAACCAAGGTTAATACATGCTGTAAAAGTATTGTTTATTGTTAGTACATGTTAAAAAATGGAACCTCATTGTAAAGTGTTACCTACAATATAATGTAATATATTCCTTTCACAGTTTACCTAAAACATGAAAAAGATGACAATGTGTCAATCAATATTTCAACCAAGCAATCAACATTGTGAGATTATTTACTATGTTTGAAATTGAGAATATGTGACTTGCTCCATCATTTTGACTCACTTTGACCCAGAAACACATTTTATGCACTAAAGAAGGAAAGTCTAAGCTCTCTAAAAATAAAATTATTTTTAGAGATATAATAATTTGAAGTTTGACTGATATAATCATTTAAAAGCTTTTTTTTTTTTTTTTTACTTTAGTGCATAAAAATCAAAATGTGTCTCTGGGACAAAGTGACTCAAAATGATAGAGCAGGACACATATTCTCTTTATTCTCTATTTGAGTTCTGCCTGAAAATTTTTGCCACAAGGGGGCTCTCTCTCTCTCTCTCTCTCTCTCTCTCTCTCTCTCTCGCTCTCTCTCTCTCTCGCTCTCTCTCGCTCTCTCTCTCTCTCGCTCGCTCTCTCTCGCTCTCTCTCTCTCTCACACACACACACACACACACACACACACACACACACACACACACACACACACACACACTGTTTTACAGAGATGAATCACAATTGGGTTCTTTCCCGAAGAGATAGCACAACAAAGATTGAGGGATTTAGGAACAATGATAGTGCACGGCATTGTGCATAGTTGCCAGTAACGGCATTGAACTTAGCTGCCATAAGACATTCCAGAGCTGGTTGTGTGGAGATGCTTGTTGATGCAAGGTGTCCAATAAGACACAGGCTCCAGTCCATTAAAAGCACAGCTGCTTTGCCATTTTCGGTCAAAGCACATTCCAAAAGAGCAGAGGTTTTGTCCAGCATCCAGTAGTAAACCCTACTACATGCTGCTACTGATAATAGTGATAGACATTGGACAATGTTAAACTGAGGCTCCCTTAATCTAAGGTCCAGTTCAACATATTCATGCAGTGATTTAATACCTTGAAATGAGTTGGTTAATTGAATTATGATTAATCACTTGAAATGTACTGGGCTATTTTCAAACTGTAACCAGGGTGTGGAGTAACAGAATACATGTAACGGGATTACGCATTTAAAATACAAAATATAAGTAACTGTATTCCACTACAGTTACAATCACTATTAAAATCACTATTAATTAGAAAACAATTACATTCAAAAAGTATTTTGATTACTGAAGAGATTACTTTCCATATAAAAGATGCAATCCGAGGAGCATTTGAACAACAGTGAAACACTTTCTTAAGATGTGTTACATTCATACAAGTTCACACTGTTGTGAGTGAAAAGGTGAATATGACGTCATTGAGGAACTTTTCCTTGGGAGCTTAATAGAGGAGCTACATAATGTTTTTACAGCTTAACCAAAAAACAAAAACAGTTAGAAATGCTTTGACAGATGAGTCCAATAAATACATGATTATGTGCCTTGTCAAAGTTTTTTATGTGGTTAGGGTATTTTTACAAGAAATGCTAACGAATGTAACCTTTAACATCGTAAAGAAAGCTACAAATAATATATTTTCTGTCTCATTCTATGAACAGAATCCACATATGATCAGAAAATTATGTCGTTGTGTACACTCTGAGGGGTTTTGATGTTTGGAGCAGCAAAAATAGTTAACCTCGTGTACATTGTCATGTGAACGTTTAGCTTTATGCTAAGACAAAATGCTATTTCTTGCCTTTACATGCATCTGTTACCAGGTGCAATTAAATTTTATAATGAATTCTATGCTGAAAATGCACGTTGGAGCATAACTTTTTTCTCTTGTAAGACCTTTAATATTAGAGCAAAGATCCACTGCAAAAATCTTATTCTTAATGAAAATTTAAATATTGTTTTTCTGTAAAATATCTAAAAATCCTTAAAAGAAGATTAATTTACTTGAGTAGCAAAACTACGTTAGATATTTATTTTTAGTATATGTGAATTTTCTTACTTTATTTACTTTATTTCGATTACGTTACTGCCTTTGAGTAATCTAACGGAATGCGTTAAATATTACATTTTACAGCATGTATTCTGTAATTTGTAGTGGAATACTTTTTAAAAGTAACCTTCCCAACCCTGACTATAACTTTTAAATGAATGAAATAGCAGAAAGCCAAATGACACAAATGACGATTATAAGAGTATACTGATGTTTTAATGGAGGCACTGGAGAACAGAAATCTAGATAAGTCTGGAATTTAAAGTGACAGTTCACCCAAAAATGAACATTCTGTCATAATTTACTTACCCTAATATTGTTTCAAACCCATATGGCTTTCTTTCTTGCATGACTGACAGCCTCAGCCACCATTTACTTTCATTGCATAGAAAAACGATACAATAAAAGTGAGTAATGACCAAGTCTAAGATACTTCCTAACATCTCCATTTGTTTGCCATGGAGGAATGAAATTAATCCTTTGAGTTGTGTTGGAGTAAGGTGTATTGGCTCATTGATAAATAGGAAAAGAGATAGTTATTGGGCAAAAGGCTGTGTCATAAGCATTTAAAGCTACAAAACCTACTTGGCCCAGTATACATATATCATGACGAGACATGTTTCAAAAATACAGAACTAGTCATAGTTTCATTAGAATTAGTCATAATTTGTCTGATGCAAATGTGTTGCAGTGAAAAATAAAAGTTCAAAAACATTCATCAAGTCCAATTAAAGCATGTTGACAGTAAATATGACGTGAGTGGGATGGGAGACGGAAGTCTCGGCATGGAAAGATCACAACTAAACATGGCAATGGAGCTGCACAGTTAGTTCACATGAAAAATGTCTTAAGCTACAGTGGCAGTCCATAGTCGACCCTTTTATTCAGGTTCTCTTCCTCTGGCCTTTCCCCCTCTGAGGGACCTTCCCTAACACACACTTACACATAAGACATGAACAAGAACAGAGTCAATCACAGGCATTTGTATACAACATGTACTGTATTCATCTAGAGCAGATCGTGTTTTGTGAGATTTCTTAGACCGCACCTTCTGCGGGGTCATTTCTTCCCTTACATGCCTCTGAGAGTAGCGGACTCCTTATTTACAGAACAGCTCCTTTTTTGGTGTAGTACAAGGCAGCACACACTGCTAAAGGGGTAGGGAAAAGCAAGCACTTTCCTTGAATGAGGACAGCTGGGCACAAAATCGCCTAAAAAGAGACAGACGCATTCTGCGTGCCTGTTTACTTGAGAATAATCTGGACTGATCTCTTCCTAGTCAGGAATGTATCCAAAAGGAAAAAATAGCTAGCCCTGCCACAGGTGAACTGGTACAACTGGCTGGGTGTGTATGTTGCATTGTGGGCTATTTTCCTTTCACCAAGATGTAAATGTTTTTAGTTTTCCATGTATCTGTGAATCTTCCTTCCTGCTATGGCACATTTGCCTACTACTGGTTAATGAGAAGCATTCCATTGTTTTTTTTCTCCATTGTACAGTTGAGCTGGAATGTGTTGTAGGAGGACCTATAGAAACTCACATGATAAACAATTCACTGAAACTGCTGTAGTAATTAGAGTCTTTGAACTTGGTATTTTACAGTGAAACTCAAATTCTTTTTTCCTCTAATGATGCATTACTTTATAAGTATTTTATTAGCATTTCATAAATGAATTGTCAAGTCAACATGGCTGTCTTATTACAGTATGTCATTAAGTCAACCTTTATATATCGGTTTAAATTAGCTTTAGAGCCTAAATTTGTCTGTTTGGTCATATGACTGGATTATATCCTTTATTGTAATTTTCTCATCACCTAAAAAGGAGACTGAAAACAAAAATGTGGTTCTGTAGTGGTCAAGCATTTAGGTCCAGAGAAGGTGGGAAAATTTTGCCAGGCTTCATTATCTAAAGATATAGCATTCATCGTTGTCACTGTCCAAACCAACTTTAATAATTAACTCCAGAGACAGACCTAACTGAATGACACCTCCAGACCATAGCTGCTACCATTCTTCACAGAAAACTCAATTAATGTACATTTTGTCATCTTTTCTTCTGACATACTAGTGTCTACAGGACAATTTTCAGATTGTTTTTTTTTTTTTTAACTCCACAGGCCTTTCTGCCACAGAATGTCACACTTTAATGATGATGTTCTGCAGAATTCTTTTTACATTGTTTTTACTCTGCCAATAGATACATATATAAATAGTATATATAATTATTTAAATAGTATATCATATAACAAAGTCAAGCTATTTTTATTTCTATAGTGCATTTTACAACACAAATAATTTCAAAGCAGCTTTACAGAAAATTATGCTGTAACATTTGCAATGTCTTAAAGTCCTCATTGAGCAGTTTCACTGAAAAACTTGATTGAAAAAACATGTGTTAAAAATTATGTATTTTATATATACAGTATATATATATATAGTAGGTATCATGTTTTAAGTACTTTATATTTTAATATTTTTACTGGAAAGAAACACAAAGATACAGATTAAAACTCGAGTTAGTCGTGCACTTCAAAGCAGACTTCTCGCATTTAAAATATCTAGGAACCTTGGCACTATCAATATTGGTACCATACAATAAATTAATATACACCTAGCATTAACATGCATATGTGTCTTTAACTATTATGTACTAACACTAAAATACATTCAATACAATGCATTTATTGTGTTACATGTTCTTCAAAATTGCTGTAAATAGTTGAATGCGCATAACGATAATAAACCTCCTTTGAATGTGATCAGAATCTGAAACACCTCCAAATGTGATTTCAGTGTGTGCATTAGCACCTGGCTTTTAATGTGGTCAAGTGCCATCTGATTGTGTTTCGATTAACCAAAAATGTATGTTAATGCCAGGTGTAAAGGAGTCCACAGTGTTTTTTTGTTTGTTTTTTTAGAACAAACAAAAAAAACCATATAAAGAGCTTTAAACATAACAATCTTAATTGGTATGTGCTTTATGTGCATCTTAATTTATGTTACAGCCTTATTCCAAAATGGATTAAATTCATTATTTTCCTCAATTCTACAAACAATACCCCATAATGACAACGTGAAAGAAGTTTGTTTGAAATCTTTGCAAATTTATTAAAAATAAAAAAACGGAAGAAAAAAAAATCACATGTACATAAGTATTCACAGCCTTTGCTCAATACTTTGTTGAAGCACCTTTGGCACCAATTACAGCCTCAAGTCTTTTTGAGTATGATGCTACAAGCCTGGCACACCTATTTTTGGGCCTCTCAAGCTCCATCAGGATGGATGGGGAGCGTCGGTGCACAGCCATTTTCAGATCTCTCCAGAGATGTTCAATTGGGTTCAAGTCCGGGCTCTGGCTGGGCCACTCAAGGACATTCACAGAGTTGTCCCGGAGCCACTCCTTTGTTATCTTGGCTGTGTGCTTAGGGTCGTTGTCCTGTTGGAAGATGAACCTTCGCCCCAGTCTGAGGTCCAGAGCGCTCTGGAGCAGGTTTTCATCAAGGATGTCTCTGTACATTGCTGCATTCATCTTTCCCTCGATCCTGACTAGTCTCCCATTTCCTGCTGCTGAAAAACATCCCCACAGCATGATGCTGCCACCACCATGCTTCACTGTAGGGATGGTATTGGCCAGGTGATGAGCGGTGCCTGGTTTCCTCCAGACATGACGCTTGCCATTCAGGCCAAAGAGTTCAATCTTTGTTTCTCATGGTCTGAGAGTCCTTCAGGTGCCTTTCGGCAAACTCCAGGTGGGCTGTCATGTGCCTTTTACTGAGGAGCGGCTTCCGTCTGGCCACTCTACCATACAGGCCTGATTGGTGGAGTGCTGCAGAGATGGTTGTTCTTCTGGAAGGTTCTCCTCTCTCCACAGAGAAATGCTGGAGCTCTGTCAGAGTGACCATCGGGTTCTTGGTCACCTCCCTGACTAAGGCCCTTCTCCCCCGATAGCTCAGTTTGGCCAGGCGGACAGCTCTAGGAAGAGTCCTGATGGTTCCAAACTTCTTCCATTTACGGATGATGGAGGCCACTGTGCTCATTGGGACCTTCAATGCTGCAGAATATTTTCTGTACCCTTCCCCAGATCTGTGCCTCGATACAATCCTGTCTCGGAGGTCTACAGACAATTCCTTGGACTTCATGGCTTGGTTTGTGCTCTGACATGCACTGTTAACTGTGGGACCTTATATAGACGTGTGTGCCTTTCCAAATCATGTCCAATCAACTGAATTTACCACAGGTGGACTCCAGTCAAGTTGTAGAAACATCTCAAGGATGATCAGTGGAAACAGGATGCACCTGAGCTCAATTTTGAGTGTAATGGCTGTGAATACTTATGTACATGTGATTTTATTTTATTTTTTTTCGTTTTTTATTTTTAATAAATTTGCAAAGATTTCAAACAAACTTCTTTCACGTTGTCATTATGGGGTATTGTTTGTAGAATTTTGAGGAAAATAATGAATTTAATCCATTTTGGAATAAGGCTGTAACATAACATAAAATGTGGAAAAAGTGAAGCGCTGTGAATACTTTCCGGATGCACTGTATATGCCCTACACAAGTGTTTCCCAACCCTGTTCTTGGAGGCCCCCCAACTGGACACATTTAGGATGTCTTCCTTATTTAATATACCTATTTCAGGTCTTGGTATCTCTTAGTCAGCTGTTTGAAAAGCAAGGCATCCAAAATGTGTAGTGTTGTGTGCCCCCAGGAACAGGGTTGGGAACCAATTCACTACACTTTGTTACCTAGCACCTTAAAGAAACAGTTCATCTGCAATGGCAAGGAAAGTGAAAAAGTAGTTACATTTTGGTCTGTTCTCACCCCAAACTAATTGGTTCGCTTCAGAAGACATTGATTTAACCACTGGAGTCTTATGGATTACTTTAAGCTGCCTTTACTTGCATTTTGGAGCTTCAAAATTTTGGTCACCATTCACTTGCATTGTATGAACCTACAGAGCTGAAATATTCTTCTAAAAATCTTTCTTTGTGTTCAGCAGAAGAAAGAAAGTCATACACATCTGAGATGGCGTGAGGTTAATTAAATGATTTGAAAATTAAAATTTTTGGGTGAACTATTCATTTAATGTAATCCCATTCCTGGATTTAATTCAAATCTATTGTTTTACTCTGATTCTAGGTATAAGTGAATGCAGGCCATTATGTGTGGCTACTGGAGAGTTGGGCCCTGCCCTGTGTTTATATTCCTGCATGGTGAGGTCCCCAAAATTTCAGAAGAGAAAAAAGGAAAAGGGCCATTGGAATGCCCCGAGTGATGAGGCAGGAGGCCGCCCTGCTGCCGCCCGGATTGGAGTGTTTTCTCCCAGTCATCCCTATAAGGCTTTAGTAGAGTGAGGCTACTGATGTGAGTGCAGCCCAGGCTCCTTGTTTGGGATATGGGAGGGTGCGGTGAGCAGGGATGGGAGCTTCATAAGAACAACACAAGTCGGTCAGTTCCACACCATCAACAAAAGGCTAAATCCCCCCCGGCCCAGCACTGTCAGGGTAAGTATCATCCAGCTGGCCTCACGCTATTGACTCTCTCATATCGTCTCTCTGTCTCTTGTCCACCCAGCTTTGTAATTTGCATGCTTTAGATGATGCTGAGAGACTCAGATGAGGCTTAGATTTAAACAAAAACAATAGATTACAATTTAAAACTTGATTGGTGAAGAACAGACTGTTTAAACTGATCAGATTGTTTAGAGAAATAGTTACTGCAAAAGTGCAAGCTGGTTTGAAAATGTTTTGTGGCGACTGTGGTTTGTTAGAAAAGTTTTAACTTGATTTCAATAAATATGAATTGTTCCAGTGGAACAAGACAAAATACTCTTATATTCAAGAGATTTTTGCTGTAAACAAATTTATCTTATGTGTAATTTTGGCAAATGGTTATTGCACAGGTGCAAGCTGTTTTTAAGATGTTTTTCTGATTCTGTGGTTGATTAGATCCCAGACTCTATGTTTTGTGAGAAGTTTAATGTTAATTTCTGTATATTACTGTAATCTTATCACATGACATGATGTATTTCAAAGGATCATCCTTCTGAAAGTACTGAAGTATTGTTGATATGAAAAGGTTCTCCATATACTCTTGAGCAGATTTGTTATCATTCAAATGTCCAACATATTACTAAAAGCATTTGATGTTTAAGAGTAACAACAATGCATGTACTGGGACTGTAGTTTGATAGCCGAACAAAGCTGTTCATGATGTTTTTTAGTTTTTTTTCTTCTATTATGTGATTTCATGATGCTGAATGTTATCATGGCCTCTCTGAGGGCTTGTGTGTGTTTTCAAATGAAGCTTAGAAAACATGAAGGCTATGGAAGCCTATTTGATTTGTGGGATTTATGACTAAATATGGTTCTTCTGGACCAGAAACCCGAAACCCATCCCCTTTTTTTCATCAGCCACTCTGTTTTTTCATAAACTGTTGTGGACAGGCAGGGACAGACTGAGGGAGTGTCTGTGAAGTCCAAAGACAGACATGCCTCACCATCATTTCCAAATTAGGAAGTTTTCCCATGGTGCAATGTTTACTCACTAGGGACCAAGTGGTACTGGAGGCAGACCTTTAGAGAATCTATCTATCTTTTTCATTTTAAGAAAGTACATTTTATGCTCCATTTTAGCAAGTTATGAATCTTTTGCTGTATCAGTTCTTCCATTTAGCATCAAAGTTTGAGTTACAGCAGTAGTAAGAGTTGGTGTTTGTCAAATTAACACTGGAGAAAGCACCAGGAAATAATGATTAAAAAAAACAGAAACTTGACATATCAATTTGTTTATGAATGGACTAACAGAACCAGGTAGTTCCTTTGTAGTATTCTCAAAGGAATAGGGTGTGGTCCATACGTTTTACCTCCTTTTCACTACACACCTGCACAAACACCCACACACTTTTAATAGCTACACGAGCACATTCCATAATTATTATTTTTTTATATATATATATATATATATATATATATATATATATATATATATATATATATATATATATATATATAAAACAATTAAAAAAGTAATTGTAGGTACTATAGACTAACCCTAATTCAATACCTAATCCGACCCTTTTTTAACATAGTAATAGAAATAATAATAAAAATATAATTCCAATTGAGGATGTCCCTTGAGGATGATATTTTTTGTCAGGTTTTGCCAATTACAGCTATAACACACACTAAGGGATAGTTCACCCAAAAATGAAAATTCTGTCATCATTTACTCACCCTCATTCAAAACTTGTATGACTTTCCATCTTCCATGGAGCATAAAAGGAGATGTTTAACAGAATGTAATCCTCAATGACCGGTCGCTTTTATTGCATCTTTTATCCATGCAATGAAAGTGAATGGTGACTGATGCTGTCATTTTGCCTAACATCAAAATTTGTTCCACAAAAGAAAGAAACTCATTGGGGTTTGGAACAACATGAGAGTGAGTACATGATGACTGATTTTTCCTTTTTGGGTGAACTATCCCTATAAATGTGTTTGTTTTCAACTCAAGACAAATCTGATCTTCAAGTGAAATGGCAGTATGTTAATCTAGTAGTGTCTTATTAGAATAACTTTTTTGCAGTGATTGTCTCCTGTTGGTGTAAGGAAGGAAAACCGAGCTGAAAATGTGTGACGACGAAGAAAGCACTGCCATCGTGTGTGATAATGGATCAGGACTGTGTAAGGCAGGCTTCGCCGGGGATGACGCTCCCAGGGCTGTGTTCCCCTCTATAGTGGGGCGTCCCAGACACCAGGTGGGCGTCCCTTAACACACAATAAACGATAAACACTGCAATTACTCAAAGCCAACAGCAATGAACTAATAAAAATTTATAGATTTAAAGGTATAGTTAACCCCAAAATTATCATTTTGTCATGATTTACTCACCCTCATGCTGTTCCAAACCCATATGACTTACACAAAAGGAGCTGTGGGTGTAATTCTGCCTAACATCTTGTTTTGTGTCATAAGGATGAAAGAAAGTCATACAGATTTGGAACAACATGAGGATTGATAAATGATGAGTTTTTATTTTTGGCTGAACTATTTCTTTAAGTGTCCAAAAGCATGAGACACTTTATTTTAGGTTGTATTTGAGGCTAGTTATAGTGTGTATCAAGTGCTGTGTAGTAACAGATTACATGTAATCTGGATTACATAATTAAACTAAGTGCTTGTAACTAGATTAAATAACATTTTAAAGTACTCAGAATCAAATTAAAGTTACTTTATTATGGATTACATTATTACATAATCAGGCAAAGGCAGTATTTTTCACAGTTGTTCACAATTTATTGTTCTCTTTCATTTTCTTATTTTTAAATATTTAAAATGTTTTATTCTAACTCAGCTTTCAGATAATATACGTTTGGTAAATCTTGAATTCTGGATTTAATTGCAATCTACACATAAATGCATTCTGATTACATTAGAGAGGTAAAGTTAGTTTTATTTTAGTGAACTGCTTTTGTACTTGGCTTACAAAATGTACATTTTTGTTGTTGTTGTTAATTTACAAATATAACAGGTCGTATCTGTTAACACACTTAGATGGCGTCTGTAATGCCAAAATTGCCAAAGAATGAACATTTTACTTTTCTTTTTTATTTCACTCAGTAAAAGACAATATACACAAACAAAACATACATATTCTCATATTTTGGTGAATTTAAGGATTTAAGCAATGTTGTCAAAATGGTGAAAGCTTATCCAACTCAAATGCATGTGACATCAAATGAACAAGAATTAGGTCAGAAGTAATCCAAAAGTAATTCAAAAGAAATCCAAAAGCAATCAGATGATATTACTTTAATAATGTAATCCAATAGATTACATTACTGACTTCAATTGCTGTCATGTAATTTGTAATCAGTACCAGATTATAATTCAGAAGTAATCTACCCAGCACTGTGTGTATCATCCTTGGTCTTGTGGGTCATTTTGACCCATTTTTAAAATGGTTCAAAATGGGTCTGAAAGTTCAAGGAAGGGTATGTGGGTAATCAGTGAATGTCAGCATAATATCCTGTGCTATACCTCTCTCATTTTTCTTGATCTGATTCCAAATGTTCAGTGGAAAGTTGGACCGCAGCCCAGAGTTTTTTTATTCCAAGTATAACAGAGATTAAGATGTAGTTCACTGAAACTCACGCTTACTTTCTGGCAGAGTAATATGAAAAGTCTACTGTCTGCAACTGTATTGATCAGTTTTGCTGTGTCCTTAGGGAGTAATGGTGGGAATGGGACAAAAAGACAGTTATGTCGGTGATGAGGCACAAAGCAAAAGGGGAATCCTGACCCTTAAGTACCCAATAGAGCATGGGATCATCACAAACTGGGACGACATGGAAAAAGTAAGCAGATCATACCAACCAAGTCAATAGATAACAAACCAAAATTAGAAGAGAGTGAATGAGGGAAGAGTATAAACTGTCCACGAAAATTGAACCCATAAGTCACAATTCTCCTATTTTACATAACACCATATCTTACTTTAGATTTGAGACAGGCACAATTGAGACAATTGAGAAATGTTTGAGTTCATATTGAAATCTCCGACTTTTGATTGCAGATATCTTGGCAAACCAGAGCGCATTGTGAGATTTATAGTGTAATTATTGAACTATAATATATATATTACATGCAATACACAGCTTAGTCAATTATATTTATTTAACATATCCTACCTCTTCTGCATTACATTCCCTTGCACTGTATATAACAGATTTGTATTTGTACATATGTATATAGATATTTTTTGTCTTATTGTGTATTTCTATATATATACTTATATTTTCTATTGGCTTTTTATTTTCATTATTATTATTATTATTATTATCTCTGTCTTGTTGCTGTATTGTTTGTGCACTGGAAGCTCCTGTCACCAAGAACAATTCCTTGTATGTGTAAGCATACTTGGCAATAAAGCTCATTCTGATTCTGAAACAGACATGCAAATTACTTAATTGCAACGTGCCTCCTTTAAGCCTTCAGGGAGGTTTAGTCAGAAACATTTACAATATCACCAAAAGCAGTATCTACACCTACATCCATCAAAAGCACTTTTCCAGATAAATCTGATTTATCCTGCAGATGACTCATGTTATGAATTTCACGCCACACAGTTTCATCACTTACGCAACAGATGGTGTTATTCTCTCATCTCCTCGCCCACACAGCACCTCCATTATGATTGTAATCTGTTTGTTAAACTGTAGTTATGAGGATCAGCTTTCACTGACCACCACAGAGCACAAAGTGATTCATTTACTCATCAATTATTCTAATGGAGCATTTGATATATCTTCTGTTTTTAATGTCTACTGTTTATGTTGATCAGATCTGGCATCATTCTTTCTACAATGAACTGCGTGTGGCTCCAGAAGAGCACCCCACTCTGCTGACCGAGGCCCCCCTCAATCCCAAAGCCAACAGGGAGAAGATGACCCAGGTTATACTGAAATTAATTCAAGTGTGAATGAGAAACCTTGCCATTTTGCTGGTTTGTATGAAAGATCCATAGTTTATACAACAGGAGGAATGTATATTATTTTCCATAACCACATATTAACCGAAAAGTACTGGTTAATTGTCTGTTGTGTTCATTACAATTCTCAAATTACAGATCATGTTTGAGACCTTCAATGTTCCAGCCATGTACGTAGCTATCCAAGCGGTGCTGTCTCTCTATGCTTCAGGCCGTACAACAGGTCAGTTCACCTGTCAATCACACAGTGCTCACTTAAGTCCAGTAATGATGGCCATCCCTGACCAAGCATCTTCTTGTTGTTGGACAGGCATTGTCCTTGACTCTGGTGATGGTGTCACCCATAATGTGCCCATTTATGAGGGCTATGCTCTTCCCCATGCCATTATGCGTTTGGACTTGGCCGGCCGTGATCTCACTGACTACCTCATGAAGATCCTAACTGAACGAGGCTACTCATTCGTCACCACTGGTGAGTGCAGAAATGTATCAGCAAGTTGATGTTGCATACAACTCTACCAGCAATACCAGGAAAGAAACATAATTATGGAAGTGTAGCATGTATACAGACCCCATGAAATCAAAATTTGGCTTTTGTGATTTTGTATTCCTAAATTTGATCAAATTAACTTACTGTAGATATGGTGCATTTAGGGTTAGACATTTAATATGTACAGTTTTTCTCTTCCAGGGATCATATCAGTTTTCTTTTCAGAACAAGAAATGAAAACTGCATTTTCATGGCTACTTTGTTTCATTGTCAGTTGAACGACTAAGTACTATCTTTGAATTTTTGTACAAAAACAAAAATAAGAAAATAATAATAATAATAATAATAATATATATATATATATATATATATATATATATATATATATATATATATATATATATATATATATATATATACAGTTGTGCTCAAAAGTTTGCATACCCTGGCAGAAATTGTGAAATTTTGGCATTGATTTTGAAAATATGACTGATCATGCAAAAAAAATGTCTTTTATTTAAGGATAGTGATCATATGAAGCCATTTATTATCACATAGTTGTTTGGCTCCTTTTTAAATCATAATGATAACAGAAATCACCCAAATGGCCCTGATCAAAAGTTTACATACTATTGAATGTTTGGCCTTGTTACAGACACACAAGGTGCCACACACAGGTTTAAATGGCAATTAAAGGTTAATTTCCCACACCTGTGGCTTTTTATATTGCAATTAGTGTCTGTGTATAAATAGTCAATGAGTTTGTTAGCTCTCACGTAGATGCACTGAGCAGGCTAGATACTGAGCCATGGGGTTCAGAAAAGAACTGTCAAAAGATCTGCGTAACAAGGTAATGGAACTTTATAAAGATGGAAAAGGATATAAAAAGATATCCAAAGCCTTGAAAATGCCAGTCAGTACTGTTCAATCACTTATTAAGAAGTGGAAAATTTGGGGATCTCTTGATACCAAGCCAAGATCAGGTAGACCAAGAAAGATTTCGGCCACAACTGCCAGAAGAATTGTTCGGGATACAAAGAAAAACCCACAGGTAACCTCAGGAGAAATACAGGCTGCTCTGGAAAAAGACGACATATAACAAAAATGAGCTGCATGGTCGAGTTGCCAGAAAGAAGCCTTTACTGTGCCAATGCCACAAACGACAACACCTTGACACGCCTCACAGCTTCTGGCACACTGTAATTTGAAGTGACGAGACCAAAATAGAGCTTTATGGTCACAACCATAAGCACTGTGTTTGGAGAGGGGTCAACAAGGCCTACAGTGAAAAGAATACCATCCCCACTGTGAAGCATGGTGGTGGCTCACTGATGTTTTGGGGGTGTGTGAGCTCTAAAGGCATGAGGAATCTTGTGAAAATTGATGGCAAGATGAATGCAGCATGTTATCAGAAAATACTGGCAGACAATTTGCATTCTTCTGCACAAAAGCTGCGCATGGGACGCTCTTGGACTTTCCAGCATGACAGTGACCCTAAGCACAAGGCCAAGTTGACCCTCCAGTGGTTACAGCAGAAAAAGGTGAAGGTTCTGGAGTGGCCATCACAGTCTCCTGACCTTAATATCATCGAGCCACTCTGGGGAGATCTCAAACATGCGGTTTATGCAAGACGACCAAAGACTTTGTATGACCTGGAGGCATTTTGCCAAGACGAATGGGCAGCTATACCACCTGCAAGAATTTGGGGCCTCATAGACAACTATTACAAAAGACTGCACGCTGTCATTGATGCTAAAGGGGGCAAAACACGGTATTAAGAACTAAGGGTATGCAGACTTTTGAACAGGGATCATTTCATTTTTTCTTTGTTGCCATGTTTTGTTTTATGATTGTGCCATTCTGTTATAACCTACAGTTGAATATGAATCCCATAAGAAATACAAGAAATGTGTTTTGCCTGCTCACTCATGTTTTCTTTAAAAATGGTAAATATATTTCCAATTCTCCAAGGGTATGCAAAATTTTGAGCACAACTAAATATATATATATATATATATACTTCTGAGACCCGAGCATGACTGCTGTGTGCATTTTCCATTCCCCTTTTTGATTTGTAACAAGTAGCACCTAATAAACATGCAAAAAAAAATAAAAATAAATAAAAAATAAAAAAAACATTTCTAGAGAAAAAAGTTTTCCTAAAAGTCTGTCTTTGGGACTAATTTGTGAAATTTTAAATAATACCAAGCTATAGAAAGTCAGATTTTTTAAAATCAAATTGTTTATTATGTTTCCAGGAGTGTTGGTTATTCATGTTTTTGAGACATTACAGACATTAACATAATTAATTCTTAATTCAAGTAATGGCCAACATCATCCAACCACTACCAACCATGTTCAAATAAATTAATGTATCATAAATTCTGAATCTATGTACTGATTACCATTGTCCCATGTCTGCCAAACATGTTGAGTAGTTCAAACATCATCTGCAGCCTAAAACTGAACTTTCGGTTGGATTTTAGGAGTGAATGGACTTAGCTGCATAGAAAGCTATAGGATGCTCCCTTGCTCTATATGTAGTGAATCACTTAACCTCCAGTGTGTTGTCTGTCTGAACTGGTCTCAGAACGGTTTGAAATGCACCTTATTTTCATCCTAATTCTTATAAAGCCTCTGAAAGCAAAATTTTTCAGCTTTTGGATGCATCCACTGATTCCAGGATTTCTAAGGAAAAATGCGCTAAGGTACACATTAGTGTACATTGTGATTAGCAGCGTGGCGTTTCGCGATATATCGCTCAATTTTTAAAAATGGCATATCGTATGAAACTAGAGACTCTAATCTTTTGACTCAAATAGGTTTCAATGTAAAAACTTAATTAGGTTTCTTACCAGATGTAGTTTTGTTGCCGTTTCTCCCAATGACAAACTCTGCTGTGATCGATGCCATATTGTTTTGTCACATGACTTTGTACATCGAAAGTTTAACGCTTTACTGACAGCCCAGTGACTCCTGAACTGAGATCAGTGAGTTTAAATGAATTTAAATTATGCATTGCGTAATACAAAGCCAAAATACATCCACACGTGTACGCAGGGTTGCACGAGGTTAAAGATGTTTACATTACCACTAGAAATGCTTATTTTGCACACCATTTGTTAATTGTTTTGCTCAAGGAATCAGTCTTATCTGCCTTCTACAGCTGAGAGAGAAATTGTCCGTGATATCAAGGAGAAGTTGTGCTACGTTGCGCTGGACTTTGAGAATGAGATGGCCACCGCTGCCTCTTCCTCCTCCCTGGAGAAGAGCTATGAGCTTCCTGATGGACAGGTCATCACCATTGGCAATGAGAGGTTCCGCTGCCCTGAGACTCTCTTCCAGCCCTCCTTCATCGGTGATCTCTTTTTTCTTTGTATCTCTTCCATCCATATTTCTCATTCTCCCGTGTTCTTTTCATTATATACAGAGTGGTGTGATATACACTATCAAATTGCGATCAAATATCATATTTGATTTGAGCTCTACCTTTACTTTGATTTGCAGTCTAACTTTACTTTGATTTGCTCTCTACCTTTATTTGATTTGAACTCTACCTTTACTTAAAGGGATAATTCACCCAAAAATAAAAATTATCTCATCATTTACTCACCCTCATGCCATTCCAGAGGTTTATGACTTACTTTCTTCTGCAGAACACAGAGATTTTTAAAGAATATCTCAGTTCTGTCGGTCCATACAATGCAAGGTATAAATATTGATCTGATTCTCACCCACACTTATCATATAGCTTCTGAACATATAGATTTAACCACTGGAGTCGAATGGATTACTTTTATGTGGCCTTTATGTGGTTTGTGGAGCTACAAAGGTCTGGTTACCATTCACTTGCCTGGTATGGACCTACAGAGCTGATATATACTTCTAAAAATCTTCATTTGTGTTCAGCAGAAGAAAGAAAGTCATACACATCTGGGCTGGCATGAGGGTGAGTAGATGATGAGAGAATTTTCATTTTTGGGTGAACTATCCCTTTAACTTTGATTTGCACTCTACCTTAGGAATGGAATCTGCTGGTATCCATGAAACCACTTACAACAGCATCATGAAATGCGACATAGACATCCGTAAGGACCTGTATGCCAACAATGTGCTTTCTGGTGGTACCACAATGTACCCTGGTATTGCAGACAGGATGCAGAAGGAGATCACTGCTTTGGCTCCCAGCACAATGAAGATTAAGGTCAGTGCAGATTGATCTGAATTGATCAGGGTTACATAATTAGCATAGTTCTGCTTTGTAGAGCTGTTCAGTAATGCTCTGTAAAACAGACCAGCACCACTGGTCACCAGCATAGACCAGCATGGAAATGCATGCTGTAAGCTTGTCTTTTGAGCAAGGTGATGTTAATTTGTAGGTCAACCAGGAAAGCTAATTTGCCATAGGTTCCTTCAGGAATATTTAATGGTTTTTTAGCATAGCAGTTTACAATTTATGAGTAATGTAAGGTCTTTGATTAACTTTCATATTATGTTCTACAACATTAATTACACAACGACATATATCAAACGTGAATTTTGAAATTGTTATGTGCTTAAAAAATCTAAGTTGCTAAAAAGTTGGAAGGGTTGTCCCAAACAATACACATCATTAGTCATACACGTAAATTACATGTAATTAAAGTATAAACCTAATAGAAATTCCCGAGGTAACCCATGGCTCAAAAGTGCTGATCCTCTTCTGGATTTTAGAAACTTGAACAACCTGAAAAGCTCTGTTAGGGTTTATCCATTTGAATTAATATTAATCATAGTTTCTCTTCCATCATGTTCTTGCACATATTCAGATCATCGCCCCACCTGAGCGCAAGTACTCCGTGTGGATCGGCGGCTCAATCCTGGCCTCCCTCTCCACCTTCCAGCAGATGTGGATAAGCAAGCAGGAGTACGACGAGGCTGGGCCGTCCATCGTGCATCGCAAGTGCTTCTAAACGGCACCTCCAACCCCCCTCCTGGTCCCCTGATTCTGCTATTGCTTCATAGCCTGTAAACTGTGAACGTACCCTTTACTTGCCTCCATTGTTTCGTCTTTGCACTGCCCACATCTATTTTAATGTTTTGATATTATTATGTCATGATAAAGTATCATTGTCAATGAGTAAAAAGCTTGAATGTGCTGCCAATATGAAAGATTGGGGAGAATCCTTGGGGAGGTGAGGAGTGTGTTCTACAATTGAAGAACAGAGCTCATTCTCCCTTTTGTGTTAAAATGCTATGGGGAAACACAACTGCATGTGTCATTACACTGCTGTGAGCTTATAGGCAGTTTGTATGGATATTATATGATAACTCCAGAAAGGAATAAAGCTCTGCAATAATAAACTGTATTAAATGTTATTCACTTCAGCAACAAATTACAACGCTCAGTTTTACACTCTAGCAATAATAGGATTTTTTAAAATAAATATATGGTTTAAATGATGGTTATACTTAAATATGCTTAACTTTCCCAATTATAAAATTAGTTCAATTAATGGCAAAGCAAATACAATTACCAATTATATTCTTTAAAACATAAGATTTTTAAAGTTTATACTCCTCATTAAGTTAAACTATCACATTTATTCTGAATTTATAATGTATACTTTATTTAAAGATTACTTAAAGGGATAGTTCACCCAAAAATGAAAATTCTCTCATCATTTACTCACCCTCATGCCATCCAGATGTGTATAACTTTCTTTCTTCTGCTGAACACAAATGAAGATTTTTAGAAGAATATCTCAGCTCCATACAATGCAAGTGAATGGTGACCAGAACTTTGAATGTCCAAAAATCGCAAAAAGGCAGCATAAAAGTAATCCATATGACTCCAGTGGTTTAATCCATATCTTCAGAAGCGATATGTTAAATGTGGGTGAGAAACAGATAAATATTTAAGCCCTTTTAAAATGTTAATTATCCTTCCTGCCCACAAATGCACAAAAAATGTGAATCGCCAAAAACAAAAGAATGTGAAAGTGACAGTAGAGATATATAGTAAAAAAGGACTTAAGTGTTTTCTTATTTGAGGGACACATCCTGCCGTCAGATCAGCATGAGAGCTGCATTCACTGTCTGGGCTGCACCCACGCAGATACAGCTCTCATAGAGACAGACTGCCCTCACTGTGAGGGCATGAGTCTCAAGACGCTTCGCTCACGAATCGCCCTTGTTCTGAGGGATGGTTCAGCCTCACGCGCCCTCCCAACCGCCTCTTCTATGACACCTGAGGGATCACACGAGGAGGCATGGCGGGGCCGCGAGGTCAATCAGGATGAATTTGAGGTGGACCTCATGCCGGCACACGCCCCGGAGACTCTCAATCTCCATGTATTGCGTTTATGCCGATACAGTATGTGCGTGACGAGCTTCGGCCCTCTGCAGGAGCGTACGGCCTCGTCACATTCGACGGTTCTGACACTAGGGATGATGTTATGTCTCTCGCTGCATTTGGCGAGTGGTCAATTGATGACGCTGCTGCCCCTTCCCCCAGCGAGGGCAAGGAGCATGCATGTGCCACTGAAAAGGAGATGCTTCGCATCCTTTCAAGGGTAATCAAGTAATCTCCAGAGAAACCTGAAAAATCTCACCTTGATGAATGGTTTGTGCAGTTCGGACGCCGTCAAGCAACTGCATTCAGCAGATCTGCCCCGCTCTTCCCGGAAGTTTATAACGAACTGAAAAAAAATCCTGCCACGCGCCCTATTCAGCTCGCTTGCACAGCAATTCCACACTTCTCAATAAAGTGGACCATGGGGAAGACAAAAGTTATGCCCAACTACCCCCCCCCCCCCCCGAAAGAGGTGGTAGCGGCACATCTCTGCCCGGCGAGTAGCAGGGCGTGGAACTTGCACCCTGTTCATCTTTCTAAGCCATGTCGACTAACGTCCGCACTGGAAGAGCATACTCGGCGGCGGGCCAAACTGGTTACGCAGTCCACGTGATGACGGTGCTCCAAGTTTTCCAAGCTAAGCTCCTCAAACAAATGGGCGAGCAAGGCTACGATCCAGAGATGTTCAAAAAGCTCCACACCGCTATGGACTTAGCGCTGCGAGCCACGAAAGTCACTGCACAGGCACTTGGCAAGTCAGTGAGCAACCTGGTGTTTTTGGATAGTCACATCTGGCTCACCCTCATGGAAATGCGTGATGCAGGAAAAGACACTCTATCCGATGCTCCGGTGTCTCCAGTCGGCCTTTTCGGAGGCTCTGTGGATAGATTTGCTAAGCGCTACGTCATGAATTAGCAACAATCACAGGCTATGAGACATTTTATGCCAAAAGCTCCCGCTCTGTCTCGGGCCAACACCCAGCTAAAAACCTCACACCAGCTGCCTCAACGCCGCCAAATGTTGCCGCCGAGCCGCTGGTAAAGCCACAGCACAGCAGAAGTGCTCCTGACACACAGTAATGTTCCCCTCTTCCCTACTGCTGTTTGTCGGGAAAACAATATTGTTGTTCAATATGTTGTTTTCTGTGTCTCACATTAATCACACGCAATAAAGTTTGCACATTATGCACAACCGCTTCCCAATGGTGAGCGGCGCATTATATCATGTATGAACATACAAAGATTGCAAAAAGAGTACAGTGCTCACACGAGATGCTCGCACTTTTTCATTAAGGGCTTTCCCACTTCAAAGCCCACACATTATGCACAACTGCTTCCCAATGGTGAGCGGTGCATTATATCATGTATGAACATACAAAGATTGCAAAAAGAGTACAGCGTTCGCGCAAGACGCTCACACTTTTTCAATAAAGAGCTTTCCCATTTCAAAGCCCACACATTATGCGCAACCATTTCCCAATGGTGAGCGGTGCATTATATCATGTTATGAATATACCAAATTGCCCTCTGTCCAGTTATGTAGACGCGGCGAGCTCTTACTGGCATTCCGACTGGGTGCTAAAAACAATCGAACATGGTTATACGATCCAATTTGAACATCGGCCGACCCGTTTCAACGATGTTCTGTCTTCCACGGTTCCGTCTGAAGATGTGCCTGTGTTATGAGCCGAAATACACAATCTTTTCGCAAAGAACGCGATGGAGGTTGTTTCATATGAATTAATAAGCCTGCTGTCACGCTGCATGAATGCATGGCATGTCCTCACGGGCGTGTCAGAGCTGGTGTTTACAACGATCGAGCACAATCTGTGGTCCGACCACAGGATAAGCCGGTGTTGCACACACAGACTGCGATACACGGCGGGATTTACAGCCGTTAATTCCTCATTCTGGAGAAGGAAGGCGGGCTTCAGCCCATTCTAGTTCTGATACGCTTGAATTGCGCGCTCGTGATGCGCCCATTCAAAATGTTAACTCAGAAACAGATCTTATCACACACCCGTCCTCGGGACTGATTTGTGTCAACAGATCTGAAGGACGCGTACTTAATGTACCAATTGCACCGCTTTACAGGCAGCTTTTTAGATTTGCATTCGAGGGAACTGTGTATAAATTTAAAGTCCTTCATTTCAGTCTGTCTCTGGCTCTCTGCACATTCACGAAATGTACAGATGCGGCGCTCACCCCATCGAAAATGAACGGTGTACGTGGTTTGAATTACTTCAGCAACTGGTTATTACTAGCCAATCAGAGGCACTACTGAGCGAACACAGAGACTTACTGCTTTGCATATGGAAAATCTGGTCTAATGTCAACTGGGCAAAAGCACACTTTTGCCTTGCGTCCGATCGCTCTTAAGCAAAATGTACGAATTTCAGATATGGGGCAGTTCACTGGGTCTTTGCCATGTGAAATGCACTAATTAGTGAACACATTCCATTTCTGTACGTAAAGGGATGGCGCTCTAGCCTGTAATATGGTGTTCATAACCGACCGAGCCAATTCTGTCTCGTCCGCTGTGCTCCGTTCAAAGGCCACACGTGTAGGCTTCGCAGATCTGACTGGGGATGACACCTTCAAGACTTTTTCCTTTTCCATTTAATTCAGATGAGGAACAGTCCTTGCATTTGTTATGCCCTTTGTGAGCGCTACACACATACGCTGAGTGCACACGCTACTTCAGACTGTCTGACCAACACTTTGTGTGCTAAAGAGGATGCACAAAAGGAATGTCCGTCTCCAAGCAAAGACTTTCTCACTGGATCATTGATACGGTCACCCTGGCTTACAAGTCACAGGGTCCAAATTGCTCTATTGGTGTTGAAGTACACTCAACTAGAGGCATGGCCTTTTCATGGGCATGGACGAACAGTGTGTCCTTACAAGATATATGTTTTGCAGCAGGATGGTCTTCTCAAAACACATTCACAAGGTTTTACAACCTAGAAATAACGTCTCTCTTTTAAAACAAGTCCTCTCTGTCTAGAGCGCTTGCTATTTTATTGGCCAAATATATACTTATGCCTCTCTTTTTAAGTACAGGCTCCCTGTCACTTTACACAACTGCGTGCATTCAGAACCATTGTGCTCCCAAAGTTACAGGCACTTCATTATAAATAAACTTCCTTTCTGACTGGGTTTGTGAAGGGGTTAATCCATACTATATGTCCATAGTTCATATATATATATATATATATATATTCTGAGTGTTCCCCTCCTGGCTGACCATGAGGGTCATTTACTTGTGGCACACTCATGTCGGTTGCTGTCCCACGAGACTGCAGTTTTCCTCTCTGGGAAGGTTATGTCATATAGTGTCGTGATGGGACTCTGTTCCCCATATGCATTAGCAAAACGCAATGTCAAGTGTACTGAGTCATAAGGGAACATCTTGGTTACGTACGTAACCTAGGTTCCCCGAGACGAAGGGAACGAAACATTGCGAATGCTGGCCGCACTACAAGACTCAAGAGTTCTTTGAGGTACGAGCGATGCGCTCTTTGTCCCTCAGTCAGAAAATTCTGAGGAATAGTGTTTGCGTGCCTGCTTTTATGGCAGACAGCTTTGCGCCTAAAAGGGCAGGGCTCAAACACCATAGCCAATATTAGAATATTGGCGTTATTGTAGAGAGGTTTCAACTAGGTCCTGTAGAAGGACACTCCCTATGCTTTAGCAGAACGCAATGTCTCGTTCCCTTTGTCTCAGGGAACCGAGGATGCGTACGTAACCGAGACGTTTGTGTTCAGCAAAAGAAAGTTGTACACATCTGGGATGACATGAGGGTGAGTAAATGATGAGAGAATTTTTATTTTTGGGTGAACTGTACCTTTAATTCACTTTGATGGAAAAATGTCATGCATTTGAAATGCGGAAATCATAAAAATAAGACTGAATTTTTTTTTTAAGAGTGTAGCTACTCGTTTAGTTTATGCTGTCGATCATTGTTTGCACAAAATCTAATTTAAATCTAAATCTTATGTTGGCCAGTAAATCTATCAGAGATTCAAACATTAACTCACAATTAATATTCTACAATTCTAATAAATCTTTCTATATACTGTCACTCTAAATCATAACAATAACCACTCATAAACATACAATTTCACAGTGGAAAACCCTGAAATAAAAATAATTAAATGCACTAATGCATTAATGATCTGCAAAGAGTCATCCACACATGTTGCTCCACATTTCATCATACATGGCATGCATTGTTTGCTGGGAAACCCCATGATGATGACATTGTTCTCTCCAAACAAAATGCAGATTTAAAAATAAAACTACAACAACAACGGTCACAGTGTATCATAGCAGAGGTCTTTTGCTTTTATTAACAAATGGGCTGAGGGAAGGATGGTGCTTAAAGACATTTAAGCCTCCTTGTGCTTTCCAGTACACGAAGAGCCACAGCAGCACAGCACATTTCAGTGAGACCACTGACACAATACCACACACAATCCAATGCCACATAAAGTACAAGGAACACATGGTATACTGAACACCATTACTGAATTGCATGGACGAACACATACAGTGGCCCAAATATTTGGACACTTAAGTCACAGCACACTTATGTCTCAATACAAAATATCAAAGCAAGTGGCATCTGCGTATAAATTATGCTAGACCTTTTTTTTTTTTTTCAGATGTGTAGTTCATCACATTAACTTTAGACATGTTCTACAAAATTTGACAACCAGACTGTGATCAAATACTTTTTGTCATGAATCTGAACCTATTTGTATCTACTGTTTTATCATTTAAAACCCAACTAATTTCTTTTTGTGCAATTTTTTGCTTGAAAATTGTGTGTTTCATAAATATATATATATATACACACACACACACACACACATACATAAATATATATTAAATAAATTCCATTGGTTTGATATTTGGTTATATAATGCAAAACATCCATATATTTTAAGTGTTGCCTAAAAGTGTCCAAATATTTTCTGGGGTCACTGTAGCTCAGAATACCTCTCCTTTTATCTTCTTACGCTGGTAATTAAAATGAACTTTATCCTCAAACCAAAAAATTAGTGGAGACAAAAAAATCACATCTGGTTGTTATAATGAGGGAATGGTACCCTGAGATTAGTGCAGTCAAGGCCCTGATGGTAAGAGACCCTCTGGTAATGCCTCTAGGTTTCTTTGCTTATTTTTCTGGGGGAGCTTTGGGTTTGGGCTAAGAGATCCCCTGTACAGGGGAACATTTTTCTACTTGTTTATACTTTCAAGCGACACTTCCCTTTCAAAATGCTGAGAGAGTCAGCCCATTCTAATGACCAACACAAATATATTGCCTCATTTAAATTTGAAACAACAGATATCTTTTAAGCCTGAAAGTTGTATGTGTTGCAACACTGTAAAGATACAATAGATGTACTTCAGCATAATCATCAATTATTAAACATTTTCAACCATAACAAATGTCCTCATGTATGTCTATAACAGTAAGAGGCCTAGAAACGTCTTTTTTTTTCACTGTCAGTATACATAAACCTCACCTTTTCAGTTCATACCATGTTACAGTGAGAACTGCAAGTGATATCAACTGATATCAAAGGCAAAATCACACATGCACGCACACACTTCTTCCTTAAAAAAAGTTACATTGCAGCAGCCTCGTAATATTCCTTGCTAATTGATGCCACCTTGAGGACACAGAACCAAAAAAGCAGTCAGATCATAAGACGCATTATGCTCTGACATAAAATTTTCAAAAAACACGTGGCCATAAACAAAAAGGGCATGATGGCCTGGAAAAAACAAAATGCCATTGGAACATCTCAACAGCTTCACTAAACCTGCTCACAGCAAACTGTGGAGCTGAGGGATTCTATTTCACACTTTTTTGTAAAATAAATAAATACAAAAAGCCTTCAAGTAAACAAAGATATAAATAGATATTCTCAATGGTTTTCTCATACTACAGTATCTCTCCTCTTCCTCTGTCACCTGAGGTCCAGCACTGTCGTTTTCGCATCCTTTAACACAACGTGCTTGCAAATCTGCAAATAGAAACAGCAATTTTTCACTTCTCTAAACGTGCTTCACTTTTGATGTTAACACATAACAGATGGCATCTATGTAGCTACTGATTTTCATCTTCACAGCAGCAACAGGGTGTTCTTACTGTGAACAGAGGAGGGTCTTTAGAGTGGGGGTGAAAGCCTTTCAATCTGCAACCAGCTACTTCTCCCATTCCAGCACTGGTGAGTCGGAACACTCCTGTGCTAAAGCAGCAAAACAACACGTTTCAAAAATGTTATATTCTTCTTACTAAGCTAACACAACCTTACAAAAATACAGTAATGGTACTTTGATACATACCATGGTACTGAATGATTACTATCATTCATGTCCCGTGCCATTTACTGTACCAGGTAAAGGTACTTCAAAGAAAACCATAAGCCAAAAAAACATGGTACTTTTAGTGATAGATCGATATGTCATCGAGACTGATTAATTGGGCCAATGTTTGGCCAATTTGACTCATAAGTTGCCTATAATTGAGTTGGCTCAGACAATTAACAGAACTTCTCGGCTGGTAAAAAAAATGTGTTCTTTAGGTACAGTATGCAGGTGAGTAGCATGAATAGATTCTGGACATTCAGGAATGTGGGCATTCGAATATATGATGTAATAACAACAACCGTGTAAATAATTTACTCTGGTTTTGGTAAACAAGCAATATTTAACTACAAGTAAAAACATTCGGTAACACTTTCTATGAAAGTTCGGTGAGCACTTTATAAGGAACACCTGTACAACAACTTATTCATGCGATTATGTAATCAGCAAATCGTGTGTCAGCAGTGCAATGCATAAAATCATGCAGATACAGGTCAGGAGCTTTAGTTACTGTTCACATTAACCATCAGAATGGGGAACATTTTTTATCTCAGTGACTTCGACCATGACATGATGCCAGTCAGATGCCAGACGGGCTGATTTTAGTATTTTTGTAACTGCTGATCTCCTGGGATTTTCATGAACAACAGTCTCTAGAGTTTACTCAGAATGGTGCCAAAAACCAAAAACATCCAGCGAGTGGCAGTTCTTTGGACGGAAATGCCTTGTTGATGAGAGAGGTCAACGGAGAATGGCCAAACTGGTTTGCGCTGACAGAAAGGCTACAGTAACTCAGATAACCGCTCTGTACAATTGTAGTGAACAGAATAGCATCTCATGTCGAACCTTGACGCAGATGGGCTACAACAGCAGAAGACCACGTCAGGCACTTTATTAGAACCATAGTGTTCATAATAAAGTACTCAGTGAGTGTATATCACTTACAGTTGAAAAGAGCCATCCGACTCGCTGTTCTCTGCAGTTTTTTTAAATCCAGCGTTTGAACATGATGACTCCTCAGCTCCCGAGGGATTACAGGATAGTTGTCCAGTCGATCCACACGAAAATAGTAGGTCATCCGAGTATTTCCAGCTTACTGTTTTATGAATAGTGAGGATTCTGATATACTACTCTATTGGCATTCTATGTAGTATGGAAGTATGCATAATCGGACACAGCATTTGTGAATGTTCTCATTTGTCATCATTAAATTGTATCATGTATTTCACCATTATATTGGCCATCCTGCTCTCTAGATATCAGCATTGTCCAAAAAAAAAAAAACTCATATTAGTCGACCAATAGTACTTTTTGGTACATTTTGTTAGTGCTGTGACCACTTTGGGATGATAAGAATCTGTCCTGAAACAATGTTTCTGGAGAAGTGATTAATTAATTTGCACTGTACAGAGTATTTATAACCTAATCTATCTGTCATCATTGTCGTGTTGAATTTGTAAATGTTCATTAATGAGAGTTAAAATGCTTCATGGATAATTAAATGTATCTATTATTAAACAATACAATCTCTTTTGTTAAAAAAGTAAATGAATCTGCATTGATTTGCTGAAGAGCTTTAGAGGCTGTGAAATGAAAAAGCTGTGCGGTTGTATTAGCACAATGAAGGGTGTGGGAGTATTGTGAATGTCATACTCACTCATTATGTTTAGGTGAGCAAACAATAGCGATGGCCTCTGGTAGCATGAGCTGATAAGAGCTGTGTGTGTGCAGATCTACACTGGAGAGAAAGGCCGTCTGAGTCGGGTGCGTCTGTGGGACATATAAGCTTGTTTTCAAAAATACAGGCATAATAAGCTACCAAGTAGTTCACCATAAGACTTTCCATAAGAATTTCCGTGACCTTCCAGGCATGGACAACACATTTTTAAAATTGTCTCAAATTTCCAGGTTTCCATGACAATAAGAGAGAGCCACCCACATGGATCCAGCCCAGGGTCAGAAGGTTATGGTGGTCCTGATAACTAAACAGCTCTTCCACATTCTCCATGTCACAGTAATCAGGGCCGGCGGACTGCTTGGGAACGATCACGTGGGTAAGCACAAACTCGTTGTGTGCCTGTTGGGAAAAACTCAGATTTCAGTTTATGTGTTAACCACATTTCAGATTGGCACATGTCCCACTATTAGGATCATTCACATTCCTCATTTGTAAGTCTCTTCTGAATAAAAGCGTCTGCTTAATGAATAAATGTGAACATAAACACAATCCAATTGCATCCAAATAGTCCTTAATTTACTTGGAAAAAGAGGCATGCAGTCAGTCTCTTCGAATCATTCAAAGATGGGGTGACAAAAACAGAAAAGTTATTCAAATTATGAAACGTTCTTTCTGTCTTTTAAAAAGCAAACATATATGCATTTAATAAATAACTTAAAAGTACAGCAGACCAACTTAAAGGAATAGTTAACCCAAAAATGAAAATTCCCTCTGCTGAACACAAAAGAAGACTTAAATTCCTCAGCTCTGTAGGTCCATTCGATGCAAGTTTGAAGCTCCAAAAAGCACCATAAAGGCAGCAAAAAGTAATTAATGCGACTCCAGTGGTTTAGTCCATGTCATCTAAAGTGATCCAAATGGTTTTGGGTGAGAACAGATGAAAATAGAGCTTTGTTTTTCAATATAAATCCTGACATCAGCAGTCTCCTTTGCAATCTTGATTTCAAGGTCGATTACACGTCCTAGCGCATGCATCAAGCACTAGGAAGTCTAATCGAACTTGAAATCGTGAGACTGCAATGGCAAGATGTACTGTGAAAAAAGATGTACATTTTGGTGTGTTCTCACCCAAAACCAATTGGATCGCTTCAGAAGACATGGATTTAACCACTGGAGTCATATGGGTTACTTTTTTGTTGCCTTTTTATGTGCTTTTTGGAACTTCAGAGTTTTGGTTACCATCCACTTGCACTGTATGGACATAAAGAGCTGAAATATTCTTCTAAAAATCTTAATTTGTGGTCAGGAGAAGAAAGAAAGACAAACACATCTGGGATGGCATGAGGGTGAGTAATTGAAAGAATTTTCATTTTTGGGAGAACTAACCCTTTAACTGTCTTTGCATTATCTTTCCTGTCTGATGAAGAGTGTACTGTAAATGAGCCATGGTAGCCCATCAAAACTGCTTATTATTGTGTGTTAGTGCTCTACCCTTTATGGGATATTTTGAAGTTCTGTAAATCAATTCTGTAAATCAATTTTATTAGCAGAGCAACAGAAAATCTATAAACTGCTTAAATTGTATGAATTCTGTCATTAGGCAAACATTAGGCAAGTAGTTACCTTTATTATACTATGTTGCTTCATAAAAGCATATACTGCACAAGATTGTGTCATTAAATAGGTTTACAATGCTTTGAAATAAGTGTCACTTGCGCAAGCTGTGTGAAACAGGTCTCAGGCTGTTAATGAATACTGAATATTGTCACTATTCCGTGTGTGGTGAAAGTATGAGGAAGTTCTCTTCAAAGTCCATATCTAGTATGTACACTGAATGTGCAACACCTACACTCACTTAATTTTACAGTGAATGAGAAAGGGTTGGGATGCATATGTGTAAATAGCTAAAGAATAATAACAATGGGTGTGCTGAGTGACTCCAGCCAGGTCTCCTAAGCAACCAAATTGGCCCGGTTGCTAGGGAGGGTAGAGTCACATGGAGTAGCCTCCTCGTGGTCACGATTAGTGGTTCTCGCTCTCAGTGGGGCGCGTGGTAAGTTGTGCGTGAATCGTGAAGAATAGCATGAGCCTCCACATGCTGTGAGTCTCCGCTGTGTCATGCACAACGAGCCACGTGATAAGATGCACGGATTGACTGTCTCAGAAGCGGAGGCAACTGGGACTTGTCCTCCATCACCTGGACTGAGGTGAGTAACCGTGCCACCACGAGGACCTAGTAAATAGTGGGAATTGGGCATTCCAAATTGGAGAAAAAAAGGGATAAAAAATAAATAAAAAAAGGAATAATAACAATGGACTTTTAAGCACTCCCGAACCCATATTCACACTCACTTCCAGGGAAGGGTCAGATAACTTGATAAAATCTGGAAATTCAACTTCAGTCAGTTCTGGGGGAAAAAAGGGTTTGAACAGTTTCTCACTCACACCCACAGGGAGGATGTTTGATCTGGCTGAGGGCTTACCAGCTTTCCACAGAGAACTCCACACGTCTCAATTCCTCTGGCTGTGTTACTGTCAGCCAAAAGCAGGAATCTGTAAGTCAGGTCTCGTGGGATTAAAACCCGCCTCAGGCCTTCCACACGCTGATCTACAAACAGACAGCCACATATTGTAGTACGAATAATAATCAGGATTTAACCCTAAAATATGGTGCTGATTTTGGTGTCCTACACTGAATAAAGTGGCAACCTACTGCATAGTACAATTGCTATCTTAAGGATTTATTTCTACTTGATCTAACCCATAAAAATGATTTTAGTCAGTTACCTAATTTATCAATAACATTTTTGACTTGACTAAAACCAGTTCATTTAGATGTTACCACTTGAGGCACATTTTTAGGTTACCAGACAAAACATATTTTACAGAGTAGGTAAGATTTGTTATGACCTCTCCATCCCCACAAAACATAATGAGCTATATTAAAAGCAACACTCAAAAAAAATTATTATTATTATTATTATTTTTTCAGTTTCCTTAATTAAAATGAACTAAAGCAACACAATTCTAGAACATTTTGTTACAACTTGATTTCGCTGCATTCTATCCACTTTAATTTGTAAAATGGAAGTTTACTTAATTCATTTGAGTTTGGACTACATGAATACTTTTTGTAGCATTGATGAAACTGGCAGGGGATTTCCATTTCAGTGTATGCTTTGCATGGGACTGGATGGAGTGAACAAATGTTGAAATTAACTTTATTTTATACATTTTAGAGCAAGATGAGAATAGAAAGAGATTTGGTCATGTTTAATGTTCTTTTATGTTGGTATTTAACAAGAGTGTCTGTTATGTTGGTGTTTTTGGGGTTACCATTGTGGTGAAGATTGGTGCTTGTGCTCAGCTTGAGGATGGATGCCGATTTGAGTGCTGCTTAGCTCTAGAAGCAGTTACTTTTAAAATGACAGTGCAACGTTTTAAATGTCCTTACACTTGCTTACCTGGCATATACTAATGATTAAAAAAAATAAAGTTGGACCAACATAAGAAAATTAATTAAATTAAACATTAGTAAATTTAGTTTGACGAACCAATAAAGTTAAAATTACTATAGAACATTGATTTGACCTAATCCAACTCAGTTATGTTGGCTCAATGAAAATGACAATCTGAATGAAAGAAATTAAATTGCTTGTAAAAACTCTCAAATTCAATGAAGTCAGGGTAATTGCTTTACATTGAGTACAAATTGCAGTGTTCATTTAATTTTAGCAATTTCTTATTTAATTTCCCATCATTAAATGGCATTATATCAGTCATCGCTACCCTACACTGTATATATGAATAAATATCACTAAAGCCTGTATGGTAAGTGGTGGTCCAGTGTTTTGGTCCTAGTCTTGGATGCGAGTGGTCCTGGTTTCAAAAACTGTCTGCACATACAACTTAATTAAGCAAGCAAAATTGCTATTGCATATTAGTGGATGTATATTAGAAGCATGTGCATTCCATCCCAATTTAACCCCTGCTAAAATCCAGATCACTAAAAACATGAATATGAATGAACATGAATGAATGAATAGGGAGACAGCTAGGTGAGGGAACTCACTTTGCACAGCTGCTAAGGTGGCTGCTGGTTTAGGGACAGGGACCGCTGGTCTGTTACGATTGGGGTCAAGGCGCATATGGTTTTTCGAGGTCTGGGACAAGCAGGACCCATCGGTTTGTTCAGGCACTTTGGGGACAGCTTCTTCGCTGTGACTAGCCAGCTCTTGTCTACGCAATTGGTCCTCGAAAAAGCGGAACTGTTCGGACTCGATCTGCATCTTCCTGAGCAGTGCCACACGCTGCCTTTCCTCCTCCAACAGAGACATCTTCTGCAGCCGTTCACCACACATCTCAACAGACATGGCTTGGCTCTGCACAAGTATTCACACAAAATGACACATTATTATTAAAATTCACTCCTGTCTTCTAAGATTATCCAAACATAATGAGCAGGGTTTGAACATTTCTTTGTCAATGAATCGCCATTAGTTTTCCAGTTTTTCCTGATTACTTATTGAGGTAATGATTAAAAAAATAAATTAAAAAAAACATTTTATTCAGATTGCTCTCAAAAAAAAGAGCAATTTCTAGCCAATTAGCCAATTTTCCAGGCCTATAAGCAATGTTGGGTGTAATCCATCTACAAAGAAATAAATTACTGTAATCTAATTACTTTTTTAGTAAAAAAAAGATTACAGTTACTGACTTTCAATTAATTTCATTACTTTTAAGTACATTATAGGGTTATGCTTAATTTTAATATATTATTTATGTAGAATACATGAATTATGGCCCATAACGGGTCATTTTGAAGGAGAAATGTGAGGTGCTAAGTGTAAGACTTGTGTGTAACAATGAACAAGGAAGAAATATAGACATTATTTTGAATTTGTTGAGTGGAAAAGTGTTTTAGAAAGTAACTTATAAGTAAGGTAATTAGTAATGTGATACATTTTTCAATGAAGTAATTAGTAAAGTAACCTGATTACAATTTTAGAGAAATAATTTGTAATTTGTAGTGGATTACTATTTTAAGTAACATACCCAACACTGCCTATAAACCACAATTTTAAAATTCCCTGGTATTTTCATCTTTTCCATGACCGTGGGAACCCTGAATAAGCTTAAGAACCACAAAAACTTGTCTTCAATACTGGAATTTGAAATGACTAAACAGTTATACCACTGCTACATCTTACCTGACTCTTCAGATAGTCACTGTGTTCCTTGCTGTATTTCTCATGGAGAAGTCTCTTCAACTGTTCCTTTTGCGGAAAAGCCACTTCCTGTAATTTCTGGACATTAACGTTAGGCATTGTGTTACAGACAGTGAGAACCAGATCAATACGAGCTATCTCAAGCTCTCAGGGGGAATTTAATGATTTTTCAAGGCAGCTGGGAATAAAGAAATTTAAGCCTATTACTCATATTTTGCATTCAAGGACACTCGGCAAACATTAGGATTATTACGTCAAATGTGAACAAAGATAATCAGGCACTATAGACAGAAAAAATGTATTAGAATAAATATCCATGATGACATAAGTAATTAGAATGTCATAAATATTAACATGTGTTGGGAGTTTTGTGGCCTCTAGTCCTTGTCTAATAGCTTTGAAGCCATCTACATTCTAGTTTACTCCTTAAAGTTGACTTAATCAACTTTAGATATGCTTAAAAGGACTAAAGGCTACTGGCTATATACAAATGAATATGTATTGCCCAAACTTCCTGTTTTAAAAGGAAATATGTCAACACAGAAAAGAAACTGCGTTCATCAAACCATTTCATGCGGGTCTTTATTTCATTAGAAGTCTATCCGTTAAACAATGTTTAATATGAAAAGTGACCAGGAATAACCTTCTGATCTGAGACTTGAAGTCAGTTTCATGAAAGCAGAATATGTGTCTAAACAAGGCAAACAGACCATGTGTGGCACAACAAGCAGTTGGGAGCCTGACAGGTCCTCTAGCCAAGGTAATTGAGAATGATGCTAATCAGATTTACAGTGAGCTGAGCACCACAAGGCTCCATCAGTGCCAGGGGCTTACCTTCATTATCACTTGTTTCTCAGGGACGTTGCACTGCTGATACTCCCTGTGACAGGGGAGTTTCTCCACAAATAAACTATACCGAAGTGAAACAGGAAAATAGAGCTATGGATTGATGGCAATGATTTATACAATTTATATCATGACAGATGATATGAGGAATAATGAAATTACAGGCGCATTACATAAACTGAGAAGCGAAATATAAAAATGCATTTACATATGACACAATCGCTGTTTGTTGGATTGTGGCATTGTATAACTTAAATGTAATAACTTAAATTACATTTAAATGAGAGCAAATGTACACTACCAGTCAAAAGTCTGGACTTATTCTTAACTATTACTATTTTCCACATTTTCATTAAAACAGTGAAATAGCACATATTGGAGTATTGGAATTATGTAGTGATCAGTGTTGGGTAAGTTACAAATGACTAATTAAGTCTCTAAATTGTAATAAGATTACTGATTACTGCATTGAAAAAGTAATTACATTACTATTTACTTTACTTTCACTTTGCAAAACACTTTTTACAGAAAAAAAAGCTGTTTTTCTTCAAGTTCAAAATAATGTCTATATTTCCTCCTCGCATCCAAGCCATACACTCGTTTCTTCCTTATAATGATTAGTTAGGAGACACACTCCCTTCAGCTGTCAAACAGATGTACATATTAACATAATTCATGTTTTAAATGTTTTACATCAATAATATTTTTAGAAATATGTGTAACCCAAGTAATGCACTTAAAAGTAATTCAATTAATTGAAAGCCAGTAACTGTAATCTCATTACAAGAATTTAAAATGTAATGTTTTATACTACTTTTTAGATTAAAAGGTATTTATATTACTGTAACTAATTACATTGTAGTCAGATTACACCCAACACTGTGATAACATTTTTTAAACTGAACCTTTCTTATATATTTTGGCTTCTTCAAAGTAGTGACCATTTGCCTAGATTACAGCTCTGCACACTCCATTCACACAACCAACTTCATGAGGTGTCAAACTAGGATTGCATTTAAACAGTATTGAAGGAGTTTCCATAAATGCCAGTCCTTTGTTGCCTCCTTTCCTTCAATATCCAGTCCAACTCAAAACTAATAATGATCATTACATTTTAATAAAATATAATAATAATGCAATTTTAGTTGTTATAACGAAATTCATACGTAGGCATAATGTACTGTATATGTGTCTACTAAGCAAGGTTTGAACATTTCAGCTTACCCTTACAAGTTAAAAAGTCTTTAAGATCAAGAGAAACATAAAATGAGTCATGCGTGTCCAAACTTTTCACTGGCTGTGTATGTGAAGACTAATAATATGCTAAAAGACAATACGTGATGAACTTGTTGTAGAGCACAAAGGCATTCTCCAGACTGCCCTCCTCTAGATAAACAGCTGCCATACGCTCCATTTCCACGCCAGAGCGGAAGTATCGCCGTGGGGTGATGTCTTCATTTATCTCAATGTTGTAGCCCATTTTGCTGAGGGCCCGGATGCGCTCCACCGCCGGCAGAGTGATGTCAGTGTGGTCCGGCTCAGCCGCTAGTTTCTTCTGCAAAGCATCAGAGCACAAAGCATTTATTCCCACAAGATTTCACACACAACATAAGCTCTGTTCATCACTTAGCTTGAGCAAAACCGGAACACCCGGCAGCACCCACGCTGAGTTCGCTTCCAGCTCCCATATTAATGACAACACAGAGCCTCTGTTTTAAGGTCACTGAAAAGAGTGGGCATTTTATCAACATGCAGCAGGACTCTGATGGACTCCAATAAGGGCCTGCAGAGATGTTACACTTGTTGGACATCACGGGTTGCTCAACTTTGAAAAGTGCACATGCACACACAATTTGTGACTGCTAGTGGAGAGCAAAATGGCATCAAAATACTACACTATTGTTAGCATCTGAAGAGAGGTTTCCTGTCAGGGTTATTAAAGTTTTTTATTTAGATTTTATTTTTACATTTGTCACAATTTTTCACTTTACAGATGTTAGTTTTAGCTTAGTTTTTGGCTTTTTCATTGTTTTGTAGTATCAGTAGGGGAAGATGGGGGAAGAAGTCCCCCGGGATAAAAAATATTGTTTTTATATTGAAAAGGTTAAAGTTAGACCCTTGGGGAAGTTGTTTATTTTTGCGTAAATGACCGCCGGACTGCACATTATCCAGCTTATTACAAGACTACTTACTAAATAAATAAATAAACTGATATGAAACATTGATTTGCATTGAAATTATGTAATTATGTGAGAAGAAATAAATAGCTCAAAAGCTGAAATCCACCTCCGGTTTGCATCGGAACTCTGTTGGTGTTTATTTTGCGAAAATGACCATCTGACTGCTCATTATCCAGCTTATTACAAGATTACTTGCCAAATAAATAAATAAATGGACATGAAACATTGATTTGAGTTGGTTATTTTATAATCTTACTTGTAGAGATCGCACAGTAATCCGAGAAGCAGTAAAGATGGCTCGCAATACCCGGATGAGCGGTCTGATAAGTGGATGTGCAGTTGTTACTCTGAAATATCAGACTGCTAGATGGCGCCATTGACCAATCAGAATCAAGTATTCCAGAGAGCAGTGTAATAATAGTATTTAATATAATATTTATTATAATTTATGTGGTTACTATTAAATAATTCCATGTGTTAGATGTACTGTACATTTAAAAAATCTTCACTATTTATTATTTCATCTATTTATAACCTCTAGGCTAGAGTAGAATTTAACCTAAATTCATAGTATTGCTATTATGACATCTCTTCAATTAAAAAAAATGGGTGTCTAAATACAGTATGTATGTATTCACAGGCCTGTAAAGTATATAGTATAATTCATTGAATAAGTTTACTTTTCAGATAAATCTCTGCATGTTATCTCTTACATAACACCAGAAACAACAATCACAGATTTCACTGGGATTCTATTATTTGATTTGTCTATCATTATTCAGTTGTTCAATTATACTCACAAATAGTAAAAATACATAATTACATGGAATATATGATTTAGTATTTTACATTAAATGACCAAAAAAAAAAGTTTACCCTGGGGGGCTTCTGGGCCCAGGTGGGGGGGTCATCTTACCACAGTAGTGGTGTAAGATGGCCACTTTTTTTTTTTTTTTTTGCTATGACAATTAAATTACCAAAAGTTTATATATTTTTTATATATATACTGGGTGATGCATCATCAATTTAAAAGTAAATGCACATTCATCTTAAGGGGGCCTCTTCCCCCATCTTCCCCTATATTTAGCTTTAATTGTATTTTTAGGCCACATCCACACTGATCTGCTTTAGTTTGAAAACTCCTCTTTCAGTTTCCTTACAACTTCTCTTTCCAAAGTATGTGATAACAGAGAGAGTTTTCAAAACATTCCTTTTCACTGCAGGAAAATGCTGTTCTAGTGTGGATGAGAGGCATAAATATGGCGAAATTAACACGTTTTCAAACGAAAATGTATCAGTGTGGACATAGTATTATTGGGCTGCCATTTAAATATGTATAATGCTGTGAAATCTATCAGGGTTTTCTAGTGTTATTGCTATAGTGCCATTTTATAACATAGGCCTACTGCAGCAGTGTAGTCCACCCATCTTTCGCATTTTGTGTATGCTCACCTAAAATAAGTGATGATACGTATGGCCTCCAGAGCAACAAGTACACTTTTGACCAGGAACTTTTTCAATTTTGTTAATGCAAAATTTTTATTAAAAAAACATTTTTTTTTACAGAGATTCTACAGAGTGTACAGAGATTCTCTCTAAACTTGCACGGAGCTGCAGAAGGAGGGAGCGCAACTGTTGGCATGGGCAAGACAGACAGTCCGACTAAGCTGATCCACCAATCAGAATGTTCATTTCGACATGATTGGATATTTGCCAACCAATAATATTTTCCGTTTCAGTATGGGCGGGACATTTCCAGCATCTAATGCTGATGCACAAGCATCCCCGGAGTAACCATAATCTGTGCTGTAAATTGATTTCCCTGCTAAATGTAAATATATACATTTAAATGTAACGTATGCAGTTAAACTTTGTGAAAATACTGAATGTTGTTGCACCTGTTATTGCAAACACTGCTGAAAGCTATTTGGGTCATTAAATGAAGCTTAATACTGTCTTTGTGTTTGTTTTTGAGTTGCCACAGTATGCAATATACTGGCATGTCTAAAGGTCAATATTAGGTCAAAAATAGCAACAACAAAAAAATAAACAGTTTTCTCTAGAAACTTGTCAGTCAATCATTGTTTTGAGGAATGAAGGTTTCACAGTATGCCCACCTCTTCAGACACTACTACACCACTGACCTACTGTGTATCAAAAACTAAAACTATTAACTTGTGGTCATTCTTATTTTATTTGTAGTTCGTTTTGGAGGGAAATGTATTTTGGTTTCATTTTTTTACCAATAATGTTCATTTTTATTTCAATTAATGTAAATGCTGTCATTCAGTTTTTCTGGTTGGAGAGAATAAGACTGTGTTTGATCATCTATTCATGAAGAGGGGAAGTGAAGTGAGAAGAGGGCTTAGATCCGTTCCTTGCCTCCCTCCCACACCAGGATGGAAGGATCTGAATGATGGAGCAGCTGCAGTGGAAATGCTAATGGATGGGAGTCAGAGAAAGCCATTTCATTCCTATGACCCACCTCAGATAAGCTCTCCCTTGACCACCCCCACCCCATTTCCTCCCACAATACCACTTACCAGTGTGCTGAAACTGAAGCTATGGTCCATGGTGAGTTTATGATGTTGGCTGGCAGGCTCCGATCCTCCCGATGCATCTATCTGTCATCTCCCAAGGTGATTCCAATCTGAGGAGCAAGAAACATTGCATCTGGCATCATGACAAGTGCTATTAAGAGGTCACTGGCTGTATACAGTCTCTCAGCATAATACAATGCTTTCTGTTTTTGGTTACTCAACAGTGGCTTTGGCTTACAACCCTTTGCTACTGTTTTCTTTCTATTCCATTAACAAAGTTACTGTGCCTAGTGCAGTTCCATGGGGATTATCAAATTAATTTCACTATCTTGGTCCAAACAACGCAGTTATTCGTTCCAGAATCTGTGCTTCAGTTGCTATGACAGCTTGTTACCATGCAGGAAAATATGGTGACTCATGGATATCTTCAGCAGTGAAAAAAAATATCCTTGGTGAGCTTGTTCACTCAGCACAAAGCTGGGCACATATTGGGCAGTTTATCTGTCTGAGGTCTTTTCCTCTTTGAAAGCTGAAAGCGCAATGCCACACTTTTGCAAACGAGCAGAAGCAAATAAAAAAGTGTCACCACACAGAGTGAAATATTCAGGTTAATGCTGCCATGGCAACTTAAAGTAGATGCACTGTGAAATTAAGAGCACAGTGTAAAATAGATGTGAGAAAATTGTGACATTTACACTGAACAATCAATGATAATCAGGGCCTTGCATGATGTGAAGTAATGCAAATTTAATTAGTTAGGACATTTTAATTAGTTAAGCAATTTCATGTGTACTCATCATTTGAAACCCATTCTTTTGCAAGAAAGCAAAGAATGATTCAGTAAATTATTAATCAATTTAGATGTTTAGATAGCCATGTCTCTAACAAGACACCAATATAATATATGTGATATACCAGTATATGTTGTGTGTGTACATATATATATATATATATATATATATATATATATATGTACACACACAACATATACTGGCACTTGTTTTTCACAAGTGCCTAAAACTTTTGCACAGTACTATATTTATATATATATATATATATATATATATATATATATATATATATATATATATACACAGTACTGTGCAAAAGTTTTAGGCACTTGTGAAAAACTTTCAAAGTGAGGATTTCTTAAAAAAAATAATGTCATAAATAGTTTTCATTAATCAATTAACATCATACAAAGTCCAGTAAACAGAAAAAGAGCTAAATCAATATTTGGTGTGACCACTTCAAAACAGCACCAATTCTCCTAGGTACACCTGGACATAGTTTTTCTTGGTTGTTGGCAGATAGGATGTTCCAGGCTTCTTGGAGAATTCGCCACAGTTCTTCTATCTATTTAGGCTGTCTCAATTGCTTCTGTCTCTTCATGTAATCCCAGACTGACACAATGTGCAGTGAGGGGCTCTGTGGGGACCATGACATCTGTTGCAGGGCTCCCTGTTCTTCTATTCTAATCTTTTCTATTGGCAAAAGTAATGTTTGAGAGTCTAACATTTATATTTCCTATTGACACACTAAAGCTGAAGATATAAATAACCATCTTAATACAAATGTTTTTGTGAAACATCTTATGTGCCTAAGACGTTTGCACAGTACTGTATGTATGTATGTATGTATATATATATATATATATATATATATATAGTGTTTTGTTCAGGTCTAAAGAGGGTTTATACAGTAAAATCACAAGAATTTTCATAGGGGATTGAGTGGTTCTTCAACATACTTTAAGAGCTGAGTAAATGAATCCGCAACCTACATTTGCAAACATGTTTATGTTAGATCAAACCTCATACAAACTTCATGACTGTGGACCTCAACACAAAACATGACTTTTAGATTACTAACATGATAACCACTGTCCCTACTATGTGTGTATGTACTAAGTACATCTGGCTATAGATTAATCTATTGCTATTGCTGTAGCATTACACTAAATTAACGTTTCTCTCTCCTTTTTTAGATGTTCTCTGAAAAAATAAATGGTCTTCATCAGTAACTCCTCTGTGACGCATTGTTTCATCTGTCACTATAAAATTATTTTTCTTTCAAATTTATAATACAAACGTATTTTCTCTGATGTACTGTACTGGGCAGTACGGTGCTCAAACCTGGAGCCCCTCCAATGGACAACCAATATTGCTTTTGACCAAGATGTCAAGCCAAAAGCCTAAAGCAAGATCAAAGATCAAATAATACAATAACTTATATCTGTAATCATCTGTGGCTTCTAAAATTCCAACAATTTGATGTAAGCTGAATTTTGTACAGAAACTAAAACAATAACTGTTTATAATAAAACATAATAATAATAATAATGGCAGGCCTCATTTAGTAATGATTTAGTGTGTAAGTATAATAAAATACTCACCTGTAGATAATGATGGGCTGTTGTGATCCCATATTCCACATTCCTATAATCGTCACATGTGGTACATGCTAGAATTCAGCGCGGAAACAGGGAACTCACGTAAATAAAAGAGCAGGTTTTTATTATTCTCTAAAACTCTCGGCCTTTTGCCTTTGTGCCTCATGGAAGCTTTGTTCCTTTCGCATGGATATACACGCAGGGCTAAAATGGCTGATTGCTGTGTTCCCGAGCGAATAAGCCTGCGATGTCAGATGGTTTGTCCGGGTTGCTCGAGTCAGATGAATGCTGCTGTAGCACAGGCGACAGCGGTGGATTCAGTGGATGTGTTTCAAAACCCCGTGAGCTGCCTATCTAGACAACAACCGAATCAGTTCAGCTGAATAGACAGGAGTCTCAGGATTCTTCTATGATGGCCAAAATACTGTCGAGCTTACTAGGTTTTAATTCACAGCCAGTGTGACAGCTCAAGGGGGTGGGAATGACAGACAGCTGAGGGCGAGTTGATACTGTCACCAATGCAAATCACGACGCCTGATGGACACACTTACTCTTTTATTCCGATAATCAAATTGATGCTATTTTCAAGCATTGACGGATTATTCAGTTCCTTTATTCTCATTCTAAAGAGCGTGTCATGATGGAACTCCATTCTTCACCAGTGGTTTAAATAATCATCATCATCATCATCATCATAATAATAATAATAATAATTATTATTATTATTAATCCACTAGATGGGGCACGACTCCTCTATTCGCCAAATTAAAATCTGTCCAGTCGCAGGTGAAGACTGCTGATATCTACGAATAAGATAAAGGAAATCTAGACTATTTTAAACTAATACACTTTATTAGTAAGCAAGTGAATGTTGATTGTTTTCTCTTTTTTTAATGCAGTCAGAAACTGTGTTATGTCCTAAATTAATGTAGTTCTTAGTATATCGACTGTATTTCTTCATTAGCTACGTATGTGCATGATATATATATATATATATATATATATATATATATATATATATATATATATATATATATAAGCATCCTATCTGCAAACAGCCCTTTGAATGTAATGTTGTGAATGAAAGTTTAAAAAAAGTTCACTGCTGATCATTTCTTCGAGTGATACTATACATTTCAGAAACTTGTATGTGTGTTGCTGTTTTAAAATGGTCAATTCTTCCTTTGCATTTCTTTGTACAGTAAGTGTTTGTGAGTGAGTGGTGGTGAGAACCTCAGCAGAGCTGTTTGTAAGCAGATTCACACTTTAAACACACTTTCAGTTAGTTTCACATCCATTTACCCACTTTGGCTATAAAACAAGATTTCTATAAAAGAGCTTATAACAGGGATTAATACATATATTAATATTTTATATAAGGACGTATGTTTGGTTTTAAAGTTGATAGGGACATATTACAAGGAGGAAAATATTCAAAATGTTTTAAGAAAATGCGAGAACATCAGTCTGGTTATACACTGTAGGCAAAATCACATTATTTTCCATTTCTCTGGCCAAACACATTAAATATCAGCCTGACCGCTATGTCTGCACGATATAAAGGGAAAATGCCATATGTGGAAAACATGGATTATTTGACAACGATATGCGATGTGATAAACCTAAGACTAATGTGGCAAAATAAAAAAATAAAAACATTTTTTTTTTTTTTTTTTTTTAGATCTACACTGAGAAAACAATGATGTCAAGGGACATAAGGCGACATTTTATAAAATGTACAAAAGGAAATCTAAACAAAAGGTGGGCTAAATTAACAAGTTACAGGTGCAAACATCTCACGGCAAATATTTCACCCCTTACTTGGCACAGTTGTTTAAATTTAAAGTTGTCTTCCTTTAAAGGACGCTTACCAGCCGTAAAAACAGAACCCTCATTTCAACTAGTGGGCGTAAAATGGAAATTCGCCCATGTAATCTCCAGAAAATTATATATATAAAATCAAAAATCTTTATGCAGTAATAAAAAATGACTGTGATTGCTGCATCCCGAACAGCGCTGAAAAAAGGTAACATGTACCACGTGACAACATCGTTTCTGCGCTGCTCCAAAAGAGATGGGACAGCATAAACATGAATTATGATACCGAGGAACTTTAATAGCCATTAGTTTTATACTACGTTTTTATTTTCATTTTAAAGTATTTTCTATGTGGTAAAATTGCCCATATGTTGGTGGGGGCATCTCTTATTTTCTAACACATGCCCATACCATCCCTACCTAAATCTAAGCCTATGAATTTATGTGATGTTTTTAGTCACTGAATACGGTGGCCTACACAACACAACACAACACAACACAACACAACACAACACAACACAACACAACACAACACAACACAGCCAAATTAGCCAAGCAAATAAAAAACACAACAGAAATTAACCACAGCCACAACACCACAGAAATAAAGACATAATGCAACAAAATTAAGCCACAACACAACGAAATTAAGTAACAACACAACAAAATAGCCAACACAACAGAAATAATCCTGATAACACATGTACATCACCCAGACGTATATATTTAATGTGTGTGGTACATCTATAAAGATGTATTTTTTAGGTTTGCTCATCTGCAATACACCTATTAGACATTTCCTGTCAATAAGACATTCAGCAGATGTCTTTGAGATGTTTATGATTTAGAATGTTTTTAAATCTGATCTTTTTAGTTGGTAATTTGAATGTGACACAGATAGCACACGTACATCTCTAAGATGTCTGTTTTAGATCTTTTTATCTGGAAAGCATCACAATCTCATTAATATCTGCTAAACTTCTTACAAAGATCAAATTTACAAACATTTTAAATCATAAACGTCTCAAAGACATCTGCTGAATGTCTTATTGGCATTCGAGAGTAAATATCCTATAGACTTATTGCAAGGTTCTGGGTTACTGATCAGAAGGTCAGGGGTTCAAGCCCCAGCACTGCCAAGATGCCACTGTTGGGCCCTTGAGCAAGGCCCTTGACCCTATCTGCTCCAGGGGTGCTGTATCATGGCTGACCCTGCACTCTGTCCCCAGCCTAGCTGGGATATGTGAAAAAGAAGAATTTCACTGTATATGTGCAAATGTATAATGTGTGATAAATAAAGAAAATTATTAATTATTATTATATTAGGGAATGCTTTCCAGATGAAAAGATCTAAAAAAAAAAGACTACTCGGAGACGTTTCTGGGAGGCCACAACAAATTTAAGCCACAACAATGAAATTAAGAACAAAATTATCAAAAAATAAATATTTACAACCCTGATTGCACACGTACATTACCCAGACTTCTATTTGATGTGTGTTTACATCTGGAAGAATGATTTTTATTTTGTTTGCTCATCTTCTTTTTATGATTAACATTTTTTATTGATTCATCTATTAAATGAAGAAAAGCAAAACATATACAAACAGAATCAATATTTAACCCTCACTATTACCACTAATATGGATCAGGGAAATTGGAAGGTAACTTTTACACTCGCTTGGATCTTTGTCCTTTTTAAGTATCAGACTGATCCAGGCTTGTGTCATAGCAAAAGTGGAGCCAGTTCTGTAGCATAAGATCTAAAAAATTCAGCGGCAAAGCCATCTGGCCCCGGAGCGTTGCCTGTAGGTAAGGCCTTAATTACCTCGTCAAACTCCTCCAAGCTTATCTCAGAATCAAGATAATTTTTTTGCTTAGTTGTCAATTTAGGGAGTTCTAATGGTTCCACGAAGTTTCTAATATCTTCATCAGTAGACGAAGATGTGGAACTATAAAGATCAAGATAGAATTCTTTAAAAGCATTATTAATATCAATGGGCGAGGTAAACATTTCACCACCAGCAGATTTCACAGAGGGAATGGTAGAAAAAGACTTTCTCTGCTTTATATATTTAGCCAAAAGCTTACCTGCTTTGCCCCCTGACTCAAAGTATGACTAGCCAAAACTCCACCTTCCGCAACAAAATAGTATTATATCTGTATTTCAATCGGAACAATTCTCTGAGGCAATCAGATGACATTCGGCGCTTCAGCTCTGCCTCGGCACTTTTAATATTCCCTTCCAACTCCACGAGTTCTCGTGCTTTGGATTTTTTAACGTTTAACATTTGTTGGAAATGTTGGAATTCAGGATTTTGCAAAAGGGATACATTAAAGTGCCAATTATATGATTTATTTTTCTCCGTATGTGGCAACACCTCTAAACTTACCAGGGCGTGATCTGAGACTAAGATGTTTCCAATTGAGCAATCAACAACAGATGAAATGAGGGACTTAGATATAATTAAAAAAAAAAAAAAAACTGTTCTAGAATAAATCTTATGGACTGATGAAAAAAATTAATAGTCCCTACCAGATGGGTTCAAAAGTCTCCAAATATCTGCAAGACCAAGATTTTTACACATCCTTTGAAGCGTCAATGTTGCTCTAGGGGGCTTACACACTTTTGCTTCACTATGATCAAGGACTGAGTTCATCAAAAGATTGAAGTCTCCTCCCAATATTATATCATGAGGGGTGCCAGTGGCTTGCAACATCCCTTGAAGATCTATAAAAAGCCCTGATCATCATTAATATTAATTAATAAATTTATTTATCACACATATACAGTGAAATTCTTTTTTTCCCCCACATATCCCAGCCAAGCTGGGGTCAGACATGATATGGCACCCCTGGAGCAGATAGGGTCAAGGGCCTTGCTCAAGGGCCCAATAGAGGCATCTTAGCAGTGTTGGGGCTTGAGCCCCCAACCTTCAGAGCAGTAACCCAGAGCCTTAACCACTGAGCCACCACATTAGGTGTGTAAATATTAGCCAAAATCAACCTTTGCTCCTGAATTTCTGCTAAAGCAAAAATGACTCTTCCTAATTTATCATTAACCTGTTTGAGACATTTGAATTGTAGATGTTTACTTATCAATGTAAGACTCCCCTGCTCTTACTTGAGCCAGCACTAAAGAAAACATGTCCACCCCATATCTTCCCAAATTTTTCAGCTTCCTGAAGAAACACAATATCATATTTCTTAAGTTTACACCTTCCATCTTTTTATGGGGTGCCCCAACCCATTCACATTCCACGTGGAGAGAGACAATCCACTCATATTAACATTTGACATTTTGACATATTCTTTTCTCTTCTTATCCGTAATGGCATTTCCCTCATTTCAACTTGTATAGCAACTACTGGAGATGTTTTAAACACTCCACTGCATATTCTTAGTCCTTGTGCCTGCTCCACATCCATCTTATTAAGGTGACTTTCTGCTGCTGACATATAAGATATACATTCATAATCTAATGTAGCTCTCATAAGGGCCTGGTATATATTCAACAATGATGCTCTGGTTGCTCCCCAGTCTTGTCCTGACAGGCACCTTAATAGATTGTTTATCTTTTTACACTTGTCCTTTACTTTATAAATGTGGTGCTTCCATGTCAGCTTTTCATCTAACAATACTGATCATATTAAACTGTTCAAGTGTTTGGCCTTATAATTTCAAAGATACTACCTTATGGCGTCTAGAAAAACATATCACACAGTGGTGGTGTAGTGGATTAAAGCACTGAACTGGTAAGCAAATGGTTGTTGGTTCAATCCCCACAGCCATCACCATTGTGTCCTTGAGCAAGGCACTTAACTCCAGGTTGCTCCAGGGGGATTGTCCCTGTAATAAGTGCTCTGTAAGTTGCTTTGGATAAAAGTGTCTGCCAAATGCATAAATGTAAATGTCTTTGCTATAGATAACTCAGGGTATGTTTACACAACAACAATGTACAGTGAAGTTTTTCCTTTGCGTTTTTGAAAAGTTTCGCGAAAACGTTGTCAAAACGATCCCTGTTCACACGGATCGGCGAAAACGACTAAAAATGCTGTATTATGCATGCCAGGCCAGTAGTTGGCGATGTCACTTTCTAAATAAACACTATGCGCCTGCGCACATACGCATTCTTCCACAGAGCGGTGAATACAAACAATGAAGATGGCGATCACTGGTTGTAGCAGTGATGCAGTAAATCTACACTTTGATGGAGAAGCGTCAATAAACTCAAAATCTTGAGCAGCACAAACACAGTCCTGTAGTCCGCCATTGTAGTTTTGAATGTCTCGCGCGCATGCCTATAGACTGAACACGTACTACGTGTGCGCATGACGTCATCGTTTTCACAAATTCGTTTTTGTGTTTACATGGAGACGATAAGTGCATCGTTTTCAAAAACTTGCACTTTGAAACCCGTTTTCAAAAATTTCAAATGCGTTTTCAGGCCCCAAAATGCCGTTGTCGTGTAAACGAACAGCCAAAACGCATACAAAGTTTTCCGTTTTTAGTTGAAAATGTTGTCGTGTAAACGGCCCCTCAAAAGCCCATTTATTTGCCCACTGTTCCACCATCTCAAATGCAGCATGCATTTTCTTCTCTATATATTTTAGATTCCGCCCCCTTGTCCATAAAGCCCCGTCATTTGCATACAGTGATTTCTCTATACCTTTATCAACTTGCTCACAAATATAATTAATCATGATGTTAAATAACACTGGACTGCAAACACTGCCCTGTGGGGTTCCATTCTCTACTTGATATACTTACAGTATCCTGCACCCTTATAATCTGGATTCACTAAAAACATTTGAGTGAACTGGAGTAAAGGCATCACACCTGAACAGGCGTGATGACGCTTTTGCGTCTGCGTCATGACACACCCTAATCTGAAACGCTGCGCCGTTTATGTTAGTTTTAAACTCTTAGTGTCCGGATTAAGGATTTCAGTTATCATTTTGTTTCGCTTTAGGGGGAGAGGAAGCCAAATGGGTATATTGTACTCAGAGGTGAGTGACGTGGGCTTTTATTTCCCCGCCTTCTTTTACAACTTTGAACTTTATTCCGATCTTTCTGCATTTTGAAGTCAGCTGGCTGTACGTGACGACGCCAAACTGTTCTCTTCTCAGACAGCCGGTTTAAGACACAGTTCTCTTTTTCAAGGCACTTAATTACACAAGTCCACAGAATATACAGGACACTAATGAAGAGAATCATGTTTTTAGTATACTGCTGTGTTGTTTGAAATATGTTTGTTTTATGTTATTGAAAAGTTTGGCACTAGTGTTGGCATGTTTTCAGTATCACAGTTTGTATAATTCGAGTTGCATTCACGTTAAAAATGTATTGTGTAGTTTACATAAATAATTGTGCTATGTTTGTTATTTAAACAGAATGTAACACTTACTTTGTTTGTTATTTCCTTTGTAATTTTGTGTTTGGAAAGGGTGTGTTTATGTATTAACTGTCATTCCTGGGATGTCACCAGACCTGTTTTGCACTTCAACGTGTCTGATATCAAGTCATTTTTCTTACCAAACACCTCATCACATGCCACGGACATTTACTCATTATGCTTTATTCCTCTTTACTCTCATTAAATGCACTAGACAGGAAATCACTGAATGTTTTGTGCAATCACATGCATGCTATCATGTTTTGCTCTGCTTTCTTTCCATAGCCCATGTGTCAAGCAGCCTATGAAGATGATATCCACAAGGTGCGAGAACTGATCTCGGCCGATGCTGGAAATGTAAATGTTCAAGATGAGGGTACTGGAGACACACCAGTCATGGCCGCCTGTAGGCGTGGAAATCTCAGGATCATCAAATACCTTCTAGATCACAATGCTAATGTGTCCATTAGAAATAAGGTAGTACATACGTGTTGAGTGTTAGGAGGCAGAAAGAGTCCTTTCTCAAATCTTACTATCGTACTGCCATCGAAGACCATTTGAGGCAATCTTTAACATGTGGTGATTTCAGATGGGTTTAATAAGGCTAGTATACGTTGATTAACTTAAATGCATATTGTTTCTCTGACTGCAAAATTTTGCCAGTGACAAACTGCACTTCAATGAGTGAATCCCCAAAATGATCATTCTGTGGGTGTAGGGAAAATTGAGTTACTCCTGAATTTGTGGTGGTTGACATACAGTAGTGATGCAAACTGTTTTTTAGTGCAAATAATATTAGACATTTTTAGTAAACTGCAAGGAGAAAAAAGACACACATCGTGACATAATTTAATGGCTTGTTGCATCTTTGTAGATTAAGATAGAATTCAACACGTAGTTTTTCAGTTCGGCTTATAATACATGGTTGTTACTATCAAAATTTCTCATTAGTGAATACCGTTGTAGAAAGCGGATGCCACTTTCATGAATAACTGAAGTCTGTGTGAACAAAACAGGTTGAAGCATTCATGAGGAGTGACACCCATGATCATCTGCAGTGTGTACATGGCCTGCAGGGCTGGCCTGGGGGTTTGTGGGGCCCTAGGTGAAATCATGAAAATAGGCCTCCCGGTGTGAAAATTGTCATAACTTTAAAACATCCATAGAACCACTGCAAACGGGATGAGCAGATTTTTTTTTTTTATCAGAAAGCACTAAAAAAAGAAGTGCTATACTGTATAGCTCGGTGCATGGAAATAATAAGTATGATAATTACTGGGTAACAGTTATGTATAAATTAAATAAATTAAATCGGGCCTATAAACACAACACCTCGAAATATATATTTGTAATCAAATGTAAAGAATAAACACATACCTCTTAGAGAGCAGAGATTTTTGCAGATAGTTTGGTTATTTTCCAGATTAATTGCTCATATGTTCACTCTTATGTGAGTTTTTTTTTTTTGCATCTGAATATCGACAGTGTCTAAATTCCTTCCCCAGCAGATTATTCTTGAGAAACCGTGAAAAGCCCTAATGATTTGTCAAGCACTGTTTCTGCTATTCTTTACACAAAATAAGCCTCAAAGACTCAGATAGCCACAAAGCAATATTTTTCATAACTTATTTCCTGCGTTTCTGTCAGGCGTGCGCATTATTCAACAAGGTGCGATCTGTGTCTAATAATACTGTTATTAGAAGCGGCACTCAAGTACCCAGAAATGCTTTGCGTTATGAATAAACTATGCAGATTAGTGTGTACTGCTTAGATTGTGTGGAGTGTTGGTGGCATAGTGGGGTAAAGCACATGACTTGTAATTAGAAGGTTCCTGGTTCAATCCCCACAGCCATCACCATTGTGTCCTTGAGCAAGGCACTTAACTCCAGGTTGCTCCAGGGGATCTGTCCCTGTAATAAGTGCTCTGTAAGTTGCTTTGGATAAAAGCATCTGCCAAATTCATAAATGTAGATTTACTTCTTGCCGATTTTAGATACACTGCTGTAATTTTATTTGATGTGACTTTATCATTTTATACTTAATATGTTGTTTTTAGTTTTCACCGTCATTGTGATTTGTATGTTAAACGATCAGGTCCACGCATGTTGATCGCACCCCTCCTGAGTGTGCGCGCGATAGAAACCATTGGACTGCAGAGAATTTCAAAATAAAAGTCATCAATGTTTCTTAATCTTATGACTTGTTCATTTACTTTGCACATATTTGCGGGGCCCCCCCATGCACATCGGGGCCCAAGGCAGCCGCCTGTAGGACGGGCCGGCCCTGATGACCAGAATGTGGGAACATTTGACTGATTATGGTTTATTGTGTGGTCAAATTGCTTGTTTTGCTTAAACATATCCATGTGTGTATTCTTCTTTTAGAAAGAAAGAACTTGTTTGCACTATGCTACGAGAAGAACGTTTTCTTTCCTGGACTACCTGATGATTGCCATTTTAATGCCTATCCTGTTAATTGGCTATCTCATAATGGTAAGTTATCCCTGTGTTCTAACTAGGGTTGCAAAAGGGCTGAAAATTTACAGTAAATTTCCAGAAACTTTCCATGGGAACTGAAGCTGGGGAATTTTGGAAATATTGGAAAAAAACTTTGGGCACTTGGCTATATGCTGCTGCATCTTTGTGGCATTCTTAACATAGGTCTTTGCACAGTATTTGCAAATGCACACAGCCTTTCCTTCTACATTGGTTGAGGTGAAATGTATCCACACATCAGATGGCGCACATGGCATTGTTCTGTAGAATAAGATTTGAAAAAAGCTTGTAAAAAAAACACTAATGCAATGCCATGCACAGATATATAAATAGTTAGCTAAACAATTGGAATATTCTGGAATGGTAAAAAATATTTTACAAATGAATAGAAATAGGCTAGATGAACACTCCTCAATCAGCATGCTAAATCAAACTATAACCTACATTCTTGTATGATAACAGAAAATTGGCTAGCAGAAGGCAGAAGAAACAGCATCACAGTTGCGCTAGCTAGCACCATGATAGCTAGCCTCTTAAATTGTCAATGAAATGGTGTTAGCTAGCTTACATTTAGCATATCTGATATACTGGCTAGCTAGCTACTGTATAAACACATTTTGATTTAGTATTTGCTAGTTAAACTTTAATACCATAGATCAAATATATTTACCCTAGTAATATCATCAAAACTTACTTTACTGGATGTAGTCCTTGGGCTCAAATGCAGTAGTGTGGCTTCAATAGTCCTGCTGTAGCAAGTAGCCTGCAGTAAGTAGTGTGCTGTGTGCATGTGATTGAGGAATGCCCAGGGTAGAAATTCAACTGAATTTGCATTAAATCTGGTTGTTTTAACCAAGATTATGCTGCATGTTTTTTTTTTTTTTTTTTTTTTTTTTTCAACTACATTAAGTTCCCTGTTATAGGCTAACTTGCAATTTAGCAAATTTCCAGTTTATTCCCGTTAATTCCCATGGAAAGTTTCCAACTTTGAAAATTCCCGGAATTTTGCAACCCTAGTTCTAACAGTGTCATGGTCTGAAACAGGCTACTAACTGTGTGTGCAAGAAAAGACTTGTGGTCATGTTGAAACTCCAGAACATTGAACTTGGCATGTGAAATGGAGGAATTTCCCTGAAATCAATGTACATGGATAAGGATAGAAATTGTTTTGTGGTAATTATGGTGTTCATGCATCCGAAATTAGTTATTGTGGTTTCTGTATTTTTATGTGTTTAAAGGTGCTGTAAGTGATTTTTTTTTTTAATGGAAATGTATGCACACATTTAAGGATATAAATGAAAAAAGTGTTGTGAGATGTCTCACTGGTCTCTGTGACAGCTCTAGACTTTGTAAACAGCAAACAAAAATGTGTCTGTGGTCCGTGGACATTGACGCTTTTAACCTGTCATTTTTCTGTCATACATTATTGTAGTTGCAGTGAATTATTGAGGCTTACTGCCATTTTTAAGCCATGTTGTTCATAACAGTTGTCTGTTGAGGGTGCTATTTTGCTGCTGTTGTTTTAAACAACCATTTATTTATGATGTTGGCCTTAAAGTTCATTTGTAATCTTTGGAGTGCGGGGTTTTGGAAAGAGGGGGCGTGGCTAATTCAACGTCTCAGTCTTGTGGAAGTAGAACGGCTGAAATCAATTACAGCACCTTTAATTGTACTACATTAAATCATTCTGCATTTTCTTTCTCAAAAGGAGGAGAAACAAAGAAAAAATGTGAAATTGATGGAGCTTGTGTTGGCCAGTAAAGTAGACATAAACGCTGTAGACTATGTAAGTAGAAAAGTAGAATGTTTCATGTGTGTATGTGTAAATATACACTATATTGCCAAAAGTATTCCCTCACCCATCCAAATAATTGAATTCAGGTGTTCCAATCACTTCCATGGCCACAGGTGTATAAAATGAAGCACCTAGGCATGCAGACTGCTTCTACAAACATTTGTGAAAGAATGGGCCGCTCTCAGCAGCTCAGTGAATTCCAGCGTGGTACTGTGATAGGATGCCACCTGTGCAACAAGTCCAGTCGTGAAATTTCCTCGCTACTAAATATTCCACACTCAACTGTCAGTGGTATTATAACAAAGTGGAAGCGATTGGGAATGACAGCAACTCAGCCACGAAGTGGTAGGCCATGTAAAATGACAGAGCGGGGTCAGCGGATGCTGAGGCGCATAGTGCGCAGAGGTCGCCAACTTTCTGCAGAGTCAATCGCTACAGACCTCCAAAGTTCATGTGGCCTTCAGATTAGCTCAAGAACAGTGCGTAGAGAGCTTCATGGAATGGGTTTCCATGGCTGAGCAGCTGCATCCAAGCCATACATCACCAAGTGCAATGCAAAGCGTCGGATGCAGTGGTGTAAAGCACGCCGCCACTGGACTCTAGAGCAGTGGAGACGCGTTCCCTGGAGTGACGAATCATGCTTCTCCATCTGGCAATCTGATAGATGAGTCTGGGTTTGGCGGTTGCCAGGAGAACGGTACTTGTCTGACTGCATTGTGCCAACTGTGAAGTTTGGTGGAGGGGGATTATGGTGTGGGGTTGTTTTTCAGGAGCTGGGCTTGGCCCCTTAGTTCCAGTGAAAGGAACTCTGAATGCTTCAGCATACCAAGAGATTTTGGACAATTCCATGCTCCCAAATTTGTGGGAACAGTTTGGGGATGGCCCCTTCCTGTTCCAACATGACTGCGCACCAGTGCACAAAGCAAGGTCCATAAAGACATGGATGAGCGAGTTTGGTGTGGAAGAACTTGACTGGCCTGCACAGAGTCCTGACCTCAACCCGATAGAGCACCTTTGGGATGAATTAGAGCGAAGACTGCGAGCCAGGCCTTCTCGTCCAACATCAGTATCTGACTTCACAAATGCGCTTCTGGAAGAAGGGTCAAAAATTCCCATAAACACACTCCTAAACCTTGTGGAAAGCCTTCCCAGAAGAGTTGAAGCTGTTATAGCTGCAAAGGGTGGGCCGACGTCATATTAAACCCTATGGATTAAGAATGGGATGTCACTTAAGTTCATATGCGTCTAAAGGCAGGTGAGCGAATACTTTTGGCAATATAGTGTATATATAATTGTTTTTTTTTTTTGTTTTTTTGAGAAGTTGGGGTATTTTATTTTGTAATCTGTGTATCTTTGCATCATTTTAGAAAGGGAACACAGGACTTCACTATGCTTGCCAAAGAAAAAGTCAAAGGATCATTCCATTGTTATTGATGAAAAATGCAGATGTTTCAATACAGAACAAAGTAAGTTACTTCTAACTTCATGTGATCATTGCACAATTACTTTTTACATCAAATGATACAGAAGGATTAGTAACCTTATCTCTTATTTCAGTTGTTTTCAAATTTTAACTAGGAGATCATTAAATCGCTGCAATGCACAGCATCCAGTAGCTTATTGCGTTTATAAAATAGCAGTAACATTGATTATAAGACACCAATTTTCATTAAACACATTAAGTTCTCACAATAAATAATTATTCTGCTAATATACTGTAGTTTAATGATTTGTTGCAACTTGTTAAATTAAGAGATAATAAAAAGAAATAAAAAAAAATCATTTGTTGGGGTGAGAATCACTTATGTTTTCAAAGAAAATAATTTGAAATCAACATGATGGAGATCTAATGGTGTTTTAAATAGCAGCAAGTTTCTCGTATTTGCAATTCATGTCAACTGAAAATCAGGCGAGTGCTTGGGCAAATTGCAGTGGTTGGGAGACTCACTGGATTTTGAAACTGGTGAGAAGTTGATTTGTAGTGCTGTAAAACCAACATTGTACATGTGCTTTTTTATTCAAGTATGGTTTAAAACGAAGTTGTGAAAATATATATAAGTTCATGATATTGTTTATGTAAGTTCTGATTTATTTTTTCCATTACAGAATCATGAAACACCACTAGATATTGCTAAGAGACTACAATTCCACAAAATTGCTGCAATGTTAACAAAATCAAGTTGAAAGTATTAATGGAGGACAAAAGGGGACAAATACTTGCTGCAAAAGTGGGATCCTTGACAATTAACCTGCCGATTTTTAGATTGGGTTTGCACCAACTATCACAAAAACCGTTTGCACTTTATCACTTCCTTTAAAAAAAAAATAGGACTACATTTCTCATATTAAAGATATTGCTGATGTTACTATACTGATTTCTGTATTCTCTTTTAAGGGTATATGTGATTCTGTTTTTGAGAAATAAGTGAATGTTGTTTTTTACTGTAGGAATTCATATGATTTGATTCATGCCATGTGTTTAAGGTCACAAATAAAATATCTAAAAAAAAAGGAGGACCCCTGTATTCAGAAAAAAATAAAACTATAAAAGTTACTTTCTGTATGCGCACATCTGTTTCATCAATGTTTGAGTTTCAAGTCATGGTTTACATTACAAACTAGTTCAAAGAATTAAAATCTAAGGCATACTTTAGTCAGTGTAATCAACAAGCCTTACAAGAAAGTCAGTAAAATCAGAGATTAACATAAAACACTCATTAAAACTTATGATTCATTACATGACAAGACCACGATGAGACAGGTCATGAAATGTTACAGTACAGCAAGATAAACTAGTAGTGGTTAGTAAAAGCTAAAATGAAGAACACATTGAACAAGTGACCTGATCATGAGTGTAACAGTCTCTAGGTGACAGCTCAGATTGGTCTCTTGACATTTGAAAAATTACCAGGTTTACCAGCACCTTAAACATAACTTCATTTGTTTACAGCATGAACAAACAATGATGCACTTGATTTCATGGTTAGAGGTAAAACTGAATGCAAAAAGAGAAGTTCCTTGTTTCTCTTGATCAAAGTTATCCATTACATTCAGGAATACATATTTCCAGTGGTAGAAAACAAATGTTAGCTCAGAGGACATGCACAAACAAAAAGACATACCTGAATTAATGCTAAAAACTTAAAACCTTATGATGAAAATCTCCTCTTCACACATATTGCCTCATCAATTCAATAATTTTGTTGTACATCTCCTGTGGGGCGTCTAAGCCCCAGATGAAATCCAGGTGCTCCCAGTGGTTGATGTTGCGGTGGTACACCAATTTAGGTATCTGTGTGAGCAGCAGAGCCACATCCTGAGGATCTGCCAGCGTGTCCTGCCCACCAGACCACAGAGCTGTGGGTACCAGCATGTCCCGTATGTTGTACAGAGGAGGGCTCGTCTGGAGGGGGCGAAGCAAGAAGACATTTATGAGCCCTAAAGGTGTCTTCTACTTTACGACTCAGGAATTGTTTTACTGATTACTGACTCTTGTTCTGAACAACAAAGCAACCGAGAGACATTTCTCCTCACAAGCATCTAAAGTATTACAAAAATGGCCCAATGACCCGGTCATGCTGACAGCTATATTAAATGTGTAGTTATAGTTAATAAAAATGTGGAAAATATCCTGCTCAACATTACCTGATTATAATGTGCCATATTTCCAGCTTTTCCATAATCGTACGCCATAAGCTTCCCGTATTTTACAGCCTGGAAAAATAATACAAGAAATGTGTTAAAAAATCTGTTCAAGCAACAAAAATTGTTCAATTTGAAAAGCAATACGATATTTGAGCCATAATTATCAAAGCACAGTCTATGTAGGTGTAGTGTATAAGACAAACAGAGTAAAGTGTGGTTTACATCTTAGTATATTGGTTTAGGTAGTTGCTGCTATAGCAGGGGCGGACTGCATATCGCTGCCCCCTTCCGTATATCGCGTTCTGCATAAAGCGGCAGCACATGCGGCCCCATTTCGCGGCCGGCCCACCAGGACAAGTCCCGGTTCTCTCAATGGCCAGTCCGCGCCTGTGCTATGGTATGTATATTATACTGTCTGTTACTAAATCATTTGATCTATTGCAATATCTAGAACAGCAGATATTGAGAATATAGGTAAGCTGCAATGGGGAATACATAACTAATTACAAACAAATCTATTATACAACAGTTTGTTCCGGTCCTCAAATCTGATTACACAAGCAGCGTTCAAAGAGTGCTGGTATTTATTGAAACAGCACTAGGACGCTTCACTGTTTGCATCACTCCGCTTGCCTGTGTTCGCAGTGCTCTTGACCAGCTATCAGTCTGTGTTGCTTGGCGATATGCAACGGTTAATCGTCCTTTGGCTTCATTTGGAATGATTTTCTTTATCGTAGCAAAAACAACAGGCCATATTGTATCTAAAATGTAAGTAACTCAAGATTAACTAGCAAATTTCATAGTCTTATTTGCTTGAGTTAAAAAGAAAAAAGAAAAAGAGGTGTCAGGGTAAAAAAGGATGGGGGAAAAAAAATCAAACGAATGCATGAGTGCTTCAGTGAACACATGCTGGGCAATGTGGTCTAACAGGCCCAGACAAATATCAAACATATCTGAATGCACCTGTGGGCCTTACCCAGAATCCGCTCTTGTGACACCACAGTGCCTCTCTGCTCTGTTACTTGACACTGATTTTTTACACTAAGACAGATGAAAGGAACTGTCACAACCTCTTGATGTTTGTACTTTTAGAAGTGTCACTAATTTTGAGTTTGTCTAATAAAGAAATCATGTGGAAACCTTTGATTTCAAATGTATCACAGATGGAAAGGAAGACACTGGAACATGTGACAGAGAAATTATATTACCTGAGCCCACTGAACCATGTTCTGCACTGAGGTTCCTGCTGGGCAGTGTGTCGTGTACACAGGTGTTCTGGTCTGAAAGACAGAGACAAACTCATGAATGAACATTCCCAAATCTATTGACATAAAAAAAACATGTTTTAACTAGAAAAGAAAAGTCCGTCCAGACAAACTTTCCAAGTTCCCTTGACAAATACTTCTCTGAACATTGAAAAAGGCCGTGAAGTCTGAGTCATTTGTAGTTTGAAAACATTTTGAAGAGATACTTTGGCAGTTTGAAGGGTATATAGGCCTTATGTAGTTTAAATATTGAGGCAGTTCGAAGAGAGATTTGAAGGTTGAAATATATGGTGTTGCTAGGCGGCTGATAATGAGTTCTGGGTGGTCACTAGTGATGGTAAGCAGTTGCCCAATAGTTCACCCAAAAATGAAAATTCTCTCACCATTTACTCACCCTCATGCCATCCCAGATGGCACAATGATTTTTAGAAGAATATTTAAGCTCTGTAGGTCCATACAATGCAAGTGAATGGTGACCAGAACTTTGAAGGTCTAAAAAGCACAAAGGCAGCATAAAAGTAATCCAGACGACTCCAGTGGTTTAATCCATGTCTTCAGAAGCAACATGATAGGTGTGGGTGAGAAACAGATCAATATTTCCGTCCTTTTGTACTATACATGTACTCTATATATATATATATACACACAGGTGCATCTCAATAAATTAGAATGTCGTGGAAAAGTTCATTTATTTCAGTAATTCAACTCAAATTGTGAAACTCGTGTATTAAATAAATTCAATGGACACAGACTGAAGTAGTTTAAGTCTTTGGTTCTTTTAATTGTGATGATTTTGGCTCACATTTAACAAAAACCCACCAATTCACTATCTCAAAAAATTAGAATACATCATAAGACCAATAAAAAAAACATTTTTAGAGAATTGTTGGCCTTCTGGAAAGTATGTTCATTTACTGTATATGTACTCAATACTTGGTAGGGGCTCCTTTTGCTTTAATTACTGCCTCAATTCGGCGTGGCATGGAGGTGATCAGTTTGTGGCACTGCTGAGGTGGTATGGAAGCCCAGGTTTCTTTGACAGTGGCCTTCAGCTCATCTGCATTTTTTGGTCTCTTGTTTCTCATTTTCCTCTTGACAATACCCCATAGATTCTCTATGGGGTTCAGGTCTGGTGAGTTTGCTGGCCAGTCAAGCACACCAACACCATGGTCATTTAACCAACTTTTGGTGCTTTTGGCAGTGTGGGCAGGTGCCAAATCCTGCTGGAAAATGAAATCAGCATCTTTAAAAAGCTGGTCAGCAGAAGGAAGCATGAAGTGCTCCAAAATTTCTTGGTAAACGGGTGCAGTGACTTTGGTTTTCAAAAAACACAATGGACCAACACTAGCAGATGACATTGCACCCCAAATCAATCACAGACTGTGGAAACTTAACACTGGACTTCAAGCAACTTGGGCTATGAGCTTCTCCACCCTTCCTCCAGACTCTAGAACCTTGGTTTCCAAATGAAATACAAAACTTGCTCTCATCTGAAAAGAGGACTTTGGAACACTGGGCAACAGTCCAGTTCTTCTCCTTAGCCCAGGTAAGACGCCTCTGATGTTGTCTGTGGTTCAGGAGTGGCTTGACAAGAGGAATACGACAACTGTAGCCAAATTCCTTGACACGTCTGTGTGTGGTGGCTCTTGATGCCTTGACCCCAGCCTCAGTCCATTCCTTGTGAAGTTCACCCAAATTCTTGAATCAATTTTGCTTGACAATCATAAGGCTGCGGTTCTCTCGGTTGGTTGTGCATCTTTTTCTTCCACACTTTTTCCTTCCACTCAACTTTCTGTTAACATGCTTGGATACAGCACTCTGTGAACAGCCAGCTTCTTTGGCAATGAATGTTTGTGGCTTACCCTCCTTGTGAAGGGTGTCAATGATTTAGTCTTCTGGACAACTGTCAGATCAGCAGTCTTCCCCATGATTGTGTATCTTAGTGAACCAAACTGAGAGACCATTTTGAAGGCTCAGGAAACCTTTGCAGGTGTTTTGAGTTGATTAGCTGATTGGCATGTCACCATATTCTAATTTTTTGAGATAGTGAATTGGTGGGTTTTTGTTAAATGTGAGCCAAAATCATCACAATTAAAAGAACCAAAGACTTAAACTACTTCAGTCTGTGTGCATTGAATTTATTTAATACACGAGTTTCACAATTTGAGTTGAATTACTGAAATAAATGAACTTTTCCACGACATTCTAATTTATTGAGATGCACCTGTATATATATATATATATATATACAGTACATATACTATAATTCACTTTCACATTCTTCTTCTTATGTTTTTGGCAACTTTTTGTGCATATCGCCACCTACTGGGCAGGGAGGAAAATTTATAGTAAAAAAGGACTTAAATATTTATCTGTTTTTGACCCACACCTATCGTATCGCTTCTGAAGATATTGTTTTAACCACCAGGAATCTTATGGATTACTTTTATATTGCCTTTATGTGCTTTTTGGACATTCAAAGTTTTGGCTACAATTAACTTGCATTGTATGGACCTACAGAGCTGAAATATTCTTCTAAAAATCTTTGTTTGTGTTCTGCAGAAGAAAGAAAGTCACACACATCTGGGATGGCATGAGGGTGATGAGAGAACTTTCATTTTTTGGGTGAACTATCCCTTTAACAATACTTAAAGTCCACCACAGCTTATAAAACTTAGCTTAATACAGGATTTTCTTGAAATACTTGTGGAAAATAATTTGCACTATCTTTGATTTACAGGGTGTATCTTTATAAACTAAACATGCTCTAATAAATATGTTTGACCTAATTTACTTACGCTTTAAGTGGCAATTACAAGAGCAGGAAGCAGATAATGTTATACCATGTTCAAGTTCTTCTCATCAAAACCGCAGAGGAGAAAGAAGACATTTCCACACAGCACACTCAAAGGCTTCCTGCTGCAGAACTCGGTAGCAAAAAACTTGATCAGGTCATTTTGAGGCAAGAAGTCTTTTCGTCCAAAGAGATCCTGCAAATTACACAGGCATAGTGAATATGCTGATGTGAATTGAAAAATCACCCTGCCTGTAGTACTTCAAACCACAAAGAGTTACAGTGTTTTAAACAAACTACTTACCCAAATGAGAAATTCTGGAATAACAGACAATTTGGTCATGGGGCTTTTTGTCAATGCCACAGTGGCAACAGGAGCCAGGGCAAAGAACATTTTGATTTTGCTGGCCAGCTCCGGCATTGAGGAGAAAGCCATGAAGGCTTAGAAACAAGAGAGAGGAACAGTAAGTTAAACATCAATACTAAAAGAGGAAATAAACAATTACATGTTCTTGTTAGAGTATCATGCATCCGTGACATGCTTCCACATAATAACAGTTCAGCATTTGCCAACAGAAAACACAAGAGGATGCCATAACATGCACAGTATATCTCTGAGCATATTTTGTAGACTGGTGATTTGATGAATAGCAGCTCTGGATAACATTTCCAGAAAAAAGAAAAGTTAATCAATCTGAAATGCTAAGAGAATGGGTAATACCTATAGTTGTTCCCTGGGAATGTCCCACATAAAATATTTGCTCTTGGCCAGTGGTCTTTGTAATGAAGTTTATCACTGCAGGAAGATCCTTCTTAGCCATTTCATCATGACTGCCTCACACACACAAAAACAAACAGAAAGAGAAATACAGTTTTTGAAGTCTGGGTTCTGGCTGATACATTAATAATCCAATTGAGAATTAGGAACAATTACGGGATTAATGTATAATCAGACAATGATTATTTAAGCAATATCACATGAGCAAGAGTGCGATATGGCCCTATATCAGCACTGCTGTGATTCGGCCGCAGGCCGAGTGCCATAGGTAATCACAACAGTGCTGATTTAGGGCCATATAGCACGATTGCGAGTGTGATATTGCTTATATACAACAGTTCAATGAACAAGTACATTTTAAAAAATTAGGAAAACTGAGTGCGGTCATAAAAATGCATTTGTGCATGGAACTACTTTCTTACGCGACAAATCAGAATCTGCCGTTGCTGGTTCAAACCAAATGATACATCCAAGCCTTCATTAGTAATTCAAAAATGTCACTTCAGAAATAGTATCACGGCTTGTGCTGTTTCTACCAAGTTATTGGATAAACAAGGATGGATGGATGGATGTGTGTGAGGGAGAGAGAGAGACGGAGCGTGTGCGATCACCTGTTGCCACTCCCAAGAAGAGATGCTGTCAGCTTTCTGAAGATCAGCTTTCTCAGTGGTAAAATAGCCGTCCAAGCAGGGGTATTTCTCCCTATTTCGCAGTAGCCGGTGCGCAAGAGTCATATACTATAGAAAACGCAATGTCCTCCGCCATTTTAAACAGTATGCATCCAATGTGGAAAGTCTGATATGAGGTAAGCACCTTCAGTTTGTGTAATTAATCAGTCTGTTGTGTCTCTCAGCTGTGCCGTAATGCTGAAATTGTTCGTTTAAAGCCATTTCCTAGCTTTAGTAGTGTAGTAATACAAGCGATCACGGATTGCTGTATGTAAACACTGGCTGAGGCGGATTCACTTCACGTCACCTAACTGGCTCATGTTACACATAAAAATGATCCTTTGCCACCACCTGCTGGCTAAAATATTTAATGTAAAAAAAAAAAAAAAAACGTAAAAAAAGACAAACAGTAGCTCTTAACACATCTGCGCTGCTCTTACACTTTAGAACAGCACGAACACAAGCGGAGTGATACACACAGTGAAGCGTCCGAGTGATGATGGTGTCAGACCATCAGTGCTCACGGAATGTCTCTCGTCCAATCAGATTCGAGGACCGGAACTAACTGTTGTATAATGTAAAATAAACTTCAACTGGGTGATCATGTCTTGTATTTTGCGGTAATGATCGGCTAACTGAACATCATCCTGCTTATTGCACAGCTACTTGCCAAATATACAAATAAATAGACATGAAATGTATTGATCTGCGTTTAAATTGTTTTATTATGCGAGAAGAAAGAGACCACAGAAGGATACGAGAATCGTGAACATTTAAGAATTTTTTGTTTTTGTTTTTTTTTTATTTATTTTTTTACGATTTACGCATTTCAAATGTATGACAAATTTCCATCAAACTGAACTGAGTAATCTTTACCAAAATGGACATGCATTATGAATTAAACATAATGTTAAGTACTTTAGTATTACTTTAGTAATTAGTATTTAAAATTATTTCTTTTGAATTTGTTAATTCAAAAGAAAAGGGGGACAAGGAGGGTCAAGTGTTTGGTATCATTTTAAAGAAAACTTTTCAAATTTGAATGATATAGATTATGATAAATTCTGAGTCTCTTAGCCTAAAAAAAAAAAGAGCAAAACATTTACTTTATTTCTTATTGTTCTGATTTGACATTATATAATCCAGGGTGTAAATAAGGTAGCTCTGAAAAACTGCTTTCGTTTTGTTCCCAATTATGTCACCTGTAACTGAGTTCAATTTTGTGTTGATATGACAAAGCAATCAAAGTTATAGCATTACAAACAAATAAAACATAATAATTGTACATGAGAACTAATTACACATGCAAATACAACAATGACTAAAGGTAAGCTCTCTCTCCAAAGCATGTAGGCATGAGTAACGAGATCTCATTCAGTTCCATTCTGTGTCTTTTGAGCCATCATTGAATCTGTCATGTACTTGGCACCATCTCCTGGTAGCCATATATAATCAGAGTGAACGATCCTCTCTGCCCATATTTGGATGACTTCCACCTCTGGTTGCAGCGTTCAGAATCATAATAGGATTGGTTTAGCGTTCCATGATGCTGGACAACGTACTACATCATTTCTGGTGAAGTTATCTGATCCAGGAGAGCTAGCGTGTTTTACCACATTATGTGCTGTGTGCACATTGTTCTTCGTGTGGATTAACTAATGATCTATGCATCCGATTATGTTGTGTGTAGGCTCGTTTTAAAGATAATCGCCTCCTCTAAGTAATGGTATGGTAATGATTTGTGTAATGGTAATGGTTTACAAATAACATGTATGTTAACAAATAGGCTGGTTGTACTCTACTCTTTTAGAGCTTTCCAACGACATATGACACATGGCTAGTTGATAAGTTTGTTGTGTTTACCGATAACAATAATACATACAGTGCAAAATTGTTAATAAATTATAAAAACACTTCTGATTTGTCTGCAAATTTCAACGCACTTGTTCAGTTTTGGTCATAATGCCTAAGCTTTAAAATGATACCTACTTTATGTTGGTCAAGACTGTGTAATAATTTTGATAATTATTTTTTCTCGGCAGACCCATCCGAGCTTAAAGGGTTAATTAATACTTTTTAATTAGTATTTAAACTTAAATACTTCACATGTATGCTTAACTTATAATAATGTATATTATTTAAAGATTAATCAATTCAGTTTGATGGAAATTGTTCACACCACTGAAATGTGTTAATCTTAAAAATAGACTGAAATTTATCTGTGAGTATTACTAGCACAATGGTTGCCATGTACAAAAATTAAATATGTATACAGTCATTATTATACAGTGTTGGGTTACTGTAATTAAATGACTTTTTCCTTGAAAAAGTAAAGGTATTACTCTTCATTTTGTAGTAATTTAATTACAGTTACTTATGATGTACTTGCATTACATACTGTTTAGAATTTAAACAATTCTATATAAAACAATATTGAACTGAAAATCGAAATTAAAGGTCTAATGATAATATTGGTTTTCTAATTCAACTTGGCCCCTTTAAATGCATTGGCAACATGCCTGCACACTTGAGCTTGCATCACTATGTTGAGAAATCACTCAAGTGAAAAGATGTCGGAAGACAGAATGGCTGTTTTACTAAATGGAAATATCCCCATTACGATGGGTTTATGACAAATGCAGATAAGAAGACAAATCCGAAGATCCGAAGACCAAGTACCTACTGAAGCACTTGACACGGCAACACAGATATACACTTTTAAGAGATTGCAGGAGCTGTTCACACCGAACGTGTTTAAGCGCACGTCTGTACTGTGTTTTAATTGTTTTCTGATGTAATCATGTGCTAGATGGACGTCTTTGACTGCTGAGGCGCATCTTGCTGTTTCATTCAAGTCTCACGCAGGACTGACGGATTTTAGACACTCAAGTTAAAATGAGCTTCGATATTTAAAAATGCACCTCGAGACACCTGCATTCTGCTTCATTCGTTGCGCTGTGTCTAGCTTGTTTTTAGCGCAGGTGTCATTAAAAGTGCAATATGTAACATTTTTCATGTAATACTCGCCTTTTTTTGCCAATGTGTGAACGGCTTGTAACGCAACTTAAAAAATTAGCCCTTCCTGGACTTCCTAGGTTGCCTATTAAAGCCTGTAGGCTGATTTTCATGCGAAGGGAGCGGGTCGCTTTTGCCGGGAAAATCCAAAGGATGTGATGATTATGCACGCTCCCGAGAGCCTTGCCTCAGACAGTAGCTTCTCTTCCGCTATTCAACAGCGTCAACAGACAGTCTGCAACACTAGGTAACGTTATCTTATAGATGGAATCCAGCAAACGTCTGGCTCCCAGCACAACACCAACTCCTACACAAACTCAGAGTAAGACAAAAAAAAAAAAAAAAAAAAATCTACTGAATCCCATCTGGCTAAGCGGGAACGTGATCGCAGTCGAGTGAAAACTAGAGTGAACATCGGCAGGGCATTTGATTCCTGGAGGGACCTTTGTTCGGTTTTGAGGATCAAAACGACCCTAATTGGCATTCTTTTTATTGGACAGGTAAGCTTACATAACTGCAAAGCATGTGAATTATAGTGCCATAAGGATTGATCTGTGTAATTTTAGCTAACTTGATCTTGCCTGCTAACGCTGACGAATTGCAAGCTGCCTTGCTTCGTAACTTTCAAATAATTTCAACGATCTTCTCTTTATACTAAAAGTCAGGTTAATGTCAATGTTAATCTGTAATTATTCAACAAGGTAAACTACAATATCAAATTAAATGAATGCTAGACAATGTTCAAGATAATGCAAAAAGCTCCATTCATTAGTGTAACGTAACTTGGTTTTACAGAAAATATATACAATCTATTATTATAAAACAACAGAGCATCGATATATCAAAATGACAGTTATGATGGAATCACATCAATACTGAATTGTGTCAACATATTTATAATGTACAGTCTATTTTATAAACGGGTACTGTCATCATTCACCACATTTAGCTAACAGCTATTGATAAAGCTGGCTAGCTAGCTAACGCCGACATAGGCTATCGTATAAATGCAGTCAATGTATCATGCAAAGAAAAGTGATTACTTCAAACTACAGTCTCACATAAGCAGACCTAGAAGTAGCTGACTGCAGTTCACTTAATGGCCACAGGTGTCATTAATAACAAGGGTTTCTGAATCTTACATACTGCACCTTTAAGATTCGATGTTCTGAAGAAGTTCAGGTGTCAAAAAGGACTTCATGTGACTGTTGCACCGTTACACATGATTCTAAATGGTAAAGTTTCAGTCCAAGTTTCAGCACGTGATAAACGGTAAGCCAATATTTTTCCCTTTCTGCTCTGGTTTGCTGAGGGGCTGCTGTGCCTTGTTAAAACTGTTTACTGTTAATATACTGTAACGAATGTTGCCTACGATGCTTACATGAAATAAAGTCTTTTGCAACTAATTTACTTGCTTGGAGAAGAAATTATAAAGAGAGTGATTGATTTTGAGTAACAGATTTTATTAGCCATTTAGGAACAGTTTAAGTTCAAGAATAATTTATTTGATGTCATAGGATTTATTTGAAAGAATTAAAAGAATAATTTGATGTCTTTCCTTTTATTGTCCATGTGATCAAAGTTAATATGGGTTTTATAAAAAAAGTCATTAGTAATGAGTAATTTAATTACATTTCAGACAGAGTAATAAGTACAGTAATCTAATTACAATGGAGAAGATGTAATTATTAATGAGTAATTAATTACTTTTTTGAAGTAACTTACCCAACACTGTTATTATACATATTTAAACATGGCTCAGTGCCACGATTCCAATCAGAATAAAGTATTCCAGAAAGCCATGTAATAAGTACTTCTAATGAGTGCTTCAAAACAGACTAAAAATGTAATGACTGAATACAAAGTGCCATTAAATATCACATGCACTTGCATAAATCTGTTTTTCTTATACCTGAACTCCCAGTATTCTTTCTCTTTGGGGTCAAGGCTGACATGTTTCCTGGACCATGTGTTCCCACGACTGTTGCCTATCCACACATCAAATCCAGCTTCAGCTAGGATGAAGCCCAGGCTTGTGTTGGGAAGGTTTGTCACCCAGTTGCTTCCAGCAGCAAGGAGACCATGTTGGAGGAACACTACAGGTTTGGGTTCTGTGATAAACATAAATCAAGAGAACAGATTAATGGATTACTGAAATGATAAATGAGTTAAGATGTCATAAAACCTTTCACTCATGTGAATTTAATGATGCAATTTCATTGTCTTCCTTTTCTTAATGCTGATAAGTTTAAAAGTTTGGCCAGCAGAGGGAGCATGTGCATTAGCTTTAGGCTCATCATGCCATCCCTTTCTTTTTTGGGACCTTTATCGCAAATATCTGTCAGAAACTGGATGTGAGCTGGTCCTCTTAGTAGCACAAACAGACCTTGGGCTGATAGTATTGTTTTACTTCATATCAGCCATTCCTTCTACCCTGCAAATCACAGAGCAAGATTTTGGCAATTGCACTGAGACTTCACATTTTACATAACTGCAGGATAATCCCCATGAGAGTGTTGTGCAATAAGTCACGATAGGGTTTATGGGAAATAAAGGATGGAAATCACTGCTTTACACCTAATATATTAAATGGATGAACATTTTGTGCAGTGAATGAGCAGATTTAATGCATTGCAAAATACATTTTTGCCTTGTTACATTAACATGAACTTTCACAGGTGAGACTCAACATCCTCTGTAGCCAACTCTCTTTGTGAAAGCTCACTTGGTGCTAAAAAAAACATTGCCATTCCCTGGTGTTCTTTTGAGTCGTGCAGCGCAGTGTCCCGTGTGACCTGAAGAAATGGGACAGCAGGAAATGAGATGCATCTCTCGTGTGCCACCTCAGAGCTCCGGCACACATCATGCCGAATACACCAAACGTCAAACCACTCAGCACCAGCCATTCACTGAAACCAAATAGCTTGATGGCTCTTAACTTATTTATCACATATCAGAATTCATTATTAATCCATACCAGCTCCCAGCAGCACACACAAACACATGCAGCCTTATGATCATCTTGTAAATGTTGGCTTCAAAATCCCCTGGCTTCCTGATTAAAATACAAATACAAATCTGTTATATACAGATGCAAGGGAATGTATGGCAGAAGAGGTATGGTATGTTGGATAAATATAAATAGACTAAGCTGTGTATTGCACATAATTATTGCTCAATGGTGCAGTTTTAACTGTTCATAAAGTGAATGGACTAAGTGAAAAAACTGTTCCTGCCTGACTGTTATGGTGCTCAGTGCTCTATAGCGCCGTCCAGAAGGCAACTGTTCAAAAAGGAAGTGTGCTGGGTGAGTGGGGTCCAGAGTGATTTTTCCAGCCCTTTTCCTCACTCTGGAAAGTGTGTGGGTGGGGGGGGTGGGGGGGTTATTGGAGGCAACCAATAGTCCTCTCAGCACTCCGAACTGTCCTTTGTAGTTTTCTGATGTCCAATTTTGTAACTGAACCAAACCAGACAGTTACTGAAGTGCAGAGAACAGACTCAATGACTGCTGAGTAGAACTGTATCAGCAGCGCCTGTGGCAGGTTGAACTTCCTCAACTGGCGAATGAAGTACAACTTCTGCTGGGCCTGAATCAATGTGGTCTCCCACTTCAGGTCCTGTGAGATGGTAGTGCCCAGGAACCTAAATGACTCCACTGCTGTCACAGTGCTGTTCAGGATGGTGAGTGGGGTCAATGTTGGGGTGTTCTGAATGTCAACTCAAGAACAGCCAACAATGCCCTTAATCTAATACAATAAGTGAAACGCAAAGATGCACAAGTCCAAAGTTTCTCAAAGGCCCTTAATCCTCCAGCAGAGGGATTTGTGTCAGGGAAATGTATTCTCATTTAAAATAACATGAGACATTGTGTTAGCACAGCGAGGGAGAGTGAAAGCTGATGTATGGCTGTTGAATTGGTTTTCCGCTCCAATGGCGTCCCTGGTGGGATTAGTGTGAGAGCATGGGCTTTAGAGATCTCTTTGCTCATTAATGAAATATGGGAAGCACTAAATTTCAAAACGACTGATTCCAGAAGCACTATTATAACAGGACTGAAAACATAAAACCAAAATATTCAAGACTGGAGTGGCACCAAATGTTACATTTTGAGAACAGGCAATTGAAAAACCCATATTTATCGGCCACTATTCTAAATATTGGGGGGCATGTGTCTATGTTGGTTCAGCCTTGATTTAACCACACTAACACAATATTATTATATGTCATGATTATTACATAATTATTTTTTATTGTGATTATTAGATTGAGTATGTAATATAATTTACATGTGTAATAAATGTGTAATAAATTAGACAAATATATTACTATTGCAATATATTCATATTTTTGATAACAACAACAATAATAACAATAATACTTTATTCTAATATACGCTTAATAAGCACTTTTTTAAGAACATCTGTACACCTACTTATTAATGTGATTATCTTATCATCTCATTGTATGGCAGCAGAGCAATGCATAAAATCATGCAGATATGGGTCAGGAGCTTCAGTTAATGTTCACATCAACCATCAGAATGGGGAAAAAATGTGATCTCAGTGATTTCGACCATGGCATGATTGTTGGTGTCCAGAAGGGCTGGTTTGAGTATTTCTCAAACTGATCTCCTGGGATTTTAATGTACAACAGTCTCTAGAATTTACTCAGAATGGTGACAAAAACAAAACATCTAGTGAGAGGCAGTTCTGTGGATGGAAATGCCTTGTTGATGAGAGAGGTCAACGGAGAATGGCCAGACTGGTATGAGCTGACAGAAAGGCTACGGTAACTCAGATATTCACTCTGTACAATTGTAGTGAGCAGAATAGCATCTCAGACAGCACAACATGTCGAACCTTGAGGCAGATGGGCTACAACAGCAGAAGACCACGTTGGGCACTTTATTTGGACCACAGTGTTCCTAATAAAGTGCTTCAAGATTTTTAGACAAGCGAAGATTTTTAGATGAATAGTTCAGCTCTGTAGGTCCATACAATGCAAGTGAATGGTGGCCAGACATTTCAAACTCCAAAAATCACATAAAGGCAGCATAAAAGTAATCCATACGACTCCAGTGGTTTCATCCATGTCTTTAGAAGCAATATGATAGATCTGTTTCTCACCCAAAGTGATTACATCGCTTCAGAAGACATATATTAAACCACTGGAGTCATATGGATTACTTTTATGTTGCCTTTATGTGATTTTTTGGAGCTTCAAAGTTCTGGCCATCTTGTTCACTTGCATTGTATGGACCTACAGAGCTGAAATATTCTTCTAAATATCTTTGTTTGTGTTCTGCAGAAGACAGAAAGTCATACACATCTGGGGTAACATGAAGGTGAGTAAATGATGAGAGAAGTTTCATTTTTGGGTGAACTATCACTTTAAACATTTTATGTTTTCAAGTTGTTAATAATAAAAGACTTCTTAAGGTATATGTGTAATAAATGTAAATCAACTGACATGAACAAAAGACACAATTAAATGGTTAATCACAATTATTTGTATGACAATTAACCAACAGCCAAAATTGCATAATCTTGACAGCCCTATTAACATGCATCCAGTTACATTCTAACTGAAATGATGTCATCCTCCAGTATCATTACACAAGTTCCTTTGCTTCTAAACTGACAATGTCATATCTGAGGACAGAGCAAGTGATATAGCAATAGGCCTGTTTGTAATTAGCTAAAAGCCATTGATTTATTTAATGTCTATATGTTGCAATCTGTATTTCAACATTGCTAAAACAGTATCTTCCCCATGTGCAAGATAAGATAAAAACAACAAACTAATCAATTGAAGAAACAGGATCTTCTAATAAACCCCATCCTCATAAGAGGTCATGAGATCGGGTTATTCATGAAAAGAAAATCATGTGTGGGTTGCTTTTTTCAACAGCAGTTATAAGAGAGTGTTAAGAAGATCCTCCTCTGTATAATCCAGAATGACTCATCTACAACCACTTCTTTCCCCTTATTTTGTACATGACTATTAAAAAACATGGCATGCTAAGAGGCTAAAGGGAAGCAGAATGTTAGAATGTCCTCAGTCACCATTCACTTTCCTTAGACCTTTGTTCCATACAATTAAAGTGAATGGTGACTGAGGCAAACGTTCTGCCTAACATCTCCTTTTGTGTTCCACATAAGAAATAAAGTCAGATTTGGAACAACATGAGGGTGAGAAAATTATGATAGAGTTTTCATTTTTGAGTGAACTATCAATTTAACGTTAAGATATAAAATCTCAACCAGAGTGTGTTTTTATGTATGGGTGCAGTTTGATTTAGTGAATGTCGGAGAGATTCAGCTTGTTAAAGAGATTCCTGTTTCAGATGGCCACGAATGTGCAGACAGCAAGTTCCCATCTTTAATAATTTATGCAAAAGCAAGTCAGACAGCAGCATGAATAGGCTCATTCAAATACGTCTTACTCAAAGGCTTACCTTGCCAGGCCTTGCTTTTGACCCCATTTGGGATTCTGTTGACACTCAGGATGTAGCCATCCTCGGTGACCACTTCAAATTCTTCAGCTGGGTATCCCCAGTGTCTTATGATCTCACTCTACAAGAAACAAACACAGCGGTGAACATAGGTAAAGTTCAAGGCAAGGCATAAATAGACAAGCATTGAGAAGTCAATGCAAACAAACCTCCTTGTAAAGGAAAAGTATTTATATACAGTAGAACAGCAAACACATTCAGTGAGTCATTCTCTTTTCAAAATAGCAAAAGCATTGTCCTGATAAGGGCAGTTTGTCTGCCGATACACATTGGTTTTTAATGCATTAGGCTTTTTATAGGTTAGAGACCCAAATAATTTAGCAAATGCACTGTTCTGTGCTGATAAAAACGAATTTCATAAATGTATGACAAAAAATAGATGTTTGAACAAGAAATATAAGCATTTTTAAGAACAACTACATTTATTTTATTCTAACCTCTACATAACACAATTACTTGTCAACATAGAAGTATTGCTTGTCAGTATTTTTTAAATGTAATGAAAAATGATAACAGAAAGCAGTTTAGTCATTTGTCTTTTTAAGGACACAATTATTTCAGTGTGTAGAGTCACACCGCTCCTCCTCCTCCTCCAGATATGAGATAAATTATAGGCCTAATCAGAGACTTCAAAGAAGTTGTGTGAGCTTGTTAGTTCCAGGACTGCCATCCAATCTCCCCATGCATAATTAAAAGCAGTGCAATTTCCCACTCCCCCCCCCGGTCTTCTGTCTGCTCATTCTACTTTAGGCCAAACTCACTGCTGGCTCAACACACATTATGGGTAGGGTAAGCACTGGGGGATGCACTTCTCTCTTTCTTTCACTGAAATGGGGTATTGGTCCTGTCTTCATGAAGAAATAGCTTGTGCTGAACTGAAGAAATGTTTCAAGCACTTCTGCAACAAGAGGAAATAACTAAACAACACATGTCTGATTAAATGAAGAATGTCACAAACTACTAAAAATTCTAAAGGCCATGTTATAGAGACTTGCATTTTTCTTGAAATCAAGAGCAAATATAACTGCACTCAAAATCATCAGTTGTATTATTTCTTTCTTGGAGAGTGTGAAAGGTGATGTGTAATTTTGTCGATGTTAAAATACCTTCTGCTATCCCTGCTTAATGTGCAGAGACAACTATGATTACTAAGACATTTTTTGGATGGTTTCCCTGAAAAGTGTAATCACTGTGGCTCTGGAGGTTAGGTTTAAAGTTGGGGTTTGGGTTAGGGGGTAAAATTTAAAAATATGCATTCCTGTTGACTGTATTATGTCATTTACACTTAAAAATACAACTCACTTTTGGCACCAATCTGTGGACTTTTGACCTCAACAACACTTCCAAATTCGGCCACTGGTGGTAGTGGTTTCAAATTTCGGTAATCACAGAGCGATTCCAGCAGCAGAACTTTTGACCTCCTCCTGAGACTATTTAGCAGAGATGGGCCACTCCTATTAAAATGAATGGGAGAAATTGGAATGCCCAACGGTCAACGGATGTAGACAGAAAGTCCTGCCTAAAAGAGCCAATTATCCCCTGTCAATCAACTTGAGAGCACATGCGCATTAGCTATACAAGCCGGGACAATTAATTTTTTAGTGTAATCTGAGGTAAAAACGCACAATTGATGATACCAATATTGTCCGATCTTACTGCTGATTTGAAATATGTTCTTTGATCATAATCTTGACCAACCATTTTGGAGATTTTGTACTTTTGGACCCCATTCAAGTAGAAAGGAGCTGCACTTTCATGACTGGAAATAGCTTCCCGAGAGCGTTTCAGAGATGGCCGCCAGTGGACTAACTTGCTAGAAAGACTTTGCCTAACTCTCAACAAATTCACAGTGTAATCTGTCTGGTAATTTCTGTGCCACTTAGAGCACAATACAGATTTGCAAAAATAAAGACTGTTTTCCTAACAAGTTTAAAACATTTCCACATCTCACTTGGCTCGACCAAACAGGTATTCCTGCCCTAACCTCATGGCATTGGTTAAGGCAATGTTGTTCAGCCCAGTAAGGCTGCCCAAACAAACAGATTGTAGTTCTGTTTGGTGCTGCTAGTGGTGCAAAAATGACACACTTCACTTTTAAGTATAGCCCAAGTGCCATTTTTTAAGGTTACATGGTCTACTTGTGAAATTGAGTATGATAAGGTAAATGTGAAAGTACAAGAAACACAGTCCATACAACCCAGTGTTGCAATGCTATTAAATCTTCTTGTATGACAACTAACAAATTACTGTCTTATCAACGTTTCTTCAAACAAATATCTAACCTGTGAAAATCATCAAACAATGATTATGAGATATCATTGTGTGACGAGGAGGGCATGGCCGGGCTGTGAGGGTGCACGGCCAGCGCTGAGTCAACTAATCAGCGGGAGAGAGAGATAAAAGGGAACTGGAGATGCCAGTTCGAGAGAGAGAGAGAGAGAGACACACACACACACACACACACACACGAGGCCACTGTGTGTGTGCGCGCGCGTGTCTGTGTTTTATTTTATGTTTCAGTTATTTTATGTAATTAAAGTTATGTTGACTGCTGGTTCCCGCCTCCTCCTTGCCCATCCTTTCCCGTTACACACTGTTTGAAACAAAAACTTTTGTTTCATATCTAATCCCACCTGAAAGTGTATAAATGTCACTCAGAATTCAATTCCCTTTAGTCTGTGGGAAAAATGTTACATAAAGCCCTCAAATCTCATTTATAAAAAAATATTGCTGAACTGCAAAATAGTTTCTCTTCCCTATCTCACCTTAAAAAAAACTTTTTCTTTGAACAACAAAGAGTTAAAATTAACTGTAACAAGTGATACAAGTACTTATGACAATGTGCTCTGTATACAGCAACCTAGAGCCACACGGAATCATGGGATTAGAATAGGACAAAGTCCAAAATGTGGTTTATTTTAGAAAGGGGCAACTTGTGAATCCACCTTTTCTAGAACACATGTTAAAATGAGGAATTGGAAATAATATTAGAGAGCATGTGCAAAGTTCACTGCAGGAGTAACATGACGTTCAGGATTTGAGCTGACAAATAGTTTGTTCAGCCAGGAGTAGTATACATGTAGTATATATGAAGTAGTATATAAATGTAACTAATTATTAATTAATTATTACTTAAATTATTACTTAAAGCTGATCTGAATGGTTTTGAATGACTTCATGTGATAGATAAAGGACAAAGTTCAAATGTGGTTTATTATAGAGAGGATCAACTTATAAATGACCCTCTCTAGAGCACATGTTAAAATGAGGAACTCTGGAGAAATCTGTTCATGCTGTTATGGACCACAAAAAAAAAAAAAAAGACACTTTTCACTGATAAAACCTAAAATATATAAAGAAAACTTGTATTAACCAATATGAATTCTAGAAAGTGGCCCAATTTACCTCAATTCACAATTATAATCATGGTGTTTTAGCACTCATGTACAATTTGCTGTACAGTAAAGAAACCTCCCTCGTTGTAACATGTTATTACACGTTATATTGGTTACTCACAATGTTCATATTGACTTCAGGGTCCAGTCCTGTGTCATCCTCAACAGACGGTGTGCACTGAGCCAGTCCAGATGTAAAAAGTGCCAAAGACAATGCGAGCCACACCATCTTCTCTCTGTGAAGCATTCACAAATAGTGAATTAACATTTATGGTCTCCTCAAAACACACTGATCTAACCAATGTCAAGATGCTATGCTTATCCCACCTTCAGCAGCCATTAATAAATTGTTTGGTACTGCTCTACAAGTATTTTGTGACTCTAAAGCAAGATATTTACAACATAGATACACTAATAGGTCAATGTAAATCCTACAGGTTATTCAGCCAAAATTAGCAGTGCTTCATTTAAAAGTAAACGTTGGCCAACAAGAGAAGTTTGATTTGTGAAACAAATGTACACATTATCAATATTAACACTGCCCTTGCCACTAAAGACATTGTAAAACTTTAAATAAAATGTCAAATGTCTTCACTTTAGGCATACACTTTAAAAAGTCTATTAAGCAAGTTTGTTTCACTCTTCAACCACGCTTTTTACAAAGAGAAAGGTATTGTTTACGTAGCTAATCTGTATGGTTTTCATGACAGTGCTTCTAAAATAATTCCTATTTGTTGTGCACCAGGCTGAGATCGCAGTCTAGTGCAAACAACACGTACAAAAACACTATCAATTTACGTAAATTGTTGATTAATTGAAGTCACTATTCTTCGCGTTTCATTGCAGCACATAAATGCGTTAAGCTGGTGCGTGCACGACACATCTATGTTTCAAACAGTGTTGATTGTACAGTCCTAAACTGTTTATAACAAAAAAACAAGCGCTGTTTGCGTAACTCACCCAACTTCAGCTGTCTCCATAGCAGCGAGTGAACTGAAATCAGGCACGAGGCGTCAGTATGACAACACTGATGGAGCTGAAAATGCTTTGACATCAGCTGACAATGACATCGTGAACTGATTATCACTGTTTTGTTATGACATTTAATCAACCAGACTTTAACAATAACACGTCTCCCTGTGCAATATTATTGTATTGTTGGCTGGCTGCTTCCTTGAACCTGATTTAAGTACTGGTCAATTATTATTGTCAATCTTTCGACTGACCTTATTAACATTTTTATCTAATTATTACATTGCTTAAGTAATTATTTATATTATTTTTATAATGAGACTAGATGATGAATTGTCCATTACAGTTGTCATATGAGTCAAGGACATAGAGCCCTTCTATCAAGGTTTCCTACAATGTAAGCGTAGCAATCATGGTGCATTTTTTAATGTACGTCTATGGAGGAGATGCTTTAGTGTGCTTAATAAACTGCTTTTGAGAGGAAACAGCTCATCACTTAATTAATTGACCGTCTGTCCGCTAATCTTCAACATGTTTTGCACTAAACAATCCTTTTGAAATGAACTATGTGTGAGTTTACTACGATAAAATTGCTGTTTTATAAGAGAAGACCCTGACATTTTTGCGACAGGTAAGTGTCAGTTTAGGGCTCTCCCTATTCATTTGTATGGTATCCGCAAACGGTGACTTACTGTCGTAACCGTCGACCGTTACGCTCTCTGCTTTCAGAAAAACGCGGAGGTTGCTCTCAGTGTAGAAGATCTCTGAGACACTTTATTAAGATTGAAAGGTTTAAAGAGCTAAAAAAAAAAAAAAAAAAAATTCTGTAGTTCCAGTTAATAAATTAAGCAAAAACATATATACTGAGTGCACTCTCTTAAATGTTGCTGTGAAACTGACACAGGATTTTTATTGTTATTGTTTTGAAGTTGAAAACTCTTTCACAACCCATGTATACTGATTAAAGGAATATTCTGGGTTCAATACAAGTTAAGCTCAATCGACAGCATTTGTTGCATAACGTTGATTACCACAAAAAATTATTTCGACTCGCCCCTCCTTTTCTTTGAAAAAAGCAAAAATCTGGGTTACAGAGAGGCACTAGTTTATTCCAAGTGAATGGGGCCAATTTTTGGAAGGTTTAAAGCCAGAAATGTTAAGCTAACAATTTTATGAAAGTACTTACATTACTTCTTATGTTAAAACGCTATAAAGTTGTTTAAATCGTTGTTTTTACTGTCATTTTAGGGTTTTGGGGGTTTGTTGACATTACATCGTCATGGCAACAAAATTGTAAAACTGGCTATAACTTTTGACAGAAAAGGTTAGCAAGTGATTTATTTACACTGAAATCATGTTAACACACTTATTGTTTACGTCGTGTGGCTATATTTTTGAAATAGTGAGCATTTTAACGTTTACGGATTGGCCCCCATTCACTTCCATTTTAAGTGCCTCACTGTAAACAAGATTTTTGCTTTTTTTAAAGAAAAGGAGGGGCAATTCTAAATGAATTTTTATGGTAATCAGTATTATGCCTCAAACTCGGTTTGCTGAGCTTAACTTGTTTTGAACCCGGAATATTCCTTTAACCAAGAGAATATTTTGTTTGGCCAACAAAAACTCTTTAGCCTTTCAGAATTCTTAAAGGGACCGAGGTGCTTTTAACCATGTGAGATCTTCCAGCAAGCACGATAGATTTGCTATTGTACTGCAGCTGTTTGTTTGACTTTTCTAACAATGTCTCGAGTTTTAATTGTTGGCGCTGGACTTACTGGCAGTATATGTGCTTGTTTGCTGCGGAGGGAGCTGCCAAGCAAAGTTAATATAGTCGTCTGGGATAAATCTCGGGGTTCAGGTTAGCATCTGTTTGAATGACACACAGAATGTTTATTGCACTAATATCAAACATCTTATCGAGTGGTGGATGTCTCATGCGTTAGCACTGAATTAGTGGTATTGGCAGCAAATTATCATGCATTAAGGTTGAACACAAGTCAAAATGTTTCTAAAACTGGTGACCTGCTGCTCTTTAGGGACGGAGGTCAGTCAGATAGAAAGCATACATTATGTATGTTGACTTCAGCTTTGACTTTAGATTCGTCCAAACTTGGCGACTAGACTGAGCCAGACAGAGTATTCAGTTATTCAATGGACTTTTATAATTGGATGATCCACCTAGAGACAACTCCTGAACTTTGTCCTGTGATTTAAAGGACACGCACACCTCAAATCTAATCAAGTTACACAGTCTTTAGGATGTGGATGATCAGATTCACCCAAATTATGATGCTATCAATAGGCAACATAATATATTATATTACACTACTGTACACATTGCATTTTACACTAGTTGTAAAAGTAAATGTATTAGTAATGTTATGGTAATATGCTGGCAAAATTCATGCTTTAAAGTACAAACATCCTTGCATCTGTGGTGAATGTGTTTTCATTTACCTCTAAAGATTAATCAAATTCACATTGATTGGACCTACTGATATTTTGAAGAGATGATGATGTTTCTAAACAGAGAATGCTTTAATGTTGACATTGTAGGCGGAAGAATGTCCACAAGCAGAAGTCCAAACAATCCGTCATGCACGCTTGATCTTGGTGCTCAGTACATTAGTGCCACACCATACTACTCTCGTATTCACAGCAGGTAGGCTTCATTTCTGAACTGTTTGATCGGTATGGTGTGGGTATTATTCTTTTAGGTTAAAAGGGAAACTGCTTTCTTTCATTGTGTTAAGATGAATTGCAACAGAGTATTCACGTCACAAAGCACCTTTGCCATTGTCATGATTTTCTTGTATTTTCTAGTTTTTATGAAGAGCTCTTAGCACATGACATTTTAAAACCTCTCATTGCACCTGTGGAAGGCATGATGTCAAAGGAAGAGGAGACTGTCAACTATGTGACTCCCAGCGGAGTCTCCTCCATCGTCAAACACTACCTCAAAGAGTCAGGTAGGTCATTACACATTCAGCTGCTTTCTTAACAATAACTGATTTCTTCTTGTTTTGCTTTAGTTTTTAATTGGGTTTCCTGTTTCATTTTTTGTTTTAAGTGTGTCATTTCTATGCCACTAGTGTCACCAAATGGAATTACTAAATAAATTACTGTTTTCAAACAGGTTTCCTCAACACAAAAACATAGTCCCGCCCCAAACTCATGCCATTGATTTATCCGATGTTGCTGTCAGTTTTGTTGGGATACTCAAACAAACAGACAAATGTTTTGATAGTGCCACATAGTGTTTACAATTTTAAAGGACTAGTTCACCCAAAAATTTAAATTCTCTCATCATTTACTCGCCCTCATGCCATCCCAGATGTGAATGACTTTCTTTCTTCTGCTGAGCACAAACAAAGATTTTTTTAAGAATATTTCAGCACTGTCAGTCCATACAATGCAAGTGAATGGTGACCAGATCTTTCAAGTTCAAAAATCACATAAAGGCAGCATAAAAGTAATCCATACAACTCCAGTGATTTAATAAATGTCTTCTGAAGCGATGCAATCTTTGGGTGAGAAACAGATCAATGTTTAATTCCTTTTTTACTATAAATCTCCACTTTCTCATTCTAAAAGTGGAACTTGAAAGGTCTGGTCACCATTCACTTGCACTGTATGGACCTACAGAGCTGAGATAGTCTAGTCTACAGAAGAAGAAGCTGTCCTTCAGTCAAGGAGGGGCTCCTGAAATAGATGCAGCCAAAAGGGAGATGAAAGAGGAAATCCTAAGGGCTAAACAAAAGTATAAAACTAAAGTAGAGAGGAAACTGGCTGCGAGGAACCTTGCCTCAGCTTGGTCTGGCATGAAAACCATCGTAGGCATACAGCAAAGCAAGAACAGAACCAACATTACTATGGATGGCTTTAGGTCAAATAGCGAATTTGCCAGTGCTCTTAATAAATTCTTCCTGAGATTTGATCAGTTTGACTTTAGGGATGAAGTCGAGGGACATAGATGTAAACTTAAAGATAGAAGTTGAAAAGTCCTTCCTTTCTCTAAAGATAAATAAGAGCCTTGGTCCCAACAATATCAGTGGCAAATTACTGAAATCTTGTGCAAGGCAATTAAGTTCTATCTTCTATGTTATTTTTAATATGTCTCTAAACCTACAACGTGTACCTAACCTGTGGAAGCAGGCTGTCATTACCCCGGTTCCTAAAGGCAGTAGTCATAAAGCTTTTAATGACTTCAGGCCGGTTGCCCTCACTTCTCTTGTAATCAAAAACTTGTGAAGACAGAGCTTGTAAGGGAAACCGAGCATGAACTCGACCCTATGCAGTTTGCCTATAGGGCGCACAGAGGAGTTGTGGATGCTACAATCACTCTACTTAACCTTTTGTTTAAATATCTGAGGGAATAAAACACATGCTAGATTGTTATTTATTGACTTTTCCTCAGCCTTGAGGAATACAACCCCACATTTTAGCCATGAGGCTGACCGAGCATTTTGAGTTGATTCACAATCTTGTGGGTTGGATATTGGATTTTCTGACAAACAGAACACAAAGAGTGAAAGTAAATGGCATTTTATCAGATTCATCATGTTCTTCTACTGGCTCACCCCAGGGCTGTGTTCTCTCACCCTTTATATTCTGTACACAAACATGTGCCAAAGTAAGCATGAGAATAGGACCATATTGAAATTTGCAGATGATACAGTCATTGTGAGTCTGCTACACGCCAATGAGTCCAGCCACGGCCCAGTCATTGATGAGTTTGTCACTTGGTGCGACGAATCTATCTTGGAGCTAAACATAACCAAAACAAAGGATATGATCATAGATTTTAGAACTCATGCTTCAATCTATGAAACTACGATCATTAAAGACCAGGCTGTGGAATGTGTAGAAAGCTACAAGTATCTTGGGACAGTCATAGACTCCAAATTGACCTTCGAGAAGAATTGTGAGGCAGTATGTAAAAAGGGACATCATCGTCTGTTTTGTCTCAGAAAACTGTCCCGATTTCACATTGATAAAACCATGATGACTCTCTTTTATCGGGCTTTTATTGAATCAGTCTTGTCCTTTTCCCTTGTGTCATGGTTTGGTAACCTGTCTCTGAAAAACAAAAATTCTCTGAACCAAATTGTCAAGTGGGCTAGTAAGCTTATAGGTGATTCTCAACTCAACCTACCAGTTCTTTACTCCACACAGCTGTAGCGTACGGCAAGCTCTATTTTTAAAGACTGTTCCCATCTTTTACATAGCGAATTCCAGTTTGTGGCCCCTAGGTGGAGAACACAACGATACTTTTGTACCTGCAGCCATTGCACTTTTAAACAAAACTAGTATGAGATGATGCACTTCGCCATGCATGGCACCTTAAGCTTTTGAGGGGGTGGATGGGTGTGTGTGTGTGTGTAGAAGCACATTGTCATGACCTTCTTAGGAGTCCCTATATACCATTTTGATATTGTAATGATACTTGTTTTAAAGTATGTTTTGATGTCTTATGAATTTGTATCGCTGTGATGTCTTAACTATGGATTGCTGAATCTCCTATCTGCACAACAAATTTACCTTTGGGTACTAATAAAGAAACCTTGACCTTGATATTCTTAAAAAAAAAATCTTCATTTGTGCTCAGCAGAAGAAAGTCATACACATCTGGGATGGCATGAGGGCGAGTAAATGATGAGAGAATTTTCATTTTTGGGTGAACTGTCCCTTTAAATGAAATCAATCTGCGAATGGCCTGCCTACATTTGTCTCTAAACTAAGAGAGGAGAAAGTATTTTAACATTGGAAAAATGACACTTCACCTTTACTCTAAAATGCTGGGCAAATATTGGAATGCAAAAGTCTACATTTTTATATTTAAATTGTAAAAACAGCATTAGATGTAACAAAAGTACTTTTTGTTGTTGTTGTTTTTAGTTTTTTTTTGTTGTTTTTTTTTTGGCTTTTTGCAGTGGGCAGTTTTACACAGAATGGCTTTTATGTAGTTAATCACAGTCAGAGAAGCAAGGCAGTTTTCATAAACAATTTTATTGTTGTTCATAAAGCAGCTGTTTTTCATCAGCTGTTTAATGACAGAAATGTGCTGCCAGAGAATTATTTTTGGGTCAGTGAGGCCTGAGTCATCCAGCTGTTGCGTCTTCCAAATGTTACCTTTTTAGAAATATGTCAAATTTCCTAGAGAGGGATAGTGCAGAAGAGTTTGACTATACTATGCAATCTGATTTATGAACCCTTAAAATCAGGGCACTTAGTCAATAATCTGGCCCTTTAGAAACAGTTGTTTTGATATTTTGCATGTGCTGGAACAAAGGAAAAAAATAAAATAGCAACAGTCAGATGGAAGTGCATTAATATGTAGTTACATTGGGGAAACAACACAAATACTAGTATTCAAAGATCAGCAACACTTTATGCATGGGATTTTCATGGAAAGTTAATTGTGCATATTTGCACACTATTTATCTCAGCCCATTGCCCTGACCTGATTTCAGATTTTGATTTGTTTTCAACATTTCTTCAACATCTCTTTAAAGGAATAGTTCACCTAAAAAACAATCATCTTTTAAGTACCCTCTTGTTGTTCCAAACCCATACTGTATTGTTAGGTAGAATGACAGTCTCTGTCTCCATTTGCTTTCATTTAATCTTTTTTCATACAATGAAAGTGAATGGAAATTGAGGGTGTCATTTGGCCTTGCATCTCTTATTGTGTTCCACTTAAGATATAGAGGCATACGGGTTTGGAACAATATGAGGGGGAGTAAATGATGACAGAATTTTAATTTTGGGTGAACTATCCATTCAACCTGTTTGATAAAAACAATGTGCTATTATTTTCTATGTAACTGTGGGTGTTTCTGTACGAGTTTCTTTCCACTGTTGTCTTTGTTTCTAAGCTAAGGGATCACATAGAACTATTTGCATGTGCCAATAAACAAAATTTTGACTGATTTCCTAATGGCATAAAATCCAAACTTTTAATTCTGTTTGACCTTCTTTGGGAATGTCAAAATGTCCCGTTTCTCTCTCTCTCTCTCTCTCTCTCTCTCTCTCTCATTTCTTCTTCTCTCCTTTTACTTTTTGCTATGTTCAACATTGCCAACTGTGCTCCTCCACACTCAAACAGGAGCAGAGGTGCTCTACGACCATCACGTCACTCACATTTACCAGAAAGACGCTGGCTGGGAAGTGTGTCGCAAAGGCGGAACGCCAGAGCATTTTGACATAGTGGTTTTGACCATGCCAGTAACCCAAATACTTCAGCTCCAAGGAGACGTGGGATCTTGTGAGTACATTACCACACCACCACAAAAACACACACTTTGAAAGTTGAAAATAAAATAGATTTTAGTCTGCTGTCTCCCATTGTGGCTGATGTGTTTAAATTGAGGAAAGTTCATTTTACCTCCCAACTTGTTTGTTTTCGTAAATAACCTACTTAAAATGATAGTTTACTCAAAAATCTATCATTATTTATGTTGTTCTAAAATGGTAGGACTTTCTCTGTGTAATAAAAAAGGAGAACATTTTTAATATACTGGTCGCTATGCTCCATGTGATGACAATGAATGGGCACAGGAGCTTCAAGCTTCAAAACAATGCAAAAAGAAAAACTAAAGTGTCATAAAAGTAGTCTTTGTGTTAGAAAAAGACAGGAATTTAAGATGTAGTGATGGTTAAGTCATTGGAATGACATCAGGGTGAGTAAATGACAGAATAAAAAATTTTCTGTGTCCTAATGCTTTGGCTTACATATCTTTTAAATGAAAAATAGTCAGACTCCATTAGTCTCAGATGCACAGGTCCACCTCTCCGTTTCAGGCCAGTATCTAAGGTCAGCTAGTAGAGAGAGGGATTGCCCTTGGCTGATGGTCTTTAGAGACCCCAAATCTTCAACTTAAACAGTCTCACTGGAGTAGGGTCCAAATTGATATACTCAGTATGCTTTTTTTTTAAATGGTAAAACATGAGTCCTTCAGTACGAATATGGAAATGTGAGAGTCAGGTCTGGGTCTTCTGGGTGCTGGAGATTCTGAGTAACTGTGAATAATGCATGGTGCGAGGAGAAAGTCACAGCCTCAGAAAAAGAGCTGCATCGCAAATTAAAGGATGAATGAAAAATGGAATGAGACAGCTGAAAATGGTGGAGGAGTTGCTATCTGAAAAAAAAAAAAAAGGCAGTCTAAATGGTTGTGGTGTCACGCACAGAGCTGCAGAAGTAGGGCAGAGCCGCATGGTTCTCTACACTGTTGATATGCTATGAAGTGGCTGCAATGGAGCAGCTAAAAAATTAATCTGAAGTGGTCTGGATGGAAAAGGAGGCCATGTGATTAATGTCACAGGACTTTAAAAAACTGAATGCATTTAGATGAGGAGCAAAACCGTAAGGGGCCACTTGCTTCGTTATTGCATGCTTAACCCTATAAGCTTTGAGGGTGTTTTTAAAGATTTCCTGTTTCAGTGGCATTCCCAAAATTAAAGGTTTATAACTAGACAGAAAAACTAAAACGAGGGTCAAGTGTTTAGTATCATTTTAAAGAAAACTTTTCAAAATTTTAATGATATAGATTATGATAAATTATGAGACTTTCAGCCTGAAAAACAAAATCAAATGAGTCGAAAATTATTTTATTTCTTATTTTTCTGATTTTACATTATATACAGTACTGTGTAAAAATCTTAGGCACATAAGATGTTTCACAAAATAATTTTTCTTAAGATGGTTATTTATATCTTCAGCTTTAGTGTCAATAGGAAATATAAATGTTAGACTCCCAAACATTATTTTACAGAAAAGATTAGAACAGGGAGCCCTGCAACAGATGTCATGTCCCCCACAAAGCCCCCCACTGAACATTGTGTCAGTCTGAGATTACATGAAGAGACAGACGCAATTGAGACAGCCTAAAAATCTATTTAGGCTGTCTCAATTGCTTCTGTCTCTTTATGTAATCTCAGACTGAACTGTGGTGAATTCTCCAAGAAGCTTGGAACATCCTATCTGCCAACAACCAAGAAAAATTATGTCCAGGTGTACCTAGGAGAATTGGTGCTGTTTTAAAGGCAAAGGTGGTCACACCAAATATTGATTTAGCTTTTATGTTTACTGGACTTTGCATGACATTAAGTGATAAATGAAAACTATTTATGTCATTATTTTTGAAGACATTCTTACTATGCAACATTTTTCACAAGTGCCTAAAACTTTTGCACATTACTGTGCAAAAGTAGCTCCGAAAAACTGCTTTTGTTTTGTTCTCAATCATGTCAACTGTAATTAAGTAAAAGTTTGTGTTGATACGACAAAGCAATCAAAAGTTACAGCATTACAAATATAATTTATCCTAGTGTACAAAAACATGTCAACTGTCCAAAAGCTTCTCCAAACAAATAAAACATAATATTTGTACATAAGAATTAATAACACATGCAAACACAACAGTGACTAAAGGTTTGCATAGCATGCAGTCATGATTTTAATAATGAGATTTCACAGAATGCGTTTCATCATTTAGTCTGTATCCGATGCTGTGTGCTTATTGTGCAAATTGTGCTTCATGTCAATTATCTAATGATGTGTACATCCGATTACCTTGTTTGTGGGTTTGTTTTTCAAAGATATTCAACTACTCTAAGTAATGGTATGTGATATTGTATGTTTTGTTTATTTTTTCGTAAAGTTGTAAGCGTTATATATACTTGGCTATTACTCGCTATATTTTTGTCTGTGGTAAAACAAATAGGCTAGTTGAATTCTACTCTTTGAGAGCCTTCCAACGACATATGACACATTTTGATTAGGTTGCAATAATATGTACAGTGCAGATTTTTTTATAAATTATCGAAACAGAAAACTTCTGATTTGTCTGCAAATTTCAAAGTACTTGTTCAGTTTTGGTCATAATTCCTACATGCATTGTAAAGTAAAGCTTCTAAGCTTTCAAACGATCATCACCGATCCTCCACCTGGTCATCTAATGGTTAGACGGAGACCTGGAGAGGCCTTCAAGCCACAGTGTCTCGCACCCTGTGAAATTTGGTGGAGGATTGGTGATGATCTGGGGGTGCTTCAGCAAGGCTGGAATTGGGCAGATTCGTCTTTGTGAAGGACGCATGAATCAAGCCATGTACAAGGTTATCCTGGAAGATAACTTGCTTCCTTCTGCTCTGACAATGTTCCCCAAATCTGAGGATTGGTTTTTCCAGCAGGACAATGCTCCATTCCACACAGCCAGGCCAATCAAAATGTGGATGGAGGAGCATCAGATCAAGACCCTGTCATGGCCAGCCCAATCTTCAGACCTGAACCCCATTGAAAACCTCTGGAATGTGATCAAGAGGAAAATAGATGGCCACAAGCCATCAAACAAAGCCGAGCTGCTTGAATTTTTGCGCCAGGAGTGGCATAAAGTCACCCAACAGCAATGTGAAAGACTGGTAGAGAGCATGCCAAGACCCATGAAAGCTGTGATTGAAAATCAGGGTTATTCCACCAAATATTGATTTCTGAACTCTTCCTAAGTTAAAACATTAGTATTGTGTTGTTTAAAAATGAATATGAACGTGTTTTCAGACCTAGAATAATGCAAAGAAAACAATGCATCTTTTTTGTTATTCTGACCAGTTGTCATTTTCTGCAAATAAATGCTCTAAATGACAATATTTTTATTTGGAATTTGGGAGAAATGTTGTCAGTACTTTATAGAATAAAACACAATTTTTAATTTTACTCAAACACATACATATAAATAGTAAATCCAGAGAAACTGATAATTTTGCAGTGGTCTCAATTTTTTCCAGAGCAAAAGTGGAGATGAGCATTTGTTCCACAGAGATGAAGTTGATTTATTGTCTGGCAAGCTCCAGTCAATGTAGGTTCTCATTTCCAATTGGTTCTCTGTCAAGTCATACTTATTTTAAAGCCACTTCAACAAGACATTGCTTTTTGGACCCTTTGAAGTGTTATGCTATTTTGTGTCAAGGCTGGTTTTACTATGAGAAAATCCATGTGTTCAGAGAAACACTGCTCCTGGGAGACACATTAGAGCTATTTCTTTAAATTCCTTAAACCCTTTAGATCTTTCATTTTTAGTGGTCTATGTTTTTCATTTTTTCATTTGTAACATTTTTTTCTTTTCTGCGTTCAGCTTTGTTTTCATGGAACATATGACCATATTCAGTTTTTTTTTATGACCTAACTGAATCTTGTTTTCAATGCTTCTGTGTTAAATAATACAATCTAGCAGAGGTCCAGCTGTTTTTATGGTTCGTTTGATCATTTATACATGTAGAGATGGTGAATTCTTTAGGAATATAACTGAGCTGATTCATTCCAGGATTGTCCAGGGAAATTTGTTTTACATTTTCGCATGACTTAGTGCTTTAACCGCATGCCAGGCTAACATTATAGTGCATTCAGTCTACAAATTATGATACTATTCTTAAAAATCATGGTGTATTAACACATAGTTTTGATAAAATTTGTGTTGGATTTTTGTCCGTATTGTGTATGGGCATGAGCAGGCCACAGATTTCGTTTGTTATGATGTCATCATGTAAGTGGTGTTATATTTGTAGTGGCAGCTGCTGGACAGTTGGTGGCAGCAGGCAGGTATGATCCACTACCACTTGCAGAGATGCAATCTGGAAATAATTTTCTCAGATTCCAACTGCACACTGAAAAAATAAATGCATCACACTTGCTGCTTCATCACAGCATACCATTCAGCAGAAGTCTACGTCATTCCAAACCTGTTTGACTTTCCTTCCTCCTTGGAATACAAAAAGAGATGTTATGCAGATTGTTCAGTCTCACTCACTATTCACTTTCATTGCATGAAGAAAAGTTGCAATGTAAGTGACTGGTGACTGAGGCTATCAGTCTGTAACATTTTCTTTTTTGTGTTCCAGACATACAGGTTTGGAATGACAGGAGGGAGTAAATGACATAGTTCAAAAATGAAAATGATCCCTTTAAGTTTTATTTTATGCCTTTTTGGGTTGAAATGGTGTTGAAAGCATTTGAAAGCAGCCTTTACCCTAAGTTTGGAGAATGTATTTTTTCATGTTTCACTCCAAACTGCCATGTGTAAATTTGTCTCACATTTTAGTTGATCCATACCATCACAAGAAATTAGAACCTCAGAACTGCCCTGAATCTGCAGTGATCAGACCATTTGATGTTGGACATTGACTGTCAATGAAAGAAACTAGACTTACAGTACTATACTGTTCTTTTATGTTTTTGATAGACCTACAGTATACAGTACTCTTAACACAACATACAGACATATAAAGATGTTTTTCAAGCTCTTATTTCAAGATCTGATTATAAAGTTAAAGAAATGAGATCATTCTGGTCATGTTTAGTGTAGCCGCATGAGATACTGATAATGATATAATGATGTGCCAGAAGCAGCATAACATCTTCCAGACATCCAATTTCCACATTATGTTTCATCATATTCCACATGTATGTTGTGCATTATTAGCGCCCAAGCACTGAAAATGAGGAGGCCCTTTTGTTCTTCTAAGGATTCTTCTTCTTTTCAAGGTTTTCTGTACTTTTGGGGTACTTAACGTGTGAAAACTCTTGAAAGTTTGCATACATTTCTGAGTCGTCGACCATTAGGGCTGGGCAAAGTTGCAGGGGGTGGGGGGTCTTTGTAGTGCCCCCTTGAAAATGGGCAGGTATGGGGGCTCTGTAGCACCCCCATTTCACCTACAGTCACCAAAATTGCACATGGGGAGAGATGAGAGTATTACCGAAGGTGGATGGTTTGTATGAGCCCACTCATCCACCTATGCGTAGCCTACTCGCTCACATAGTATTGCACGTAAGCATTGTAAACTTTGAAGTGAACAGTTCACAGCACACAGATTTGAGAATACAGTTACATGTCTTTGTGCCATTTTTGAAAACATTTCCTGTTCAACTGAACACACAAGTGAATATCACATGCCTGGCATTTCCAAGGTGTTACCTGCCTTTTACTGTGCTCTACTTTGCAAAGCATGCACTTCTGGTGACCAACAGTGGCAATATCCATTGCATCTGATGTCAGCTCAGCTCCTGGAACCGGTACATGGACACTACTGGTCTGTTTTGGGCTACTTTTTGTGACACACCACAGAGCTCTGCAATAAGCTGTTCCATGAACTCTTTGTGGGTCATGTTACCACCTAGCTCTTTGTGCATAATGAAAGCGTTGGTGGAAGCAATGCCCAATAAGTGTAGAAAGATCTTTCTGTACCACTTCATTGTTTTATCACTAATTATATAAACAAAATTAAACTAACATCTGTAAAATAGTGGGTAAATGTGTAATTACTCTTTCTGATTTTCGATTGGGGTGCTGCGTGCCCTCCTAGTGCGAATGGCAGTTGAAGGCGAGAGTGATGCAGCCACATTCCTAAAAAAAAAGTTGAAAAGTATTATTACATGTATAATACCAGTAGCCTATATGCATAAATGACAGAAAACTAATGGGTATAGACGCGTGCTGTATATGTCTGTCAGTGGTACATTACCAGAGATAGCACACTGCAAACATTTACTCATTCGCGCACTTCATCGACCGGGCATATTTACAGCACATTTACACCCAAACAGATATTTGTGAGCACAAGTTTCGTTGATGATAATACTAGTTAAAATATAATCTAAACATTCATATTACTTTTATATCATATTACATATCATATTTATATCATACAGCATACAATTTAAATAACTGCTTTAGCCGAAACAACAATTAAATGTAACTAAAACTTGCCTATTAGGACATATTTCAAATTTCAATACTCTGAATACTGGCTGGCAAGTCTGGAAATAGTCTCGCTAGTAAAATATGTACATGTTTATATAAAATAGCATGTCAACTATTGTAAGTAAAACTAAATGACTTACTCATCCGAAATTGTATCCTCGGCTGGATCAAGTCGCTCTTCAAAATGTAAACGTTCATCGTCGGAGTCCCGCTCTTCTTCTGAGGATAATGTGAACTCTTCGTCACTATCCAGGACCATCTGTAGAGCTTCCTCACCTGTGTAGCGTGCCATCTTCCAAACGCACAGGAAAGTGAATGAATCTGATGATGAAACTTGATGTTTTTTAAGGCATTTTTGCCTTAACATCGCTTTGTTTCATACAGATTATATTGCAGGAGAATATTTGTTTGAAAGCGCACCCTGTTTATTTTCTTTATTTTACAAAAGCACAAGGTTTTGTTGTTATTGTGAGTGTACACAAATAAAAGTAGACCCTTTATAGTTTCTAATGATGTCTTACATCTGTATGCCCAAAAATGACAGAGTATTTTAAGTTGTTTCCACTGTTATGAGGAAAATATCCAGCAGGACGCGCTGGCACGTCCGTCGACCCCAGAGGGTTAATCCCACGCACGACAGCGCCAACTGGTGTCCATCCCTCTAAACTCAAACAGTCCATATACGCCCACGAGAGCCCCCGCAACAACTTTCCCGTCGGATTGCTTGTTTGGTGTTTCTATACAAATTTTGTGAGACAGAATTTCCCATCAGAAGATAATCTATAAAACAAACTACAGCCAATAGGTGGAATAAACACAAAGAACATATAGATTAATCCACATAACTGTCCTGAAGGTGTGTTCCTCCACACAACAAACTCCAACTGCTAGTGGAACCAGCAAAAAAAAAAAAAAAAAAAGGCCGTTCAGTTTCCTCGGGCAGTCAAACGAATATTCACTGAGCCGGCCATTTGACTGCTACATGAGTGCAAAAAATGACCCAGACACTCCAATGTCCTGCAAGAAATACTCCACAAAACAAACTCCAACCAATAGGAGGCATAAGCACAAAGAATGTGCAGATTCATCCACAACACTGACCCGAAGGAGTGCTGCTACACAAAACAAACTCCAGCCGCTAGGCGGAACCAGCACAAAAAGAAAAAAAAAGGCCCTCAGTTTCCTCGGACGGTCAAGTGAATGTTCAGTGAGCCGGTCCACTTGGCTGCAACGTAAGTACCACAAAATAACTTACTCAGTCCATTGACTTTATGAAGGACATCGTTTGCTGGGGACATGTAAATATTTTGCGGCCATCCTTAGCATCTATTCTCAATTTGCCCAAGAACATCAGTACAAAAGCGGCCTTCCATTGATGTAAAAGTTTCTTGCATTCTTTGAATCGATCGTGTTTCTCTCTTGTCGAATTCGCAAAGTCTGTGAACAAGAAAACACTGTGGTTCTTCAAAGAAAGCCTTCCTTTACTCCTCGCCTTGCGTAACACGAGATCTTTATTGTAAGATCTCAGAAATTTGGCCAGAGTTGATCGGGCCTGTCTCCCTCAGTGGATCACCGAGCCGGAACCCTGTGAGCTCGCTTGATTTCCAGCTATGGCCTGTTATGTTGAGCAGAATTTCACCATATCCTGATCTTCTTCGTCCTCAGGAATTCCAACAATTCGGACATTATTCCGCCGGTTACGATTGTCCAAGTTCTCCAGCTTCTCCCAGACGTGTTCCAAATCCACCTTGGTCACTAGCGGATTAGCAGCTAATTCCCTCTCTGATGACTCCAGATAATCGATCCATTTCTCGACATCCCCCACTCTTGTAACCACCTCAGTGAATTTCATCTTCATGGCGGTGATCGATCGACGTATTACAGCAAGATCCTCCAAGTCAGCAACGACCTTCATCAGCATTGCTGACATGTTCAACAATTCTCGCCGAATTTCCCTCACTTCTCCAGCCAAATCAGCTCCCTGGCGTGCAGCCTGCTGCTTAGGGGTATCAGCTTGAGCATGTAAGTGTCTTTTAATGTCTCCAGAGCACGAGGATTTTGAATTCTTTGACATATTGTCTTCCTAGAACAGTTAAGGATCGGGGTGTGTCGAATCTCACCGGTTTATGACATAAAAAGTATTAAAACTAGCAAAGTTTTCACATGTCTGAACCTCGCATGGCGTCACGTACAAAACTACAGACTTAAAAATATGTCAAAGCTGTTACAGAAGTTATGTCAGCTCATATGCACAACCTTTTTTCACAAAAGATAAATCGATGAGGAAAACCGAAGCTTCAAAGAAAATACACAGGGAAATTTGGATTTTATTCTGTTATTTTCTGTAGTGCTCGTAAAAAGATTATGTGAAGTGTCACTGAACTTGCCTATGCATAAATCCTGACAGTGTTTAGTTATATACAGGTGTGTTAGCTTTCACAATCCTGAACATCATCAAATCAGTTTGTTCATCGTTTCTTATAGTCAGTGCTCGAATTGAATCAAGTCTTATGGGGGGTCCCCACCATAAGACTTTAGTGTTGAAAAAGAATAAAAAAATAGATACATTTTCAGTCCAATGCTATATAACAAAGTGAGAGAAGCTACTATTCTTCTTTTAAATGGCTTACTCCAAGTAATACTGGATTTAGAGGGTGACAAAGCAGCAGACCCAAAAGGGCAACTATGGCAGATATACCAGGGGACTACAAATAAGGCACTTGAAAACCCGTAAAATCACGTGACTTCAAAATACATTGAAATGTCTCAAAAACAGTAGAAAATAATCAGATGGCTTCCAGACTCAATAAGATTTCAAAATATTACTGTTTTTACTGTATTTTGGATCAAATAAATGCAGGCTTGGTGACCTTTTGAACAGTATTGACATCCAACAGAATAATTCTAGCATTATTTACCAATATAGTATTTACTACCCTAAAAACAACTGGATGATTGATGTGACACTTTGTGATAATAATTTTTGTTCCAAAAGACTTGTTTAAATGCATGAAACTAGTTTATTAGATATTAAAAATATAAATTGTGACAAGATAGGCTGTCAGTCTGTGTGTTAGTGTTGGTGGGGATTTTTCAGTGATTTCAGTGCAGTTACATTGTTACATCAATAGGTGGAAGCAAGGGACTGTTATGAGTCAGTCAGCAGACTATTCAACCATTTCAGTCAAAAAGGCTGCTTTATTCAGGAACAAACAATGCTATGGTTATCAATATGTCAATTATTGCTATTTCAAAGTGAATCCCACATTTATATGCGGATGTAATTCCCTAAACTTTGCAGCATGTACGTGGCCGTTGGTCCTCCTCTTAGCAGCATGAAAAACAAGTTTTATACAAATTCTGAATGGATTATATATAGTATAGAAAGCACACAAGGAGCACTCCCTTTATAATCACTAAAAAGCTGTCACTCATCTTCATCGTGATCTCTAGCACCCCCGTAGAACCAGGCCCATTAATAATAAAAAATGAGTAAGCCTAAATGTTTCCAGTTTATGCAAGGAATACAAAAGCCCCGACATGGAGTGGATAAGATGTATAGTAGAAAGATATAGAGAGAGAGAGAGAAAATTACCCTTCAAAAAAGTCAGTAAGAAGCTTTCTCTTCCCGACTACGAGTGGAGGTTTATTATTCTCCATTTTTTTTAGCTAAAATTAGCTTCACCGGAGCGGCACCAAGCAAGCAGTCATGTCAACGATGTCATGCGCTTAGCAGTCTTTAGATCTGGGGAGGGGCATTTACATTTTAAAGAGACAGGATAACTAGCCTATAAACAAACTTATTTGTTCGAGCACTGCTTATGATTATTTATTATTTGCACAAGTATATGGCTCATGTGCAAATTCATGTTTGCAGGACAAGAAAAGGCTAATTGTCCCCTCACTGAATGGGAGGATAATAATAATAAAAAGGAAAAACAGACATTATGCTCTTTTTTTCAGTTTTAGGCTATATTGTTTTGTGTAAAACAAGAGTTCTTCATTAGATTGACATTGTTTTCTTATGTGGGTTGATATGGTCAAAGATAGACTTAAGCAGGTCTAAATATTCTTCCTTAGATTTCATAAACAATAACCCTACATTGTATGTTTTTATTTTCAAAGTAAAGTTAATCAAAACCTATTTGTTAGTTGAGGGTTCTTCAGCCAGACCTTAAGAAGGAATTTATAGCCAGATTCAAATGTTAATTAAAAACCCCTTGTAATGTAATTACATACTATTTTAATGTAATTAAATGCATAATATTAAGTTTTATTTTTGTGTTAGGTAATATTAATACAAAAAGATCAGATATATGAAAGCTTTTTCTACTCCTCCTTGGGGATTCATGAGACTGTTGCCACATTATGCCAAAACATTGAAGACATGCTAAATTGCGAACAGATTTTGATATATCGAATGGTGTTGCCATGGCGAGGCATTAAATTAATGGCAAAAATGGGAAACTGGAAGGTTCTCATATCTTCTGTGTGCAATGTGTGATTTAGATCAATTTTGAGATGTAAGTTTAGTCTTGGGGGATAATCACATGGATTTGACTATTTTCGGTCACGGTCATAGCGCCATCACCTGGCAGCAGGAAGTGTGGCTCTTACAACAGACTTTAAAATAGTCCTCTTATATTTAACTAAATTGCTTCAAAATTGTTTAATGTCAAATGCCAAATGCATGTGTCCACATTACATTGTTTTCCAAAAGACACCAAGTGGAAATGGACCCATGGTGCTTGGGCCCATCATCGCTGCTTGCAGCTATATTTGGTATTGCTTTCAGTGAGGATTGTGTATACAGTATATCTTGCAGAACAGCAACAAAAGGGATATTTTTTACATCATGCTGATAATTGCAGGTTTTGATTCTTTTAAACACTGCATAGATCAAAATGAACAGCATGTAAGATGGCCTGGAACATATAGTTCTTTACATGTCAGTTACATCAGCTCATATTTTTATTAGTGGTAGTAGTATTATATTAGTTTAGGACTGAACCATGCAAACAGCAATATTTCTTTTAACCTGAATGCAGTAACAGTCATGTCCTTACAGCCTTACCCTTCCATTCAATGGACTTTGGCTTCCCTATTGGCTTTCCTTGTGCAGGGGAAATGAGGAGGAAATATGAGTGTGTATCATTTGCAAAAGATGAATGAGCTCCATGAGCGCTGCTGGGCTGTGGCATGCCTGATGTGGATCAAAGCACTCTCTGGACTGATTTGTTCCCTCTAATATATTACTGAACATTTAGGGTTAGCGGTTTGACTGGGGTTACATAAGTTTAGGGCAGAGGTGTTCTTTCACATGAGCAAGCCGTGCCAACTCTGGTGCCAAAACCTTAATTCATTTCCTTGCAGCCAATTGCCAACAGATTCTGCTTGGTTCTTGGACAGAAATTCCCCTCAATGTTTGGATGTTTTACATTTATTTATTGCACTACTTTTGTCCTTTATTCTTTCATTTTAGCTGTCTGTTGTCACTGACATGCTTCACCAGCTGCCAGAAATTAACAGACAGAGTGGAATGCATCTTTTGCGAGCACTGGCACAATCAGAATTGGAGTGACATAAAACGTTCAAGTGTTCTCAAGACTCTGATTTTCCTTTGTAGAAACTCTACAATCACAAAAGAGCAATGCAAAGAATAATTTTGCTAGTAAAAATGTCTAAGCCTCCTTTAAAACGAGATACAGTAACACTTTACAATAAGGTTCCACTGGTTAACATTAGATAACATTACATTTACATTTATGCATTTGGCAGACGCTTTTATCCAAAGCGACTTACAGTGCACTTATTACAGGGACGATCCCCCCAGAGCAACCTGGAGTTAAGTGCCTTGCTCAAGGACACAATGGTGATGGTTTTGGGGATTGAACCAGCAACCTTTGGATTACCAGTTATGTGCTTTAGCCCACTACGCCATCACCACTCCCCATTAGTTATCATGAACTAACAATGAACAATAATTTTATAGCATTTATTAATCTTAATGTTAATTTCAACATACACTAATACATTTTTTAAAATCAAAAGTTGTATTAGTTAGCATTAGTTAATGTACTATGAACTAACATGAACTAAAAATTGATGATTGTATTTTTATTAAATAACGTTAACAAAATATTAATAAATGCTGTAAAAAATATTTTTTTATTTAGTTTGTTCTTGATACCTAATGCATTACCTAATGCATTAACTAATGTTAACAAATGGAATCTTATTGTAAAGTGTAACCCAATATACATTTACCTGTGAAGCAAAATTGCATGAGATATTACATTTTCAGAGATTGTGTGAATTAATCTTATGCTTTTGGCAAAAAACATTTCTTGTTTCAAGTATAAATCTGACTAAATGTTGTGTTAAAGTATTAGTGAACTAAGTATTAGTCATACATAAATCAAGATATATTATGAAAACAAATCTTTAAGGAACAGTTCACCCAAAAATGAAAATTTTGTCATTATTTATTAACCTTCACGTCGTTCCAAACTCATATAATCTTTCTATCTTTCAAGGAAAATTGTTTAAAAATCATCACGTCTTTTTGCCATATAATGAAAGTGAATTGTGACTCTAAAGGCCAGTTTATACTTCTGCGTCAAACCTACTGCGTATGCTCTGCGTAGTGGCCAACACTTTGGTTTGTATTTATAGTCCTACATTGTTGTGTCTGCGTCGTTTTGTGAGTACACAGCCAAAATGCTATTGTATTGAGACAAAAATGCCTTAATTTCTAAAATAACTGTACATTTTTATAAATAAACGATGGCAATGCAATGGTATTTGTGTATTCAAATTATATATTAAATTATTGAAACATTAAAAACAAGTTAATGTAGTATTTAGGTACATATTATTATTATTATTATTATTATTATTATTATTATACATGTTGCCTGCCATGTAGAGAGACAATAAATCAGGCCTAGACTGTATGCTTGCTTTTGACTCTTACATGCTTTGCATATTTTGATGCTCCGTGCTGAAAATAATAATCAAATTAATCAATAACTGCTTGCATGACCAACACACAATGGGTGTCGTTTTAAAGCTGAAACACTTTACTCTGCATTTAGGCAAAATAACCAACTTTTAACAGGTGCTTTTTAAATCTGCTGACAAATTAAAGTGTTCCGTTTTCATAACTTATGAAATATGATTATTTATACCATACAGTAAAACATACAGTCAAAACATCATACAGATCAGAAAGTTCTTGAGTAGAATATGACAAATGTTATTCCACTCGTATACCTGATATATAGAGAGTAAAAGACCATAGAAAAAAGCATAAAGTTTATTAGATGTAAACAGATGTGTCTTTTGTCGTGTTTTCACTTGACTTGTTCATATAAAACAGAATATAAAAAGAGCAGATGCTCACAAAAAATTAAACGGGTCCAAACACAATGTTACACAATCACTGATCAGTGAATATAGATGCATAGATAAAATAATCTTGGAGAAAATGCTACCACAGATTATTTCTTGTCATGCTGAGGGTGGTCTCTGGTAACACAGCAGACCAATCACAGTTGTCGTCTGCATCGACGTGACACACAGTTATGTTTTTGAAAAGGTGCACGTCTACGGCGTAGGTTCGACGCAGAAGTATAAATACAGCCTTAAAGACTTGGGAAATAGTGTCCAAGTTGTTACTTTTACTTTGGTTTTGTGGCTTTTCTTTCTTTCTTTTTTTTTCATGAGTCACCATTCACTTTTATTATTTTTTCATTTCCTAATTTCATTTATTTATTTTTTGTCAGGGACAATAAACATTAATCAAACATCTCACTTATGTAAATGTGTCAGGCTAATTTTCATCTGCTGTCCCTGGGCAGGTGATGTCAAAGGACAAAATTACACTCAAAACGCATACAGTAATTTTAATATAAACCATGTGCAAAAAGCCATGTGAAGATTTAAAGAAACATGTTTCCTTTTGTGTTCCATGGGAGAAAGACAGTCAGACGGGTTTGGACTGACATTAAGGTGTGTAAATAATGACAATTTTCATTTTTGGGAGAACTGTTCCTTTAAAATCTTAATCAATTTAGCTTCTCAGGTACATTTGTTAATATTAGTTTACTATAGTTAACATGAATTAACAATGAACAACAATTTTACAGTATTTATTATTCTTGGTTAATATTCATTTCAATATATGAATAATGTTTGTAAATTAATAGTTGTATACATTAATATTAATGCATTATGAACTAACAGTGAACAATTGTATTTTTATGAACTAACATTTTTATAACTGCTGTAAAAATGTATTGTTCATTGTTCATAAAAACTAATGTAACTTTACTCTAAAGTGTTACTTGTATATTGTTTCAAGCACATTAAGATACTTTTAATGAAAAATAAGGCAAAAGAAACAGATAAACAAAACAACTTTTTGCAGAGAGGGACACCTTCTAGCCCAGGAAACACATGCAGGCATGCACACACCAACATCCTCCAACATCTTGCCTAACATAAAACACTGTGTATGCTGAGCACAAGCCAGGAGTGCAGCACTGGCTCTTTCTGTGCATCATAGGATGTGATCTATAACATCTAACTATGCAGTGAGAGGCTGAATAAGTTCATTTCAAAATTAGAATCTGATCAAAATGCACTTCCACTTTGACAAGCTTGCCTAACCTTATGAAGAACATTTCTGCTTTTTGTGGTTAAAATAAAGAGAAGACCCAAAAGAGGAAGCTGACTCGATGCCAGTGAAAACTGTTTAGATTTTCTATGCTGAATAAGTATTCTTGTGTAAAACAAGAATCGTTATTTCCCAAACGTTATTATTTTTCATGATGTACTTCAATGTGCTCAGTCTCTGCTGTGATAGTGGAAATTCGATATTACATTTTAGATATTTTTTTTTTCCCGTGGCTTCTATGAAATCGAAATTCTTTTAAAACAATTATTTCTCGTATTTCAGCATTTGGATATTGTGGTTGTTTCCTCTTGATTCCAGGCACTTCTCTAGTTTTACAGTTGCAGAAAAAAAAAATGAGCCTCAGATCTATGAAGTTCAAAATTTACCACATCTAACCTTTTTATATGAGACTAAAACCTCCAACAAGCTGTGAATCATAACCTCTGATTCACTCAGCTGCACTTTATGGGCCACTTACAGATGCATTTATGCATATCTCCAGCTGCAGCTTGATAGTTGAGAATGAAAAAGGAATATTGCTGTCACTGTAAACGGCATCTGCATATAATAGTTTGAGCCATTCCATTACTCTCAATGAGAGATGGTGTGCCCACACCCTTTCCTATTGTAAAGTCCCTGCTTTTACTTCCTGTCCATCAGGGTGCTCTAAACTTAGTGAGCCTTTGTGCCCATAAGTGATTACATCACTGTGCTGAAATAGGGCATTTTTGCTGCTAACCTCCATGTGGCCACCAGTTACACTCGTGTGGATCTTTTCCACGACCCCGATCCCCTGATGGCCTTGAAACTTTGCTGATGTTGAAAAACATGATTAATTTCTAATTAAATTAAAGCTCTATTTTTGACAGACTCGCTCTCTCATGTGGTAAACAGTCTCCCTGCTGTGTTATTTGATTTGGGGTCTGGTTGCACATGATAGGTAGCATGCTGATTATTTCCTTTTTTTTTTTCTTTGTTGCCTTTTAAGAGCAGTTGATGATAAAAGGTATGACACGATGCATCATTAAACTTAAAACGGAGCTCCTTTTGTTCCCCAACACCAAACATAAATATCCTAGTGTATCATTTTGCTAGCAATTACCTCGAGCTGCATCCCGTGCCCGGAATACAATAAATGTGTCGAGTTACATCATCCTCCTCTCGGTTAGAGATTCTCTTTTTGTCTCCCATCGAGTGGCTGTCTGGGTTTGCTGCTTTCAAGTCTGGTGTGATGTAATCCCTCATTCTCACTCCTGACAGAAATGCATGCTTATTTCCCCTGCACTGTCTGGGTGTTGTGTGCTAAATGGATACTTAGTCCTCTCTCTCCACGGCTCTCTCAAAAGCACTCAGGAGACCAAACAATGGGAGGATTTTTTTTTGGGGGGGGGCATGCTCCCCCAGGAGATTGATTGATTGATTGATTGATTTATTTATTTGCAAAAACAACACCAAAGCATTCAATTCTGGTGACTTTGAGAGAAGCATTTATTAATTTTCTCAAGTATGTGTAGCACTGGCTAAAACTTAAAATAGAGTAACAGTACAAAAGCAAGACGCAGCGCAATGACAAGAGCAGAAGAGGTGTCTCGAGACTTGTTTTTAACAGTTGAAGTTCCTTTTAACTTGACACGGCTTCTTAACATGCAGAGATGCCAAAACGTAGTAAAAGTGATGTAGTGGTCAAAAACATCTATCTTGCTAATGTTTATGAAAAAAACAAATGGTTGAAAAACAGCACGAGTGGATGCAAAAACTTGTTTGGTGTGAGCAGCCCCTTATTCTCATGACACAGCACTAGCTTAAGTTTCTCAAATGTACCTCTCAAAAAGGCAGCATTTCATTTTTAGTTGATTGTAGGTAAATATCCACTTTATCCAGAGCTGTTTGTTCTGTGTTCGTAAATATAACAATACTGTTTTACTGTGTGAGAAACCGCTCCAAATGTTTCCGTGAGAGAGCAGTCCGAACGAATTGTACTGAATCACGAATTGATTTAGACTGTTTTACAAGCCCGTTTGGCCAGTTCACTGAAAAGAACTGACTCAAAAGAATGATTCATTCACGAACCGTGCATTGCTAGTTCTCAAAATATTTGTACACACTTCATTATTGCTGAAATATTCTCAGAGATAATGCTTCTCAGGCCAGTTGGGGCTCTCATGGTACACACAGTGCGTACGGCCGTACAGCTGCAGGCGCCACTGCAATGCAATATGTGTACAAATAATTATAGTGCTAATAATCATTTATAGGGGTGTAACGATTCACGATTCGGTTCACGATACTGAATTCACGGTTCGATTGAAAGTTTTCTTTATTTTTTTTATTATTACTTTTTAGACATGCAATACAGTTTGTTTCCTTAAAAATGTATCCGCCCAGAACATGGCAATGGTGACACCAAGTGGAAATATTAGCTAATAATTCCACTTACTGAAAATATGGATGTTAGATACATATGCTGCTTACACACTATCACTGATTCATTTAAAATATTTTACATTAAAAATGTTATTTTTGTCTCTGGTATTGTCTCTGTTTACATCTAAATATTTTTTTCAAAAATACATATTTAATGGAATTGCATGCTTATCCATTTAATAATAATAATTTACTGATGAAATCAAATCAGACATGACTTTAGGATTATATTTCCCCATAGCATTATTATACATAATATTCAGCATTATATATAGTAGATTAATATGGCACTCTCATTAAAGGTGCACTAAGTTACTTTTGTCTTTGTGTGATCTTGGACACTGACACCTAGCGGCTTGGATGCAGCATAATTTAAAATCAGTAGTTTTTAGTTACTGATGCCTTTGTAGTAATTTAGTATTCACAGTCGGCCATGATTGCTTAAATCAGTGAGTGAAAGTGTCAAATAACTGGATGGATACTGAGATTAAGCGAGTAGTTTTCGGCTGGTCATGTGATTCTAACATGGCAGCCCCCATGTGTAGACCCTCTCCATGTAGAATAAAGCAGTTTTTATAAGAGTACTTGATTTCCTACATATATTGCAGAATTACAATTCATGTCTTTAGGAGTTAAACTTTTTCATGTGGAAAAAAATTACTGAGTGCTCCTTTAAACCTCTGTAAACTTAAATTATGTCAGAGCAGATCATTCTTGCACTTCAAACAGACATTCGATCCCTCAGCGCAGAAAAGGCGCTTCTCTCTCACACTGCTAGATTCAGTTTCAGTTTTCGCAGTTTCATCCGAATTTATCGTGGCTACTAGTGTGCAGACGTATTTTATAGCTCCTTGTGTGCAATGAAGCGATTTCCATTTGTATGCCCGTGTTACATAGGTGTAGGACGACGTGCATATTGGATAGAACAGACGCTAAAATAAAAATAAAAAAAGTCTCATCTCCACGATGCGCGTTGTCACATTTTTGAACTATGATGTATCGTGCCACGGTAAACTGTTACACCCCTAATAATTTACCAATTATTTTCCCTTCAAATTATTTTTTTGTTTTCTGACCTAATCAAAAACCAGTAAACTGATATAATTTAAGCTTTACCCCTCTGTTTGACCACAGGCATGCACATTTTTAGACAGGTGATTTTTATTCAGTATAGCAATATTGCTTCTGTTTGGTGTCAGTTTGACCCCAGCAAAAACCATCCTGATCTCATGAATATTATGTGTTTATGAACTGATAATCTGCTGTTTTACTCATGATTTGTGTGAAATTGAATAAAAGTCTTTGTTGTTGTTGTAGCGCCTCTAGTGTTTTTTTTTTTTGTTTGTTTGTTTTTTTTTTAACCAGGAAACTGCCACAGTGAGCCACGTTAAAATCATTTTGCAAAAATGTATGTATAGCCAGGGGTTAAATTGGGATTTTTGAGGAGGGGAAATCGATCTATATAACATGCCTCGCATACAGTACATTTGTTTCAGTGTTTGGCTAGATTGTATCATCTCGAGAAAAAAAGGGAAGAGGTAAGGTGCACAAAACTACTGAAATTAGAATTGCACCCAGAGAAGAAGATACCAAAGTAAAGCATGTGAGAAATTTGCTTTTCTCACATGCCTCAAGAAAGCTTGCTATGATTTCAGAGGCTCGAGATAATCTCACCCCTGCTGTGCCAAGAGCGAATGCCATTTTTGGGTAGTGCCATGATCTGTATTTGGATTAGAACAGAAGATGAATGAGCTGTGAATTGCCCTCTAAATTAAGAGGAATTTGTGATTCATGTCTCTGACTTGGAGAGAAAGAGGCTTTGTTGACAAGGCCAGGAAAGGCTTGGGCTAAATCGTGCTCCTAGTAGCAGTTCCCTTGCCGAGCCATCTTAAAACTGAAATGATCTTTTATGAGTAATAGTGGCTCTCGCACATTTGCGTGTCAATTCGCTGCTTCATCTGTTTCATCATGCACTCCTTTTTTTAACTTCAGCCACACTGCGTGAAAAAAAAGAAACGTCTGCCTCGAAAACAATGATCTTATAAAATACAGAGCCTGTCCCGTGAGATACAAATATTTTTTTCTCTGAAATACAGGAACAATGAGTGTTTTACACTAATTTAGTCATACATTTGAGGAAGCACATCTTACCACACACTGGCCCAACCTCAAAAATTATTTTAATATGTTTCATAAAGAAATATATTTATATTTTTAATTGAAAGTTTACACACACAAAAAATACATATGTTATTAGGTTTTTAAGCAATAATAAATTATAGGCTATAATGTAACTCCAAAACAGTTCTATGAATTTACACACACTTTTGCTGGAAAAACTAGAATGCAATGATTTGTTTACTTTTCGAGCCCTGTCCTAAGCGATGCTTCCAAGACTACCATAAATCACGATTGATATTTTGACAAAACCTCATCTGTGTTAGCCAGCTAGATAACCTTGGTGACTGTTACAGTTCAGTGGAATGAGGAAGCGGGAGATGGCAATTCCAACTCAGGAATGTCACTTGTTATTAATGCACAAAAAATAAAAAAACTCTTTCACATAAGGCGTAACAGAGAAGCTTCAATCTGTTGTGGAGTGACAGCAGCCAACACACACAGCTTCTCACTCTCTCTTCCCTCACACTCTGAGGACTGGCACTTTTTATTTCCCCCATCTCTCACTGCGAACACAGAAACAAGCAATTACCAGCACTTTATCTCAGGTGAGAACACTTACCGCTTACTCTCTTTCCAGACAAACATTCGACCATGCCCTTGCCTTCACATACCCCCAACCATCCAGACTGCCAACGCCCCCCCCCCACCCCTTCTGGAGAGGAAGTCCGTGACCGCCATCTGCACCCCCAGTGTGTGGACCACTTTGAACTTAAACGGCTGGAGTGCCAGGTACCAATTGGTTATCCAGCCTTTGGCATAATTCATGCAGTTGAGCCACTGGAGTGGGGCCTGGTGCGAACAGAGGATGTAAGCTCATCCTAACAAATAGTAGTGGAGAGTGAGGACCGCCCACTTGATTGTCAAGCACTCCTTATCTATGGTGCTGTACTTAGTCTCTCTCATAGAGAGCTTCTGACTAATGTACAGCACCGGGCGCTCCTCCCCCTCCACCACCTGGACAGTACAGCACCCAGCTCCCTGTCCGATGCATCCTTCTGCAAAACTAAGGGAGAGAGAAGTCAGGTGAATGCAGAAGCGGCCTGCCACAAAGTGCGTCTTTTACCTGCGTGAATGCTTGTTGGCATGGCTCTGTCCACTGGACCGGATCTGGAGCTCCCTTTCTAGTGAGATCAGTCAGCGGGCTGGTGACGTCCGAATAATTAGACACAAACCTTTGATAATAGCCCCAGGAACTGTCTCCCCTCCTTTTTTGGTCTTAGGTCTCGGGCAGGATGCAGTCGCTGCGGTTTTATCAATTTGGGGCGCACCTGCCCGTGACCCAAGTGGAACCCTAGATACCGTACCTCCACCCGCCCAGTTGCGCACTTCTTTGGGTTTACAGTAAGCTCCGCTCATTGCAGCGCCCTCAGAATGGCCCCCAGATGCATGTGCCGCTGCCAATCATTACTTTAAATAATGATGTCATCCAAATAGGCAGCGGCATATGCAGCGTGCAATCTGAGGACCCTGTCCATAAGACACTGAAATGTAGCCGGTGCCCCAAACAAACCGAACGGAAGGGTCACAAATTGGTGTAAACCAAACGGTGTGGAGAAGGCAGTTTTTTCACAGGACATCAGCATTAAGGGGATCTGCCAATATCCTTTTGTTAAATCCAATGTCGAATAAACGTGAGCCGCGCCCAACCAATCAAGCAGTTAGTCAATACGAGGCATCAGATATGCATCAAATTTCGACACCGCATTGACTTTGCTATAATCCACACAGAACCAGACCGAGCCATCGCTCTTAGGCACCAGAACCCAATCACTGTGGGATTCTTCTAGTATCCCATATCGAGCATGGCCTTTAATACTTCCCGTACTACCTGTTTCTTGTGTTCGGGTAGGCGTTAGGGACGACTACTTACAACTACCCTGGGGGTTGTCTCAGTATGGTGTTCTATGAGATAAGACAGGGAGAGGCGAGAACACATCCAAAAAATCCTTTTGCAACCTGGCAACCTCCGTACGTTGTGACAGCGAGAGGTGGTCTCCACAAGGGACCGGAGTGAACTGATTGGCTTTTAGATTCACCTCCAGTCCGAGTTCCTCCCTCTCCGGAACTACCGTCCCCCAAATTTTCCTTCATGACGTCTAACGCCACAGGGCTTACCCCCATATAACAGTTCAAACGGGGAAAACCCCGTGGAGGCTTGTGGGACCTCTCGCACTGCAAATAACAGGGGTTTGAGCCACTTATCCCAGTTCTGAGCATCTTCGTGCCCGAACTTACGAATCATAATCTTTAAGGTCTGATTAAATCGTTTGACCAAGCCATCCATTTGTGGATGTTACACGCTTGTCCGAATCAATTTAATACCCAATAATTTGTACAGCTCGCATAGTGTACGTGACATAAAAGCAGTGCCCTGATCAGTGAGGATTTCTTTCGGAATCCCCACTCAGGAGATAATTCTGAAGAGTGCCTCCGCAACACTACGTGCTGAGATGTTGCGCAGAGGTACTGCTTCTGGATATCGAGTTGCGTAATCCACCAGGACTAAGCAATGCCCGCGTGCTGTCTGTTCTAATAGCCTGATGAGGTCCATGCCAATTCATTTGAAGGGGACCTTAATCAACAGGAGGGGGCACAATGACGCTTTTGCAGCAGCCAGTGGATTCATCAGCTGATATTCACGGCATGCTGCACACCACCGGCGAACATCCCCGTGAATGCCCGGCCAATAGAAACGGGCCACGAGACGGCTTAGTGTGTTTCCCTGTCCCAAGTGACCTGCCATCAGAAATATGATGAGCCGCCTGGAATAACATTTCCTGACGGCTCTTTGGTACCAACAACTGGGTTGTATTTTCATTTGTCCGAGCATCCAATGTCACTCTATACAACCAATCTTTTACAAAAATATGTAAATGCGAGTGCGATGCCGGCTGGAGGCGTTGACTATCAATCACTATCACTTGGTCAAATGCATGCTTCAGGGTTTCGTCTCGTGACTGCGCTAGAGGGAAATCCTCTATCGGGAATTCCATAAGGGCGGGGGAGGATGACACCTCCCCTTCCCCGGCGCCAGCCTGACGTGGAGCAGATGGGCCAGGCCACGCCTCCCCAGCCAGCGCTTCGCCCATCTCACACTGACTCACTTTCTTAAAGGATCGATCCACACACAACCCCTTCAATAATAATCAAAAATCGAAAATCGCTGGCCATTTAGTTCCCAAAATTAGTGGATGGGTGAGGCGAGGACTAACCACCACCTCGACATTATGCTTTTGTCCCCGGAACATTATCGTGACAGTCACTTCAGGATAATCCTGAATATCCCCGTGCACACACCTCACCCTCACACGATTATTTGCATCCAGTGCCCCGTTTTGAACCAAGCATTGATGAATGGAGGTTTGATTACTACCTGAATCCACCAAGGCTTGGTATGTACCACCCTTAACACTCACCGGTATCTGGTATGTCCCAGCTCGATTGGGGGTGGTCTGTGGAGTGTCAAGAATCCGGATCAAGGCCACCACCTCCATTACTGGGCACAGATATCAGACATGACCTGGCTCCCCACAACTCCAGCAGACCAGCCCAAGTTTCCCGCCCACACCTGTGGCAGCAGGTTCCCTCACCTGGGATGAAAAGAGGGGAGAGACAGGGTATGGTGGTACAGGGAACCCCCAAGACCAGGGAGCCAGTTTCGGGGGAACGGAACAGGGTGGAAGGACCCACGGCCGGTGGCACTGGACCCACTCGGCCGTCCCCTTCAGCAGCCAGGAGACAAACCACCAAGTTGATCATGTCGTCTGCGTCTCTGTTCTCCCTAGCCAGCACCCACCACCGGCAGGCGTCACGGAGCTGCTGAGAAAAGGCAAATGGACGGCCAACCTCGCTCAGGGTCAAGGAGCGGATACGCTGGCGGAGTTCTTCTGGGCTGCAGCCGACCTGTTGCAGCGTGGACTACTTCAACAATGCATATCCAGGAGGTCGGCGACCGGACTTTGTTGTGCTGCGATCTGGGCTTCCCGGTCAGCAGCAGCAGAAGATGCACAGCCCATTGCTCCTGCGGCCATCTCAGGGATTTGGCCGTGTTCTCAAAGAGCTCGAGGTAGGCCTCCGGATCATCTTGAGGCCCCATCTTTATGAGCAACACGTGAGGGTTCTCTGCTACCAGAGAAGCTTCAATCTGTTGTGGAGTGGCAGCGGCCAACACACACACAGCTTCAGGTGTCGGTCTCACTTTCTCTTCCCTCACACTTTGAGGACTGGCCCTTTTTATTTCCCTCGTCACTCACTGCGAACACAGAAACAAGCAATTACCAGCAATTCATCTCAGGTGAGGACCCTTACCGTACTGTTCCAGACGAACGCTCGACCATGCCCTCGCCTCCACAGTGACGTATTTAACCCTTATGTTGTGTTTTTTTTTTTTTTTTATACTTAATCCTATTAGAATCAAATTCCTTGACTTTGTTCACATATGGTATCTTAGAAAACACAAAAAAATGCAAATTTTCTTTACATTTTTTTGGGGGGTTTTATTTCACTTTGTTACACCTGTTGTGTTCCCCATCAAAAATGACCGGTCATTGGAAATGTATGGATTAGACTACAAAATATGAAGTGTTCAGGATGTGTGCTGTGCACCCTTTTGTGCATTGTCTTTCCATGTATTCTCTTTGAGGTATATTTTAAGATCTAATTATCATATTATGTTGTGTTTGGGCTTGTTTGAATCAAGATAGTCTGCTGTAAGTTGGAATATGTAATTTTCTTTGTTATCTGTATGTTTCAGGAAGTAATAAGGAAAAACATGACAAAAAGACACTCCTGTCTATTATATTTATGTGTGTCTGTAGGAATTTCATGCACTAATACTCACTGTACTTTGGCCTCTCAGTGAAAAAAATTGCTCATTGCATTCTACAAATTGAGACCTTCCCAACGATATATAACACATGGCTATCTCATCTTTTTCATGGTTTACCAACTCTGAATATCATTGTTGTGATAACAAATTTGCAAATGATAAGAACAAAACAGTTCTTATTTCTCAGCAAATTAAAAAGCGTTATTTAAGAATTGGTAGGATCAGCTTCATGCATTATATAGTCCAGTTTCTAAGCTTTAAAATGACAACTATTTTGTTTAGATCATGCAAGAGTTTAATAATATATTATGTGATTTATTATTTATTTTATTTTTTTCTGCAGGGAATGCCCCCCACTAGCCCGGTATGAAATCAGTTCAATTAATCCTTCTATAAACAAAAATGTATATTTTTTAAAATAAGTTTAAATTGTGTTTTTAAAAAAAAAAAAAAAAAAAGTACAAAACCTGTCATATTTACTAAAAAATAAGTTGATAAAAAGATCTACTGCAAGATCTTGTCATAATAAATTCAGCAAAAAAGAAACATCCTTTCACTTTCAACTGCTTTTATTTTCAGCAAACTTAACATGTGTAAATATTTGTATGAACATAAAAAGATTCAACAACTAAGACATAAACTGAACAAGTTTCACAGACATGTGACTAACAGAAATGGAATAATGTGTCCCCTGAACAAAGGGGGGGGGGGCGTCAAAATCAAAAGTAACAGTCAGTATCTGGTGTGGCCACCAGCTGCATTAAGTACTGCAGTGCATCTCCTCCTCATGGACTGCACCAGATTTGCAAGTTCTTGCTTTGAGATGTTACCCCACTCTTCCACCAAGGCACTTGCAAGTTCCTGGACATTTCTGGGGGAAATGGCCCTAGCCCTCATCCTCCGATCCAACAGGTCCCAGATGTGCTCAATGGGATTGAGATCCAGGCTCTTCGCTGGCCATGGCAGAACACTGACATTTCTGTCTTGCAGGAAATCACGCACAGAACGAGCAGTATGGCTGGTGGCATTGTCATGCTGGAGGTTCAGGACAGGATGAGCCTGCAGGAAGGGTACCACATGAGGGAGGAGGATGTCTTCCCTGTAACGCACAGCACTGAAATTGCCTGCAGTGAAAAATCTGTCCGATGATGCTGTGACACACCGCCCCAGACCATGATGGACCCTCCACCTCCAAATCAATCCTACTCCAGAGTACAGGCCTCGGTGTAACGCTCATTCCATTGACGATAAACGCAAGTCCGACCATCACACCTGGTGAGACAAAACCATGACTCGTCAGTGAAGAGCACTTTTTGCCAGTCCTGTCTGGTCCAGCAAAGGTGGGTTTGTGCCCATAGGTGACGTTGCTGGTGATGTCTGTTAAGGACCTGCCTTACAACAGGCTTACAAGACTTCAGTTCAGCCTGTCTCAACCTATGGCGGACAGTCTGAGCACTGATGGAGGGATTGTGCGTTCCTGGTGTAACTCGGGTAGTTGTTGTTGCCATCCTCTACCTGTCCTGCAGGTGTGATATTCGGATGTACTGATCCTGTGCAGGTGTTGTTACACTTGGTCTGCCACTGCGAGGACGATCAGCTGTCTTTCCTGTCTCCCTGTAGCACTGTATTAGGCGTCTCACAGTACGGACATTGCAATTTATTGCCGTGGCCACATCTGCAGTCTTCATGCCTCCATGCAGCATGCCTAAGGCACGTTAACGCAGATGAGTAGGGACCCTGGGCATCTTTCTTTTGGTGTTTTTTAGAGTCAGTAGAAAGGTCTCTTTAGTGTCCTAAGTTTTTATAACTTAGACCTTAATTGCTTACCATCTGTAAGCTGTAAGTGTCTTAACGACCGTTCCACAGGTGTATGTTCATTAATTGTTTATGGTTCATTGAACAAGCATGGAAAACATTGTTTAAACCCTTTACAATAATGATCTGTAAAGTTACTTGGATTTTTACAATATTCTTTAAAATACATTGTCATGAAAAAGGGACTTGTCTTTTTTGCTGAGTTTATATGCAATATGAGAGATTTATAAACAATCTTAGTGGGCCAGTCATTTTTGACCGAGAAAACAAAATGTGTTTGCACAGAACTAACAGCACAAGGGTTAAATCAGCAATAATGTTTAATACACCACAGAAAAGTTAAAGTTTGCAAGGCATAAAAACACATACTGTATACATTTTTAACCAAAGTAAGATGTAATGACAGTTCTGTCAATTGTTCCAAAACTCTCTCATACTGGCCTCGGGACATCATTATTGCCAAATCCTGCTGTGGATTGGTCAATTCATCATCAAATATGTTATAGATCAGTAATCATGAATCCAGATAGTTTGATAAAATGTTGCATTACATCAAGAATTCTGAGTAATTGCACTCCTGATGTAATTTACTATAATTTATATAACAAAATGTATTGCATTGCCACACTAAAGCAGCTTTTATTTGCTCTCTGAATGAGTCTGGAGTTAGAAATGGGACATATTGATTTCCTATACTACATCCCTGCAATGCCACACATTATACAAGTTTATAATGAAAGGTTTTCACATTGCCCATTAGTCAAAAACAGAGCTTTATGCCTTAACATACTGTAGGTTTGGATGTACAACTCATCATGTTGGGGCAAAATATTCTGTAAAATAAATAGGCCACCTTTGACTCACTGCTTAAAATAACCTCTGTGGCTTGACGTCATTGCTGAAGCCCTTAGGTGGCTGCCCTAAATGTCTGTGTTTGGTCCCAAATTACACTCGAGCTATCTATGAAACAAACCGTGCAGTCGTGCTGACTGTCACTTTGTTTATCCACCAGATATTTTAGCTGACATCAGAGCAACTTCATCTTTGTTTACCTGGCTACACAAAAGTGTTCATTATAGCCCTGTTTGCAGAGAAACCGAAAAAAGTCCCTTTAGTGAAGACATTAATAAACATCCCTGAAAACCTGTGCCTCTTTAAAGTGGCCTACAACTGTGAAATCACATCCATCTTTTGCGACCTGGGCTCAAACTCAGGATATAAAGAGCTGAGAAGTTTTCATTTATAGCTTTGGCCAAAGCCTGTGGTTTATGGATGATCTGTAGTTGGCCCACAGATTACTCAGTGTTCTGGACCAGTGATTTAAAAGAAAACGTGGATCCATGTTATAGTGTAGCCCCATTATCACTAATATTTATCTAAGCTTCTTTAATACATTGAGAAAATTCTCAAGAGCATTTTGTTTTAGAGGAATTATGGCATAAATTTCACCAGCTCTTTGCACATTTAATTCCACAGGCTAAGTGCAGTTTCTGGTACTATGTGGTGTGTGTGTGTGTGTGTGTGTGTGTGCATGACTCGATATTAACGCTTGTCTGAGACAACCACAAACAAAATTCAGACAACTGAAACATTGGATGAGGTCAACCTGGTCCCATAGATACATATTACTATACCTAGATTTTTTCAAAATAATTTTTGACTTGTACGTTTTCCGGTAAATTTAAAACATTATTTATGTGTAATACAAATAAACTGTGAATTCATATGTTCACATGTATGTCTGTTTGCATTTCTGTGACAGCTGAAGGGTGTGCGACAATGAACAAGGAGAAAATAGACATTTATTTTGAATTTGTCAAGCGGAAAAACAAAAAAATGTTTGTGACAAGTGTTTTACAAAGTAACTTAAAAGTAAAGTAATTAGTAATGTGATTTCAATGAAGTAATCAGTAATCTGATTATAATTTTAGAGAAGTAGTTTTTTTAGTAACTTACACAACACTGCATCTAAAAACACTTTTACTATAGTGCTGTTGGTGATGCTTTTTAATGTTTTCATTACATATCAACTTATCAACTACACTGACAAGCTTCTTTGAGTGCAGTCGATTTGTGCTGTAGCTCAACTGATAAAGCATTTCAATTGCTATTGCAAAGGACCGGAGAGTAATTTCTGAAGAGCACAAGTCGACACGTGTGCCGAAAGTCTTATAGAAGCAACGCAAAATTACGTGGTCGCTTTAGCAATTGCTTTTTTCATCTTACATTTGATTGTTTTGACACTAAGTTTAGGTTTAAGGATTAAGGTTTAGCAAAAATGTTGCCACAGTGACGTAATTTTCATGAGACCAGCCTCAATGCGGTTGTCCGATCGCAATGTGGCATACATGTTTTTATGCTGTAATCACTATCACAGTAAACAATGTAACGCGCTCAAATGCTGATTGTGGATTCTCGTGCAGAACCGTTATTTTGCCCATGGCCCAGTTAGTAAATAACCAGAGACTATTTAGCAGAGATGGGCCACTTCTATTAAAATGAATGGGAGAAATTGGAATACCCAATGGTCGACGGATGTAAAAAAGAAGTCTCGCCTTATAGGTAAAAGAGCCAATCACCTTTTAGATACAGACATCGCATGTTCATTAGGTATACAAGCGGGGAAATTTTTATTTTTTTTATTTTTTGCGTAATTGGAGGTAAAGAAGCACAATTTATGATTCCAGTGTTGTCAGATTTATTATGTTCTTTGATCATAATCTTGACCAACCGTTTTGGAGATGAAGTACACCATGCTCTGGGTTCATTTTACTACCACATTTGTGTACTGAAGCCATACTATTGTTAAAGAAATTGTTTTGGTCAAGTGACATTAGTGTGACCAGACGTCCCGATAAAACCAGGACAGTCTTGATTTTACAAGCCATGTCCCATGTCTCGACGGAGTTAAAGCCGCCTTTTGTCCCAATAATTATTCTAAGCTGTAGTTTGATAACATTAAATAAGCATTTTAAATTAAAAATGGCTGCACTTCGTGCTTTTTCTGTCATGAGTATACAGCAGAGAGTACTGATAGAATCGCTCATTCACGCAAATTTAAACAGGGTAACTTTCTCCGTGCAGCTTTCTGTGCTAAACTTCTCTCACCTCCGCCCTCTCCCACCACTGCTGCTATCTATCCTGAGAAAAAACCTCACCTGCTAGAAGCCAGAATCAAGGAGGATTGGTTAATTTTAATAGTGCACATTACAGGCAAAGTTATCAAATTGCAAAAATTAAATGTGCCGCTTCCTAATTCCTAATACATCTCCGCTGACATACGCTCCAAAATTTCAACTCAACACTTTGTCTCTCATTGCAGAATTCACACACCCTTAAACGAGCAATCTGAGGTCAATCACATTTTCATAGTTATGTAATTGTAGCATGCATCATGTCTTACCTTAATTCTTTAATTTTGTAGTTGATCATTTATTCAGTTTATTCTAGCCAATATATGTATACAGGATTAGTTTTACTTTTCCAATAGACAATGTTGAGCCCCGATTTGTAATTGTATACTTTTGTTGACAATTTTGCCAGACCTATGAAATGATTGAGTATGTGTTAAAGGTTTTGGCACATTTAAAAGCAGAATTGCCATCAGTTGAGGCTGGGTTTGTCGTTAAGGCTAAAGCTTGAAGGGCAAAGCATCAAAAGCATTTAAGTGAAGCCAGCCTACATGGAAGCTCTAACAAACTATTTGTGAGTCACCTTTAATGAAGTCACGTGGCAAATAAGAGTGGTGATTTATTGGCGTTTGGATTCATCAGCTGCTTGCTAAATGTTTTCAGACAACTTGGAGGCATCTATAACGCTGCTGGCCTTCACTGCTTTAATTGCATACATGAGATAAAGTGCTTTCGTGTCCAGGTGGTTTGGCAGTGGTGGATTCGGCTTGCCTTGGCAGAGTGCACACAGATCTCATCGGCTATATGGGAGCGTTTTATTTTTCCAAGTGACTTGAATATAACCTGGCTCTCGGTGAGCAGTTGGAAAAGCAATTCGGGTCTCTTCCCTCCCAACATGCTGTATATCACCACCATCACATGTCATCTCAGCAAATGCTTGTTGAAACAGGGTCCATTAGGAGCAATGCTAATGATGGACCTCGCGCTCCTGTGCAAAGCCCCCTAAAAGCTGAATGGTGTTGAGCCCCCTCCCAACTCACTGCAACACTTCATTCCGGACTAATAAATACTTCTTATTGTTGGACACAGTTCACCAACAAGTGCATTAAAAGTTAGCTAAACAACACTCGACTCCCTTTTTTTTTTTTTTTTTTTTTTTTTGGAAGCTTTCCAGAACCTTTCAGGCAAATATTAAATCAACCTTTAAAGGGCTAAAAGATCATAAATTGGGAAATGGTTCAGCTCTCTATATAGCCTTCCAGTATGCTACACTGCTGTGCAGAGTCCCAAAGGGTAGCCGTGAAGGCCAGACCTTCCAGGGAACAATGATGAATGCATGGGAGTTGGTGTGCTAGCAACAAACAATCAAACAATGCCAACCCCAAAAAAATGTACCACCCACATTCAAAAATAAACTTGTTTTGAATTTATGCACATGTTAGTTATGGTTTTTCATTCAGTTTTTCAGCTTGAATTAAAATCAGTCCAGTAGGCCTTCTATCATATAATATAGCCAGATTAATCATTTAAAATAAGGTTCCATTCATTAACATTAATGCATTAGGCATCATGAACTTACAATGAACAATATATTTTTATAGCATTTATTAATCTTTGTTAATGTTAGTTAATGTTAGACTTACTGTGCTTCCTGCTTTGCTACTGTTCAGACGCATTTGCTTACTGCTCCGCGCTTCACTCCCTTGCTTTTGCATTTTAATCTCTAATTTTCATATCAGAATTTCAGCACTGTGCTCAAAACGACCTAATTTGGCACCCACACTACAACCAGAGACTTTTGGGACTGAAATATTACTACAAAAAGGGGATTTTCTGTGAAAGTAGTCTACCAACCTCCTCCTACTGGCAGTTTACATTCCTGAAAAGGGACAAGATGCCTTCACACAGACAGACGAGAAAGAAAATGCCTCCTTTCAGATCAAACTCCACTTGCTGCACAAACTGCCATAGACTTCTACAAAAAATCACAGTTCTTGAAACAAAACTACTTGCAGTACTGCCACCCTTGAAGGAATACACAGGAGAGCGTCACCGTGGACCCCCTCAGCCTACAGCCAGTGAGTCCTGTGAATCAATTGTTCCTCGACAGGCTATAATGATCTTAGAAAACCCAGCAGAACAGGTGGCAAAAGTGACCGATGAAAGTGAGAGCAAAAATTAATGGCATAAACAGGGAACTAGACCCAAAGGTGCTCGACATATCAGACAATCACAGGCAACGCATATTGCAGTATTGGCATCTTCCACTCCAGTTATGACTCTACTAACCAATACTGGTATTCTTCCACCTCCGATATGTCTTGAAAATAAACCATAAAAAATTGAACCATAAATGAATGTGGAGGAAGAAACCCCAAACGTGATCAAGCATAGATCACATCAGCCAGCAGCTAACATTGCAGCTGGCAGGCGCTCAAGTTCGAGCAGGCAGCAGCATTCGGCTGAGATCACAGCCGAGCCCAGCACTGATAGTGGGGGACAGCAACTGTTTCTGAGGTAAATAATGAACTTTTGAACATTCTGATGAACCATAAGACTGTGAATCAGGTTATTATATATGTGGGGAAAAATGATATTCAGAAAGAGCAGTCAGAACTCCTTAAGAGGGATTTCAATAAAGTCTTTGAAACACTTGGGAGATTGAAAGTTCAGTCATTCATCAGTGGGCCACTCCCAGCCTGAGGAACAAATATGTTTTCTCGGTTGCCAAATCTAAACACTTGGCTGCACAAAACCTGCAACATGAGAGGACTGAACTGCATTGATAACCTAAATCTTTTCTGGAGGCAAAGAGAACTGTTTAAATTAGATGACCTCCACCCAAAAATCGTGCACAAATCCACACAACCTGGATGGCACACAAACACCACCGCAGTGTCAGGATGACCACAGGATTGCACTTGAGCACCTGGATGGACATTTGATCGACAAATCCCTCAATAACACAGTGAAGACACAACATCCATTGCTCAGGGACTAAATCCAGGCTGAGCCCCAATCCAGGCTGAGCCCCACACACACAGCATACTACAGTCAGACTGTGATGACTTAGAACTGCTGCAAGATACAGGACCCAAGGATGATTTCCTGGAAAAAAGCCAAAGGAGACAAGATAACATACATCAGCCTCCAGAAACACCAGAGCCACAGTCTCTGTCACCACACACTTTCTCCCTCTCATCAACATCCCAACTTCAGAGCCTCTCTGAGAAAATGGAGGAACTAGTGTATGCTGGAAGAAAGCTCTCCCACTCCATTGCTGCGAGCCCCCAGATACCAACCAAAAAACAGTGGGCCCCTCTACCACCAAAGCCTGTAGGCCCATCTCATCCTTCCTCTGAGAGAGCTCTCTGGCCACTGCCGCAATGCAAGGGTACACATCGTCCTTATGCTCTCGGTGAACAACAAACAACTGATAACAGCTCTCAGTGATATGTGTCGGGTCCCCGCTATGGTAGCAGCAACACTCACAAATGTTTGCAGAACAAGCGGGACCCCGCTGTGCCAGTAGCTTTTTCAATATCTGTTATGTTGTGATAGGAAAACTAAGGCCTTCTCAAGATGTAGGGAACCGATCTAATCTGTTGCCCATTAGACGTCAATACGACATTGCTGTGGGGCCAAAAACAGATACTGTCAAGTTAGCACTTTTAAACATCCGCTCACTAAAGAACAGGTCATTTTTAGTCAGTGACCTCATCACCACAAACAACCTGGAATTTATGTTTCTAAATTAGACTTTGTTAGATAACAGCTGCAGTGCAACATTCCTCAATGAATCAGCCCCTCCAAACTTTACTTTTATGAGTGTCTGTAGAGCTGTTAGGAGAGGTGGAAGATTAGCTGCAATATTTAAAGATGTCTTTCAATGCAAGTGTCACTTGGTGATTACTTGACCTTTGAATTTCTAAGTATTGTACTGAAAGGTGCTCCACTCATTCTATTTATAATTATTTATAGGCCTCCAAAATACTCTCCTGGCTTTGCCGATGATTTTACAGAACTGTTATCAACAACTTCCCCTGAATTTGACTGTTTTGTTATTGCTGGGGATTTCAACACTCATATAGATAATCCTCAACACAACAGTGCCAAAGAACGCATAACAGTTTTAAACAACTTTTTTTTTTTTTTTTTTTTTTTTTTTTTTGTCTGACTCAGCATGTGGATGGACCCTCACACAATCGCAGACACACTCTTGGTCTGCTCACTAGTAAAGGTCTGACCATTTCTCCACAGTTATTAAGGACGTCGCGCTATCTGACCACTTCTGTATTTTCTTTGAAATATTGATTTCTTCTGCCACTGAAGTTAGATCTGTCTCTGTCAAAAAGAGGTACATAAATGAGAACATTAGTGTGCAATTTATCAAGGCTATATCTTTGAAGCTGAGTATATCTGCAGACTGTGTTGATGTTCTTCTCGATAACGTTAACTCAAAAGTTAAAAATGCTATTGATGGCATTGCTCCTGTAAAGGTCAGGATGATCACAGGTAGGCATAAATCTTTAAATTTGGAACAAGGCACAGCTAGGCAGACCTTCATCTCAAACATTATTAACAGCAATATAAACAACACCCGCACTCTTTTTGCTACTGTAGAGAGACTAACAAACCCCCTAACACAGGTTCCCTGTGAAATGCTCTCTGACAGCAAATGCAACAAGTTTGCATCTTTTTTCATGGAGAAGATCAATGATATCATGTTGCACAACACCCACCACAAAAACTTCAGACATTAGTCACTATGCCTGATTTTGAGGCAATTGATGGCAAAACCCTGGAAGAAATGGTACAGCATCTTAAAACGTAAACCTGCTGTCTTGACACACTCCCCACATCATTTTTCAAATATGTGTTTAACTGTCTGGAAAAAGATCAGTTAGAAATAGTAAACGTGTCACTCCTTTCAGGCACGTTTCCGAAGTCCCTGAAAACTGCAGATGTCAAGCCCCTTCTTAAAAAGAGCAATCTGGATAACTCTCTATTAAACAACTACAGACCCATCTCAAATCTTCCTTTCATAGGCAAAATCATTGAAAAGATTGTTTTCAATAAGCTGAACAAATTATTAATCTCGAAATAGATGACACTCGTGTTGGATGTGCCAAAGCTTCCTTCAGTTAAACTATGACAAGACAGATGTCATTGTATTTAGCAACAAAGGTGAAATTCCTAAGGTGAATACATACCTTGAATCCAAGGGTCTAAAGACATAAAATCAAGTAAGGAATCTTGGTGTCATTTTGGAGTCAGACCTTAGTTTCAGTAGTCACATCAAAACAATAACTAAATCAGCCTACTATCATCTCAAAAATATAGCCAGAATTAGATGTTTTGTATCCAGTCAAGACTTAGAGAAACTTGGGAGTCACATGACGCCATGCGAGGAGCGGACGTGTGAATGACGAGCTCTGCGCACTTTGCTAGTTTTAATACTATTTGTGTCATAAACCTGTGAGTTTCGATACACCCTGATTCTTAATTGTTCGAAGAAGACAATATGTCAAAGAATTCAAAATCCTTGGGCTCTGAAGATATTAAAAGACACTTACGTGCTCAAGCTGATTCCCCTCAGTGGCAGGCCGAAAGCCCCGGACTCAATTCAGACGGTGAACTGAAGGAAATCCGGCATGAATTGATAAATGTGTCGGCAATGCTGATGAAGGTTGTTGCAGACTTGGAGGATCTTGCTGTAATATGTTGATCAATCACTTCCATTGAGACTAAATTCTCTGAGTTGGTTACAAGATTGACAGACGTCGAGAGACGGATCGAATATCTGGAGTTATCAGAAAGGGAATTAGCTGCTAATACACTAGGGACCAAAGTAGATTTGGAACGCGTTTTGGAAAAATTGGAAGACCTTGAGAATCGTAGCCGGCGAAGCAACGTCCGAATTGTTGGAATTCCTGAGCATGAGGAAGGCCGAGATATGGTGAAATTCCTAGATGAGCTCCTCCCTCGTCTGCTTGACATAACAGGCCATAAGCTGGAAATCGAGCGAGCTCACAGGGTCCCAGCTCGGAGATCCACAGAGGGAGACAGGCCCCAATCAATTCTGGCCGAATTCCTGAGATCATCCGATAAAGATCTCGTGTTTTATGAGGCGAGGAGTAAAGGAAAGCTCTCTTGGAAGAACCACAGCATTTTCTTACTCCCAGACTTTGAGAATTTGACGAGAGAAACGTAAATTATTCAGGGAATGCAAGAATCTTTTACATCAATGGAAGGTTGCTTTTGCTCTGATGTTTCTGGCCAAACTGAGAATAGATACTAAGGATGGCCGTAAAATATTTGCATGCCCAAAGCAAGCATTGGCCTACATCAAGTCATTGGAGTGAGTAAGCCATTTGGTGACACTTTCATTTAGTTTATTGCTGGTTCCGCCTAGCGGCTGGAGCTTGTTTTGTGGAGGCACCCACCTTCAAGACAATTAAGTGGATTAATCTACACGTTTTTTTGTGTTTATTCCGCTTATGGGCTGGAGTTTGTTTTATAGATTATCTTCTGTTGTGTAGGGCTGCCCCCAACCAAAGATTTTCCTAGTCGACTAGTAGGAGTTAATTTAAGCCATTAGTCTGCTAGTCGCACATTTATGATATTAATTAATTACTTAAATATATATATTTTCGGGGGCATCAGAAAATGGTTTGAGTTCCAGGGCTGAGAAAGTATAAGTAATATTGCTAACACTGTTCTGCATTACAGAGAAATACTAAACCGTAATTAATTAATTTTACAAGCGCATGCACGAAGCGATCCGCAGTGCAAAAGCGGTAATGATTCTGAATGTGTCGGAAAAACCAGCAAGGAGACTGTCTGAACATTTTGTTAATTTATAGAGAGAAATGCACATTAGGGTTGTGCCGATAGACAATGATCTCGGGAATCGACGATGGTCAGAGTGATGTTAAGACGGATTCTTGCCTGATGGTAAATGGAAAGGTGTGTGTGTGTGTGTGTGTGTGTGTGTATATATATATATATATATATATATTATTCTTTTATCACTTCATTATTTTAATTGCTTTTACGTTTTGTTTGGAGTGCAGTTTGAATTTAGAAATGTAATTGATTTAAGTTTTTCGTTTTTTAAATAAATTAAATTTTCAATGCAAAATCGCTAAATCAAGAGTATTCACCGATCCCTCAGCCCAGGGGTTGCCGATGTAATTGGATATTGCAATATATATATATATAATATATATATATTAGTATGTATGTGTGTGTGTATGTGTGTGTGTGTGTGTGTGTGTGTGTATATATATATATATATATATATATATATATATATATATACATACATACACACACACACACACACACACACACACACACACACATACATACTAATATATATATGTGTATATATATATATATATATATATATATATATATATATATATATATATATATATATTAGTATGTATGTGTGTGTGTATGTATGTGTATATATATATATATATATATATATATATATATATATATATATACACACTACCGGTCAAAAGTTTTGAAACACATTCTTTATTATACTTTTTTTTTTTTTTTTTTTTTTTTCACATTTAGAATAATAATAAAGTCATCAAAACTATGGAATAACATAAATGGAACTATGGGAATTATGTTGTGACTAAACAAAATCCAAAATAAATCAAAACTGTGTTTTATTTTAGCATCTTCAAAGTAGTCACCCTTTGTCTAGAATTTGCAGACATGTACTCTTGACATTTTCTCAACCAACTTCTTGAGGTATCACCCTGGGATGATTTTTAAACAGTATTGAAGGTGTCCCCATCTATGTTGGGCACTTATTGGCTGCTTTTCTTTATTATTTGGTCCAAGTCATCAATTTCTTCAAAATCAAAATCAAAAACTTCCTTTTTTAAATTACATTTTAGTTTTATAATGAAATAATATGGTGGCACAATTATATTTTTGTCTACAAAACTAATTTCAAACATTTAAGCATACGCGTTCAGATCAAAAGATTTTTAAGATCATGAGAAACATTTCAGTCAAGTGTTTCAAAACTTTTGACTGGAAGTGTGTGTGTGTATGTATGTATGTATGTATGTATATATATATATATATATATATATATATATATATATATATATATATATATATATATATATATATATATATATCGTGAAGGAGGGAGCAAAACGAATTTACTCACATGATGTATTTTCCGGATAACGAAATACCCGACCGGTAGAGAATGCACAGATGAAATAGGTTCTTTGCCAGAGAGATGTTGTAAAGCCATCATTCAAAAAGTTGAACAACACACATTTTAATTGCACTTATTTATTTTTTTCCAGTTTCATTTAAGTTTTTAGTTAAAATAAATACAAAATTAAGTTCTAAGTTTGAAATCAAGGTGTCTTTATTGTGTAGGCTTAACCCCAACCCTGCTTAACGAAAATTACCCCATAGTATCACCTAGCGTCCAAACAGTGCTAATACCGGTGTTCGCCGTTTTTATGTGGAGTTTTTTCTGCAACCAGCCGACCAATCAAAACTTGGTCAACCAAGACTCTTCTCATCGACCAACGTTTGGTCGACTATCAGGGGGCAGCCCTACTGTTGTGTAATTCTGTATTACAAATTTTTTTATAGAAGCACCGGACTTGAGCAATCCGATGGCAAAGTTGTCGTGGGGGCTCTAGTAGGCGTACATGGACTGTTTGAGTTTAGAGGGATGGGCGCCGGTTGGGGCTGTTGTGCACAGGGTTAATGCGCACGTTTTTCTTTTTTCTGTTTTTTTCTGTTCTGCGGAAAGTTCGGGGGTTGTTTGTTGCACTAATGTGGAATGTGGTCTTTATAATTTTATTTTTGACACACAATCTAATTTCTCTAATATGTCAAAATGTCAAATGTTAATATGAGTGGATTGTCTCTCTCTACGTGGAATGTGAATTGGTTGGGGCACCCTATAAAAAGAGGGAAGGTTATTTCTTTTCTTAAACTTAAGAAATATGATAGTGTTTTCAAGCTGAAAAGTTTGGGAAGATATGGGGTGGACATGTTTTCTTTAGTGCTGGCTCAATAAGAGCAGGGGAGTCATTACATTGATAAGTAAGCATCTACAATTCAAATGTCTCAAACAGGTTGGTCCACGGACGCCATGCGAGAAGCAGACGTGTGAGACACGAGCTCTGCGAACTTTGTTTTTTTAATTATTTTCATGTTATAATCCGGTGAGATTCGATACACCCAGTTACATACTTGCTCTTTGAGGTAAACATGGCAAAGAAGTCAAAATCCTCAGACTCTGGAGACATTATAAGACACTTACGTGTTCAAGCTGAAGCCTCTGACGGGCCTGCAGACCGGGGACTTGATTTGGATGGCACGTCGGTAGATGAAATTCAGCGTGAAATGTCCAACATCTCAGTAATGCTGACGAAGGTTGTTGCTGACTTGGAGGATCTCGCTGTAATACGTCGATCGATTACGGCGATGGAAACAAAATTCTCTGAGTTGGTTACAAGAGTGACAGAAGTTGAAAGACGTATCGATTATCTTGAGTCATCAGAAAGGGAATTATCCTCTAATCTGCCCGTGTCCAAAACAGATTTGGAATTAATTTAGGAAAAACTGGAATATTTCGAAAATATGAGCCAAAGGAATAACATACCTGAGCATGAAGAGGGCAGAGATATGGTGAAATTCTTGGACGAGTTCTTCCCGAGTCTGCTCGACATAACAGGTCATAAACTGGAAATCAAGCGAGCTCACAGAGTCCCTGCTTGCAGAACTGCTGATGGAGACAGGCCCCGATCGATTCTGGCCAAATTTCTGAAATCAACCGATAAAGATCTCGTGTTGCGCCAGGCGAGGAGCAAAGGAAAGCTTTCTTGGAAGAATCACAATATTTTCTTGTTCCCGGACTTTGCGAATTTGACGAGAGAAATGCGATCGGTTCAAGGAATGTAAGAAACTCTTACACCAACAGAAGATCACTTTTGCACTGGTGTTCCCAGCCAAACTGAGAATAGAAATGAAGAATGGTTGCAAAGTATTTACATGTCCAAAACAGGCACTCTCCTTCATAAATACATTGGAGTAAGCCATTTGATGTTTCTTATATTAGTGGACTGACTCACGGTTCAGGGACTCTATTATCTGAGGAAGCTGGGTGCCATTTTTGTTTCTTTTTGCGCTGGCTCCGCCTAGCGGCTGGAGTTTGTTTTGTGGCATGACTCCAAGAAACTTTTGCATTGACGGAAGATAGTTTTTTACACTGAAGTTCCCGGCCAGATCGAGAATGGACACTATGGATGACTGCAAAATATCTACATGCCCACATGTCTTTTATAAAGTTGACAGGCTAAGTAAGTTATGGTGTTTTTTGGGGGGTTTTTTTGTGCGGCCTCCGAGTTTGTTTGGCTCTTGATCATCCGAGGAACCGGAATGCCGGTTTTTTGTTTTTCGTGCTGGCTCCACCTAGCGGTTGGAGCTTGTTCTGTTGAATAACACTCCTTTGGAACAGCTGTGGATAAATCTGTTCGTTCTTTGTGCTTATGCCTCCTGTTGGCTGGAGTTTGTTTTTTGTGGAGTATTTTTAAGGGACAGTAGAATGATTGTCATCTGCTGAACTCATAACAGCCGGCTCACTGAACAATTGTTTGTCTGTCCAAGGAAACTGAACGGCTTTATATCAGCTGGAGTTTGTTTTGCGGAGAATCACACCTTCGAGACGGTTCTGTGAATGAGTCTACATGTTTTTTCTGTTATTCTGCCTGTTGAATGGGGTCTGTTTTACAAAGTATTTTCTGTTATGTAATTTTGCCTCACAAAATTTGTATAGAAGCACCGGACTTGAGCAATCCAATGGCAAAGTTGTCGCGGGGGTTCTCGTAGGCATACATGGACTCTTTGAGTTTAGAGGGATTGACGCCGGTTGGCGTTGTCGTGTGCGGGGTTAATGCGCACGCTTTTCTTTTTTCTGTTTGTTTTGTTCGGGGGGAAGTTCAGGGTTTGATTGTTGCATTAATGGGGAATGTGGTCTGTGTAATCTTGTTTTTGACACACAATTTATTTTGTTATTATATAAAAATGTCAAATGTTAATATGAATAAGTTGTCTCTCTCCACATGGAATGTGAATGGGTTGGGGCACCCCATAAAAAGATGGAAGGTTATTCTTTTCTTAAACGTAAGCAATATGATATAGTGTTTCTTCAAGAAACACATCTTTCCCTGCAGGAAGCTGAAAAATTTGGGAAGATATGGGGTGGACATGTTTTCTTCAGTGCTGACTCAAGTAAGAGCAAGGGAGTCATTTATATTGATAAGTAAACATCTACAATTCAAATTTCTCAAACAGATTAAAGATAAATTAGGAAGAGTCATTATTGTTTTAGCAGAAATTCAGGGGCAAAGGTTTATTTTGGCTAATATTTATGCGCCTAACGTTGATGATCAGGGCTTTTTTATAGATCTTGAAGGGATGCTGCAAACCGCTGGCACCCCTCATGATATAATATTGGAGGAGACATATCTTTTGATGGACTCAGTCCTTGATCATAGTGAAGCAAAAGTGTGTAAGCTCCCTAGAGCAACAGTGATGCTTCACAGGATGTGTAAAAATATTGGTCTTGCAGATATATGGAGACTTTTGAACCCATCTGGTAGAGACTATACATTTTTTTCATCAGTCCATCAGATTTATTCTAGAATAGATTTTTTTTTTATATATCTAAGTCCCTCATTTCATCTGTTGTTGACTGCTTAATTGGAAACATCTTAGTCTTGGATCACGCCCTGGTGAGTTTGGAGATGTTGCCACATACGGAGAAAAAGAAATCATATAGTTGGCGCTTGAAAGTATCCCTTTTGCCAAATCCTGAATTCCAACATATGTTAAAGACTGAAATCAATGTTTATATGGAGACCAACTGGTCCTCAGTATCCTCTGTGGGCGTGGCTTGGGAGGCACTTAAGGCAGTTCTTAGGGGTCGGATCATACGGTATGCCTGATTCACCAAAAAATCCAAAGCACGAGAACTTATGGAGTTGGAAGGGAATATTAAAAGTGCAGAGCTGAAGCGCCGTATGTCATCTGATGGCCTCAGAGAATTGACTCGACTGAAATACAGATATAAAGCTATTTTGTCGCGGAAAGTGGAGTTTTGGTTATTCAGGGCAAGACAGACATATTTTGAGTCGGGGGACAAAGCAGGGAAGCTTTTGGCTAGATAGATAAAGCAGAGAGAGTCTTTTTCTACCATTCCTTTTCTACCAAATCTGCTGGTGGTGAAATTTTTACCTCAGCCACTGATATTAATAATGCTTTTAAAGAGTTCTATCTTGATCTTTATAGTTCCACGTCTTCATCCACTGATGAAGATATTAGAAACTTTGTGGAACCATTAGAACTTCCTAAAATGATGACTGAGCAAAAACATTACTTTGATAACCTTGGAGGAACATGACGAGGTAATTAAGGCCTTACCTACAGGCAAAGCTCCGGGGCCAGATGGATTTGCTGCTGAATTTTTTAGGTCTTATGCTACAGAACTGGCTCCACATTTGTTAGAAGTTTATACGGAATCATTAAAGAACGGAAAGCTTCCTCCAACTATGACACAAGCCCGGATCAGTCTGATTCTTAAAAAGGACAAAGATCCAAGTGTGTGTAAAAGTTACCGTCCAATATCCCTGATCCAGCTAGATGTAAACATTTTGTCCAAAATTTTGGCTAATTGTTTAAGTAAAGTTATGACATCTCTTATACATATAGATCAGGTGGGGTTTATTCAGGGCCGCAGCTCTTCTGATAACATTAGGCGTTTCATCAATATCATGTGGTCAGTAGCGAATGAACAATCTCCGGTCGCTGCCATTTCACTTGACGCCGAAAAGGCGTTTGATATGGTAGAATGGGATTATCTTTAAGATTTTAGAAATGTATGGGTTCGGGAGTACATTCATTGGTTGGATTAAGTTACTTTTATAGACACCCTGTAGCAGCGGTATAAACAAATGGATTAATTTCAGATTATTTTACTCTGGATAGTGGCACCCGGCCCCTCTTTCCCCATTATTGCTCTGTCTTGCCCTGGAACCATTAGCAACCACGATAAGAAAGGAGGATGATTTTCCAGGGGTGATGGCGGGAGGTGTGGTGCATAAGCTTTTGCTTTACACAGATGATATTTTATTATTCGTCTCTGACACCATTAGATATATGTCTTGTCTCTACAGAATTATTAATTCCTTTTCTAAGTTCTCAGGTTACAGAGTCAGTTGGTCTAAATCCGAAGCTTTGGCTCTGACAGCGTACTGCCCAGTAACGGCTTTTCAACCGGGTGCCTTCCAGTAGCCCAAACAGGGCATTAAGTATTTGGGCATTTTATTCCCAGCTAATTTGTGTGATTTAGTTAGTTAATGTCGACCCTTTAATTAAAGTTTTTTGAGCGATGTGGGCAGGTGGGCTTCATGACATTTATCTATGATTGGAAAGGTTAATGTTATTAAAATGAATTGTATTCCAAAATTTAACTACCTGCTACAGTCTCTCCCTGTAGATGTCCCCCTCTCTTATTATTTGATAGCATAGCGAAGTCCTTCATTTGGAATGGTAAACGTATCAGATTACATTTCAACAAGTTACATAGGCCAATTGATAAAGGTGGGCTAGGCAGGGTTGGGAGGGTTACTTTTGAAATGTATTCCACTACAGATTACAGAATACATGCTGTAAAATGTAATTTGTAACATATTCAGTTAGATTACTCAAGGTCAGTAATGTATTCTAAATACTTTGGATTACTTCTTCAGCACTGGTAGATTTTTTCACTTGTTTTGACAATAAAAACTCTGCCAGTACAGTAAGACAAAATACACATGTTAAAAATACATTCTCTGAAAAACCTAAATATCTTATGCAGTGTTGTTTCTAAAACAAGATAAATCAAATTGATCTTGTTTTAAGGATTTTTAGATATTTTTACAGGAAAACAATACAAAAATAATTATTAAAAAATATGATTTTTGCCCTAATATCAAAGGTCTTATTAGAAAAAAAGAAATTATGATCTAACGTGAATTTTCTTGATAAAAAAAAATATGATCATGCCTGGTAACGTGCATGTAAAATGGCTAGAAATAAAATTTTAGCTTAACGTAAAGCTGATAATTTACACAAGGTTTATTTTGATTTCTTCTGCTCCAAACTTACTTCAAACTTACTTCTCTGTCTGCTCGTATGAATGTAACACATCATAAGAAAGTGTTTCACCACTGTTCAAATGCACTTTGGATAAATTTTTCCATCTGAAAGGACTAAATATTAAATGAGACAAATGACAATAAAATGCAAAGTAATCTCTTCAGTAATCAAAATACTTTTTGAATGTAACTTTATTCTAAATACCAATTATTTAAACTGTAACTGTAGTGGAATACAGTTTTTTATAATAATTACTTATATTTTGTATTTTAAATACGTTTGTTAATTCAGAGTCTGGGGGACTGAGCTTCGTCTTCTCTCAAGAGATTATGGGAGAAAGATTTAAACTTGGTATTGGAGGAGGGAGTGTGGGCTAGGATTCTAAAAAGCATCAAGTCTGCATCTAGAGATGCAAGGATCCGTCTGATGCAATTTAAGATTTTGCATCAGTTCTACTGGACCCCCTCTAGATTGTATAGGTTGGATCTTAAAGACACACCCACCTGCTGGTGGTGCCAATTAGAAGATGGGGACACAACACATGTTTTTTGGGGATGTGTAAAGATCCAATAATTTTGACTGGGAGTTCAGAACTTTATGTGTGAGGTATTGGACACTGAATTTTCATTTAGCCCCAGACTCTGTATCCTGGGTGATGGGACAGCTGTTTATATTGGGGACAGATATTTAAAAAGCCGGAGTCATGATTGGCAGAAAAATCATCCTCAGGGGATGGAAGTCGGCTGGGGCACCCTCATTTAGGTAGTGGTGCGGGGCGAGGTGGCGGTGTTTGAGGAGATGTTTTTTGGAAGGCTTGGTAAATGGGATTTGTTTGTCAAGAAGTGGAGGGGTTATTTGGCATTTGTGGAGGGTTCTCGGGGAGGGGCTGTGGAGAGAGATTTGAAATTTAGTTGTATATTAGTATTATAGATGTTGTTTGAATGTATATCTTGTTTTTATGTTCTAGTTGTTGGTGACCACAGCAGGGTGTGTTTGTGTCGGGTGGGGAATGTTCGGGGGGAGGGGGTTTAATGTGAATAATTGATTCCATTTTTTATGTTGTGTTTGTATGTTTTATGTTTGGAATCGATAAAATTGTTAGTAACAAAAGATTTAGAGAAACTTGTTCATGCATTCATCACCTGTAGGGTGGACTACTGCAATAGACTACTGCAATGGACTCCTCACCGGCCTTCCCAAAAAGACCACTGGACACCTGCAGCTCATTCAGAATGCCACTGCCAGGATTCTCACCCGAACCAAAAATCAGAGCATATTATTCCAGTCCTCAGGCTTCTACACTGGCTTCCAGTTACATTTAGAATTGGTTTGAAAGTGCTATTACTCGTTTATAAATCGCTCAAAAGCCTAGGACCTAAATACATTTCAGATATGCTTGTTGAATATAAACCTAACAGACCTCTCAGATCATTAGGACCAAGTCAGTTAGACATACAGAGGGTTCATCCAAAACAAGGTGAGACAGCGTTTACCTATCATGCCACCTGCAGCTGGAACCAGCTTCCAGAAGAGGTCAGATGTGCTCCAACAGTAGACCATTCAAGTCCAGACTGAAAACACATCTGTTTAACTGTGCGTTTACTGATTGAGCACTGTGCTGCACTTACTGATTGAGCACTGTGCTGCACTTACTGATTGCACTGCATAATTTTATTTCTGTATTCTTTTTCTCTTTTATTCATTTTAATAATTACTTATACTTATTTTTTAAATTCATTTTATTACTTTTTAATCTCATTTCTTATTCTTAATTGGTTTTAAAATTAATTTGATCTTGTATATTCTTTATCATTTATATATAACACATTTTGAATTGCCATTGTGTATGAAATGTGCTATATAAATAAACTTGCCTTGCCTAATAAAAATACAATTGTTCATTGTTAGTTCATGTTGGTTCATAGCAAATAACTAATGTTAACATATACAACTTTCGATTTTAAAAATGTATAACTATATGTTGAAATTAACATTAACCAAGATGAATGAATGCTGTAAAAGTATTGTTCATTGTTCGTTCATGTTAACTAATGTTGTTAACGGATGTTAACAAATGGAACCTCATTAAAATACCAGTTACCAATACACCCTCGACGGTACAGCTTGATCTCAAAAGAAAAGGAGAAGATAAGGCAGGACACAAACTCCATTTTGTAAATGGTGTTTCCTCCGAATCATACTGTCACCATTTATGTACTCACCTTCATGTCATTCCAAACCCACTTTCTTTGTTCCATGTAACACAAAAGGAAATTAGGCATCTTTATTTTTTGGTAAAAAGCTTACGCTTTAAGCTTGGATCGACCTGCCGGCAGGCCCGGCAAAAGAAAAAATAATTATCAAAATATAAATAAATACAATCTTGACCAACACAAAATAGTTTTAAAGCTTAGAAGCTGTACTTTACAATGCATGTAGGGATTATGACCAAAACTGAAAAATTCTTTGAAATTTGCAGACAAATCAGAAGTGTTCCGTTTTTATAATTTGTTTTATTTATTTTTTTCCCTTTTCTCCCCAATTTGGAATGCCCAATTCCCAATGCGCTCTAGGTCCTTGTGGTTGCATAGTAGCTTGCCTCAATCTGGGTGGTGGAGGACAAATCTTAGTTGCCACCGCATCAATCTATGCATCTTATCACGTGGCTTGTTGAGCACGTTACCGCGAAGACGTAGCGCATGTGGAGGCTCACGCTATTCTCCGCTGCATCCACGCACAACTCACCACGCGCCCCACCGAGAGCAAACCACATTAGGAGGTTACCCCATGTGAATCTACCCTTCCTAGAAACTGGCTTAGGAGACTTAGGAGACCTGGCTGGAGTCACTCAGCACGTCCTGGATTCGAACTCACGACTTCAGGGGTGGTAGTCAGCATCTTTACTCGCTGAGCTACCCAGGCCCCCTGTTTTTATAATTTATTAATCATTTTGCACTGTACAGTGTTTCCCCTATATGCATTCAGCAGCAGCGCACCACTAATTTATGAGCGCCACTGCTGAGATTTCGTATGAATCGTTAATATTCTTTACGCAACATAACTCTTGCTAGGTCCAGTCAGCTGTGCGCTTTTTACACTGCACGCTGTTGAATGGCGCTGGTACTATGAAACGAAAGGGATCCAACCACACAAATACACGCATGTAACCACATTGACGTCACTGTATAGCAGTCCAATGTGAGCGTGTCCTGCAATGGAGAAGCAGGATACCCGCAGGGTCTGAATATCAGCACGGGATTGCATGTATTGCGCACAAATGTAATCATTCCCGCATGTTCCACATTCAGAATGCAGGGAATTACCGCACACTTTCATTCACTTTAACATGTAGCTGCGAATTGGTAAACCAATCCATACAGATAAACAAATCAGTAATCTTGTGTTTGTATCAAACTGTAATTTCAGAATCTGTGCGAGTAAATCAGCACTTCCACATCCCTCTCTCCCTCTCTCGTGCACCTCACTGAACACTTGTTGAGTTTTGTGTAAACGCAAGCGCAGAGAGAATGTCACAAATACGTTTGTCGCATATTTACTGAACTTCGTATTCGACATGCAAATGGCATTGTACTGTGTCTCTGAAAGCAAGCGATGCAGTAATAAAACTATTGCTCCTGTTTAAAATCAACAAAGCAAAGCTGTCAACATTGCAAATGCGCAACGTTATAGCGATCTAGCTTTCGCGCCTTTCATATCGCCGCGTTTTATATCGCTCCCTCATATCATATTACAGAACCTTTGACAAGAAAGGCAGACACAGCAAATATGCTTAGTGTAAACTGCTACCAGAACTACTATGAGTGAAGAGAACCTACTGCAGGGAGAAGAGAAACAATTAAACACCTGTTACATCTGTCATCTCCATCTATCTGGAGCCCAATCTGACCTGTACAGGTATTTTCTCTGCCCTATAAATCAGTCAGTTTTAATTAGTATGTAAAAATATGCATAAATAATAATAATATAGTAATATAAACACTATAATATTAATAATATACATAATATGAACAAACATCCTTTTCTGTCATTAATATACATATAATATAAGCAAGGTTCTCTCTCAGGTTTTCATCTGTTAATATTTTCAATGCATTTTGTCAAAATTAAACAGCCAATTTAATGTAACTTGTGAGTATTGACTTATACTCTTAAAGTGATAGTAATTCTGTCATCACTTGCAAACTTTTATGATTTTCTTTTTACAGTGAAACTCAAAAGGAGATGTTAGGGAGAATGTATAGGGGGAAAAAAATAGTGACAGTGCATGGTGACTGCAACTAACATTCTTCCTAACATCTCCTTTTGTGTTCCACAGAAGAGAGAAATTCATACAGGCTTGGGGGTGAGTAATGACAAATTTCATTTTTGGGTGAACTGCCCATCAACTACCTGTTATAGTGTTAAAGGTATCTGCCAAGTGCAACATAAATTTAAGTCAGCACATGATTGCATCACATCTTGCTGAGAAACAAGTAACTGAAGCAGGGGACCATAATTAGGTTATATACTTTAAAAATCATTCTATCTGAATAAAACTAGAGGTAAGAATTGTAACACAAGGCGAAAATGAATAACCCATCTATAATGATTCTAAGGTCGTTTTATGCTATTTCTCCACCGACGTGTGTAAATACGGGTCTGGCGTTACGGGCTCATGGATGCACGCACAACAGCACCGCTGCTGAAAACAATCCTAGGGGAAACTCTGCTGTACATATTATCGTAATCGGTAAAAATATCAAACTGATCAAATAGCCATTTGTCATATGTCGCTGGAAAGCTCTCATAAAGTAGAGCCTATTTGTTTTACTCACAAAAATATAGCGAGTAATAGTTAAGTATATGTCTTTGACATACATGTTACATGTAAACGGGTGTTACTTATAAGCTGTGTTTTCGCTTATAACTTCATGAAAAATTAATGGAACATAAAATATCACAATGTTACTTGGAGGAGGCAATTATCTTTAAAACGATACATATGGACATAATGTGCTATCTGGCTAAAAACACATTAGCTCTCCTGGATCAGATAACTTCATCTGAATTTATGTAGTACATTGTCAGCGTCATGGAACGCTAAACCAAACGTATTAGTATTCAAAATGTTGCAATCAGAGGTAAAAGTCATCCAAATATGGGCAGAGAGGATCTAATTATATATGGCCACCAGGAAATGGCACCAAGTACATGACACAGACTCAATGATGGCTTAAATGACACAGAATGGAACTGAATGAGATCTCGTTACTCATGCCTGCATGCTTTGGGTGGAGAACATACCCTTGGTGATTGTTGTATTTGTATGTGTAAATAGTTATTATGTACAGTTTTTATGTTTTATTTGTTAGAGAGATTTTTGAAAACGTGGAGACATTTTTGTATGCTAGGATAAATAATTTTTGTAATGCTATAACTTTTGATTGCTTTTTCATATCAACACAACATTTTACTCACAGTTGACATGATTGGGAACAAAACAAAAGCTTTAGTTTTTCAGAGATACCTAATTTACACCCAGAGATATATAATGTCAAATCAGAAAATAAGAAAGAAAAAAAAAATTAAATTTTTGACAGATTTTTTTGTGATTTTTCTGCAGTTTCTTAGGCTGAGAGTTTTATTCATCATAATCTATATAATTAAAAAATGTGAAAAGTTTTTTTTAAATGATACTAAGATCACTTTGGGGTTTTTTGTAGCATTATAAGCCTTCAATTTTGGGCATGCCACTGAAACAGGAAATCTGTAAAAACACATTCAGAGCTTAAAGGGTTAACTTGGTCTTTATTTGTCACATTTCTGAAAGTTTGGGCAAATGACCACTGGTTATGGTTAAGAGATTTTGACTGAGGGTTGATATTGCTGTGCTCTTACAATCCCCTCAGACTCAAGCACAGCAGAGTATCTCATTTGGAGACGAGGGTCTCAGATATCAGGTTCTTTTGATTAACTTATTCTGCCCTTAACACCAGCAAGACCTAGTAACTCTACTTGACTATGGGACAGTCACACCTCCTAAAACTGAACAATGCTTACATCACATTGCCCCGACACCCTCCACTGATATCTACAATTAGGCCAAGTCCCTAAGACCCATTCCTAGGAATATTCACACATCCATGGCCATTGTTGGAACAGTGCTGGCTGACTTTGTGTGCTCATAGAGATGACAATTTAGCAGCCAAAATATGCATTGTTGAAATTGAGAAAATGCCCTTGTATTGTAATTCATCACCTTCTCCCTTTTACCCTTCATTGGTTGCATGTGAACCCAAGATCCTGTTGCACAATAGTACTGGATTTATTTTATAAGTCAAATAGCATTTATGTTTAATTTGTGTGTGTGTGTGTGTGTAACCAGTCCAGCAAATGACATGCAACTCTGCTATATCACTGCCCAAACGTTTACAAAATGCAAACATCACTTTTTTTGAGCTCGTTGTGTTAATGTGTGCTAATTATATCGAAACAAAATCAATTTGAAAATTTAGCATTTCCTTGTTAAAAAATAAAAGCCTGATGTAAGCAAGAGGTGTTTTTTAAAACTATGGCTCTGATCCAAAACCTAGTGAGCTGCCTTGCTATCTATTGCCTATATAGACAGGTACCTTCTAAAGATTAGGATATTCTTAGTTTTTCTGCATATCGTTACGTCTTGCACATGGTTAAGTGCCCAAGCCTTTCAAAGTATAGACTTTTGAACGCAAGCCTGTATGGACGAGTTCACCACATACGCACTGTGATTGCTTTGTGATACTCTTTAGTACAGTTAATGGCAGGCACATGTGCAGACGTCGCACGCAAAAGCAGACTGTCCGCAAATGTAAATGTGAACAGTCCATTTATGTGCATACTGTGATTAATTTTGTAACATGTAATGTAAGACGTAGCGGCACATTGGAAAACCTAAGTATACTTTGGCTTTAAGGCAGTATCCTAACTGAAAACCTCATAAGTGACTGATTTGGAATGCTCTACATACACTGCAACTCTTGAGTCAAATAGATAGCTTTCCACTTGCAAAACTCACAGGAGATTCGACTCACCATCGTTTCCAATAGTATGGTGTTAGCATGTTGCTAAGCTAACACAGTAATACTCTGATAAGTATAAAAATAGTGCATAGCTTGTTGCAATGCACTCTGTAATTGCCTTCTCCATGAAGGATACATACATTGCCGCCTCAGAATTTGGCCAGAAGGCAGGATGATCATTCTGCCTACCTTTTGGAACACACTTAACATCGAGAGTGTGGCTATGATGCCTTAAAATGCTGCTACCTTAGGCAGCTTTCTAGGTTTTGGAACATAGCCAATATCTGTGCCAATAGGAAAACAAGTTTGTATTTATTTATTCATTTAAAATATGTTCTCATTGATTTATAATGAAAACACTGAACATAAGGATTTGAATGTGAAAAAAGGTGTGTGTGTGTGTGTGTGTGTGTGTGTGTGTGTGTGTGTGTGTGGATGTAAGGCAGATGTGCATAAGTACCTGGGCTTGAGCCAGACTCACTCCTACAGGCTCCCCTAAGTCCTTACTTTTCTAATCACCCCGTAGCTCAGTAATTCTCCGCCCCCTGATTTGAACATGCACACATGCTTGTGAGAGGAAGCTCAAGAAGGAAGTCTCATATCTCATGCTTTAACATGAGACCACCAGACCTCATGCTTTGGTATTGTTCACACAACTTCTGCATTTAAGTTCTAGATTTTGTGTCTAAAGTTTCTTTTGATATATAGCACGTTGTGTAAAAAAGGAGAGCCTTGTTTTGATAAAAGATTGAAACCACTACATTCACAGTTTTCACATGCCCTTCTCTAATAAATATACATTAGAAGTTTTTCATGGTAATGACATGGCATGTCGTTGCTTTTGGTTAAAGGAATAATTCACCCAAAATGAAAATAATATTTTAAAGCAGTATCATAGATTTGAGTGAGAAAAAACAGACATTTAAGTTGTTATTCACTTAAAATCTTACTTTGCATAGCTCTCAAATCAAATATGGTTTGACAGCAATGAAAATGAGAACCAGTGACATTTATGCTGCATTCCATTTCAAAGTTGGATTCATACATGCTATGCTCTGAAAATTATGTACAAGGAAACAAAACTGCAATGCTTCCTTTATGTTAGTAAGTGTTTGACTGTCAGCGGAGATGACCAAATTGCGGAGAATAAACTATTCTGTGCATCACTAACATTTGTTCTACTTGTGTACGATTATAAAAAGTGAGTATAATGTACCGAATTTTACTCACCTGTCTCTGCAAAAGTTTGCTTAAGTTTTATCATCATCAAATGTAGGAACTTAAACTCATTGATGTTTTCTCTTTGCTTAAAAGTTAATGTTTATCAATAACTATGTAAATATCTCTGGGTGCCGAAATGTTTGCATCTCTGCAAAATCAGAGTTGAGAATTTCCGCCCAAGTGTTCAAGTTGGAAGTCTGATTTATGTGGTATTTCATTGCACTGTTCCAAGTAGGAAGCTGGAAATTCCAACTTTCTGAGTTGTATGGAACACAGCATTAGCAGCAATTCTGTTAGCGTGCCATTTTTGAAGTCCATATGTCTTTTGTAGTCCATTTCGGAGCTTTGGTGAAGGGGAAGATTATCAATAAAAAAAATTGCTTGCATTTCCGTCTGTTCCTCACATGAAGATAAAAATCTGGGTTACAGTGAGGCACTTACCATGGAAGTGAATGGGGGCCAGTTTTTGAACGTTAAAATACTTTTTCCAAAGTATAACCATAAGTCCTAAGCAATAAGTGTGTTAACATGATTTCAGTGTAATAAAATCGCTTACTAAACTTTTCTGTGTAAAGTTATAGCCAATTTTACAACTTTGTTGCAATGATGATGTAATGTCAACAAACCCTAAAACCCTAAAAAGACCTTAAAAACAATGATTTGAAGAACTTTACAGCTCAAATAATACACAAGTTTTAAAAGAATTAATGTAAGTGCTTTTATAAAATTATAAACTTCACATTTCTTCCTTTAAACCCTTGGCCCCATTCACTTCCATTGTAAGTGCCTCATTGTAACCATGATTTTTGCTTTAAAAAAAAAAAAAAAGGAGGGATGAGTCGAAATACATTTTTTATGGTAATCAACATTATGCCACAAATGCTGTCGTTTAAGCTTAACTTGTATTGAATCCGGAATATGTGCAGTCGCTTTTTGGGCGAGTTGAAGTTGAAGTTGAAGACAGGGTACTGTAGGAGTCACTGTCTGCTGTGGCCTGCATTGATTAAGCATTGGTCTGTCTACATGCTGAGTTAGAGTGAACATTTCACCCACTCCCACATCAAAGATCCAGGGGCCACGAGCACAGAGTTTAACAGATGCCCCCGAGCGGCCAAATGGAAAAAGTTAACCTTCTCATCCCAGAGCTGCACGCACACACTCACAGATACTAATGTAGTCACTCTCACAGCCAAAAACGTGTCAATGGCTAGCCTCTGGTTCCTGCCGTAGAGCTGCAGATGGTTGGCTTTTTCAGGTTAGACGAGTGAAATGCTCACAGACAGGTGATGGCTAATTTGCTGGCAGTTTATGCAGCTTTGGTATTTACTGGGAGTAACTTGAAATCCAGGCTTATGTCTCTCATAGTGGAATTCACTAAAAATTAATTGCGCCCGCTGATAGCGTTGATTTTTGTATTGTTTTGGTATTTGATTCAGTAAAGAAACTATGCAAATATGTGCAAAACGGTCGTTTTGAATGCAGTTTGCGTGGAATAATTCCTGATCTTGTGAGTCAGTTCTAGTGCTAGGTTGTAGAGGATGCGGCAAAATTTACTGGGATTGTACAACATCGCTTCACTACTGTAATCCAGGCACCTGAATCAGCTCTTTAAAATGCCATAAGCATGCTCGACTGCACCATAGGTCTGGATATTTGCCTGTTTATAATGCTCTTCTCCATCATTTAATGAATTACTGCTACCATGATCTCTAGAAAATGTACACAAGCATCTGTTTTAAGTAAAATTCTGTTTATCGGCTATTTATCAGTGAGCTGTAATAGTGCAATGTTAATAGAACGCAACAGTCGGAGTAAAAATCCCATTCATTTTCGCCATAGGAGAATTTATTATTAACAATAACTTATGAACCTTTAAAGACAGACCTGCCATGAGCTCTGAGGTTGTTAAAATATGATATATTCTTCTGATGAAGCCATCTGTCTGTTATGTTATCTTAATTTTTTTTATTTTTTAAATCATGTGTAATAGCAGAATTTCTGGTGAAGAACTAAGATTCCCATGATCCTATAGGGAAAACCTTCCACCAATTGGAAAATTGCACCAACAAATCATGCTAAACAGGGACTGCCCACTCCCATGATGCACTGTGAATGACGCAATCAAGTTGGTCTCCCTACACTCTAAAACTACTTGTATATTTGTATAGATCTGAATATTTTGCAAAATAATTAAAATATATTGTTTATATACTTATAATCAACAACTTTAAAGGGGTCATGATATGCCTTTTTTTATTATTTTAATATGTCCCTTGAGGTTTACTAATAATATTAGTAAAGTTTCTTTTGCACAAAAACCAGTCATATATTTGTAAAACATGATAATTTTCCACCCTCATTCTGACCCTCTGTCAAAAATGCTCAGTTTTGGTCCTGCTTCTCCTTTAAGACTTGACAGTAAACGGCCACTGTTATGATTGGCTCTCTGTTCTTGACTGACCTGCTCTCTTCTTGCCATCTCACTGCTCACTGTTACTGGGCTACGGAAGTTTTTAAAGGTAAAGTAAGCGTTCGTTGATGTGTTGTTGTGGAGGTGGTCAGATGTAAATGTCCACAACAGTGTGCCATCACACTGTGGAGGAAGTAGAGAAAGAGTCGTTTTGGCAGCTTGGTTTCAACAAATGAATCAAATCACTTTTATTGAGGAGGAAGTTTTGAGTTCTGAAACTTACAGTATGTTTTTATAGTACAATGAACACTTATATGTCAAAAGATCAAGGAACATTTAATTGCTCATGTGATGACCCTTTTAAAAGTTGTATATTTTTCCATCATTTTTAAATAGATTACGTCATTTGTAATGCGCATAATAACGCAACGCATAATTTAAATGAATTTAAACCAACTGATCTCAGTTTATGAGACTCTGTGTTGAAAGTAAATGGTTAAACATTGAAAAAACAACATGGTGCCGACCACAGCGGAGTTTGTCTTTGGGAGAAATGCCAACAAAACTACATCTGGTAGTTTTTACATTGAAACATGTTTGAGTTAAAAGATTAGAGTCTCTAGTTTCATCCAGTATGCCATTTTATAAATTTGAGCAATTTATCACAAAACACCACCCTTGTAAACACAAGTGCATTTAATCCTAAAATCTGATAAAAAGTTCAGTTTCAGGCTGCAGATGATGTTTGGACCACTCAACATGTTTGGTGGACATGGGACAATGGTAATCAGTACACAGATTCAGAATATATAATGTATTATTTTATTTTAACATGGTTGGTAGTGATTGGAAGATGCCGGCTTGAAAATTTCTGATGTAATGTCTGTAACGTCTCAAAAACATGAATAACCAACACTCCTGGAAACATAAACAATTTGATAAAATATTTTTTTAAAAAAAGACTTTATATAGCTTGGTATTATTAAAATTTCTCAACTTAGTCATGCTGTCCACATGTGTTGCCATCAGTTTTGACTATTTTGACTAACTATTTGCTCTAGGTTTTTTTTTTTTTTTTGCATGCTTATTAGGTGCTACTAGTGACAAATCAAAAAGGGAAATGGAAAATGCACACAGCAGTCACGCTTGGGTCTCAGCAGGCTAGAAGTGTAACCACAGCTGTAGCTCATCACATTAACTATAAACATGTTCCACTTTTGACAATGTGAAAGTGTAAAAAAACCTTTTTGTCTTCATTTTGACCAGTATTTCTGTTGTTTTGTAATTTGAAATATAGCAAACTTCTTTTTGTAAAATGACACTTGCTTCAATGTTATGTAATGCAATAACAGTCAAACATTTTTAAATGTGGCTTAAGCATCAAAATACTTTTTGGGGCCACTGTGTACATGCCTACTGAAACATGAAATATTGTGCCTATAAATAATACAATTTTAAACTATGTATCTGAGTTTTTATGGAGTTTTACAACAACCTTCTTGTGGAAAATAGCAGTAGATTTTTTTTTTGTTTTGTTTTTTTGGCTTAGAGCTTACCAGCTGATCTGACAGAAAGCACAAAGCATGTGGTGTGTGCTTGAGCTGAAATCAAGAAGACCCACTGTACAAACCTGTGCTACCAACCTGAGCCGGCAGGAAGTGGGTGGGGGAGTAATGTAGGGCAGTATCCACTTTACACCATGACTCAGAGCTTTACTTAGTGTTGCAGCCATAAAATACATAGCCTGTACTTGTTTTTAGAGCTATACTTAAAAAAAAAAATAAAAAAAAAAAAATCTCAATAGTTGTGGCTAAGTTGAAGTCATTCAGACCACCAAATAGGTGGTCTCGTTTTACTTGAAATTGAAGTTGAATAGGGTCACATACCTTTTGAAAGGGATGATTCATTAATGTGGATCCGTACTCATTGTCCAGCTCTACCGAAACTGATTTCTGACAACTTAAATGGTTTAATGTGGTAAAAAGTGTTCTCGTATCCATTTCATTAGATAACCCTTCCTGCATCGGGATCTTTTATGCCGATTAACAATGGCATGTTCTGTAACCAGATTCCATTACCATGAGAAAAAAGAAAGCCTTTTTATGGATTCAGCAGACAGGGTTTGCATTATCCCTGGGCCTTCCACGCTCAGATGCTGCACCAGATTGTCTCTGTACCAAGGGGCACATTTACATGTTCCTAATCTTCCCCAGATGTTCCGCAGTGACATAGAAAGTGATAAAAGGGACATGTCCGGGCATAGTCATGTGACTGCTTCACCTCTGTTGTCGTATTCCATCATCATCAGTCGGTTGCTTCCTAATTGAACTAGTGTTCAGTGTTCTGAAGTGTTCGCTGTGACAACAAAATTACAGCGACCAAGAATGTGAGGGGATTGCATGGCATCTCTGTCATTTGGCAAACGACACGGCCATGTATTTTCATATGATCTGTTGATACTTTCAAAGAACAAGAGAAGCGTAAGTTTTTGATTGAACAAAAACAAAACGTTTTGGTTCAGGCTGAGGCTAGTTTTGTGCTAGTAGGGGGCAACTACATTATACCTTTACACCATGTCCTATCCTATGTCACGGATGTTCAAAAGTTTGGAATCATGAAGTAATTTTTGCTTTTGAAAAAAAAAATCTAATAATTTTCATACAATTTTTCATAAAATGATACAAAAATAAATAAAAATAGTGCCAAAACCATTAGTAATGTTGCAAATTATTATTATTGTCCGTTATTAATGTTTTATATTTTAATTTATTTTAAAATTAAACTTTTATCTGTGATGGCAAAGCCCCATTTTTTAGCATTCAGTACTCCAGTAAACACTGTGTCACCTAATTCTTACGAAATCATTCTAATGTGCTAATTTTTAAGAAACTTTTCTTATTATTAAAACAGTTAAAAATGGTTGTGTTATTTCATGAAGTTGCGATGCAGTCTTTTTTCAGTTGCTGAAGTATTGAGTGCTCTTGCATTTATTACAAGTCGTTTTACACATAGAAGTAGAATTTTGGCTTTAAGAATGGCCAAAGAATGGAATTAATTTTCCTTTAGAAACTCATCAGTCTATTGTAGTGATGGTCGATACCACTTATCTTCTTTTCAATTCGATACCAAGTACTACCAAGGCCAATATCGCCCTTACCGATACCTCTGTTAGATGGAATTTTTTGTTTTTGCAAATTCTTGGAAAAAACGATTATTTTTACAACCCATAGATTTTACATTTATAGGCCTAAAATGGAAAATTATTAGACTTCTGTTTTTTTTTTTTTAACCTTTGTATTAAGCATGGATTTTCTACAGTAACCACTTATCTTTATTCTGTATATGTATTTGTAAGGGGGTTTAGTGGAAAGGAGGAGGCGAGAACCGGCTTGACAACTTAAATAACAATTTATTAACCAAAAAACATTAACAAAACACACAACTGAAAACACACAGTACAGCTGTCTGCAATTCTCTCTCTCTCGAACTGTCGTCCCCGGCCACCTTTATCCCTCGCGCGCCCCATCAGGCTGATTGGGACCGGGTGTGTTTCATTCCAGCCCGGCCCCGACCTCCTCGGCTCTACACTCCTCCCGGCGTTGCCTCAGGCCGGGGAGCCCCTGGCATGACGTACATCCCCCCCCCCACCCTTCCTCTCCGGGGGGGGGGGGGCGTGCCTTATGCCCCGCCTGCCGGCGGGTCCTCCCCGCCTTCCTCGACCTGGGAGGAGACAGGAGGGGAAAAAACAACACAAAATGGTGAGGGAAAGGCCAACACGGAGCGACAGAGAGAGAGAAAGGAGAGAGAGAAAAAGAAACTCACCGGTTCTCTGATGCGCCGTCGCGTGGTCCTCGATGACTACCCCACCCTCTCAGGAGGACTGCAGCCGCTCCTCCCCGGGCGGACCGGAGTCAGATCTCCGACCCCCAGCGGACAGAACGCCCCTCCGCGTTCCCGGTGTCCCGTGGGGACTCTCCTCTGCCCCTGGCAGCGGCCCTACCACTCCAGGCAGTCGGGGAGTCGCTTCCCTCCTCCCCCCACGGACAGCGGTCTTCTCTCGACCCCTCCGCATTCCCGGGGGACGGCAGGGCACTCCTCCGCCCCCGGCAGCGGCTCCCTCGCTCCAGGCGGTCGGGGAGTCCCGTCCCCACTCGCCTCGTGGACGGCGGCCGTTCCCCGCGTCCGGGTGGTCGGGCTACTCCGTCGGGCTAATCCCTCCTCCTTCCCGGGTTTCGGCACCAGTGTAAGGGGGTTCAGTGGAAAGGAGGAGGCGAGAACCGGCTTGACAACTTAAATAAAAAATTTAAACAAAACACACAACTAAAAACACACAGTACAGCTGTCTGCAATTCTCTCTCTCTCTCGAACTGTCGTCCCCGGCCGCCTTTATCGCTCGCGCGCCCCATCAGGCTGATTGGGGACCGGCTGTGTCTCATTCCAGCCCGGCCCCGCCCTCCTCAGCTCTACAGTATTATACTGTAGGTCTGTGATAATAACCATAGTTTAACCATGGTATTTGTAGTAAAACCATAATAACAAAATTAACCATGGTTACTACAGTCATGGTTAGTCACCACAAATAAAACCATGGTTACTAATGAATACTACAGTATTACTATAGTAAAACCATTGTTAATTGTATCAAAAATGTGGTTTCCACCAAAAAACATGGTTACTACAGTCATGGTTACTACAATATTACTGTAGTAAAAGCATAGTTTTGGCCAAAAAACAAACAAACAAAAAAACATGTCTGCAGTCACAGATAGTACAGTCAAGGTTACTACAATATTACTAAAGTAAAACCATAGTTTGCGCCACAAAACCATGGTTTATATAGTCATGGTTACTGAAGTAACTATAGTAAACCCATGGTTTATTTTTGTAATGGTATAATTTATTAACAACAATTACAGAACATTCTGAATGCTTTAACAATGTTTAATGTAAATAAACTTGCAAACAATCTAATAAATGTCATGTTTAGATTTGTCCTTTTTTAATGTGAATTAACTCCAGCTGCAGTTTGTTGTTCTGTCATTACCTCAGCTAAGCACTGCTCCCTCTGTTTGAATGAGAACTGAGCTGATTCGTCATTTGTGACTGCTTGTGTCTTTCAGCAGTTCTCGTTTTAAGATGAGCGGAAGAAAAAATAGTAACTGAATAATAATATCACTAGTTTAAAAAAACATAATCTATGTTTTTATGTGAGGATCAAAATTCTCTATAAATTCATCACTGTCAGAAGTATTGATACATTAGGATTTATCCACCCATCCCTTTTAAGAGATAAAGGTTAATCCATACATTGCTCTCTTAAAAAACAAAGCATACTGGATCTAACCATGACAAAGAGGGAGGCAGACGTCCCAGATGTACAACATCAAGAGGACAAGTACATCAGAATCTATAGTATAGAGAAACAGACTCGTCAAATGTCCTAAACTAGCAGCTTTGATGAACAGTACATGCCAAACACCAGTTTCATCTGCAACAGTGAAGTCTTTTACACAGAGGGCCCTATTTTAAGAGCGCTACGTCTTAAGTGCAGCGCTATGCGATACGTCATATGTGCAGTCAGTGGGCCTGGCCATGAAGTTTTAATATTTTCATGCAAGCATGTGCTAAGTCTGGGGCAAGTGGTTTGGCTAAATAGTGTGCACACAAAGTGCTAATGGGCTAGGTTAAGTGCAATTAGAGTCTAAGGTTTTTCTCCAGTTATTGCACCATCTGCATCCTATTATATATTCCATTTCATGTCAAGCAATGTCGATATACAGTTGTGCTCAAAAGTTTGCATACCCTGGCAGAAATTGTGAAATTTTGGCATTGATTTTGAAAATATGACTGATCATGCAAAAAAACTGTCTCTTATTTAAGGATCGTGATCATATGAAGCCATTTATTATCACATAGTTGTTTGGCTCCTTTTTAAATCATAATGATAACAGAAATCACCCAAATGGCCCTGATCAAAAGTTTACATACCCTTGAATGTTTGGTCTTGTTACAGACACACAAGGTGACACACACAGGTTTAAATGGCAATTAAAGGTTAATTTTCCACACCTATGGCTTTTTACATTTAATTAGTGTCTGTGTATAAATAGTCAATGAGTTTGTTAGCTCTCACATGGATGCAGTGAGCAGGCTAGATACTGAGCCATGGGGAGCAGAAAAGAACTGTCAAAAGACCTGTGTAACAAGGTAATGGAACTTTTATAAAGATGTAAAAAGATATCCAAAGCCTTGAAAATGCCATTCAGTACTGTTCAATCACTTATTAAGAAGTGGAAAATTCGGGGATCTCTTGATACCAAGCCAAGGTCAGGTAGACCAAGAAAGATTTCAGCCACAACTGCCAGAAGAATTGTTCGGGATACAAAGAAAAACCCACAGGTAACCTCAGGAGAAATACAGGCTGCTCTGGAAAAAGACGGTGTGGTTGTTTCAAGGAGCACAATATGACGATACTTGAACAAAAATGAGCTGCATGGTCGAGTTGCCAGAAAGAAGCCTTTACTTCGCCAATGCCACAAAAAAAAAACCTGGTTACAATATGGGACGCTGCTCATGGGACACTCTTGGACTTTCCAGCATGACAATGACCCTAAGCACAAGGCCAAGTTGACCCTCCAGTGGTTACAGCAGAAAAAGGTGAAGGTTCTGGAGTGGCCATCACAGTCTCCTGACCTTAATATCATCAAGCCACTCTGGAGAGATCTCAAACGTGCAGTTCATGCAAGACGACCAAAGACTTTGCATGACCTGGAGGCATTTTGCCAAGACAAATGGGCAGCTATACCACCTGCAAGACTTTGGGGCCTCATAGACAACTATTACAAAAGACTGCATGCTGTCATTGATGCTAAAGTGGGCAATACACTGTATTAAGACCTAAGGGTATGAAGACTTTTGAACAGGGGTCATTTCATTTTTTTCTTTGTTGCCATGTTTTGTTTTATGATTGTGCCATTCTGTTATAACCTACAGTTGAATATGAATCCCATAAGAAATAAAAGAAATGTGTTTTGCCTGGTCACTCATGTTTTCTTTAAAAATGGTACATATATTACCAATTCTCCAAGGGTATGCAAACTTTTGAGCACAATTGTAAATGAAGACAGCCCATTCTGTTTTGTTTGCCATCGTTCCAGTGCTATGGTGTTTAGTGGTGAAATACTACCGAGAATGTTTGTTTCCTCCTGCCACAACGAATCCCCTGCTCTATGACTGTATTGTCGGCTGCACTACTCTGGACCACGATGTATGTGTTGTATGTGTTCTCTAGTGATCAATAGCTCTTTGATATCATCTACTGGTGAAATCCCCAAATGGCAAATGCAGGAACTGAGTTTAGACTTTGCGGCGAGAGTAGACGTGGTTCTCAGATGTCTTTGTACCATGACATATTTCTCAGGAAAATAGCAAATTATGCTTTGCACACATACTCCCACATATAGTGCAAGTATTCCCACCCACGGCCACTTGCATTTGCCCTGGCATGAAAATTTAGCTTACAGTTACTGCTCTCATTAAAATTGGATAAGTCGCTGTGCATAGCGTTGAGTGTAGCACTGTGCCTAGCGTTGTCACGAAAATAAGGCCCAGAGTTTCAAAAAAGAAAAAACATTTGAAACTGACATATAAAGAGAGAAGTGTAGAATGAGTAAAATAACTTAATGATTGGATGGTAAAATATTAAAAATGTGTATTATGGATGGAAGTATCTAAGTTTGAGGTGTTGAGCTGTTGTTAGAAAAGTTTAATCATAAGGTCCATGAGAAGTGTCATACAGGCCAATTACATCTTTGGTAAGTGCTGCAGAAAGCATAAGATTAAACTTTACCTGAAGATATAGAATAAACTGACTGCTAAAATGCCTGAAGTATCATTGCTGTAAGTGGAGGATTCCTGGATGAACAAAGTTTGAAGAAGACAGGATTTTTTTAAATAGAAATGGTAAGTTGGTTAAACATTAAAAATGTCTTTACTGTATTCTTGATGAATTTAAAGCATCCTTTGTAAATAGAATGATCATATTCTTTCAAAAAAATAAAAGTTCATAGTGATTCCAAACCTTTGAATGGTAGTGGATGTATATGTAAAACTATAAATCAAATGTCATGCAATGAACAAGACAACAAAAATGACTGATCAAGACCATTAAATAAAAAGCTCACAACAAACATGTAAAGAATTTTTTATAATTTATTTATTTATTTATTTTAGAACTGAAGCACATAGTTACAGGAGCTCTCAGGTCCAAAGGTGCTAAACCAAGCCAAAACTTTCACCAGTATCTCCAGGAATTTGCCACCCGTTGACACACAAGCACTGGCCCCTTAGAACCGCTCCTGGATTGCACATGTGTAAAGGGAAAATGATGGGTTAGCGTTTTGTTCATCTCTTTTGACCAAACATCTTCGTTGCTTTAGGGGAAGATACTGCTTATTAGAATAATGATGATCAGATCCTACTTTTTCTCTTGTTGCCATTCTCTGAACATCCTTTTTTTCTCACTGCAAACGGGTATCTTGGCATAGAAATATGCATTTGATTCCACAGGGGTGACCTTTAACCGTTACTATACTCAGTACCTGTGGGCCCTAAATAACTAAAGCAGGCCTTAGTGTGACTGCTTATTTCCAATAAATAACAGATGTTCCAGACGGGAAACAAGGGCAGAATAAAAATCTTAAAAAAGACTGAGAATGAATCCCAAAAGCTCAAGTGGCATTCTTTCACTGTTTTCTCATTTCAGCATCACTCACTGTCTGTTTAAACCTCATCTGCAAAGAGTACTTGTCCCAAACCCATTTGACTTTCTTACTTCTGTGGAACACAAATGGAGATGTTAGCCTCAGTCCATTGTATGAAAAAAAAAGATGAAATTGAAGTAAATAGTGAGCTAACATTCTGCTAAACATCATCTTTTCTGTTCCTTAGAAGAAAGTCATATGGGTATAGAACAACAGGAAGGTGAGCAAATGATGACAGAATTTTCATTTTTGGTTGAACTATCCTTTAACTGACTTAACCAGCAAGGCCATGATTTTTTACTGGTGAACAGCATGGCTGTTGTGGTTCAAGCACTGGTTCAAGCATCAAACTTGCTGGTCTTGTTAGCAGGGAAGTATGTTGTCAGACCTGGTGCTGTGGAAGCTCTGTGAGTTAGTGGCACAGCGTTTCTCTCATTTGATCTGTGCGATCTGAAGGCCAGTTCTTCACAAACACTGTTGCTGGTGTCTGTCTGAATTGAACAGAGAGAAGTGTAAATGAGATGAGCTAACAGGAGCCCAGAGGCTTTATTCTGTGCTGCTGTGTTTGTGTCTGTGCAGTGATGGGGGAGAATCAGCGGAGAAAGCTGGAGGCTGTCAGTTATTCTTCCCGCTATGCACTTGGACTCTTCTACAAAGCTGCCGTGCGGATCGACGTCCCTTGGGCGGCCCAGTATGTCTCCAATAATCCCTGCATTCGCTTCATCGCTATAGATGATAAAAAGCGCAATTTAGGTCAGTGCCTTTATATTTTCCCCCTCTCATCTCTATCTCCTGCTTTGACTCACATCTTTTGGTTTTTCTGTCTTTTTGGTGTCTTCTTGCTTTCATGTTTCTTTCATTCACCAGCCACGTACACACTGCAGATAAACACGGTTGTCACTCCTCTTTTGAGTTCTTAATTCCGTTGTGTACACGCATAGTTTGGTTATTAACGGGAGTGACAAAAGCATTCTATAACCAAATTCACTCCTGAAACTTTCAGTAAGTGACAACAACCAAAGTCACTCCTGTATAATTCAAGTAATGGCAATTGCATTATACAACCAAATTCAGTCCTGAAAAATGTAGGTAATGACAACTGCAATCTATGACCGAATTCATTCCTGAAAAATTCAGGTAATGGCAACTGCATTCTATAATTGAATTATCTCCTGAAAAATTCAGGTAATGGCAACCGCATTCTATAATCGAATTACCTCCTGAAAAATTCAGGTAATGATAACTGCATTCTACAACTGAATTCACTTGTGAAAAACTCAGGTAGTAAATTTACAACCGAATTCACACCTGAAAAATCAGGTAATGACAACTGAATTCTAAAAAGGAATTAATTCCTGAAAAATTCAAGTAATGACAGCTTCATTCTACAATCTTACCTCCTGAAAAATTCAGGTAATGACAACTGCATTTTACAATTGAGTTACTTTCTAAAAACTTCAGGTAATGACAACTGCATTCTACAATCGAATTACCTCTCGAAAAATTCAGGTAATGACAAATGCATTCTACTATTGAATTAATTCCCAAAACATTCAGGTAATGACAACTGCATTCTACAATCGAATTACCTCCCGAAAAATTCAGGTAATGACAACTGCATTCTACTATTGAATTACTTCCCAAAACATTCAGGTAATGACAACTGCATTCTACTATTGAATTACTTCCCAAAACATTCAGGTAATGACAACTGCATTCTACAATCGAATTACCTCCCGAAAAATTCAGGTAATGACAACTGCATTCTACTATTGAATTACTTTCCAAAACATTCAGGTAATGACAACTGCATTCTACAATCGAATTACCTCTCGAAAAATTCAGGTAATGACAACTGCATTCTACTATTGAATTACTTCCCAAAACATTCAGGTAATGACAACTGCATTCTACAATCGAATTACCTCTCGAAAAATTCAGGTAATGACAACTGCATTCTACTATTGAATTACTTTCCAAAACATTCAGGTAATGACAACTGCATTCTACAATCGAATTACCTCTCGAAAAATTCAGGTAATGACAAATGCATTCTACAGTCGAATTACCTCCCGAAAAATTCAGGTAATGACAACTGCATTCTACTGTTGAATTACTTCCCAAAACATTCAGGTAATGACAGCTTCATTCTACAATTGACTTACCTCCCGAAAAATTCAGGTATTGACAATTGCATTTTACAACCGAATTCACTCCTGAAAATTCAGGTGGTAAATTTACAACCGAATTCACACCCGAAAATCAGGCAATGACCACTGCATTCTACAACCAAATTCACTCCTGAAAAATACAGGTAGTAAATTTAAATCGAATTCACACCCAAAAATTTAGGAAATGACAACTGCATTCTACAATTGAATTACTTCCCAAAAAATTCAGGTATTGACAACTACATTTTATAACCGAATTCAATCCTGAAAAATTCAGGTAGTAAATTTACAACCAAATTCACATCCGAAAATCAGGCAATGACAACCGCATTCTACAACCGAATTCACTCTTGAAATATACAGGTAGTAAATTTACAACCGAATTCAATCCTGTAAAATACAGGTAGTACATTTACAACCAAATTCAAACCCAAAAATGTAGTTAATGACAACTGCATTTTACAATTGAATTACCTCCTGAAAAATTCAGGTAATGGTAACTGCATTCTACAATTTAATTACTTCCCAAAAAAATTCAGGTAATGACAAGTGCATTTTACAATAGAATTACTTCCCGAAAAATTCAGGTATTGACAACTGCATTTTACAACTGAATTCACTCCTGAAAAATTCAGGTAGTAAATTCACAACCAAATTCATACCCGAAAATTTAGGTAATGACAACTGTATTCTACAACCGCATTCACTCTTGATAGATTCAGGTAGTAAATTTACAACCGAATTCACATTCGAAAATCAGGCAATGACAACCACAGTCTACAACCGAATTCACTCCTGATAAATACAGGTAGTAAATTTACAAGCAAATTCACACCCAAAAAATCAGGTAATGACAAATGCATTCTACAACTGAATTCACTCCTGAAAAATTCAGGTAGTTACAAATGCATTCTACAACCAAATTAACCTCTGAAAAATTCAGATAGTGACAAACACATTCTACAACCGAATTCACACCTGATAAATTTAGGCACACTTTTCTGGACACTGATTTCTTATTGTGCTATAAAATCACAGAAACAACAGAGGTATGTGATTTTCATTTGCAAATTTTGATACGATCTCTCTCCTCCATAGTTGCTCCCACAAGCCCTGCTCTCTAGGGCTATCATAGAGCTGCCTGGTTTGTGTGGGGACATGCGTGTTATGTAATTTATGAGAGACTATTAAATTACTGATTTTTTTTTTTTTTTACATGTGCTTATCTAAAGACATTTTTCAGGTTTTCATCCTTAAAACTCTCCTGTGTGCGTTTTCCTATTTCCTTACACCCTCTGATTAAGTATCTCATTTAGAAATTTAGAATTGTCAGTTGTCACACACTTGGAACATGCATCAGCCAATGAGAATAAAGGATTATATGAAAGCTAATGTTAGAGGTGATAGTAGTGTTTTTATTTATCTCATGGATGTTCATTGTCTTCTTTTCAATTCGATCCAAAGCACTATCAAGGCCAATATTGCAGATAATTAATGTAATTTTTTGTGATTTCTAAGGATATATTGTTTAATTATAACCATTTATCAGTCTATTTAAAATCCATTATAATTAACAATAAATAAACAGCACATTAGTAAGGATGCTACAAAAGACAGTAGCTGTTTGTGGACAGTAGGAAGTGAGGCAGCTCACTAGGTTATGGAACAAACTCATGTGTTCTACAAAAGTTTGTGTATGTTACAGTTTTACATGTGGTTGTGTTAGCGAATATTTTTCTCAGAAACTTTGTTTCAGTTCACGACCATGTATCTGCAAGAGCCCACTGGAATTGGTCTCATGAAAACAGCCTCTGCATGTGTCACCTTCCATTCACTCCAGTGTTTCCGAGGGCAGCATCATAATTAGGAGAGCTGTTAAATTTTGCATTCTGCTGTGCTGTTCTTACAGGCCAGAAAGCTCCTTCCACCCTCCTCAGCCTTCACACGGCCATACTTTAATCTTCATTTTCATTTCTGTATTGTTTACCTTGTAGTTCCAGTAAAGTAGGTCTGCGCCTGATTTCACAGAGCACCCCAAGCTCTTTTTGAAAACTTTTTGGCTGTCTGCTAGATAAGCTATTATTGTGTTCCTTAGTGTCTGGCAAGGAGCACATTAGTGCAGTTAGGTAAATCGAAAGTGAGCTAGATCAGGGCTAGATGATGGTTTGCCAAAATCAGAATTGGTTCGTTAATGATGCGAGGTTGATTACTTAAAGAAACCTGAAACTTATTAGAAAAGTGTAATACTTGCCAAAATACTAGAATGACCACGAAAATGTATTCTATCTATTCAGATGGAATTTTTTTTCTAAACGACTTTTAAGTTACAGTTGTCTGCATAGAGGTGTCTGTTATTTCATGTACTGATTTGAATGGAATCGGGATCTCTGTAGTTATTACTGAGGTGGGAGTATCTGTTAATCTGGATGTGGGCATTACTGAGGAAGGTCATGTCCTCTGGATGTGTGCACATATATTATTAAGCATAAATACTGTATATACGAAAGGTGCACCAGGCAGACAGAAGATCTGCTTTACATATGGTGTTCAACAAAGGTCACAGACAGTCCTATCCAGACAGCATTAGATTTCTCGGATGGCCAAGTTGGCTGAAAATAATTCAATTTTACAGAATGTTTACAATTTTTACAGAAGTTTTCGATTCGGACGGGTTTGAAATCCCAGTACGGCTTGAAAACAAAAATGTGCTAACTGCCTTAAGGAAAATAGTCCTGTCCGAATAGGGCTATAGAATATTAATTTATTTGTTAATTTGTATGTAAAAAATAGGTTTTGTGGTTGTAACTAGAATTGTGAAAATTGAATTTGAGTATATTTAAAGGAATATTCTGGGTTCAATACAAGTTAAACTAATTCGATAGCATTTGTGGAATAATATTTATTACTACATAAATTATTTTTGACTTGCCCCTCCTTTTCTTTAAAAAAAGCAAATATCTGGGTTACGAGGCACTTACAATGGAAGTCAATGGTGCCAGTCTGTAAATGTTAAAATACTGTTTAAAAATATGTCCACAATAAACAATATACATGTAAACATGATTTTAGCGTGATAAATTCACTTATTAACCTTTTCTGTGTAAAGTTATATCCAATTTTACAACTTCTTTACCATGATGATGTAATGTCAACAAACCCTAAAATGACTGTAAAAATGAAGATTTAAACAACTTTACAGCTCAAATAATGAATGGGTTTTAACAGAAGAATTAAAGTGCTTTTATAAATTTTATTAAGTGATAAAGTTCGCATTTCTACCTTTAAACCATCTCTATTCACTTTTATTTTAACTGCCTCACTGTAACCTAGATTTTGTGCTTTTTTTTTTTTTTTAAGAAAAGGAGGTACAAATCGAAAATACATTTTTGTGGTAATCAACATTATGCCACAAATGCTGTCGATTGAGCTTAACTTGTTTTGAACCCAGAATATTCCTTTAAAGTACCACCAGGAAAACTCATCCCTTCCAAATGGGGCTATAAAATATCAATTTATTTGTAAAGTGGAATTAATTCAAATGTAATAATTAGGTGGTAATTCTGGAAATGTAAGTTATTTTCTGTCAGATAGTACATGCGTTGTCCTATTTACCCTGTGAACTTTGCGACAAGCTCTGCGCCCACTAAGAAATAAGTGACTCAACCAGCAGGCCCGATGCCAACCCTCTCCCCACGCTCCATGGCTTCTTTCTCTTGCGCGCACATGGTCACATTCTGGCACATGCACACTTACATATACATAATTTTTTTTTAGGATGGCCTCTCTTTCGTCCGTCTCTCTCTCACTCTCTCACACACACACACACACACACACACACATCCTCTGCTTCTCCTTTTCTTCTCCTCTTTGCCTGGCCCTGTGCCAACCACATATAATCTGAATGTTCTGCTTATGGAAAATGACCATGCCTCTGTGTTTTTGGCCCTATGCTGGTATACATAAAACTGTTGAGTTGGTCAGCTAAAGTCAACCTAATACTGACTGGTTAGAGCATTCATTTGAGTTATTTTCACACATAGAAATCAACACTAAACCTTTATGTCATGTCCATAATTGTAAAGTTAATCCTTTCATTAAATTTTGCTTATGTAATTTGTAGTGAAATCAAAAAGATAGGTGGTGCACTCTTTCAGAATTTGAAACAAAATGTCCACCACATACTGTAGTTTTCAGAGAACTTTGTATATTTGGCACCATCTTAAAGACGTTTGTGTATTCTGAAAAAAAAAAAAAAAAGTTTTCTTCCACCATCGTCCAAAATGAGAGTTAATTTACTTGATATATAAAAAGTGAACCTCATATTGACTGGTTAGAACAATAATTTTAGCTTAGGAAACAATACTTTTTTGGGCCATGCCAATTATTCCTTCCTTTGTTAAATTTTGCTGATTATAACTGATTATTTGTAAGTGAAATCAGAAAGTTAGGTAGTGCTCTCTTTCACTTCGCTGAAATGCTAGTAAACTCTTATATAAGCAAATGATTACAACTGAAAAAATGACTTCCTCTTTCCTTCACTAGAACCATGCCAGCTTCGCAGCTAATATTTGGAAGATTTTCCTTCAATCATACATCCTCAAACACCATGTTCTCTTGGTGCACGCCAGTAGTCATGATTTAAATGGCTCATTGTTCCCTGTTGATCCACAAAATGTTACTGAATAGAATAGATATTTTAACTGACTGTATTTACTATAAAGCCCCTCCTTATAAGTAACAATAAAGCCGATGTGTTAACCATGTGAATCTGCCAGTGGCTTTAATATTACGATTTATCCAGTCTCTCTGGTCTTATTCAGACCCAGCCCTTGATTCTCAGGTTTTAGTCCATGATGAGATAAAACATCATCATCCCATTTTCATTTATTGACCCAAGTCACTCCATCTCCAGCTGCTTAATCACAGCCTATGTTTATTGAACCCAATAAAGCATTATTTCCCCCAATCCTGTTAAATATGTGTTTTAAAGTATTGTCATTAGAGGGATGACTACACTATGTGCAAGGCTAATATATCAGGCCTGGTCTCATTCATGGGTCATGGCTCTGCCAATCAGCTTCGCCTGTAAAGTATTAGATCATGGGATTTGGTGTGCCCATAGATGATATCACCGAGAAACCGTGGTCTGGAGAAGAGAAGGCTGTAAACTGTTTGGAACAGTTACTTAACTCCATTCACGCTAACCAACCTCGGCTGACTGGAGTATTATGACAAAAAAATAATGTTGATCATGTCACATTAACAATGAAAATGCCACAGCTAGTTTGCCTTGTTAAAAACATATATCACATTGTGTCAAAGCTTAATTTGATATGTGCATGTGTTCAGTTTTCACGAAGAAGACTTATCTGAGAAGGTTTCCTTTTCTGGGGTCATTTCTGTGACACTAACTTCACCAAATGTAATTGCAACAATAATGTTTTCAAACAGTTTTCTCAAACACTCCCACCTGTCTTTCATTGGTCAACAAAACGGATATTCCTGCCCCAAACTCAGTTCATTGGTTGAGTTTAATGTTCCTGTGTCGGTCTGGTTAGGATGCTCAAACAAACAGATCAGTGTTTTGATAGCCCCACAGAGCCACAGTGTTAATCATCCTGAGAATGGATTACTTGTAGTCTGGGGTTAAATGGGGCTGGAATAGTTCGGAACGGCATTCGGGCACCTTCGATTCAAACAAGAAAAAAAGAGGCAGCTTGTTTGTTAATCCACGTCACTTCTTGTACGCTTCCGTTTATGTTTCATTCATTTCACACATTCGTCTCCATTTAGTGAGTGGACTTCCTTTCAAGTTCATTATGTTTCACTCTAGTCATTTGCGGACGCTGGTAGAGGCAGCATATTCGCGAGCAGCATCGTTGTAAATATTGTTATGTTTAAATGTGTTTTTGTTAGTGTCTTTTATTTTGAAAATTTAGGTCATGTGATATCCAGTTTCCCTCCAAGTTCATGTGTCTTGTTTTCATTGGATTATTGCCTTGTCATGTCATTGGTTCACATTTGAGTAATCTTGTTATCATTTTCATTAGTTTAGTCTTGTCATTGGTTGTCTGACATGTGGTTTCCCATGTCCATGTATTTAAGCCCTCATGTTTTCCATTATCTGTTGTCAAGTATTGTGTTGGTGTAATGTCGTGCTAGTCTTCATGCTGTTAGTCAAGACGTTTATGTTTGTTTTCACTTTGGATTCTCGTTTTTGGATACCAGCACTTTGTAACTAAAACTGCATTTGGGTTCTCTCATCATCATCGTCCTCGTCTGTTCCTGTGTTCAGCCTGCCCGAACGTTACAGAATATTTGACCTCAACATGAACCCAGCAGTTGCACTCCTGCGTCTCCGCCAGGAAAACCGTTCCATAGAGGAATATGTGGAAGACTTCTGCGCTCTGGCCAGCAAGGTGGATTTTAATGATGTGGCTCTGAAGGACTTTTTCCATGCGGGCGTAAATGAGCCTTTGTATTCCATGCTACCAGGAGGTGGAATTTCTTGGAATCTGGAACAGAACATTGATTTTGCCCTGTGCCTTAGTGGTTCACCGTTTACTGTGGGAGTGGCTGATGAGGGACTCAGCACTCCCACAAAGGCTGCCACATCTGAGTCGTCTGCCACAGTCCACAAACCATCATCCGCGGTCCACGAGCCAGCGTCCACGCCTGCCACATCATGCCATGTTTCCCCACCTGCAATTCCTGCCTTGTCATGCCATGTTTCCCCACCTGCAATTCCTGCCTTGTCATGCCATGTTGCCACACCTGCCATTCCTGCCTCGTCATGCCATGTTGCCATGTCTGCCACATCATGCCATGTTGCCACGCCTACCATTCATACCTTGTCATGCCATGTTGCCATGTATGCCACAACACATCATGTTACCACACCTGCCATTTCTACTTCGTCATGCCATGTTGCCACGTCTGCCACATCATGCCATGTTACCACACCTGCCATGCCTAGTCAAGAGGCCCTGCCTTGCCTTGTTGCTACGTCAACTACATTATGCCATGCAGCCACGTCTGCCTCGCCATGCTGTCCCGCCTGCCATGTCAAGCCAAGCCGCTATGCCTGCCATGCCTAGTCAAGCAGCCCTGCCTTGCCATGTCGCCACATCGGCCTCGCCTTGTCAAGTTGGCACGCCTATCCCATCATGCCAAGTCGCTATGACCCCTGAGTCTGCCACGGCTCTGTCCCTTGAGTCTGCCACGGTTCTGTCCCTTGAGTCTGCCACGGCTCCATCCCCTGAGCCTCCCACAGTTCCACCTTCCTTCATCGACCCTCCCACGGCTCCGCATTCCTTCATCGAGCCTCCCACGGCTCCACCTTCCGATTCTCCCACAACTGTGCTCACGGCCTTCCGGAAGCGGAAGAGAAGAAGAACTCCTACTCCCCAGGCACTGCCAGTGTTCATGACCACGAAGGTTGTTCCTGTCACTGCCAGTGTTCACGGCCACGGAGGTCGTTTCTCTGTCACTGCCAGTTTCCACGACCACAGAGATCGTTCCCCTGTCCCTACCTGTACTCACAGCCACAAAGGCTGTTCCCCCATCAATGCCAGTGCCATGACCACGGAGGTCGTTCCCTCATCACTGTCTGTGCTCATGACCATGGAGACTGTTACCATGCCACTGCCTGTGCTCGCAGCCACTAAGACCATTCCCCTGTTGAGGCCAATCACTGAGACTTCCATGGCTCCGTTCTCTGAGCCACTCCCTCCTGAACCCTGTCCAGCGTCTGCAGCCCAGGACCCTGTCCCTGCCCTGTGGTCGCCCCCCAAACCGCCTGACCCCACTACATTTCTGGAGCCACCACCCAAACCGCCAGACCCCGCTCCCTTCATGGAGCCACTTCTCTGGCCACTGGCAACGCACTTGTCTCCTGCTCCACACCCTGTCTCACCAGGCCATGCTCCACACCCTGTCTCGCCAGGCCATGCCTCAAGGATCCCACCCCCCCAGCTCCCTATTGTACTCTTGTTAGTTTTGTTTTTGTTTTGGCGTCGGGAGCCGCCCCTTGTTACAAATATGTCATGTTTAAATGTGTTTTTGTTCTTTTTTTGTGTTCATGTCTTTTATTTTGAAAATTTAGGTCATGTGATATCCTGTTTCCCTCCATGTTCATGTGTCTTAGTAATCTTGTATCATGTTCATTAGTTTAGTCTTGTCATTGGTTGTCTGTCATGTGGTTTCCCATGTCCATGTATTTAAGCCCTCATGTTTTCCATTGTCTGTTGTCAAGTATTGTGTTGGTGTAATGTTGTGCTAGTCTTCATGCTGTTAGTCAAGTCATTTATGTTTGTTTTCACTTTGGATTCACGTTTTTGGATACCGGCACTTTGTAATTAAAAATGCACTTGGGTTCTCACGTCGTCCTCATCCATTCCTGTGTTCAGCCTCTCCTGCCTTGTCCGAACGTTACAAATATAAAAAAGTTTGTGTTAAATTATAAAAAGTAAATATGCTTTTTTGGGTATGTGTGAGGGTACATGTTTTTTGTGTGTGTCTGAAATGCCAATTAAACTCCTCTTATAGCTGACTCAAAAAAATAAAATAAAAAAAATAATACTCTTCACCTTTAAATTTGTGGCATTTTCAGCTTGTATCTACTATTTTTCTGCAGCTTTCATTGCTGTTTATCTCACCCTCATTTCTCCATCCACTTGAAATTTCTTTACTTTGAATTTTCTCAGTCCTTGGCTCATCCACTCGTGCTGTAGCCTGCGATCTGGAGTCTGTGATCTGTGAATCGTGTATGTTTGTGAATGACCTCATGAGCAGCCCCAACACATCAGGTTGATAACATGCCTGTATCTCTCTGCAGAGTTGAAGGACTGTGGACCTTCCATGGTGGTCCACACCAGTGTGTCCTTTGGCATCCAGCACCTGGAAGAGGAGAAGGATGCAGTGCAGCCCATCATCCTTGAAGAGCTAGAGAAGGTGATGCCAGGACTACCTCAACCAGACAGCATCAAGTGTCAGAAGTGGAGGTACTCCCAGGTGAGACGACATAGTGTATTTGCGAACTGTTGGTTTGACTGAGAAACTCAGATGTTAGTAGAAATCTGAAGAATGCAAGCCATTCTTTGAAGGCAATTTATTCTGAGGCAAGCAGCCATAAGAGATGCATAATTTTATAATAAATGTGACAGAGCATGCAAATATGCAAATTATATGTCATGCCTAGGTTGGGAAGAAAAAAAAATCCCATTAATTTTCTCCATAGGTGAATTGATTTTTAACAAAAACATATAAACCTTTAAAGACAGACCTACTGTGAGCTCCGAGGTTGTTAATTGATAGTACTGTATATGCTTCTCTTGAAGCCATCAGTCTGTTATTTCAGCTTATTTCAACTAAAAATTGTGTTATATAACAAAATTCCTGGTGAAGAACTATCCATGAATCCTGAAGGGAAACAATCCACTAATCATAGAATCACGGCCAACAAAGCGCACCAAAAAATCCCAGCAACGATCTCCCTCTCCCATGACGCACTGCAAATGACACAATAAAGTTGGTCGTCCTACACTCTCAAACTACTTATGCACTCACTCAGTACTTTATTAGGAACACCTGTACACCTACTTATTCATGTGATTATCTAATCAGCCAATCGTGTGGCAGCAGAGCAGTGCAGAACATCATTCAGATAAGGGTCAGGAGCTTTAGTTTATGTTCACATCAACCATCAGAATGGGGAAAAAAATTTATCTTAGTTATTTCGACCATAGCATGATTGTTGGTGCCAGAGTAACTGCTGATATCCTGGGATTTTCACACACAACAGTCTCTAGAGTTTACTCGGAATGGTGCCAAAAACACTACTATACTTATAATCAAAGGCTTTAATCAACAGTTTTATATATTTCCATTGTTTTTAATTCAGTTGTTTCATTTGCAACGCTTCATGGGATTGAAGTTCATTTGTACTTGTACCTTTTGAATTTTTGTCCAATTTTCAAATGCTTTTTGCTTCAAATCAAAGTTTGTAATGTTGCAATTCACCTCAGAGTTGGTTGGTTTGGTTCATGGCTTAGAACTCTTTTATGAAGGATTTTATGAAATCACTATGGAAAAAAGAATGGGAAAAATACTTCCGGAAACCGAGAGGGGCTGAAAAAGTGGGTGGGCACTGTTGCAGTCTATAGCTGTTCACTTTCGCAAATAAGGACAGATTACCTTGTGAGTAGGGACGGATTACTTTCATACCAATTGCAAACCATACCAGAGTAACCATACCCCAGACCAAATTTTTTTTAAGTAGAGTCGGGTGTGGTTCACTGGTGTGCAGCCAAGTTTGGAAAAAATGCAGTCACACCAACCAAATGAAGCAACCCTGATATCCAAAAGTATTCTGGTTCACATAATATTTTATTATATTTACAGTGGGGCTTAAAAGTCTACATTTTAAAATTTTGGATTCAAACTCATGTATGTATGTATGTATGTGTGTGTGTGTGTATATATATATATATATATATATATATATATATATATATATATATGTATATATACACACACACACACACCAGCTGCGGCCCGTTCATTTTAAGTCTAGTCCTTCAGTGCGATTCATGCCATTAAGAAAACACAGTTTCACAATTAATAAGACACCATATGCCTATCATATATTACGTGGCAGTCAACTAATAATACCAATTGAAATTTTAAAAAATGTCCATGCACGAAAGCCAGAACCAAGGAGGTCTAATACCAAGAAAAAGCTTTCTAATAATATTTGTGAATTACATTTTGCTTGCAATTAATTGTTTCATCAGGGTACACGGTTACTTTTCAAAACTTGATCTGACACTGAATACTCAAGCAGCCTAATTTACACTTAGAAAACTCCTGATGTTGCTATAACAATGCAAAAAGCATTTACCAATTTGCTTGGTGAAAATCAGTCCTCCTTTCCTGTTTAATCAATCAATCGCATGATCATGCAGAACATCTTAGGTTTTTAAATTCATAAGGATCTCTTTCTCAACTGCAATAACAGCAGTGACAGCCGACTCGTCAGTTAGATCTCGCGCTCTTCGCTTTCAAATTACATTCATCACTTAAAGCGTAATTGCGTCACTCAAGGCAAGCTAGAAGGCCTGGACTGGGACATATCCTAAAGACCACACACACAAGAACAAATAAATCAATCTGATTGGCTGATTAATCTGACAATCTGACTTCAGATGCCTATTCACTTATACTGTTGAGGGATTCTGTGGAAATTCTGAAGGCCTGACGGGGTGGAGCTCAAACTCGCGCGCTGCTTCGGCTAACAAGCATGGCTTTGGGCATGCGATTTGTGAAACAGTTGTCACACTTTGCTTGTAAGCATCAAGGAATAAATTCTGATTGGATACATTTTTTTTGTTTTTTGCTATTCGTTTGTAGATTAATTTTGAGTGGGAAGCGATTGAAAATACATAGACAAAAAGGTCAATGAGAATGAAAGGATTAAGAATGATATATACACTGGTGGCCAAAAGTTTGGAATAATGTACAGATTTTGCTGTTTCGGAAGGAAATTGGTACTTTAATTCACCAAAGTGGCATTCAGCTGATCACAAAATGTAGTCAGGACATTACTGATGTAAAAAAACAGCACCATCACTATTTGAAAAAAGTCATTTTTGACCAAATCTAGACAGACCCCATTTCCAGCAGCCATCACTCCAACACCTTATCCTTGAGTAATCATGATAAATTGCTAATTTGGTACTAGAAAATCACTTGCCATTAAATCAAACACAGTCTCTAGTTTGAGAAATAGACGCCTCACATATCCTCAGCTGACAGCTTCATTGAATTCTACCTGCTCAACACCAGTTTCATGTACAACAGTAAAGAGAAGACTCAGGGGTGCAGGCCTTATGGGAAGAATTGCAAAGAAAAAGCCACTTTTGAAACAGAAAAACAAAAAGAAAAGGTTCTAGTGGGCAAAGAAACACAGACATTGGACAACAGATAATTGGAAAAGAGTGTTATGGATCTTAAACCCATTGAGCTTTTGTGGGATCAGCTAGACTGTAAGGTGCATGAGAAGTGCCCGACAAGACAGCAACATCTGTGGCAAGTGCTTCCGGAAGCGTGGGGTGAAATGTCACCTGAGTATCTGGACAAACTGACAGCTAGAATGCCAAGGATCTGCAAAGCTGTCATTGCTGCACGTGGAGGATTATTTGATGAGACATCTTTGAAGTAGTTTAAGAAGTTCTGAACCTTTTTTTCAAATTGTAATAGTTAATTTTCACATTATTAATGTCCTGACTATACATTGTGATCTGTTGAATGCCACTTTGGTGAATAAAAGTACCAGTTTCTTTCCATAAGAGCAAAATCTTTACATTATATATATAATATACACACACACTGGTGGCCAGAAGTTTGGAATAATGTACAGATTTTGCTCTTATGGAAAGAAGTTGGTACTTTTATTCACCAAAGTGGCATTCAACTGATCACAATGTATAGTCAGGACATTAATAACATGAAAAATTACTCCATATGTATATGTTTTGTTTGTTTTTTGTTTTTTTACTAAATGCAAACACTGAAAAGTTGTGTAAAATTAATAGGAAATATTTATATTTCTGAACTACAGTATATCTAGGTCAGTAATCAAATGTAAGCAAATTTGTGACATTACCCTATGCTGACTTCTTTGTGCAAAAGATCAGATTTTCTTTTATTCCAATGAAGAACACAAGATGCTCTTTGAAACATTTTCAAATCATGCTTGTTAACATGGATCATCAGGTTTTGCACAAACTTGTGGAGTCCATCCAAGAAATTATACATTTTATAATATTTAATGGGGGAGAAAAAACATAATATTAGAAAAATTCAAAGGAGAAGCATTTTCTAAGACTTTCAAATTCCATTCTGAATTTCAATTAAATATCATTCCGTTTCCTTCTACTACATTTTGAATTTGGAGCTGAATTATTGTTCATTTATCTTGAAGGTCAACAGTAATCAATGTGATCATGTATAACAAGAGTGAAAAGAAACATTTTTAGGCCTTGGCTTATTCAAGCAAGTGCCACTAATAAAAAGCCTCCCTGCTATACAGCAAAATACATTCCTTTTTTTTTAATCAAGTGGACTAATGGAGGTCTTCAGACTGCAATGGTGAATGGAGAAATGTTCTGGAAGAAAAAAACTAGTCTAACTCTATCAGAGCGCACACACGAATTCATGCTCTTCCCCCACTCACTTGGCTCATACACACACACTAACAGGAGTACTTTATGTATTCACACACTGTGTGGGACTGCGCCCTTTCTCGCACAGTTGCATTCTCACACACACACAGACAGAGACGTTCTCTTTCGAAGCCCCCACACTCTCAGCTGCTCTGTAACACGCAGCGCTGGGCCTCAGTTTAAGGTCAGAGGACATAGAACATCTGTGTGGGAGCACAGAGATCACCAGAGAGTGGGCTCAGGCCCGTTTAGACTACACAGGCAGGAACAGAACGCTCACTCTCACACACGTACACACACCTGTGCACGTGCCAGCTCCCGGTCAAACACACACAGAGGGCACAGAGCAGGAGTCAGTGTTACTCAGATCTCTCTGAGGCTGATTCCAGTCATTTGCCACATCACAGTTTGCTGAGCAGAAACCAGCACACACACACACCACATGTCAAAGTCATTGACTTCTCTGCTCTCAAATGGCTGGAAAGACTCTTCATGAGTCATGACTTTCAATCTACTGCAAATGTACACTGCTTTTTTCAACAGGCAGTACATTGTTTGAGTGCAGAATGTGTGAATTCCCTCATTCATGTTTAAAGGAATAGTTCAATAAAAATCTGTGAAACACAAAAGGAGAAATTTTGAAGAAGCTTCACACTGCTCTTTTCCACACAACAACAGTTCATAGTAGGGATGTACAGATACAAAATTTGCATGCCGATACCGATCAGGGGTGCCGGGGTGGGGGGCTACCTGGACAGACAGGGGCCCAGCAGAACCCCCAAATGTTTTCCTGCATGATTTTGTGATAAATGGTCACTTTCCATAGGTAAGATAGAATGAAGACTGCTCTTACTTGATGATAAAAGATGATCAAGTGTGTTGGCTCCTCAAGACGTTCAGTTTTTTATCCCAAAAACGCTTTTTATATTAATTCTTCCCATTTGTGTGCTGGGACTTGTGCGCATCCTCGCGCTTGTGTGGACACGTCATATATCAGGCTTGACTGGATCATGCAGAGCGGATTAAACTAAACAGCGTGGTGCAGACCACAAAACCTGTGAGACTCATTCGAATTAAACCGAGAATTTTCTACTTTGAAGCACTTTGGAGTATATCAAACATCTTATAAGGCCATACAGCCCAGATGTTCTAAACAGCGCTGACGAGGTAAAAGATGAGAAAACACAATGCATGCCATTACTGTAGAAACAAACTGTATTTTTTATATCTCTAATACTCTGTATTTCTAATAACTCTAATTCTAATAACTGGTATTTCGAAAGAAATGTTATAGATTCATATAATATGGAGTAGACGGAGTTGGAATAAGGAAGGAGATGTCTACTCCGTTGGTATTATAATTAAGGCTGTTTTAGATATATATTCTAAATGTGTTTTGACTCATTTGTTTTTCCATAACAAAATGCTATAGTTTATTTTATAGAATAGTTACATTGACTTACTCAATGGCGAGCCATTCTTACAAATTAAAATAATAAATAAAATAAAATAAAACCTGGACTATTCATCTGTTCTATTCTAATGCTCTCTGGTTGCAGGGGAAAATCTGGTTTTGTTAGCTATCAGATATTCCAAGAGATTACTCTTAAGACATACAATATTTAAAACATAAAAAGTCAACATTTTTACATTAGAAGCACAGTTCCAACTCGCTAAACCTAATGAACATTTGTATGTTTATTTATTATAGCTATATACTGCAGTTATTTTTATTAAATGCATCATTTGATTATTTTTAATAAATTATTCAAATTTAAATTGTTTTTTTGGTTCTTATTGAATGTGCAACCATACTTATGTTTACGTGTATTAATAACGATGATGTTTAGACTATGAAAAAAATGCTGTTACGTGTTGCGATAAGATGGGGGCCTAGTGTATAAAGTTGTCAGGGGGCCTAAAAATCCTAACTGCACTCCTGATACTGATATCTGATTATTTAAACAACATCTGCCATTTAATAGTTTGGTGGGTCTGCATTTTTTATGCAACCTTGTTTTAAATCACTGATGATTAATCACGCAACTTCAAAATAAATTTTAATAATAACTTTATTCTTTAGTCTCTACATGTTTTGCATGTTTCAGAGGAACTGGCCTCAGATATAAACAAAACACTGAAACAAAAAGCACATTATTAACTCCCATTACAGTATCTGAATTCTGAATGATGAAGCTTGCCTTTTTTAACTGAAGCAGCCTCCCTTTTAGATTTAACAAACTCATCATATTTCTTGCTGTGTTGAGCTTTAAGAGGAGTAATCAAATTAGTTGTTTTAAAAAGTTTTAATGGTAGTTCCACCTCGTGATATACTAGTGCATAGCTTGCAAATTGCAACAAGAGAGATTTTCTTTTCACACACACATCATGAGTTGTAGGCTAATTGTCCAACACATTTTTCCACCCCATTTTGTCTGGAAATAATTGGCTCTCATCATCGGCTGTTTTTAAACAATCAGCCAGTAGAGATAACTGCTTTTATCTGTCGATACTGATCGATACCGGTGCGTCTCTAGCTAATAGTGTCCACATCTGTCAAGCGTCCACATAACTGTCAGTGAATAACAACTTGGTGAATAACAGAGACTTAAAATTCAGTCTGTTTCTCACATAAAGCTATCACAAGACTTCAGAAGCCTTGGAATGTAGCACAAGAGTCAAATGGAATAAGTTTATGGTCCTTTTTTCATGCTTTTCTGTTTTTTTTGTTTTGTTTTTTTTGTCCTTTTTTTTTTTTTTTTTAAGCTTGACAGGCAGTCTTTTGTATAGAAAAGAGCAGTGTGAAGATTCTTTAAAATACATCTGTGTTTCACATAAAAACTAACAGCATATGGGTTTGGAGCTACATGAGGTTGAGTAAATAATGACAGAATTTTCATTTTTGGGGGAACTTAATAGGCATAGTGAAAAGTGTGCCCACCATCAAAATATCCAGTGTGATCTGTGTATAATAAATGGCATAAAAAATAGTTCAAATAAATATGCAGGTTTTGTTATTTATCAAGAGACTTACAAGGATTCTTTTCACCGACTGTTCATTCCACAGCATTGATAAGTGCTGTGATTCAATCATGCAACTTCCTGTGTGATGTGCTTGGCTTAACACGCTGCCTACAAAATGCTTTCTTCAGTTTCATGCTAATGTATACATTTTGGGCTGAATACAGAATTTTAGCCTGTCTATAAACAATTGTTATATTTAGAGACCACTGAGCATTTATGAAATTATTGTTTATGAAAGTTGAATGAAAGTGTCTATGTACTATAAAGGTTTCATACCTTAAAATTTTGATGCTCTCCAAATTTTGTTTAGTGACAAAGACTTGTTAAAGGTGAAGTGTGTAATTTCAACATCACTATCTTCACCAAACGAATTGTAAAAATAATAAACACTACCCCTTCTTCCATTGGTTGGAAACAACAGAGAGACCCACCCCAATCTCACACCATTGGTTGAGCCAGTGTTGTTATTTCAGACTGGTTGGGATGCTCAAACAATCAAAGCAATGTTTGCCACAAACCCACTTTATTTACATTTTCAGGAAAAGCGACCTACCAGTTGCTTGCTTACAGTTGACTGCACATAAGATGGCAGAATGTAAAAAAAGTATTTCAACATTGAAAAAAATGACATGAGATTTAAAGCTCTGTAGCTTGCTTAACCCATGTTCTGATATGCTGGATTCACTTTAGTGCAATGAAAGAACACCAGTGGAACATGGAGGTGTTCAGTCCTGCTTACATCGGCTTACCTCTTGAATAAACCAAACTATTTGTTCTTGGCCATGTTTCAGGCCAAAAGTTTATCAACTGATTTCCACACAGATTACCATTTAAAGATACAAGGGGGGAGGGGGAGATTTGAACAGAATGGTGATAGAGCTCCGTCTGTTATGATGCCTAGTAAAAGCCCCAGGAAATGGACACTGTTTCCTAGCGTTGCACCTCAATGTTTATCTGCTGGAGCGATGTGGCTGGCTGAATCCTTTGTAATGGGCCATGCACAGAATGTGTTTACTTTCGGTAGTCCTTTACATGCTGTATTTCTACATTTAAACATTGTACAGAGATGCTGTTTTGAGCTGTGGCTCTTTTTGAGTTACAGTTCCTGCAACCAAAGTTCTTGATTTTGACTGGTGAGATTTGCAGAGAGTACCTACTTTATATCATATACTGTTCATTGCTGAATGCATACACCAAGGCAGTTTATAAAAATATTAAACCCATATATTTATTAGAAGTACTAGACATGTGTCCCCTGTAACAAAGGAAATTGCAAAAAAAAAAAAAAAATCATAAAAGGGATTTATCAAAAAGTCTTCATTTCCTCACCCTCACATTGTTACAAACTCATAAGATTTTTTTCTTCTTCTGTACTCTAAACAATTGCGTTGGTAAAGGCACACTTTCACTTATTTTTTTCCATGTTAGAGCATTATTAATTGAATAAACAGTCAAAATCAAAATGTTTGCTTCGGCAGAAAGTGAGAATCTTGATTTTAGGATAATTGAACTTAAGCAGCTTAATAGTTTTGGACAAAAGTAGATATTTTAACTTGACTCTACTAAATTGCACTGGGTAAAACAAATGTAATTAACATAGGTTTATTGAAGTAAATAGTGATACTGCTGTGTAACTTAACCCAGTTATGTGGAAACTGTTGACACAAAAAAGTTAATTATATCCAACATTTAAATTTTTTGAGTGTGTGGAACACGAAAGGAAATGTTGGGCAGAATGTTAGGGACTGACAGCCTCAGTCACCATTCACTTTCATTGTATGGAAAAAAAAGATACAATTAAAGTGAATGGTGACTGAGCCTAACAATGTCTAAAATCTCCTTTTGTGTTTCATGGAAGTAAGTCATATGGGTTTGAAACAACATATGAGGGTGAGTAAATGATGACAGAATTTTGGGTGAACAGTTACAATGAATCCATCATTTATTCAGCAGAGTAGACACATAACATGAAGACACTGTAACGGGTATAGGATGGGCAAGAAGGAGGCAGGAACCGGCAGAACAGTCAACATAACTTTAATGACATAAAAGAACTTAAAAGAAACATATACACACACACACACACACACACACACACCAGCCGCGTGTGTCTCTCTCGCTCTCAAACTGGCGCTCCCGGCTTGTCTTTTCCCCCTCCCAGCTGATTACGACATTTCAGCACCGGGCGTGCGTCGTCACGGCCCGGCCACGCCCTCCTCCTAGTCACAGACGCATAACAATCATCCTGGACCCCACTCACCCAGCCCACTACCTCTTTGAACTGTTGCCTTCTGGCCTTCGCTACAGAGCATTGAGCACCAGAACAGCCAGGCACAGAAACAGCTTTTTCCCTCAGACCATCCATCTCATGAACAGTTAAAACTGCCCCACTGAGCAATAATTCTGTGCAATAACAATCTTAGTCAATTATTTTTTACATATCCTACCTCTTCTGCACATTACATTCCCTTGCACTGTATATAACATTGTATTTGTTTATATGTATATTTTTGTGTCTTATTGTGTATTTTTATATAAACTTTATTTTCTATTCACTTATTTTTATTCTTTATTCTATTTTTTATTATTTTTGTCTACAAGTCAAATTCCTTGTATGTGTAAGTATACTTGGCAATGAAGCTCATTCTGATACTGATTCTAAAGTCAAGAGAGCTTTGCATTGTCTCCTGATATATTTGGCAGGACAATTTTCTATTTCAGGCTTTGGGTTTAAAAATATTGCTAGATTAAACAAGAGCATTATAACCTGGGTTACTTACAGGTCACACATACCACTTGCTGTCCAGAACTGGCAGAGAGAACGTGTCATCCAAATTTAACCCATTTTACCAAAAAGTCTATTCTTGGCCCTGGTTAACCCAATGAAGGCCACTCCACTGCTATTAAAATATAATATAATAAACCAAATTAACAGCCCCCTCCCTCTCACATCTCATGTGAGAATTTCCCTTATGAAAGGTAGAACTTTCTAGAATGCCTTAACATCAGGACAACCAAAGCTATGTTTTTTAATGACAATGAAAAAATCTTATTTAAAGGTGTGGTGTGTAATTTCTGTGCCCATAGCATCACCAAACAGAGCTGAACTCTGGACCACTTCCGTCAAATGAATTCTTTCAATGAATCCTTTTTTTCACTTATAGACAATTGAAGCAATCTGTTGGTGTTGGCAGTATGGTTCTGCTCTGGGAAAACTCGTTCTGCAGTGATTTGTGAAAATAATCACTGTTTTTAAACAGGTTTCTCAAACACACCCTCCATAGGCCATTGGTCAGACAAACAGATAGTCCCACTTCAAACTCGGGCCATTGTCGCCAATGTTGCTGTGTTAGGATGCTTAAACAGATAATAGTGCTGCAGAGCCACAGTGTTAACACTTTTCTGGGGAATCAACCTACGAGTGGCTTACTTAGAGTTGTTTCTGCATACCGCTGGGATTGAAGTATTTTAACACTTCAGCTTTAAATGGACACATTTGTATACACACCCACCCATTGCTCAAATAGGGAACTAGCACTTATTTAATGTATGTGCTCTATTTGGGACTCTGAGGGTTAACAACTCAATATTAGTGTAAGAATGAGGTTGCATCAGCTATTGGAAGTCCAATCACTCAGTTTTGTTGTTCTCTAATTAGGTGACAAGATCGGTGGCTGATTGCCCGGGGCAGATGACATTGCTCTCCCAGCCTCTGCTGGTGTGTGGGGGTGACGGCTTCACACACTCCAATTTTGACGGCTGCGTCGAGTCTGCCCTGAAGGTCTTTGAGGTTCTGAAGTCTTCTCTCTGAAGGGGGTTGGGAAGAAATACACTTATTTTTGCTGTTTTTATTGAGGATGCCAACATTGATTTAGATTTAAGCCCCTCCCCACAGGAAGATGGATGTACTGCACAAAGCACGGTAGAACTGTCTCGTCTGTGTCTGTAGACATGCATTTTGTTACCAAAACCAATTATACTGTCTGTGCCGGATGCTGGGGATTAAAGAACTTTGCAAGTTCAGTTGACAGAGGCTGATGCCTCATACTGGACTTGCAAACAGCACAATGCAGTCTTGAACCACAGTTTTCTCAAGTGCAATAAATATTATGTATACATTCAGGTGTTCTCAACCTTCTCCTGTGATTTGTGTTGGATTAATAAAACAGTTAGAACCTGCTTGTGTTTGGGTGTCTGTATGTGTAAGGGGTCGTTTGCACAGGACGAATTCCTTCATTTAAAAAACTAGAGGATGCTGAATGGAGTAAAATACAGGTGTCTCGAGCAGTGTTCGGGAAGCTACTTTGAAACTGCTCATGAGCTACAGTACACTTTTAAAAATTTGTTTACACTTCAAGTTACCAACAAAAAGTAGCTCAGTATGTTGAAACCATTTAAAGAAAATAATTTTAAATATGTAACTGTGACAAAGTCTCTGACTTTGAGTTCTCTCTGAAGGAAGAAGCGGGAGTCGGGTAAACAATCCAATGTGAGTTTTATTTTTAATCACTTTTCAGCATTAACAACTTGCTTTTCAGCACAACATAAAATGTATGGAGACACAGCCAGCGTCCTGCATCTCTCTCACTCTCTCCCCTCCGGCAGTCTGGACACCCTTTTTATCCCCCTCCAGCTCTCACTGAAACACAGAACAGCTGTTAGAGATAATTTCAATCCTGTCAGTCCTTACCGTACAGACTTTACTCGGCCACTCCCACATCACCACATACCCCCATCAACTGACTCAGGCCGGGGAGCCATCTGGCCTGTGACCAACACCCTCCCACCCCATTTCTAGAGAGGAAATCCACCACAGCCAGTGGGGCGTGGTCTGAACAGATGGTGAAGTCCCTCCCAAGCAGGTGGTACTGGAGGGTGAGGACTTCCCATTTGATGGTGAGGCACTCCTTCTCAGTCATGCTGTACTTCGTCTCCCACACTGAGAGCTTCCTGCTGATGTACAGCATGGGGCGCTCCTCCCCCTCCACTATCTGGGATAATACAGCCCCCAACCCCATGTCCGACATGTCCGTCTGGAACAAAAAAGGGAGAGAGAAGTCAGGGGAATGCAAGAGCGGTACACCGCAAAGTGCAGGTTTTACCCGCGTGAACGCCTGCTGACACGGCTCCGTCCACTGGACTGGATCTGGTGCCCCCTTTTTAGTGAGATCAGTCAGCGGGCTGGTGATGGTCAAATAATTAGGCACAAACCTACGATAATAGCCAGCCCCAGGAACTGTCTCACCTCCTTTTTGGTCTTAGGTCCCGGGCAGGCTGCAGTCGCTGCAGTTTTATCAATTTGGGGCCGCACCTGCCCAAGTGGAAGCCCAGATACCATACTTCCACCCGCCCAGTTGTGCACTTCTTTGGGTTTACCGTGAGTCTTGCTCATCTTAACGACCTCAGGACAGCCTTCAGATGCTGCATGTGCTGCTACCAATCATTACTGTAAATAATGATATCATCCAGATAGGCAGCGGCGTATGCAGCTTGTGGTCTGAGGATTCGGTCCATGAGCCGCAGAAACGTAGCTGGGACCCCAAACTTACCGAAAGGAAGCGTCACAAATTGGTGTAATCCAATTTTCAAATGCTCTGATTTACCTCCTGTCTCTTTAAAGCCCCCCGTTCCGAAAAGCCCAGTCTGCTCTGATTGGTCAGCTGGCCTAGACTGTTGTGATTGGTCAACCACGTAGAGTGTGTGTTGGAAATGTAACGGCCCTTACCATAACCGAGTTTCAGCTCCTGAGTCTTCCTGGGCAGCTTTGTAAACACTACTGTAACTATGGTAACAGTGGCATCGGTTTTTGCCATACCAGCTCTAGCCCGAGTCCGATAATGAATGAAATAATGAAAGTTTGGAAGAACAAGCTGATCGACCTGAAACACATTCGCAAGCACGACTTGAGCAGGATGTTTCACAGTGGTAAGTTTTAATTTTGTAGCTTTTTTTCAGGTACACTGTTGATTATTGTGAACCTAACAAAGCTTCAAGTAAAAGACATTAGAGAGTTAGTGAGCAAGTTAGCCGTGGACTACCGTGGATAGCGGCCATAACATTACAGCTTGTAATTATATAATTATATAAGACTCTTGAGATCGACCATTTTTTTACACAGTTTTAGGTAAAAGCTGGCCCACAGCTGAATAGTAAACCCTTACCAAAACAAAAACGTTACATAGCAGGTCAGCTGAGCACTACCGTGGATTATTTTGTAAAAATAAATCCATATCCACACTTGATCACTATTCATGATAGTAAGAATGACAAACAATCTGCATAATTCTACACAATTGTAGGTAAAAGTGATTAGCAAAACTATTTCACCACAATAACATAGCTATCAGGTTAGCAGAGGTCTACAGCTGTGCAGTGGGTGTACACCGTAGCTACAACACAAAACTCTGCATATGAACTCTCGGTAGCAGATAAATCCACAAATAATCAAGCATACTTACAGGTTGTGATCCTGAAGCATCATATTGTCCCAACAAATTGGGAACTGCACTGTCTTTCAGGAGTAACCATCTTGAAAATCTGGCATTGGTTGTGGTTGTACTGCTGAGAAATAGTGGTAAAAATAAATTTTAACCATTGATACTTTAATTCATCTACCTTTGGAAGTCCAAACGAAGAGGTTTTGCTTCCGCAGTGAAGAAAATAGCATCTTCTCGACATGGCGACAACACTAACCAAACTCATCCTGGCCTCTGTTATAACTACGTTTGTTTGAGGGCGGGCCAAAGTAGATGGGCTGGTTTGAGTATTTTTTTAACTGCTGATCTCCTGGGATTTTCACACACAACAGTCTCTAGAATTTACTCGGAATGGTACCAAAAACATCCAGTGAGTGGCAGTTCTGTGGACGGAAATGCCTTGTTGATGGGAGAGGTCAACGGAGAATGGCCAGACTGGTTAGAACTGACAAAGTCTATGGTAACTCAGATAACCGCTCTGTACAATTGTGGTGAGAAGTATAGTGCCTGGTTGGCACTGTTTTGGCAGCATGAGGGGGACCTACACAATATTAGGCAAGTGGTTTTAATGTTGTGGCTGATCAGTGTATTATAACTTAAATCAATGAATAAAGGCAGCGAATGCACAACGGAGCTTGAGTTCTAGATAGAGCACATTAACGGGCACGAACCCTTTTTTTAATGTTGTTTGTTGACATGTTATCACAAATAAACTCTCCTGCGTGTCAGTTTTTGAAGGAATTTAGGAATTGTAACTTCAGTCGGGGACATCTAGTTGTGGTGTGCGTTTGTCTTGAGTTGTGCGCTATGAGTATCTTGTGAATGCACCGTTATTAGAACAATGCGCTCTGTAGCGCAAAATCTCTAAAAAACTGAAAATTATATGTCCCTATGATAAATAATCCACAACGCTGAAAATAAAGATATAATACTTTATTATACTCATTAAATTACATTATTTCAGAAATTTATTTCAAGTTTACGTAAGGTCTTTTATGTAAGTTGATGTGTCACATGCATAACCGCCGGTGGCACTGTACCACCGCGATGGGGCAGTTGTCACCATGATGCTACCAGCCCTAGTTTTCAGCATGTGTAGTTTTTTTGTGGACTTAAAACAGCTGGGAAGTTTTTTGTCAATGATGTCGCATTACATTGCAAATGTCATATTGCATTGCTTGTGTGCACGTTCTGAGCCTTGTTGAACTGACCTTGAGGAAAAACTGTGGCACCTTTATTACAAAAAACAGTACAGAATAAGCCTGTGAAATCATAAAATAAAAATAAATAAATAAATAAAACATTTTTATAAGTTCAGGTAGAATCCTATTAGTCTCCTTGATTTTTCAAAGATCATACATTTATCATTTTTAAGCAGAGTATTTAAATAAATAAATAAATAAAAATAAAAGATATAACGTTTAGTGACTTGAGACTTGACTCATGACGGAAGACTCCAGACTTGACTCGGAATCCAGCTTAAAGACTTGTGAACATCTCTGCTAATACGCATATTACCGACTAGAGGTCTTTAATCTTTTTTTAGCAGTCGATAAAAAGAACGGGCTATGGTTGAACGCTCCGGACTGAAATTGTTGGTGATTTGATTTAGGTTGTTAATGGCCATCTTAAGCACAGTAGACTGATGGACGGGCATCAGGGGGCGATTGTGAATGTTGTATCGTATAGAATTGTGCCACTCTCGCTGGCTGCTTGTGCACTTGGTAGATGGCATAGTCAGTCGATACCTTTGTTTTGCTGCCAAGATTCATTTCAAATGTGCCCCTGACTACTTTCACTTGGTACTTTCATCCCTGTATGAAATCTTATTGCTCTTTTATCCTCCTTTTTTCCATCCCGGGTGACATTTTACATGCACACAAGCCAAGACTCTCTCTTCACCCCAGACTGCTCGTCGGTCCCATCTTTTCTAGACATGTGCTATAATAAAGATGCAAGGATCAGAGCTCTACTGACCTATTTTTACAGGCTATTCCGATCCGGCTGCTGTGCATTGCGAGTATCTGATTTGCATTTTTGCTAAGTCACTGGCAGATGGCACCAGAGGTTGACGAGATAGCAGTAGGCTAATCCTTACCCAATAGACACAATCCTTCTCAACATCATACACAATCCCTTCCCCCCACTTTGAGTAGAACAGCGCTCATGTGTATCCTCTTTAGGTGGACCCCCCTAGAAGTGGATAAACAGCCCTGGCATCATATGTTAAGTGCTTAGGCCCTCACTTACACTGAGAATGGGGAAGCATTTGTAGCTGGATTCACTAGTAGAGGGAGAGATGTTTTCTGGGAGGAAATGAAAGGAGATTTGGGGATATGAGGATACTGTGTATGTGTGAGAGAGGCAGACAGGAGATTGGGATGTTTAGACTCCTTCTCTCAGACCTCAAGGGAGCTCAGGCTTGTTTAATTAAAGGGGTGGTGCCACGGGTAATGGGTGCTGACGTCATCGGCCCCTGTCTTTTTCTCTTCACAGGCTCAACAGCATGGCATTCTCAGCAGTCAATACCCAAAAGTTCTCCATTGATTAGGGAGGGAAGGCTTTACCCACATGGCAACAAGGTACCCTTAGCTGAAGCGCAACTTTAGATGTAGGGCTCAATCCTTTATCCACAGACATGAGCTGTCTCAAATGACCAGTGTTTGGTAAGTTACACGAAAAAGAAATCCACTACAAATTACTAATTCCTTCTCAAAAAATTTTAATCAGATTACTTGAGTACTCCTTACTAGAGTACAGATTACTGATTACTTCATTGAGAAGTAATCACATTACTAATTACTTTTAAGCTACTTTCTAAACACTTCACAGAAAAGTTTTTTTCATTCAAATAATTAAAAATAATGTCTATATTTCCTTCTTGTTCATTGTCGCACACATTTCTCCCTTACAATGTTTCATTATATGGCCCTTCAGAAATGCAAACAGACGTACATATGAACATCTCATGTTGTAAATGTATTCTACATACATAATATTATTTTAGAAATATGTGTGACTCAAGTAATGTGTTTGAGTAAAGTAATTAACTTAATTGAAAGTCAGTTACTGTAATCTAATTACAAGAACTTAAAATGTAATGTTACACTATTTTTAACAAAAGATATTATATTGCAGTAACTAATTACTTTATCAGATCACACCCAACACTGCAAATGATGCAGTGTACACTTACTCTATGCCATCTCGTCAATTAATTTTCAAAGTCTCAAATGGAAAGTTTATTTAGTACTTAAGCCGACAAAAGTAAGCCGCGGCCACACAATAATACACACTCCGTTATTTCGATTGAATAAGTACACCATTTGTGCACTCGTAGTACTCTTCTACTAGTATTTTCAGTGTAAAGACACTACTCACACTACAAAATGGCATAGAATAGTGCAGAAGTATGCAAATTTGGACGCAGCTATAGACAGATGGCTCTAACTTGCCGAGCAGATTACTGTGTTTACATCATATTACAGTACTTAAAACAACACATTTTTAAAGGTCACTAAAGCAAGTTAGAAGGAAGGGCATAGTGGCATGGCAGTTGTCAATCTTGTATTAGCTACTGCAGATTAAACTGCCACTTCTGTCGTCTGTCCTGCCCACCAACAGGCTCCGAAAGCACTTAGACGTCAAGGTGACTTGAGCGCAACCCTCCTGCCTGGGCTCTTCTCAGGAATTATTTTGAGAGTGCAGAGAGTCATTAACAACCCTTATGCTTTGCACAATGCTACCAGGATCGGCGCCATCTGTAACTGGTGAAATGGTGCCACATCACAAATTAGGCCTTGTCAGAGGTCTTATTTTAGAAAAATCACAAATGAGACCTCCTTAATATATCTTTTTTTTCTCCTAGACAGTAATGAGATTAAATGGAGAACAAAATGGGAGTCCTTGCTGAGAAAAGTAATTTCACGTGTCTCCTCTGGAGTTTCATAAGGGATCTAACCAATGTCTCAAACTGTGCTCAGATTTGCCAAGATACCAAAGTCTGCAATCCAATGGTCAAACATTTCAATATAAACTCAAAAATTTCAAATTTTCCCCAAAACAAATTATCTAAGCTATGCTATCCACATTTATTTTTATAGCTCTATACTTTTTCTGTATGTCAACTGACAAGTTGTGATTTGGAATGGATGCTTGTCCGCTGGTATTCCCGCCAGGCTTCTTAACTAGCTAAACCAGACATACTTTTTTGGTCATCCAGAGCAATCAGCTAGGTTTTGCTGGTGAACAGGGTGGCAATGCTGGTCCACAACCAAAGCAGAACCAAAACCTACATAATCCATCATTGGCCAATTCTTGCTGGTGTAAGTCAGTCAGTCAGTGGTCTTATCCATATCTATTTTTATTTCTCATGAAGAGTTTTAGGTGAATCATCTGAGACAAAGTTGATAAGTTTTTATAAAAGTTACAAAGTTTACATCTGACGACTCCTTTTTGTCTTCTGAGCTATCAAAGAGATGCTCATTGTCTATATTGGCATCAAAGCCCAAATGCAGATTTGAGTCTTTAAAATGATTGTTCAACATCTTTGGAGTTTCATCTAGTTGTGTTGTAATAAGAAAAAAGCTCTCAGATCAATGAGCTTGGAGAGCAGATGTGCTTTGAGCTCCAAAACGTCAAGAATGGACAGACACTGTACACTGCTCCACAGGAAGTGAAGGCTCTCTTGCTTTTAGAGGCCTCTTTTCAGTGCTGACGTAAAATCCAAGGAACGTTTCTGAAATGATCTACTCTAAGGCTACGTCCACACAAATATGTTTTAGTTTGAAAACGCATCTTTTTCTCTACGTTTTGGCCTTCCATCCACACTGAGATGGCATTTTTGACAGCGAAAACGGAGGTTTTCAAAAATGCTCTCCCAAGTGGATAAATTTGAAAATGCCGTCTTCCCCTTTCCCTGTGTACAGGGAAAATGGAGATATCTGAAAACTATGATGTATTTTTTGTGATGGGATGCAGTCATTTGATCCATTCAACCCAAACAACCATTATGGCGGCCCACGTTGTAGCGACGTTGTTGTACCAGCTATTCACTTTGATAGCATTGTTAAAGATAAATGTTACTTTGTACAACCTTCACAAGGCATTCCTTCTAAGGCGACAGGAATTTATTCAGAATTGCTGTCCGACGACAGAACATTAGGACAATTGCGTTTCAGACCGTACATGGAGCATATATTTTTTGCATGCGCAGTTAGGGGATTTAAGCCTTTTCATACGTTTCAGTGTGGTTGAGAAACTTTTGGAAAATGCTTGAAAATGGCAGCGTGGATGGAGGGCGTTTCAAGAACAAAAATTTGTTTTCAAATGTATCTGGATGTGGACAAAGCCTAACTCAGTGGTTATCAACTGGTTTTGCTTCAGGACCCAGATTTTACATTGGACATCAAGTGACAACACAACACAATAGAAAAGTTGTTTATTGTACACAAGTAAACAAAAATATCCTTAAAGGAATAGTTGGCCCAAAAATTTTAATTTGTTCACAACTTGCTTTATTTCTCATAAACGCATTCATGAATGAGCAACACCACGATTTTCACTGAAAAATGACTTCAATTCTGGATTGTTTCTCACCAGACCTGTGATATGCCTTCAGAAAACTTGGAATATGATGCACAAGTCATATGGACTACTTTAATTTTACTTTTGGGTCCCTTTTTAAGCTTTAAATTGAGGCACTGTCCACTGCCATTGTATCGAAAAGATGGTACAAGATATTCATTAAAGCATCTCTTGTGTTCCGCATAAGAAAGTTCTTCAGGTTTGGAAAGACATGGGAATAGTAATTTGTGACAGATTTTTAATTTTTTTTATTAAACTATTCCTTTAAAATCAAATATTGAAATGCATTAAAATGACCATGAACTGCATTATAAAAATGACAGTGCAACCCACAATACCTAACAAATTGAATAAACAAAATCTGGCCTAAAATTTGTATTAGTATTAGCCATATTACCAAGTATTACCAAGGAAAAATACAGTACATTTTGTACTGAGTGTGTGTTGCAGGCAGTGTTAGTGAGTAAATGCACGGTATGTACTTAAAGAATATTTGTGCATATGAATTAGACCCAGACGTTATGCAAATACATATGTGTCTGGTATGAACTCAGTGACAGGTTAAGTGTATGGTGAACTGCCTTATGGAGAGGGTTGGCTGTACTGTTCATGTACTGTGATAGTGGCACACCCTAACCCTTAACTTCTAGGGGAAGTGTGCGCACTCATTCTCTCAGGGGAGTGGAGTCATGTCACACACACACACAAACACACACACATCCATTAATGTCTGTAAGCCTGAAACGCCACATACCTTCCTTTCAGACTGCAGCCAGACATTTCTATTCATTAAAGGGATAGTTTACCTAAAAATGGAAATTCAGTCAACATTTACTCACCCTCATGTTGTTCCAAACCCACATAAATTTGTTTTAATTTTGGGTGAACGATGCCTTTAAAGTTGTTTTACTCTTTTTATGGAGGGGTTCTCATAATCATTTCCTAGGCCATCTCACAACACTAATATAGAGATCAATGCACCATTTTGAGCAGCCCCCATGTAGAAATTTGGTCTGGACCTACTTTAACTTCCTGAAAGCCTAACATGCTGTCTGAGTGCTCATTTGCTCAGCGCTAGACATTTTATAGTCCATCTCTTTCTTTCTCTCATTAATCAGGTTTATAAAGGGCTTGTGTATAGAAGGAGTGCATTCCTTGGGAAGAGTTGTGAGCAGGACAATCTAACGCTTTGCTAAAGCCTTTTCAGCTCAGATTAGAGCAGCGTTCTGTACTGTACACAATAGCTCTCCCCTAGTTGTAAATCTGTTACAGCTTTGGACTTTAGACTGCAGAAAAGAGGGCAGAAATCTGGGAGAGCTGGTGTGAGCACTTCTGTTCGTTTTTGGGTTGAGTGGGGGAAGGAAGAGAGAGAAAGAGAGCGAGCGAGCGAGCAAGAGAGAGAGAGAGAGAGCCTGGGAGGCACATCCAATCAGATGTGAGGACACGTCTGTTGCTTTGTTTTGACTGGTCACATAAATTTCCCATCATTCCCCTCTGCTCAATGCCACAGAAACACTCAATATCCTCTGCCTTTTCTCATATGCAGTGTATTATTCATTTAGATGTTCAGAGGTATATTGCTTTCAGTAGAATGGAGCATGTATAGTCTATTGCATTTCAGACAGCCTTGAATATAAAAGAATCAGATGGAGAAGAATTCAGTTGTCTCTGTTCAGTCTTTGTCTGCTTGTAAAGTTTTCTGAGACCGTCTGAACTGACCTGAACCCCATGAGTCCTGATGCACTTATTTGTGGTAGTTGTGAACATCAACTTCAGTCTGAAAATTAAATGCATTCTTCAAGTACACATCTGATTATGCATGACTGTACGAGGCAGTACGGAATTGTTTTCATAATTAACTTGGAGGCGGTGTAAAATCACTTATGCAACATTCATATACCAAATCTAGTTTAAACTTGATTGTGGAGTTTGGGTGATATATTCAGTCCTCCTAAAGTTTGCTACTAATTTAATGGAGAATTATGTAGCACAAGAAATGAAATGCAAAGGATTATTCTACCCAGAACTATCTATCTCTTTCTGTCTGTGGCTTTCAGATGATGCAGTAATGGGAAATATTTTTTGTCATTGTGGAAAGTTCAGTTCTTCGGGCAATGGAGGAGTGCAGGCAAGTCTTTTATTTTCTGCCTTCAGCGACTTGTATTTAATGACACTCAATTCATGTAGATTCTTCACAATGCTCAATAAGATAGCATAAACTTTTAATGCACTCAATACATGTCGACACCGTGCTCTCGGGTTGCTCTCTCTCTCCCCAACTGATGCATTGGTGCGCCTTTTCAAGTCTCCCTCCGCCATCACTATAACAAGAGACAGGTGTTAGAGATAATTACAACCCAGGTGATAAGCCTTACCACTCCCCCTCTCCTGCAGACAGACACATGACCACGCCCCCATCCCCACAGTCATGTTGAAGGTTTGGTGTTAACCACAATCTCTCTCTTTTTTTTTATGTGAAAGGTGAGTGAACAAATTAAACATATAAAGCAGGCACATTTAGGTCACTGTTGGTTGAATATGAAAAACACTCTTTTTCTCCAACTGTTTGCTATTTGTTAGTTTTGTTCCCTTTGCTACAGTCAGGATGTCATAGTTACAGATGTTTTGGATTCGACAACCAATGAACAACTCGTCATGGATTTTTGGTCATCAAGGACTTTCTCTCACTTTGTAATTTGTCTTTGTGAACATGGAACAAAGGTTTTTTTATAGTACACCTGTACTGCTTTGGGGTTATAGGCCTAAAGAGTCAAAGGCTTTATTAAATAACCATCACAATATTTCAGTCTGCAAGCCTGCATGCTTTTCCGCAGGATACTGTACTATACTGTTGACTTCTGCATGGACTTGGTTTTCCAAAAGTATGCAGTACAACACAGCGTTTATGAAAGTCTTAATTAAGAGTAAACTGCCGTTCCAGTTTGGATAAGAGGTGTAAACATAGCAAAATCAATACATTTTTTTTTACTGAGCATGTATTAACGTGAATGTGGCCTTAGATTAAAGTTTGAAAATTTCCCACTTACACTGATAGAATGTACAGCATTCAAAATGTAACTGACCTAGTTAGTTGTGTGTGCCATTATGGCAATTTATCTTCATTTACACAAAACCAAAGCCTACAACTAAGCTTTCCAATGGCTTTAACTCTTTAACTTGAATTATTTTGCTGCTTTGCAGGCACTGGTATTTCCGTCAGGAAATGCAGTTCTAGTCGACATCTGCACATCGTTTTTGTTCTATATCATTTTATTGTGACTGGTGACCATATTCCAAAATTCATGCTGTACAGAAAGACACATTATCTTCATAGAAGGAAAGTAATTAGGACATGTAGGAGTAGTGGAGGAAAGAAGAGAAAAGAATGCAACAGCATGATGGAGAGAGTCAGAAAAAGCACTGATGTACACAGAACGGGGGCTACAGTGGCCCTTTCACAAATCTAAAAGTGCCCTTCACAAATGTAAAGCGGACGTGCCTTTAAGAGCGCGGAGATTTAAGTGGAGTTGTCTTTACTACAGCACACCCCCACCCCCCCCAGCTCAACAACTATTGCTGCACCCCGACTCGACAACAATTATTTCTCTTCACACTCTGTCCATGTCCTTTCGCTCCTGCCCCTGCTAAGGTCTGTGCACGTCACTGAGAAAGAGCAAAAGACTGTATCGTGGTTTAGCCGCTGTAGTGGCAGGGCTGTGGCCTACAGACACTGGGGCTTTTATGGCTGTGGGAAAGGCCAGGAGGTCACCCAAATTTCGTCAGACATCTTTTTTTTTTTTTTTAAAGAAAGTGATTTCAGCATATTTTTCCCTCCACATGCTGTTTACTTTCATTAACTTCCCACTGTGGCTCAACTGCAGTCTGGGGAATATGCACTCTCCGTTTGTACACCCCTTCCCTGCCTTAACCTTTGCCTTGAGTGGGACAGAGTCCCATTTGCTTGGTAGTGCAGGAACTAGCCACTCTGCTACTCTGGGTTTCAAAACCTAGTGAGCTGTCTTAACTGAAATTGAACCTCATAAGCGACCGATCCGGAACGATTTACAACTCCGTGTGCAACACAATAAGCCCTCCGTATGGGAGACTCTGCTCTCAATTGATTTCAGTAGAGTTTGATGTTAGCATGTTGCTAAGCTAATGGCATGGTACTCTAAAAAGCATAAAAAATACATAGCAAACACAAAAATTGTTAGTCTCAGTCACCATTTATTGTTATTTGGCTTGGGGTCGATGCCTTTTCCACGCATCAATAATCTGAAGATTTGATGATGATTATTGATATATATATATATATATATAATATGGATTTTTTTAGGTATAAATAGGGCTACCTGTTGCACAATAGTCTTTGTGTTTTCAAACATATTTCATATAACTTTGCGACAGGGTAAATTAAAGGGGGTTACTCACTGGACGCATCTGGTGGACGACAAGGCGCGTACTAAAATTCGAAATAATTATTTTCTATTCGAAATAATTATTTTCTATGAAGGTACATACACAGTGCGGTCTCGCCGTCTCTCAAGGACAATCAAAAATCTTAAGTGCCACTGAGCGTAACCCTATTTTTTTTCAATCAATTCGACCCAAATCATTATCAAAGGACAATTATTATTTACTCTAGCCATCACTGGATGATATATTGTGTATATGTATCTTTCTTATAGCCTAAATACTATGTATTTTCAGTTACAATTATGTCTTCTTGTGGTTTGACAGCTTTAATGAAACCAGAGAAATTGCATAATAATTTCTAATTGTTCAGTTTGCGCAGTTAAACCAGTTTCATACGCTAACCTGCAAACTCATCAATGCCACTTTCATTCTTGAAGTAGTAATAATAATAATAATAATAATAATAATAAATTTTATTTGTGGGCGCCTTTCAGGACACTCAAGGACACCTTGCATGTACATTAAAATACACAAACAATAATTGCATAACATTATCTAACAGGATAAAAGAAACAAATACAAATACACAAAGAACAACAAATGCAATCCTTAAAAATCAGAAATAAGATCATCTAAAATAATGGGTTTTGAGACGTGATTTAAAAGTTAGCAGAGTAGGGCTATTTCAAACATCTTGTCGTAGAGAATTCCATAGACAAGGAGCAGTATAACTAAAAGCTCATAGTAGTCAAACGTATAGAGGGTACAGTAAGAGTAAGGGAAGTAGAAGATCTAAGGGATCGGTTTGGTGAGGAAACATGAAGAAGATCACGTAGATATGAAGGGGCTAAATTATGAAGAGCCTTGTAAGTAAAAGGTTAAATCTTAAATTCTATCCGGTATTTGACTGGCAGCCAATGAAGTTGTTGGAGTACTGGAGAAATGTGCTCTATTGAAGGTGTTCGCATAATGATCCGAGCTGCAGAATTTTGGACCATTTGAAGTTTGTGAAGAAGTTTTTGTGGGACACCGCTAAGAAGAGAGATATGACTAACGCATGTACAAGAACAGCAGTGCCAATAGCCGTTAGAGATGGTCGAAGGTGATTTATGTTATGTAAATTATAGTACACTGACCGAATACTGTTATTTATGTGTGCTTCAAATGTTAGAGTACTATCTAATATGACACCCAGACTCTTAACATGAACTGAAGGAAAAACATCAGAATTTTCGATAGTCAGTGAGAAGTTGTCACAATATTTCAATTTAGATTTGGTGCCCCTTAGTGGGATCTCAGTTTTGTCGCTGTTAAGTTTAAGAAAATTACATGTTAACCATGATTTAATTTCTGATAAACAGGCCAATAGTGACACAGGCTGTAGATTGAATTTTACGAAAAATATGTCCTAAAGGTAAAAGGTAAATAATAAACAAAAGAGGGCCCAAGACTGAGCCCTGAGGCACACCAGTAATAATCTCTGAGGTCTGTGATCTAAAACTTTTCATTTGAACAAACTGGGTTCGACCCGATAGATATGATCTAAACCAAGTAAAACGAATACCAGTAAGACCAATGGAAGCCAATCTCTCCAGTAGAATGCTATGTGAAACTGTATGAAAAGCTGCACTTAAATCAAGAAAAACCAGTATTGATAGAAGTCCAGAAGCCATCAATAGATCATTAGTAACTCTAATTAGTGCAGTCTCTGTGTTGTGAAATGGGCGATAGCCAGACTGAAATTGCTCATAAGTTATTATCTACAAGATGAGCATGTACCTGCTGAGCAACAATTTGGAAAGGAAAGGTAAATTAGAGATGGGCTGGAAATTTTCTGGGTTATTATGATCTGCACCAGGTTTCTTAAGTATAGGGGTAATAGCAGCTACTTTAAGAGATGAAGGAATAGTACCAGTGGTAAGAGAAGAATGTATAATTTGAGTTATTAGCGATAACAAAGACGGTAAGCAAAACTTGACCAAATGTGTAGGAATGGGATCTAACTGACAAGTAGTAGATATTTTTGAACACACTTAGTTATCTCATCCATAGTAGGCAGATAGAAACTAGAGAGAGTAATTAAAGAAGAATCTAATTGAACAATAAAATGCACTACATGCCCCATCATTTTGTGTCAACAGTTGTTGGTGAATATTTTCGATTTTATCGTTAAAATGAGCCATAAAAGTATCATGTGGTCTTAGAATATTATTCACTGTGGAGAACAATGTTCTTGTATTGTCTTCTTCAGCATTAATTAAATCAGCATAATATTTTGATTTTGCCATGGAAAGGGCTTCCTTATACTGTCTGATGTGATCATAATACATGTCCTTATGCACAGTAAGACTTTACATGCAAACATTCCAGTCGTCGTCCTTTTCCTTTTAATTGACGTAATTCTTGATTAAACCAGGGAGCAGTATGAACAAATGACACAGTCCATGTTCTCACAGGAGCAACAGCATCCAAAATATTCTGTAATCGATTATAATAGTGAAGAAACAGTTCATCCAGACTAGATAGCTCATCTTTACTCGGAAGGTTGTCAAGTTCATTAGAAAATGCTGATAAATTAATATTCTTAATGTTACGGAAAGAGATAGTACCTTTGATACTGCTAAATTGGAATTAAAAGACACCAATTTGTGATCAGATATTGACACGTCAAGTGCATTACAATAAAAAGGTGTTATTCCAGAACAGCAAATAAGATCAAGTGTATGACCCTTGGTGTGAGTTGGAAAATCAATACATTTTTCAGTCCAAAGCTGTCTAAGCATGATAAACATTCTTTTGTATCAGTGCTGGTTGCCTTATCAACATGTATGTTAAAATCACTGACCATGATCACATTTTAAGTAATTGAACATAGTAAAGTTAAAAAAGATGAAAGTTCAGTTAAAAAGCTAGTGTTTACCTTAGGAGGGCGATATATAGTAGTTAAAATAGTAAGTACTGGCCCATTGACTTGTAAAGCCATTGATTCAAATGAGACATAAGAAGGTACAGATATATTAGACACTTTCTATTTCTCATTATAAAGCATTGCAAGACCACCCCCTCAACCAGAAACACGTGGTTGACAGATATAAACAAAACCCCAAGGAACTGAATGATTAAGCTCTAAAAAGTCATTTTGTTGCTGCCAAGTTTCAGTTAGACAAAGAAAGTCAAATTTACGATCATTCAGTAGATCATAAACTAATGGTCCTTTGTTGTTGATTGAGCAGATGTTGAATAATCCAAAAGTGAGAGTATACTTACAAGTTCTAGTGATAGTTGATCTGCCTAGATCAGATAGCACAGTGTGGTCAACAGTCCATGCTGATTTCCTAATAGGACGTGATGAAGATGATCATAAGGACCGAATAGAGTTTAAATCGTCAAAGTTGTAATTCCGTCTTGACCCACGGTGGATATATTTGCGACGAGGCTTATAAATATCTGTATAGAGGTGCAAATCCGGAGAAGACTCAGCGATATGGAATCGCAATTGAAGTAGCTCAACCGCTGTATATTGAAGTATCGATGCAGCAGGGTGGTAAATGATAGTAAAAATCATCCAGCTAAGGATACTCCATGAAAGTACCTCGTTGATCCTCATTGTTAGCTGACCTCAGGACCAAACACCAGGATAGAGACAGCCGTAGAAAGCTGCTACAACGTACAAAAGTGGCGAGGACACAGTTATCCACAGACGAGGTAAATGCCCGCTTCTTTTAACTCCAAAATTAGCCAAATTTAGTCAGATTTGGCCAAAATTAAGCAAACAGAATGTTAGTAATGTCCACCAATGTTCTTTGTGACTTAAACTTCTACTAAAACTACTAAAATACAGTTGCAATCAAAATTATTCAACCCCCCTTACCAGCAATACATTCTGGTGATGTGAATTAAAACACATCAACTAAAACAAAGTAAGTTTTTAATACACATTTGAGTGATTTTGAGAACAAAGAGTTCAGTTTACCTAAATTTTAAAATAAAAAAATAACTAATTCTCTACAAATGTCATGTAAAAAATATTCAACCCCCAAAGTCAATCATTTGTGGAGCATCCTTTATCCTTAATAACAGCAAATAAATGTTTCAGGTAAGTGTTCTCAGGCTTCAGACACGTCTCTATCAGAATTTTTACACATTTCTCATGAGTTAAAGCTTCCAGCTCATTGACATTCTTTGGTTTCTGTGCTGCCACTGCTTCCTTGAAATCCCAACAAAGGTTTGCAATGGGATTTTAATGATGGACTGAAAGGGCCATTTAAGGACATTCCATGACCTATCCCTGAACCAGATTTTGGACAATCTGGATGTATCTTTGGTGTTATTGTCTTGCTGGAAAATCCAGTGATCACCGAGCTTCAATTTACACACTGAAGGCATCACATTTTTCATGCCAAAATGGCCTGATACCTGGAAGAATCTATGGTGTCAGTCACATAGTCAGGATAGCCGTTTCCTGCAGCCATAAAACACCCCCATAACAGGACTGACCCATCTCCATGCTTGACTATGGGGATGGTGTCGTTCTTGTCATCACCTTGTCATCTTACTCCAGACGTACTGCTGACCCGTGGGTCTAAATATTCATTTTCAGTTTAGTGTCATATGTGTATAAAACCTTCTTCCAGGACTCCACAGGTCTTTCCTAATTACTTCTTGAATATTCAGTCAACTGGAGTCAACATTTCCCTTGGTGAAGTTTTGCTTTCTTCCACACCACAAGAAGGTTGCTGCTGTACCATATTTAAAAAATGTATGAATGGTGCTGCCATCTTTGTCTATTGGAAATTGAAGTGCCTTGAAAATTTACTTTTAGCCATGACCTTTCTTGTGAAATGAAATAATCTCCTCTATTAGCTTTTGAGACATCTTATTTTTAGTTGCATTTTTTGCATAGAAATACATTTTTGCTTACAACGCTAAACTTACATTTTAAAACTTAAATAAGTTCCATTGCAGATTGATGACTTAATTTTGTTTTAAAACAATTACTTGTGTAGCCTTACATATTTAAGAAACAGCTACATGCAATAGGGGTTGAATAATTATGACATGGCTGTATTTTTAAAAAATCCTGCTTTTTAGAAATATTAGGTTATCTATTCACACTATGATTTTGAATGTGTCACTCAACTGATATAGATGTAAAGTTAAGATGTGGTTTTAGATGTAAAACCCATGTAAAGTGTAAAATTCTGGGTCATCAGAAAAGCTTACCTATGTAAATCCTTACTGTCTTGGGGGGTTGAATAATTTTGATTGCGACTGTAGATATACAAGTCAGATATCCCCAGGGAACAGCGGCAGCCAACACGCGCCAGCATTCGCTCCCTTAGCTCCCGCTTAAGGGAGCTCCAGCTCCCTTTGTAACTTTTGTGTATGCGTCCTGTGCAAGGAGCTCTAAAATACCCATCCTATGTTGTGATACCTTTGCCTTGCAACCTGCTTCATGAAATGTTTTATCACCCCCTTGTGGTCTCCCAACGCTATTATGCCAGACATTTAACATAAGCCCAACTGAGTGAATAGGAAAGCATGCAAATTAGGCTTCTAATTCAAATTTAGGATAATGTTAATACATCGGACTCAAAAATATCGATAAAATAACGTGCCAATCAATAATCGATATATCGATAGTTTATGACATGCATAATTGTTAAAATATGAAAAAAGATGCAATGAAAGTATTTGGTGACTAGCATTCTGCCTAACATCCCCTTTTTTCTAAGGAAAGAAAACTATATGGGTTTGGAACAACATGAGGGTAAGATCTTTGGGTGAACTGTCCCTTTAAGTTTTATAAGATGGAACAAGAACAACATGGCTTCAACTTGACTGAAAATCTCATTAGCAAACAACTCAGGAATAACAGTGTGGTCGCTGGACTGTAAAACTCAGGAGAGAATCAAAGAGACTCTTCTCACTCCACACGTCAGACCCTCTGATCATAGCGCCAGAGAAGAGCTGCGTTTTTGATTCCACATCCCCTTCGACCATTAATATTAAAACAATCTCACTCTATAAGAAGCAGCATTAATGACTGGTGAAGTAATTATCCTTACGACAAACTGCAATCTCGAGTTCATGTGAGTAGAAGGATTTGAGGAGGACCCTGTGACATGGGCCCTAGATTGTAGAACTTAAAAGACACTTAGAAGAACTGTGTACAGCTTTGATCGGTCCCAACTTCCTGCAATGATGAATTTCTCGTTTGCTCTTGTCCTGTGCCGAGGCCTGGATGGAAGTCTTCAGGGGTTTTAGACAAACAGCTGTTTAAGCAGCGGTGGGAGTGGTGGAGGCACTGAGCTTGGTCTTGCTTTACGCAGACAATGGAGAAAGAACAAGGCTATTTTGATTGCTTACACAGATGTTTGTCATCCCTTAAGAGTGGAGGTTTTTCCACCTTTGCCCCACTACCACTTGTAGGCTCTCACACCTGAAAGCGAGTGTGTATGTGTTTGTGAGAAAGTGATAAATTGGGAGAGAGAGGACAGGATTGGCCATCAAGCTGTGACAGATGGCAACATGGGGTAACAGGGCTAGGTAGTGGACAACCACAGGGAGTCTGGAAAAGTGGGTTAAACCGTATTTGGCCCCACTATCTCTGCCTGGGATGAAGTGCACAGACCTTCAGTTAATGACAAAATGATTGTATACTTATAAGCATACAGGCACTGGGCTGTTACTTGTAATTATGCTGTTGTTAACGAAGACTTATAAAGTGGATAGCTCTGACTCTAAATTGTGATTGGATGAGCTGTGATCGAAGCTGTTATAAAATGCTTACAAACATAACCTACGGATGCACACTGTATAGTAATGCACCAAGCTGGTACGTTGTTTGGCATCTGTAAACAGCATTGTTGTAAAAATAAAAATAAAAAATACAAATAATTATTCTTATTATTAATATCAATATCCTCTAGAAATGTCCAACATAAAGTAGCTGGTCACCAGCATATGTTGTGCTTTGGATACCAGTGTTCCCACACACTGATCACACTTATCAAAATGTAAACCACTGCCCCCACTGGCCAAAGCTGGAAGTGTTATTTAACGAATGGGCACATGTGAAATCCAGTTTCTTGGTGAGTGCCGCTAAAAGCGAATTGTATTTTTAGTTGTAAATGATGTAATACAGTCAACTGAAATACATATTTTTATTAACTCTCACCCAAATCCCAACCCTAAACCTAACCATCAGTGGAGTAAAAATGTAATTTTAGAGTGAAAATGCACCTTCAAATTGTGCTTACCATTGTTTATGTGAACGTGATTACTTCCTGGTTGGCATGGGACCAGAGGTTGCCCATGCAACATGCTATCAGTAGAGCCACAGGGAAAGGTGATCACACTTAAACTAATGCAAAAATGTCTGAGCAAAGATGGCACTTGTCAGTTAAGTCCCCGATATACATCATACTAAATCGAAGAATGAATGGGTGTGACATCATTCAGAACAAAATCTGGCCAACATCTGAAGCTCCACCTACTTTGTTTCCATTGTTCAGTCAGTCAAGATCAGTCAACATGAACACACTGGAGTTATTAGCGAGCTGGTGCAAATTTACCTACATCTGTATGATCGTTCGAGACGAGACATTTTCCAAGACCATGTCATCTGATTTTCTTGTTTTTGTTTAATTAGTCTACAAAAGGAATCAAATCTACTCAAATACTTTCAAGTGCCCATTCACTCATCTGCCCAATGGCAGATATGCCTATCAGCATTCTTTTATCTGTATTCTGCACATTAGCACTTTTATACACTAATCTTTTCAACAGGGTCAGTGTCATCATAAATTACATTAACAGAGTGTAATCAGTGTATATTATGGCCGCGTATTGCATGTTAGCGCATTTGCATCATGAATTCAGAATGTAAACAAGACAAATACATTTTTTTTTACTGCATATTTATTACTGTAAATTGTCTTCGAGTGGTTAAAACAGCTTCTTTTACTGACCATAGAATGAGGCATAAAGTCATTGGTAACACATTTTAATGTCTCATTAATTAAGGTTTTACAGAGTGTCCACATATTTAAATGCTCCTCTAAACATCTCCCATAGTGGTGTGGCAGGTGTCTGAATGTTCGCAAACAGTACACCTTTGCTTGGCTGTTTCTAAATTCTTTTGACTTCTGAATGAAGAACGAAGAAGAACTCCTCTGAAAGTATATCGTGGCCTTAATTCGGCAGAATGAGTCGATTTCAGGGTACATAAAAATTTGAAAGCAACATGTCGATTTCCTCCTGTGTGATCATGTTGGTTCCCAATAGGATTCTTAACTAGGTTAACCAGCAAGATTTCCTTGGTTAACCAGCATCATGTGAAAGATCATGCTAAAAATAATTTCATCTTTAAAAATTCATGTGGCTTTTAAATATCAATACAGTCATATAAGGTACATATCATAATACTTTATATATACATTTTCCCCCACCTACTGCATTTAAGCTTTATTAAAGCACTATTTAAAAGAAACCCAGAAAACATGCTTTCACTGACAGTCATACTTGGCTCTTTTTTATATATATAAATGGCATTATAAACAAATCGCCTTTGTAAAACAGATTGTCTTCTTCACTTTATCTCCTCTTCTCTTTATTCTTCCCCTCCAGCCACTTCTCCCTCTCATGCTAAACGACACGCTCTCTGCAGCCAGTGGATCTGGTCAGCAGCCCAACAGATGGCAGTTAATAGGCTGCTTGTAAAGATAATTATTATTTTGTTTCGGGGCTAAAAGGTTCCATCTCGCTGTTTGTTAATATGGGTTATCTGAACTAAATCTGTTGTATTGTTCTAGAGTCCATTTAATCTGGGGTTGTGCTCCCTGAATAAAACCTCTTTAACCCTTTCACACACTAATATATGTACATTAAACCCCCCCATTCTCATCAACCTTTGCCATCACCCCACACCCCACTGCACTTGGCCTTCAGAGTCACTCTAATATTTCTCACAAGGAAAAAAGCAGCTTTAGACATTGTAGATAGCAACAACCACTTAATATTCACTATCATTAAAAAATATGAAAATTTATTTACTGACCCTGATGTTGTTCCAAGCCTGCATGACTTACTTTCATCCATGGAACAGAAAAGGTGTGTCATTCACTTTCATAGTAAAAAAAAAAATCCAATGAAAGCGAATGGTGACTGAGAGAAACAAACGGCCTAACAACCTCTTTTGTGTTCCACAGTTCCAAAGTCATACAGATTTGGAACAATGTGGTGAGTAAATAAGGACAGAATTTTTATTTTGTGAACTAACCCTTTAAATGCTGTCGTATTTTTTTGCATTTACTAGTCCTATTCTATGCGCCATAGATATGAAGTGACGCAAAGAAACTTAAGTTCTAGAAAACTGTAACTAGCATGTTATCACTATCCAAATTATAACAGCAGCTTCTGTATGAAAGAAACACCAGGAAACCACCAAGAAGTCCAGTTTGTCTTGTTTTTCATATGGTTAATGCTGTTTACAAACACACACGAGACACATGCTGTTTCTTTCTATTTCTGGTGCACTAGCAGTGAACTTTGAGACACACATGGAACGGGGAGGTTATATTAATTGTCAGGGGAGTGGTGGGGTTCACCAAAGACTGGAGTTCTTTTGGTTCATCCTGGTTTTAAGGGCACAGAGTCAAACACAGATCCAGCTCTATTCATTTCTAAAACTATGCTCAGGAGATGTACCAGACAAAAGACGTAAAACTACGGTGAAACTATTGATTACATTTGAACTGTCAAGTTCAAGTGTCAAAGTTTAGCCGTTTTTAGTCTCTTATGTATCCATGTGTAGTGCTGTTTGTATTCAAAGGCTGCTGAAGGCTGTATGATTTTGATTCATACTGTACAGTGCAAATGCAGAGGATCTCAACTGGTTTTGCTTCAGGGCAGATTTTTCATTGGACATCAAGTGGCGACATAACACAGTAACAAAAGTGTTATCTGGGTAAAAGTAAAAAAAAAAAAGAATAATAATTATTTAAATCAAACTATGAATGGCATACAGTAGGCCTAACAGCTCAATACATTTATAATTGTGTAAATGCATGAACAACAGCAGAAGTGTGATTCACCAGCCTAACACCTGGGACAAACACTGAGCCATATTACCTAGGAAAGGTGATCTTGCACCAATATACCAAGTTGATTGAACCAATGAATTGGTAACGCATTACAATAAGGTTCCATTAGTTAACAACATTAGTTAACATGAACTAACAATGAACAATAAATACATTTACAGCATTTATTCATCTTGGTTAATGTTAATTTCAACATATAGTATTACATTTTTAAAATTCAAAGTTGTATATGTTAACATTAGGATTATGAACTAACTATGAACAATTGTATTTTATTAACTAGCATTAACAATGATTAATAAATACTGTAAAAATATATTGTTCATTGTTAGTTCATGATACATAATGCATTAACTAATGTTAACAAATGGAACCTTATTGGAAAGTGTTACCAGTGACTTTTGACATCAACAACAAAAGATATAGAAAGTGTTTTTTTTTCTACCTTTTAAAGGTGCACTCAGTAATGTTTGAATATGTCATTTTAGACTTACATTGACATGTTTTCAGTTACAGATGCCATTGTAGAATTTCACAATTCACAGTCAGCCATGATTAATTAAAGGCAGAGGCTATTTGTACTAAGTGTAAATGGCAACACCTAATGAAATACTAACATATAGTATAGTGACATGACTGCAGAATGTTTATTGTGTTTATTTAGATATCCTACACCAAACATTACCCTAACTTTCCCTTACAAAAATGAACCATGGTTTTACTACAGTAACCATAGTATCACCATGGTATTTTGTAGGAAAATTATAGTAACCACAAAATTAAACATGATTACTATATGAAGACCATGTTATTGTACAACCCCAATTCTGAAAAAGTTGGGACAGTATGAAAATTGCTAATAAAAACAAAAATTTGTGATTTGTAAATTATATTCACCCTTTGCTATATTGAAAGCACTACAACTACACATTATATGATGTTTTACCTTGTGAATTAATTATTTTTTTTTTATTTTTTATGTACAGTAATTTCAAATTAGATGATTGCAACAAGCTTTAAAAAAGTTTGGACAGTAGAATGTTTTCCACTGTGAAACATCACCATTTCTTCTAATTACACTTATTAAGCATTTGGGCACTGAAGACACAAGTTTGTCAAGTTTAAAAAGTGCAATTTTCCCCCAATCATCCATTATGTAGATCTTAAGCTGCACAATTGTACGGGGTCTTCGTTGCCGTATGGTGTGCTTTATAATGCACCACACATTCTCAATTGAAGACAGGTCAGGACTGCAGGCAGGCCAGTCTAGCACCCACACTCTCTGCTTACACAGCCATGCACTTGTAATCCGGGCAGTATGTGGTTTGAAGTTGTCCTGCTGGAAAATGCAGGGATGTCCCTGGTAAAGATGGTGCTGGATGGCAGTATATGCTGCTCCAAAATTTTTACATATCTGTCTGCATTCGTGGTGTTCTCACAGATGTGCGAGTTACCCGTGCCATTGGCACTGACACAACCTTGGCCCATACAGACACTGGCTTTTGGACCTGATGCTGATAACAGCTTGGATGTTAATTTTCCTCTTTGGCCGGGAGAACACGACGGCTGTGTTTTTCAAAAACTTTTTTAAATGTGGACTCTTCGGACCAAAAAACACAGTTCCACTGTTCTGCTTTCCATCTAAGATGAGACCGAGCCCAGAGAAGTCGACAGCACTTCTGGACAGTGTTGATGTAGGGTCTTAACTTGCATCTGTGGATGTAGCGGCGAGTGGTGTTGACTAACGAAGGTTTATTAAAGTAATCCAAAGCCCATGTTCATTATATCCATTACAGATAAATGATGTTTTTTAAGACAGTGACGTCTGAGGGATCAGAGATTACGCACATTCAGAAGTGGTTTTCGTCTTTCCCTTTACACACCGAGATTTGACCAGATTCCTTGAATCTTTTAACTATATTGTGCACTGTAGAGGGTGAAATGCCCAAAATCCTTCCAATTTGTCTTTAGGGAACATTGTTCTCAAAGTGCTGGATTATTTGCTGAAGCATCTCTTGGCAAACTGACAAGTCTCGAATGATCCTTGCTCTTGAAGGACTAGGCTGTTTTTGGAGGCTCCTTATACAGTATACAGCAGTACTATGACACAATTGCCTGACCTGTTTAACATCTCCTGTTTCACATCGCCTTATTTCAACTCGTCAGATTGTTATTAGTCTTAAATTGCCCCTGTCTCAACTTTGTGAGTGTGTTGCAATCATCTGATTTAAACTTACTGTACATTTAAAAAAAAAAAAAAAAAAAATGAAATTCACAAGTTAAATCATCATATAATGTGTAGTTGTGGTGCTTACAAAATAGCAAAGGGTGAATATAATTTATAAACCACATCTTTTTGTTTTTATTAACATTTTTTATACTGTCCCAACTTTTTGGGAATTGGGGTTGTAGTAACACCATGGTTAATTTTACCCGGATCTAACCTTTCTCTCTACTCCCCAACCTTCACCGTGACCAAATCACCTTTAAATGTTTATTTTATTTGTTATTATAAATAGTATTAAAGGAAATATTAAGAGATGAGACAGGATGGGTAAAAGTGGGAATTGAACCTGGGTCGTTCACACAATATAAGCACATCAACACTATCCTTACATACTACACCATTGCAGCAAATGTTGGGCATACAGTTTGTCTTTAAGCCTGTAAAGCATATGAATGAATTGTCAGAAAAATCTAATTTTTTGACATTTAAACTGTTTTTAGTACCATTAGACAAACTATAAAAAGAAATCCTGAAATAAACGTTTTTTGCACGTTTTTTTTATTTATTTTTTTATGTATCATATTTGATACATTAGGCTTTAAAGGTCATTATCCTCCTGAGGCCCAGCAATTCATTTTTATGTAGGACATTTGTTGGTGGCTCAGCAGTTAATGCTCTGGGTTACTGACCAGAAGATTGGGGGTTCAAGCCCCAGCACCAACAAGATGTCACTGTTGGGCCCTTGACCCTATCATGGCTGACCCTGCACTCTGACCCCAGCTTAGCTGGGATATGTGAAAAAAAAAAAAAAAAAAAGAATTTCACTGTATGTATGCAAATGTATAATGTGTGACAGAATAAAGACTTCCTCTATTATCAGAGGACTCCCTGGACTTTTCAGAGACACCAGATGTTTGAGAGCTTGGCCATGACAACTTCCTCTCCTTGGTCTATAGATATGGATTTAAATGTATCATAGTTCAATTCATCAGATACAATATGAATAAAATATTCTTTTTCAATAAACAATTTTTATCATATGTATTTTATGCACCAAACTCTATATTGACATTTAAAAGGGAAATTGTAAAACATTTTTTTCGCTGGGTCTCTTATGGAACTTATAGTAAGATGACATCATAATAGCTTGTAAAATAATGACTGAGCAGGCTGCATATATGAAAATACATAGAAATATTAGTTCACAATATAAATCTTATAAAATGTATATGTCAGAATTTTCAAAGCTCTGTGATTCTTTTATTGTTTTTTGTGGTGGGCAATAATGAAATGTAATGGTGATTGAGAGATATGCCTTTTATATAATTATTATATAAATTATATAAATATAATATATAATATTATATATTATATAAATATTATATAAATAATTATATAAATTTTAAGCACAAATTTTTTAGCACAAGTTTCTTATATTCATTTTAAAATATCAGTAACAATATAATCATTTCTGTCACTTTTACTTTATTATGATAAGCTGTCATTTATCCCAACATTATAGTCGCTTTTCACACAAGTAAGTGAAAATAGATCGATATAAACATTGAAACCACTTTTTTTAACAACCACTAGATGGTGCCATAAACGTGTGAAACTTACATACAATAGGTTGTTTGGCTCGTCAGCTTTACCAGAGAGTGAAATGGGAGCCGTCAAACATTGTGTATCATTTTTGATACACGGCGTTATAGGGATAACTTCTAAGTTTCCACCGCTATGTAGCAGGTGCTATATAATCCTAGTGCGAATATTCACTCCGAAAATGTGAATGCATGAGTAAAAGTGTCCAATAAAAGGGTTGTTACTCAGATTAAGCGAGTTGAATTCAGCTGGTCATGTGATCCTAACATGGCATCCTCCATGATAAGTCTCTCTCCATTAGAATAAAACAGCTTTTATGAGGTTACTGGTCTGTACTGAATGTTCACCTATGACTATTTATTTCATTATCTTGTACAGGATAATATAGTTATTTGCATTTTATTATTTGCAGTTAGCATTGTTTTATCCCTAATGTCCACAACCTTATCAGAAAAGACCTGAAATCCATTTTTGGGTCATAACACACCAGTTGAGAACCATTGAAGAACATAGAAATATGTCTTAATGTATTTTTTTTTATGTCTAAAAGCTCATTAGTCCCTCTAAAGATTGTTGCAGGGAAAGAATATTTACAATATCATCACTATTTAGGAGTTTGAAAAAAAAAACTTCCTGTACATTGCCGTCTGTAATAGTTAAACCCTCCTGTGTTCTATGAAGGAGAGTACCACAAACGTACACACATACATTTTATATATAACTCTTATGTAGTATTTATCCACCTGGAGAGGCTGTAAAAATATTCTGTTGCCGCTACACATTGCCTTAATGTATGACTCATCCCATGACCTCTGCTAACACAGAGGCAGAGAGAACAAGAGAGGCAGTGTTGGCCAACTTCACACTTTAGCAGAGAGAGACACAAGTATGCAGGCCTTCTCCAGACTTGTGGGGGAAAAAAGGATCCTTTTCCTTCAGTGATAGCCAGCCAAAGAAAACACAGCAAATGAATAGAATAAGAGGAACACACTGCACACGTATTCTTAGGTTGAGCCAGAGGATGTAGAATTATCTTATTAACATCTTATAACATGTCTCCGGTTTGCCTAATCACAAATTGCCTTCTTTTTGCATCTGATCTGTATCTGATTTGGATTGTTTGGAATAATCTAATCACCCAGCAGTAGAGCTCGGTGAAAGTATTTGATCCATGTTAATATGTAAACCTACTGTGTACTTTTTTTTATTCATGAAATCTTTTAAAGTTCTCTTTTTTTCAGTCACTTCCAGAAGTTTGTGCTTCAGACATGACCGTCTTCATTACTTTTAGATGCATTTCATACCAGCTGGACATAGAATGATAGCAAATAGATTATGTATGTATTTCAAGAATCTTTATACAATCTTTAGTACAAAATATGCCCCCTTTCACAGTCAAGTAGTAGTCTGGCAAAATGAGAAACTTTTGTGTTCCACATAATTAAAAAAGTAAAATGAGCATGAGTAAATAATCACGTAGTAATAATTTTTTTTTTACTGTGCACAATTTTCTTCTTTTTGTTATAAATTCAGTTACTGTCCCACCCACTCCATGGGCTGGTGGATACAGGTTTCTTCATCCCTGTTAACTTACATGACCAATGTTGTTTTTCCCCCCCTCTGCCCTTGTTTAATTTCCACTTCCTGCTTTATTCTTGGCTTAATCCAAACGAAAGACAGCTGTGCGGCGAAGCAAGGGGCTGGGTTTTCTGAGAGAGGGAGCAAGAGAGAAAGTGACCTCTTCATCAGTTTTAACAGATTGTGGAAACCTGAGAGTGCAATGGTGTGGAGAGCTTTGCTGCAACGGCGATGCAAGGCAGCAAGGCATGGTCATGTTTCCAGCCTTCTGTGTGTGATTTCTGGCCAGGTTAAAGCTCTCAGGCCCAGGAAACAGGCTCCAGACCACATTGGTCATTGTTTGGCTCATATGTGCAGCCTTTTATAATTGTACTGAATAACCAAAATGTTACGAAGTTCATGCTGAATTTAGAGTAGCGCCTGTATTTTTGCCATTGCATCTACAACATGAGAGAGGCAGGGCTATTGTCGTTGATGAAATCCATTACCTTACATTAAGGTTGCATTTGTTAACTTTAGTTATTTTTAATTTATCGTAATACTATTGTTCATTGTTTGTTAATTTCAGCTTAAACTAATGTTAAAATATACAACTGTATTGTAAAATAAAAAAAAATAAAAAAATAGTATATGTAGTAATTAACATAACTAAAATTAAAAAATGCTATAATAGTTTTGGTCATTGTTAGTTCATGCTAACTACTGTGTTAATGTTAAAGAGATGGTTCACACAAACATGAAAATTCTCTCATAATTTACTGACCTTCATGCCATTCCAGATGTGTATGACATACTTTCTTCTGCTGAACACGAAGATATTTAGAACAATATCTCAGCTCTGTAGGTCCATATAATGCAAGGAACTGGGTACCAAAATAGCTCCAAATAGCTCCAAAAAGCACATAAAGGCAGCATAAAAGTAATCCATATAATTCAAGTGGTTAAATCTGTATCTTCAGAAGCGATATGATAGGTGTGGGTGAGAAACAGATCAATATTTAAGTCCATTTTTGCTATCAATTCTCCTCCCTGCCCAGTAGGTGGCGATACGCGTGAAGAACACGAATCGCCAAAAACAAAAGAAGTATGTGAAGGTATGTGAATATGACGGTGAAAGTGAAGATTGATGATAATAAAAGGGCTTAAATATTGATCTGTTTCTCACCCACACCTATAATATCACTTCTGAAAATACGGATTAAACCACTGGAGTCTTATGGATTACTTTTATGCTGCCTTTATGTGCTTTTTGGAGTTTCAAAGTTTTGGTCACCATTCACTTGCATTGTATGGACCAACAGAGCTGAGATATTCCTCTAAAAATCTTCCTTTGTGTTCAGCAGAAGAAAATCATACACATCCGGGATGACATGAGGGTGAGTAAATGATGAGAGAATTTTATTTTTTGGGTCAAATATTCCTTTAACAAACTATATATATATATATATATATATATATATATATATATATATATATATATATATATATATATATATTACCATAAAAACTAATTGAAAACATTTTCATTAACTTAAAAATAATAAAAATGTACATAACATAATGTACATTTTTATGACTCAAAAATTAATTTATGTAAACAAAATGACCACAAATTAATTTTAGTAATAGTTCACGAAACACAATATATTATTAAAATTAAGCCTTTAAACATTTTAGTCACAATATACAATATGGTCATAATGCTTAACATTAATTATCAACAATAGTTAACATGAACTATCAATGAACAATACTTTTTCAGAACTGATTAATCATGGTTAATGATAATTACAACATTTAATACATTTTAAAAATTAAAAGTTTCTTATAGCATTAATTAATGCATTATGAACTCAAATGAACTAACAGTGAACATTTCTAGTTTTTTTAAATTGACTAAACAAGATTTATACATTTTGTAAAAAAAAAAAAAAAAAAAAACATTGTTAGTTCATGATGCCTAATGCATTTAATAATGTTAATATGAATGAATGTAACCTTATTATAAAGTATTACCAACAATTCACCTTCATTAATCACTGTATAAATAACACTAGACAGGCCTGGGAAATGTAGTGGCATTAAAGATTTTTAAATTATATCAGTTAAAGGTGCACTCAGCGATTCCTAAGAAACATTGTTGATATTCGAACTCAACTTCCAAAACAAACACACCCCCCTCTTCAGTGCTCCTTTGGAAGCTCTGCCCCCCAAATTCATGCATGCGAAATGGTTTTACACACACCAGCTCCAGACACTCACATCTCTCCTGCTACTAAATATAACATCACAACAACAGCATATATGGGTTCTATGAAACATAGCAAAATTAATTTTACCCACATATCGAAGAATATAAGAGCAACTTCTGCATCCGTCTTCAAGCCTTTTACCTCTCGGAGGTCTCTCCACCGTTGAAAAACCTCGCCGATGTTGACGCGGCTCCTAGCCCTCGACTTATAATCCTTTTTTTAGTTTATATTCATCTGACCTTTTTCTCTTGGTCTGTTTCTTGGCAATTTGTCCTCCTTGGAGTTTAGAAAATTAGCATCAGCCAAATTTGCTGTCGCTCTTCTAATTAATTTCCCTCTCGCTCTGCCCCCACCCCCTGTTGCTGATTGGCTGGAGTAGTGTTGTGTGGCTCGGTCTGTTCCACTTTGTTTTTGTCCCATTTACAGAGTCAGTGCTGTGTACAAATACTAGATTTATTTTCAGCCCACCCACAGAACGGACAGCTAGCAGACTGAGGAGATATTTGCAGAATTTGACAAAAAATGTATTGGATTAGAATTACTGAGTGCACCTTTAACACATTAACTTTGTTAGCCCTTAAGTATTAAAACTAAAATGAAATAAAACTAGAAAAAACGGACTAAAGCCAAACTAAATTGAAAGGACAAACAGAATACAACTGAAATAAAAAACAAATTCAAAATTCAAGACTTTAATAACACTAAAGAGAAGGTTTAATTTTTGGCAAAGGCTATTTGCAAATTTGCAAATAGCGACAGATGCTATTTTTACTAAGTGCAAATAGCGACAGATGCTATTTTTACTAAGTGCAAATAGCGACAGATGCTATTTTTACTAAGTGCAAATAGTGACAGATGCTATTTTTACTAAGTGCAAATAGTGACAGATGCTATTTACACTAAGTGCAAATAGTGATAGATGCTATTTACACTGTGCAAATAGTGATAGATGCTATTTACACTAAGTGCAAATAATGATAGATGCTATTTACACTAAGTGCAAATAGTGATAGATGCTATTTTTACTAAGTGCAAATAGCGACAGATGCTATTTTTACTAAGTGCAAATAGTGATAGATACTATTTACACTAAGTGCAAATAGTGACAGATGCTATTTACACTAAGTGCAAATAGCGACAGATGCTATTTTTACTAAGTGCAAATAGTGACAGATGCTATTTTCACTAAGTGTAAAAAGCAACAAAAAGCATCTTCTTTGCACTAAGTGCAAATGCTATTTAGTTAGATGCTATTTGCACTGAAGTTTACACTTACACCCCTGTTTAAATACTATCATACAGTATAGTGGCATCACTGCAGCATTTTTATTGTGTTTATTCGGAGTCCCACAGACACCCTACATCAACCCCTACCCCTAACCCTACCATACAAAAATTAACCATGGTTTTACTACAGTAACCATAGTATCACCATGGTATTTTTCTAGTAAAATCATAGTAAACACAAAATTAAACATGGGTACTATTAACTACTATTAACAACATATTACTGTAGTAACACCATGATTAATACATCAGAACTATAGTTTCCACCAAAACACATGGTTACTACAGTATTACTACAGTAAAACCATGGTTAATTTTATCCGGATCAAATCATTCTCTCAACTTCCTGACCTTCACTATGACCAGATCACTGTGAGGAATTTCTTTTATTTATTACTATAAGTAGTATTATAGGAAATATTAAGAGTAGAGACATGGGAAAAACTATGTCAAGGGGTGGGATTCAAACCCGGATTCCAGCGTGACAACGCATACACATACCGCTGTTACACCCAGAGCTACTGCAGCTGCACACGAGGGCGCAGTTTGTCATAAAATCATCTCTGTTATATATGTAGCCTTGGTTCTATCAGGAAGACTTGCAGACTTGAGTGAAATTCAAGATATATTTGATGAATATAAAACAGAAAATGTAATGTCTCTCTTTGGCGTAAACCCTGTCTGGCGGTCCGAAGAAGTTGTACTCGGAACCGTCATATGCTGCTGGAGATAGGAGGCAGGGGCGAGGAGCCTACCCCTTTGCAGGACGGGACTCGACTTGTGGTGGTGAAGGTTGCCGTGTTAGCACATCTGTAACAGCAATGTTGTAGAATGTGAGCAGACTTATTAAGCAATGGCTTACATGTGATTGGCTAGGAGTTACCTAGCTAATGGTGCGATGATGTACAGCTGCTAGTCTTCCCGCTTGAACTATGCTGCGCTCACATTTCCCTGAGATGAAGGGAACAAGACAATGCGTCAGGAAGCTGACGCTATGGAGTGTCCTTCTATAGGACCTAGTTGAAACCTTTCTACAATAACAGCAATTCTAAAATTGGCTATGGTGTTTAAGCCCACCCTTTTAGGCGTGAAGCTGTCCGTTATAAAAGCGGACACCATTCCTCAGAATTTTCTGACTGAGGGACAAGAGCGCATCGCTCGCACCTCAAAGAACTCTGAGTATGTAGTGTGGCAAGCTTACGCAATGTCTCGTTCCCTTCGTCTCAGGGAACCGAGATTACATACAGGTGCATCTCAATAAATTAGAATGTCGTGGAAAAGTTCATTTATTTCAGTAACTCAACTCAAATTGTGAAACTCGTGTATTAAATAAATTCAATGCACACAGACTGAAGTAGTTTAAGTCTTTGGTTCTTTTAATTGTGATGATTTTGGCTCACATTTAACAAAAACCCACCAATTCACTATCTCAATAAATTAGAATACATCATAAGACCAATAAAAAAAACATTTTTAGTGAATTGTTGGCCTTCTGGAAAGTATGTTCATTTACTGTATATGTACTCAATACTTGGTAGGGGCTCCTTTTGCTTTAATTACTGCCTCAATTTGGCGTGGCATGGAGGTGATCAGTTTGTGGCACTGCTGAGGTGGTATGGAAGCCCAGGTTTCTTTGACAGTGGCCTTCAGCTCATCTGCATTTTTTGGTCTCTTGTTTCTCATTTTCCTCTTGACAATACCCCATAGATTCTCTATGGGGTTCAGGTCTGGTGAGTTTGCTGGCCAGTCAAGCACACCAACACCATGGTCATTTAACCAACTTTTGGTGCTTTTGGCAGTGTGGGCAGGTGCCAAATCCTGCTGGAAAATGAAATCAGCATCTTTAAAAAGCTGGTCAGCAGAAGGAAGCATGAAGTGCTCCAAAATTTCTTGGTAAACGGGTGCAGTGACTTTGGTTTTCAAAAAACACAATGGACCAACACCAGCAGATGACATTGCACCCCAAATCATCACTGACTGTGGAAACTTAACCCTGGACTTCAAGCAACTTGGGCTATGAGCTTCTCCACCCTTCCTCCAGACTCTAGGACCTTGGTTTCCAAATGAAATACAAAACTTGCTCTCATCTGAAAAGAGGACTTTGGACCACTGGACAACACTCCAGTTCTTCTTCTCCTTAGCCCAGGTAAGACGCCTCTGACGTTGTCTGTGGTTCAGGAGTGGCTTAACAAGAGGAATACGACAACTGTAGCCAAATACCTTGACACATCTGTGTGTGGTGGCTCTTGATGCCTTGACCCCAGCCTCAGTCCATTCCTTGTGAAGTTCACCCAAATTCTTGAATCGATTTTGCTTGACAATCCTCATAAGGCTGCGGTTATCTCGGTTGGTTGTGCATCTTTTTCTTCCACACTTTTTCCTTCCACTCAACTTTCTGTTAACATGCTTGGATACAGCACTCTGTGAACAGCCAGCTTCTTTGGCAATGAATGTTTGTGGCTTACCCTCCTTGTGAAGGGTGTCAATGATTGTCTTCTGGACAACTGTCAGATCAGCAGTCTTCCCCATGATTGTGTAGCCTAGTGAACCAAACTGAGAGACCATTTAGAGGGCTCAGGAAACCTTTGCAGGTGTTTTGAGTTGATTAGCTGATTGGCATGTCACCATATTCTAATTTGTTGAGATAGTGAATTGGTGGGTTTTTGTTAAATGTGAGCCAAAATCATCACAATTAAAAGAACCAAAGACTTAAACTACTTCAATCTGTGTGCATTGGATTTATTTAATACACAAGTTTCACAATTTGAGTTGAATTACTGAAATAAATGAACTTTTCCATGACATTCTACTTTATTGAGATGCACCTGTATAAAGAAGAACCGAGACGTTCCCTTACAGCTCAGTACACTTGACATTGTGTCAGGAAGCTGACACTATGGGGAACAGAGTCCCATCACGCCACACTACACAACAGAGAGGAAACATGGCAGCGCAGTCCCGCAGGATGGCGACCGACATGAGTATGCCACAAGTGAATGACCCTCATGGTGGGCCAGGAGGGAAACACTCAGAATGGATATTTGAACTATAGTCATATAGTATGAATTAACCCCTTCACGAACGCAGTCGGGAAGAAAGTTTATTTGTAATGAAAGTGCCTGTGACTTTTGGGAAATACAACGGTCTGAATGCAGGCGGTTGTCTAAAAAGTCTCTCATTGCTATGAGAGAGACGTTATGTCTTGGATGTAATACCTTGCGAATGTGTTTTGAGAAGGCCACACGCAATTTAACATAACTCAGAGGCTCGAAGGGAGGCCCCGCGAGCACTTTTAGGGCCAAAGTTAGGTCCCAAAGAGGGACTGTAGCCAGGCGAGGGGTATTTAGCCGCCCCGCCCCCTTAATTAATTATGATTAAATCACGTTTGCCTATAGAGGTGCTGGCTTCAGGTGCGTGATACGCAGACATAGTCACCGCATAAACTTAGAGCATTGACGGAGTCAGCCCTGTGTCCAATCGTTCTTAAAGAAATTAATGAATTTTAGGTGCAGGGCAGTTGACTGTGTCTTTGCCGTGAGAAAAGCCCCAATTAGTGAACACATTCCATTTCAGTGCGTAAAGCCGTTTCATGGACGGTGCTCTAGCCTGTAAAATGGTGTTCATAACCAACTGAGCCAATTCTGGCTCATCTGCTGTGCTCCATTCAAAGGCCACATGTGTAGGCTTCACAGCTCTGACTGGGGATGCCAAATCGTGCCTTGTGTTTGAGAGAGAAGGTCTTTCTTCAGTGGTATTTTCCATGGAGGCCCATCCAGTATTTCTACCATCTCCAGAAATTTATTGGATAGTAATAACCAATCGTCAAGGTCATTCAAAACACGCACACCATTCATTTTCAATGGGGTGAGCACTGCATCGATATATTTCGTGAACGTGTGGGAGCCAGAGACAGACTGAAATGAAGGACTTTAAAATGATATGCAGTTCCCTCGAATGCAAATCTAAAAAGCCGCCTGTAATGCAGTGCAGAACGCGTCCTTCAGATCTGTTGACGCAAACCAGTCCTGAGGACGGATGTGCGATAAGATCTGTTTCTGAGTTAACATTTTAAATGGATGCATCGCGAGCGTGCAATCCAAGCATCTCAGAACTAGAATGGGCTGAAGCCTGTTGTCATTTCCAGAATGAGGAAATAACGGCTGTAAATCCTGCTGTGTGTCGCAGTCTGGGGCAGTCTCTATCGCATTTTTTTGCGAGGAGAAGCAAGGTGGCCAGTGTACAAACTGATTCGTATGACCGTGCTTAAACACCAATTCTAACACTCCTGTGAGGACTTGCCACGCTGTCACGCAGCGGGACAGAAGGCTTATTAATTAATCTGAAACAACCTCTATCAAGTTCTTTGCGAGAAGATTGTGTATTTCAACTCGTAACTCCGACGCATCTTCGGACGGAACCGTGGAAGACAGAACACAGTTGAAATGGGGCGGCCGTTCAACATATTGAACAACATTTTGAACAACAATATTCCTTTCCTAACAAACAACAGTGGGGAAGAGGGGAACAGCACTGTGTGTCAGGAGCGCTTTTGCTGCGCGGGGGGGTTTTTCCCCTCTATGCGGGGATTGCGCTGAGGTGGCTGCCTTCGTTTGTGCCACAGCTTGCGTGGCTTTACCGGCGGCGATATTTGGCTGTGCTGAGGCAGCAGGCCTGGGGTTTTTAGCCAGACGCTGGCCCAAGACAGAGTGGGAGTGAGCTGGTTGTGATGAAGTACTGCTCTGATTTGGCATAAAATGTCTCAGCCTGTGAGTGTTGCTGAGTCGTGACGTAGTGCTCCGCAAACCACCAGGTTGCTCATTGAATTGCCAATGGACTGTGCAGTGACTTTCGTGGCTTGCAGTGCTAAGTCTGTAGTGATGCAGAGTTCTTTGAACATCTCTGGATCGTAGCCTTGCTCGTCCATTTGCTTGAGGAGCTTAGCTTGGAAAATTTGGAATACTGCCATCGCGTGGAGTGCTGAACCTGCTTGGCCCGCCACTGAGTATGCTTTTCCAGCAAGTAAGGGCATCAGTCGACACGGCTTGGAAGGATCAACGGGTGTGATTTCCATGCCTTGCTACTCGCCGGGCAGAGATGTGCCGCTTCCGCCTTTTCCACAGGGGGTAGTTGGGCATAACCTTTGTCTTCCCCGTGGTCAACTTTAGTGAGGAGAGTAGAATCGCTGTGCAAGCGAGCTGAATAGGGCATGTGCCAGGATTTTGTCAGTTCGTTATGAACTTCCGGGAAGAACGGGACAGATCTGCGGAACGCGGTCGCTTGATGGCATCCGGATTGCAAGAACCATTCATCAAGGTGATATTTTTCAGGTTCTTCTGGAGCAGAACACTCGAGACCGAGCTCTTCGACTGCCTTTGAAAGAATGCAAATCATCTCCTTGTCAGTTGCACGTGCACGCTCCTCTCCCTCGCTGGGGGGAGGGGCGGCAACGTCCTCCACTGACCACTCACCAGATGCAGCAAGAGACATAACATCATCCCTAGCATCAGAACCGGCAAACGTTATGAGGCCGTGTGCTCCTGAAGAGGACGAAGCTTGTCAGGCACATTAATTGGCATAGTATACGCAGTATATGGAGATTGAAGGGCTCACAGGGTGTGTGCCGACATGAGGTCCACCTCAAATTCATCCTGCTTGACCTCGTGGTCCCTCGGGAGTCACAGAAGTGGCGGTTGGAGGGCGCGGGAGGCTGAATCATCCCTCAGAACGAGGGCAATTCGTGAGCGAAGCGTCTTGAGACTCACAGTGAGGGCAGTCTGTCTCTATGTGAGCTGTATCTGCGTGGGTGCAGCCCAGACAGCGAATGCCGCTCTCATGCTGACCTGACAGCGAGATGTGTCCCTCACATATGGAACACTTACGGAACGACATCTTTAAAAAGATGAGAACATGTGTATATATATATATGTATATATACACACAATATCGCAATAGCTTATTAAGGAAACAAAATTCCTGCCGAAGCACTGCGGGCCTAATAGAAGGACACTCCCTGCAGCGTCAGCTTCATGATGCAGTGTCAAGTGTACTGAGTCGTAAGGGAACCTGTGTTTCCACCAGACTATTGGAGTGCAAATCACTTAGTTATCCAATCTCTTAATCCACTAAATGTCTAACCCGTTAACCAGTTTAATGTCTCTGCCCCATCGTGAAAAATTCAAATATGCCTGCCTTCATTTGATCAGAAGTTGACCCCAAATAAATCTGTCATGGCTGTCTTGAGTTTGGTCTGAGCAGTGTTGGGCAGAGTTAGTGTAAATAGCCTCTGCCAACCAGATAGGCTATTTGCACTTAGTGTAAATGGACACTATTTTTTTAATCTCTTTGAGGGCAATGTTTGTCTAATCAATACGGCAGAGGTTATTCAGTAAAAACATACTTCTATTTGTTTACCACTCTTTAAAAATCAAAGACAGTTACTAAACCTTTTAAGGCAAAAGGACCTGAAAGAGTGAAAGTAGCTTTAGCACACAAGTGGTGTGAAAAGAAAGGACTTCATAAAGACCAATCTAAACAAAAGTGCCTTTGGCTCAAAGGAGAGAAAACAACTGACTCATTGAGAGTTCAGTGAACTACATGTTTGAATATGCATCCTTTGTATCCCTCTTCCCTATCTTCCCTTTCTTTGATCCTTTTCAACCACATACATTTTTGATCAAATGCTCAGACAAGGTCATTCTTTGATAAACAAAATCATAAAATAGGGAGAATAAAAAAAAAAAAAAATATGTCTCAAAAGTTTATCACTCCTGAGTTCATGTTGTCTACAGGGAGAGTGTAGTGTTCTTTTGTGGAGAACTTAAAAGGCTTTGGTGGAACTCCCCTGGGGAAGCTGCGGCTCTGTGTCTGGTCTCTCCTGCCATGTTCTGGCTTCATAAGAAAAGGCGGGGTAAAAGCGCTTGTAGCATGTCCCCTCACATCCACAGGGTCATAGGGTTCAGGGCACAGGGTGAAGTCCTAAACGGGCTGATCCAGACAGGACATCGATCTCTCCCAGCAAGGCTCTGTAGACTAAAAGTACCTAATCCCAGATGGGCTTCAAAAGGAATCCACTCCCACTGCAGATGTTACAATAGTGTTGTAGCTGTGGACTTTTTGGTCAATAGATCTAACAAACATTTTGGCAACAATTAATAGTTTGCCAAAAAGCTCATTTGCATGTGAAAATAATGAGTGGCTCATTTGCAGCAAATTTGCCAGCACCCTCAGTTATTGTAAGGGAACTCCTATTAGCATCAGACTGAGACCTTGGTGATATTCTGGTTTTGATAGCTCTGGATTTTTGATAGGGCCATTGGCATACCGAGATATTTTGTTAGATAAAATAACACAAAGTGAATTAAACATATCATATTAGATATTCCACAAAGATGACAAAGACGTCAAATATCTCCTTACATTAACTGCTGAAATATTTTCAAGGACAGCCTCAAACATCACTGAAAATGGATCACTGCACATTCACACTTTTAGGAGTGCAGATGCAGAAATTTGATCAGTGGCTATATTTTTCCAACAGAATTTTTTTTTTTTTTTACGAGACAATTAACTTCACAGAAGGTAACTCTCACTTTTTTGTAACTTTCCTTAGCTTCCAAAGAGCAGGATGTGTTTTTTCTCTCCCTGTAGCTATTAATAGTGGAGGCAAGAGTATATTCAGAATGTGGGAGGTGGTTATGTAATCCTCCTCTTGGGAAGTTACCGTGCTGCTGCTGTTGCTGTGTGGTAACTTGGGCACAGCCCTGAGCTCCAGCCAACCTGTATGAAAAGGCAAGCAGAACTTAAAATCCATCTGTTATATCCCTGCTGAAATGACCATGTTGGTCCAGGTTGGTTTAGAGTGATCAGTCCTGGTCTGGTGCTAGCTAGCTGGTGGACCAGCCAAAAAATTCTAATTAATCAGGCCAAGCAAGGAAAATGTTTCTAGTAGGGCTGGTTGAGCAAGGAAAGTTCTCCCTTTGGATGTGTAAAGAAGCAAAAGATGCGAAAGAGAGAAATAAAAGTGAAAGCACCACAGACTGTGATTCATCACGAGTTTGTTGAGTTCAAGCTTGGTAGAGGATGTCCATTATGACATGGTCACCATGGTGAATGTGGAAAGGGGGAAGATTTTGAAACTGACTTCTGCTTTTGATTCCTGTCCCGCTCTGAGCATCTCCTGGATCACTGCTATCTCACTCTCCGTAAGACAGGGCTGTATTATTATATGCACTCTATGGTGTAGATTTGGTTGAACATTGAAATTAGTGCACAGATAAATAGAAAAGTATATACATTGCATACTCTTAAATATTAATACACTGTGTATCATATCAAATATAAAGAAAAAACATGAACCATTTTAGAAAATTACAATTCTTACCTGCTCATTCGAAATGCCTGTCTGCTTTCCTCACTCTGAAAAAAACAACTGATAATTTCTATGTGTGCCTTTAACATCTTGACTGACTCCACATATGACTCGTGATATATTTCATGTTTTCTAATTCATACGAAAGTTTTGTGTGGGTAACAGACCTACAGACCGAAACTATACATGTTGCCACTGACTGTGTCATATGAGACACAAAGTTCTATTCCTTTAGGGGGCACTTGACGGTCTTAAAACTGAATCCTCCATTTAAATCTCAGAATGTTTTATATCTTATTGGAGACATTTTTACACTGGATAGTTGTTTTTAATAAAAATTGATAGTTGCAAGGATTCATACCTGTGAATGGAAATCTGCCTCAGCATTATCTATAATGCACACTCTGACACGCTGGTGTCAGGAGCACAACCTCTCCCTCAACATCAGCAAGACCAAGGAGCTTGTGGTGGACATCAGGAGAAAAGACAGAGAACACAGCCCCATCACCATCAATGGAGCACCGGTGGAGAGAGTCAGCAGCTTCAAGTTCCTCGGTGTCCACTTCACTGAGGAACTCACATGGTCCATCCACACTGAGGCCGTTGTGAAGAAGGCTCATCAGCACCTCTTCTTCCTGAGATGGCTGAGGAAGTTTGGAATGAACCGCCACATCCTCACACGGTTCTACACCTGCACTGTAGAGAGCATCCTGACTGGCTGCATCACTGCCTGGTACGACAACAGCACTGCCCTCAACTGCAAAGCCCTGCAAAGGGTGGTGCGAACTGCCAGACACATCATCAGAGGTGAGCTTCCCTCCCGCCAGGACATATATACCAGGCGGTGTGTGAAAAAAGCTCGGAGGATCATCAGAGACTCCAGCCACCCGAGCCATGGGCCGCTCTCACTGCTACCATCAGGCAGGCGGTATCGCAGCATCAGGACCCGCACCAGCCGACTCCATGACAGCTTCTTCCCCCAAGCAATCAGACTTTTGAACACTTGATCTCTCATGATCAGTATACATCAGCACTGCACTTTATTAATCTTTTATCTCACACTGGACTGTCATAAATTATATTCTCTCTTAACAACACACTGGCAACTGACTATCAACCGACAGCCTGAATGTCAATACAGTACAATACAACCTACTGTACATTTTATATTGACTATTTTTATTGTATACTGTGTATTCTATATTGTGTGTATGTGTATTCTATATTGTGTATACTGTACATTGTATATTATTATTTGTATATTGTGTTTAATTATGTGTATATTAGACATGTAAATTGTGTTGTGTAAATCTGATGTTTATTGTAAATTGGTATATGTCTCATCACTGTCATGACTGCTATGTTGCTCGGAACTGCACCCAAGATTTTCACCCACTGTTGCACTTGTGTATATGGTTGAGTGACAGTAAATGGATTTGATTTGATTGGTTTGATAATAGCATTTTTTTAAATCCTCACCCAGTAGTAATAAAAGACTGTGATTGGTACCACGTGACACGGCCTTGTACGCTAGAGGGTGATTGCGTGACACTAGTTGGGCGATACCAACTTGTACAATGAAGCGTCTGTCATAATTTGTCGGATTATGACAGACGAGGTATCTCATACTAAATAATTTTCAGCATTGATTAAAACTATATAAACAAAAACAATACCACCCCCCACACACACACAAATTTATGACAAATTCTTCGGACCAATATGCTAAAAAAATCAGCAAAAAAATCCAACAATGCAAGAAAACTGCATATACAGTACATGAGATTTGAAATTATCGGGTTATTTTTTTGACATCAAAAGGTAAACAGGCGTGTGCACAACACTCGCACAAATTGGATAAGCTGGTCAGAACGCTGGTAAAGGTGTTTACATGCAACGCAAAATCAGGGTAATGGGCAAAAAAATCGACCTGTCAATCGGTTTTTGCTTAAACCGTTTATGACCTTAAAGAAGGATTCTGGTTTCAATACAAGTTAAGTTCAATTGACAGCATTTGTGGCATAATGAAGATTACCACAAAAAAATTATTTTGATTTGTCCCTCAAAAAAAAAAAAAAAAAAAAAAAGCAAAAATCAATGTTGCAATGAAAGTGAATGGGGGCCATTTTTGGAGGGTTTAAACACAGAAATGTGAAGCTTATAATTTTATAAAAGCACTTACATTAATTCTTCTGTTAAAACTAATGTATTATTTTAGCTGTAAAGTTGTTTAAAACATCATTTTTACAGTTGTTTTAGGGTTTTCGGCATTACATCGTCATCCAGTTTTACAAAGTTGTAAAACTGGATATACTACAACTTTACACAGAAAAGGTAAGTGATTTTACCTCACTAAAATCACATTAACACGCATATTGTTTATTTCTTGTGGCTATACTTTTGAAACAGTATTTTAACATTTCCGGATTGTCTCCATTCACTTCCATTGTAAATGCCTCACTGTAAACCAGATTTTATTTATATTTATTTATTAATTTTTTAAAAAAAAGAGGGACAAGTCAAAATAATTTTTTGTGGTATTCAACATTATGCCACAAATGCTGTCGAATGAGCTTAACTTGTATTCAACCAAGAATATTCCTTTAAAAGGGGTAACCCTAACCCTAAAGCTGAATAAGGCATCTGCATTACAATATATCCATGTTGTCAGCTTATTAAGTACAATCTATGTAAGATGTGCATGTAAATGCACTCACCATTCCCGGTTGTTCTAGTTGACAGCAGCTGTATTTCTGTATATCAACATGTCCTTAAACAGGGTTCTTCTAATTGCATTGGTATAATGTAATACATTTCAGTGTACCAGCTTATTTGAGTTGTCTCCGTCCCAGACTGAGTGTACATCCAACTCATTAACCAATTTTAAAGGGGATTCTCTATTAAATTATTTTATTTGTTTAACTTTGGGCCTCACTTAATTTTGGCCCAAAGATCAGACAAATATAAGTGAAAAGTACAGACCTTAACCTTGAATAACAAGATCCTAAACTCAAATTATCATCACTCGGTAGGGTTTGTCATGCCAAATTAATTTCTAATAGTAGGCGCAACGATAACAAAGATCAGTGATGAAGATAAGTGAGCTCATCAGTCTGTGCATTAAATAAATTTTCCTTGGAAATTAGTGGGATACATGCATGCAGATTATGTAAGCAGTGTCTCTATGGCTCCTCTAGGTCTGACACCGATGCCATTATTAATAGATAACAGGGCAGAAGGGGTAATTCAGAGGTTATTAACATTAACAGATCTCCAGTCTCCAGAAACAAAGTGTGGTTTGGGGTTTTTACTTGGAGCTCTTTTTAAACATAAAGGAGATATGTTTAAAATCTCAGTTTATTTTCTGGGCACAAAGATGTAGCCCATAGAGCAGTTTATTTACAGAAGGTTATAAATATTTCTTCGTTCTGTTGAGAAAATCTAAATAGTCCCCGACAGTAGTTTTTGAGAAGTAAAAAAAACAAAAAACAGAACTATATTCATTTTCCTGATTTTTTACTCAGCTGACTTAAAAAGCACCTTCAGCATGACCTAAAATCATGAGTTCAGCAAGTATTAGCTGGCAATAAAAACTGTGAGGCCTACTGAAGTAAAACAGTGATCAGACTGAAGCATTTGGCCAAAACTCAAAAAGTATGACTAGTAAAACTTGTCATGTACTTTTGAATTACCTCACAGTGGACCAGCATTTGAATAATTTTGCATATGAGTGAGACAATAATTGTTATTTTTTTATTAATTTCAACAGTATTTAATTATACTTAATTGAAACTTGCCCGGGCTCCTTAAAGGAATAATCTTGGTTCAATACAAAATTAAGCTCAATTGACAGATTTTACATTTACATTAAATTTAGTCATTTAGCAGATGCTTTTATCCAATGCGACTTACAAATGAAACACATAGCAAGCAATTTGTCATACAAAGCTTAACAACATCTGCAGTATGGGACTGCCAAGTTCTCACAGTGGCTAGAGTAGTAAAGATGCTAACACAAAAGAAAGAGACATACAAGGATTTTTTTTTTTTTTTTAAGTGCAGGTTAAGTGCAGTAGTAAGTGCAATTAGTGTGGGTTGGTTAAGTGCTTGCGGTACAGATGTGTTTTCAGCTGGTTCTTGAATGTTGAGAAGGTAACAGCAGACTGTGTGGAGGTTGGAAGTTCATTTCACCACAGAGGATAAGAGAAAGTAAACAATCGTGAAATAGATTTTGAGCCTCTTTGTGATGGGACCACCAGCTGTCGCTCATTCATAGACCGCAGAGGGTGAGTTGGAGCATAGACCTGAAGAAGTTAATTGAAGTAAGAGGGTGCGCTCCCATTGGCTGTCTTGAAAACTAGAATCAAAACCTTGAATACCATGCGGGCAGCTACAGGTAGCCAGTGGAGTGAAATCAAGAGTGGGGAGACATGATCCCTTTTTGGCTGATTGAAGACCAGAAGCGCTGCTGCATTCTGGACCATCTGCAGTGGCTTAATTGTGTTAGCTGGAAGGCCAGCCAACAGAGCATTGCAGTAGTCCAGTCTTGAAATGACCAGAGCTTGGACCAGGAGCTGTGTAGCATATTCAGACAGGAAAGGTCTGATTTTCCTGATGTTGTAAAGTGCAAATCTGCAAGACCGGGCAGTTGATGAGATGTGTGCAGTGAAATTAAGCTGGTCATCTACCACCACTCCCAAGTTCCGGGCTGTTCTGGTTGGTGTTAGTGTAGTTGAACCAAGATGAATAGTGAGATTGTGGTCAACAGATGGGTTGGCTGGGATAACGAGGAGTTCTGTCTTGGCAAGATTGAGCTGAAGGTGTCTTTCCTTCATCCAGGCCGAAATGTCTGAGAGGCAGATAGAGAAACGAGCTGAGACAGTAGGGTCATCAGGCTGGAACGAGGGGTAGAGCTGCATATCATCTGCGTAGCAGTGGTAGGAAAAGTAATGTGACTCAATGACCGGTCCGAGTGATGTTGTGTTCATCGAGAAGAGGAAGGGTCCAAGCACTGATCCTTGGCAGCAGACAAGTCAAGGAGGATGAGAACGGATGATTTGGAGTTAGCTCTTGCCAGTTGCAGGGTTTCAGCTATTGACAAGATGGCAGTCTCTGTTGAGTGTCCATTTGTGGCATAATATTGATTACCGCAAAAAAAAAAAAGAATTTCGACTCGTCCCTCCTTTTCTTTAAAAAAAAAAAAAAGCAAAAATCGAGGTTACAGTGAGGCACTTATAATGGAAGTGAATGGAGCACATTTTTGGAGGGTTTAAGTGCAGAAATGTGAAGCTTATAATTTTAGAAAAGCACTTACATTAATTCTGTTAAAACGTATTATTTGAGCTGTAAATTTTTAAAGTTTGTTGACATTACATCGTCATGGCAAGAAAGTTGTAAAATTGGCTATAACTTTACACAGAAAAGGTTAGTAAGCGATTTATCACTCTAAAATCATGTTAACATGCATATTGTTTACATCTTGTTGGTATACTTTTGAAACAGTGAGTATTTTAATGTTTAGGAATTGGCCCGATTGACTTCCACTGTAAGTACCTCACTGTAACCAGAGACTATTTAGCAGAGATGGGCCACTTCTGTTTAAATGAATGGGAGAAATTGGAACACCCAATAGTCAACTGATGTAGAAAGGAAGTCCCACCTTACATGTAAAAGAGCCAATCACCTTTTAGATACAGACATCGCCTGTCAATGAACTCGAGAATGTGCATGCACATAAGCTATACAAGCTGGGATTTTTTTTTAGCGTAATAAGCACAATTTGTGATTCCAGTGTTGTCAGATTTTACTGCTGATTTAAAATATGTTCTTTGATCGTAATTTTAATCAGCTGTTTTGGCAATTTCTGTCTTTCCCTATTCAAGTAGATAAGAGCTGCACTTTTATGACTGGAAGTAGCTTCCTGAGAGCATTCCAAAGATGGCTGCCAGCTGACTTGCTTGCTCAAAAGACTTTTCTTTAAAAACAAAAATCTGGGTTACAGCAAAGGAGGGGCAAGACAAAATACATTTTTGGGGTAATCAATATTATGTGTTCCACAATAGAGTCATATAGGTTTAAAATAATAGAATTTTCACTGTTGGGTAAACTATCCCTTTAAGAAATATATCAGAATTGTAATTGAAGTTAACTTTCAACCAGTGCTATATGCAACTTCAACGGTCATTCAAATGCATTAACATCAAAAGCACTCAGTCAATAAAAAAGACAAACTGACAAGAATGACTATTGGATTTATGTGAAGTTTATAACACTAAGATAAAGGGCAGTTTACACATACAATTACAAACAAACGTGATTTGTATGAGCAACATGATTACCTGTACAACATTTCATACATGGTTGGTTTGTGTATTCTCAGTGCATAGGCATTACACACAGAGCAACTGTTGCACAGCACAATAGTATCTGAACAGACTGAAACGGAGTAAGGCTGTTTTCTTAAAGACTGAAAATATACAGTTTACATGAATATGTAAAAAAAAAATAAACCACTGAGGGGGATAGCAAGGAGAATGCTTTCAAATGGAGCATGACCAAAGTCCAGAGGGCCCTCCGCTGCAGGTGTAGCTGGACGATTTAGTGCACAGTACCACCCAATCCATCCATCCATCCACATACGTAACAATGTTCAGTTTTTAAAGCAAGCACTTTTCAACTGTAAACAAGAGGCACTTTGTGGCAACCACAGGCATCAAAACAACATATTGCACAAATCAGCAATGAGTGACATGAAATATATACACTGGCACCTTCGAAGACTTTATTTTTAATTAAAACTGAACATTTATTTTTGTTGCTGCCTGTGAGCTCCACACACACATGCCACGTAAAGGATGTCTAAGGTTTTGCATGTTAGGGTACTGTGCCTAATTGTAGAAAAGAAGTTGGGGGGGATCTTGTGTGACAGAGATAGCCTGAGGATTAAAGGGATAGTTTCTCCAATAAACTATGACTTTCTTCCTTGGAACATAAAAGTAGATGTTAGCCTCGTCACAATTTAATTTCATTGTATGGAGAAAAAATGCAATAAAAGTGAATGGTGACTGAGGGTAACATTCTGCCTAACATCTATTTTTGTGTTCCAAGGAAAAGAGAAAGTAATATGGTTTGGAACAACATGTGGTGAGTAGTTAATGTCAGAATTTTCATACTAAGGTCAACTATCCCTTTAATGCATATTTGTTCCGTGATGCCCTTGGGTGGAGACAATAAACTGCTAAACATTCAAAAGAAGTCAACACAATTGTAGAAGGACTATAGGATAAAAGAATACCTGCAGAGAGTCTTTGCCAGAATATGAATGAATACTTTCATAAATAGACGCTTTAAAAAAAAAAAAAACATTTTCAGTCATTAATAACACATTTGATACTATGGGGATGCACAGTGACAAACGTAATGTAATACACAGTCTTTTCGTTCCATCTCCATTTTCCTATATTTGATTGCTGCAAAGCATTTCCAGAGAAAATCTGACAAAAATAAAATACTGTGGACCACTGACTGAAACCCTGCAAAGACCTGTAACAGTGCAAATGTCTAGACTCTAGTACAATATGTTGCTGTGTAATAGTAGCTTTAAATAAGTCAGTGCTTGGGCAGAATGGTAAGTATCAAAGCAGTAGAAGAGTAAGCATTGTCAACTTCAAGTAAGGCAAAGAATACCTCCTGTGGGCCCCGCCGCCTCCTCTAAAAACAAATAAAATAATCAAGCTTAATTTTTGGCAGGTTTTCAGTGATGTGATAAAATGTAAACAAAAAGAGAATCCTTGATAGGTTTGTTTTTTTTTTTTGTTTTTTTTTTCTGGATTGGTTAGTGTACAATCACATGAAGGAAGGCCGAGTTTCCTCCTCATGTCTGGGAAACGTATTCTTTCTCCAAGGAAGGCGAGATGTATGGCATGTGCAGTGGGCTGGTGTGAAGAATGAAGCCTGAACATTAACAGTACAAGAAAGGCAGCTTACTCACTACCCTTAGTGAAGATTCTTGCCCAAGAGACTGAGAAAGGTTTTTTTTTTTTTTTGGTCTGGCCTCATTGGCCAGGTGTTAAAAAAAAGATTTGGCATGCTTGAAAGAAAATGATACACTCAAATATTCTCATATATAGGGCTTTAATATTTTTGAAGCAAGCACAAGACTTTCTGTCAAATCTGTAGCTGCACTATGCTCATTCCAAAGGGAATGAGGCCTGTTTGAGAATAAAATAAAGACATGAACTCTAGCTAGCTAGTCAGGGACACCAAATTGTTGGAGACTACCGGTTATGCACAGTTTGCACCATGAGATTTGCAGATTCTTTGCTCTGAAAATGACTGTGCATTGTGAGTTTGGCAGTTTGTAAGCACCATTGCTGGATAAATAAACGATCCAGATTTCATTAGATCATGCACAATAAGGCTACAAACATGTTACGGAGCCAAAGATCCGATGTCTGACACAGTCAAGGTTGGAAGTGAGAAAAAAAAAAAAAGGAAAACTGTTGAACGACAAATCGAAACTTGCATTCAAGGTTGATACATTCATAGAAGGGCTTCTCTATGTTCACACGCAATGTAAGATGCTGTTCACCATCGAACCAGTTTGTATGATGTATAGTAGAGCTGGCTCATTCATGTCAAGTTGTTTTTGAGATCTGCACATTTTTAATCATTTTAGTGAACGGTGGCCACGCAGAGCCCAAACACAAGTTTGATCCATAATCCAACATACTGAAGAACATTCACTTTCTCATGAACCATTAAGAACCTAACCTCAAGAATCGGAACAAAAAAACATTAACAAAAAGATCCCGTGTTTAAGTTTGAAAGCGGAACTTGTGAATTATAAAATGAAGTGCCACTGAAGGAATGTTTGTAGATTAAAATCCATCAAAATCCAATCTGCAGAAGCCATGAGAATGCGATGGCAATGACTTCCTCCAAAATACAATCAAATCTTAAATGACTTTCGAAACCTCTTTTAGAAAAACATTTTACACCATTTATTTGACAACATGGAAACGAATTCCAATAACATGCATACCTTCCATGAACTATAGTGTTTACATTATTGCAAACTGGGTTCCCTGTTGTTTGTGTCTGCATTAAAAAAAAAAGGATGATACATGGTGGTGCCATTTGTTGTGTTTTCTGCCCTGATGTCATGTAGCTTAGAACAATCGTTACCACCGCAAATGTAGTAGTAGTAGTAATAACGATGAAAGCAGACTGAAAAATGGTGAGACTCAGTTTCCATTGCACAACAGAGCCCAGCTGACACGTGGCAGCCTTCCAACAGCACGAGAAGCGTTGCACAGTAGGTAGGACAGGAGGTTTGGGGCAGAAGAGAAGGACAGACATGGGGGCATGAATGCTGATTAAAGCACTGGCCTTGGTTTTTAAAAGGTAATGGAGCAGCAAATTTAGATCTCCGAATTTCTCCCATAAACAATCTCCCATTCCGAGGTTTCCTTTTGTGTTACGGCATAAAAGTGTATTTACAGAAAAGCTAACGAGGCTTTCTTCCATGGAATATCAGTGTTGATAACTTATGGAGATGGGCAAATGAATAAAAATTAAAATATTGGTCAGCAATTTTGGCCCTAAAACCAATGACAAGTGTCCTACTTCTGTTTGGAGAGAGAAAAAAAAAAAAAGTACTTGCTTTCAGTTCATATTCAAGTTTTCTCCTTTATACAACTCTTATGTTTTTTTTTTTTTCTTCCCATAAAAATATTTTAAACTTTTGTGATCTGTTCATCGTCGAACTGTTCGTTTTCAGGATCTGAGTCTGTTGTATCCGAGTATCTATAATGATCTGGTTCATTATCGCTAACATCCGGGGTTACAGATGTTGAAGTGCTGGCCTCCGAGTTAGATTGTTCCTCTATTGTTTTCGTAAAGTACATCTTTACCTGGAAAAAAGGAACACATTTTTAAACACAATCAGATTATCAAACATTTCATTATACTATATGGTCCTTTAAAAGAATAGTTCACCCAAAAAAGTAAATGTACTGAACCTCTTGTCGTTCAAACCCTTTATGATTTTCTTTCTCATGCAGAACACATAGGCTACATTTACACTGCACAGGTCCAATCTTTTGACCATATCTGATTTTTTTGTCCCACTTAAGACATAACCCACTATGTTTACATTTTTTACCCACCAAGATGCACTAAGCTGTCCTTCAGGACTATTTAGCGTTGTTAGAACTATGAACGGCAAGAAACTTGGAAACTTGTTCTTGGAAATATTGATAAAGATCACAAGAATACAATGAATTCTCCAGAGACGACTCCCTCCAATGATTAATACAAGAATTCAAATGCATGCATTCATTAACCTTACCTAATCTGAAGTAGACAAAAACCAGAAAAAATGGCAGTGCCAAACACAGAAAAGGCTTGTATATCCACGTTGCTTCAGTGCATAGGATCAAAAAATTAAATCCAAGAAAAGAGGCTAAAAAGTGCAAAATGTGTGCTTGACAATTCGCATCTCCAGAATAACCTTATGTATGCACAGATGTAAATGAAAATTATTTTTCAGTGGATATTAATGACAGAAATATGAGAATCAGAATTTTTTTTTTCTCCCCAATTTGGAATGCCCAATTCCCAGTGCGCTCTAAGTCCTCATGGTGGTGTAGTGACTCGCCTCAATCCGGGTGGCGGAAGACGAATCTCAGTTGCCTCCGTGTATGAGACCATCAATCCACACATTTTATCACGTGGCTTGTTGAGCGCGGAGACATAGTGCATGTGGAGGCTTCGCTATTCTCCAAGGCATCCATGCACAACTCACCACGCGCCCCACCGAGAGCGAACCACATTACTGCGACGATGAGGAGGTTACCCCATGTGACTCTATCCTCCCTAGCATCCAGGCCAATTTGGTTGCTTAGGAGACCTGGCTGTAGTCACTCAGCATGCCCTGGATTCGAACTCGCAACTCCAGGGGTGGTAGTCAGCGTCAATATTTGCTGAGTTACCCAGGCCCCCGAGAATCAGATTATTAGATGTCCTGATTTCGAATATGTATCTGATTTAGAACCACATTTGGAAGTGGCTCAAATCAGATGCCAAAAAACCCAATCTCATAAGTGTTTTTGCTGTTTACATGAATGCAACAAGATACTAATACTAATAATTCGGAATTGGTTGACAGTGTAAATGCAGCCAAAAGGAAAACAACTTCAAACATCAAGATTTTGACTGAAATTTTGGGATGTTTTTTTTTTTTTTTTTTTTTTTACCAAAACCTACTGTATGCCTTAAGAATATTTTAAATATGATATACAAGCCACACAGACTAATTTTATAACAGTTTTGGGTGCGTTTTTTAAGCTTTAAAGTAAGTCTCTATGAATTGCTAATTACATTGAAATCAAACCGGGATATTCATGAGAAATTCTCCTTCTGTGTTCGGCATAAAGTCATACGGGTTTGGAAAAACATGAGGTTGAATTAATGATGAGAATTTTCATTTTTGGGTGAGCTATCTCTTTAACTGCATTTTATTACACTTTTTTATTCAAACTTTTGATGAGGCTACCAGTACCATTTTGCTAAAATACTTGAATAGCATTTGGAAGGCTGTGCAGGACCAGTGCTTAACGCACCTTGAAATTTGGAGAGAAGTATCTGTTGGCTTTGTCTTTATTGGCCTTATCCAAGTCGTTCTTGGTTAAAGTCAGGATTAGATAATCCTTGTCATTCTCTCCCCGTTCTGTTGTTTGGATGCCATCCAGTTCCTTCACTAAACCTCCATTTTCCACCTTCTCTGAGCTCTCCTCTGGTCCAGGGATGAAGAAGGTGTTCACCCAAAAGTGAAACATCTTATCCTGTTTCATGGAAAAAAAGAGCTTAATTTTAACTACCATTGCAATGTTACATTATGACACACATGTGATTTCAAAATTTAATTTTAACCTGGAAATAAACTGAAAGCTTTAGGATTTGTATGTTATTATGTGAAATTAAGAAATGTTAAAATTTCTGCACTATTTCTAGGTCACTAATCAGATTGTTGACATCAACAATCAATTTCACAAAAACTGTAGGAGTGCCTTGAGCTATTTGGGAACTACCACATACCTTCTTCAACATCTTGTTCTGCTTGTGGAAGAACTCCACCTTGATGTCTCCACACACAGGCAGTGGCTGTGGAAACTCAAAGTACATGTATTTCTCCTCTCGCCTCGTATGTGCTGGGTTGGAGGTGTGGATTTTCACCTTCAGCTGGTACACCACAAACTGAGGATCTGTAAAGTAAAAACATGCAATTGTTATTCCAACTCTATTTGTACATTTTCATTTTACAGAAATATTGAGCTTATGCATATTTGTAAACATAAAATAGAAGAGAAGCATAGAGGAAAACAACAGGACAGAAACAGCACCACTGCCAGAAATATTTCTACAGATAAGACAAAAAAATAGTGGCATGCTAACGGGCCCTCTTCTGAGAACACCTGCCCATGACAATGCTTCCTATCTGCCTCAGATACAGGGGCATTATAAAATACCACCCAAGTTTGGGGGTTTTGCTTGTAATGTGGCATAAAACATTGTAAACAGCAACACTGCTTAGGCTAACAGAACTGAAAATGACAAACATATTATAAAAATCTGTTGTTACCCCAATGCCAATTGGTTTTTCTGAACCCATGTGGAATCTGCTCACTCTTGCTTTTTACAGTAGTATCCCCTTGGAGAGAAAGAAGGAGATTAAAGACTGTCCAGTGGCCTGGTCAGAGCAAGAGAGAGAGGGCACTATGAGGGGAGGGGGGAGAAATGTTTAAACAGATCTAAAACACAATACACACGCATGCAGAGCCTTATGCAAATCAAGAGAGACTCTGCATGACTGAAATAGTAATGCCCATCAAAGACTCTATGGAGAAAACAGTAACTCAAGTGCAATGCCATTTGCAAAGCCCTTTAGCCCTGAGGTAAAAACAAAACATTACAAAGACATACAAGTACAAATATCAAAAACCTAATGCACGCTCAAGTTCAGATTTCTCACAGCAGTTTGTCTTAAGAGATAATTCCGTTAAGAGTCACGTTCAAGAACCATTCATGAAAAATGAAGTCATGCAAATTATACAATCATGATATTAAAAAAATTAAATTAAAACGGTTCTGACTAAACTAAAAACAAAATGTGGAACACAAAAAGAGATGTTAGGCAGAATGAAAATCTCAGTCACTATTCACTTTCATTGTATGAAAAAAAGGTGCAAATGAAAGTGAATTGTGACTGGCTTCAGTGTTGTAGTCAAGACCACCTAAACCGAGACCAAGTCAAGACCAAGACTTTGAGGGGTTGAGACAAAGTTGAGACCAAGACAGGGCGAGTCCCACACTGCATGACACACTTCCGATAAAATGTGGAACATGAAAACCATAGGCACTCCTCAAATTGATCTGAAAGATCCACATTCCCATAAAAACACCCACAGAAAACAAATGAAGATTCCTCTTCATTCACCTCTTTTATTGCCATATATGTGTGTGTATATGTGTGTCAGTGTACCATGAGATATGTCTTGATAAAATAAAAGGCATTGCAGAGGTGAATTTTATGTGTCTGAATTGTCCTTTGTTTTCTATGAGCAAACAAATACAAACAAACACTAAGGAGCTGAAATCAACCATCTTTATTCAACATTCCTTTTCCAAGTTTTACCATCTACATTAAACAAAACAAATTTAGTGCAAGCATCACATCAGGTTTTCTGGAAAACTCTATCCCACATAACCTTCATCGATAGTTTTCCTTTTCAAGAACTTGTCCATGTTTTCTGTCGGTCTTAGTAGCGTAAACTCGTAATGTTTGAAATTCAGCTATGCAAAAAAACGCAAGTAACATATATGCTGTATAATGAGGTTACAGATGCCAAGAGCGCCAATTGGATAATGCAAAACCAATAAATGTGTCTTTTCCAATTTGTAGATTTGTTCTTGCAAATTAATTCTTGCAACGGCACAGCAAATACATTTATCATTTATTTATTTACTATTAATATACGGAAATAAAGTCACACCTGACTATAAGTCGCATCTGGTCAAAATCGTGTTGTTGATAGAGAAAAAAAACACAAGTCACACTGACAGAGGTTGGATCCGGCAGGCACTAGGACCCGGGAGCAGCCGCCCGGCCTCCATTCACTGGTTCAGATGACAAACGCGCTCCATGAAGATTACAGTTTTATGAGAGAACCGTGACAAGTAAGCCACATCTGTTCATAATATCTGTAACTCTATGCTGTGCACAAATAAACAACTTTTAGTCTGAGTAAAACAATACACCTGTTGTATTCTATTCATTCATTCGGTTCACTGACTGAATGTTTTTACTACAAGTGTGATGATGAAGCATCATTTTGTGGGCATGTGAGGAGTTGTGTTTGACAGCGGACTAGAGTTTGTTAGAACAATATTGTTATGAAGGACAAAATATTTAAACTGGTTGCATAAAATACTTTGTAATAGAAAATATACTGAATTGGCAACTTTAAAACTCTTCTACCGTCTCAACGCCTTCACTAAAATACCGAGAAAAAAAAAGAAAAGAAAAAAAAAAAAACAGTATTTATTTTGAGGAATTTGATAATTTTCCATGGCACACTAGTGGGCACAGTGGATGGGAAACACTGGTTCAGGTAGCCAAATTGTATTACAGAAGATTTGTCTGACATCTCTCAGACAGCCACAGTTTCTTCTCCTGTCTCACGCATTCACTTTCTTGGAGTGTGTGTAAAGGGGGACAGGGAGGGGTGACAGCTGTTAAAGGAATAGTTCACCCAAAAATTAGAATTTGCTGATAATTTACTCACTCTCAGGCCATCCAAGTTGTATCGGAGTTTCTTTCTTCATCAAAACAGAATTTAAGACTTTTAGGATTTCATTTCAAGCCTCCTCCAAACAATGCAAGTGAATGTACTCCATTTTTTGACGGTCCAAAATGCATATTTAGGGTGCATCAAAATAATCCACACGACTCCAGTCGACAAATAAAGTTCTTCTGAACCCAAACGATTGATTATTTTGAGAAACAATACTTATATAATTTTTAACTACAAATGTTCACTTCCGTACATCTGTGACGTGCGCTCATGAGAGGGATGACGTAAGCTTGTTGGAGTCAAGTTATTTCTTGCATTGGATGTAAAACGTCCTACTTCAAATCACAGTAATGATGTTAACAAATGAATCAGACAATGCACAGGCAATTTAGTGATATCCCCGCAGTTGTGGTCTTGACCGGTCTTGAGATAAAATCCTGAGTCCTCTTTGTCTTAGACCGAGACAAGACAGAGTAAAAATGCAGACCTTCAAAAAGTGGTATCGAGACCGGTCTCGAGACCAAGACCAATCTCGAGTACTGCAACACTGGCTGTCATTCCCTAACATTCTGCCAAACATCTCCTTTTGTATTCCATGGTTGAGGGAAAATTATATGGGTTTGGAACAACACGAAGGTGGGTAAATGTTAACAGTTCACCCAAACATGAATATTCTATCTCTTAAAGTATTATGAATGATCCTATCCTGGAGCTGAGTGAATATATGCAACTGAGCACCCTGCAGACCAAGTATAGCAGGCTCGGTCAGTGTCGCCAAGAATAGGGCCGTGAGGAGGTACAGTCACAGACAATGAGACATGTACAGTATGCAGTACTACAGAGCCAAGGGACAAATTTCCACTCCAGATAAACAGTCAGCCCTATTGAAGAGCAGCAGCCTGGAAAATCCTCACACATATCCTGCCACTTTTTTTAGCACATTCTTTGAAGATAACTTGGCCAGACCTGAAGAGCCAGAGACTAAATCACATAGTCCTGGAAGCACATTCTGCTCTAGGTCTATCTGGATAAAGGCTAGACATTCTGGTTAATGTCTAAGTGTGCAGAAAAGGGCAAAACACAAGAATTTGTAGGGCAGAATTGAAAGCAGGTGAGGCAAAAAGGGAAAGGCAGTAAGTGAAAGGCGGAGAGTCTCTGAGCAGTGGTGAATGCTTTGTGCTGTTACAGTGGAGAAGAGTGGGAGTGAGAGATTTAATCTCCAGTTACCTTCAGCTGACTGACAGAGGCCCAGTTTACACCTGGTTTTAGCATCCGTCAAGTGATCCGATCAAAAGTGGACAGCACCAAATACAGGTGTAAACGGGGTCCAAAATAATTTGCGATCCAATCACTCAAACCCCCATTGGAGTTAGTCAGAAACACGTGACCACATTGTTTTTGAAGTGTAAACACCAATGTGTCCCAGGCAACATCAAAGGACCACCTACTGGCCTAGCAACTATCCATTGAGCTAAAACAACTTTGTAAACTTTGATTAAAAAAAAAAATAAATAAATATATATATATATATATATATCAGTCCGAAAGAAAAATGTAGTAAAGCTGATTCATCTATCAGGACAATTTCATGTGACAGGGATTGATTTATATATCAAAATAAATAAATAATAAAAAAGCAGATTTGAAACTTTTTTTCTTGTTATATGAAGCTCATATTAAAACTGGCTTAGGAACTTTTTTTTACAATGTCTTCATCTTTATTTTTGGTAATTTTAAATGCCTTTTACACATTGTCCCAGACCTTCATTATTTAACTATGAAAATCCAATATAAAAATACAACTTATTACTTGTTTAAAAACATGGTAATTTAAAAAATGTTAAAGGAATAACACACCCAAAAATGGAAGTTCTCCCATCATTTACTCACCCTCATGCCATACCAGATGTGTATGACTTTATTTCTTCTGCAGAACACAAATGAAGAGTTTTAGAAAAAAATAAGCACATAAAGCACATAAAGGCAGCATAAAAGTAATCCATAAGACTCTATATCTTCAGAAGTGATATGATAGGTGTGGGTGAGAAACAGATCAATATTAAAGTCCTTTTTTACTATAAATTCTCCTCTCTACTCATCATTTCTAGAATTTCTTTCAAGCATGGCATAGTGTGCTACTGGGTGAGACCTTTTAGCCAACTTCATGCTGCTTAAGTTCTATTTAGGTGTTGATTTTATTGAACAGGGTTGGCAGAAATTAGGCCTGGGTGTGTCTAGTCCAGCTGAACCCCATTATGAATGCAGTTTCTTAGATTTGGGGATTTAGTAACTAAGGGCAAATACTTTTTCCACACAGGCCCAGTTGGTACTGGATAACTTTTTTGCTTCAATAAATAACATTATCATTTATATCTGTATTTTGTGTTTACTTAGATTGCCTTTGTTTTATGTTAGATTTTGTTTGAATTTTTGAAACAATTTAGTATGAGATATATACAAAAACAGAACAAATCAGGATGGGGGCAAATAATTTCACAGCAATGTATCATATCACTTCTGAAAATACGCCGATCAGCCACAACATTAAAACCACCTGCCTAATATTGTGTAGGTCCCCCTCGTGCTGCCAAAACAGCACCAACCCGCATCTCAGAATAGCATTCTGAGATGATATTCTTCTCACTACAATTGTACAGAGTGAATTATCTGAGTTACCGTAGACTTTGTCATTTCGAAACAGTCTGGCCATTCTCTGTTGACCTCTCTCTTCAACAAGACATTTCTATCCACAGAACTGCTGCTCACAGGATGTTTTTTGTTTTTGGCACCATTCAGAGTAAATTCTAGAGACTGTTGTGCGTGAAAATCCCAGGAGATCAGCAGTTACAGAAATACTCAAACCAGCCCGTCTGGCACCAACAATCATCCATGCGATTATCTAATCAGGCAATCGTGTGGCAGCAGTACAGTGCATAAAATCATGCAGATACAGGTCAGGAGCTTCTGTTAAAGTTCACATCAACCATCAGAATGGGGAAAAAATATGATCTCAGTGATTTGGACCGTGGCATGATTGTTGGTGCTAGATGGGCTGGTTTTGAGTATTTCTGTAACTGCTGATCAACCCAGCCTGTTCTAAACGGAACAGTCAGGACATTGTTGAAAATAATTAACAGGTAGACTAAGCCAAATCTATGAGAGAGAAAAAAAATGCACTGAAAAGTTGTGCGTATTTCACGATGTGCAGTCGTGTATTAGCTATTGATCTAATATAACAGCTGTTTGGTAAAGAACGTTAAGCAATACAGTTATGATGTAAAGAAATAGGCCTGTGATGTAGCCTACAATAAACCTAATGTATTCCAAACATGATGTGCACACAGAATTAAAGATAGTTTAACCCGTTAAGCAGTCGGCATTCATAGAAAATAAACAGTCATTTTCTAGGCTACTTAACAGCAAAACCATTTTGATGAGCAAAATTAACACGTTGACATGGTCCGGTAAAAGACGGGACTTGACTCGCCTAAGGCGGCTATCCTGCGCTTGAAAAAGTCTGCTCAGTGGAAAAATAACATACAAGCACGCACAGATGTAAAGAAGACTAAAATGTGAAAACATCCATAGGGACTTTATATCGTTTGGAAATCCGCTTCCCGCACCACCACTGAAGTGATTTCCTAACTACTTCGCTGAGTTTGCTTCTCTAGCAAGAGGAGGGAAGCAGCACGCACAGCCTGAGGTGAAATGAAACTCTGTATCTGCTTCAGATATCCTCTTTTTAAAATAATATTTTGTATTATTAATTCCATTTAAAATATGTAACATTAATATGACAGTAATTTAAGTGCAGCCTCTGTAAAAATCTAAAGCCAAATGTAAATGTGTAAAAATTATGATCAGTTTAATGGGGGGGAATATTACGACTAGCAGAATCAGAACCGTTTAGTCGACTAGTCTCGCACATCCCTACAACAAATCAATATAAACTACTCAGCACTGTTATAGCGTTTGTTTATTGCAAAGAACATATCTGGCGGTTAACAAATGTGCGTTAAACTATAAAGTCAAAAGATTTAGCCAGTTTATATTCTCAAATCAAATGTAAAAACAGGAAAAGTAACGCTTCAAAAGATGATTCTATGCTAACTTGGTGTTGCACGCAGTGCCTATACCAGTGCCATAGCAGCGTTACTACCACAGACTCAAGCTTTATAATACCTGTGGTGCCAGATTGTTTTCATTAAATACAGCTGAATGTACATAATGCTTACAGTTGTGCTCAAAAGTTTGCATATCCTGGCAGAAATTGTAAAATTTTGGCATTGATTTTGAAAATATGACTGATCATGCAAAAAAACTGTCTTTTATTTAAGGATAGTGATCATATGAAGCCATTTATTATCACATAGTTGTTTGGCTCCTTTTTAAATCATAATGATAACAGAAATCACCCAAATGGCCCTGATCAAAAGTTTACATACCCTTGAATGTTTGGCCTTGTTACAGACACACAAGGTGACACACACAGGTTTAATTGCAATTAAAGGTTAATTTCCCACTCCTGTGGCTTTTAAAATTGCAATAAGTGCCTGTGTATAAATAGGCAATGAGTTTGTTAGCTCTCACATGGATGCACTGAGCAGGCTAGATACTGAGTCATGGGGAGCAGAAAAGAACGGTCCAAAGACCTGCGTAACAAGGTAATGGAACTTTATAAAGATGGAAAAGGATATAAAAAGATATCCAAAGCCTTGAAAATGCCATTCAGTACTGTTCAATCACTTATTAAGAAGTGGAAAATTCGGGGATCTCTTGATACCAAGCCAAGGTCAGATAGACCAAGAAAGATTTCGGCCACAACTGCCAGAAGAATTGTTCGGGATACAAAGAAAAACCCACAGGTAACCTCAGGAGAAATACAGGCTGCTCTGGAAAAAGATGGTGTGGTTGTTTCAAGGAGCACAATACGACGATACTTGAACAAAAATGAGCTGCATGGTTGAGTTGCCAGAAAAAAGCCAATGCCACAAAAGAGCCCGGTTACAATATGCCCGACAACACCTTAACACGCCTCGCAGCTTCTGGCACACTGTAATTTAGAGTGATAAGACCAAAATAGAGCTTTATGGTCACAACCATAAGCGTTATGTTTGGAAAGGGGACAACAAGTATTGTGCAAACAACTATGTGATAATAAATGGCTTCATATGATCACTATCCTTAAATAAAAGACAGTTTTTTTGCATGATCAGTCATATTTTCAAAATCAATGCCAAAATGTCACAATTTCTGCCAGGGTATGCAAACTTTTGAGCACAACTGTATCAGGGCTCCAGACTGCGACTAAAATGGTTGCAAATGCGACCAAAAATAATTGATTGCGACAATAATTTAAAATCTAGTCGCAGTTGGCGACAGTCGGGTTGTGTGCGTTCATATGCGGTTTCGTCAGATATCATCTTGTGAGTTATTGAATATATTTTTAGAAAGTGTACAACCAGTGTGTCTGGCACCGCTTTTCACCCGTTCTGTTTCTGACAAGCTCGCTGCACCACACGTAACAACAAACCCAGCGCAAGAGAGTCGAGAACAAATGACTCTTTTGAACCAGATCTTTTTCATGAATCACCCGAAAAGAACTGAGGGTTTGAACTCAGGAGCTCAGGTTAGCAGTTTGAATCAGATTCACTTTCTGAGCTCACAACTGGGAGTGCAGACATTTCAAAATAAGAGTCCCATGTGTATTTCGGGCTTCTTTATAATTAAAAGTCCCGTATTGTGTACCAGTTTTTTTCTTCTTCTGGTAATTGATTGGGATTGAAGTAGCACAGTAAACTGCATCTGGGATTTCTTTCAATTTGCACTCTTGTAGTCTCTGTGTCTGAGGCCATCCAGTAACAGTAAAGAAAGACTAAGGCAATACTGTAAAACAATTTTATATATACATATATAAATTAAAATCAAGCTTTTGACACTTAGGACAATTGAGGGATTTGTACACAACTATTACACAAGGTGCAAACATTCACTGATGCTCAAGAAGATAACACAACAATATGCATACTCTATGTAAATATCTGTAATGTAGATTGTGAAGAGCAGTATTAAATAAAAAATAAAAAACATCTTTTATCTCTTGTATTTGTATAAATTATGAAAAGGGTTTGAACATTTATGAGACAAAATGGAATGCAAACTTATCTTCTCAACTACATATACGGTTTATTGAACCTCCAAATTAATGGGTTATCAGCCGTCTTCCTTTTCTTCAGCTATCTTCGGCATCCACACACAACTCCTCACATGCCCCACCGAGAGCGAACCACATTATAGTGACCACGAGGAGGTTAACCCAACGTGACTCTACCCTCCATAGCAACCGGGCCAATTGGTTGCTTAAGAAGCCTGACTGGAGTCACTCAGCACGCCCTGGATACGAACTTGTGACTCCAGGTATGGTAGTCAGCGTCTTTACTTGCTGAGCTACCCAGGCCCCCTTTCTATCTAAATCGAGCAATTCTGTTATTTGGCAACTAAAAACAGCCATTTGGCTCCTTAATGTTTCAGTTTAGGAGCCAATGGCTCCCAAGTAATTTTTTTGTCTGGAGCCCTGGCTTATGCAGCGAGACGCTGATAAGAGAGCAAGACATAGTCAACACACAACCACCAAAAGGGGGCCATCATTTTCTATGTACACATGTGCTAGACGGATATCTTTGACCATTGCGCAATGCATTTTTTCAAACACTTTGTCAATTTAAAAGGAAATTCAGCATTAAAACGTGTCGTAAGACACCCGTGTTCTGTTAATTCGTTGCATTGTGTCTGATTTAGTCCAAGAATGTAAGTCATTGTCAGTGCTTGGCACACATCCAATATTCGAATGCTAATTTTCGCATTCGAATGTGCATTTTTTTTCATCTTACATTCGATGAATATTTGAATTTAGAGTTTTAATTTAAGAGCCCTAACCCAGATAACCGCTTTGTACAATTGCGGTGAGAAGAATATCATCTCAGAATGCTATGCTGAGATACGGGTTGGCGCTGTTTTGGCGGCACAAGCGGGACCTACACAATATTAGGCAGGTGGTTTTAATGTTGTGGCTGATCGCTCTATAGATTTAACCACTGGAGTCATATGGATTATTTTTATGCTGTTTTTGTGCTTTTTGGACATTCAAAGTTCTGGTCACCATTCACTTGCATTGTATGGACCAACAGAGCTGAAACATACTTATAAAAATCTTTGTTGGTGTTCAGCTGAAGAAAGAAAGTCATACACATTTGAGATGGAATGAGGGTGAGTAAATGAGAGAATTTTCATTTTTGGGTGAGCAATCCCTTTAAAAATGTGAAATCTATTAAACACAATACAGAATTTGAGATGTGGTTGAAATTACACTGTGGAGTGAATTTCCATGGCTTTCAACAGAAATGACAAATCTCCTGTGATGCATGTGCATACACTGTTGGATACTGTTAATAGTCAAATTAAAAAACAAGTGAGAATGTAAAAAATATTTTAAGAGACTAAGTTCACAGTGCTAAAAAAAGCCCAAAGTTGAAGAAACACCCACATATGCATAATGCCTTATTTATACTTTCGCCTTGCACCACAGCGCGCCACAGACTTCATGCACACCTAAAATTCTAGAGGCATTTGTATTTGACACGCCCGCCGTTGTACTATTCTGTGAAATGACAGGGGGCAGCCCAGAAAAAATATCATCTGAATCAGCAGTAGTAGTAGTAGTGAGAACTGAAGAAGTGGTTTGCCAGAACAATGTCAGATCACAACGAACTTTACAAGAATCTTTGTAATAAAAGCGTCAAACTTCAATCTGGTTTTGCTTTTATTTGATATTAAGGCACCGGACAAATACATGTACCATGCTATAAAAATGCTAATAGTATATTTATTGACCTTATACTCCTATAAATGTATACAAGCATATAGATATGCTTCAGTGTTAAACATTTTCACACAAACTATATGTGACAAGGCGGGCATGGCCGGGCCGTAAGGATGGACGCCTGGCGCTGAGTTAACCCAATCAGCCGGGAGAGGGATATGTGACGAGGAGGGTGTGGCTGGGCTGTAAGGATGGACGCCTGGCCACGCCCTCCTCGTCACACTATACAAAAAAATATAAATCTAAAGAACAATGCTAGTCTCTGCATCATTCTGTGTGTAAAAGGCACCGCTACTACATTGTATGCTTATAAAATATGCATTGAAATGCTTGCACCCATATGGCAATACTCTTTTAGATGTGCAAACTAAAACATGCAGTTTAGTGACTGAGACAACTCACTGAGCCTTATTCATAAAACATGAGTATTAAAATGTTTGTGTAAATGCATTCTTATGTAAATTGTCCCATTGAAATAAATGGGGCAATTTATGCAAGAATGGTTTTACTAATGATTTACACTAAAAGTGTGTTCTGCTCGTGTCATGATAAGGCAAATTGACTACATTTTCATTGACCTGTGTGAGGTTTTTTAGTAAAAAAAGGTCAAACTTCAATCTTTTTCTATTTATTTAGTGTTCAATAAAAGGCACTAGACACATACTTGTATTTATGCCTCAATACTCTTATAAATCCTTATAGAATATTAATTGACTGTATAAGTTTTTCAAACAAACCGTACAAAAGAATTTAAATCTATAGAGCAATGCTCAATGCATTGAAGGCATCGTTCCTATATTTTATGCTTAAAATGTACATTTAAATGCTTACATTCAGATAAACTCTTATAGAAATGCTAACATGCAGTGTAGTGTTGGAGCAGTAAATTTGCCTAATTCATGAAACATGAGCAAAAACAAGTGTGTGTAAATTACACAATTTACACAAAAATTTTACTAACGATTTGCACACAATTTTGTTCTACTCATGTTTCATGAATAATTTAATAAATTTTCATTAACCAGTGTTATTTTTTATGCCCTTCATATTTTTTGGCAATGTAAAAGTCTTAAGAACCTTTGTAATAAAAAGCAACAAACTTCTATTTCTATTTATGAAAGATTCTTTATTCACAAGATGAAATGGTCAGAAAATAAACCTAATTTTAATGTATTTCTGATAGAACTGCAAAGTTATAAGTTGTTAAAGCTATGTAAAAATACAGCAAAAAGATGTGTTAAAATGTTTGATTTATCTAACTTAGATAAATTATCCTTTTCTTTTGAAACCCCTCTTATTTATTACCATTATTGTGTTTTCTTGTTGTTGGTTCGTGTATGTTTGCACTGTATCTGAACATGTTTAACAAAATACCCAATGTTGCCTCACACAAGTCGTTCATTTTTTTTAATGCGGCACTGCACGTGCTGTTCACGTGAAACGAGGGCTTGCGGCGTCAATGTGCACTTCCGCTAAGGCTGCGATGACGTCAATTTTGCCGCTCGCAACCTCGCGAACAAGCGGATGCGTCGAGTATAAACCAGGCTTAAGACTTCAAAGAACTTCTTCAGTTTGCCTGACATCAACATGCAGTGAAACAGATCATGAATTTAACAGAGGAGTTTGACAGTAACAATGGACATTCCACTTGATCATGTTTGTGGTGAAATTAAAATTTGGAAGTACATTAGAAAGCAACAGTGTGACTTTTTTGCACTGCATCAACGTAGTAATGCACTGACACAGTGAGTGACACATCTCATCAAAAAAACACCACAAGTGGTCATAGGAGACCAATGTTGCTAATCACCCAAGAAGGATGCTAATAAAAAGTGTAAACAGGGCCAGAGAGAGAAAGAGAACACTTACTGCAGGTCCCTCCACTGAACATAGGCACAGTCTCAAACACCATCTTGTGAAAGAGCAAGGCCACAGGTTTGTACTCCAGCTTATTCTTTAGAAGGTAGCTATAGTAGTACACATATCGCCTCTGACTAGGAATAGTCACTCCCTATGAAACGACAAACAAAGGTGGTTAATGCATATATCTCCACTGTGGCCGTAACAACAAACCAGAATCAAAGATTGGAATAAAGGAAAATCACATTTATCTATTCATAATATCAAATTCATATAATTTTCAAAACGTCTGACCTTGGGATTAACAAAGATCTATGCAGAAATTTAAAATTCACAAAAACACTTTTTTGCAAACAATAAATAAAAGGGAACACACACAAAAAAAGATGCCTTTTACCTTCTTGTCTCTGGTTCTAACTTCACCATAGAAGTCCAGAGCCTCTTGTGCTTTTTTGAATTTGCCTCGGTGTAACAAGTACGCACAAATCATGACACCCGTACGTCCCTTTCCAGCTTTACAGTGAATGGCAGCCACGTGATTGTCATCGTCACTGAGCCACTTATCCAAATCTTCACAGAAAGGTTTGATAAGCTCTAGCTGAGGAGGATTATGATCTTCAAATGGATACTGTGCAACTGCAAGAGACAAACACAGAGTTCATTGAGACCCACATCATCATTCCCATACAAAATTGAACATCACATTTCAGAGCAATCTGTAAAGAGCTGATTTCTGCAATCCAAGCATCTTACCTCTGCAATTAAATTTGGCAGCATCATAATGTCTTTCTGCACATCTAATCAAAAAAACAAAAAAGATGGGAAAATGTAAGTACTGAATTTCAATGTTATGGTTTTCTGCTTAAGAACTTTCACAAATGCCAGAACCAACAGAACATTGAGCTAAATAACAGACCTATATGCAATTTGAACACAATGCATTCCATTTAAAATGATGTTTTGTTGATTTATTTATTTATTTATTTTTTTAATCTTGAATGGAAAATTATTGCAGCTTTGTTTTATAACAGCAAATTGGAGCAAATGATCTCACAGTAAAAATATTAAACAGCCATTCACAAAATAGTACAGATATTGCACAACACATTTAAAATAAACTTACAGATTATATATCTTGTAATGATTTTTATGCTTTGAATCCAGGAACCTACGGAAAGAGGACAACAGTTATTTTTCAGAGAAACACAGTGCTGATGTCAGTTAAATTGTTGGGTGATTTTCACAAAAACTTTCAAGAAAATGTCCAGGTCCTATTTAGCTCCAAAATCAAAAGAATAAGAGTGATAAAATTAAGCCTATTTTTGGGCCATGAATATTATTTACATTGTGAATTTTTTTTCATGAAAGTTACCCCACAATTCTCATTACCGCAATGCGAAAAAAGATGGTCAATTATGACATTCTCAATCCCACAACATAAAAAAAATATATATTAAATAATAAAATCTTTATTAGAGCTGTCAGAATGAATGCGTTAACGCATGCGATTGATTTAAAAAGTTTAAAGCATTCATTTTTATTTATTGTGATTAACGCATTTACCGTTAATACAGTATAAACCAGCACTGGTTGGAAGGGCAGAACGTTGTAATGTGTCACACTTCACAACACACACAGCCAGAATCCAGAATTAACATCCGCCAAGTGCCAAATAAGGGTAAATTTTCCATTTGGCTGGTGAATTTTGCGGTATCACTCTGGCAGGCACTTTTTTCTTTCTATCAGTTTGCGTCAGGTTGTAAAATAATGTAAAATGTTCCAGTTTTGTCCTCAAGGGGGCTCTGTAGGCCTGCAGTCAGTAAGGCTGCAGGTGTCTACATGGAACAGCTCTCATTAGCTAGTCCCGCTGCTCATCCAAATTCTCAGATAGCATTAGGGATACCGCACTCATATACTTGTACTCGTAAAAATCCTCCAATACCATCTTTTACGTACAAACGTCATTCCGTAAACATTCACCGTATAGCGCTAATTCATACAGACTACATATTTAATTAAATAGCAGCCGTTTGCAGTTTAGTAATCACTATGAGTCACGTAGCGACCGGCTTTTACGGAGATAAAAACTTCCATTAAAAACACACAGAAAGGGAAAGGGTTTCAAAATAATTGCTCAATTTAAATAGAAAAAAGTACGGCAGAAATATATCACTACTATATAGTTAAGTGATATTCACTGCAATACTATTACTACTAATAATAAATCAATTATAACTGCAAAATCTCCCATCTGTTATGCTCTTATGGAGCAGTTTATTTGACAAAATTAACTCCAATGTTGTATTATGGATTATGCTATGAGGTTCTGAATAAAAACACTTAATTTGATAAAAATAATGAATTATCACAGTACCAACATTTCAGTAGTCAGTACCGATACCTGTGAAATTTCACAGTTCTCGATACCAATTTCGGTACCACAGCATAAATATGCTAATATGATCAAATGTGCTATTGAACACACCCATTTAGCCTATTTAAAAAGTTACAATTCAATGTAAATAATAAATTGAAATGCATGTTTCCTTCAATCAAGGATGCATTGCTTAAGTGTTTTTAAGTTGCACCCTACTGAAATCTGTTTTATTCTTTACCAAATCATGTTTTCCTTTTTGTTATTATTATTATTTTCCAGAACTCCATGTTTTAGAGTTTATTTTAATTTCATCATCAAAATGGTGTCTACCAACAAGTGAAAACAGAACTTTTCAACATGTCATTACTTTTTTTGCCAAACTTTTATTCAGCAGCTGTCTTGCTTGTGATATATTTCTTAATTATTATTATTTATTATTATTATTACAGTAAATATTTCGTTTTACTATACAGTTGTAATATATTTCTGTCACAATTTCTTAAATTTCAGGGCTCTAGCTTATATTTTGAAACATGCTTTTATTATGACATGTATTTTTTGCCTGAAGCTTCACTTTCCAGATAAACAGTTTGCAAAACAAAGACTTAAGTTGCATCTGAAATCTCTTTACACTGACCTTTGAGTCTGACAAATGAAATTTAGGACAGTTTTGAGGAGTTTGTATTTGAGATTACCGGTGTTTGTGTATGTGGTAATTTTGAAATGTTATGTTTTAAATGTTATTACTGTGAAGCACTTTGGTCAACTGCTGTTTTAAATGCTATATATAAATAAAGTTGAGAGATCAAAGCGCAAATACTGTGATTTAATTATATAAATATATAGTTTACATGTGCACAGTAGATTAGTGCTCTGCTCGGTCATCTGTTACAACGTGCCGTGAATGATTCTCAATGTCTGTGGAGTTTAAAGTGTTTGAGCGGTCGGATTAATACATTCAAAGTATGCATCTCTTCCACAGTAAGATTGCAGCCTTTAGCGGTTTAATAAATCACACTAGGACATGTCACGATTTTAATTTGATTAATTGTCCATTTCAGCGTAAGGAGTAACAGAGCACATGTTCAAAATTAGCATTTTAAAGCTGTCGTGTGTCAGTCATACTGCGCTCTGGTACCGGACCGAGTCGGTGCTCGGTACTACCGGTACTGCAGAAACACTGGTATCATTACATCTTTTGTATTTTAGTACCGACTTGGTACCGAAGTACCGGTACTTTTGACAACACTAAAAATAATACAATATTATGTTGAAAATTAATTGTTCTATTTTCATTTGATTACAGTTTAATTAATTCCTTTATTTAGATGCCATTTTGATGATAAATTTAAGATAAACTGATGAGGATTTCAGGAAAAAAAAAAAGAAAAACAAAACAGGTATCAGTATCGGCGAGTACGGACACTGAAGTATAGGTACTCTTTTCTTTTATATATATATATATATATATATATATATATATATATATATATATATATATCTATGAGCCGGCTCTTTTTAGTGAATTAGAAAGACTTCAGTTGGATCAGACTGAATTAACTGACTCACTCCGAATAAACCAAGAAATGTTATTGTGTTGTGTGTACTTATGAGACTCATGGGAGTTACTTACAGTTCTTTCATATGACAATATGTAGTTTAAAATACAAATTTAGCTTTGCTGTCAGTGAATAATCTGAAAAGTAATTCTAAATGGGCTATCTGGCAATTAAATATTTCATAAAAAATACAATTCTTTAAAAAAAGCAGTTCACTTATAAGCATGCTTACAGTATTGTTTATTTGTCTCATGTCTGTAAAATCCACTCGTCAAATGCAATGAGGCTGGCATTGACGCTCCGACGCAAATCATGAACGTGGCTTCACAATTGCTGTAACAAAGCGGATATCCACAGTCTACTGGCAGATTAATATTGTGGAGGATGACAGTTTAAGTGATTTAATGCCAATTGCAAAGAATATGCAACCTATGCAGAGACTAGTTCTTTTAATTAGTCAATCTCTCAGTTAGACTTTGAATTGGTGCTATTTTAGTGCATTTCTCTTTGTACTGCAGTACGCTTTGTTTGTAAAATGTTAACAGACCATTATACCGTTACATATTGTTTTGTTTTCTTTCCAAAGATGGGAATAAATGCATTTTAACAGGAAAAATGTATATAGTGTAAAATTTTAACACTTTCAAAATCTACCATTAATTACAATTAACTACAAAAAATGTACATGTTTACATCACCGTTTCGCGCTGAACGCGTTTACATGCGCTACTCCAGCTAAAGTTTATGGGCCCTGGGGCTAAAGCCTTGGTAAGCCTGCGCATTAATACGGCCCTGGGCCTGGTCCAACATTGCTGTAAATATCACAGCAGTTACCTCTGCACCATAAAAAAGTTTCAAAGGTGGAGGAGACTCACAAACAAGGAAAGGTTATACTGACCAAATCTCCTGGTACAATACATTTAAAGTGCTGCTGACTTTTTTCATGTTTAAAGGGAATACTTACCGCACTACCTCATCTATATTGTTTCTGTAGACACCCTCAAGTCTTTCAGCAGGAAAGCCCATAGCAATTATATTGGGATAAATATCTGGACAGCAGAGTTAAGGAAATCTAGAGATGCCTTCCGAGGGAAACTGATAGTGACATGATGAAAAAGGAAGAAAATGTAACTGATAGTTATGAACCTTTATCCTTTGCAAAACATTGCAGTGAAGCTGATACACACAGAGCAGTGAAATTTAAGGAATAGTTCACCCAAAAATGAAAATTCTGTCATCATTAACCCTAATGTTGTTGAAAATCCATTTTCTACCTTTCATGAAACAGAAAACGAGATGTTAGGCAGAATGTTAGCCTCACTTTCATTGCATCTTTTTGCCATACAATGAATGTGGATGGTGACTAAGGCTGTCAGTCCCTAACATTCTGCCTTACATCACCTTTTGTGCTCAACAGAAGAAAGCCATATTAATTTTTACCAACCTCAGGTTGAGAAAAGGATGACAGAATTTTTGGGTGAACTATCCCTTTAAGCCACAAGGAGCAGGAATTAACAAACATCAGTTCGGCACAAAACTTCAGCATTTCCACCAAAGTAGCATTTTACTTTTAGTTGTGCAATGAGAGCTCAGATAACAGGATCTGGGGTAATAAAGAACAGATGGCCCTCGCTGTAAGAGGCCAATGCATAGACCTCTAACCCAGAGGGCCACACAGGGGCACTAAATAAATCACACAGTGCCTCAGCCCAGCCTGGAATCACCTTCATTCCTCACCTTTCCATAACCAGTGCCATGAGAGTGCATCACTCTTTGAGCCTGACAAATACATGCAGCTCTTCATTATCAAAGACCATAGCAAATCGGCAGAGAAACTTCAATGCTGCACTACTAAAAATATGCTAGAAAGAGACTTGCACTTGTTTAAATGGTTAGTTCAACCAAAAATAGAAAATTCTTTCATCATTTTCACACCCTCATATTGTTCCAAACCCAAATGACTCTTTCTTTCTTCCACCGAAAGCCTCAGTCAACATTCACTTTCATTGAATCGATAAAAAGTGTACTCATGCGTTTCACAGAAGAAAGGAAGTCAAAGGGTGAGTAAATGACAGTTTTCATTTTTGGGTAAACTGTCCCTTCATCACATAACTTTGTTCATAAATATTTTTAAGTGACTTTGATAGTACCTTTCATCAATGAATGTGGTCACAAAGATATTGTTAACTCAGCATGGATTCGGTCACCATGACCTTTCAGGGTTTTTCCTGCATTAAAATCTTTTTCCGGCTGCCACTAAAGTGAAATTTCAGTCTGCCAAAGCAAATTTGATGATATTCATCTCGCTTTCATTACTGTATAAGCGGTAAATATGCTTCTCATGTGGATCGCGAATGCGCATTGGGTGATTGACTCTGTGGTGGATCGCACGACACACATCAGACATTTCTTACGCCACCGCTCTGCTCTATCCTAACCCACGCAGGTGCGCACTTCATCCGGGCTTCCCTCGATATGCGAGCTCCAATGACAGGACAGTGCAGAACGGATCACATGCACAATTAAATCAGGCATCCCTCAATATCGTGAACTTATGTGACCCATTTGAAGTCTACATGACCATTTTCTATTTTAAAGCATCTTAAAGCAATTCAACCATTTCAAACGGTTAAACAGCTGTATATTCTGAACAGCGCTGATGAGGGAAAGAGAAAATACTGTGCCCTGCACCAGCATCAATTACAAGACTCTTCATATCAACACTCAAATTTGTGTATTACCAAATGCCACTGTTATCCAATGGAAGAACTATGGTAAACATAAGTCATGTGTAATATATAAATATATATGTCCTGTTCTAATTATGTTTGACATTAGGGGGTTTGCCTACAGATATTACTAGAATTAAAATGATTCCTAAATCATTAAGAGTCTGATGAAAGGAATACAATATCTGTTACAGAGTAAGAAACAAACATTTTCAGTAGTGTCAAATCAGTAAAGTGGTTTACTCATGAATATTATAACTAGCCCTACAGAAATAAAGTGTTAAGTTAGTTTGATTTCTCATCCCACACATACTTGAAGCACAAATAAAAACTCAGAAGCTATTCAGAAATTCAGAAGTTTCTAGATGCACAGATGATCACAAACTCAAAACAAACATGAAATGTAACTACATATCTTAAATATCCTTTATTTATATATTTTAAAAAAACGGCATTACGTGTGTGGATGACAGTGCATGTCAGCCACCACAAATACTATTTTTGACCCCTTTTGTTTTTTTTAATCAAACCAGGTGTGGGGAAAAGTTTCGAAATCTACTAAAACTATGAACGGACTCTTGTTTTCAATTCGTCTCTAACAACAGTACCATCCTACAATGAACAAATACACCTATGACTGGACTAGATGACAGTAAACTACATCTTCCTGTGTTCTTGGCAGGTGTTAAACTGGTGAACTGTTGACACTTCAGTAACCACAAAGAAATATTTTTGACAGCAATATGGATTTCAGATAAGGCATACAGAGTTCTCTAAGAGTGTACAACCATTAGAGGACTTTCCACATCACAAATATAATGCTATATATATATATATATATATATATATATATATATATATATATATATATATATATATATATAAGGGCTGCCCCTTGATAGTCGACCAAACATTAGTTGATGAGAAGAGTCTTGGTCGACCAAGTTTTGATTGATCGGTTGGTAGCAAAAAATAAATAAATAAAAAAATTAAAAACTCCACATGAAACCGACGAAGTTGTACGCTAGGTGGTACTATGGGGTAATTTTCGTTAAGCAGGGTTAGGGTTAAGCCTACACAATAAAGCAAGACACCTTGATTTCAAACTTTGAACTTTATTTTTTATTTATTTTAACTAAAAATTCAAATGAAACTGGAAAAAAATTAAGTGCAATTAAAATGTGTGTTGTTCAACTATTTGAAAGATGGCTTTACAACCGTTGTCAACATCTGGCAAAGAACCTACTTCATCTGTGCATTCTCTACCGGTCGGGTATTTTGTTATCTGGAAAATACATCATGTGTGTGAATAAATTTGTTTTGTTCCCTCCCTCACGATATATATGTATGTAATTAGATATTGCGAGATATATATATATATTGCAATATCCAATTACATCGGCAACCCCTGGGCTGAGGGATCGGTGAATATTCTTGCTTTAGCGATTTTGCATTGAAAATTAATTTAAAAAACGAAAAACTTAAATCAATTACATTTCTAAATTCAAACTGCACTCCAAACAAAATGAAAAAGCAATTAAAATAATGAAGTGATAAAAGAATAATATATATATATACACACCTTTCCATTTACCGTCAGGCAAGAACCGTCTAAACATGCAGGCGGAAAATTACTTGCACATATGAAGACATAAAAACAATTATAAATGTACAAATAATAATTATAATGATGATAATAATCACTGAAATATAACTCCTAGTTTGAGGTGAATGTGTTTTTGTATTATTTTATGTTTTAATCACAGATGTAGGCTATAGGCTGCAGAGTTGTGGTCACAATGAACTGCTCTTTGGAAATAAAGTGAACTGAACTCCTCAGACACCTCCTGAGCTGAGATGTCTGAGGTCATTTGCAGCACTCATAGACGATACTGTTCTTGCAACAAAAAAATTCAGAAGACAGAAACAAAGGAGGAGTGAGAACCTTTTACATACGCGTGTGCTACGAGACTCTCCATACAAACAGCGTGTCATACATGCGCATAGACGGCTTTTCTGTCATCTGTTCTTAATAATATAAAGTGTTTCTTCAAGCACGTGTCTACGGACAAATTACTTGTAATATTAATTTGATAATAATAATAATAGCCTAATAATAATTTAATACATTAATGGGAAAATGAGCCAAATATTGTCTTGACATCTCAAAGACATCAGCTATTGGTGATCACTTTGACCATCGTCGATCCCCGAGATCATCGTCTGTCGGCACAACCCTAATGTGCATTTCTCTCTATAAATTAACAAAATGTTCAGACAGTCTCCTTGCTGGTTTTTCCGACACATTCAGAATCATTACCGCTTTTGCCGGTGTTGCTGCGGATCACTTCGTAAAATTAATATTTTAAAGGCTCATTTTTACGGTTTAGTATTTCTCTGTAATGCGGAACAGTGTTAGCAATGTTACTTATAATTTCTCAGTCCTGGAACTCAAACCATTTTCTGATGCCCCCCCCAAATATATATATTTAAGTAATTCAATCAATATCATAAACGTGAGACTAGTCGATTAATGGCTTAAATTAACGCCTACTAATGGACTAGGAATATCTTTGGTCGGGGGCAGCCCTAAAAAGTATAGCCACAAAACATAAACAATATACGTGTAAACATGATTTGAATGTGATAAAATCACTTACTAATCTTTTCTGTTTAAAGTTATAGCCAATTTTACAACTTCTTTACCATGACAATGTAGTCAACAAACCCTAAAATGACTGTAAAAAATTACAATTTAAACAACTTTACAGCTCAAATAATACATGAGTTTTAATAGAATTATGAAAGTGCTTTTATAAAATTATAGGCTTCACATTATAAAACTGGCCCCATTCACTTCCATTGTAAGTGACTCACTGTAACCTCCATTTTTGCTTTTTTTTTAAAGGAGGGACAAGTTGAAATAAATTTTTGTGGTAATCAACATTATGCCACAAATGCTGTCGATTGAGATTAATTTATATTGAACCCAGAACAGTCCTTAGAGATTAACTTGTCGGCAAGGTGATGTTATCAAGCTGGCTAAAATACATGAGGTTTTGTCAAAATTGAGACAATGACTTCACTAATAATCTCAGGAGAATCTGTTACAATGGGTTTAAAATGATAAACAAATCAGTAATTTTTTGCATTGTATAGTCTGATATCATTTTCCAGCATCAGTGTCTATGAATTCATAACTATCATAGAGTTTTGCTGCTGTACAATTTTAAGCTTTTCCAGAAATTAAACACTTTTTTAATTGTTTTGCATTTTGTCAAGAAAACCTAACATTTAAAGGAAAATATAAATATTGGTTTTGGCACATATAAAAATACATAGCTAAAATTAAAAAGCATCATTTTTGTGGTGGAACAAGTAAAAATCTTAACTACTGACTCGACTGGGCCAGGAGAAATAAAATCCTTATTGTTGAGCCCTTTTTAATTAGCGCTTGACTCTAGGTAAATGTGTTTGACTACCTGCTCTTGCTATCATACAAATTGTATTTTTTCAAATGACCAGTTTCTATTGTCAACTGGACACTAAGCATTGCCTTGAACAGTGTCACCTCACCAGTATCATGACAAGAGACCGAAAGAATGAAGTCATTCTTCATAATTATTCCTATAGGAATTCTGTGAAAATAGAGCTTCCTGCATTGCACTTCATCAATTGACAGAATGCATAAAAAATGCAGCGAGTGCATAGCATGATGCAATCCAATATGTCAATATAGTGGACCAACACACCATCTCAGCAGCAGTCGGGGGGGAAATCAATGCCAATGCAATCAATTCATTCACTGGCTACTCGTGTAATATACTAAATATAAAAACAACAACAAAAAATCTGTGTTCCACTATGGTTGCACAATTATAACAAAAATCATAATTGTCGATTATTTCCTTGATATTGTGATTGCAATTAATTTTGATTAATAAAATTTACACTGAAACAGTCAACTGCATGCCATATATTTTTAATGTAGGCTACACATCCAAAACACGATCGCTGTTTTATAAGTAAATGATGGTCAACTGCACATTGGCTCTCTTAGAAGCATGAAAAACAAAACTGTTATTTAAATTATACACAGAAAGCAGCAGCAGACTCGTCCAATGCTCAACTGCTGTAAAAACACATTTAATAGAAAATTCAATCAAACATTTTGACGAAACATGAGATCGACCTACATAGACTGCAATAACTGACACTTTTCACGATTAGTTCATTGTGGCAGTTGTAATCTCGATTATTTATTCCCATGTTCCACTGTAAATACTCCCAATTCTTGACATTTAAACCTTAAATATTTATGCTGTTTTCTGAATCAAGACATGCCATAGATTCCTGTTATAGGAACTATTATTGCATATAGATAAAGAATTACACCAAAGATTTTTATCCTGCCCTCTAATTGTCCTTTCAGTCCTGTTGTACATAATGTACATGTCAAAAATGAGGTTTGACGTATACTTCTTTCTATGTTATACGATATCAGTAGCTAGTTTCCATCCACTTTTCGTGCTATTTTGGTATCGACAAAGTGAAAATGCGTAAAACAAATATTGCGAAATTTGCCGTCTTCTGCCCATTTCCAATCAAATGACCTTTTATCAATACAAATGGTGTGCACGATGACGTCATGCCTAAAAAAACCCACTGTCGCATAAGTTTTGGTTTATCGCAAAAGAAATCTGCCCTTAAGCCGTTTCCATACAGATATGTGTGTATATAGCTAATTGTGTACCTTTTGCCTCCCAGATGTCCCTAATTTTTTTTCCTCCAAAGTCTTTGTAAAATGGGGAGAGTATTGAGACAATTCATTGAAATTAACCAGCTTACTGTCATTTTAATTCACAAATAAACGCAATCAGAAGATGAGGCATTGCAATCAAAAGGAAGCAGTTGCCATTCTGATAGGACTGTAATATTGGTCCTGATGTTGCGCCTATCGCAGGTTGCCACCGGTTCCGACCCGAAAGTGAATCGTCATGGCCCTGTTCAAGCTGGCAACCTGCACCAAGTAGTGGAGGAAACTTTCAGTCTAAGAACCATCCATTGATGTGTATGTGCTGTGTGCACAGATATTAAAGAAAAACTGATGCAGTGTAATATCAGGGTTTACAAATGATATATTCCTGATATTCAATAGGCTATTTTGAACAATCATCTAATCAAAAGCATTTCCATCACAACTGCATTATGTCCCGCATATTTGTCCAGCAACTTTTAACGACCAGCTGAACTTTATTGTCATCTAAAATTAATTTTAGTGTCATAATGCAATTTACATTTTCTGAAGAAGCTCAGCAAATGCGATCCGAGGTAAAGAGGGTTAGATTTAAAATATTTAAACGTTTTAAAATGTTCAAAAGCTAGTTTTCTGAAAGTGAACTCAGCATTGGACAAATAGTTCTGATAGTTTATAGTCTTGAAGTGTAGAAAATGTCATTCAGTCGAGTTTTTTCATCTACAGAACAGAGTAAGGCTTATTTAAGTTTGTGTAAAGAAAAGGCAATTATATAGACCTAACAATATATATATATTTTTTTTTCGTTTGGTAATTACTATTTTTTTTTTTTTTTTTTTTTTAATGCTTTATTCATTTGGTAATTTCTTTTATTTATACAGGGAATTTTTATTCAAAAGTATAAACAATAATATAAACAATTTTATAGAATTGGGTTATATGCTCGTGTTCCAAAAAAGCACACTGATGTTTTTCTCCTAGTATTGTGTATTTATTTTTAATTTAAAACATCTTTGTGCACAGAAATTATATGTCTTTTGTATTGTGGGCTAATTCCGTGACTGCTGTCTATTATTCTGAATGGTGTGAAAAAGAAACTTTAATAAATAAACGGCTGTCTATCATGATTAAATTAATCACAAACAGTGGCCATCCATTTGTTCTCCGTACACTTGTCCATGTGCATGATACGAGATATTTGTGTTGGCACTCCTGGAAGTGTCATGTTTGCAGCATCAGATCTGTGCAATGCTGTTCAGATCAATTCATAATCATGTACAATAAATTGTCTTTCAAGGATGTATACTGTCGTCATGATTAACACAGGCTAACGATTGGGGTAAATTGTCATATGACAATAATTTTTTGCGTTAATGCCAATTTTCTCGACAAAAAGTGTCTCTGAAATTTTAGCTTTATTTTGATGCGCTAAAACTTTTTTCGCAAAAAATCCTTGGATGGAAACGTAGTTAGTGTGGCAAAAAGGAACATGGCTAAACCGTCTCGTTTCATCACGGGGGCTGGTGTGCATCTTCGATAACTGAATCCTGCTGAAATAAAACTAGCAAGCAACCGGACCATGTCTCTTATGGTTTGCACTTCATCTGCAATGATACGCACGACATGACCACAGCCATAAAACACCCTACGATCTACATACGTCCCATATCTGACATTGACATGACACATAACACTGAGCAGGATCAATGACGTTTCTAAAATAAAGACCAACAGCCACCTCAGATTGTCCCACAGAGACACTCCTCTATAACAGGACTGCATAACTTAAACAGAATAATACTTCACACGCCGATTAATTTCCTTATGTTTGCAAGCATGTCGCACGACTCGATCAAACTACTCCCAACTTGAGCGTTAAAGAGATCTTCTGCAAGCCAGTGATGCAATGGTTCTTTGTGACACTGCTCGTGCATGTCATCTAATCCGCGCGAAGCATGCCATGCATCTTTTGTTTTAAATCGCGCGAGGAGTCTTGAAATGTTGTTTAGGATTACAGATTACATAAAAAGGGAAAAGGACGTCGTAGTTTGCACAGATCTGACTCGAAATAGATCATGTAAACTTGCAAACAAGCCTATACTGTACAAATGCAATTACTGCGTGCGCAGTCTGTTGATTTTCTGTCTTCTTGGTAACATGGTTCAATTGACAACTGACATGAATCTAAACAGTGCAGACTTTGGCTTGATCCACCCACAGAAACCAATCGATCTAGAATAGATCATGTCAAGCTCCAGTCGGTAACTAGATGCCAGAGCCGATAGTTTCTGCAAAGCATCTTCTCATGAAACATCAGAAATGCATTTGAATTGGAACATGATGCAAGCCGTATTACCTTCATTGAAGACACGGATTTCAACACAATAGACAAAACAGGGACATTTGATTGATCAAAGAGGATACAGGTCAAGTCCAAGTCGAACCCATCTTCCTGGTATCTCCTTTTGTTTCGGCTGACAAATTCCTTTATGATCGCAGCCATGGCTGTGACAGGAGTCTTTAGGGTATTTAGTGTGTGAGAGAGTATTGTTGCTTTTAGCACGATCAGTCGTCTTTGCGCTCTGCTCGGTTCGCAGTCCCTTTCAGTCGCCAGCTAGCTAGAATGGAGTCTGCTGCTGCTCTCTCATCAAGGGCCTCGCTCCAAACCACCACAGGCCCGGCTTCCAAAATGCCCTCCTGAGCTCACAAGAGCCTCGGGTGAAAAGATAAGCGACTCTCCACGTCTCGAACGGCAGTATTTCAAATGCACGCCTAGTCTCTGGTCGCACCGTAGCCGCCGTGATTGAGCGGAAAGGCGGAGAGAGGATCCTCTCCGGGTGCTTCCACTTGAAGAACGGTTGACAGACCCCCACTCGCGCGACACTCGCGCTCCGCTCACGCGCGCACTGTCCGACTAGCCTCAACAGCTAGCACGCTAGCTCGTCTACACATCCTTAAAAAAATAAAAAGCCATTAAACAAATCCAACCATCCGTGATGTTTAGGTTCCAACACATGAAATGAAAGGTGACAGCCTCCACCAACACATAAAATCTCGATATTTAAATGTCGCGCACGAGCGGTCTCCAGTTTAGTCAGGTCCTTCCCTTCACTTCTCCTCTCCCCTGTTCAACTATCAAACTTCCATCATGGCTTCCCATTGAAAAAAGGTGATGTTCGGACAACATACTCTTCCGCTCTACCAAATAGTTCCACGAATGCAGCATTTTATGAGTACGCCCAAGCATTTAGGAACGTTCTGCATTTCATCATACCAATACACAAATTATTAAGTGCGCATGTTGTGCTGTTGTAACCTTCAACTAATACATGCATGAACTATTTAATTTTTGTGACGGCAGGCGGAGGAACACGGACAGAGCACACACGGACTACTTTTTGTTCCAGGGTCACGTGTCTACAGAAATGAGGGAAGTTTCCGATATTTTATATCAGATTTCAGAAGTCAGAAATGAAGGTATTGCGTTTTTTATAATTCTCGTTTACATTCTTTAATTTTTTTTTATTTCTGTCTGTTTTACACATCATGACGCATCATGATATATACACACACACACACACACACACACACACACACACACTGTGTGTGTGTGTGTATGTGTATATATATATATATATATATATATATATATATATATATATATATATATATATATATATTAATAATGTTACCCCCCCCCCCCCCCCACCCCACCCCCACTGCCTCTCTCGACTATACTGCAACAGAGGGCAGGAAATTACTGAAATGCTTACGCAAGCAGAAAAGTACATTAGTGCATAAAGGCGCAAGCATATCATTTAGCAACAAGAAATAACAAACGGAACTTAATTGAGCCGAACTGGTATCAATTGGAGTTTATCAGTGTTCATTGTGGATATTGGAAGGAACTGTGGCTAGTGGTACAGTGCGTTCTTTGCTCATATGTGGAGTTTGCCCCCAAGGGCGGAGCGGAGGTGGAAAATTCTAGCCGTGTTTCAGATTTCAAATCTTTATTGTACAGCGCCATCTGCCAGAATAATCTGGAACAACTAGCGAGCTGCATGTGCTTTTCCTGTCCAACATCTGTTTGTTTTACAATCTCGTTTCAAGAAAATTTAATGTAGCAACTAAGAATGCAATAAAAAAATAAAGTAGATAAAAGCAACTTTTTTTCTGCCTGTTGCCAATTTAGTTGATTTATTAAAATAAATTAATTGCTATTAAAAAAAGGCCTAAATGGATAATTGACAAATAAAGTTGTTAGAGGTGCTAAAAATGGCAAATCTTTTAAAAATATAGTTTAAAACACGTGTCATGTTTGTAGGAATGTAATCTTTGTGTCCATGTTGGTTATATGGATTTAAAAGTGTTATATGAATTTAAAATTATAACAGTTTCGAAAAAAAGGTTTAATGACTTTTACTTAATGGTTACACCACTTGACATTTTTAAAGATATTAAAATAATTTTCTTGCACCTTGAACACACGTGAATGTAGAGTACAACTTAAAAAACTTTTAAAAACATAAAATGAATATTGAATATTTATTTTTTACTAATATTATGAATTTTGAATCAGAAATATTTAATGTTATATGCATTTGATCAAATTATGTTCAAATATTACTTAAGGTTTGCCATTTGACCAGGACAAAATGTCCCTTTTCATAAAAATGTTAAAGTATCTGATTAAAAAAAAAAGAATCACACACTTTGAGGGTCTTAAGGAAATTGAATTTTTTTATTCTTTTATTTTTTTTATTTTATTTTTTTTATCATTGTAGGTGTATTCAAATAATTGTTTTGTGTGAGATGTATTTTTTATGTGTTTTTGAATAACTTAATAAATCTGGACAAAAAATAAATAAATAAATAAATAAATTGTGTCCCATCAAAATATATTTAAAACTAAAACCAAGACATTTGAGAAGTTTTTAATTCAACCTGTTATTTATGTGTTATATGTATATCACATATGAATGTTTATATTTATATTAGGGCTGTTGATTTAACGAGTTAAAGGAATAGTCTGGGTTCAATATGAGTTAAGCTCAATCAACAGCATTTGTTTACCACAAAACATTTTCTTTAAAGTTGCACTCAGTAACTTTTGTGTTTGTGTCATCTTGGACTTACACGGACACCTAGCAGCTTGGATGCACCATCATTTAAAATAGTTTTCAGTTTCAGATGCTATTGCAGAAATTTAGTATTAACAGTCAGCCATGATTACTTTAATCAATGAGTGATGAGGGGGAATAATTTTTTGTGGTAATCAGCATTATGCCACAAATGCTGCCGCTTCAGCTTAACTTGTTTTGAACCAAGAATATTCCTTTAATTTATTACGATGAATTATATGTAAAATAACGTGTTAAAAAATTATACAGTACTGTGCAAAAGTCTTAGGCACATAAGATGTTTCACAAAAGCATTTGTCTTAAGATGGTTATTTATATCTTCAGCTTTAGTGTGTCAATAAGAAATATAAATGTTAGACTCTCAAACATTACTTTTGCAAACAGAAAAGATTAGAATAGAAGAACAGGGAGCCCTGCAACAGATGACATGGCCACCACAGACCCCCTACTGAGCATCAAGTCAGTCTGAGATTACATGATAGAGACAGAAGCAATTGAGACAGCCTAAATAATAGAAGAACTGTGGCGAATTCTCCAAGAAGCTTGGAACATCCTCTCTGCCAACAACCAAGAAAAACTGTGTCCAGGTGTACCTAGGAGAATTGGTGCTGTTTTAAAGGCAAAGGTGGTCAAACCAAATATTGATTTAGCTTTTTTATGTTTACTGGACTTTGTATAACATTAAGTGATAAATGAAAACTATCAGGGATGTCAAACTCTGTTCCTGGAGGGCCACAGTCCAGCAGAGTTTTGCTCAAACCCTAATTAAACACACCTGAAGCAGTGAATCAAGGTCTTTAGGAGTGCTTGAAGATTACAAGAGCAAGGAGCAGAGCTGGAACTAAACTCTGCAGGGCTGCGGCCCTCCAGGAACTGAGTTTGACACCCCTGATTTATGTCACTATTTTTGAAGACATCCTCACTATGCAACATTTTTCACAAGTGCTTAAACTTTTGCACAGTGCTGTATAAGTCATTATAACAATATTTTGACTTTTAAGCCACTTTTTTTTTTTATTGTAGAACTTAATTACTTGTCTGCTGCCACAGTATATGTATATAATATAATGTATGTTAATTATCTGAATAATAATAATTATTATTATTATTTATTTATAATTATTTTAGAAAAAATATTATATACTACATTATCTTTATTTGGGAAGCCTTTCTCAGTAAATATTGATATATGCAATTAATTGTGATTAATTTGATTGATTAATCAGCACATCATGTAATTAATTTTATTATTATTATTTATTATTTTAATTGATTGACATTCCTAGTTTATATTTTACTTAAAGTTGCACTCAGTAACTTTTGTCTTTGTTTCATCTTGGACTTACACTGACACCTAGCGGCTTGGATGCAGCATCATTTAAAATCAATCAGTTTCAGATGCTATTGCAGAAATGTACTATTCACAGTCAGCCATGATTACTTAAATCAAGGAGTGAAAGTGTCAAATAACAGGATGGTTAAGGAGATTAAGCGAGTAGTATTCGGCTGGTCATGTGAATCTAACATGGCAGCCCCCATGTGTGGACCCTCTCCATGTAGACTAAAACAGCTTTTATAAGGTCACTGATATGACTGGACTCTTCATTTTAATGTGAGTGCTCATGATTTCCTACATATTTGGCAAAAATACAATCATGTCTTTAGGAGTTACATTTTTTAAATGAGTTACTGAATAAAATTACTCAAAATTACTCAAAATTACTGAATGCACCTTTAATGCATGGCAACCGTTTTTCCTTTTCACATCCGAGTCAGTAGAGGGCAGTAGTGCGCAGAGCTCGAGTGATCACGGGTGACGAGAAAGTAATTGCGGAGGTGAGTGTGTCATGCAGGTCTGACCGCTGAAAGTAAATGAAGAGACCGATTAGAGGGAAGCCGCATTTTCTAAACATCATTGCCAAGACCACAGAATAAAGACACTTGTGGTAAGCGCTCTGTTTGATGAAGAATTTCAAGTAGTATATTCTGTTTGAGATAAAGGATGTACACGAAGAAGGTCAAAGCTAAGCAAAGCAACCTCTCGGTTTAGTAACAGCAAGGGCTCTTCAGTGAAAACGAAAGCAAACATCGCCGGTTTCTCTTCTGATTAATACAATAAGAGAGATTTCACTCTGCTGACCGAAAATGAAAGCAAACAACAGCTGCGCAAATAGGTTAACCAGGCAGATGAACAGTAAGTTGACTTGCTGTGTGGAGGAATGGTGTAATGTGCAGCTTCAGCAGCTTCAGGTGCTCTTGTGTGTCTCCTGGCTTTCTCATCTGAACAGCTTAATGTATTTTAGATAAAAACATTTCTTCACACTCTTTTATTTTTTATGTTATAGTCAAGTTTCTGTTAAGGTCTGTAAACACCCTCAGAACTTCCTAGATCTCTTTTAATACCTGCTTTGTTTTTCTTTTGCAGGTTAATGTTAGAAGATGGTGTTGAAAGAGATTCCAACTGACAATATCACCCGCCCTCTGGGCAGGAATGAGGTCATAGGTTTACTGTTCCGCCTGACAATATTTGGTGCTGTCACCTATTTTACAATTAAGTGGATGGTTGATGCTATCGATCCAACACGAAAACAGAAAGTTGAGGCACAAAAACAGGTATGCAGTATAGTTGAGATCCTTTTTATATGTTTCTTGGTCTTTTGCTCTTTTTATTTAGACTAGCCAGTTTAAGGTCATTACATTTATTATTATTAATATTATTATTATTATTATTATTATTGCATATTTATTTCAAGTGTATATGACAAAATGTAAATTTGGAGCCTTGAAAAGTTTTACAGTCATACTTTGTTTATAATCATGGTACAAGTGGTTAGTTTTATATTTGACAGCATCAGCAAAGACTGGAGTTTAATAATATATAGCCAACTTTTGGTGCACTTCTACAGGCAGAGAAACTCATGCGGCAGATAGGTGTGCAGAATGTGAAGCTTTCAGAATATGAGATGAGCATTGCAGCTCATCTCGTGGTCCCTTTGACTATGCAGGTGAGAAACTATGTCACCAGCTGGTTTAACACACACTCCCTGTGACAACCATGTGATTATTTGTCTTAAATAGCGATCCCTGTTTATTGGTGAAAAATGGCACAGCATAAACAAGATGAGCCAGTCTCTGTTTCTATATTAAACTGCACTTGTCAAAAAAAACTTGTGTTTAAGCATGTTTGTATATTTAAAGGGATTGTTAACCCAAAAATGAAAATCCTCTCATCATTTACTCACCCTCATGCCATCCCAGATGTGTATGACTTCCTTTCTTCTGCTGAACACAAACAAAGTTTTAGAAGAATTTCTCAGCTCTGACACTCCATACAATGCAAGTGAATGGTGACCAAAACTTTAAAGCTTCAAAATACACATAAAGGCAGCATAAAAGTAATCCATACAACTCCAGTGGTTTAATACATGTTCTGAAGTGATCCAATCAGTTTTGGTTAAGAACCTACCAAAATGTAAATCCTTTTTCACTGTACATCTTGACAGCAGTCTCTAGACACATATCATGTTTTCAAACTCGATTAAACTTCCTAGTGCTTTTAGTATGCACAGTGTAATTGTGTTAAAGTGTAATTGAGCTTGAAATCATGATCGCCAAGGAGATTGCTGAAGTCAGGATTTACAGTATAGTGAAAAAGGAGTTATATTTTGGTCAGTTCTCACCCAAACTGATTGGATCGCTTCAGAAGACATTGATTAAACCACTGAAGGCTTATGGATTACTTTTATGCTGACTTTATGTGCTTTTGGAAGCTTGAAAGTTTAGTCACCATTCACTTATATGGACCTACAGAGCTGAAATATTCTTCTAAAAACCTTTGTTTGTGTTCTGCAGAAGAAAGAAAGTCATACACATCTGGGATGGCATAAGGGTGAGTAAATGATGAAGGAATTTTCCTTTTTTGGGTGAACTTGTTCACTAAATTGTTAGAAGACATGCAAGTGTTTATTGTGGATCTTGATCACCTCAGTGTAATTTATATCAAATTTTTGTTGTTTTAAGTGAAGGCAAGTTACACAAATCATTCACGTTTGCCCACAGATTACATGGCGTGACATTGCAGGCCTGGATGAAGTCATAACTGAACTTAAAGACACAGTAATACTTCCAATCGAGAAGAAGCATCTTTTTGAAGGATCCAGGCTTCTTCAGCCACCCAAAGGTAGGGACTAAGATGGAAATGTTTCCATAAAGTGTGTCTCCACTCAACTACACACAAACACTATATGGTTTACTTTTACTCTTCTCAGGAGTGTTGCTGTATGGGCCCCCAGGCTGTGGGAAAACTCTTATAGCCAAAGCCACCGCCAAAGAGGCTGGATTCCGTTTTATCAACCTCCAGCCTTCCACTCTCACAGACAAATGGTACGGAGAGTCCCAAAAACTAGCTGCAGCTGTGTTCTCTCTGGCCATCAAGCTACAGCCCTCTATCATTTTCATTGATGAGATTGGTAAATGCTTATTTTGTTTTTTTCTAGTTTTCATTTACCGCACACACCCCTAATGTTGATATGCCAGTGTCATCATGGCACATATTTATGGATCACAAATCAACCTGCAATCTTACTTTTCCCTGCTCTCTTTGTTAATTTATGTAATAAGTGAAAGATTCATTATTTTTGACCATTTGGAATAACTTCTATTCCTCTTTTTGTCTTAGATTCGTTTTTGAGGAGTCGCTCAAGTTCAGATCATGAGGCCACTGCCATGATGAAGGCTCAGTTCATGAGTTTATGGGACGGGCTGGACACTGACTTCAGCTGCCAGGTAGAATGCTCCAGCATTTTTAGAACAGTTCTTGTGAGGTTTTACTGGCTTTGATTAGTGACAAAGGATGCAAGTCTATTTCCTCTTCCAATTGATAGACCATAAGTGAGAATTGTGATTGTGTTCTCTGCACACAGGTCATAATAATGGGAGCCACCAATCGGCCACAAGATCTTGATTCTGCTATACTCCGAAGGATGCCCACAAGATTCCACATCAATCAGCCAGTAAGATTCATCTGACATTATGGTCTTACTAAATTTTTAGATTTCACTATTTAATCATTAAACTATGCATTTGCCATGTGTTTATGTAGAATCTCAAGCAGAGGAAAGATATATTGAAACTGATCTTGGAGAATGAGAATGTAAGTATTTTATCTATCACACTGGCTTCCCATGAACTGTCAGGTTATTGGAAGTTGCAGATACTGAGAGTCATTATTAATTTTTGAAGGTGGAGTCTGCTGTGGACTTTTGTGAAATTGCAAAAGAGACTGATGGCTTCTCAGGAAGTGACCTCAAAGAGATGTGTCGAGATGCCGCTCTGCTTTGTGTGCGTGACTTTGTGCACAACAAAGAAAGGTAAACGTTAGTCGTAAAATAGCTCATTGATTTCTTTAAGTACTGCCGGTAACAAGGAATATCAAATGTACAATGGAAGTTTATGTCTAAACATAGGGTTAAGCCTGTCACGATTATTAAGTAATAGTCTCATCGGGTTACTTGATCAAACTGCGATTATTTGAGATGCAATGCATATAAATGCAATGAACGTGCGTCATTCAGTTGAACTCCGAGCATCACTGAGCCACGGATGTTAACCAGAGCAGCTCTTGTCTGGAGGAGCGCATAAAGCGCTTCTCAAGCGCTCTGATGTGCGTGCCGTCAGCAGAGGCTCGCGCCAAACTCCTGCGAAAATATAAACGAATAAATATAAACTTTGATAGTGAACGCATAATCGCAGTTGTTTTTGACAATTAATTGTCTGCCAAATTTCATAAACGTGACAGCCCTACATGGTCTTCTTTTTAAAATCAGATTCCATATTTTGAAATATGGACTTCAGTCGGCAGATACCAATTTAACACGAATGGAAACAAGACTGTGAAGAATAGAGGGTAATAAGTCTGTTCAGTGGGTTGCACTGTTGTATACCTTGTTGTAGATTGTTCAGCTGATGAAACTGAAAATGCATTCAAAAAGCTAAAAAAAACATGGGTTGTGAAAATAAGAAGTGACATAGGAGCTGGAAAACACCTATTGAACAAAGTGTATGCCTGTACCTCACAGCCTTGTTTTCATTTGTGTCTAATTAAATATTGCATTTACCCTAAGATTACTCTGACTCTCTTTTAAGCTTTACATACTGTCTAGTCCAAATATTTTAAACTAATTTGAAAAATATGAAATAAAGTGTGCACTGCTCCCTTTATAATCTCCCTTTATCCCTTGATAGTCAAGATGAAGACTACATCCGTCCCATCAAGCAACTAGACTTGCAAAAGGCAATCAAGAAGATGAAGAAGTCCAAATGTGCAGGACTGCAAGACCCATTTATGCATGTACCACTGGACTGAAATTGATGCTGCTGTTTTTTAGGAAACATGCACCTAGACCTAGTTTTTTTGTGTGTGTGTGTGTGGCATATCACGATATGTCATGTTTTGCAAAAGGAGGAACTCAGGATCTATAAATGGTGGAATATTTTTGCCGTTTCTCTGATCATCTCTTTTTGCACTGCAATTTTCCTACTCTGTTGTTTTTTTTCCAGTTGGTCATGTTTATCTGAATGTGTATTTCTTCTTTGGCTTTGGTAGTGTGGTTATGTTTGTTCCATAAAACGTCACCCTTTGAGAGGTTTACGAAGAAGGGCAACATGTACTTAATCTCCAGTCATGTATTATAGTTCATGCAGTAATTTATTTGACATCACTAACTATATGTAACACAAATTTGTGAGCACAGATAATTGTTCACCAACATGATTTTAACGAAAAGCAGCTCTGAAGCCAGTGCTGTTTCAATAACTGTTTGTTTTGCCACAGCGAGTGTAAGATTTGACTGAGATGTGTTTACATATACAATGTATTGGCCTTTTACAGTGAATGAAATGTTTAAATTTAGAATGTAGCCCAGATCAGAGGTAATGTGATGTATTGTTAAAATATTTATTTGCAAAACATTAAATATGATTGCACAATATATTTGAATTGTTGGATTGAACTGTAAGCTGTTTCTATACACAAGCCTTGTTTTGGAGAAGGGGCCAGTGTCAAGCCACTGCTGTTACATGTATACTCATCTTTTTGGTATTATTGGAATATGAATGAATATGTATGAATTATGTAGAAAGGAATTTGATTTGTTTTTTTTTTTTTTCTTGGAAAAACTTGCATTGAACTACTAATTTTAGATTGCTACAATTCTTCAGTTATTCGGTTTATAAGGTTTTCCTAAAGTATAAATGTTTAAATCATAAGTCATAATATACTTGTAATACTTGCAAATGTCTTGTTGAGACTTTAAAGAATTATATGGCCACGGTTTTGTGTCTTAATGGATTTTATTGGAATTATGCCCAATGCACATTACAGCAAATACTGTATGAAATGACAGTGTAAATCTCAAGTTTGTACAAAAAGGGAGACAATAAATGTTTAGGCTGGTCCATTAAGAAAAGGGTTAGACAAATATGCTCTTGATCCTTCATATTGGACTCCTAAAAAACATTATGTGTATGCATTCAGCATAAATCTTTTCACATTCATACATTGTACAGTAAGTCATTTGGGAATGTTCAAAAATATAACTGCAATTCCAAACATACATTATGGCACATGAAAGTACAATGTAAAAAGGACAATTTCCTGTAAATGTCTCATACATTTGACTGTGGTCATATTCTCCTTTCTGTACTTAATCTTTAAATTCTTTTAAAGAATTTAATATAACTGTGTAAAATGTGATTAATTACAAGATGTTCTCCACAGTCTGTAATGAGACCAACCAATAGGAAATACTGTCAAGATGACCATTCTTAACCATTTAGAGTTTCAGTTGAGGTAGGCAAAATGTTTGTCTTGTAAATACATCTGAGATGGCGATAACTGTGCAGTACATATGTGAATGTTTTTGATGGGGGGGATATTGGTAACAAAGTACACAATCACAAAAAACATTTTCGGGATAAATATTTATCTAAAAAAAAAAGTGTGTGTGGTATACAAGTAATAAAGATATTTAAAAAGTCTATACTACAGGTTTGTAGTACATATATGCATCAGTCTATAAACCTATATTTTAAATTCCTAAAGAAATAGATTATATAGAGCTGTTTTGTATATAGGCCAGTTATTGCTCACTGGTCTTTTTGCAGGGAACTATAGTACTCAGCTAGGACTTTCCATGCTTTCAGGGCCATGAAACCATCTGGAGGGTTCTGTCCACTTCGGGCGAGACTCCGCATTTTGGTCCCAGAGATAAACTCAAATTCAACATGTCTGAAAAACAGAAATGCAGTTCACAAGTTCAGTCAATGAATGTTTGTCAAGAATACCAACATATTGGTGCAGTCATGAGGGCTGAAATGAAATATTTTCATACCTTTCCTTGTCATAGAAATCCATGGCCTTCTTAACTTTGTTGTAAGCAGCAACTCTAAAGGGAATAATCTCTAGAGAGGTGAGGCCTGGTGCCATGGTCAGGACTTTTCCACCATGTGTGGGGTCATACAGGTCCTGCTTTGTCTCCGGGTGTGGCATACCTGCTGGGTCACGTCCTACAATGTAAAAGTTGGCCCCTGCAATCATCCGTGCCCGACAATGCCACTGTACCTATGAGGGGAATGCAGATTTTTATAAAAAAATCTCTCACTGGTTCAGAATGGTTTGACTCACAGATTATTTGTATTATTAAAAGCTACAAATGACACAAGAGTCTTAAAGGTGAAGTGCACCAAACGGAACATCCGGATAGTATTCACAGCGCTTCACTTTTTCCACATTTTGTTATGTTACAGCCTAATTCCAAAATGGATTAAATTCATTATTTTCCTCAAAATTCTACAAACAATACCCCATAATGACAACGTGAAAGAAGTTTGTTTGAAATCTTTGCAAATTTATAAAAAAAAAAAAAACAAAAAAAAAAAATCACAAGTATTCACAGCCTTTGCTCAATACTTTGCTGAAGCACCTTTGGCACCAATTACAGCCTCAAGTCTTTTTGAGTATGATGCTACAAGCTTGGCACACATATTTTTGGGCAGTTTCTCCCATTCTTCTTTGCAGGATCTCTCAAGCTCCATCAGGTTGGATGGGGAGCGTCGGTGCACAGCCATTTTCAGATCTCTCCAGAGATGTTCAATCAGGTTCAAGTCTGGGCTCTGGCTGGGCCACTCAAGGACATTCACAGAGTTGTCCCAGAGCCACTCCTTTGTTATCTTGGCTGTGCGCTTAGGGTCGTTGTTCTGCTGCATTCATCTTTCCCTCGATCCTGACTTGTCTCCCATTTCCTGCTGCTGAAAAACATCCCCACAGCATGATGCTGCCACCACCATGCTTCACTGTAGGGATGGTATTGGCCAGGTGATGAGCGGTGCCTGGTTTCCTCCAGACATGACACTTGCCATTCAGGCCACAGAGTTAAATCTTTGTTTCGCATGGTCTGAGAGTCCTTCAGGTGCCTTTTGGCAAACTCCAGGCGGGCTGTCATGTGCCTTTTACTGAGGAGTGGCTTCCGTCTGGCCACTCTACCATACAGGCCTGATTGGTGGAGTGCTGCAGAGATGGTTGTTCTTCTGGAAGGTTCTCCTCTCTCCACAGAGAAATGCTGGAGCTCTGTCAGAGTGACCATCGGGTTCTTGGTCACCTCCCTGACTAAGGCCCTTCTCCCCCGATTGCTCAGTTTGGCCAGGCAGCCAGCTCTAGGAAGAGTCCTGGTGGTTCCAAACTTCTTCCATTTACGGATGATGGAGGCCACTGTGCTCATTGGGACCTTCAATGCTGCAGAATATTTTCTGTACCCTTCCCCAGATCTGTGCCTCGATACAATCCTGTCTCGGAGGTCTACAGACAATTCCTTGGATTTCATAGCTTGGTTTGTGCTCTGACATGCACTGTTAACTGTGGGACCTTATATAGACAGGTGTGTGCCTTTCCAAATCATGTCCAATCAACTGAATTTACCACAGGTGGACTCCAATCAAGTTGTAGAAACATCTCAAGTGGAAACAGGATGCACCTAAGCTCAATTTTGAGTGTCATGGCAAAGATTTCAAACAAACTTCTTTCACGTTGTCATTATGGGGTATTGTTTGTAGAATTTTGAGGAAAATAATGAATTTAATCCATTTTGGAATAAGGCTGTAACATAACAATATATGTGGAAAAAGTCTTTCTGTTTTTTCTGATTTTAATTTCGTGTAACTTGTTTTGCAAGAGTCTGACCTCTGTAGGCCCGGCATACATCATGGGTGAGGGGAAAATTGCCACAATGGTGCTTGCTGGATCCAGCACCCCCTCCTCCAACACAGCAGCATGCTGTTTCATGCGCCAGTCCAGTGGTACATCGTCTTCTTTGGTCCAGCCACCCAGAGGGTGCAACAGCAGCACAGGGTTCTTGTAGCCTCGCTCTAGCAGGCGGCGTTTGGTGTCCTGCATGAGGAGTGCATGGCCATTGTGCACAGGATTACGCAGCTGGAAGGCAAAGATGGCATCTGCAGGAAAGATATAATATTGACTCCTTTGCTTTGTCACAAGGTTAACAAGTACTTTTTTTTAAGTGTAGCTAAATATTTGGTAATTTGGTCAACCTTATTTTATGGTATTGTTATATTAAGTTTACATTTATGAATTTGGCAGATGATTTTATCCATTTGTGTGTTCCCTGGGGATCGAACCCATGACCTTGGCATTGCTAGCAACATGCTCTATCAGTTCATTTTTAAAGCTATAGTTACAGCACCTTTATTATAGTGTTATAAAAGCTTTATAACTATTGAAAATGATTGAATGTTTCATTAGAATAAGAGTATAAATATTTTGTAATGTTTGCCTTATTTACATCAATTCCATGTGAAATATTTAATGTTTCACTTCCACAGCTTTCATTTTTACCTGCTCTCATTTGCTTAAATTTCTGTCTAAGCTCCTGAGGAGTAAGACGGTACTGGTCAAGACCATCATTCCACCTAATTCGCTCAAACACCTCCAAGTCTCCACCAGCCAGCCAATCACCACTCTCCATTACCATCTATACAAAGCAGAAAATCATATATTTGGCTAATTGTATTATCAAGTAAAACATATGAAGATATGGACAGTAATAAAAGAAGTGTAAATCCAGCCTGATCTCATGAAATTTACATGACAATAGCAACATTTTTGCAAACCAAAACTAAGTGCTTCATTACAGGTTTGCCTGCAGTTTCCCAGTGAAATGTCCAGCGGGGGTCACCAAAAAGCGAGTGAAAAGAGGTTAAGGAAGATATTAGATTGAGGTTTAAATTAGTAAATTGTACCTCCCTAACCTAAAAAAACTTTAGACTAATCCTAACCAATAGTGTCCTTAAAGATAAATGAGAGGTAAACCATACAGACATCCTTGCCCTTAACCAACACCTAAATCTAACCGATAGTGTCAGGATATGTACCCAGCACACAACGGTAGAGATTTTGAAAAAAAAAAAAAAAGAAAAGAAAAAATGCAGGCACAGTAAAAATCCGTTAAAACGCACAATGGACAAAGCAGTGCCTAAAGAAATTACTTTTCATGGTTCGATGAACTTTCATAGACGGTGTGCTGGGACATCGTCCCGCTGTTAGTGGAGAGACCACTCGGGACATCATGGCAGTTACAGTCGATGAGTTGTTATCGCTAATTTATCTTGCTAGCTATCTAATGTTTACATTCAATATAAACTCGATATTCTAGATAACATGATACCTCAGCTTGACCTCCCCTTTTGCTTGTGAAAAGGGTGAGGTGTTTGACGTTGGTAACAGCTTTTGGCCCTGGCTGGCCAGTTGACAGCCCTGGCTCGCACTGGCCCGATAGTGGAAAAGCGAATATTGATCTGCTTATTTGTGAGAACACGAAAATTCCAAAACACATTTTCATAATATTTTGTTTGAAAGAAAAATCATGAAAGAAAGATTCTATTGGAGAGGGATCACTGTGGGGCAAAGAAAGTTCAGGTGTGTGTGTCTGTGATAATGTTGGATGGATAAATGGATGTTGGATAAATTTCAGGGTAGGATAAAAAGAAAGCATGTACTACTCAAGAGTGTGTGTTTGTGTTGAATGGACGTTGGATGCAGTTCAGGGTAGGATAAAAAGAAAGCATGTACTACTCAAGAGTGTGTGTTTGTGTTGAATGGACGTTGGATGCAGTTCAGGGTAGGATAAAGTTAAACTCTGTGGAAAAAAAAGCATGTACTACTCAAGAGTGTGCGTGCGTACGTGTGCAGGTGTGTGTTTGTGTGTGTGCATGCACATGAGTGTGTGTATGTGCGTATGCACAGGTTCAAGGCCTTTATATTTGCAAGCACACATACACATATGTGCTCATCTAATGTATGAATATGCTGAACACTCAATTTTTCTCTTATTTTTGATCTCCTCCATTCATTTTCAATGGCCAGTCATTTTTGACTGGGAACACCACAAGTGTGACTTTGTGCAATTATTTACTAAATAAAAAAAAATTTTCAGAACAAACTTCCTGGTTAAACATTTACTACTAACACACTAGTGAGATAAATAGTACAAAATGTTTTCATATTTAATATTGCCAAAATTATTCACAAATAATGCTTTTTCAGCATTATTTGTAGAACACCAAAACTGTAACAAAGTGAAAACAAAAACGCAAAAAATTACGATACCCTGGGTGAACAAAGTCAAAATGTTTTAGTCCAATAGGATAACATTAACTAGCATTTTCAGGCAAAAGAATATCCTCTTCGGGTCAAAATGACCAGAAGACAACATAAGGATTAACCTTATCCAATGCCTAAACCTAACCGATAAGTGTTCAAAAAGATAAATGAGAGGTGAACAAAACAGACATCCTTACCCTTAACCAACACCTAAATGATAGTGTTCAAAAAGATAAATGAGGGGTGTCAAAATGGACATCCTTACCCATAACCAAGACCTAAACGATAGTGTTCAAAAAGATAAATGAGGGGTGTCAAAACGGACATCCTTACCCTTAACCAACACATAAACGATAGTGTTCAAAAAGATAAATGAGAGGTGTCAAAACGGACATCCTTACCTTTAACCAACACCTAAACGATAGTGTTCAAAAAGATAAGGTGTCAAAAAACGGACATCCTTACCCTTAACCAACACCTAAACGATAGTGTTCAAAAAGATAAATGAGAGGTGAACAAAACGGACATTCTTACCCTTAACTAACACCTAAACCTTACAAATACTGTTCAAAAAGATAAATGAGGTGAACAAAATGGACATCCTTACCCTTATCCAACACCTAAACCTAACTGATAGTGGTGTAAAAGACAAATGAGAGGTAAAAAAAAAAAAAAAGAAAAACAGACATCCTTACCCAAAACCAACAACTAAACCAACAACCGATATTTGCTTTTAAAACACTCTTGACATGAAAAGCACTTTTACTGAAGCAACCACATTGTCGCTTCTATGGCACTTTCACTTCTCTTTCATTTCAAGTGTCCTTGGCTGGGCCCGAGGCTCGGTCTCCGAGTCCAAAGTCCAACACTGTGAGCTAGGTGAGCTAGGGCAGAAGGTAATCACTTTGGGATAAGTGTGTAAATATAGGTGGGTCATTAATTCATGCATTTAAATGTATCGTTGTTCAAATGATGCATTACAGTAAAAGCGTTTAGATATCATAACATAGCATGTGAAAATAAGTGTTTATAAAGTCATAAACAGCAATAGTACAAGTGATTTGTGTGAAATTGAAAAAAAGCATAGTTGTTGTAGCGTCTCTAGTGTTCATTTCACCAGGAAACTGGAGCGAAATGTAGAAAGCAGCACGTAAAAAGTTTTACAAAAATGTAGTTATAGTAACATTTATTCTATGAGACTTGGTTGCATCAATCAGATGTGTCTTCCCACCTTGATATGTGGATGTCGGGGGCATGTTGTCCCCCACTGCCTGGCACACCTCTCTTCCTTACGATGCTCATAAAACTCAGGGTTGCGCATGATTGCCACTTTGCGACCTTTGAATTCCAGGGTAAAAGCAGCACAACCTTCCAGCCTCTCCTTGTCTTCCTTGGAAACGGGCAGCACGATAGGCACAGACATGTTGATGATCCCACCTACAAATATAAAACGATTTTGAATCTCAGGCTATAGATTCAGTACCAAAAGAGTTAAATACAGTGGTCTCAAAGTATTTGGACACTTAAGCCACACTTTAAAATGTATTATACAACAAACTATCAATCTGCATTTAATTTAAGGAAATATTGCACAAAAGCCATAGATATATTGACAAAACTATTTGGACACTTTCTGGCTTTCAACAGTGATGAACTACACTTCTGTTAGGACACTGGTGTGAATTTGAGGGGAACTGACTTCACACATCCACTAAAAATTACCTTACGACCAGTTGGTTAAAAGTCATTGCAAAAAAAAAAAAAAAAAAAAGTGATATTAGTTCTAAGAAAACGTCTGCTTTGTATCTAATGCAATGACATGCATGCATTTCTAAGCATGACTTAAAGCTGCACTACGTAAAATGTTTTGCTTACAACATTTTTTACAAATTGCCATTATTGACTGAGTACATCAGAAATGTCATTACCTTACCCCGAATCACTACGGTAAGCCTATAAAAATTATTTGTATTTTGAGCTGTAGGGTCGGCTTTGGTGCGAAATTGCTGGCTTATGACATACATCCTTGCATCATCACGTCATGTCCGTAAACACAGGAAAGAAGTACCGGCCATCACATGTTCTGGCTGGGGAAACTACATTCAGTTCAGTCAGTCACACTCGCTGCAGTCTGCATGGATGTATATCTGTTATCAATTTGGCAAAGTTGTTTACCTGCTATAATGCTTGGATATGTTTTCTGGTAGGGTTGTTGAAGCTTACACTGATTGTCATGCTTGTATGAATCGAATATTACTTCTGCATTAACCGCTCACGATGCATCTACGTTGTCGGGGGAAGTCACTATGACATGTTTACTAATATTTATGACTTCTGAAATTGAATTCTTGTAACTTTTATTGCCTATTTAAGCATACTATACTATATAAAGTATATTTTATCCCCATCATTACTGAATCCTCGTTTTATATTTTTTGTTAAAGGTGTTACTATGTGCACTGCATAGACATACTATTTTAGTATTACGTTCACTTGCATTATCAACTAAGGCTGTCCGATATAATATAAAAATAATAAAGTCTTCCACTGAACTCGTATCAGCAATATCACGAGTTTTACCTTTTAAATTGATAAGTGTAGTACAATACAAACATTAACAGTAGAAAAAACACTTTAAAATATACTGGTAACTGGTGGTGATTGAGTTCCCTGTTCTCCATGTGAAAGCACTAAGTATAGTGTCAGAGATAGATAGATAGATATATATATATATATATATAAATATATAAAAGCTAGAAAATAAGACTGAAAATTCATTATCTACTATCTGATTCCAAACCATTAGTTTGAAAATGTTCTTACCATCAAGTAAAGTTCCAAAGTGCAGTACTTGCAGGAATTCTCTCTCCCTCATGAATCCTCTGAGTGGAGTCGCCCATCCCTCAGCCAGAACCTGCACCCACTGCAAGTCCAGCTACAGGACCAGAGAGAGACCAACATTCAGAACTTGATTTCAATTAAAGGCAAGAACAATGTTTTGATACAAAATAACAACTTGGATTAAAACAGTGAATTCTCTCCAAGTTATAGGGTGATTAATGGACTTTAAAAATAACTTAACTCAAAAGAACAGTTTCTAGCCAATTAAATAATTTAGAGCGGAGTGTAATTAATATAGACTTTTTATGATGTTTTAAGATTTTAAATAATTATTTTAGGCCTGTCCAGACCTGAAAAAAACAAATTACTAAAATTCTCTGGTATTTCCAGGTTTGAAGAAATGTAAATTGTCAGTTGACTTTCCCTTCCAAAAACCAAGCTACAAAGAAAAGCTCACAGTTAACGGAACTGTGATGAAATGCCTGTGGTGTAACATACATGGCGGTTGATTTCCACAGCAGTGGGTAATCTGTGTTTGAAGGGTTGCTTTTGCTGCATTACCTCTGTGATGGTGACCGTTTGAAGTGTACTGGCATTACTCAGCACCAGGTCCAGCTTGTTTTCAGGAACAAATAGCTCATTCACTTCCTCTGTTACACCCGTGGGCACAATATCCTGTTATAAACCAATCATCAGTGATTGTCTATTATTTATCTGAAACTGCCAATGTCCAGCACTTTCTGGCATAATCATATGGATTACTGGCAAAACACAAGGATCCATTTGATGAGCAGAACTGAATCAATGACCCACCTGTTCCTTCAAGAGCTCCACTAGTTGCTGAATGCAGTCATTAACAGTAAGCTCTCCTGTCTTTAACACAAGCTCAGGGGATTCAGGTTTCTCATAGTCAGAGTCTATTCCCGTAAAACCTATGCAATAAAAAACATATGAGTGAAACTTTTTCTAAATACGAGTATCTATTAAACTTTTTTGCTCTTATGTAAATAACTGGCAAATTTTATATGATGGCTCTGAATTCTTAAGACCAATAAAAGGATGAATGTGAGGCATGTGATTTTTTTTTTCAATGTAAAAATACTTTCACCAATCACAGCTTAATACACAGAATCAACATTAAGTCATTCGAAAGTTAATTTCCCCGAAAACACAGTGGCACAATCAAAACATTGCTCTGTTTGTTTGAGCATTTGCAACATTGGCTTAGTAGTGGCTTAGTTATGGGGCATTATTTTTTACATTCTGGTTGGTGATGCTAGTGGCAAAGAAAATACAAACTTTTCTCCCCAATTTGGAATGCCCAATTCCCAATGCACTGTAAGTCCTCGTGGTGGCGTAGTGACTCACCTCAATCTGGGTGGAGGATGAATCTCAGTTGCCTCTGCATCTGAGACCGTCAATCACGCATCTTATCATGTGGCTTGTTGAGCGCATTACCGCGGAGACATAGCGCGTGTGGAGGCTCCACGCTATTCTCCACGGCATGCTATTTTATTCTCCATTGCTTCGCTTTATTTCCAGATATTCTAGAGTTGTTGCTGTGTTTGTAACCTTAACTTTCTATCGTGCCCTGCAGCAGAATTGCTCTGCTATAGTAGGGTTTCCCTCTTACATATAACTCTGGGATTCCTCAATGTGAGGGACCATTTATATTTTACATTCGTGTTTAAATGGGTATAGTTTATAGTGTATGTGCTTTTCCCGCTGTACTCCCAGAAATCTTTAATTCTTTCCGCTGTGTTGACTTGTTGGGCTCTGTCCTATGACGTTTGTTATCTGGTCTGTTCACGCATGTACACACTCTTCAAAAACCTGTAAGAATGGCGTTACGTGCTTACATGACCACATTAAGCCACGTTCACTGGGTGAAACCTGGGTGTGTTAAACTACTTTCTTAATCCCTTGCGGCATAAGGAAATCAGCATTCTCATTTACATGACATTTCAGAATGCCGCTTTCTGTGAACAACCTGAAATAAACCATTTTCTTATGTTCATGTAAACGTGGTCATTGTGACAAACAAAAGCACATCAAAAACAAGTATTACAAACATAGTAAAGTCACAAAAATGTACCTTTAATCTCTCCAGCACGGGCCTTTTTATAAAGACCTTTCACGTCTCTGCTCTCACACACCTCCAGAGGGGCATTTACAAACACCTCAAAAAACGGCAGACCTGCGCTCTCATGGATCTTCCTGGCCTCGTTTCGATCCTGTTTTGAGTCAGTGCACATACAACCATCGTCTCAACCCATCCAGTTTCAAAATGTCTTGGAAAATGTTATGTAATTCGGGATCCTCTCATGTCACACAATATCATCATACCTTAGTAAACGGTGAAATAAAACTAGTGATGCAAACCAGTCCGGCATCTGCAAACAGTCTGGCCACCTCTGCAATACGTCGGACATTCTCTTCCCTGTCAGCTGCTGTGAAGCCCAAGTTCCTGTTCAAACCATGTCGAATATTGTCCCCATCAAGTGAGTAGCATGGAATGGCATGAGAAACTAGATATTCCTCCAAAGCGAATCCAATAGTTGTCTTTCCTGCACCAGACAGCCCTGTAGGAAACCTCATCATAAACGTCATCAAAATAGTGTTTGATGAGCTACATTGTATTGACTTAAATGGACAGTTCACCCAAAAATGTAATTCTCTCATCATTTACTCATCCTCATGCCATCCCAGATGTGTATGATTTTCTTTCTTCTGCTGAACACAAACAAAGATTTTTAGAAGAATATTTCAACTCTGTAGGTCCTTAAAATGCAAGTAAGTGGTGGCCAAAATTTTGAAGGTCCTAAGAAGCACATAAAGGCAGCATAAAAGTAATCCATATGACTCCAGTGGTTAAATCCATGTCTTCTGAAGCAATATGATAGGTGTGGGTGAGAAACAGATCAATATTTAAGTCCTTTTTTTTTTTTACTATAAATCTCCACTTTCACATTCTTCTAGTTTTGTTTTTGGCAATTTGCAATCTTCGAGCATATTGCCATCTACTGGACAGGGAGGAGAATGTAAAGTAAAAATTGACTTATTGATCCGTTTCTCACCCACACCTATTATATCGCTTCTGAGGATATGGATTTAACCACTGGAGTCTTATGGATTACTTCTATGCTGCCTTTATGAGCTTTTTGGAGCTTCAACATTTTGTTACCCATTAACTTGCATTGTACGGACCAACAGAGATGAAATATTCTTCTAAAAATCTTTGTGTTCCGTAGAAGAAAGAAAGTCATACTCATCTGGGATGGCATGAGGGTGAGTAAATAATGAGAGAATTTTCATTTTTGGTGAACTATCCATTTAAGTTGTTCCATGTAATTTGCTCCTGAAGGTTTAACTGCAATTAATGTTAACCTGTAAGCCAGACAGTACAGCCACGAAAGCCACCTCTGGTCCCAACCACTTGGCCACGCTTGCTTCTACTCACATGGTGAGCTTGGTACACAACATTGGTTGCTCTCTGCATGTTCTGCAAACAAAAGTTAGACATACAAGATATACCTGATTAGCATGAGCAGAGGAACAATTGCACAAATTTCACAGAGCACAAAAGGTAGGCCTGCTAAGAAAACCCTTAAAAACAACTGCCTTCCAATTGTAACTAAGGATTTTCATAACCTAAGGGTTTTTATTTTTTACAATTGGGCCCTGGGACTTTTGTCTTATAATTTCAAAGAGGGATTGGATTTCAAAGGGTAGACTGGATTATAAACGGTGTTTAACTTTATCATCAAGAGAAACTGAGAAATATTATCCTCTCAGGGCCACATTTGACCGATGACAAGGAATTTAATGTTACGAAATAACACCGATACAGAACTCATTTTCTTTGGAACAGTGCGATTGCACAGCTCTGCTTTAATGGCTTATATTCCTGTGTATTTGACTCCATCCTCAGTTTTGAGAAGAGAGCAGCTTCTGAGAGAGGACTGAAGAAACAAACAGGGCTATTCATTCAGGCCCATGAAGTGGTGGCGAGCTGAAGCTGGAGCAGGGCCAATTTAACTCCCTCTTTCTCTCAGCAGCCCCCAGGCTCAGTGGATACACATGAAATCCCAGCTTGGTTCAGTGACCATGAGGTTTTTTTAATTCTCCTTCACACAGTACATCCAATCCTGGCCTCAAGGAACTAACTTGCTAATAATAATCTTACATGGGATATGTGTGGAAACTTACTTTTAGATTCAGAAGACAGATTTTCTGCAGTACAATGTGTCCAAGTATAAACTGGCAACACACATGGGTGTTTATTCATCTTCAGTCACTTTTAGCACTGTGAACAGTCTAGTTAAAACATTTTTCAAACTCTCATATTTTTTTATTTGTCTACTGACAATGTCCAACAGTGTATGTTCATGCATCACAGAAGATTTATGCCATTTGTGTCAATTTTCTGATCCTCATGAAAATTACCACCACATCTCAAATTCTGTATTGTGTTCAATAGAATTATTTGGTGGAAATGGAGGTAATGGACATTTCTGAAATAAAACGGAGGACTCCTTTGTCTTGCTAAGGCAAATTTCATAGCTTTCTTTTGATGTGTGCTATATACACACAATTAAATAATATCTTCACACTTTTTTGCAAAATTCCACCTTGATTGGAAGTGACGCCCAATAAACTACTCCGAAACCTGATTTTTACCATTTTTCTCTTGTCTCATATTTCATCTCAAGCATGCTCTTCACTGACACTTTTGTCGACAACTACACTAATTTTTGAAAAACTTTTTTAGGGGCAAAGTTTTTGTGTGGTGCCAAAACAGTGAGGAAGTAGTAATTAAAAAATGTATACTAAATATTGAAATCTTTTATGTTTATTTCACACTTTGTTTAAATTATTATAGTTTTAAACATGTTATAATTTGTACATTCTTAATGTATATTCATAGTTTTATGGGACAAGGCTAAAACAATACAATTTCTACATAAAAGGCATTTGAAAAGTGGCAAAAATAAATGAAGGCATGGTTAAAAAGTTGCAAAGTCTTCATATAGCAAAAAGGAAAAAGTTGGGACATAAAAGTGCCCGAAGTTGAAGAAACGCCTACTACTGTAGTTTCAGTTTTAGCATTTGATATAAACAGAATATTAGAAAGCATATGGGAATCTAGAATGGGAAAATCTGAGTGTTTTAATGAAACAAAACCTTCAAAGAAAACACCAGCCAAACATGTCCCACCACCCCTCCCCAAATTAAAAACCATTCACATTTACAAAACACCAGAAACATTCAAACACTTCTGTTCGTATCGAGCTGTCACGTATTTATGCTAGTTCCCAACTTTGACTGATCAGTTAACTCAAGCAACTATTCTTACTTGGCTGCTGAATGAATGTAAATGTTTTCACAACAAACTGTTTTTAAAAGAAACACATGGTGTAAACGCAGTTAACGGCTCGGCTCTCATTATTTGCGTTACAATACACGACTTCTATTTTTCTTTAAGTCGGGTGACATTCCGCAGTTGGTGTGCATTAAAACATTTTACAGTTCAAGTAGAAAGTCACAGAAGCGAGAAAAAGCCGAACTTGTGTAAACGTACCGTTTTCTGCTTTTGCATCCCAGACATAGTCACAACGAGGCGACGCTGTCCGAACCTTTCTCGAGATGTAAGCCTTTAGAAATTTAGACAAAGCAAAAGAAAGTGAAGTTTGTTTAAGTTAGATGATATTTGACACGTAGCACTCAGCAGCGTTCTTCCTGAAATTCTCCTCCTCCCACCACCACCATCATCATCATCATCATAGAGATCAGCGTGTCGCTGCACACGTCACAATCACAACACTGCTCTCTTCAGCACTTACTGAATTAGAATGTGTGATTCGAATTAGTGTATTTACTGTGACACTTTATTTTTAAAATGATATTTTGACATTTAAAAAGTATAGTAATTTGTATTATTAATTATACTGGGCTAATACCACACAGGCTACACGAGAAAAAAAATAATGGCCTCTTTGTAATATCTCATATTTTGTAAATGACACTGAATCACGTTAACCTTTTAAAACAAACAACAAAAACACTGAAAACATGTAACGTTATAAAGTAATCACATATGATGTAAAATTATTTCCTCTGGCAATGTTAGAGATGGAATTAATGATACTAGGTACAAATACCTCTTTTCTATGTTTTTGTGGCATTCAATAATAATCAGTGTTGGGTGTAATCCAATTACAAAGTAATTGCTTACTGTGATCGAATTAATTTTTGGAAAAAAAAAGTAGTGTAATGCATTCCATTTTTAATTCTTGTAACCAGATTACAGTTACTTTCCATTAATTTAATTACTTTTAAGTACATTTTAGGGTTATGCTTTTTTCTAATAGGCTATTTATGTAGAATACATGAATTATGGACCTACAATGAGTCATTGGAAGGAGAAATGTGAGGTGCTGAGTGTATGACTTGTGTGTAACATGAACAAGGAAGAAATACATTGGCAAGGAAAAGAATGTGAACCATTTGGAATCAGCTGGCTTTCTTCATTAATTGGTCATAAAATGTGATTTCATCTTCATCAAAGTCACAAGTATAGACAAACACAATGTGCTTCAGCTAACAACACACAATCAATTATAAACTTTCATGTCTTTATTGAACACATCCCATTAATCACCGATGATGTTTCATGTTGGTATGCAGTGCCCTTTTTACGCCATATGTGCTGCGTGTTCTTCCCAAACAATTCAAACCTAGTTTAATCAATCCACAGTTCTTGTGAATAGAAAACTTAAAATGTTTCAGTGTTTTTTATAAGTCAAAGTAGCTCTAACCCACACCTCCAATCTCGTTTCATTAATTGGATGCCAGGTTTGCCAACTCCTGACTCTAATTAGCTTTTGTTGATGTCATTAGCCTAGGGGTTCACATACTTTTCCAACCTACACTGAATGATTGAATTTTTTGTATTTAATATGTACAAAAACAATACAATAATTTGTGTGTTATTAGTTCAAACAGATTGTGTTTGTTCATTATTTTAACTTAGATGAATATCAAACCAGATTTGAAGAAAAATGTATACATAAATGCAGGTAATTCTGAAGGGTTCAAATACTTTTTATTGCCACTGTATAGACATTATTTTGAATTTGTTGAGCAGAACAGTATTTTAGAAAGTAACTTAAAAGTAAAGTCATTGGTAATATAATTACTTTTTCAATTAAATAATTGATAAAGTAATCTGATTACAATTTTTAGAGAAATAACTAGTCATTTGTAGTGGATTACTATTTTTATGTAACTTACTCAACACTGATAATAATAAAGAAATGACAGACGTGTATGGCAGATGTTAAAAAGACTCATCCCTCTATGATTTAAGTTGTTACTTGACACCTCTAAAACACAGTTAGTGTAAATAGGCTCTCAAAGCCTATAGCACACAGAGAAATGTACATAGTGTTTGTACATTTTGCACTATTAATAATTTGTCATTTGTATTATTATTATATCCTTTGTGTAACAATGTGACATTTCTTCATGAGACTTATTCTTTGATTCAATAGCAAGATAAATGACGTTAATGATGCATTTTTGGAAAATCCTTTGCCTTCTGATAATGGACTAGATTGGTGATGACTTGAGTAACCTTGCATTGTGTTTTTCAACTTGTGTGCTGTTGGGGGAAAAAAAAAAACACTTTAACATATTCATTTTATAAGAACAAGAATACATTTTGGTTGAAGAAAAAAATGTAATTACTTCCATTACAAAGAAAGGAATATATTTGGCACCTTACAACAACATTTCTCTTGAGTACTTTGGCAAATAAAGCAAGTTTAGGAAGAAAGTGGAATTTCAAACAGAAATCACTCTTTAAGCACAGTTATGATCAATATACCACCTGGTAAATTGCTAACCTGTAAAATTTATTTTAAAAATATATTGGACTTCAAATTATACAAAAAAATAAATAAATAAAAATTCCTGATGAGAATCAAAAGTACAAATGTACATACTGTATACAGTCAAGTGTAGTACAAAAAACAAATCACACATTTCACACAGCATATCACAAGAACACAGTGATTAATCCCCGAAATCTCTTATTTTATAACCTAAATCACAGTTCAGTGTTCCTGATGTTTGATTGAGGCATGTCACAGCCATGAAGAAGCTTTGAGTAATGCTTTCTGACTGTTTCATATATGAGCCACTCTGCTCCATTATTGGGAAAAGTCATGGGATTCTCATTGAGAAACAATTGTACTCAGAGTCCTTCAGTGCATTTATACAGGACAAAGACTATGTTGGCAGCATAAGATCTGTCTGGTGCGGAACTTGCGCTTGTGCTGCAATGAGAAGTTCTCTGCAGTCAGATGTTTTTCATACTTAAACAAGCCCATCAGAGAGAGGAGAGGCAGCAGGGTCTCACCATGACCAACCTGGATGGTGGCAGTTTGTTCTACCTCCCTGAATCTGGTAGATTACAAAAACTAGCATAGAATATGTATGTAGCTCACCATTATAATTTGCCAAGATATTTCATATAGAGAAACTCAGAAGGCACTCTAGAATTACACTTTATGCTCCATCAACATAATCATACAAATTTTTGTTCTAATCTACTGTATATGTCTGAAATTGAAATGGTTTTGTTGTTACAACAAAATCAAAGAGCAAATAAATGCAGCGTTAAACATCAATTATATGTAATTGACCTGTCATGTAGAACTATCCTTTGAATCTTTATCATATTTATTAGAATCCACTGGTACTGACAATTTCCAATTTCCAAACAACATACATACATGAGCGTCTGACTCATCCAGCAGATAACACTTGGGGGAGTTCTCGGACTTGATGGCAAACTCATAGGAGCACAAAAAGGAAGCAGCCTCTGCCATATCTTGCATTAAAATAAAAACACAATAATATTATGAATTTTAAATAGGATGTAAATAAAAACTTGAGGTTTTGTTTTATTTATGCTGTAATCTGTTTACAAAGTAATTCGTTACTGTAATATAATTACTTTTAGTAAAAAAAAGTAGTGTACTACATTACATTCTAAATTCTCAGATTACAGTTACTGACTTTCAATTAATTAAATAACTTTTAAGTACATTATAGGGTTATGCTTACTTATAAAATATTATTTATGTAGAATACATGAATTATAGCCCCGTAACAAGTCATTGTGAAGGAGAAATATGATGCAAAGAACAAGGAAGAAATATAGACATTATTTTGAATCTGTTGAGCAGAAAAGTGTTTTAGAAATTAATTTAAAGTAATCAGTAATGCGATTACTTTTTCAATTAAGTAATTAGTACATTTATCTGATTAAAATTTTAGCACTGGCTGTAATTACCTGGGATGATTTGACTGTATGGTCTCTGAAGACGATTGGCTATTTTCCTCCTTACTGCATCCATCTCAGCAGAGGACTTAAAAAGACTGACTTCCTTCAAAGCCGTTTTGTTGTTTTCAACACTTTCAACAAATCTCTCACAATGATCAAAGAATCTCATCAATGAATCATCCACATAGTGTTTGTAAACCATATCTACAAAGACAAGAATTATGGTCAGCTGAAAAAACAACATTTACCAAGTGCCAATACTTAAACCATAAAGATTAAACCTTGCTGTATTATACAAATAAAACAAACCTGGTGTGAAGTGATTTACATGGTTTACACAGACTACAATAGACTATTTATGGCAGATTTGTTGCATCAAAATCCCTCTTTTTCTTCAAATGCCAGCTGCCTGTTTGCCATAGATAGGCTTAAACTCATGGTGGATCTAGTTACCTGCCATTGTTAACTATAAAGATGGGGCTCAAAGGTATTTAAATCCAATTAAAATAATAAATATGTTTATAATAACCAGAACTTCAGATCTGAAATAGCATGTTGCATGGGTGATAAATGTGTTTGGCAATAAACATGACTCATAAAACTTTTGCCCTTGCAGCATCATTCAAATGCAATAGTTCCCTGTCAAAAGCTACACTTAATGCTGCACTTGATTCAGCGCTTATGGGAACGTCTTTAGGAGTGACCAGCTGTGAATATGTGTGCAACACGTCGATGAAATTGACTAGAACCTTTATAGCCTCTGTTGGTGACATCATAATGCACCAGTACCAGGGGCTATAAATACAGTGCATCTCGAAAGTATTCACAGCGCTTCACTTTTTCCACATTTTGTTATGTTACAGCCTTATTCCAAAATGGATTAAATTCATTATTTTCCTCAAAATTCTACAAACAATACCCCATAATGACAACATGACAGAAGTTTGTTTGAAATCTTTTCAAATTTATTAAAAATAAAAAACGAAAAAAATCACATGTACATAAGTATTCACAGCCTTTGCTCAATACTTTGTTGAAGCACCTTTGGCACCAATTACAGCCTCAAGTCTTTTTGAGTATGATGCTACAAGCTTGGCACACCTATTTTTGGGCAGTTTCTCCCATTCTTCTTTGCAGGACCTCTCAAGCTCCATCAGGTTGGATGGGGAGTGTCGGTGCACAGCCATTTTCAGATCTCTCCAGTGATGTTCAATCAGGTTCAAGTCTGGGCTCTGGCTGGGCCACTCAAGACATTCACAGAGTTGTCCCAGAGCCACTCCTTTGTTATCTTGGCTGTGTGCTTAGGGTCGTTGTCCTGTTGGAAGATGAACCTTCGCCCCAGTCTGAGGTCCAGAGCACTCTGGAGCAGGTTTTCCTCAAGGATGTCTCTGTACATTGCTGCATTCATCTTTCCCTCGATCCTGACTAGTCTCCCAGTTCCTGCCGCTGAAAAACATCCCCACAGCATGATGCTGCCACCACCATGCTTCACTGTAGGGATGGTATTGGCCAGGTGATGAGCGGTGCCTGGTTTCCTCCAGACATGATGCTTGCCATTCAGGCCAAAGAGTTCAATCTTTGTTTCTCATGGTCTGAGAGTCCTTCAGGTGCCTTTTGGCAAACTCCAGGCGGGCTGTCATGTGCCTTTTACTGAGGAGTGGCTTCCGTCTGGCCACTCTACCATACAGGCCTGATTGGTGGAGTGCTGCAGAGATGGTTGTTCTTCTGGAAGGTTCTCCTCTCTCCACAGAGAAATGCTGGAGCTCTGTCAGAGTGACCATCGGGTTCTTGGTCACCTCCCTGACTAAGGCCCTTCTCCCCCGATAGCTCAGTTTGGCCAGGCGGCCAGCTCTAGGAAGAGTCCTGGTGGTTCCAAACTTCTTCCATTTATGGATGATGGAGGCCACTGTGCTAATTGGGACCTTCAATGCTGCAGAAATTTTTCTGTACCCTTCCCCAGATCTGTGCCTCGATACAATCCTGTCTTGGAGGTCTACAGACAATTCCTTGGACTTCATGGCTTGGTTTGTGCTCTGACATGCACTGTTAACTGTGGGACCTTGTTTAGACAGGTGTGTGCCTTTCCAAATCATGTCCAATCAACTGAATTTACCACAGGTGGACTCCAATCAAGTTGTAGAAACATCTCAAGGATAATCAGTGGAAACAGGATGCACCTGAGCTCAATTTTGAGTGTCATGGCAAATACTGTGAATACTTATGTACATGTGATTTTTTTCATTTTTAATTTTTAATAAATTTGCAAAGATTTCAAACAAACTTCTTTCACGTTGTCATTATGGGGTATTGTTTGTAGAATTTTGAGGAAAATAATGCATTTAATCCATTTTGGAATAAGGCTGTAACATAACAAAATGTGGAAAAAGTAAAGCGCTGTGAATACTTTCCGGATGCACTGTAGATGTGCCACAGGTGCATCGTCAGGTCTTTTGTCTTCAGACCACTCTGTGATGTGTTTGTGCTTCTCAGCTTCTCAGCTCTCTATTTTTCTTCTGATAGGAGTTAGATTTGTCAGGCAGTGTGCAGAAAACTTTCTCTTTCTCTGTCATTCAAGTGTGGAAAAGACAAAAGAAAGAAAAAATGAGCGATCAACAAAGCAAACGGTGTGTGTTTCCATGCTTACGTCCTATGGCTGAATCGGACATACACCGGTTTTGTTTTTGTTTGTTTGGGGGAAGAGCACACTGCTCTTGCATTGGAGCGAGGCATTGTGAGCATTGTGAGCTGTTCACAGTGAAGACGCTGTGCGCTTGTCTCGCTTACTTCCAAGAGCCAGCACCCACCATTCCATCGTGGGGCTCGCGTATGGATCCGGCTGAGGAGCGAGAGACGGGTCCGTCCCTATCGCTCGCTCTTTCTCCAGATCCAGGTTTTCCCTCGCATGATCTCAAAGCGTGCCCCGGCGCCTCTTCGGTTCACGAGGGGGACGATGAATCTCTTAGGTCTGCAGACTTTGATTTGCCTACCTCTGATCATTCTTCACGTGATGACATAGCGGTTGAGGAATTACTCGAGGTGGTTACTCGTGCGGTGGCCAGATTACAGCTAGACTGGCCACGCGAACAAGAGACCCCCAAACGATCGAAACTAGAAGACAGATTTCTGTCTGGTGGCCAGTGGAAGGGAACACAAAATCAGTCTCTCCCCTTCTTTAAAGACCTCCATGATGAGTTGACTCGTTCATGGGGGAAACCTTATACTTCCCGTATCTTTGTGCCTTCGTCGTCGACATATTCGACTATCGTGGGTGCTAAGGCACAGGGGTATATGATGATGCCACAGGTAGAAGAGACGCTCGTGGGCTATCTTTCGCCTGGTTCGACATCATTATTAAAAAGACCAACTCTCCCCACAAAGCCGTGTAGAACCACCTCAACGCTTGTGGGGAAAGCTTATCAAGCAGCAGGTCAGGCTGGTGCTGCGCTACACACCATGGCGGTATTACAGGCATACCAGGCTGATCTGTTGAAGGACCTGAGTGTGGGTAGTACAATCGATGAGGAAGCATTCTCAGAGCTTCGACAAGCCACAGATTTATCTCTCCATGCAACCAAGCAGACGGCTCGCGCTATCGGCCGTTCAATGGCTGCTTTGGTCAGTACGGAGAGGCATCTGTGGCTAAACCTCACGGGCATCAAGGATAAGGACACAGTTTTCCTACTTGATGCCCCGTCACATCAAGTAGGAAATGACTAGATCCCCTACTTGATGCTCGCTTCGTTCGTGGGGCCATGCAACTGAGGCCTCCCGTTACAACCAAGATCCCTTCATGGGACTTAGCTATAGTCCATGAGGGTCTGGTTGAGACCCCCTTTGAACCTCTAGAGTCGGTGTCTGACAAGCTCCTGACTCTAAAGATGGTTTTTCTTATGGCTATCACTTCTTTAAAAGAATTGGGGATTTGCAGGCTCTGTCTGTCTTGCCATCCTGCTTAGACTTTGCCCCAGGAATGGTGAAAGCGATATTGCATCCTCATTCTGACTACCTGCCTAAGGTTCCTTTCTCGACCGTACATCCGGTCACTCTTGAGGCCTTCTGTCCTCCGCCGTTCACAACGCCGGATCAGGAGAAACTTCACAGACTGTGTCCAGTCCGTGCTCTTCAGGCCTACGTCCACCGTATTAGCCGGTGGCGTAAGTCAGGGCAACTATTCATTTGTCATGGGCGCCGTAACAGGGGAGCGGCCGCCACAAAACAGACAATGTCACATTGGGTGAGGGACGCTATTGCCCTTACCTATGAGGTGCGTGGTCAAGCTTTGCCAGTTGGCATCAGAGCTCATTCTACCAGCGGGGTCGCTTCTTCTAAAGCTTTGGCGGGGGGTGCCCCTCTGCAGCATGTTTGTAATGCGGCAGGCTGGTCCTCTCATAAAATTCATAAAATTTTATAGTTTGGATGTTCATGCCACTCCGGGCTCTCACATCCTTGAGTCAACATCACAAGCTCATGTCGGAGACCTTTTGCATTCTTGTGAGCACACACTACACAACCGTAAGGGGTCCAGACACCCACAGTGCGGCGGCGTGGGTATTCTCGTTCCCATAAGCGCTGAATCAAGCGCAGCATTAAGTGTAGCTTTTGACAGGGAACGTCTTGGGTTACTTGACTGTAACCCTTGTTCCCTGAAAAAAGCGGAACGAGATGCTGCGCTTCATTGCCGCACTGAGGATGACCCAGGACTGCTCTTCAGACGTATATACCTGACGATGCACCTGTGGCACATCTATTTATAGCCCCTGGTACTGGCGCATTATGATGTCACCAACAGAGGCTATAAAGATTCTAGTAAATTTCATTGACGTGTTGCACACATATTCACAGCTGGTCACTCCTAAAGACGTTCCCATAAGCGCTGAATCAAGCGCAGCATCTCGTTCCGCTTTTTTCAGGGAACAAGGGTTACAGTCAAGTAACCCAAGATGTTCCCTTATGACTTGACATTGCACTTGACATTGCATCACTAAGCTGACGCTATGGGGAGTGTCCTTCTATAAGACCTAGTTGAAACCATTCTACAATAACGGCAATACTAAAATTGGCTATGGTGTTTAAGCCTCGCCCTTTTAGGTGCGAAGCTGTCTGGCATAAAAGCAGGTGCGCAAACACCATTCCTCAGAATTTTCTTCCTTCAAGACAGTGATTCATCTCTTGTCTAGAAGCCTTCTACTACTTCGCCGTCGACATACACGAGTCAGTGGTCGGGATCTTCACGGCAACGAGAAGACTCTCCACTCCCCTGCAGTGTTCCAGCGAACATTTCCACCACCTTGCCACTTGATGCTTCGCTGGTAAACGGGCCGCTTCAGCATCCTGATTCCCTGCAGCGCTTCTTCAGGAGTTTTGTATCCTTATAAGCTATTGTGATGTGTGTGTGTATATATGGCATTCTAGCTGTCCAGATACTGACATTTCACCCAACGCTTCATGTAGCACTTGCCATAGATGTGCCTGTCTTGTCGGGCACTTCTCATTCAGCTTACAGTCTAGCTGATCCCACAAAAGCTCAATGGTTTTAAGATCCATAACACTCTTTTCCAATTATCTGTTTTCCAATGTCTGTGTTTCTTTGCCCACTCTAACATTTTCTTTTAGTTTTTCTGTTTCAAAAGTGGCTTTTTCTTTGCAAATCTTCCCATGAGGCCTGCACCCCTGAGTCTTCTCTTTACTGTTGTACATGAAACTGGTGTTGAGCGGGTAGAATTCAATGAAGCTGTCAGCTGAGGACATGTGAGGCATCTATTTCTCAAACTAGAGTCTCTGTTGTACTTATCCTCTTGTTTAGTTGTACATCTGGCATTCCACATCTCTTTCTGTCCTTGTTAGAGCCAGTTGCCCTTTGTCTTTGAAGACTGTAGTGTACACCTTTGTATGAAATCTTCAGTTTTTTGGCAATTTCAAGCATTGTATAGCCTTCATTCCTCAAAACAATAATTGACTGACGAGTTTCTAAAGAAAGACATTTCTTTTTTTCCATTTTTGACCTAATATTGACCTTAAGACAAGCCAGTCTATTGCATACTGTGGCAACTCAAAAACAAACACAAAGACAATGTTAAGCTTCATATAACGAACAAAATAGCTTTCAGCAGTGTTTGATATAATAGCAAGTGATTTTCTAGTACCAAATTAGCAATTTAGCATAATTACTCAAGGATAAGGTGTTGGAGTGATGGCTGCTGGAAATGGGGCCTGTCTAGATTTTGATCAAAAATTACTTTTTTCGAATAGTGATGGTGCTGTTTTTTACATCAGTAATGTCCTGACTATACTTTGTGATCAGTTGATTGCCACTTTGGTGAATTAAAGTACCAATTTCCTTCCGAAACAGCAAAATCTGTACATTATTCCAAACTTTTGGCCACCAGTGTATATCTAAAAGAGAACACGTAAGCGGCTCTTAAAGATGACATTCCATAAGTGTTCATTATGCGAGGGACATATCCCGCTGTGCCCACGCAGAGACAGCTCTCATAGAGACAGACTGCCCGCACTGTGAGAGCATGAGTCTCAAGACACTTCACTCGCGAATCGCCCTCATTCTGAGGGATGATTCAGCCTCCCACGCCCTCCCACCGCCTCTTCTGTGACTAGTGAGGGATCACACGAGGAGGCACGGCGGGGCCACGAGTTCGAGCAGGATGAATTTGAGGTGGACCTCGTGCCAGCACACGCCCCGCGAGCCCAGTAATCTCCTTTTTAGGAGTTCATCTCGACTCAGTGAGCATGCGTGTGCACCTCACAAATGAGTGCGTACAGACTATTCTCCGGTGTCTGTCTCAGATCAAACTGGAAAAACATTACCACTGAAGTCATTTCAGAGAATGCTGGGTTTTATGGTGGCAGCATACCGTTAGGTCTGTTACACATGAGACCTCTCCAGTACTGACTCAAGCGATGTTCCACATTGCACCTGGAGCCTCGCGGTGACTCGCCACAGTCTGGCTACTCTAGCACCATGGACAGTGCCAGCATTCTATCATCAGGGTGTTATGCTGGGTCAAATTTTCAGAGCAAAGTGCTGACCACAGATGCATCCAACACAAGTTGGGGCACAGTGTGTGATGGATTCCTGACTTTCAACACCTGGACAGGTGCGAAACGGGCATGGCATGTCAACCACCTAGCTTTGAGAGCTTTTCATTCCAAAATCGTGAATCACCACATTCTGATTTTTCACAACAGTAGTGGCATATATAAGTCACCAGGACGCGCTGGCCTATGTGTGGCCGGCGAAACGCAAGTATGCATTTCCCCCAGTGCGCCTCCTTCATTCTGTCATCAGTAAAGTCCGAGTGGACATGAAAACAGTCCTGTTAATTGTGCCGAAATGGCCCTGGTTTCTGGAGACGGTAGAAAGACTGGATGGGCCTCCATGTGAAATACCGCTGAAGAGAGACCTTCTCTCTCAAATACAAGGCACTTTTAGACTTTTTAGACTAGACTTTACTAAATATGTGGCCTTTGAACGGAGCAAGGTTGTAGTCAAGACCACCTTAACCGAGACCAAGTCAGACCAAGACCAGAGTGTATCGAGACCGAGACAAGACAAAGACATTGAGGGGTTGAGACCAAGTCAAGACCAAAACCAAGGCAGGGCGAGATCAAGTCAAGAACAAGACCAGACCAGTGCGAGTCCCTCACTGCATGACACACTTCCGATAAAATGTGGAACATGAAAACCATAGGCACTCCTCAAATTGATCTGAAAGATCCACATTCCTATAAAATTACCCACAGAAAACAAATGAAGATTCCTTTTCATTCACCTCTTTTATTGCCAAATATATATAAAGTTGAAGTCAGAAGTTTACACTTAGGTTGATGTCATTAAAACTCATTTTGTAACCACTCCACAGATTTAATATTAGCAAACTATAGTTTTGGCAAGTCATTTAGGACATCTTTGTACATGACACAAGTAATTTTCCCAATGATTGTTTCACTTTTAATTGACTATATCACAATTCCAGTGGGTCAGAAGTTTACATACACTAAGTGAACTGTGCCTTTAAGCAGCTTGGAAAATTCCAGAAAATTATGTCAAGCCTTTAGACAATTAGCTTCTGATAGGAGGTGTACTGAATTGGAAGCATCAAACTCAGTGCCTCTTTGCTTGACATCACAGGAAAATCAAAAGAAATCAGCCGAGAAAAAAAAATTGTGGACCTCTACAAGTTTGGTTCATGCTTGGAAGCAATTTCCAAACGAAGGTACCACGTTCATCTGAACAAACAATAGTATGCAAGTATAAACACCATGGGACCATGCAGCTGTCATACCACTCAGGATGGAGACGCATTCTGTCTCCTAGAGATGAACGTAGTTTGGTGTGAAAAGGGCAAATCAATCCCTGAACTACAGCAAAGGACATTGTAAAGATGCTGGAGGAAACAGGTAGACAAGTATATATATCCACAGTAAAATGAGTCCTATATCGACATAACCTGAAAGGCTGCTCAGCAAGGAAGAAGCCACTGCTCCAAAACCACCATAAAGAAACCAGACTACAGTTTGCAAGTGCACATGGGGACAAAGATCTTACTTTTTGGAAAAATTTCTTCTGGTCTGGTGAAACAAAAATTTAACTGTTTTCCATAATGACCAACGTTATGTTTGGAGGAAAAAGGGTGAGGCTTGCAAGCTGAAAAACACCATCCCAACTGTGAAGCATGGGGGTGATGAAAGATATAAAAGCTATTATTCTGACTGTAACAGGGTTACTAGCTTCATGGGAGAGGAGGAGGCGGGAACTGGCTCCTCCTCGTCACATTCCTCCCTCCTTTGCCTCAGGCCAGGGAACCCCTGGCATGACGTACATTCCCTTCTGGCCCCGCCAGGCGGCAGGCTTTTCCCCGCCTTTCTAGGGCTGGGGACGAGGGAGGGAAAAAGAGGAGAGAGAAAGGGAAAGGGCAAGGCAGAGCGACAATGATAGAGAGAGAGGAGAGAGAGAAAAAAAACTTGCTCGCCAGTTTCCAGACACGCCGTCACCTGATCCTCGATCACTCCTCCCCTTGTGGACGGTGGATGTTCCTCTGCATCCAGGCGGCTGGTAGCAACTCCTCTGTCCCCCGGCGGATGTCCGCGGCTGCTCCTTTGGGTAGATCCCTCCTCCTTCCTGGGTTTCGGCACCAATATAACAGGGTTACTAGCTTAATGGGAAAGGATGCGGCAGGAACTGGCTGAACAATCAAAGTAATATTTTAACAGGAACTTAAACAAAAAGACACAAAAACATAAACGCACACATGGTAGCTGCATGTGGCTCTCTCTCTCTCCCGAACTGCCGCATTCCGCTGCACTTATCCCTCTCCTCGGCTGATTAGCCCGATTGACGGCCCGGCCCTCCTCCACATCACGCTGACATTTCACATTCTTAAAATAAAGTAGTGATCCTAACTGACCTAAGACAAGAATGTTTTCAACAATGAAATGTCAGGATTTGTGAAAAACTGACTTTAAATGTATTTGGCTAAGGTGTATGTGAACTTCTGACTTCAACTGTATATTTATGTGTGTGAGTGTACCATGAGAAATGTCTTGATAAAATAATCAAAAGGCATTGCAGAGGTGAATTTTATGTGTGTGAATTTTCCTTTGTTTTCTATGAGCAAACAAATACAAACAAACACTAAGGAGCTGAAATCAACTTAACCATTTTTATTCAACACTCCTTTTCAAAGTTTTACCATCTAACTTAAACAATAAAAATTTTGTGCAAATATCACATTAGGTTTTCTGGTTGACTCTTCCCCTAGAAACCATCATTAAGTACAGAATATATCAAACAATTATTCAATACTTAAGTCTTCACAAAAGCCAGATGCTCGGAAGATGAAGTTAAAAGGAAACAAATGTGCAATGCTCCCGTTAGCTTAGCAGGTGTTTGATTGTCACCAGAGATGTCTCCAGGCAACCCAATTCATAAACAATCTACAACGTTAGCATTTGTGCTACAGGTGTACGATTATCAAGAGACTATAATTTACCATGTTTTGAACACCTGCTGCTCTGCTAACGTTTGTTAAACAAGCTTTAATATCATGTAATGTAGGAACTTTGACTAATTTATCGATATTATTTAATAAAAGTGAATGTTTATCATTTATATTCTACATCTTCCTGGGTGCCGACAAGATTGTGTGACGTCACGCACCTGCATCTCAGCGAAATCAGAGTTTAAAATTTCCGCACAACTTTCCAAGTTGTAATTACAACTTTCCAAGTTGTAATTACAACTTTCCAAGTTGTAATTACAACTTCAAGTGGCGTTCCATTGCACTTTTCCCAGTAGGAAGTTGGAAAATCCAACTTTCCGATTTGAATGGAATGCAGCAAGAGGCAGATTGCTAACGTTAGCTAGCTAGCTTTTCTAGGATCACTTACACTTAGCTTACCTTTTGTTATGCTTCCTTTCTAAGTGCCGATAAAAGTTTGATGTGGTCCCAGCCATCTCAGAAAGCATAGCATTGCAGAATTTACATACTGCTGTGTTTTCTTTTGGACGCCTTTTTGCAGATGAACTTTGTGGTTTAGGTCAGTGTTTCCCAACCTTAGGATAGTGACACACCACTATCCCACATAACCATCATCGTGTGACCTTACCAACGAGCTTAGTTATCCCTCTCATGAGCGTGCATCACAGAGATGTACAGAAGTGAACATTTGTAGTTAAAAAGTATATAAGTATTGTTTTGTTTCTCAAAATAATCAATCGTTTGGGTTCAGAAGAACTTTATTTGTCGACTGGAGTCGTGTGGATTATTTTGTTGCACCCTAAATATGCATTTTGGACCGTCAAAAAATGGAGGACATTCACTTGCATTGTTTAGAGGAGGAGGCCTGAAATGAAATCCTAAAAGTCTTAAATTCTGTTTTGATGAAGAAAGAAACTCAGACACATCTTGGATGGCCTGTTTTCAAATTTTCATTTTTGGGTGAACTATTCCTTTAAAGCACACTCAACTAGAGGTGTGGCCTCTTCATGGGCATGGACGAACAGAGTGTCCTTACAAGACATATGTTTTGCAGCAGGATGGTCTTCTCAAAACACATTTGCAAGGTTTTACAACCTAGATGTAACGTCTATTATAGCAAGTCATCTCTGTCTATAGCGATTGCTATTTCATTTGCCAAACATATACTTATGCCCCTCTTTTTAAGTACGGGTTCCCTGACTTTTTACACAACCGCCTGCATTCAGACTGTTGTATTTCCCAAAGTCACAGGCACTTTCATTACAAATAAATTTCCTACCCGGCTGGGTTGGTGAAGGGGTTAATTCATACTATATGACTGTAGTTCATATATCCATTCTGAGTGTTCCCCTCCTGGCCCACCACGAGGGTCATTCACTTGCAGCATACTCATGTCAGTTGCCACCCCGCGGGACTGCAGCATCATGTTTCCTCTCTGGAAGGTTATGTCGTGTAGTGCAGTGTGATGGGATTCTGTTCTCCATAGCATCAGCTTAATGATGCAAAGTCAAGTGTAACGAGTTGTAAGGGAACATCACAGTTACGTATGTAACATCGGTTCCCTGAGACGAAGGGAACGAGACATTGCGTAAGCTGGCCGCTATACAGACTCAGAGTTCTTTGAGGTGCAAGCTATGCGCTCTTGTCCCTCAGTCAGAAAATTCTGAGGAATGGTGTTTGCACACTCGCTTTTTTTTACCAGACAGCTTTGCGCCTAAAAGGGCGGGGCTTAAACATCATAATCAATTTTAGGATTGCCGTTATTGTAGAAAGGTTTCAACTAGGTCGTATAGAAGGACATTCCCCATAGCGTCAGCTTAGTGACGCAATGTCTCATTCCCTATGTCTCAGGGAACCGAGGTTACATATGTAACCGAAACGTAAAATACACTGGCTACCACCCCTGGAGTTCGCTAGTTCGCTAGTTCGAATCCCAGGGCGTGCTGAGTGACTCAAGCCAGGTCTCGTAAGCAACCAAATTGGCCCGGTTGCTAGGGAGGGTAGAGTCACATGGGATAACCTCCTCGTGGTCGCTATAATGTGGTTTGTTCTCGGTGAGGCGCATGGTGAATTGAGCGTGGTTGCCGCGGTGGATGGCGTGAAGCCTCCACACGCACTATGTCTCCATGGCAACGCGCTCAACAAGCCACCTGATAAGATGCGCAGGTTGACTGTCTCAGACGCGGAGGCAACTGGGATTCGTCGTCCGTCACCCGGACTGAGGCGAATCACTATGCGACTATCTAAATGAGGATTTAGAGCGCATTGGGAATTGGGCATTCCAAATTGGGAGAAAAAGGGGAAAAATCCCCCCCCCCCCCCAAAAAAAAACAAAAAAAAACTGTCCAATAAGTGAAAGGATAGTACACTGTAAAAAACTGCTGTAAATTTACAGCCAAATTCCTACAGCAATCTACTGTGATTCTTAAATACAGTAGTTTGCTGTTAAAAATGTTGCATTCTGGGAGATCAAGAGCAGGCTCACTGAAGTGGCTAGTTTTACAGTAAATAGCTGTTCAGTACAAGGCATTAGTTGAAAATGAACATTTAAAATCATGATATCATCTTGGTGAAAGCTATTGTGACATTTTGAAACGTACATTTTAATAATGGTGAAATACCCATAAGCCTTTGCGCTTGAATAAGTATGTATGCTTTGGCAATGCATTGGAGCTACAAAAATTGTAAAAAAAAAAAATACACATACAAAATTATTTATTCAGACTTAATAGAAGTCTTAGTTTAATTAGTGTTGTAGTTTTGTTATCAATAGCTGTGTTTTGATTGAAGCCACCATTATGGTGATTAGTGATCTCTTGAGCTGGTACCTTGGACCTTCTTTATTATTATATTATGTTCTTCCAGCCAGTCAATTAGTGTTTAAATAAAACACAAGTTGTTGCACTGTGCTACTTGGAAGACAAAACCTAAGGTCAGCCTGAATGTCTGATCATACATTGCAAATGGCACTATATGTGGCAACAGTGATGCATTACACATAAAAACTAAAACAGTAAAGGATATTTCAACAAAATTATATCAGTAAATTGAGTGTTTAATGTTTCTGATGAACTTACAGCATAACTCGAGTTTAATGAATTTACAGCATAACTCGAGTTGTTATCAAGACACAGATATCAACTCTCGGCATACGAAACGCAACAATGGTGACAATTAACAAACACTTTTACGTAAATAAGTAAGAGCTGAACATTAAAATCCAAGTAACTTAGACTACAACAAAAACAACATCAAAATAAACCATAAATAGTAAAAAATCAAAGTAATTTCATCATGCCACAGTGCATGCTGGGAACTGTAAATTTCAACAATAGTAGATAGTATGTAATTGACAGCTATATGCTGCTAAACTACAGTTGTATACTGTAGTTGTAAAAACAGTATCTAGCTGTTCATTTCAGCAACAGCAAGACACCATTAAATTTACAGTAACTTGCTGGCAACCCTGCTGCCAGTTCTTTACTGTTTTTTTACAAGAAAATCTTTAAGAGTGTACTTGGGGTAAAAAGCCCCCCTGTTGCAGGGGCTAAAAGCCCCATAACACACATTGATTTTATTAAGTGGGGCAAATAGATTTGTTATGAAAAATGTTGAAAGTGGGCTCACATTGAATCATACAATCACAATGAAAATTAATTTGTTTAAAGAATACTTGTGATGTTATGAAATGCCAAATGTGATTGAAATTAACAGGAAATGGTTAACCCTCTTATCAGTTGGTTATTTTGAATAAGCATTATCTTAATAATAATAATAAAATAAAAAAAAAAAGGCATCTTACGATCTCAATTTTTTTTGCCTAAGCTGACAAATTTTGCCCTATAACTATTGTGCCTATACTTAGACAATATCACTTTAACCACCCTGGGGGATTTTTACCCCAAATGTGTTTTTTTTTTTTTTTTTTATCAAAACAACCTTCCGTTGTTATTTATTTTCACACAAATAATGTTGCTCCATCAGTATTCAATAACAATCTTGATACACTTTGTGACCAAGCACATTGTTTTACCCTACAACTTGTAAATATGATAATTCCAACAAGCCATGAACACACCATGAGATTTGTATTTGTCAGGTCATGTGATCCTAACATGGCAGCCCCCATGAGGGGACCCTCTCAATGTAGAATAAAACAGCTTTTACTGTGCCACTGATACAACTGGCATCTTCATTTCATGTGAGTGGTCGTGATTTTATACATATGTTTCAAAATTACAATTAATTTCTTTAGGAATAAAACTGGTAAAAAAAAAAAAACGACCAGTGCACCTTTAACAGAAGCTTAGATTTTGAGACAGACCCATCTTATTATAGCTTGTAAATTAGGGTAAATAATGCACACTGTAATGTAATAACTGTAAGACTTTGTGAAGACCCTCTTAGAAAGCTGTAATACTCTCTTGGACCTGGTGATGAACTCAGTGCGGTTGGCACGGAGGTTCTCCTCGGAAATCAAAGCTGGAAAAATGTGTGCCAATCTCACAGCCAAATGTCATCTCGACCTTTCTCCACCAGTCTGCTGTCCATGTAAGGGACCGTCTGAAAACTCAGATGTAAGGGACCGTCTGAAAACTCCATTCACTACGCTAAAACATAGGAGATGTCCACTCATTCATTCAATTGACGTGCAAGTTATACAGTTTTCAGACGGTCCCTTACATCTGCTAGGCAGTCAAAGCGCATCGGAGCATTTCAGACCTAATTTTGCCGCCACACAAAGCGTCGACTGTTCTGAATCCAATTTTTATGCCCATATAGTATAGTTGTACTCCCTTTAAACCAAGTGTGCTTATGACGTCTTTGTAAGATTGTCGACTGAAGAGAGCGTGGGTAAGAGAAACCGAATATCTAACTTTACCGCGGTCGAAGAAATGTGCCGGTATGGTTGGTTCTCTTGCGAGTTTAGAGAATGACCATGGTAATGCTTAGAGAAGTGAAAATAACGTTTATGAGGAAGTAATCTGTTTTCATCTCTGGAAGTTTTTGGATGAGCTATACCTGTTCCACCGAAAATACCTGTAATTGTATTCATTCAACTGTGTGCCAGCCGTGAAGCATGCCTTAAAACCGAGATGCAAAACCTTCCGGGTCAAAATACGACTAGCAGCTTCTGGTAGAATCACTGATATTTTGCCGGATGCATATGCTAATTGCTTAATTTTCTAGTTAGTTAATGATGTAGACTACATCACCCCTCCATGTTTTTGACTAAAGATGGGTTTCCTGGTTTTACCATTAAGTCAAGTTCACTAGATGGCGCATCACTTTCAAATTTAAAATGATTCTTTCCTTACAAAATGTAGGGTACAGCGGGGGTAAATGAACACTTTACGGAAAACGTGTTTTTTGTGTGTGTGTGTGTGTTTTTTTCCTGGTCACAAAGTGTATCAAGATTGAAAAAATAAATAAATAAAAATATATATATATATATATATATATATATATATATATATATATATATATATGATTGAATACTGGAGCAACATAATTTGTATGAAAAGAAATAATAATAGATGATTGTTTTGATTAAAATTATTATTTTTTTAAAGGTGGCAAGGGAGAAAAAGGGGGTAAAAGGCCCCCACAAGGGTTAAAATGATATTGTGTAAATGTAGGGACAATAGTTATAGGGCAAAATTAGTCAGCATAGCCAAATACTTTTGAGACAGCAATTTGATTTTTTTTTTTTGAGAAACAAAAAAGATAATGTTTTTTTTTTGTTGTTGTTGTTGTTGTTTTTAAATAACCACTTGAGAAAAGGGTTAATCATTTTCTGTTAATTTCAATACCATTTGGCATTTCATAACACCTCAAGTATTCTTTAAACAAATGAATATCTGTTGTGATTGGATTGGTCAATGTGAGCCCACTTTGTACATTTTTCATAAATATATTAGCACCACTTAATAAAAACAATTTATTTTATGGGGGCCCTTAGCCCATGCAACAGGGGGCCTTTTTACCCCAAATACTATCATTTCACTTATTGGACAGTTAAAAAAAAAAAAAAAAAAGATGAGTTATTTAATCATCTTGAACAAAACTGAAAATGACAAATAAGTATTTTGTCTGAAAATAAATGTGATGATTTCAGGGATTCTCATTAGCTACATAAATTTAATAATTTAATTTAAAATAATTAAATATTAGATCAAATTACCTCAAAATAAAACTTTGAACATTACACACAATGATCTCATGGATCTCATCAGGAATATTTTGCAGTGTATATTGACAAACAGGTGTTAAAGGGATAGTTCACCCAAAAATAAAAATTCTTTACTCACCCTCATGCCATCCCAGATGTTTATGACTTTCTTTCTTCTGCTGAACACAAATGAAGATTTTTAGAAGAATATTTCAGCTCTGTAGGTCCATACAATGCAAGTGGATGGCGACCAAAAAAATGTTAAGTGCCAAAAAGCACATAAAGGCAGTATAAATGTAATCCATATGATTCATGTGGTTAAATCCATATCTTTAGAAGTAATATGATAAGTGTGGGTGAGAAACAGATCAGTACGAAGTCCTTTTTTAATATAAATTGTCCTCCATGCTCAGTAGGTGGCGATATGCACAAAGAATTTGAATTGCCAAAAAAAAAAAAAAAAAAAGAAAGAAGAATGTGAAAGTGGAAGTGGAGACTGATAGTGAAAAAGGACTTCATATTGATCTGTTTCTCACCCACACTTATCATATTGCTTCTAAAGATATGGATTTAACCACATGAATCATATGGATTACATTTATACTGCCTTTATGTGCTTTTTGGCACTTAACATTTTTTTGGTCGCCATCCACTTGCATTGTATGGACCTACAGAGCTGAGATATTCTTCTAAAAATCTTTGTGTTCAGCAGAAGAAAGTAAGTCATACACATCTGAGATGTCAGTTCTGAGTGGTTACCATATTCATTTATTATGGCATTTATATGAAACTCCAAGGTATTTCATACTATTATGGTACTCAGGAAAACCGATTACCAGGGGCCATTCTAACCTTTTAGTACTGGGCCAAAGGTCTTCCATCAAGTAAAAAAGTGTACCCTTAATGTCAAAGGGGGTCCAGGGGCATGGGAGAAACACCAAATAATTAAATTCTGGTCACTTTGGAGGAAGCATTTTTTATGTGTGTGTATTTGTGTGTGATGCAGCCTATAGATCTCTAGTTATAAATTGTACCTACCCTCTTTCAAAGGAGACGTGGACTGTAGATGGCATTTGCAAAGAAAATAATTCCTCACACATGGAACTAACAATAATGTTTAAGGTTTAGAAAGACAAAACGTGTACAGTGGTTGTAAGCAGGGTTAATCGGCAACAGTTTCAAGAGATACAAGACATTATAAAGTCACAAAGAAAATGGTATAAGAGGTTAACTGACTGTTTACTAAATATTTAAGGACATTTCTCACAAAGGAGAGTTCTATTGTTGTCTGAGCATCTGTCTTCATTTCAACCAGGTAATAAAAAGAGCAGCATGCAAAATTAAGCTGGCTGAGAAAATCATTCAAATGTCATGAGGATGTTAACATGTAAACCCATGTTATCTTGAAAAGCCATAAGACTGTGTCCAAATGATTTACATATGCATTTGGCAAAAACTGTATGAAGGGGTCTTTATGTAAATGTTTATGAGGATTATGTCCATTGTCTGCAACATTATTAACAGTATAGCTCCTGCCAGCAAACATGTTAAAGTTGCCTTTCATGTAAATTGGTCTCAAAAGAAGAAGAAGAAAAAAAAAGGATACTATACTAAGACAAAAATAAAGTTTGAAACATATTGTACTCAATTACTTTTCCTTGGATTGCATGCAACTTCAATGGTGTGTAATGCTAAAAAGTCCATTTGGGAATAGCTCTGTTTCTAATACACTGTACATCAGCTACAGTATATTTTAAATATGATTTTAAGGCTGTTTAGAATAGTAATAGACAGACTTTAGATGGCCTTCAGCTTTCTGAGCCTCTAAAACAGTTCATATTCAATTAGTGAAATTAAAAGTATGTCAGCCAAGGACCCTGTGGCTTATTCAGGCAAACATATGTCAGTTCGGAGTGTCTGAGTTGAGTACAGAGCAAGCCTTATATCAGCTTTGAGATTCTCATCAATGCAACAATGTATTGATATGAACTTTCCATTTTATATTGATGTCAATTTACAGGTTCATGTCAGGCTATTGCAGAGAGGGTAAACTGTTTCTCTAGAAAAAAACCTGCTTTAAATAACGAAATGAATGTGTTGGGTGTTACAAGTGAATTTATTTAGAGCATTTTTTTTTTTTTTTTTTTGCTTTTGAAAAAAGAAAGGAAAAGTTGAAACAACATTCTCTTCCTGAGCTTCAGCGGATATCTGTTTCCCACACAGGATGTCATTCCCACCCTGAAACCCCTGTTTTCCCCACACATACTTCACATTTGTCCACTCACGCACAGAGCCTGGCTGTGTGCTGCTGTCATCAGAGCTTTTAATTTCCTCACAACCAGTTATAACTTACATAACATTTCCTCATAAGGGATCATATGTAAATTACTTTCAGCTTTATCTTTAGTTTAAGACACACAAAACTCTCAGTTTTAGGAACTGTATCGGCATCTAAATAATGTGGATCAATTGTGGTGTATTTGAGTAGAAACAGAAGTTTTTGTGTCTAAGTGACATTTGAATGAATGATGCCATCAAGAAAATACAAAACCTGTGGTGTGCTATGAATTACAAATAGAGTGAAACATCAGAGGTTGCTTTAGCTGAAAATAGTATATATATATATATATATATATATATAAAATAATCACCTTCTTGAGTTAGTCCTGAAACATTTTATGCACTGAACTACACTAAAAAAGTGGTAACCTGCAATTGTTTCTATTTCTACTTGATCTAACCCATAAATATAAGGGTACAATGGAGCTAAAGACACACTTTAAGGACAATTTTCTTTTTCTGGTAACAAAGTGTATCAAGATTGAAAAAATACATTTATTTTTATTGATTGAGCAACATCATTTGTGTGAAAAGAAATAATAACTAGAGTTTTTATTATTATTATTATTATTAAAGTTGCGAAGGAGACTTTTACCTCACATTTGGGTAAAGCCTCACTCATTTGGGGTAAAAGGCCCCAGGGGGGTTATAGTGATATCGTGTAGATATAGGGGCAAAAGTTATAGTGCAAAATTTGTCAATTAATGCAAATAATTTTGAGACAGCAAGATTTTAATAACAAATTAAGACAAAACAACTACTTCAGAAAAAGGTTAAAGGGATTAGTTCACCCAAAAATGAAAATTCAGTCATTGTTTACTCCCCCTTGTGTTGTTATAATCCTATATGACTTTCTTTCTTTTCTTATCACAAAGGGAGAAATTGTGAAAAATGTTGTGCTCAGTGATGTCATACAATGGCAGTTTAATGTGTCCACCTCTTCAAGCTTCAAAAGAATGCAGAACTATAATTCAGAAGTCTAATAAATTATTCCATGAGACTCATGACTGTTATGAGAGCATACGATAAGGTTTTGTGTGAAACAAACCGAAATCGAATGTATTATTTAGTGAAACTGTTGACCGATCATTAATCCTGTGCATGTTCATGATAGGGCACGAGAGCAACAGTTCACACAGCGGCCTCACAACATTGGGGCGTTCAGCAAAAACTCATTTGTTTATCTAAAAACAGGTCCGTGATAGCAATAACAGAACATAACATAGCTGCACACAAAACAGAGAACAGAACTTACTAAATATGTCAGAAGAGTTCGTAGTCAAATAATTGATGCATTTCTATGCCCAGCCTTATTTATTTATTTATTTAAATTTTTTGATTGGTGCCAGTTCACAGTGGATGGAGTTACCCGTGCAATGCAGAAAATAGAAAACAAGTTATCAATAGAATGTACCGTCGCTCATCACTGCTGGTTAGGACAAAAACTCTGAATACCATAGAAAATATACCTTTTATTACATGTCGTTTGCAGTCAGTTTAGGACAAGGTATGACTGTGGCTGCCTGTAGCCTCCTCTATGTTTGATTTCTGAGTATTCCATTCAAACAAATATGGCTGGACATAGAAATGTATCAATTCTTCGACTTCAAACTCCTTAGACATGTTTATTAAGTTCTGTTCTCTGTTTTGTGTGCAGCTGTATTGTGTTCTATTGTTGCTCTTGCTGTGGAGGACCTGTTTTAGATAAACAAACAAGTTTTTGCTTGAACGCCCCAATGTCGCTAGGGGGCTGAGTGAACTGTTACTGTCGTGTCCTATCATGAACGCGCACAGGATCAACGGTCGGACAACAGTTTCACTAAATAATACATTAGATTTCGGTTTGTTTCTCACAAAACCTTATCGTATGCTCTCATAACAGTCATGAGTCTCATGGAATAATTTATTAGACTTCTGAATTATAGTTCTGCATTCTTTTGAAGCTTGAAGAGGTGGACACATTAAACTGCCATTATATGACATCACTGAGCACATTTTTTTTTTTTCACAATTTCTCCCTTTGTGTCAGGAAAAAGAAAGAAAGTCATATAGGGTTATAAAAACACAGGGGTGAGTAATCAATGACTGAATTTTTATTTTTGGGTGAACTAATCCCTTTAACCTTTTTCTGTTAATTTCAGTCACATTTGGCATTTCATTACATCTCAAGTATTTTATAAACAAATTAATCTCCATTGTTGGATCAGTCAATGTGAGCCCACTTAGTACATTTTTCAGAACAAATCTATTTGCCCCACTTAAAAAACTATGTGTTTTATTGGGGTCTTTAGCCCATGCAACAGGGGGGCTTTATACCCCAAATATTATCATTTCACTTATTGGACAATTCAAAAAAAATAAAAACATCTTGAACAAAACTGAATATGACAAATAAGTATTTTTTTCTCAAAATAAATATGATAATTTCAATAAATCTCATTAGCTACATACACTACCGGTCTAAAGATTTGAAACACTTGACTGAAATGTTTCTCATGATCTTAAAAATCTTTTGATCTGAAGGCGTATGCTTAAATATTTGAAATTAGTTTTGTCGACAAAAATATAATTGTGCCACCATATTAATTTATTTCATTATAAAACTAAAATGTAATAATAAAAAAAAAACATTTTTGAAATTGATGACTTGGACCAAATAATAAAGAAAAGCAGCCAATAAGTGCCCAACATAGATGGGAACTCCTTCAATACTGTTTAAAAAGCATCCCAGTGTGATACCTCAAGAAGTTGGTTGAGAAAATGTCAAGAGTACATGTCTGCAAATTCTAGGCAAAGGGTAACTACTTTGAAGATGCTAAAATAAAACACAGTTTTGATTTATTTTGGGTTTTGTTTAGTCACAACATAATTCCCATATTTCAATTTATGTTATTCCATAGTTTTGATGACTTTACTATTATTCTAAAATGTGAAAAAAAATTATAATAAAGAATGAGTAAGTGTTTCAAAACTTTTGACCGGTAGTGTATATTTGCAACATTTAAATTTTTTTTAAATTAAATATTAGATAAAATTACTTAAAAATCAAACTTTAGACATTGCATGCAAAGATTTCATGGATCAGGAATATTTTGCAGTGTTTAGTGACAAACAGGTGTTAAGGAAAGCACTGTGTTGCCATTTAGTGTTTTGGTAGAAAATAAAATCAAAAGTTCCTTTTACCCCGGGGGACCTTTAGCCCCATTGTACCCTACTTTTGTTAAAGCAACCGAATTTATCAGGTACATTTGGTCAGATTAAATAACATTGTTTGAATTTAATAAAACCAGCTAATATAGACCACATGAAGCACATTTTTAGGTTACCTGACCAAAATAGGTGTGGTTGCGGGGGCATGATTGTTTGAACAGCTTCACTTGGAACTTAAAGGAATATTACGCTTTCAATACAAGTTAAGCTCAATCGACAGCGTTTGTGGCCTAATGTTGATTACCACAAAAATAATTTTTTTATTAAAAAAAAAAAAAAAAAGAAAAAAAAAATCTGGGTTACAGTGAGGGACTTACAATGGAAGTGAATGGCCAATCTGTAAACATTAAAATACTCCCTGTTTCAAAAGTATAGTCACAAGACGTAAACAATATACGTGTTAACATGATTTTAGTGTGATAAAATAACTTACTAACTCTTCTGCGTAAAGTTATAGCCAATTTTACATCTTCATTGCCATGTAATGTCAACAAACCCTAAAACAACTATAAATATTACAATTTAAACAACTTTACAGCTCAAATAATAAATGAGTTTTAACACAAGAATTAAAGTGCTTTTATAAAATTATAAGCTTCACATTTCTGCCTTACAACTCTCCAAAAATTGTCCCCATTCACTTCCATTGTAAGTGCCTCATTGCAACATTGATTTTTTATTAAAGAAAAGGAGGGACGAGTCGAAATTATTTTTTGTGGTAATCAACATTATGCCACAAATGCTGTCGATTGAGCTTAACTTGTGTTGATCCCGGAATATTCATGACTCAAAATGTCAGACAGAAATTTGGGAAAGATCACAATTTTAGCTTACCTGGGAAGTTGTGTGACTCATTTAGGCTGACATGTGATGTCCGGAAAACAGGCAGGTTCCTGTACACTGTGAGAATATAGGACTCTCCACCTCATCCTGACATCTCTCTCGCATATAAAGTTCAGGATATTGCATATTTTCAGCAATACTTCGAATTCAGACTTCAAATTGCTATTACACTTGGGTCAAGGGACATTGTTCACTGAAAAAAAAAAAAGGTGTGTTACCTCAGCGAGCTATTTCTACCTGATCTAACCCTTAAAATTAGTTTATTTGGTGTAACCTAATGTATCCAGATTGATTCATTGACTTGAATAAAAACAGTTAATTTAGATGTTACCACAAGAAGCACATTTTTAGGTTACTATATTTTTAAGTGTAGGCTACTAACCACGTGGTTTAAAAATGTCTTTTACCTACTCTACTTTGAAACATTTTACACGATGGAGCTTAAGAAGGGTATGAGTACAGAACCAATGTACATACAAATCATCAGTACTTTGATTACTCATTGGATTATGGTGATGGGCGGAGCCTCTGCTCGTTTCTAAATGAAGCGGGTTCTGCACTGTCCTCTTATGGACGAAGGCTAATGAGAGCAGGCGTAGTGCTGTCTGCACATTCATTGTTTTCACAGGGACTTATGTCCACCTATGGAGCTATTTATGTGTTAAACCAATGACATGTACAACAGCCCACACACTGGGTTACAAATGAGCTCAGTCTGTATCGTAGCGCGATTTAATTTTGTGTTACATACCAACGTTATATTTTTATTTGTAAACAACCTTTTACTATAGGAGTTCATTTACACCACGTCGCTTCAAAGCATGAACATGGATGAAGATAATCGAGGTAAGGTTTCTGTTATATTCGCAAGCATCTGTCAGTCTCTGTCTGTGGCTCGAAACCTAGTGTGCTGCCTACCTAGAGACCGTTTGTGAGCATGAATGCAGACTAGGCAGGGAGCGCACTATGTTTCTAAACACAGTGCTGTGAAGGATATTTAATCATACATCACAACTGAGAAAGAGAAAATAAGTGATTTTCAATTATGGATGGATCAGAATTTAGACATTGTTATAGGATAACAGTTGTTTATTTTTATGGTTTCGTTTTATTACATGGAGATTTGAGAAATGCCAAGAAGTAACCCTTTTTCTCTCTCGATATGACAGTGTTGTTGTTGTGTTTTAGTAAGAATTTGTACGAACATCACTTCAGTGTCATCGTATGGCAATGTAGGTCGTCAGTTTGTTTGATGTGGAGGAAGGAGCTGGCAAGATGTTTATGAGTACAGTGGTGGTGCCAAGAGGGATCATGAGGCATTTAATTACTCAAGTGCTCCTGTCTTTATAGAGCAAACTATAATTTACCAATTTATTAATTAGAAAATTAAAGGGTACAACAGGGATAAAGGCACACCTTAAGAAAATGTGAATAAAGATGTAAAAAATACATTTCTTCTTACTGAATATTGATGGAGCAACATAATTTGTGTGAAAATAAATAATAAAAGAAGGTTGCTTTGATTAAACGTCATTCAAATAAATAATTTGGGGTAAATTTAAAGTGATATAGTGCAAATTAAGGGACAATAGTTAAAACGGCAAAATTTGTTAACATATACAAATACTTTTAAGACAGTAAGATTTTTATTTATTTTTTTGTTTTAAAATAACCACTTCAGAAAAGGGTTAACTGTTTCCTATCAATTTCAGTCACATTTGGCATTTCATAACATCTCAAGTATTAAACAAATTGCCTGCTGAGTGACTCCAGTCAGGAGTCAAGCAACCAAATTGGTCCGGTTGCTAGGGTGGGTAGAGTCACATGGGTTATCCTCCTCGTGGTCGCTATAATGTGGTTCTCACTCTCGGTGGGGCACGTGGCGAGTTGTGCGTGGATGCCGCTGAGAATAGCGTGAAGCCTCCACACGCGCTATATCTCCACGGTAACATGCTCAACAAGCCACGTGATAAGATGCGCGGATTGACGGTCTCAGACGTGGAGGCAACTGAGATTCGTCCTCCGCCAGCCGGATTGAGGCGAGTCACTGTACCACCACGAGGACTTAGAGCGCATTGGGCATTCCAAATTGGGGAGAAAAAAAAAGTATTAAACAAATGAATCTCCTTTGTGATTGGATCAGTCAATGTGAGCCCACTTTTGATTTTTTTTTTTTTATAGCAAATCTATTTGCCCCACATAAGAAAAACAATGTGTTTTATGGTGGGCCATTAGCCCCTGCAACAGGGAGGCTTTTTACCCCAAATTAAATATTAGATAAAAAAAACCTTGAAATCAAACTTTGGACACTGCACGCAATGATCTCATGGATCCGAAATATTTTGCAGAGTTTAGTGACAAACATGTTAAAGAAAGTACTGTGTTAGTCTCTACTGCTGTTTAGTGTTTTGGGAGAAAATAAAATCAAAAGTACCTTTTACCCCAAGCGGCTGTATTTACACCAGAAAAGGGTCAGTAAGCTCCATAAAGTAAACTCATAAACTCTATGTCTCCATTGAATACCTTAACTATAGTGTTTGTTTGCTATTTCAATGCAACTAACTATGGTGTTAGCCACTACAGTCATAAAAAAGAAATTAAACAAAACAGAAAGATTAAGAAAGCTTCTTAAACCCCTGCTGGGGAAAAACAGCTAAAACCAGCCATAGCTGGTTGGCTGGTCATAGCTGGTTTCCCAGTCTGGTTTGGCTGGTCAGGGCACTTTTTAGGTGATGAGGCTGGTAGACCAACCTAAACCAAATATACCAGCTAACTAAACTAGCTGTTGAAGAAGATTCTGATTGAAGAATAGTTTAAATAACTCTAATATCTATGGCATTTTGGCGCATGCCATGGTTACCATTGTACAGTTTTATAAGGAACTCAGAGTGATCTGAACATGACACCTTTAAAGATGCACTTTCATGTGTTACAGTAGGCCCACATGCACACATTTATGATGTACCCAGACTTGGTGGTCAAATGAAAATGATTTTGTGGCCATAAAAGCCATCTGGTTCATGAAATAGTGTTGATGACCATAGTGGAAAATAGGGGTAGGTAAAAATATAGATTTTCCGATGCATCGCAGTCTTCATTTGAACAACTCGATATCAATTCTTAAATCCCAAGATCTATCTTTTAATCTATGCACAACCCTCCACTACAACGAGAGGAAATCACTCACATTAGCAACCAAATTTCACACTATGTGACTATTTGGCAAATAGCTGGTAAACGTTTACATTTCACTCAACAGTAATTGTGTAGTATAGTGGTGGAGTATTCAGCAGCGAGATCCTTTCACTGTGTATTGAGAGTAAATGCTGTGTCCGAAACCATGTACTGTCACAGTATGTACTGTATTTGTTGAAGGACGCACTTATCTGCTGGCCAAACAGTACGTTCTTTTAGGTATGCATGCGAGTAGTATGAATAGATTTTGGACATACTTCATCTGGGGACGTGGGCATTGTCTCGTGACCCGAATATATGATGTAAGGACAACAACCGTGAAAACTATCTGCTCAGGTTTTGTTAAACAAGCACCATTTAAGCACAGGGAACAATTATCTTGGTATATATAGCACTTACAGTTGAGAAGAGCCGTCCGACTCGCGATTCACGGTGCTCTTTTAAATCCAATGTTTTGAACATGACGTCGCCTCAGCTCCTGAGGGATTATGGGATCGTAAAGTGTCCAGTCGATCCGCACTTCTGAATCTCACCGGAAATAGTAGATCATCCGGGTACTTCTCGCTTACTGCTTCATGAATACTGTGGATTCAGGCATATTGCACCATTGGCATACTGTTTTTGGCATACTATATAGTAGGGATGTATGGCTATTCACAGCACAAAAGTTGTTCCAAAGACAAGATCCACGCGACCCATTTGTCCTTGAATAATGTCTCTTTTAAAACCCTTTCTGTTCTTTATAGTCAGTCAAAAACAAACACAAAAGTAAACATTTATTTCTAGTCATGCAAAGGACAGATGAGATAAAGCCATTCGAGTTTCTCTCATTAATATGCGCTCATCTTCAGACGCTCTTTACAGAAATACCGTGTTTTTTAAAGAGACAGTACTGGTTTTAGCATGTGTAAATAAAAAGTAAATACTTGTAAATAGTACAAAAATTATACAATTAAACAATAAACATGTAACAAAAAATAATATATGAAATATAATACTGTATCTTATTTACTGATTGAATACATGGATTTGTTCATTGTTTGTTCATTTGGCCAAAGTGTGACCAAATGATGAAAAACTAATATAATATAATTAGTAAAATTAATATTTTTATAATGTACCTAGTTAGAAGTTTCTCTGTATAATTAACATCATTAGTTTGGAGAGAATTCCTTTCATATGTAAGCAAAAGGGACATTATATATGAATCGATATCGAATTGAAATCAGAATCGAATCAAGGGCTTGGGAATCGGAATCAAATTGAATCGGGAAATCTGTATCATTACCCAGTCCTAGTGAAAAGTTCTCAAAACTTGGTGTAACACATTTTGTACAGGGCAGATTTGTCAAGTAGACAAACACCAATAGGCTTGACTCAGATAGTTCTGCATCTGGTTGCTATGTATTAGATCATCTAAATATACAGTGGAGATAGTTATATATAGCAGAAACAGAAACCAGACCTAAAAGCCAGGTGACTCAGACACCTTTAAGTAGCTGAATTCATTGCTTTGCTGCTTCACAACACTAGTCACTTTATCTGACCTAGACCAATTGTAAATATCTACAAGGACAAGCGAGCAAAGAGATGTAGAGGTACCATTAAGCTCAAAAGGTCTTTCCAGTTCCTCTGGTATCTTGATCCTGTCAACTTCAAAGCTTTGGACTCAGCTGCTAGTTTGCCTTATCTTACCGTGGGAAGAGCCAAATGGAAAACCATTTTCCCTCCTTTTTCTGTGACTGATTGAGTAAAAAGATAGAGTGCTAGGATGTCAAGGACAGTCCTCTTATCAGACTTTGTATCTTTATCAGTACCTCAAATTTTACCATTGCTACATTTACCATTGCTTTGTCCTGAGCTACAGACTTACAAAGAGCAGGGATTTTCTCAGCGATAGTGAGGCCTGGCACTCATTAACACTGTCTATGTCTGATGCCACCGGTGTCTGGTGCAGCCTCTCCTGAGGTGCCGTCTGGCACCAGGAATGACACAGGCAGTGGTCAACTCAAAACCTCATCAATGGTGTGACTGCCCCAGCAGAAATCTGAAGGATACTATGCCTGAAAAGCTGCCTAATGTCAAGACAATGTCAGGCTTGTTATTATGGCAAAAAACAGTGTTTTTTTTATTTTTTTAACTGCTGTATAAATATCCTTTCTGATTAGTGATAGAGCTGATTGAGACATCATGTTGCACGAGTACATAAGTGAATCTCACAAAGAGGAATCCAGGTCACATTTTACGCACCCCCTATGAGGACCCTCAAGATTTTTTGCATTGTGAAATTATTTTCAGGGAAATTAAGCCCCCTTATTCTCATTACTGTTACATGAAAACAAGATCAATACAATCATTTTTGTATTTATACATGGTTGTCTCGCCTTTAATAATACAATTATTATTATTATTATTATTTTTTTTTTTTATTTAAAAAAAAAAAAAGAAAAAAAACACCAGACACACAACAATAATGAAATTCGGGTGTAAAATGTGTTTAATTTTCCTAAAAATGTAAAAAAAATAAAATAAATAAATCTCAATGCAAATTGTTACAATGCCAAAAATCCTAAAGTTCTAATAGTAGACAACATTTTCTTGATGCAAAATATGATTTTCTTAAAAAAACATTCTTGACTGTTTGGGGTGAAATGTGACCTGTCCTGGACATTTCTAGACAAAAGCTTTATGTTTGGCAGTGAATAGGATTTAATCAACAGAATATTTTGGTATGATTGTGACTAGTTTATCTTGCCTTAGTAACCTTATTGTCAAAGGATGTAGCTCCAGAGAGAACTGACAATGTTCATAGTGTCTGTTGTGCTGTTAGTACCACATATGGAATTGATTTTAAGAGAGTCTGGAGGGGCTTCCAAGATTTTTTTATTAGCTATTACATCAGTTGAACCCGTGTTGGAATTTGGAATGAGTGGATGGTGAATTACTGTCATGGAACACAAATATTTTCATTTTTGAAACAAAAAGGAGAGAGGGGAAAGTGAAAAACCAAAATAGCTATTTGATGGGGGTTGTCGAAAACCTTTTGTCTCAGCAGGAAGTTTAAAAACAAACATCCACTAGTACAAGGGATCCTTGTCCACTTTTTCACCCACTGAGTCAGGACTGTCCCTGAGAACCGTCTCTTTTATGCCAGGAATGCAGGCTTGCATTCTTAGGCATTACTGCTTTATCCTTTGCAGGTTTTCTAAATGCAAGAAGGGTAATTGAAAAAGATTTGGATACCATTTTTACAAAAGACATCATGGGCCCTATTTTAAGAATGTGAGCACTAAGCGCTATTCCATAAGTCATACACGCAGTTAATTGGCATGGCCATGAAGTTTTGGTATTTTTGTACAAGCATACACTAGGTCTAGGCACAAGTGGGTTTGGTGAAATTGCGAGCGCAAAGCGCTGCTGGGCTGGGTACAATTTAATTTGGAGGTTCTTCTTCTGCACCGTCTGCGTCCTATTATATATATGGCGAGCAGGGCTCTCTCCCTGTCTGCTGCTGTCTCCTCTCCTCAAATACTCCCACCCCTCACTGGAATGCAAGACTGGTGTGGCACACAGGTGTAACTCATTCGCCACTTATCTTCCCTGCCTCGATGCCCCACCCTGCTCGCCACATTAGTCCATTCCTTGTCAAGCACCGATGTTATAAATAAAGACAGCACATTTATAAGAAGTTGGTAGTATAAATGGACTATATGCAATGAATTAGAAGAATAAAAATATGGATTTACATTCTTTTGTGAATTTACTGTGTCATTGTTGAATGTCAGTCATATTTCTATGACAGTGACACACTCCTTGGAAAATGTGGTTCTCGTCAGGATTTGGATTTACGCTCTGTTAAATGAAATAGAATGTAAGTATTATTTATCATTTTCATCTACTGGCACACAAATCATGGCTAGAATTAACAGTGATTGTATTACACATCAAACGAAACGAAAATATAATCAAAATAACGAATTGGTCAAAAAAATCATACCAAATCTAAACATTTTACTCTCTCCAACTTCTTCCACTGGCCCCTTTTGCAGTGACTTAAACATCACTCTATATAAAATACCAATATAAATTAGATCAAAAGTACAATTGTAAATATATTATTATTTTTTTATATATTTATCCCCATTTCTTCCAATTTGGAATGCCCAATTCCAACTACTTACTAGGTCCTCGTGGTGGTGCGGTTACTCACCTCAATACTGGTGATGGAGGACAAGTCTCAGTTGCCTCTGCTTCTGAGACCGTCAGTCTGCATCTTATCACGTGGCTCGTTGTGCATGACACCACGGAGACTCCGCATGTGGAGGCTCATGCTACTCTTCACGATCCACGCACAACTTACCACGCTCTCCATTGAGAGCGAGAACCACTAATGCGACCACGAGGAGGTTACCCCATGTGACTCTACCCTCCCTAGCAACCGGGCCAATTTGCTTAGGAGACCTGGCTGGAGTCACTCAGCACACCCTGGATTCGAACTGGCGACTCCAGGGGTGGTAGTCAGTGTCAGTACTCTCTGAGCTACCCAGGCCCCCAAAGTTGTAAATATAAACATAATAATAATAATAATAATAATAATTGAAAAATAAACCAAGACCTAAAGATATTTAACGCAAATCTCATAAATATTTGTTTCATAAAACGGCTACAGTAGTGATCGTCATGAACAATATTTAATGTTCCACTATATTTTCAGAGTTTTGACATGAACTTAATTAACACCTGCTGGTGAAATCTTCAAACTGCAAATACAGGAACTGAATTTGGACTTTGCACTGAAAACAGACCTGCTTTTGAAATGTCTTGGAGCAATGACCTTTTCCTAGGAAAATAGCAAATTGCACTTTTAACCCACTTCATTTACAAACAATACACCCACAGTTTTCACGCATACACCCACAGATAGCGCAAATACTCCCATCCACAACCACTTGCGCTTTGCGCTGGCACGACAATTGCATTTAGAATTAGCGCTCTCATGGAAATTTGATAAGATGTTGCGAACTGTTGTAGTGTGTAGCGCTGCACTTTGCACACTCACGAAAATAGAACCTGTGCAGTAGTCTGATAGATTGTGTCATTGGTGTATACTGCCCTACAAAGGCTAGTAATTATACTAACACTGAAACAGAAAAATAGCTTCAAATTTAAGTTTGGTTTAAGTGTAGGTCTTGAAGGTACTGCAATTTTCACACTTTATTTTCTCTAAATTTGAGCATAGTTAAGTCAAATCTGTATGTCACAGGACAGGTCATGTCAATATCTAAATGAACTAGTTTTATTGAAGTCAAAAACTTGACTAAATTAATTTACACCAAGAATCAACGGTCAAGGAGAAAAATACCTTAAGATAACAAATGCAGGTTGACTGTTTCAGTATTTCAGTGTAGGACAAAATCATTATTCAGAATATAGAATATTCATCTATTTTTATTGTTACCTCCCATGTTTAAGTTCTAATGGAAAATTAAACAATTGCATTAGCATAATGTGGCAGGGAGGAGGGCGGGTAGCCTAATCAGGCTAATCAAGCCCTCGAGAGGGATAAAGGAACCTCATTATATTGGTGCCGCAACCCGGGAAGGAGGAGGCATGCACTGTCGTGGAGTCCTCGCTACTGCCATCCACCCAATGGAACAGCCGCGGCCATCCACCGGGGGACGGAGAAGTTGCTGGCGACCGCTTGGACGCGGAGGAACGGCTGCCATCCGTGAGGGGAGGAGAGGCTTGATGCCGGCTGCTTGGAGTGGTGGAGCCGCTGCCAGGGGCGGAGGAGTTCCCTATCGGCCGCCGAAACGCGGCAGGGCGTTCCATCCACCAGGGGTCGGAGGACTCGCTCCGGTCTGCCCGGGGAGGTGCGGCTGCCGTCCGCCAGAGGGTGGAGTGGTCGAGGACCGGACAACGGCATGTCAGAGAACCGGCGAATAATTTTTTTTTTTTCTCTCTCTCTCCTCTCTCTCTCCTGCTGTTGCTCTGTGTTGGCCTTTCCCTCTGTTTTTTTTTTTTTTTTTTTTCTCCCCTTGTCACCCTCCCAGGTCCGAAGAGGCGGGGATGACCTGCTGGCAGGTGGGGCCCGGAAGGCTCCTCGGCCTGAAGGAAAGGTGGGAGGAGTGTGGCAGGGAGGAGGGCGGGGCCAGGTCGTGATGCTGCACACCCGGCACCTAATCAGGCAATCAAGCCCTCGAGAGGGATAAAGGTGACCGGAGGCGGCAGTTCCAGAGAGAGAGAAAGAGTTACGGGCAGCTGCCCGGCATGCGTTTGTGTTTCTCTTTTTAAGTTTATTATTAAATTTGTATTTATATTGTCAAGTCGGTTCTCGCCTCCTCCTTTCCATTGAACTTCGTTACAGATAACTTTTAGTCTTTTTATAGATATTAAAAATGCATGAAAATATGCTACATTTGTACTAGTGTAAGATAGAGGTCCAGATTTGTTGGTTATATATTAGTAAATGGTTGCCTTTGTCTGATCAAGCCTCACTCCAAAACTAGGAATTTAGAGCAATCTGTGCAAAAAACAAAAACAAAATAATAATAGTAGTAATAATAATAATTGAGCAGATGTTGTAGTCAGTGTGTTGGTGTATATCCCCAGTATTCTTTGCTGATACTGTTGTTTGATAAATAAACACATTCAGTTGGAATCTATAAAGAGAATCACACACTGATCAGGAAGCAGGAACCTTTTTTCCTTTTGGACAGAGATAAGCTCTCTGACCATTCCATCTTTTTCTCTGGTTTATGAGATATGGTGGTGTATGTCCCTATTCTGTAAAATGTAGTGTATGCACCCTTGAAAAGAAGAGTTGAGCCACATAAATAAACTCCAGTATGACCTTCACCAATAAAATATATATCATCTCTTTAGTTTATGTATAATCTCTTTAGCATAACATATTTGCCCCGAAATTATCCTTGCATGGATCATTATGATTGACAGATGCATTAGCTCAGCATTGAAAATGCACGACGAAACAATATTTAACCTCCACAGATGTCTTATGCCATTTTATTTTGTTTTAAATGGTTATGTGGGCAGCACAATTCCTGTGCTGTGGTCCTTGGGTTGTGTATGGTTAATATCAGCGGGAAAGCCTGAGGAATTAAAGTAGCTGGCAGCTTGTGCTGCTATTGAGAATAGGGATGAGATAAAGTTAGAGGGATTGAGGCCAGAGCGTAGATTAAAGAGGGTGTTAAGGAGCAGGATGCACAGCTTTTTGCGAGCCCATAATATGCACGTTCACATCCCACATCATCAACATCCTTTTCCACAATCACATTTATACTGTGTGTCTGATTTAGGCCATCCTGAATTTAGAATCAGCAGTGTTTTCTCTTTCATAAGCAGATATAATTGTTTCCAAGCAAAGTGTCACTCATGCTGATGGAATGAAGCTTTCAAGTTGACAGTTTGCATACCGTGTCTCCACATTCCTGCTTTTCCCAATAGGCAAGGTGCAAAGTGGTGAAGTCATCACTAGTCATGGATGTTTTAGTCTGTCTCATTTTTTAATTTTTCTTAAATGGGAGATTTCAGTCCTAGTATTAGGCCTATTGCTCCAACATTAGATTTGAGCTAAACCTTGGTAAATAATTGTTTCCTGTATTGAATATATCTCTGCTAATGATTTCTATGTTTTTTAATGAAGACAAACTGATTCTCCAGGGTGATTTCATTCTTATTCGTAGGCATTTGTATGAAGAGAGTAAACATACATTTCTGTAGGTTTAGATAGAAACTGCATTATAAACAAATTGACAGCATTTAAAATGTTTCATTTAAGTACAATAAAATCCACCTAATGACCTATTACTTCAAAAGGTAATTTCAATCAACATGATCACACAGGAAATCTACATGCTGATTCCAAATGTTCATGTATCCTGATATCGAACCCATTCTGATGAATTACTAGGGATGTGTGCTACGACTAATTTGACTGTCGTTTAAACGGAAGTTTTGTAACCGACTAGTCGACTAGTCTAAAGAGAAACAACCTTCAGAAAACAGTAAAAAAAATAATAATTATGCGACCCATTTAAAATACTTAATCTATTCCAAATCCAATGCTAAATTCTACTGAAAAGGGGCATTTATCTGCGACATGCTCGCCTGGAATTATGATCATTGTACATTAAATATAGAACATGACACGCATTCAATGAATCAACATTAGCGAATATTTAATAGACATATTTATTGAAAACAATTGAATGAATAGTGCAGGATCAATGGAACAAACCTAAAAGCCTGTTCTAAATGGAAATTACCAAGTAAAAGTTACTTAACATATTAAAACAGTCAGGACATTGTTGAAAATAATTAACAGGTAGACTAAGCCAAATCTATGAGAGAGAAAAAAAATGCGCTGAAAAGCATATTTCACGCATATTTCATGACGTGCAGTCGTGCGTTAACCATTGATCTAATATGACAGCTGTTCGGTAAAGAACGTCAACCAATAGCAGTTACGATGTAAAAAATAAATAAATAAAAAAAGTAGCTATAGGATAGAAAAATAGGCCTGTGATGTAGCCTGCAATAAACCTAATGTATTCTAAACACGACGTGCACACAGAATCAAAGATAGTTTAACCCGTTAAGCAGTCGGCACCTCGTTGAAAATAGCCTTCTTAATCAGCAGATTAAAAAAATTGCATACCTAGTCTAAAACAGTTATTTTCTAGGATACTTACTCAAAAGCATAAATGTTTTGATGAGTAAAATTAACCCGTCGACATGGTCTGGTGAAAGACAGGACTTGACTCACCTGAGGTGACTATCCTGCACTTGAAAAAACCTGCTCAGTGGAAAAATAACATCAAGCATGCACAGATGTAAAGAAGACTCAAATGTGAAAACATCCATAGGGACTTTCAAACATTTGGAAAGCCGATTCCCGCACCACCACCGAAGTGATTTCCTAACTACTTCGCTGAGTTTGCTTCTCTAGCAAGAGGACATTTTCCTGCGTATGCCACGAGTGAGAGAGGGAAGAAGCACGCACAGCCTGAGGTGAAATTAAACTCTGTATGTGCTCCAGATATCCTCTTTTTTTAAATAATATTTGTATTATTAATTCTATTTAAAATATATAACATTAATATGACAGTAATTTAAGTGCAGCCTCTGTAAAAAATATAAAGCCAAACGTAAATGTGTAAAAATTATTATCAGTTTAATGGGGGGAAATATTAACCGACTAGTAATTCCAGTGTCGACTAGCAGCATCAGAACCGTTTAGTCAACTAGTCTCGCACATCCCTACGAATTACTGACAAGTGCCATCCCCAACAGAAATGTTTGCATTAATTCAAATTAGCGTTGTCAATCGACACATTTTTTGAATCACGATTAATTGCAGATTTTGAAAGTGCTGTAATTTGACACTATATAATTATTTTCTTGTGAAAATGCATTTCCATCTTAGAAAAGAAAACAGTATGCAACAATATAATGCTTTATTAACATTTTCCAAACAAAGCCTTCCACAGTATAAAGATAGAAATGCACTAATATGTCACCAATTCAAATAACATTAAACATTTCCCAAAGTCTAAGTGGGTGTTTGACTAATTTAAAGAACTAGTCTTCCCATAGTTCACATATTCATTGCAATGGGCATTAAATCTCTTGAAATCTCATCCTCCACAATAGTAATCAGCCAGTAGACTGTGGATATTTGCTTTCCAGGCAGTCATGAAGCTGTGTTCATGATTTGTGTCAGAGTGTCAACTTGCATTCTCTCCAAGACATGGGTTCAGGTCCTGTGGAAACCAGGAAGTAATCACGTTCACATAAACAATGATGAGAGTGATTCGGAGGTTGAATTTTTGCTCTAAAATTAAAGTCGGCATGAAACGGAAGTTGCGACTGACTTTACTTCTGTATTGTGTTGTATATCTGAGTGAAAAGGCTTATCGAACAAGAAAAAAATGTTGGGTGGAGACTTGATTTTATCCATCGGTTGTTGATTGGATTGTGAAAAGTGAGCGTTGAATACCTAAATGGTGGCAGATCTGAATGCGAGTTTGCAGTCGACACAAACACACACCCTTTTCCACCGTGCTGCTCCAGCCAGAGCTGGTTACTGGGAAAATTGAGCAGCTATCTTAAGACACACATAATCTAACTGACAACAAAAACACACAAGCACATTGCGGTCTTTGCTTACGACGAGGCTATAACCATTGAGAAACTATATTTCAACATTTTGAATCACAGTACACTAAATATAAAGGGGAAAAACACTAACTTGTGCTATACATCCCAAGATATCTACTTTCAAAAATATGAATAAACTCCAGAGGCATCCGAGTCATGTTGTATTCAGAAGTGATCACCTCAGGAATTCAGGCATGAAATGTTTCAAACACATTTGCGAATTCGCCTTTATTCCTCCTTCTTCGAAATGTACTTTCAAGCCAGCTGGCCCATAACCAAGGAAGTTTATATATATAAACTCAGCAAAAAAAGAAACGTCCCTTTTTCAGGACACTGTATTTTAAAGATAATTTTGTAAAAATCAAAATAACTTTACAGATCTTTATTGTAAAGGATTTAAACAAAGTTTTCCATGCTTGTTCAATGAACTATAAACAATTAATGATCATGCACCTGTGGAACGGTCGTTAAGACACTACCAGCTTACAGAGAGTAGGCAATTAAGGTCACAGTTATAAAAACCTAGGACACTAAAGAGACCTTTCTACTGACTCTGAAAAACATCAAAAGAAAGATGCCCAGGGTCCCTGCTCATCTGCGTGAACGTGCCTTAGGCATGCTGCATTGAGGCATGAGGACTGCAGATGTGGCCAGGGCAATACATTGCAATGTCCACACTGGGAGACGCCTAAGACAGCGCTACAGGGAGACAGGAAGGACAGCTGATCGTCCTCGCAGTGGCAGACCACCTGTAACAACACCTGCACAGGATCGGTACATCCGAATATCACACCTGCGGGACAGGTACAGGATGGCAACAACAATTGCCTGAGTTACACCAGGAATGCACAATCCCTCCATCAGTGCTCAGACTGTCCGTAATAGGCTGAGAGAGGCTGGACTGAGGGCTTGTAGGCCTGTTGTAAGGCAGGTCCTTACCAGACACCACAGGCAACAACGTCGCCTATGGGCACAAACCCAACTTCGCTGGACCAGACAGGACTGGCAAAAAGTGCTCTTTACTGACAAGTCGCGGTTTCGTCTCACCAGGGGTGATGGTTGGACTCGCGTTTATCGTCGAAGGAATGGATGCCATACTGCTCGTTCTGTGCGTGATTTCCTGCAAGACAGGAATGTCAGTGTTCTGCCATGGCCAGCGAAAAGCCCGGATCTCAATCCCATTGAGCACGTCTGGGACCTGTTGGATCGGAGGGTGAGGGCTAGGGCCATTCCCCCCAGAAATGTCCGGGAACTTGCAAGTGCCTTGGTGGAAGAGTGGGGTAACATCTCACCGCAAGAAATGGTAAATCTGGTGCAGTCCATGAGGAGGAGATGCACTGCAATACTTAATGCAGCTGGTGGCCACACCAGATACTTGTAACGTTGGTGTCTAGGAGTGGAATAGGAGGAGAGGAGATGCAGGAGTGGAATCTTTAAGTCCTTTAATTGCAATCGTTGGAGTAGAACAAACGCTGGAGTGGAAACAAACATAAAGCTCATCAATAGTAATCGCTGGAGTGGAACAAACGGTGGAGTGGAACTAACAATAAATCTTAACATAACACTTCACTAACTCAGCGTAACATTTCAAGGACTGACAAAGGAGTGGGTAAAACTAGAGGATATTTAAACAAAAGGAACTAATGAAAGAATGGAATACAGGTGAGGATAATAAGAAACAGATGGAAGTGATGAGGGCAGTGCACTATGGGAAAAGAAGTCCGGGGGAAAACTTCAAAATAAGGGTCCTTGAAGAAGATGATGGAGACAGACTGTGACAACACTGACTGTTACTTTTGATTTTGACCCCCCCCCCCCCCTTTGTTCAGGGGACACATTATTCCATTTCTGTTAGTCACATGTCTGTGAATCTTGTTCAGTTTATGTCTTAGTTGTTGAATCTTTTTATGTTCATACAAATATTTACACGTTACGTTTGCTGAAAATAAAAGCAGTTGAAAATGAGAGGACGTTTCTTTTTTTGTTGAGTTTATATACACACAAACACACATACATATATATACAGTTGTGCTCAAAAGTTTGCATACCCTGGCAGAAATTGTAAAATTTTGACATTGATTTTGAAAATATGACTGATCATGCAAAAAAACTGTCTTTTATTTAAGGATGGTGATCATATGAAGCCATTTATCATCACATAGTTATTTGGCTCCTTTTTAAATCATAATGGTAACAGAAATCACCCAAATGGCCTTGATCAAAAGTTTACATACCCTTGAATGTTTGCCCTTGTTACAGACACACAAGGTGACACACACAGGTTTAAATGGCAATTAAAGGTTAATTTCCCACACCTGTGGCTTTTTAAATTGCAATTAGTGTCTGTGTATATATAGTCAATGAGTTTGTTAGCTCTTACATGGATGCACTGAGCAGGCTAGATACTGAGCCATGGGGAGCAGAAAAGAACTGTCAAAAGACTTGTGTAACAAGGTAATGGAACTTTATAAAGAAGGAAAAGGATATAAAAAGATATCCAAAGCCTTGAAAATGCCAGTCAGTACTGTTCAATCACTTATTAAGAAGTGGAAAATTTGGGGATCTCTTGATACCAAGCCAAGGTCAGGTAGACCAAGAAAGATTTCAGCCACAACTGCCAGAAGAATTGTTTGGGATACAAAGAAAAACCCACAGGTAACCTCAAGAGAAATACAGGCTGCTCTGTAAAAAGACGGTGTGGTTGTTTCAAGGAGCACAATACGATGATACTGGAACAAAAATGAGCTGCATGGTCGAGTTGCCAGAAAGAAGCCAATGCCACAAAAAAGCCTGGTTACAATATGCCCGACAACAGCCTTGACACGCCTCGCAGCTTCTGGCACACTGTAATTTGGAGTGACGAGACCAAAATAGAGCTTTATGGTCACAAGCATAAGCGATATGTTTGGAGAGGGGTCAACAAGGCCTATAGTGAAAAGAATACCATCCCCAATGTGAAGCATGTTGGTGGCTCACTGATGTTTTGGGGGTGTGTGAGCTCTAAAGGCACGGGGAATCTTGTGAAAATTGATGGCAAGATGAATGCACCATGTTATCAGAAAATACTGGCAGACAAATTGCATTCTTCTGCACGAAAGCTGCGCATGGGACGCTCTTGGACTTTCCAGCATGACAGTGACCCTAAACACAAGGCCAAGTTGACCCTCCAGTGGTTACAGCAGAAAAAGGTGAAGGTTCTGGAGTGGCCATCACAGTCTCCTGACCTTAATATCATCGAGCCACTCTGGAGAGATCTCAAACTTGCGGTCCATGCAAGACGACCAAAGACTTTGCATGACCTGGAGGCATTTTGCCAAACGAATGGGCAGCTATACCACCTGCAAGAATTTGGGGGCTCATAGACAACTATTACAAAAGACTTCACGCTGTCATTGATGCTAAAGTGGGCAATACACAGTATTAAGAACTAAGGGTATGCAGACTTTTGAACAGGGGTCATTTAGTTTTTTTCTTTGTTGCCATGTTTTGTTTTATGATTGTGCCATTCTGTTATAACCTACAGCTGAATATGAATCCCATAAGAAATAAAAGAAATGTGTTTTGCCTGCTCAATTGTTTTCTTTAAAAATGGTACATATATTACCAATTCTCCAAGGGTATGCAAACTTTTGAGCACAACTGTATATGAGATCAAGCTTTTGACACTTAGGACAATTGAGGGACTTGTTCACAACTATTACACAAGGTGAAAACATTCATTGATGCTCAAGAAGACAACAAACTGGGGGCCTGGGTAGCTCAGCGAGTAAAGACGCTGACTACCATCTCTGGAGAAAAAAAAAGATGACAACAAACTACTATGCATACTATACTTTATGTAATTATCTGTAATGTAGATGTGAAGAGCAGTATTAAATAAAAAAAATATTTTATCTCTTATATTTGTATAAATTATGAAAGGGGTGTGAACATTTATGAGACAAAAGGGAATGCAATCTTCTCAACTATATACTGTATACTGTTTATTAAACCTCAGATTAATGGGTTATCAGCTGTCTTCCTTTTCTTCTGCTTTCTATTTTTTTCTGAACAGAAATCTAAATTGAGCAATTCTGTGATTTGGTGACTAAAAACAGCCATTTGGCTCCTTAATGTTTCAGTTTAGGAGCCAATGGCTCCTTAGTAATTTTTTTAGTCTGGAGCCCAGTATCTGGACTCTAGACGTAATATTACATTTTTACGCCAAGTCATTTTCTTTTATAATAGTCACAGTTGACTTTATCCAGACCCTGTTATGTAATAAACAAATGGTTCCTTATTAAGATATAGTGTGGCCTTTATAAAAGAATAAAATAATGAAAAATGCACTGAATTTCAAAGCTCTGGGTGACTGCCAACCCTATAATGTTATTGTTAAGGTTGAACCCTGATTCATGCACTCATTCTCAACTTCCCCTCCATTGTCACAAGGCAGAACCAGACAACCACAGGAAATTACCCCCTGTCCCTCTTATTAACCCGTCTCTTGTCTAATCCTGCTACGCCTGAGGTATTATTACATAATGTGCTCTTTTTTTTCCAAATTGACAGGGATTGAGCCACAAGTCCCCATCCAAAAGTCTCTCCTATTTGTGACAGTTTATTAAAACCGTTGCAGTCGGATGCAGTCAGTCAAAGAGTGTAGGGCCTAATAAAGAATGTCCTTTGTGGCTTAATAAAGCATTTGAAGCAATCTAAAACCTTCACAAATTAATTATGTAACACACAGAAAGAAGGATATGATGCGCGATATAAAGGGTACATGTTTTATAGTGTTGCTTTCTTGAATGTAGCCTTCTGTTTCAGTAGGAACTGTTAATCTTTTTTTTCTTAATTTACTCTTGCATTTAAATGTTGGATGACTTTCATCATGTATGTCTAGAATAGAAAGTTGGGTATAGAACATTTAGAGTGGTACTATGGGAGTCCGGAAGAAGAGAAATGCTCTTTTATTTTTAAGTGAAATACTTCAATATCAGTTTTCCCAACACAAAAGTCTTTTTCATTGTTAATATAATATGTTTTGGGTTTCCAAGGCTAGGTTAATTAACATTATTTGTACTCTCTATATATACAGTGCATTCAGAAAGTATTCAGACCCCTTCATTCTTTTCACATTTTGTTATGGTGCAGCCTTATGCTAAAATGCTTTAAATTATTATTTTTTTCCACATCAATCTACACTCCATACCCCATAATGACAAAACAAAAACCAGATTTTTGATAACTTTTCAAATTTATTAAAAATAAAAAATAAAAATATCACATTGACATAAGTATTCAGACTCTTTGCTATGACACTTGAAATTTAGCTCAGGTGCATCCCATTTCTCTGGATCATCTTTAAGATGATTCTACACTTTGATTGGAGTCCACCTGTGGCAAATTCAGTTGACTGGACATGATTTGGAAAGGTACACACCTGTCTATATAAAGTCTCACAGCTGAAAACGCATATCAGAGGAAAACCAAGCCATGAGGTCAAAGGAACTGCCTGCAGAGCTCAGAGATAGGATTGTGTCGAGGCACAGATCTGGGGAAGGCTACAAAAAAAAAAACAAAAAAAAAGAAATTGGCTGCATTCAAGGTTCTCAAGAGCACAGTGGCCTTCATAATTCTTAAATGGAAGAAATTTGGAACAACCAGGACTCTTCCTAGAGCTGGCAGCCCAGTCAAACTGAGCAATCGGGGAAGAAGGACCTTGGTAAGAGAGGTGAACAAGAACCCAGTGGTCACTCTGGTTGAGCTCCAGAGATCATGTGGAGATGGGAGAAACTTGCAGAAGGACAACCATCACTGCAACACTCCACCAATCTGGGCTTTATGGCACCAGTGGCCAGACGGAAGTCTCTCCTCAGTGCAAGACACATAAAAAAGCACCTAAAGGACTCTCAGACTGTGAGAAACAAGATTCTCTGGTCTGATGAAACGAAGATGGAACTGTTTGGCCTCAATTCCAAGAATCATGTCTGGGGGAAATCAGGCACCGCTCATCACCTGCACAATACCATCTCAGCGGTGAAGCATGGTGGTGGTAGCATCATGCTGTGTGGGTGTTTTTCAGCGGCAGGGACTGGGGGACTGGTGAGGGTTGAAGGAAAGCTGAACGCAGCAAAATACAGAGATATCCTTAATGAAAACCTGGTCCAGAGCGCTCAGCACCTCAGACTGGGCCGAAGGTTCACCTTCCAACAGGACAATGACCCTAAGCACACAGCCAAGACAACACAAGAGTGACTTAGGGACAACTCTGTGAATGTCCATAAGTGGCCCAGCCAGAGCCCGGATTTGAACCCAATCGAACATCTCTGGAGAGACTTGAAATTAGCTGTCCACCAACGGTCCCCATCCAACCTGACAGAGCTTGAGAGGATCTGCAGAGAAGAATGGCATAAAATTCCCAAATCCAGGTGTGCAAAGCTTGTCATATCATACCCAAAAAGACTTGAGGCTATAATCGCTCCCAAAGGTGCTTCAACTAAGTACTGAGTTAAGGGTCTGAATACTTAAGTCAATGTGATATTTCAGTTTTTTAAAAGTTATCAAAAATCTGTTTTTTGCTTTGTCATTATGGGGTATGGAGTGTAGATTGATGTGAATTTTTTTTTTTTATTTAAAGCATTTTAGAATAAGGCTGCAATATAGCAAAATGTGAAGAAATGAAGGGGTCTGAATACATTCTGGATGCACTGTTTATGTGCACTCTGGATTTTCATGTCTGACTCAGAACTTTAAGGTCAATTATATAGCTGTTTAAAGATTATGGTTATGTATAGAGATTCTTTGGCTCTCACTTAAAATAACTTTTTGGGGGTTAATTACCTGCCACCTGATGATATTAATAATTATTTTATCCAATGAGTCATTTTAGCATAATCTCAATTTGCTCTCCACAGTGCCTGAAGATCTTTCACTTGAAGAGAGAGATGAACTGTCAAACATCAGACAGAGGAAAAAGGAACTTCTAGATGACATTGAGGTATATAGTGATAGTGAAATCTTCATATTTTTGTTTAGTCATAAAAATATCTCAGTGATTGACAATTAAACATATCAGCCTCATGTAGTGTAGAATGCATCTTATTTATGAGATTAATAAGAAACATTTGTATAAATTTTATAAACTTTAGAACCAGTGTTATAACCATTATAACCATTTGTTTGCTGCATACCTAAAGTTTACATTTTTTTTTTTTTTTTGCAGCGGTTAAAGTTTGAGATCTCTGAAGTAATGACAGAGATTGAGCATTTAATGTGTGTCAGAGAGACGTAAGTATTCCTACATTTATTTTTTGCCCCAGTGGTCGCAGCTTCTCGTTTTTAGAGGTTACATTTTTAGTTTTAAAGAAAAGAGTTGTTTTCATCTTAAGACTAGTATAATATTAATGTACTTTTAAAGGTATAGTTTTGCCAAAAACATTAATTCTCTTATAATTTACCCTCATGTTGTTCCAAACCCATATGACTTTCTTTCTTCTATGGAACACAAAAGGAAATGTTAGGCAGAATTACAGCCTCAGGCACCATTCACATTCATTGTATGAGGAAAAAATGCAATGAAAGTGAATGGTGACTGAGGTTAACATTTTGCCTAACATTTGCTTTTGTGTTCAAAGGAAGAAACAAAGGTCATACAGCTATAGAACAAACATGATAGTTCACCCAAAAATGCTAATTCTCTCATCATTTACTCACCCTTATGCCAACCCAGATGTGCATGACTTTCTTTCTTCTGCTGAATTCAAACAAAGATTTTTTGAAAAATATCCTAGCTCTGTAGGTTCATACTATGCAAGGTCCAACGCAGATAAATACAGCATGTCTTCAGAAGTGATATGATAGGTTTGGGTGAGAAACAGATGTGAAAGTGAAAGTGGAAATTTATAGTAAAAAAGGTCTTAAATATTGATCTGTTTCACACCCACACCTATCATATCACTTCAGAAGACATGGATTTAACCACTGGAGCTTTTTGGACCCAATTCACATGCATTGTATGGATCTACAAAGCTGAAATATTTTTCTAAAAACCTCCATCTGTGTTCTGCAGAAGAAAAAAAAGTCACATCTGGGATGGCATGAGGGTGAGTAAATGATAAGAGAATTTTTATTTTTGGATGAACTACCTTTTTTTTTCAGTTCCATTTGACTGTTTTTATATTGTTACATTACAGTAAAAGCATTCAGAGAAACAAGCAGATTGCTGTTGGAAGAAAGAAATTCAATATGGATCCTAAAAAGGTGAATTCTATGTATCACTCTTCTATGATGTCCTTACCAGTTGCCAGTCACTGACAAACACTGTATCACATAGGCTGTGATTAAATGTTGTTCAGAGTCATCTATTAGTTTGAGCTTGAGCAAACATCATGAAGTGGCAACTGGTTAACCTCTCAAACACGCTTGCAGGGAATTCAGTTTCTTTTGGAGAATAATCTTCTGCAATACACACCTGAGGACATCGCTCAGTTCCTCTATAAAGGCGAAGGCTTAAACAAAACTGTCATAGGAGATTATTTAGGGGAAAGGTAAGTCACGTCTTTTACACATAGCAAGATCAGTCTTTGTGAAAGATATGTGTATTGTTAGATAAGATCTTTCCATAAAAGAAGACCCTGTTCTCTCAGGAAATTACTTCCCTATTTGTAACAGATGGAAATGACCGTAGGTTATTTGTCTAAAACAATATTAAGCACATCACCCAGACAGCATGTACAGTTCTGTGAAGAAATCAGGATGGGGGCAAATACTTTTCCACAGCACTGTAGGTGTCTTATCTCACCCTTACCAACACATCTCCCAACACGTGATTAGCTATGAAACATTGCTCTAAAACAGCCACCCAGTACTACAACTGTTCATGTAAATTCTGAGGCTGAGGAAAATGTTTCTTGCATCTAGGCAGCTGGACCAATCATTCAGGATGAAACAACATTTGTGATTGTTGCAAAAAAGGAGAGCGTAAGCTTAATATACAGTGAAATAGTTGTTAGATATAAAAATAGCCTTGTCTACGTAGGCATCCTGTCCAATTTGATAATAGTTGAATTGCTGTCTTGACTATACACTAGCCTGCAGCTCAGTTGTACAAGAGTCCTCCTTTTCCTTTGGTACTAGAAAGTGTGGTGCAAGAACTATATATAGCAATTACTGCTAATTGTATTAAGAGTGGAGCTGGAACCAGTAATTATTGTGGTTCTGATTAGAGGAGTGTGGAGACTTGGCCCAATGAAGCAACTTGTGTAATCAAGCATATACTGTGGTAAATTGGTTTATAATTCTTTATGTTTCAATTGCTGCCTATTTAAGACCCTTGCATGTGTCTAAATAAACAAACATAAACCTATATGAACGCTCTGGTTTAGGTGTGTTTTTAACTGGTCTGAAACCCGAGCAAACTGAGTTTAACAGAGTTATATACAGTACAATCCATTGTTTTTTTTACATCAGTGGAGAAGCTAAGCCAATGTATTTTTTATTGACCCCAATTATAAAATTATTACATGCATCTCTCATCATTTCCAGGGACGACTTCAACATTAAGGTTTTGCAGGCTTTTGTGGAGCTTCATGAGTTTGCTGACCTAAACCTGGTGCAAGCTTTGAGGTGAGACAGTTGTTTCCTCCACCATGATACACAGTCATAGTTGTATTTGTAAATCAATTACTTAAGCAAGCCACTCTATTGTCCTTATTTTATTCAAACTTAAGAAGCATTCATACTGTGGAGTCCATATTGAAATTCTGGAATTCAAAATGTAATCTGAACCTGTAAATAAACATTTTAAACAAAGAAACATTATGACAAAATTATTCAGATATATTTGAAATATGCTACACTATTTCTAGGTCACTAATCAAATAAGCACAATTGTCAGTTGTGACATTAATCCATTTAATTGACATATCATTGATTTGTACAAAAGATTGATATGTCAGATTTTCTTGCTTCCATTAGAGCACAAAAGATGCTCTTTGGAACATTTTCAAATCATGCTGGATAACATGGATCATCAGGTTTTGCACAAAATGCTGTCATTAAAGGGATAGTTCACCCAAAAATGAAAATTCTTTCATGATTTACTCAATTTTTTCTTCTGCGTGACACAATGTCACAGCTTTGTAGGTCCATGCAATGCAAGTGAATGGTGCCCAGAACTTTGAAGGTCCAAAAAGCACATAAAGGCAGCATAAAAGTAATCCATAAGACTCCAGAGGTTAAATGTATATCTTCAGAAGCGATATGATAGGTGTGGATGACAAACAGATCAGTATTATATAGAAATCTTCACTTTCACTTTCACATGCTTCCTTTGATTTTGGTGATTCGCATTAGTGCGTGTCACCACCTCTTGGGCAGGGAGAATTTATAAAAAAAAAATGTCTTAAATATTGATCTGTTTGATTGATCTGAGTCATATGGATTACTTTTGTGCTGCGTTTATGTGCTTTTTGGAGCTTCACAGTTTTGGCCACCATTCACTTGCATTGTATGGACATACAGAGCTGAGATATTTTTCTAAAAATCTCCATTTGTGTACAGCAGAAGAAAGAAGGTCATTCACATCTGGAATGGCACGAGGGTGAGTAAATGATGAAAGAATTTTCATTTTTGGGTGAACTATCCCTTCAAAGCAAATTGTCAAATTTAGAGTTTAATTTGTAATAAATGAAAAAAAAAAATATGCAAATAAGAAGCATTTTCATAAGTGGTCTCTGAATTTTTGGATTCCACTGTACTTTCATTTAATTTCCTGAGACAGAGGACAATCAGATGTCCATTGTAATTTGAAGTGTCATTGCCATTTCTCCCTGGCAGGCAGTTTTTGTGGAGTTTCAGACTTCCGGGTGAAGCACAGAAGATTGATCGTATGATGGAGGCCTTTGCTGCTCGATATTGCCAATGTAACCCAGGTGTCTTTCAGTCCACAGGTAAGACTTCTATCAGTAGTGAATCTAAATTCAACCTGAAACCTATTAAAACATTGCTCCATTTGTTTGAGCATCCCGAACAGCTCAACACAGCAACTTTGGCTCAACCGATGGTGTTAGTTTAGGGCAGGTCTATCTGTTTGTTCAGCCAATACAAGACATGGGGAGAGTTAGAATAAACCGGTTTGAAAAAATACATTATTTTTGCAATTTCATTTAAAAATGATCACTTTTAAAGTCCTCATTTCCTAAATACTTTGCCATCTCAAACATGAAATTAAAATTGTATAGTCTGCATACTAGGTCCACTCCTTTCTCTGTGAAATGAGCTTGAATTACAGATTAGTAAAGATTCTGAATCTCTGTAGAGAATGTGGTCTGCAGGAATAAATAGTGCAGATATTGACATATAAACTGTTGAGATGGTATAAAATGCAGTGCCCAAAAATGGGCTAAAGACACTGTGCTAAAATGAGGCGTAGGGAAGTGATTATTTATTCATAAAATTTTAGAATATTAAAATGAGAAAAAGGGTTGCATGTTCTTCATATGCATGCTCTATTTAATTTACTACTACATTTTAACTTTGCCATTTAAAGGTATAGTTAAATTCTGTTATCATTTACTTACCCTTCCAAACCCGAATAACAAAGGAAGATGTTGTGTCAGTCACCATTTACTTTCACTGCATCTTTATTTACATACAGTGAAAGTGAATGGTAACTGAGGCTGCCATTATGCCTAACATCTCCTTTTGTGTTCCACGGAAGAAAAAAGTAATTCAGGTTTGGAACAACATAAGGGTGAGTAAAAAAATGACAGAATTTTCATTTTTGGGTGTACTACCCCTTTACTCTCTGTGCAACCTCTGGACCTACAGAGCTGACCAACTGATGTGTGTTTCCTCTCTTGACAGACACATGCTACATTCTCTCGTTCTCTGTCATCATGCTCAACACCAGCCTACACAACCCTAATGTCAGAGACAAGCCCACAATGGAAAGGTTTATCATAATGAACCAGGGAATCAATGAGGGAGGTGACCTGCCTGTGGAGCTGCTCAGAGTGAGTCTTACTGTCTACTGTGGTGGAGCAAGTTTCATAAAATATATTCCGCACCGAATTATGTAACGATAGATCACTCGTTTACATAATCTTTTTTTCCTCCCACAGAATTTATATGAGAGCATTAAGAATGAGCCTTTCAAAATTCCTGAAGACGATGGGAATGATCTTACTCATACATTCTTTAATCCAGACAGAGAGGGATGGCTGCTAAAGCTAGGTCTATCTATCTATCTGTCTATCTATCTATCTGTCTGTCTGTCTGTCTGTCTGTCTGTCTTTTTAGATAGATATAATAGCACTGGTATTAAGAATTATCTCACTCAGTACCTATATTACATGATGACTCATGCAGCAGATTTGTTTCACTCTGACATCATTCAGAGTAATTAATGAGCTTTAAGGACCTTTTCAAAGAGTTAATCAAGATTGCATAGATAATGCTGTTGTTGTTGTAAGGCCATTAAAGCTTTTATTGTACATCAGCTGTATTTATGAGTTCAGTGATCCTTTTAATGTCCAGTTAATCTCTTGGCAAATGTTAGATATTGTGAGACAGAAACTACACTAATTCAGTGTGCAATAATTTATTTATAAAGGCAAATATGTAACCATGTATTGCAGCACTTTTCAATTATTTATTTATTAAGTTATTACACAGCTATTTGTATTTAAACTTGTAGGAGGAAGAGTGAAGACCTGGAAGAGGAGGTGGTTCATTTTGACGGATAATTGTCTTTATTACTTTGAATACACAACAGTAAGTAGAACTGCTCAAATGTGTCCTGTATTGAAAATTATTCGACTCGATCATATGATGTATGAATGTGAAAGACAGTATGATAAATGTTAAACCACCAGGTGAGGACAAGAGAAAGGATGACAAATATAGAAAGTCAGAGAGAGAAGTGGTTTGCTCAGAGTTTTTTTTTTTGAAGACACCAGCGCTCCTTACAACTTTATTTTCACAATTAAGACAAAAAAAGCACAACATCTGGGGTTTAGAACTGATCATGTGGCCAGTCTAAAGCCAGACCAGTTCACAGAACAGAAAGGCAATCACCTCCCCTCTCTGTCAGCATCACATCAGCAAAGTGGAAGGAAATAGTGCATTTTTTCCCTTGGTGGTGTGCCAGATTTAGACCAAGAGACAGACAGAAGTTGCTTAATGTGCATGCAGTCAGTTCCCTCTCTTTTCTAATTGTGCTTTTCCATAAGTCCCCATCCTCCTCATCATATTTGTGGAAACATATTGCAGATTAAGACCTTGAACTAATTGTTTTAATAACAATACAAATAAACTAACTTTAAATGAGGATTAAGGGAACATCCTTCTTGTGTTCACAGGACAAGGAGCCACGGGGGATCATTCCACTGGAGAATCTTAGCATACGAGAGGTAGAGGAACCAAGGAAACCAGTGAGTTCCTCTTACAACTTAAAATACGATATTGAAGTTCCCTTCTTAACTATCATATTTGATCTTTTTTAACTATCATATATATCATATTTTATTTACTTTTTCTACAATAAACCATTTTGGTACTGTGTTGGGTCGCCACTGAATCTGGGTCATGAAGCAACACCAGTTGAGAATTAAGAGTGACCATTTCATGCTTTAACCTTTCAGAACTGCTTTGAGCTGTACAACCCTAGTCACAAGGGGCAGGTAATAAAAGCATGCAAGACAGAGGCAGACGGAAAGGTGGTGGAGGGGAATCACGTGGTGTACAGAATATCAGCACCCACGCCAGAGGAGAAGGAAGAGTGGATCAAATCCATCAAGTAAGGCTTCATCGTGTCAGCCTTTGTTATTTTCCTCTCAGCTAACCGATGTGTGTCGGCTGTAAGTCATTTTAAACACACACACACCAGCATTGAGTTAACTTATCATAGAAGATCGCCATTGCGATGATAAGATGTGTTCAAGTGTTTCAGACCTTGACTGTAGTGCATACACAAAGCGACTAAGAATCACTCACTCACACTGAAGAGCTGACAAGACTAAAGCCCTGTACACACATGCAGTGACTTTATCGCTTGATGTCGCTAGTCTCTGTACTGTGAAGTCACTAGTGGGCGTTCCTACTGCTGTCGCTCTAACGTTATTGGTGGACTGCACGTCTGGCCATATCTTTTTAAAATATGATCATAGATGAGGCAGTTTGCTAGTAAAACTACGATTTCATTCTAATTGAACAAGGAATCCATTTTCGTGTCCCTAAAACGGCACATGCAGGGGAGAGTGTTTTTATATGAACTGCAGCAGTGCTCACAGCATCATAACATTAATAAGATAAATTAACTATTAGTGTACAAATCAAACTCACTCAGACTGACGACAATTTCTTTTCCACGCATCATTTTTTATTATATCCGTGTGTGGTTACAGACGAATAATATAGAACAGTGAAATCGCTCACAGAAACTTCTCTGTCTTCCCTGCACTCGACTCCATTATCTCAAAGGAGACGGATGACGTGAACGCCACTGACAGAGTCTTCACTCCTATTAGTTGTCGCTTCCGAAAGTCGCTCTTCGTTTGCATCGAGTTAAACTTTTCTCAACTTTGTTGTGTCGCTCGCCACGGCCACATCTAGATGCCAAAAGCTGCGTTCACACCGCCAGCGACTTTGCCGCTGCATGTCGCCAGTGGCTGGTGGTTAAGTCGCTAGTGGTGTGTATGGAGAGTCCTTTCCTCCATCTTTCTGTCACTGCAGGAGCTGAGAGAGAGAAGGATCACGTGAGCTCTACCGTCTTCTCTCGTATTGGCTGTCGCTCCTGAAAGTCGCTCTTGATTTGCATAAAGGTAAACATTTCTCAACTTTGTCGCATCGCTGGCACGCCCACATCCGGTCGCCAACAGTCGGCGGAAGTCACCAGCTCTCATTGAAAATGAATGAGATGAGATCGTTTTGTCGCTGCATGTCGCTGGCAGTGTGAACGCAGCTAAAGGTCGCTGTTGCTGGAAGTCGCGAGAAGGGTATAGCTCAGCGTTACTCAACACTCAACATCGAGCGATCTTTTGCAGCCCGCGTTGTGATATCATCATCAGAAATACATTTATCAGCAACCTATCAAATCTGAATGAATTGTGAGGTTTCCATTTTCATGAGGATTTACGCTAGTTCTCTACATTGCTAAATCACGTTCGAAAGGGAATTCAATGGCAATAGGACGTTACAAATAAAAAAAACAACAACATATATTATAATATCTGAGCATTGCTGATGTTATGAGAGTGGCGGTCAGTCTGTGTGCACATTCATACACAGTACATGTGCGCTCACGCGCGCTCTGTCAATCAAACATGCGTGCTCGCACTCTCACTTCACGGCTCTAATCTGTCCAATCTCTTGAATAGCTCATCAGAGATATGTACTCGTCATGACAACAGTAATTACAGGAAAAAAAAATATGTTTTTCCTGCAGTTTTTTTCGCGCAAATGCTATTTAGTGACCTATTTCGGCGCAAAAAGCTGAGGGGGGTGAACAAATCTTTATTGTCACTGAAGGACTTTTGCTGCAAATCATGGACATATTGCTCATTTTCAAACATATCTTTGGTGAAGGCTATGTGATGACAAACACTCTTAAACAACAGAACTGATCTATCTACATATATCACAAAATCGAACTGTTACACCCCCTATGTTTAAAATAATTACTAAAAGGGGTAGTTGACCCCAAAAATGAAAATTCTCTCATTTTCTCACCCTCATGCCATCCCAGATGTGTACGACTTTCTTTCTTTTGCTGAACACAAATGAAGATTTTTAGAAGAATATTTCAGCTCTGTAGGTCCATACAATGCAAGTGAATGGTGGCCAGAACTTTGAAGCTCCAAAAAGCACATAAAGGCAGCATAAAATGTATCCATATGACTCCAGTGGTTAAATCTATGTCTTTAAAGTGATATGATAGGTGTGGGTGTGAAACAGATCAATATTTAAGTCCTTTTTTACTGTAAATCTCCACTTTCACTTTGTCATCTGTAAGTCACACGTGGCACCTGTTTAGTTTAACTTTCACATCTATAAGTGAAAGTGGAGATTTATAGTAAAAAAGCCAAGGACTTTCTGTCTCTCATCCATAGAGCTGAGATATTTTTTCTGTCTTCAGTAGAAAAAAAGAAAGTTATACACATCTGGGATGGCATGAGGGTGAGTAAATGATGAGAGAATTTTAATTTTTAGGTGAACTATCCTGTTAACTAACATTCCAACATTCTTACTATGAAAATGTTAACTTATATATACTGTGTATATACAGTGTATACACACATATATATAAACATAAAAATTAAGAGTGCTGCCCTCAAGGTTTCAGGGATCCATCTTTGCGGCCCCTGACCTTTCCAAAGTTGAGTAGCCCTATAGCTGCAGGCATTTCTCCAAAAAGGGCCAGTATACTCCAAATCGCCATTACAGATATAGGAAGCCCCTAACCTAACCCTTTCCGTAACCTTAACTGTGAGTGGAAGTGGGCCCCTTCTTTTGGAGTTGGTGCAACCCCATTTTGGAGTAACTTTGCCCTCTTTTGAAGGTTCTGCCCCCATTTGGAGGTCTCCGGCCTGCAGCTATACCTACTTGGAAGTCGCCAGCTCTCATTGAAAATGAATGAGATGAGGTCACCTTGTTGCTGGAAGTTGCTGCATGTGTGAACGGGGCTTAATGAATATGGAATGATCCAAGTGCACTCAAGGTTAAATGGGCTTTCATTAAGATAAATCAGCATTTATCACTGGATAAAGGGTAACATAAACCACTTATTCTTTCACTGTTTGGCCATGGCTTTGTTTCTTGCTCTGTTTTCTTGCATGGCCTAAAACAGACTTTTTTTGGTTCATAAATACAGTATTTCTCATCATGTTATTGAAATGACATAAGAACTCCCAAATCTTCCATAGTATAGTACCATAGAGGTAAGCGTCTAGTTAACACATGTCCTCTGACTCAACTGGAATAGTGTCAGTCTGTTCTGTGGTCAGTGAAGACCGGTGTTTTTGTAGCAAAAGCTGCCTCAGCATGTCCCATGCAACTGCCGGGAACTCTGGGCCACCCCCACACTTAATAGTAAAACCATGTAACTCTTTATTTACAGGTTTTTAGAATCCTAAAATTCCTTAATGCTCATTAATTAAAAACAATACTGTTACTGTTTTTGGAAATAAGGGTCATTCTATGAAAACTGATTTTTAAAGAACATTTTTTGTAATATTTTAAACATTTTATGAGGTATACAATGTGTTTAAGGGTTAATAAATTGCATTGTGCCATCTGAAACTAAATTAAGGTGCTTCTTAAAAAGACAATTTAATACTAATATTTCTACAAATATCCACTTTGAAATGATCTATTGCTGACTGTACAAAATCATAATAACAGAGTTGGCATTTGAAGATCCTATTTTCCTATTAACAAAGATAATAAAATATGAGATAAAGTGATAAAGATAAAATAGAAAATACTTTATAGCTTGTACTTGAAAAATACACTTCTTGAAAGGATGATGATGTCATTATGACAAGTTTTTATGTATGAAATAGTTGATCTTTTTTAAAATGGGAAAGATATTATGGTAAGACGGTTGACTCATAATGTTTTTTGAATTAGTCATTAGTCTTTTTAGTAATACATTAGGTCAAATAAAATCTATATAAATATATAGAGAGAGAATAAAATCAAAATGCTAGCTTTTATTTCCATGTTGGCCTATTTTGTATTCACAGCAATTTGCATATTTGTTAATATAGTCGGAAAGACATGCCAAAAATATATCCTCATCATGAAAAAAAAAAAAAAAAGAAACAACATGGATATAAAAGCTAGCATTTTAGATGTAATAAAGATGGATTTTTGTTGATTCATTTAGAAAAAATTTGTTTATTAAAGGAATATTCCGGGATCAACACAAGTTAAGCTCAATTGACAGCATTTGTGGCATAATATTGATTACCATAAAAAATTATTTTGACTTGCCCCTCCTTTTCTTTATAAAACAAAAAAACTAAAATTATAACCACAAGACAATGTGTGTTAACATGATTTCAGTGTGATAAAATCGCTTATTAACCTTTTCTGTGTAAAGTTATAGCCAATTTTACAACTTCGTTGCCAGGACAGTGTAGTGTCAACAAACCCTAAAACGACTGTAAAAATGACTTTACAGCTTAAATAACACATGAGTTTTAACAGAAGAATTAACGTAAGAGCTTTTGTAAAATTATAAGCTTCACATTTCTGCCTTTCAACTCTCCAAAAATGGTCCCCATTCACTTCCATTGTAAGTGTCTCACTGTAACCTCAATTTTTCCTTTTTTTTTTTTTTTAAAGAAAAGGAGGAACAAATTGAAATAATTTCTTGTGGTAATCAACATTATGCCAGAAATGCTGTCGAATGAGCTTAACTTGTATTGCTGTAAATCTGGCATCAGATATCCAAGTTATTTTTACACATACTGTATATGAAGGGCTCAAATGGCACCCGTTTTATAGAAAGATCATAACATTCTTCTAGATACGTATTGTTTTTTTCAGTGGGAATTTACAGTTCATTTTCACTTTTGCTGCCCTACAGGGCAAGCATCAGCAGGGACCCTTTCTACGACATGCTGGCTACAAGGAAGCGACGAATGGCCACTAAAAAATGAGATCTGTCTGGACCTGCAAGTCCTGTAACTTGGGTTCTGCAGATCACTCTTCGAATGAAAACTCCCACAGAATCTCTGCAGCCTGCAGGAGATGTCTGCAAAGACCAGATCTCTCAGAGTAAAGGGTAAAGGACAAGATTTTCAAAATCAAAGGGATATTATGGTCTTTGAAAATATTTCACTCTCCATTAAAAAAAAACTGTGGACTGTGTGGAGAGTACAGTGACGTTGATGGTGCAATTATATTTGGATTTTGTCTTTCTCAAAAAAGAACTTTGCTTTGCCGAATTTCATGTGTGGATCCAATATATAGTGATTAGCGCCCCCCACTGTCTACAGTAGGAACTTTGAGACATTTGTTTCAACAGTCACTAAAGTTCAGGGTTAGTCATATGGAGATGTTCTCAAATCCTTTTGGTTTAGTTTAAGTCTAGATATAAGCTCTGACAATGATTACATGAGACTCAAGGTTGAAATGTATATAAAATATTATGTAAAATATACCAGACTGCTGGTGATGTTATTTGCATTCACATGTTGTTTATTTATTTTAATTCAGATGTGGCAAAAGGCAATCTCAGTGCTATTAAAATACTGTTGAATGTAATAATTACATCGGTAGTTTTATTTTCAGTTATGTCATGTCATAGTCATCTAAATCAGCCAGACAGGTTGCATTACAGTAATTGGAAGACAGAAAATAATTACAAAGTAAAAAAACAAAACAAAACAAAACAAAAAAAATTATATTTTCTTTGTTTTTAAGGTCCTTAATAAAAAATTTACAAATATACATTTCTTATGTTCCCTCACTATGCTATTATTATGTAATGCCTTTTAAATATAATACAAACTCTGCATCCTTTTGTATAATTTTTTTAAATTGTTGTTGGTATAATGTATTTTGTTGTATTTATGTAGTATTGCAATTCTGTTCAGTGAACCCATTGTTTGTTTGTTTTTACTGAATAACAAAAAATATCACTAAAGCCATTGCTTTTATATATATATATTCTTTTGAAACTCCATAGACAGAAAATACACTCACTGAGCACTTTATTAGTTACACCTGTACACCTACTTATCTAATCAGCCAGTCATGTGGCAGCAATGTAGTGCATAAAATCATGAAGATACGGGTCAGGAGCTTCAGTTAATGTTCACATCAACCATCAGAATGGGGAAAAAATTTCGACCGTGATTTTCGACATGATTGTTGGTGCCAGATGGGCTGGTTTGAGTATTTCTGTAACTGAAGATCTCCTGGGATTTTCACACACAACAGTCTCTAGAGTTTACTCAGAATGGTGCCAAAAACAAAAAACATCCAGTGAGCGGCAGTTCTACTGAAGAAAATACCTTGTTGACGAGAGAGGTCAACAGAGAATGGCCAGATTGGTTTGAGCTGACAAACTACGGTAACTCAGATAACCGCTCTGTACAATTGTAGTGAGAAGAATAGCATCTAAAAATGCACAACACGTCGAACTTTGAGGCGGCTGGACTACAACAGCAGAAGACCACGTCGGGCACTTTATTAGGACCATAGTGTTTCTAATAAAGTGCCCAGTGACTGTAGAAGTACACTGTACAGTATGTTTCCTTTCGTAAGGAGCTGATCAGCTGAGAGCTTTTCAGTAGATTTTATGGCAATGTAAAAATGAAACATTTATCATGGTTAAATGCAGATAGTAAAAGAAAGTACTCATTATGATATCAAACCTTTTTTTACTGTTAAAAATAAATTGATCAATAAAATTCAAATTCAGTTAACCATAAGTTTTTAGAAATAAGTTCTCTATAACTTCAGCTAGTTTAAGGGGACCACAGCCTCTGATCATGTAATTCTGACTGTGGTGATAATTAAATTGATCACATGGAAATATTGAGAATATAATAACTTCATAAACTGGGTTAACTAAATCTAACTAAATTCTACAAACAATGTAGCCCTTTTCTTATTTTACAAACGACGAAAGTCCTGTGTTTACATTAATTATATAAAGAGATATACAACAAAACCAACCTGAATACAAGTTTATTATTTTGTGGAAATAAAATCTCTACTTATATTCTTCAATAGAGAAAAAAACAAAAAAAACATTTATGGGTGAAAATGCTATTCAAGCAACATTTTAGAGAGGAATCTGTATCTGGTAGTGAGAACTATCATCGCTGTCTGATGAAAAACACGAATCTCCAAAAAAAAACAATAAAACATTCAAGAGCATGGAAAAACTTTTTTTCTCATAAACAATCTTACAAGATACTTTTAAACAGACAACCTGATTAAACATCTTTTCATTGGTCATTTCGATGCACAATTCAAACAAGTAGGAAGAGGTCATTTAGCACATTTCATCTTTGGTAAAAAAATCTAAAATGCCAAAAGTCAAGATACGTGTTTTTCACCAGACAGCGATGATATGGTGCTTTAATTCTGTCAGTCAACTTATGACCTCAAGCACTGACCTATTAAAATTCTTAAAACGTGTACCTTGAATGCAATGCAAGTCATTTTGGATAATGTATGCCAAATGCATAAATGTAAGTACTTGAGTGCTATCGGCTTCCTGTGCTGCACGCACCAGCTGAGCAACTGACACTGAGATGAATGGGAATACTAACAGAAATTTCTCTCCAGGTATATCAGAACTCCTTAATTTTGTTTATTATTATATTTTATAAAAGAACAATGCTGGTAAAAAAAAAAAAATGAAAAAGTGAAATCTTCCATGGTGAAGCATCTTGATCTGCGTACATGGAGGACTGTTTTGAGGGGACCTTAGAGCAGGAGACATGGTCTCATAATTAGCTCTGTGATTTAACGGGTAGCCAGTGTAAACTTCCCAGGTCCAGAGTGATGTACTGGGGCAGAACTGTATTGAAGTACATGAAGCTTGCTCAAGTTTCTCCCAATCAGGCCACTCGGGAGAGCGTTTGAGGTCTTTGATCAGGCCTCCTGAGTTTGACCAGACCCAATTGTCTAACTATGAACCTAATTCAAACCGACCTTCCTTTTGTCTCCAAGGCCCTTGAGATACATATGGTCAAATACTTGCATCATTTATCAACCCCTTTCAACCTATGTCACTTTTAAATCTGGTGACTCGAATAAAAGTGCTCTCGTTGCTGTAACTGAAGTGCTCAAGTCAAGCAGAGCATCCTCCCATAAATCAGTACTATCATTCTGGTTCTTGCAACATTGTCCACTGTTAACCACTGACTTCTTACCGTCAGGTTGGACATTGACATGGGCGGTTATAATCGAGCTATTGCAGGTTTCTTCATAGTCGAGCTACAGTGTTCATTACACTGCGTTTTGACTCTCCATTTTCGATCAAGGGTTTTAACGTCTTTCATGGATATAAAAATAGATGGCTAATCATCACCAAAATCTAAAACAGTTGGCTGTTTCAGCAACATAACCTTCCATGATTTTTTCGTACCTTAATCTCAAATAACTGGATAACATTTTTCACACAAAACAGAAATCTCACAAGTCATTCTATAGATGTAAAAAGGAAACCCCACCCTTTACAAAACCAAACACTTCCCATTATCACATACATGTTCATTCATTCCAACAAATGTTGTAAACAAAGTGAGAGAAAACAGTACAATTTCAGACATTAAGGCCGTTTCCTCTCACTCAACATATTATATACACTGTATACATTGACATGCTACACTAAAATGAATAAGTTGAATATAACCATTTATAACCATGTATTTTAGTTTTTTTACTGGGGTAAAAAAAAAGTTAACGCATGTCCAGAAAACATGGTCTATGGGTGGCTTTACAGAAAGTGTCTATTGAACTCCTGATACAGGACCAAAAAACAACCAACTGATAGTACAGTTCAACTTAAATTCACAGTATTATCTTGACTAAAATCAAAGTGGATTCAAGAAAACATAACAGAAGATGCAATGAACTTGCATTCTAAAAAGGTTGGATTGAGGAATTTCAGAAAGAGAATAATACAGTGAGATGCTAAAAAGGGGTACAAGAGACAGCAAAGCAAATATCTTATGTCCTCAAGTGTGTCCAGGTTAACTGTGATGTAAGTGCACAAGTAGCAATAACAAAGTCTGCTCCTTTTGAGACAGTACTCTCAACCGATATGTGAAAATGGTGACATCATAACTTGAAGCCAAGAGACAAGCAGTCTTTCTCCGCCAATGCAGCATATAAATGTTCTTCTCATTCCAAAGTTTGTATCCTTAAAGGGAGAACTTGTCTCATCTTCGCAAGTGAGAAAATCCTGAGTCTATGTATGAGCAGCAATTCTGATGTTAAGCTCCAGGCTTTTTTTTAAGTCGCATATATTAATTTTATATACAATTTCTTTAAATGATCAAAGTTCATTTCTGTACAGTGTACTAAAAAATTCCATTGCTTTAAAAAAAAAAATGCAATTTTAAAATGTATTTTGTGGTAAAAACACAGTATGTTCTAAATGTTAAGCACCATGTCAGGTCTCTGTATCTGTAGATTTTTTTTTTGTTTTTTTTGTTATCTTTCACATGCTTGCATGGGTGGTTTTCAGAGTCTTGAAAGAAAGGGAGAGGACACAAGGGAATTAGAGGTGAGCTTGCTTTGTAGAGTGTACACCAATAAATTCTTGCATATTTTGTACAAGCTTTCTTACCTTGGGAAGGGAAAAATCACTTTCCCTTTTGTGAGGATTTGTGACTGCCTGTAAAAAAATAAATAAATAAATAAATAAAAAACAAAAAATCACAATTTTACAACTATTACAACTTTTCTGAATTATATGAGACTATTTTACATTTTGCTTTACACACAGGAAACAACCTTGGTGCAGTTTCCTTCCTGTGGTGTTATACAGACTTAAAAACACATTTAATTTAATAATTTAAAAAAAAACTTAAAAGGGATAGTTCATCCAAAAATAAAACATTCTCAGCTCTGTAGGTCCATACAATGCAAGTGAATGGTGACCAGAAATTTGAAGCTCCAAAAAGCACAAAGTCAGCATAAAAGTAATCCATATGACTCCAGTGGGTAAATCTACGTTTTCAGAAGCGATTTAAGTGTGGGTGAGAAACAGATCAATATTTAAGTTCTTTTTTACTGTAAATCTCCACTATCACATTCTGAAAGTGAAAGTGGAGTAAAAACTGATTTAGTAAAAATAAGTAAAAACCGATTTAAATATTGATCTGTTTCTCACCCAAAGTGATTGCATCGCTTCAGAAGACATATTAAAACGCTGGAGTTGCATGGATTACTTTTTATACTACCTTTATGAGATTGTTGGAGCTTGAAAAGGTCTGGTCACCATTCACTTGCATTGTATGGACCTACAGAGCTGAAATATTCTTCTAAACATCTTCATTTGTGTTCAGCAGAAAGAAAGAAAGAAAGACCCATCTGGGATGGCATGAAAGTGAGTTAATGAGATAATTTTCATTTTTTGCATGTATGTTACATGTATGCAATATAGCTACATTCATTTATTGGCATTTTTTAGTATATTTCTCTTGTTTTCTAGCCTTTATATACTCAGAGCCCCTTTGAACGATTAACTGATACATTAAGATTGGCAAAAATTTGAATACTTGTAATACTGCATTTTTGTCAAACTTAGCTGTACAGATTCATCACATTACATTTCTTAAAATGTAGAGGAGTCCACTCACTTCAGCATCTGAAAGGATCCTGTGGTTGACATTGTCCATGTCTCTATCTCTATTTGAGAGTGCTTTTGTGCTGTTGATTCTGGTAGCGTGTTCGCAGCCTTTGTATTTCACATCTTTCTCCACCCCAGTATGACAGAGGTCAAGTTCACTTCCACTGTAACTTCTCAGGCCATTAGCTGAAAAGTAGAGCAAATTTCACCCACATTAGTTAAATTTATTTTCAAATGACATCTATGTCTGGGTGTGAATGTAGTAAAGCCCACTTTTGGATGTCTGGGGAGGGTTTTGAAGCAACTTCCAAGCAATTTGTGGTCAACCACTCCCACTGTCTAAAATCTCATTTCTAAATGGAAACTTTTCCAGTCACTAACAATCTATCCATACCAGGTTTTTGCACCAGCACAACCAAAGAGATATTGCAAGTTTTTTTTAAATGATGGAAAATGTCTCGGTTACGTACGTAACCTCGGTTCCCTGAGACGAAGGGAACAAGACACAGCATTGATTAATGCATATGGGGATTGCCTTCTTACAAAACCTAGCTGAAACCTCTTTACAATAACGTCATTTACGTCCTTAAAGGAGGAGCATAAGTATATATTTCGCCAACAAAATAAAGCGTTCTAAACAGAGAGGACTTGTGAAGAGAGAGACATTACGTCTAGGTTGTAAAACTTTGCGAATGTGTTTTGAGAAGACCATCCTGCTGCAAAACATATGTCTTATAAGGACACACCATTTGTCCATGCCCATGAGGAGGCCATGCCTCTAGTTGAGTGTGCTTTAACACCAATTGGGCAAGTCTTACCTAGCGACTCATAAGCCATGGCAATTGCATTGACAATCCAGTGAGAAAGTCTTTGCTTGGAGACGAACATTCCTTTTGTGCATCCTCCATAGCATACAAAGAGCTGATCAGACAGTCTGAACTGGCGGGTATGCTAAACGTATGCGTGTAGCGCCCGCACTGGGCATAACAAATGCAATGATTATACCTCATCTGAATTAAATGGAGGAGGGAAGGCCTGAAGGTGAAGCACCTGCGCTCTGAAGGGCGTGGTTAGGACCTTAGGTACACAGCCTTTTCTGGGTTTGACAGTGGCTTTTGAAAGACCAGGGCCAAACTCCAGACAAGAATTTTCGATTGATAGTGTATGCAGGTCACCGACCCTTTTTGCTGAGGCCAGAGCCAGCAGTAGTGTGGTCTTAAGGGAGAGCATGCGCAAATCAACAGAGTCCAAAGGTTCGAAGGGGGGCCCTGCGTGAGCTTTTAGGACTAAAATTAAGTCCCAAGTCGGGACTGTAGCCAGCCAAGGTGGGTTTAATCATCTTGCTCCTTTAAGGAACTTTGAGTAATAAATCATGCTTGCCTATGGTGGCGCCGGCTGCATGTGCGTGATACGCAGATATAGTCGCCACATGCAGTTTGAGCATTGACGGAGTGAGTCCTGTGTCTAATCGCTCTTGAAGAAATATGAGAATTTCATGTATGGGGCAGCTTATTGGGTCTTTGCCATGTGAGAGACACCAATCAGTGAACACATTCCATTTTAGCGCGTAGAGGCATCTCATGGACATTGCTCTGGCCTGTAAAATGGTGTTCATGACTGAATGCATCAGTTCTTGTGTGTTTAGCATGCTCCATTCAGGTGCCACACATGCAGGTTCCACAACTTGGGTTGGGGATGCCAGATTGTGCATTGCGCCTGAGAGACAAGATCCCACCTCAGCGGTATTTCCCATGGCGAGCTGTACAGCATCTATATCATTTCCGGAAACCATGGCTGGTTGGGCCATTTTGGCACAACCAATAGAATTATTTCCTTGTCCTCTCTGACTTTGCATATGACAGAGTGAATCAGGCACACCAGGGGAAAACGCATATGTGTGTTTCGCCGGCCATTTGTGGGCCATTGCGTCCGCAATGTCTCCCGGGACAGTGGGAGTTCCCCACTGAGGCAAACAGATCTCTGCTTTGCCAAATATTTCACAAATCCTCAATACAGTTTGAGGATGAAGTCTCCATTCGCCCGGTATCACCCCTTGGTGTGACAATAGGTCCGCACCACAATTCAGGCAGCCTGGGACATATGTTGCTCTCAGGGAGAGCAGATGACGCTCGCTAAATAGGAGGAGGTGAAGCATCAGCCTCAACAGTGGTGGTAAATGAATTCCGCCTTGGCGGTTTATATATGCCACAACTGTCATGTTGTCTGAGCGAACCAGGACATGACAGTTCGCTATTTCTGACTGAAAAACCTTTAAGGCTAGGAATACAGCTGATAGCTCTAGGTGGTTGATGTGCCACCCTTTCTTCGCACCTGTTCAGGTGCCAAAAGTCAGATGTCCATCGCACACCGCCCCCCAACCTGTGTTGGACGCATCCGTAGTCACCACTTTCCACCTGACAATCTGCCCCAGTGCGACACCTCACTGGTAAAAGGCAGGACCTGTCCAAGGTGCTAAAGCAGCTATACTGCGGCAGGATATAGTGATGCGCATGCGCCTATGGTGCCAAGCATGTCGTGGTACACGGCGCTTGAGCCATCACTGAAGAGGTCTCATGTGTAAGAGATGCCACTGCCATAAACCCCAATGCTTTTTGAAACAGCTTTGGTGGAAGTGTTCACCCCAGTTTGAACTGAGACAGACAGAGGGGCAAGAATCGCATCAATGCACTTTGTGAATGTGTGAGGAGCCAGAGACAGTCCGAAGGGTAGGACTTTGAACTGATACACTATTCCCTCGAACGGGAATCTCAAAAACATCCTGTGATGTTGTACAATTTGGATATGAAAGTAAGCATCCTTCAGATCTATCGATGCAAACCAATCATGTGGGCATACATACGATAAGATCCACTTCTGGTAATCATTTTGAACGGGCACTTTGTGAGTGCGTGATTCAAATGTCTCAGATACAGGATTGGCCGAAGCCCGCTGTCTTTCTTTAGGACAAGAAAATAACAGCTGTAAAACCCTTTTTGCCTTGACAATTTGGCACAATAATAAGGCTGCTTCCATCTGGGCCATGGCTTGCGTGGCCTCACTGGTTGCTCGGTGGCAGCAGGTGCCAGTGCTGAGGCAGCAGGTATGGGGTTTTTAGTCGGGCGCTGGCTTGAAACAGAGCGAGGGTTAACCGGCTGTGATGTACTCCGTTTTGGCATAAAGTGTTTCATAGCCTATGATTGCTGTTGAGTTGCAACGTAACGCTCAGCAAATTTATTCACAGAGCTGCCAAAGAGGCCGGCTGGAGACACTGGAGCATTCAAACAGAGTGGCTTTTTCCTCATCACTCATTTCTGTGAGGGTCAGCCATACATGTCGATCCAGAACTACCAGGTTGCCCATGGACTTGCCGATGGCCAGTGCAGTGACTTTCGTGGCACGCAGTGCTAAGTCTGTAGCGGTGCGGAGCTCTTTGAATGTCTCTGGATCTAAACCTTGTCCATTTGCTTGAGGAGCCTGGCTTGAAATACCTAGAGCACCGCCATTGCGTGGAGTGCTGATCCAGCTTGTCCTGCCGCTGAGTATGCTTTTCCAGCCAGTGCGGACGTTTGTCAATATGGCTTGGAAGGATGTATGGGGTGTGATTACCACGCCCTGTTACTCTCTGTGCAGAGGTGTGCCGCTACCGCTCCTCCACAGAGGGTAGTTGGGCATAACCGTTTTCTTCCACGTGATCCACAATAGAGAGGATGGCGTCATTGCACGAGTGTGCCGAGAAGGGCACTTGCCAGGACTTAGACAGTTCATTATGAATGGGGCAGATTTGCGGAACGCAGCCGCTTGACAGCGTCCAGACTGCAGGAACCATTCATCGAGGCGAGACTGTTCAGGTTTTTTGGGGGAGACCACTCGAGGTTGAGCTCTTCGACCGCCCTTGTAAGGATGCGGAGCATCTTCCTGTCAGTGGCACGTGCACGCTCCTCACCCTCGCTGGGGTAAGGGGCGGCAGCATCATCCACTGACCACTCGTCTGATGCAGCAAGAGACATGGCATCGTCATTAGCATCTCCATCATCCCCAGTAGAGGGCCAGAGCTCGTCTCGCACAAAACGTATCGGCAAAGATGCGTCACATGGAGATTGAGGGGCTCGCAGGGCGTGTGCCGGCACGCGGTCCACCTCCAATTCATCCTGCTCGACCTCGTAGCCCCGTCGTGCCTCCTCGTGTGAATCCTCGGGTATCACAGAAGAGGTGGGTGGGAGGGCGCGTGAGGCTGAATCATCCCACAGAACGAGGGCGAAGAGCGAGCGAAGAGTCTTGAGACTCATGTCCTCACATTGAGGACAGTCTGTCTCCATGAGAGCTGTCTCTGCGTAGGCGCGGCCCAGACCGTGAATGCAGCTCTCATGCTGGTCTGATGGCAGAATGTGCCTCTCGCACAAGGAACACTTACGGAACAAAATCTTTAAAAAGATACGAAAACGTAAGCAACTCTTTCAGATATATATATATATATATATATATATATTCACCAAAGTGGTGAAGAGCATAAGAGCAAAATCTGTACATTATTCCAAACTTTTGGCCGCCAGTGTATATGAATATATATATATATATATATATATATATATATATATATATATATATATATATATATATATATATATATATATATATATTTTGCAACACAATATATAATTGCTTATAAGGATACACAAGTCTTGGTGAAGCGCTGCGGGGAATCAGGATGCTGAGGCCCCTTCACCAGCGAAGCATCAAGTGGCGAGGCGGAGTGATGTTCGCCGGAGCACTGAAGGGGAGCGGAGAGTCTTCTTGTTGCCGTGAAGATTCCACCCACTGACTAATGTAGTCGACAGCGAAGGTTAGAGGGCTTCTAGACAAGAGATGAATCGCTGTCTTGAAGGTAGAAATTCTGAGGACCTGCGCACCTGCTTTTATAGCAGACAGCTTCACGCCAAAACAGGCGGTGCTCAAACACCATAGCAATATAAGAATATCGGTGTTATTGTAGAGAGATTTCAACTAGGTTGTGTATGAAGGCACTCCCCATATACGTTAATCAACGCAATGGCAAGTGTACTGAGTCATAAGGGAACAACAACAGCATGTGCCATTTTTAATATTACTCTTGATTATTATGCTTGGTTTTTCAGAATTTTAACTATTTTGTAGGTTTAAAACTGTATTGACTGAACTTGGAAGTGCATGATTCACATAATGTGTGACTGTTTGTTGATGTCAGGCAAACTGAAGACATCCTGTGAAGTCTTGTGCATGTATCAGTTTTTTCAAAATTTTCTGTGAGACATTTACTTTTAAACCATTTAACCAACGATTTAAATGCTTGTTCTGACACAATGCCTCTGTTACACGAGTAGGCGTTCGTTCACTGTTGTGTGTTAAGACAACAAATACTTTGTGGTTACATGAATCTCTGGATGTGGTTTGAAGTATTGGATCACATTTATGTTAATACCAGATGTAAACTGGGTCTATGTACCTTTATGTCCATTGAATTGCTGGTCCTCCATATGATCTCGGTTGACACTCTGAAGAGACTCATAGCTGTGGTGGTGACTTCCTCTCTCTGTACCATTCCTAGCTCTAGAATCATGCTCTTCACGCCTCTGAGTGAAGTCTCTCTCAGACCTCTCCTCGTCCCACCTCTTCTTTTTCTTCTTCTTCTTATGTTTTTTCGAAATGCTTTCATAGCTCCACTCTAATGGGTCCTTCTCAGAGTGTCTACAGGTGGAAAGTCACAATGTTCAATTAGGCCACTGGTAACATCTTGCCACAGACACACTTCAAAGATATGTGCATATTTAAAGCTAGGGCTGGGTAAAAACATAGTTTTTCAAATAATAATCCCAAGACAGATCTTTAACTTGATGCACAACCCTATACAATACAGGTAAATTACTCACATATCTGACCAAATTTTACACTATTCAACTAAAATTGTCTGACTAGCAAATGGCAGGTAAATGTTCAGATTTCACCAGTGACTGAGCATTATAGTGGTGAAGAAGTTCAGCACCAAGATTTTTCACTGAATGTTGAGAGTAAAAGTTTAGTTTGACTTGTCCATGTAATGTGTGTTCATAGACAAAATCGATGAGATACATGTAACTCCTTTTTCACTCTAAATCTTGACATCTGCAGTCTCCTTGGCGATCATGATTTCAAGGTTGATAACACTTCTTAGAGACTGTAAATGTCAAAAGTTAGAAAGAAGTTATATTTTGGTCTGTTCTCACCCAAAAATTATCAGATCTCTTCAGAAGGAATGGATTAAACCACTGGAGCCTTACGGATTACCATGATGCTGCCTTTATGTCCTTTTAGGAGTTTGAAAGTTTGGACCCCATTGACTTGCATTGTATGATTAATTCACATCATATCTACATCAAAATATCTTCTTTTGTGTTCCGCAGAAGAAATAAAGTCATACAAATTTGAGACAACATGAGGGCGAGTAAATGATGTGTATTTTCATTTTTGGGTGAACCATTCCTTTAATTCCATACCTTAAATATACACACCGATCAGCCACAACATTAAAACCACCTGCATAATATTGTGTAGGTCCCCCTCGTGCCACCTAAAGAGCACCAACCCGCATCTCAGAATAGCATTCTGAGATGATATTCTTCTCACCACAATTGTACAGAGCGGTTATCTGAGTCACCGTAGACTTTGTCAGTTCTAACCAGTCTTGCCATTCTTTGTTGACCTCTCTCATCAACAAGGAGTTTTCATCCACAGAACTGCTGCTCACTGGATGTTTTTTGTTTTTGGCAACATTCTGAATAAATTCTAGAGACCCAAGGAGTCCCAGGAGATCAGCAATTACAGAAATACTCAAACCAGCCCATCTGGCACCAACAATCATGCCACAGTCCAAATCATTGAGATCATATTTTCCCCATTCTGATGATTGATGTGAACATTAACTGAAGCTCCTGTCCCGTATCTGCATGATTTTATGCACTGCAGCTACATGATTGGCTGATTAGATAATCGCATGGATGATTGTTGGTGCCAAATGGGCTGGTTTGAGTATTTCTGTAATTGCTGATCTCCTGGGATTTTCACATACAACAGTCTCTAGAATTTACTCTGAATGGTGCCAAAAACAAAAAACATCCAGTGAGCGGCTGTTCTGTGGACGGAAATGTCTTGTTGATGAGAGAGGTCAACAGAGAATGGCCAGACTGGTTCGAACTGACAAAGTCTACGGTAACTCAGATAACCGCTCTGCACAATTGTGGTGAGAAGAATATCACCCCAGAATGCTATTCTGAGATGCGGGTTGGCGCTGTTTTGGCGGCACGTGGGGGACCTACACAATATTAGGCAGGTGGTTTTAATGTTGTGGCTGATCAGTGTAACATGCAATTTCAAGAAGTAAATTCAATCATATTTATTGATGGAATACATGGGATTTGTGGATTTTTAAAAAGCTAAATTAACCAAATTGATGAAAAACTGAAAATACAATTTGTAAAATTCATATACCATGAAAATTTACCATGTTAGAAGGTCCCCTGTATAAACAATAGCATTAGCGGAGAGAGTTTCTTTAATATGCAATCAGAATGTACATTATACACTCAAATATAACCAAATGAATTAGAATCAAAATCTGAATTCATTTGAGAGCTTGTAAATTGGAATCGAATCAGGAATTCGTAATCAATATGCAGCCCTATTTAAATTAATCAACACCAATGATCCAAACATACAGTCCAAAAGTACATACCACACCACTCAAAAGAGTCAATTTATATAATACAAAGGCAACCGATCTACAGTGTTCGGCTTACTGTAAATTAAAGAACTACAAAGCATAATACTTTACATTACAATGTCCATGTTACATTTATAACTGTTAATATAACAATATTATTGCAGCTCATTACAAGTTGATTATGTTGGCTTGAAAAAGTTAACATCCTGTTATTTTATAGACATGGTTTAGGATTTTTCCCAAAATCCCTAAACCAAGAGCTTCCTAGAGCTTTCAAACTACATCCACCACACTTGGCATAGACCTTAAGACTGTTGTGACTCTGGCTTCTATGACTTTTCTAACTTATCGTAATTCCATATACTTACATTGATGGAATGTTCAAATGGGCCAAGATTATTCAAAGTTTCAAAACCACACACACAAGGCCTTTAACATGCTTTATACCGTGGTCTGTTCGAATACTCGATTCTGATTGGCTGGAATGCATGCGGTTCAAACCGTTGAATGCACAGGTAGTTCTGGTCAGTTTTAATCACCGTTCGATATTAATGCGCTGTTTGTAACCCTAGTCACATAACATTACAGAGCAAGCAGAGTGAGCTATAGTAACTGAAAACATTCCCTAAACACTTTCATCAGCATAGCTAATATAATGGAATTCAGCTTGTTTTACACGGAGGTTCTTCGCCTCCACGTCGGCATTTAAAATAATTTAAAGCACACCTAGCCGTGGATTAACCCTTAAAGCCCAGAAATCCTTTCAAACGGATGCTGAGTTGGCTAATTTGCATGTCAACATTCTGGCAACCCGCATGAGCTTCAAGTCTGGGGCGGGGCAGACAACTCTCCAATATTTTGAATTTGGACTGCAGTACCCATTTCAAACGCTTGTTGTGAATCTTTAATATAGCACCTTTAAGTAAATGCACAGAAAGTGTTTCATACATAATTCTGCTTTTTTATCTTTCATTAAAAGAACTGGCTCCTAAGCATCATTTGTTTTATGAAAAGACAATGCAATATAAAGACATAATGCAATCGAAAAATCATTGTGAAATCTCTGCAAATGCTAGTACATACAGACTGAAGATGTATCTCTCACAAGTTATAAAAATTAACCTTTTTTTCAACAAAGCCTTTCATGTGGGCAAGCTTCCATCAAAGATCCTATGGTTTTTGTCTATAAACCTCAAATAAAACATATTTACTCACCTGTGTTTTTCTTTGTTTTTCTTTTTCTTCTTGGGTTTCTTGGCCCGGCACTCATCTGAGCTTTCTTTCGAGCCAACCGACAGGCTGCGTTTCCTCTTGTAACGTTCAGGCAACATTGGAAATGAGGATTTACCTCTCGAGCTTTTCTCATGAACAGTATGAAGTTCTCTTCCACGCCCATTTTCCACCCCACGATGGCAGTGGTTGGAGAAGCCATTCCTGTTATGGTGTCCAGAGGGACGATGAGTGTCATATCCACTTGCAAATCTCCTATCCCACTCTCTACTCCAATCACGTTCCTCTTTGGACCTTCTTTGGGAGTGGTGGTGCTCTCGACGGTGATGCGTGAATCGGTCCCAGTGTCGCTCACCATCACGATCTCGGTGATAACGATCTCTACTAGTGGAGCACTCCCTGGCGGGACGACACCCTCCTTCCAGTCGATGGCTGTGTCCACTGTTACCATAGCGGTGCCTGTTTCTTTCACCATTTTCCCTTTGGTGTCTGTACCGGTCCCTGTCCTTCAGGGTAGAAGAAAAGTGTGGTCGTTCTAAAGGCCTATTCCGGTCCTCAGCTTGTCTCCTTCCATCCCCAGAGTCAAACTTGCATGTGTGTGATGGTTTTGAGTCTTTGCCTTCCCCTTCATTGCACCAGAGTGTCTCCTTTAACCTATGTGGACTTGTGTGACCATCACCTACATAGAGGCTCAGACTATGGTTGGCTTGAAAGTCTGACTTGCCAACCTCTGCATGGGAGGCATGGCACTGAGTCGTCTCAACCTTTGAGGCTGCAAGGACATGAAGGTCACTGTCGGTAGTCTTAGCGACCAAAGAGGCATTAGATGAAGGTGCAGACTGTACATGTGTAGCAGACTTGGCTAAAGAGTCCGCAAGATGGTTTGTCTTTTTGCTTGGGGGTGAAGAACGTTGGCCATCTGTACTTGGTGGTTTGGAGCTGCTAGATGAATGAACATAATCAGAGAAATTTTATTTTATCTGAAACCTGAAAAAGTTGCAAGAATATGGTTATTGAGCATCTAACCTTGATTCACTGAATCCAGGCTTGAGGCTGAACTCCACGTCCAAACTATTAGACAGATTAGTAGTTTGAGATGAAAAATGTGGTGCACCTGTAACCTGATGAAAAGCAGAACAAATCTAAATTTACTTGACAAAACAATTACCAGTACAAACAATCTAACTGATTCAGTCTCGAATCAGTCTAACAAAATTAAACATCTTTATACATGACAAGAAGATACCACCAACTAAATGAAAGGTCTGTCTTTAAAATTATGCACCTTATCAGTGTGATTAAAACCATTGGCTTTGGTATGGCCATTCTGAGATTTTTGGGGAGATCCTGATCCATTTTCACGCACATGCAGCTCTGGAAAGCCATTTGATCCGTTTGTTTTAGAGGTAGGAGGAGGCAGTGAAGTGGAAATGTGGGATTGCATCTTGGGAGCAAGATAAAGTTTAGCAGTTCCATTTTCCAAGGTTCCAGCCTCTTGGTCAGATTCCTCAGAAGATTCCTGACCATAAGGAACCAGGAAAGCAGCTGCAGTATGATTGATGGGAGTTCCATTGAGCTGCTTGGCCTGTGGGAAACCTGAGGTATTTGTTGAGGTGCTGGAGGAGGTGGGTTGAGAGTGAAAGGCTGAAGATGAAGAACAATTAGGGCTTGACTGGTTCTGAGTAGATCTCACAGGCTTGCCCTGACCAATGAGAAATGTCAACTTCGGCCTCTTGGATGAGTCAGGAATGCCCATGGGTCGAACAAGCTGGTTGGACAGAGATGTGGAAGAGGATGAGGATGCAGAAGAGGATGGATGGGACAGGGCAGAGCCTGCTTTGGTCACACCACAAAAGCTTCTGTTGGGCTTTGAGCCACTATGGTATTCTTTTGAAGAACCATTCCCGTTGATGTATGACGAGTTCTGCAAAGTAGAGTGAACATATGAAGAAAATCCCTTACCCAAATAGTTGTAACACATACAGAGAAGAAATTAACTTATTCTACAGTGATATGTGAAAATGTGTTGTTCTTTTGCAGTACCTTCATCATATGAGGTGGTAGTTGTGGGCCAATGAAGGATGTCGAGGTGTACTGAGGCCCATTCATCTTGAGTGGAATGGATGGTCGTGGAGATGACTGGCCAGGAGTATGGTTCATCTGGTAAAAGTCACTTCCATTTTTCAAATCAGGTGAACTATATAAAAATGGGCAAATTATGATGAGACTTTTCAGAAACATTTAGGTTTAGTGCCAGCAATACAGTCTTCATTCATGTCTTGAGAATTGAATTTAGACCTTTACCTGATGTAGAACAGCAAGTATGCTTGCTGATTAAGCACTGTTCTTATATCGCTGAGAGATACAGATGAATCGTTCATCTGATACCACTGCCCGTTGCTTGCCTAAAATACAGGATTGTGGCATTCACACATAATCAGGTTGCAACCTTATGATAAAACAGGCTGCAGGTCTGTACAAGATGACTTACCTTTACATAGCAGTAGTAGTGCCCAGCATGGCAACTGAAGCCAGAATGAACCAGCACAGCATACAGAGTATAGATTTTCGGCTCCCCATGAGACTGGGACATGAACGGGCGCAAATCTAAATACTCGGTATATCTTACATCCTGTGAAAAAGAAAAGCCAAAGCTGAAAATTTCTATTTCAAATACTTGCAATAAAGAGTCATGAACCCCCCCCCCCAACCACCAGAAAAAAGTCTCATGAAATGAGCGTGAAAACATGTAGAAAGGTGATAGGGTTGTGGGGGGGGGGGGGGGGGTCAAGCACAACAACTCACTTTCTAAGCTCACAATACACTCTCGACAGAGATGGCTGAACATCAACATGTGAATGGAAACAAAAGCAAAACAAATTTGGGTGTGAACAAAACTAAGAACAAAAGTGTGATCGTGTTAAGAGTAAAGACGATAGAACAGTTTGCAAATCAAATATTTGGATATGTTAAAACTTTTATGAATGAAATGAGAACAGAACTCAGAGCAGATTGCCACCAAAACAAGGACTGCTTTGAGGTTTAACAAATTAATTGATATTTATTTTTACAAGGAATGTTTAGTCTTTAATACAAGTTAAACTCTATAGACAGCATTTGTGGCATAATGTTGATTACCACAGAAAATACTTACGACTGCGTTCAGTAAGGCACATATAATCAAAGTAAATGGGTCAAATACACAAAATGTTTAATTACACAGTTTCAAAGGCATAGTCACAATACTTAAAGGGAAGGTTCACACAAAGATGACAATTCTCTCATCATTTACTCATTTCATCCCAGAAGTGAAATACTTTTTTTATTCTGCAGAACACAAATAAAGATGTTTAGAAGAATAACTTAGCTCTGTAAGTCCATACAATGCAAGTGAATGGTGACCAGAACTTTGAATATCCAAATCACATAAAGGCAGCATAAAAGTAATCCATATGACTCCTGTGGTTAAATCCATATCTTCAGAAGCAATATGAAAAGTGTGAGTGGGAAACAGATAAATATTTAAGTCCTTTTTTTACTATCAATCTCAACTTTCACTTTCTTCTTCTTTTGTTTTTTTGGCAATTCGCATTCTGAGTGCATATCGCCACTTACTGGTCGGGCTGGTCAAAGGTGGAGATTTATAGAAAAAAAAAAAAAAGAACTTAAATATTGATCTGTTTCTCACTCACAACTATCATATTGCTTAAGAAGACATGGATTAAACCACTGGAGTTTTATAGATTACTTTTATGCTACCTTTATGTGCTTTTTGAAGATTCAAAGTTCTGGTCACCATTCACCTGCATTGTATTGACCTACAGAGCTGAGATATTCTTCTAAAAATCTTCATTTGTGTTCTGCAGAATAGAAAGTCATACACATCTGGGATGGCATGGATGAGTAAATGAGAGAATTTTCATTTTGGGGTGAACAATCCCTTTAAACATACTATGTGTTTACATGACTCTTGTGTGACTAAATCACTTGCTAACCTTGTCTGTGTAAAGTTATCCAGTATTTTAACTTTATTGTCTTGACAACAGAATGCCGGTAAACCCTGTAGGCCTAAATCACAGTAACCTTCGCACAATACCCAAAAAGAATGACAAGACTTTGAGTTTTCGGTTTTCATCACTGACATCTGTTTTTGAACAAGCTGTCGTGTTATCCTGTCCATGATCAGACATATGTAGAAGAGGCGATGAAATATGTGCATCTTAACAAACAGCTGCTTCATTGTTTGGAGCACTAGAGTAGCAGAACTGCAGCCAAGAAACATACTGGCTCTGTTCCGGTTATGGCCTGCAGTCCCTTCTGACAAGTGATTTCGATCTTACCACGGTGTTTAGTGTAAAAGCCCCTCTCATATCTGTTCCGCAAGTGCTGTTGAACTTTCACCGGCCGGAAACGCTGTCTTGTCCGTGAGTGAATTCTCCACTGTAATGCAATGTCATGCATAAGGCAGAAAAGTGATTGGATGGAAGCATTCCTTCCCATGAATAATGTGGAGAAACGCCCAGAATCTAATGACGTAAATGCGTACTCTAACCAATCACATCTCAGATTTTACAAATATACCTCACATTTTGAGACATTGCTTCATCTTTCGTTTTATAAACCGGAAGAACGAAATGGCTTAAGAAAATGAAAAATTAACCCCTTGGTATTACCTAAGTGATATAATTGTTTTCAGTGATGTGCAATGTGTACATAACTCTTAACATCTCAAAACATACACTGGCGGCCAAAAGTTTGGAATAATGTACAGATTTTGCTCTTATGGAAAGAAATTGGTACTTTTATTCACCAAAGTGGCATTCAGCTGATCACAATGTATAGTCAGGACATTAATAACGTGAAAATTACAATTACAATTTGAAAAACAATGTTCATAACTTCTTAAACTACTTCAAAGAGTTCTCATCAAAAAATCCTCCACGTGCAGCAATGACAGCTTTGCAGATTCTTGGCATTCTAGCTGTCAGTTTGTCCAGATACTCAGGTGACATTTCACCCCACACTTCCTGTATCAGTTGCCATAGATGTTGCTGTCTTGTCGGGCACTTCTCACGCACCTTACAGTCTATCTGATCCCACAAAAGCTCAATGGGGTTAAGATCCATAACACTCTTTTCCAATTATCTGTTGTCTAATGTCTGTGTTTCTTTGTCCACTCTAACCTTTTCTTTTTGTTTTCTGTTTCAAAAGTGGCTTTTTCTTTGCAATTCTTCCCATAAGTCCTGCACCCCTGAGTCTTCTCTTTACTGTTGTACATGAAACTGGTGTTGAGCGGGTAGAATTCAATGAAGCTGTCAGCTGAGGACATGCGAGGCGTCTATTTCTCAAACTAGAGACTCTGATGTACTTATCCTCTTGATTAGTTGTACATCTGGCCTTCCACATCTCTTTCTGTCCTTGTTAGAGCCAGTTGTCCTTTGTCTTTGAGGACTGTAGTGTACACCTTTGTATCAAATCTTTCAGTTTCAATCATTGTATAGCCTTCATTCCTCAAAACAATGATTGACTGTCGAGTTTCTAGAGAAAGCGTTTCTTTTTTGCCATTTTTGATCTAATATTGACCTTAAGACATGCCGGTCTATTGCATACTGTGGCAACTCAAAAACAAACACAATGTTAAGCTTCATTTAATGAACCAAATAGCTTTCAACTGTGTTTGATATAATGGCAAGTGATTTTCTAGTACCAAATTAGCAATTTATCATGATTACTCAAGGATAAAGTGTTAGAGTGATGGCTGCTGGAAATGGGGCCTATCTAGATTTGATCAAAAATGACTTTTTTCAAATAGTGATGGTGGTTTTTTTTTTTTTTTTACATCAGTAATGTCCTGACTATACTTTATGATCAGCTGAATGCCACTTTGTATTAAAGTACCAATTTCCTTCCAAAACAGCAAAATCTGTACATTATTCCAAACTTTTGGCCACCAGTGTATGTTTTGGGGTTTCTTGACCTTTTAAAACTGAATGCTCTGCATTTTGAAAAGAAACATCTGAGGAAATTATACATTTATAAATTATTTTAAAAATTATATATATATATATATATATATATATATATATATATATATATATATATATATATATATATAAATGAAATTATTCAATTATTTTAACCTGTTACAAGCCTTAGTTTTAATAAATATCCTGCATTAAGGTAACATCTCATTGTGATGGATTATGGATGTGGTTACACAAGTTTGTCCAGGTTCAAAGCAAGCGATTACAGAATTAACTGCTAAACATTTATGACACACTACCTTTGTAATTTTTCCTCCGTTGAAGTTGGCGAACCGCTTTAGTGAGACAGTGAGAACATTAGAACTGCGATGTATGGTGAATCTCTTTGAGGCGGTAACCATTTTCTTACATCTGCCAAGACAAAAGGATAACTATAAGTTTAAAGGAAAGTGAAAGTGTAATAGAGGGTACAAAACCTGTCATCCCACAAAGTCAAATTCTTTGGTGCATTATTCCACTGATTAAAAAAAGTTTTAAGACAGGTTACAACTGTAAAAAGGCCCTCTTTTCAAGAGTGGGCAATGCAGGAGAATGGTGTTAATATGCAGAGAAAAACTTACTTAGAGCATTTGTAAGCATTATCGCCATCAAGTTGCTCAGGCTTAACAAATTGCTCAAACGCCTTTGTAAGTGTCTGAGCGGTCTGCAAATATACATACAAATACAACAATGGTTAAATTTAATGATAAAAACAGTCTAAACCATTCTATGATCTCTGAACTTGTTTATTGCTTCATCCTTTAAGGCAATTTATTTATGTCAAGAGAGAAGTTTCCATTACCTTAATCTCCAGTGAAATGTCCAGATAAGGGTCAAATGTGTCAGAGACTGCTTTGCAATTCAAACATTTGACTGTAAAAAAAGACATGTACATTAACAACTGTACCAACAGCAGAAATCTGACACACAGATTTAGCATTTAATCACATTCAAACAAATTCTACAAAAACATACATGTAATAGTATAGCAGAGCTTTAGACACCAAAATTAACATATAAGTGTCTATTGTTAGAATATGCAGAATTCAGAAAGAACAGATGAGAAAATTATGACCAACCTCTGGATCTCAGATAACCTCCAAATATCTGATGTACAAAAGTGGTTGCTTGCGTTTGCCTGTCCAGTCTAACAAAATAAAAATATTAAAGTATTAACCTGGATACAATTATGCAGACAACAGAGTGTTTGATTTTAACTGCCTCTGTCATGCATATTAGTCGTGTTCTTAAAAGAATGAGTAAACATTTTTAAAACACTGAATATTTCAAAAGTCAATGCACAGATGAATCAGGGAATCTTTTGCCTTATTTTGCTTATAAACTGGCAAACATTTATGAACTGTTAGACTCACTTGTTTCCAGGCAGGCAGGACTTTTGCATAGCATCCACTGTGTACCTCAAAAATTCATGGGCATCTTCTTGACTTCCAAATCTGAAATGCTTTCCAATGCCTGGGGAAAAGAACAAAAAATAAATAAAAACCATCAGTGGACCATGTAATAAATTACTGTCACCCCATACCATTCCTTATCACTTAAAGGGGTCATGACATGAGGAATCAAATTTTCCTTGATCTTTTGACATATAAGATGTCATTGTACTATAAAAACATACTGTAAGTTTCAGAACTGAAAACTTCCTCCATAAAAGAAAAAGCATTTATTTAAACCAAGCTACAAAAACAGCTCATCTGGAATTTGTGGGACTTGTGACATCACAAGGACCAAATACATCTGTATATGACTGCCTCTTGAGCAAGACATCAATGCCTGTTTTTCGTCATTGCACCCTTGGCCCCGTCCACTGGTGCTCAGTCAGTCCCACAGGTGAAGAGGAGAGAGATGGGGCCTTTCATGGGGATTCATCCAAAGTCGACTTACACAGGACAACTTCATGTGCTTATCTGGATTTAAATGTTTTTCTACATACAAATTTCAGCTGTATTGGAAGGGCTGCACAATGTTAGCCAATCACAACAGTGGGTGTTTACATTGAAGTCTTAAAGGGCCAGACAGCTTAAAACCAAGCATTTCAGACAGAGGGCCAGAGACTGGGTGGAAAATTATTATATATGACTAAATTATAACTGTTCTGGTGCAAAAAAAAAAAAAAAAAAAAAAACTTTTTAAGTGGACCTTAGGGAAGATAATAAATATTTAAAAAAAAAAAGAAGAAAGAGAGTATGTCATGACCCCTTTAACTCCAGTGGCTTTATCAGAACCTCAAGGTTTAACCTTAATAATATCTCGTCTTAACCCTCAACTCATATCTAGCACTGATAGGTACCATGTTTTGAATTGTACCAGCATTCTTACAAACCCTTGAGGCTTACCTTATTACTCAAGCACATATTTTGCACTCTTTTAAGTCAGTCTGGCTGGGAAGCATCTGTCAACTACATAAAATGTAGAGAAAAATGGCCTTAAATTTCACACTCACGTTTCAGTTCATTAAGCACACCAATGGGCTTGATGGCGTTTCCAGAGTTGGCGAACACCTGAGTGATGTGATTCTGCATGGTACACATCATGCAAAATCCAGGCTCATGACCTTCATGGGAAAAGGAAACACACACAAAATGCATACAACATCAGAACCAAATTATGCCAAACACTGGGCTGATACACAAGAACAAATGTTTCATGAATAAGGCCCATAATATATAACCATGTGTAAGCACACAACACATATGTACAGCACACTTACATGTTTTGGAATGCTCTCTAGTAAGCATGTAGCTGGCAAGGGGAGCAGTATATGTCAGACACTGGAGGGTAGAATTTAGAAAACATGTATTGCCCAGGTTCTGGAGGCCTGCTCCAATGCGGTGACCCTGGTTCCATTTCAAGCAGAGTCGCTCTGGGGGAAAGAGGACCTTTTGAGGAAGAGCGATGCCATCTCCACTGGTCATAACCACTATATGGTAGAAAAGACGAATGACACACAAACAATATAAGCATAATGTACTTACATTGAGTGCAGCACATTAAATATGGTGCTATGGCAACCTTTTAACATTGACAATAATGAAAAGCACTTGCCTTGCTCCCGGGGCCTGTCGAGAGCTGTAGCATTACTACCGTTCACAGTCACTCCAATGGTTGGAGCCATGCAGGCAGTCTTGGCCCTTGAAAGCTCAGGGGCAGAAGGGCTAACACTCCAGTCTGAATTGCTACTCTCCATGTCTCTGGTGAAAAAAGGTGTCAGGGAGCTGGAGTGCTTGCACCGCACTGACTCTGGGTCAGGTTTTTCCGGAGGCTTGTCAACTATGGTCATTATTCATTTTCTGTGGAAAAACAGGTATGTATGTCAATGCAAGTCAATCACCCTTGGCACAAATGCAGCTTTTTTTATTTGTCTATGTGGGGTCGATTCATCAGGTGTTGCGTTTTAAATAGCGGTTGATCAATATATCGGTTTTACGGATTAACTGGTGCCAAAACTGATATTTCCAGAAAGCAAGTAATCTACACAAATCTATGCCGATAGTTTTTTGTATTATTATAATAATTCCTACATGTTCCTCAGTAGCTCACGCTGATGGGTTTCTACAATTGGCTCTACAGTATAATATAATTATATGAGTAAAATAAAAACAATCACTGACACCTCTTTGTTGAATCTAAATCTTCCATCATTGACAATATTCATCCATATTTTTATCTTCAATGAATATTTTGTTATTTTGATTTCATAATCAAGTGTTCTACATTGAAGCGAGGGCATGCAAAGAAAAATTTGACTAAATAGAAATGTGCCCTGTCACCACATACATGGTATCTCCAACTTCATATCTTGTGAATAAAGATAAACCTTATTCCTCATTAAACAATATCTGATTAAATATATAGGGTATTCAAAGCTTAATTTGGTTAATACATAATATAGAGCATTGTAATGGGGCAAAATTTCTGTCATTATAAAATAAGAGTCCTCATTAAACCCTTCCTTGTTTCTGGTTATTATTGAATTTTGGTTAAACAAACTACATTTGGGATTTAATTCAATTTAGACGTTTGCAGCCTATATGTCTGTGCACGTCATACTAATGAACGAATAATATATAGTTTTTAAAGGAATATTCCATGATCAACACAAGTTAAGCTCAATCGACAGCTTTTGTGGTATAATGTTGATTACCACAAAAATTTATTTTTACTTGTTCCTCCTTTTCTTTAAAAAAAAAAAAAAAAGCAAAAATCTGGGTTCTAGTGAGGCACTTATAATGGAATTAAACGGGGCCAATCTGTAAATGTTAAAATACTCACTGTTTAAAAAAAATACAAAATAGCCACAAGACATTAAACATTTCTTGAGTTAAAGGGATTGTTCACTCATAAATGAAAATTCATCATTTACTCACCCTTGTGCCATCCCGGATGTGTATGACTTTCTTTCTTCAGCAGAACAAAAAACGATTTTTAGAAGAATATTTCAGCTCTTTTTATCCTCACAATGCAAGTGAATGGGTGCCAACATTTTGAAGTTCCAAAAATCACATAGGTCAGCATAAAAGTAATCCATATGACTCCAGTGGTCAAATCTATGTCTTCAGAAGCGATCTGATAGGTGTGGGTGAGAAACAGATCAATATTTAAGTCAATTTCTACTAAAAATTCTCCTCCCTGCCCAGTCAAGCTCCACTTTAACTTTCATTTTCATTCTTCTTCTTGTGTTTTTGGTGAGTCACATTCTTCATGTATACGCCCCCTACTGGGCAGGGAGAAGAATTTCTAGCAAAAATTGACTTAAATGGACTTATACACTACCGTTCAAAAGTTTAGGGTCACTTAATTTTTTTTTTTTTTCACATTTTAGAATAATAGTAAAGTCATCACAACTATCGAATAATAGAAACTGAAATATGGGAATTATGTTGTGACAAAAACAATCCAAAATAAATCAAAACTGTGTTATATTTTAGCATCTTCAAAGTAGTCACCCTTTGTCTAGAATTTTCAGAAATGTACTCTTAGCATTTTCTCAACCAACTTCTTGAGGTTTCACCCTGGGATGCTTTTTAAACAGTATTGAAGGAGTTCCCATCTATATACTGGGCACTTAGTGGCTGCTTTTCTTAATTATTTGACCCAAGTCATCCATTTAAAAAAAAAATTTTTTTTAAATAACATTTTAGTTTTGTAATTAAATATATTCATATTTTGGCACAATTATATTTTTGTCTACAAAACTAATTTCAAATATTTAAGCATACGCCTTCAGATCAAAAGGTTTTTAAGATCATGAGAAACTTTTCAGGCAAGTGACCCCAAACTTTTGAACGGTAGTGTATATTGATCTGTTTCTCACCCACACTTATCACTTCTGAAGATACAGATTTAACCACTGGAGTTTTATGGATTACTTTTATGCTGCCTTTATGTGCTTTTTGGAGATTCTAAGTTCTGGCACCCATTCACTTGCATTGTATGGACCTACAGAGCTGAAATATTCTTCTAAAAATCTGAATTTGTGTTCTGCAGAAGAAAGAAAGTCATACACATCTGGGATAGCATGAGGGTGAGTAAATTATGAGAATTTTTATTTTGGGGTGAACAATCCCTTTAATATGATTTTAGTGTGATAAAATCGCTAAATAACCTTTTCTGTCTAAAGTTATAGCCAATTTTACCACTTTGTTGCCATGATGATGTTATGCTAACAAACCCTAAAACAACTGTAAAAATGATGTTTTAAACAACTTTTCAGCTCAAATAATACACAAGTTTTAACAGAAGAATTAATGTAAGTGCTTTTTTATTTATCCCTTTTCTCCCCAATTTGGAATGCCCAATTCCCACTACTTAGTAGGTCCTCGTGGTGGCAGGGTTACTCACCTCAATCCGGGTCGCGGAAGACAAGTCTCAGTTGCCTCCGCTTCTGAAACAGTCAATCCACGCATCTTATCAAGTGGCTCGTTGTGCATGACACCTCGGGAGACTCACAGCATGTGGAGACACATGCTATTCTCGGCGATACACACACAACTTACCACGTGCCCCATTGAGAGCGGGAACCACTAATCACGACCACAAGGAGGTTACCCCATGTGACTCTACCCTCCCTAGCAACTGGGCCAATTTGTTTGCTTAGGAGACCTGGCTGGAGTCACTCAGTACACCCTGGATTCAAACTCGCAACTCCAGGGGTGGTAGTCAGCGTTAATACTCGCTGAGCTACCCAGGCCCCAATGTAAGTGCTTTTATAAAATTATAAGCTTCATATTTCGGTCTTTAAACCCTCCAAAAATTGGCCCCCTTCACTTCCATTGTAAGTGCCTCACTGCAACTTAGTTTTTGCTTTTTTTGAAAAGGAGGGATGAGTCATAATTAATATTTGCACTATGTAACACAATTTTTGTTCCTGGGTATTAAGTGTTATTTCCTAATTTCTTATGCCTCAAAAGTATAGAAAATGGCTATTATTCCCCACAAACTTTGCTTTTGTGACCACGACAGTGATATTTTTAAATTTACCTATTTCCAATGAGAAAACAGGCAAATTTGTGTCTTTTCGTTCACAAAGTCAGAAAAAAACAACATATGAATCCAAATTCACATGTATTTATACTAAAGTAATACAAAAATGACTACAAAAGATTTAGAAGTGAGTAGTTTTTCGAGATTTACGATTATATTGTAAATCACTTTCACGAATCAGCCCCCAAATGTAGTCTCCCATCATGTTCTCGTTATACTGTCCTTGGTAGCAGCGTTCAAAGTCCAGTATATATGGAAGCACTCGCCTTGCTCCTCCGAGTACGCTCCCATGTTCTCCTTGAATTTATCAGGATGAGCATCAAGGAAATGGACTTTGAGGGACATCCTACAGCCCATTGTGCCATAGTTCTTCAGAGTCTCAACCAGCTCCACATAGTTTTCGGCCTTGTGATTGCCCAGGAAGCCCCTAACCACTGCGACAAAACTGTTCCAAGCCGCTTTCTCCTTACTAGGGAGCTTCCTGGGGAATTCATTGCACTCCAGGATCTTTTTTATCTGTGGTCTGATGAAGACACCAGCTTTGACCTTTGCCTCAGTCAGCTTAGGGAAGAAGTCTTGAAGGTACTTGAAGGCTGCCGACTCCTTATCTAAAGCTCTGACAAATTGTTTCATAAGGCCCAATTTGATGTGCAGTGGTGGCATCAGTACCTTCCGGGGGTCCACCAGTGGCTCCCACTTGACGTTGCTCCTCCCCACAGACAACTCGGTCCGATGTGGCCAGTCCCACCTGTGGTAGTGCGCCTTGGTGTCCCTGCTGTCCCAAAGGCAAAGATGGCAGGAAAACTTGGTAAAACCGCCTTGGCGACCCATCAGGAATGCCACCATTTTGAAAACTCCTATAACCTCCCAGCCATACTCATCATACTTCAAGGCATCCAGCAAGGTCTTGATGCTGTTGTATCCTCTTTGAGGTGCACCGAGTGAGCCAGGGGAAGAGACGGGTACTGTTACCATTATGGAGCAGCACGGCTTTGAGGCTCCTGGATGAGCTGTCAACGAAAAGGCGCCACTCATTCTGGTTACAGGCGATTCCGATTGCCTCGAACAGACTGGTTACATTGTAGCAGAAGCAGAGCCCATCTTGATAGGTGAAGAAGCTGGAAAAAGGTTGGTGACGCTTCCTCTGATCTGCATCTTGCACACTTTCATCCAACAAATTCAACTGCTTGAGCCAAGATGTCAAAAGTTCGGCATTGGACTTGGTGAGACCAAGATCTCTAATCAAGTCATTGAGATGTTTTTGGTTGGGGTAGTATGGGTTTCTCTCCTCAGCTCCACCTCTGAAATACTTCAAAGTCCATATCCTTGATGCTCATCTTGATAAATTCAAGGAGAACATGGGAGCGTATTCGGAGGAGAAAGACAAGCGCGTCCATCAGGATATACTTTACTTTGAACGCCGCTACCAAGGACAGTTTAACAAGAACATGATGGGAGACTACATTTGGGGGCTGATTTGTGAAAGTGATTTACAGTATAATCGTAAATCTTGAAAAACTACTCACTTCTAATTCTTTTGTAGTCATCTTTGTATTACTTTAGTATAAATACATGTTAATTTGGATTCATGTTTTTTTTTTTTTTTGGCTTTATGTGAACGAAAAGACACAAATTTGCCTGTTTTCTCATTGGAAATAGGTACATTTCAAAATATCACTGTCCTGGTCACAAAAGCAAAGTTTGTGGGAAATAACAGCCATTTTCTATACTTTTGAGGCATAAGCAATTAGGAAATAACACTTACTACCCAGGAACCAAAAATATCATAATAAAAAATAAATAAAAAGTTACACAGTGTAATCAATACTATGCCACAAATGGTGTTGATTACGTTTAACTTTTATTAAACAAGGAATATTCCTTTAACATTCTATAAATTTTAAAAACTTTCAGCCGATTAATCTGTTATCGGCCTTTCCCACCACCTTAGTTATTGTATCGGCAAAATCCACTATCGGCCGACCTCTAGTAAATACAAGAAATATCATCAAACAATATCAATAACCTTCAGAGGGAATGTGACCCTTATTCCAGTTATACTTTTGTGAACATACAAAACTAAATTCAACTTTAATATGAAATCATACTCTTAAGACTATAAGAGCGCTTTTGTTTCTACTCAGTGACATTCAAGGAATGAAATACACCCCCCCCCAAAAGGCTTAAAATTATAGGTAAATCGTAGAACAACATAACTTGAGTGAAATGATTCTGTACAAAAACAGACGTCGCGCCAAACTGAAAGTGTCTGAACACGGAATTTAACTCCACACGAGTCGACCCGCATTATGTAAAGCACGTTACATGACATAATCAATGTTATTGATTTGACAGTACATAAAGACATATTACCAGCCAACCAAGCATTAATAACAGAAGCTGGATCGTTTGTGTTGGTGTAACTAGTGGGGGTTGATCAATTGATCAGAGCGTCAGAATGGGCCGTGGCTAATTCATGATAGCTAGTTTACGGTAAACTCTGATATCAATACAGTCCACTATCACACAATTGAACTGTCGGTTAGTTCTATAATCTCTTTAACACCAAAAATCCAGTTTAAAATCTACGGAGGAGTTTTCCGTGTATGATTTAGCGTGAGGAAATTATCGTGTAATACACACGCTCTCCGCACGTACGCCAACTGTAATCTGGCGCGCTCTGCTAAAGGCTTCACGGGCGAGATAGGCCTCTGTTGAAAGATTTAAATACAAAATACTAATAATAAATGTATGTGGTTTCATTTAACGTTTGCATAATAAATGTCAGAGAATGTGAGCGGTTACAGGCCTTTCTTGTCGGCGCGAAGGTGTTTACTTAATTAAAGCCCGCGCGTTTGTGTAGCTATAAACGCCATGGTAACGGTGGAACGTAACAATACAGATGGAACACGGCGTGAACATGGTCACGCACTTCCACAAGCCCGTCTAACAGTTAAGTTGACGTTGATATGTATTGTGATCTTTCATAAACACGAACAAAACAACGGCAGTAAATGTAATTAGGTGAAATTAGATTTTAATCGGGAATGGGTAGGGAAAAAAAGGGGCTCGGCATTTAAAATCCACCGGTGCTTTGGCCGAGAAGGCAACGCCACCGAAAGCTCCTCCAGTAGACTCATTGCGAAACCCGGTGTTTTCAATTTCGTGCCACGCAACTAAATCCACCACACAGCGTACAGTGATCAAAAATCACCTTAAGTCATCATAAGTCACATGTAAACCGAATAATGCACATACCTGCGAATTTATGATTAATTTAAATGTGTTCATCCATTCTAAAATCCAAAGAGCGCCCGGCGGTGAACAATGACGTAGTTTCCCCACGGGTCCATCCGGGTAATTTCATAATGTCAGCCAACCCAGATTCGTGTGGATCTGGCCTTCTTGAAGATCTATCAAGGTAGCCGAATGTCTTATGTCTTTGTTGCTGTTAACTCGTCTATCAAAAAAGCAGTTCCACGTTTTAAACGATTAAAACAGTTAATACATGGGTCATTTTTGCATTATTGTAGAGCCATAACTCAAACGTCTAATAAAGGAAAAATGGGTATTGGTGGATCGTACGGTAGGTCGTGGCCTCTATAAACTTTGAAAATTATTATTATTATTATTATTTGGTCTTTTGGAAATGTATTTGTATGTCACTCCTATTTTAAATTATAAGTTATATAATGAAATGGTTGAAAGAGTATGTATGTGTGTGTGTGTGTGTGTGTGTATATATATATATATTACACACATACATACACTGGCGGCCAAAGGTTTGGAATAATGTACAGATTTTGCTGTTTCGGAAGGAAATTGGTACTTTAATTCAAAAAGTGTCATTCAACTGATCACAAAGTATAGTCAGGACATTACTGATGTAAAAAACAGCATCATCACTATTTGAAAAAAGTCATTTTTGATCAAATCTAGACAAGCCCCATTTCCAGCAGCCATCATTCCAACGCCTTATCCTTGAGTAATCATGATAAATTGCTAATTTGGTACTAGAAAATCACTTGCCATTATATACAAACACAGTTGAAAGCTATTTGGTTCATTAAAAGAAGCTTAACATTGTCTTTGTTTTTGAGTTGCCACAGTATGCAATAGACCGGCATGTCTTAAGGTCAATATTAGGTCAAAAAAAGAAACAGCTTTCTCTAGAAACTTAAGTCAATCATTGTTTTGAGGAATGAAGGCTATACAATGATTGAAATTGCCAAAAAACTGAAGATTTCATACAAAGGTGTACACTACAGTCTTCAAAGACAAAAGGACAACTGGCTCTAACAAGGACAGAGAGAGATGTGGAAGGCCCAGATGTACAACTAAACAAGAGGATAAGTACATCAGAGACTCTAGTTTGAGAAATAGATGCCTCACATGTCCTCAGCTGACAGCTTCATTAAATTCAACCCACTCAACACCAGTTTCATGTACAACAGTAAAGACTCTGGGGTGCAGGTCTTATGGGAAGAATTGCAAATAAAAGCCACTCTAAAGAAAAGGTTAGAGTGGGCAAAGAAACACAGACATTAGACAACAGATAATTGGAAAAGAGTGTTATGGATCTTAACCCCATTGAGCTTTTGTGGGATCAGCTAGACCGTAAGGTGTGTGAGAAGTGCCGGACAAGACAGCCACATCTATGGCAAGTGCTACAGGAAGTGTGGGGTGAAATGTCACCTGAGTATCTGGACAAACTGACAGCTAGAATGCCAAGAATCTGCAAAGCTGTCATTGCTGCAAGTGGAGGATTTTTTGATGAGAACTCTTTTAAGTAGTTTAAGAATTTTTTTTTCTAATTGTTATTTTTCACATGATTCATGTCCTGACTATACATTGTGATCAGCTGAATGCCACTTTGGTGAATAAAAGTAACAATTTCTTTCCATAAGAACAAAATCTGTACATTATTCCAAACTTTTGGCCGCCTGTGTGTGTGTGTGTGTGTATGTATGTGTATATTATTATGCATTAACTGATGTTGCAACATGAATATATATTCAATAAATAGTTTCATTTACCATAGCTAACATATACAATTTCTAACTAACTATTAACGTATTACATGTATTGCAATGTTATGGCATCAATAAAAGTTACTTTGTCAGCCCTCAAGTATTATAAATATTCATGATTATTATTGTAAGTTTTCCATTTCATCAACTTTCAAAAGTTGGACAATTGAAGACAAATGCATCATTGGTATGGTTCATCAAATTAAATATGGCACTCATTTATATAGATACAAGCAGAGCTGCATTCACACATACAACCATTTACAAACAATTCCCATAATGTACAAGTATTAATGAGGGTACAAAAGAGCCAGTTTTATGTCTTTTCTGGATTGTGTATTGCATTTTGAGAGATCTGTAGCTCACTGATCTTTCTCCTGAGCTGAAAAATTTCTTCTTCTTGCTCCTCAATCTTGCACTTTAAACTGTGGATAACCTACAACAGAGTATGCAAACAACCTTGTTTTTACAATGTTCAAGGTCAAGTATGTTTCTTCAAAACATGAAGATAACTGAAAATTAGATCATGCATGAATTAAAGTTACACTCAGTAACTTTTGTCTTTGTGTCACCTTGGATTTACACAGACACCTAGCGGCTTGGATGCAGCATAATTTAAAATCAATAGTATTCAGTTTCATAATCCATTGTAGAAATGTAGTATTCACAGTTAGCCATGATTACTTTAATCAGTGAGTGAAAGTGTCAAAATATCAGAACAGTTACTGAGATTAAGCGTGTAGTATTTATCGGGTCGTGATTCTAAAATGGTAGCCCCATGTGCGGACCCTCTCCATGTAGAATAAAACAGATTTTTATAAGGTTACAGATATGAGTCTTTATTTCAATAAGAGTGGTCATGATTAACTACATATATTGCAAAATTACAATTAATGTCTTTAGGGGTTTAACTTATTAATGAGGAAAAAATTACTGAGTGCACCTTTGAAATTGATTGTTTTATTTTATGAAAAACATTGGTTAGAGCCACACATACCATGTCATTGGTGCTAAAGATGTCACTCTGTAGTAACTGAGATGCACTTGGTCGCATAGAAGGATCAGAGCTGGTCAGCAGTCTGATATACTTGGTTAAAACTGGCCCGTTTTTGGATAGCGTATTAGGGACTTGGCCTTTTCTCAGTTCTTCAAGTGTGTGTACACGCTCCATTTCAGTCCCAAATGGCTGGAATAACTCAAAAGCAATCACTCCTATACTATACATATCTGACTGTAAAAAAGAAACAAACAATGAGAAATATTCGACTTGTTTATTCTATACTTGCCAAATAATTATTACGTGTATTAGGGTAAAAGTCAGATACAGCACTTTTAAATATCAGTGGTAACTGTATAGACTAGCAATACAAGTTTACTTTTAACTTTACACTCTCTGGACTCTACCTTTGAATCATAGCGAGAACCCTTAAGTTGTTCAGGTGCAGCGTAAACAAATGTTCCCACTCCACTGGTGTGAGTTGAGTCTGAAAAAAACAATTAGAAATTGTTTTGGACTGACTTTTGAAAAGAGGCACTCTTAAACATTCATACCGAAGGTTTGCATGTATTTACTGGCGCCATCTACTGTTACCTTCCATTAAATCATTAGGAATTGTTTTGTAACAAACAGGAAATGAGTATTCTAAGTAAAACTGTAGGTGTTCTAGTTGTAATAACAGCTAAAATAATCCCAATCTTCTCAATGTAAATAAAGAAGAGGTTTCAAGGCCCCTGATCTGTGTTCACACCTGTTTGAGAGTTGGAGGGCAGCTGCTCGTGCTCGTCCATTACAATGTTTTTGCACGCCAATCCGAAGTCCCCTATCTTCACATGGCATTCAGGTCCATGAAGGAAAATGTTTCTAGGCTGTAAATAAATAAATAAATATACACATAAAATATATATTTTTAAAGCAAATCTACAATACGACAAAACTGCATTTTTTGCAAACTTGCAAAAAAGCTCACTACATTGACGAAAGCTATAGATTGTTTTAGTAGATTGAAAGTCCAACCTCAAAAGCACCAGTTTGCTTTGCAAATTGTTGTGCCACAGCAGTCCAATATCTGTTATCAAAATATCAGGCCTCCTCCCATACATAGTCATGCTTTTACATTACTCTTGACAAAAATTCCAGATATAAGAATAATATTTATGATGAATGATACTAAGTTATTTAAGACAACAACAGAAGTAGACCTACCTTTAGGTCTCTGTGCATGATTCCACGGGAATGAATGTATTCCACTCCTTCAAGTATTTTCTTTAAAATTTTCAATACTTGTTCACACTCAACTGAGTCACAAGGATCTGTGAATTAAACTTTAGGTTTAAAAATACGTAAACCCAACAATATAATTATATGATAAAAATTTTTTTAAATAAATAAAAAATCTTGGCTCTGCAAATAAGCTTTTCTTGTCTTTCCTGTTCAGGCATATGTCAGCCAGTGCAAAAACAGGAAAAGGGTGTATAATGACTTATGCGCAGTAAAATGCATGAAAAAAGGTGTACTGCCAATCCTAATACATGGCACTGAAATAAAGAGGTTTGTGAATATTCCTGTAATTTCTAGAAACACCTGTTTTATATGAAAACAGTGGTCTTACCTACAGATACTGACAGTTCTTCCATGATTCTTGAGTTCCTCTCCTGAATCCAGTCTTTCAGGGATCGCTCACACAGCTGCATTTGTATATAAAGCATTAAGTGGAACTGAACCTGTCCATAGCAACAAGAACACAAAAAAAAAACACTATTAAAGATTACAGGCCCTTGGTAAAAATACACGTATGCTTTTAAATACACTCTTAAAGACTCCATGAAATCAAAATTGGGAGTTTTGTCAATGTCTGTTAGCTTTGAATCTATCTAAATGCTAGTGTACTCTTTAAAGTTTACAAAATTAAACTTTAGCAGATATATGCATTAAAAATGTACAGTCTTTCTCATCTGGGAAAACGAACCAAAAATATTGATGACTCAACTAGCATTAGGGGTGGGCAATATGACCAAAAACTTCTCATGTTATGATTATTTTTATATCACGATAATGATATATATCACAATATAGTTAAATAAAAAATTGATTTATATATGAAATAACAATATTGTAATGCCTATTTTTGAATAATCCAGTCAATGAATTAAATACTTTATGAAAACTTATATCATTTTCTCTTTATTTGGAACTTGACAGACATAGCCAAAGTAAAAAACTAAAAAACAAAATTTTAAATCAACCTTACCATAAAATTTTTATTAAGGTGATGATGTATAGTTTAAAAAACCTGCACGACACATAATTGTTGGCGCATAACATGTTGTTTTAGCTGTTTTCCTCATCAGTGTTGGTTAGAATGTCGGGCTGTCTAGCGGTTTCCTGCATAGCGGTTTAAGGTAAAAAACTATGTTTCATGGTTTGTGCTGCAATATCGAGAGAAACCGGATTGAGTAGCGCGATTGATCCCGCTCTGCTGTCTCTGGAGCACAGACGGGAAGGCTGCTGAACTCGTGCGCACTTGCATGCTCCGCGTGATAGCGTGCATGACAATCGGGTGAAGCAAAGCTGCCTGTGTCAGAGGAGACACATATGTAGAACGTGAGATTAATGTCACTGAATTTGCGTCAGTGGATGAATGTCATTGAAATTGAGTCTCCTCCTGTCCACAGGGATTTGAGGAACCAGCAGCCTTCCTCTATTTCTCTGACAGAATGTGTACCGCGTATGTGTAACATGAATAGAATGCACATTTCTTGCAACACGATAACGTTTTTGCATAACCATGACAGAGACGATAGTACAAAATTTATTCCGATTGTCAGATTTTTACTGGTTTATCGTGTGTATCGCCCACCCCTAACAAACAATACACAAATGCTCTCTAGAATGAGAATGTCCCTCCCCCCCATACCATCCGAAACCAACTAGCAAGTAGAAAATCATGGTTCATGGCTGTGATGTAACTAAAGCCATTAAAAAAGGGACAAGACCTTCGATATATCCCACACTAAAGTCCTTTTTCAATAGGAATTATGAGAGCACAGGAAAGGAAACTGCTCGTCAAGTGATTTCATGAGGTCTTTTTAAAAAAATATCACATATGTCTTTCTTCAAGAAGAAAAGTATTATTCCTTATTTCAATTAAATTATTAGTAACATTCTACATTAATGAACTTCATACCTCATGTGCCTGCTTTTTGGACCATTCAGGACTGTCCATTTCTAAGTAAGAGTTATTGTTTAATTCCAGTCTGTTTTGACTAAGGTCATCCTCTGAGAGAGTTGAGCTGTCCCACTTAGCTGCCGGGCATTTGTTCACCGTGGTGCGAGGCTTTCCCAGGAACACACATGGAACAAAATTCTGTGGGCTACGGATATTTTTTGGACACACAGCATGACCCATCTCCTCTTTTGATGTTGAGGGTTTCACTGAGATGCTTTCTAATATAACTTGATTTTCTTTGTCTTTTTGTTGGTCAGAATGTTCAAAAACAATGGACGATCCACTACTGCCATCAGTGATTTCCTGTGTGCATCTGGAAGTAAGACTGATTTACATTATGCTATTGTAATGCCACTAAGCTAAATGTTTGGGGGGGTGGGGGGGGGGATCTAGTCATCTTACCCTTCTTTCTGCGAAGGTTTCTCTAAGGCTGGAAACGTTTGTGAAACAAGAGATTTGGGATCTGGAAGGAAACAGAATATTGTTACCAATTTGTACCATTTTGAATGATGCATGCTTTCTTTATAAACAAAAAACATAGAATAGATGCAAATATATGAATTGTTTGGAACAATCTTATCCGAGATCACATCAATAGAGCTACTTACTTCTCACAACAGGCTGAATGTGCTCCATCCATGCTGTGTGATAGCCAACGATATTTTGATGCTGAAGGCTGGAGAGCACTTTCACCTCTCTAAGAACCTGCGAGAAAGAAAAAACAGCACCAATATGGCTATTTACTGCTAAATCATTTGGAATTTTGAGGTGAATAACCGTTGGTCAATGTAAACATGCACTAGATGGATGTCGTTGGCACAATAAGTGCAGCGTTTTTAAGAGACACCATGTAAAATTATAAAAAGAAAATAAACTTAAAAATGTGTCTCAAGACCATTCGATTTCCTTCCGATGCATTGTATGTGATAACAACCCACGTCACTAATGCAAGCGCAGTCTGTGCCATACTTTACCTTCATGCAGTCATCTCTTGTTACTTTCTTGATGAGGATTTTTTTCACTGCGTATTCCTGACCATCCAGCTTGTTTGTAACCTAAAATAGTATGAGTGGTTTAGGCTGCAACTTTGTGGTTTATAACTTTTGAATATAATACAATCGACACGAAGAAATATCTTTACCTTAAACACTTTGCCATAAGATCCTTTACCCAGCGTTGTGATTTCTTCAAATTCACTAAGGTAACGGGATGTTTGGGCTTGGAAAAGACCATCTTTGGTTCTAGGATAGATAAGTGTATATTAATTAATTGAACTGTCATTGTGTATTACAAAGCACTGCAAGTGTAACTGTTTTCACCTTAGGGTCTGGCCTTCTGTACTCAAGTATCTATGATCCTGCAGAAAGCCAAAAGATAAACAGAGAGCACAAAGTTATTCTATATAATATATTAGAAAAGTTAATGGACTCATAACAGAACGAAATGACATTGATGATTAAATATGTGGGATTACCTGCGGAAAAAGTGATGAGCTGGTCGCGTGCAGGAGCTCTGTGAATGCCCGGTTATGCTGCAGACGAACTGTGCTAAACTCATCACCGATGGCCAGCGGAGAGAGGAGGTTCATGGCTGCTAAACGCTGGCCTATCACTAAAACAGGTGAGATTTTTGAGAGATTGCTGCTTTTATCAAGTAGGTTTCCAAAAGGGAAAGAAACTAGAGAAAAATAGTAAACAAACAAAACTAGAGATGCACCGAGGCTGCCAATATTTATCGGCCAATTATTGACCAAATTAACCATCAGCATTTCGGCCGATAAGCATGAAAACGGCAAAATGAAAAACCAATGGTTTATTTATAAATAATTAGTAACACACTTTGTAAAAACTCAAATGCACAATCCAGAAATAATAATAGCAACAATATCTAGAAGGGTTGGCACTCCTAAGAACATATAATATATAATTTTTATTCCATCTCGTTCTCACGATAATGCAGAAAAAACACCATAAATGGACGTGACCATTGTGAAAGTGGCACTTACCTATAGGCTACATGATGAGGGAAACCATCCAAAACGCTTTGAAACCAGCAGACTTTGACTTTTGAGATATCGGTATGATATCCATTAATGCTGCATGATTGATTGAATTAAGATTGAAATCACAATATGGCTTTGTGCGATTACTAAACCTTAAAAGAATAGTTCACTCAAAAATTTAAATTCTCTCATGATTTACTTACCTTTAAGCCATCCCAGATGTGTATGTCTTTTCATTTCGGTTCTGCTGAAGAAGGAGATTTTTATAAGCACATTTCAGCTTTGTATGTCCATACAATGCAAGTGAATGGGTGCCATCAGGCTGCTGGCTGTTTGACAGTCCAAAAGTCATATTTATGCAGCATAAAAGTAATCCACACGACTCCAGTCGATCAATGAATGTCTTCTGAAGAAAATCGATAGGTTTGTGTAAGAAACAAATTGATAATTAAAACGTTTTTAACTTCAAATCGTTACTTCCGGTCACATGACCTAACTCTCGCATGACGTTTGTTCCTCTGTTGTAAACAAAGTGCACACTTCGACTTATCGCATGAACGCGTCATGGCACTTACGTCACACGACAGCTCCGTGATGTCGACTGCTAGCAGGAAGCGTTTTTTTAAAGTTAATAAAGTTTTAAAAATAGATTTATTTTTTACACAAACCTATCGATTTGCTTCAGAAGACATTAACTGATCAACTGGCGTCATGTGGATTACTTTTATGCTGCATAAATATGACTTTTGGACTGTCAAACAGCTGGCACCAATTCAATTGATTGTATGGACATACAGAGCTGAAATGTGCTTATAAAAATCTTCATTTCGGTTCTGCTGAAGAAGGAAAGACATACACATCTGGGATGGCTTGAAGGTAAGTAAATCATGAAAGAATTTTTATTTTTGGGTGAACTCCTTTAAAAGACTGCATTATAAAACCGAAGTGCAAAAAATGTTTTGGAAGTACAAAAGAACCTTTTTTCATATCAATCATCATGTTATCATATTTAGTCATTTTTTTGTATCTGTTTATCATTTTATCTTGTATGTATCTTTCACTGTGGCTCTCTTTTTTTTGGCCCGTCATGTGTTCAACAGATCTAGTGTTTAATGAAAATGATTTATTGTTAGAACAGTGAAAAGGGTTTTGTAACTCTTTTGAAGCATTCCTAAGTGAAACAGTGATCTGATGACAAAATAAGGCAAGTTGTAAAATATCGGTATTGTTTTCGGCCTATAGTTTTTTGTTAAAATCGGTATAGGCCAAACTATTTCATATCGGTGCATCCCTAAACATTCTGACATACAGTACTGTGCAAAAGTTTTAGGCACTTGTGAAAAATTTTGCATAGAAAGGATGTCTTCAAAAATAATGACATAAATAGTTTTCATTTATCACTTAATGTCATGCAAAGTCCAGTAAACAAAAAAAAAGCTAAATCAATATTCGGTGTGACCACCTTTGCCTTTAAAACAGCACTAATTCTCCTAGGTACACCTGGACACAGTTTTTCTTGGTTGTTGGCAGGTAGGATGTTCCAAGCTTCTTGGAGAATTCGCCACAGTTCTTCTATCTGTTTAGGCTGTCTCAATTGCTTCTGTCTCTTTATGTAATCCCAGACTGACACAATGTGCAGTGAGGGGTTTTGTGGGGCATCTGTTGTAGGGCTCCCTGTTCTTCTATTCTATTTACATATAATGTTTGGGAGTCTAAAATGTATATTTCCTATTGACACACTAAAGCTGAAGATATACATAACTATCTTAAGATAAATGTTTTTGTGAAACATCTTATGTGCCTAAGACTTTTGCACAGTACTGTAGTTCACTGTTACATTTTTGAGGCGGTGTTGATAACAGGCGGCTCACCCTTGAACAGCATGTGTGAGCGTGTAGGGTCACTCTCGTAAACAAAGCACAAGTGTTCCAGGAGAGATCCCAGCAGCAGTTGGTTGGGAATGGCAGAAGCAAATTCCTGGATCGATGGGTACTTTTTCCCAGCCAGCAACACCTCACAGTTATTGTCGGAGTCTGAGGCTGCATATATACAAGAAAAAGAGAATAGTTTATATGACTAAGGAAAAATCACATTATCAAAAGAATAAGCAGGCTACTTGTTAGATAAACAAAGTGTCCAAATGTCTGTATATTTGTTTGATCAGTGAAAACAAACTAAATGTAGTCTAACAAAATGACACACCATGTGAATTGGAGATTTCTTACCTTCAGCAATAACTTTGGCAATTAAGGCCATAATGTCGTATTCCTCTGAATCCATTTAGACATTAAAAGAGCAAACATTTACAGTACACTCTCAACAGCTAAACAAATAAAGTCCTGCTGCATCTTGTCTGTACAACAGGGGGTGGGTAAGGTCTAAGTAACTTATCAGCTTGAAACATGTTCAAGTTACCCCCCACACCCCTAAGTAGTCCCACAGATCAAATATTAAGTAGGAAGGAAGTTTTAAAACTACATTAGTACAGTTTACTAATTTGTCAGCTGTACATCAAAGGGTTGCTGTTAAGGGTTCCCATAATTACAGTAACCCTAAAACTCACACAAAAAGCTCTTAACAATTGCTTTGCTTCCAATTTGCTTAAGACTTTTATTACCATATTACAGTAGTGAACTTTAGCCACTACTGCACCAACAACATGCATAAAAAGGGCTGCACATAATTTGGTGTTACTGTTTCTCAGCACTCACAACTTTATTGGACTCACTGTCAAATTGGACGTCATCTTCCGTATCTGTCAGGCTGAACATGCCTCCTCTAGATCCCCTGTCTTGGGTGAAAAGACCCCTCTGGATCTGAAGGCTGCGACTTTTCACAACTACACTGCTACTCGAACTTTCCTCTGCCATGAGTCTCTGTTGTGTAAAACATTGGCGTTTGGGGCTAAATTAAAAAACACTCCTGTGTAACTCATTCACTGGTTCCATTCAGAAGAGCCACCGTTCAAGGAACCCTGTCCTTTTAAGTCCGGAAATCCCACTCACAAATTTTAAATCCAGCCGAGCAAAAATATCTATGTAAACTGACAGTCAACTGCCATGTTCTTCAGGGAAGGAGTAAGGAAGTGTCTCAAAAGTGTTGCCATAAATGATGCACAAAACATGACATAACGCCTTAATTGTTAAATAATGTAACATTCTGTATATTGATTAAAGTCTACACTTACATGTATCATCACAAAAATGCCAAAATAACAACATTTGCTTTGCTTTTATGTCAGTTTCGTCTAATATCTGATCACAACTTTGCACACAATCCCTAGTCTGAGAGACGCACGCTGGGTGATGAAACCTTTCAAAATAAAATGGCACAAAGTTTCATTGGTAATATTTTTATTTTTCACAAACCATCATGATCTGATACAGGTAAATACACATATAATTCACTGCTTAAACTAAAAATGTTAAGTATTTTTTTTTTTTTTTTTTACATTTAGGAAATGTAGTTTCAAGCAGACAGCACAGAAAAAAAAGCATACGCATGATTTTAAAGATGACCTTAATATTAAGTCCAAAAAATAAATAAAATAAAGAGAGAGAGAGAGAGATAAAGGAAAGAAGATACAGTAGTCCTTGTAAAATTGGAACACATTAGCATGTAACGAAAACATGTTGCAATACATGTGGTGACGTAACGTCTTTAGAGCATGAGAGGATGCAGTTACACCCCTGAAGAAATCGGCACATGTAGTAACGTAAATGTGTGGTCATTTTTAATTTAAAAGTGCTGTTTCCTTGTTGTTCAGATTAGTGATGAGAAATTCTTTTTTTTTTTTTTTCTCCGCGAAACGGTTCTTTCAGTGAACCGGTTCAAAAAACAGATTCACCAGTTCAATTACATCATTGCGTAATGACGTCACTGTACATAATGCTAATACCTCGGCTGGAATACATGCTCAAACACATTCAATAAAGCCATATGTTAAGCGCATATTGCTGATTATTACATTTTATTCAGTGAAGTTAAAATAATAAGAGTGTTTATTGTCATCAGTGTTTCATTCAGTGATCTTACATCTTGGATAAGCTTCCTACATTTAAATTTTGCACCTAAAGCACACAATCCTTACACTGATATACATACGCGGATGTTCTGTGTGTCTTAATCAACTCACCCTTTTTATAGAAACCATGATCCAGCTCATAACAACTTCAAATATAATCTGCATGCACAATACTCAATTGTAAAATTAATTTACATCTCTCGACTGTGGCTGTGTCTCGTTTCGACGGCTGCGTGCTAGGTAGGATGTGTCCTTTGAAGGCTGCAGTATACCGAGTGTACTCCTTTAAACAAGTCTTGTTTAAACGAGACGACCTTCGTAGGACAAACGGAAACGGAATGTAACATGGTTGCTATGACAGCACGCCACTTTTTAACAAGGGCGAGCGCTTTGAGTGAAAAGGGAACAAATTCCCGTTAGAAGGGAATTTATGAGGTACATTTTAGGAGAGTTATAATGATGTAGAGAGAAAAGAAAATAGATTTTACAGTTGTACTTTTAGTTTAATACTTTATTTTAATTATATATTAATATAATTATACATATTATATACTCTGCACCCATCTACTGAGGTACTTCAAGGGAATTAACATTACTTGCGTTTGAACATCGAATTTATGGGCAAATTGGCATCATTGTTTTTTTAGACATTTCCGTTGAAGCAAAGAATTGTGGGTTGTGAGTTCCCATGAAGGATACACCTCATGCATCCTCCGAATTCCCGTGAAAGTAGGTCACATTAGAGGGCTGCATTCGAAGTGTCCTACTCGCTTTTCTGAAACAAGACAGCCTCGATGACGTATGCGGCCAACAAATGCAACCTCCGGAGGACGCAGCCTTCCCAACGAGACACAGCCTGAAGCGTTTTGCCCCCTTCATTCAAGTCCTCGATTCACACATACTCATAAACAGCCCACTCATCGGTTCTCAGTATTTCGAACCGAAAGGGGCGATTCTCAGTCCAGTGTACTGTTCACTCGAGAACTGCTGCGAGCGACTCATTGTACTGTTGACTTGAGAATGGTTGCGACCGGAGCGTTCAGTCCGATTTAGTTGAGCAGTTTGTTGTAAAGAAGAGTTAGGAAAGGCAGATATCACCAGTTCTAGGATCATATTGCTCTCGGTTATCAGCTCATTTTGAGTCAGAGTATCAGGCACATCCGAGAGACAGGTTAGAGTAACTTGTGGATCAGTGTTGACTCAAGATGCAAACTATTTCAAACAATTCAGTCCAATTTGGTGAACTGCTTCAACTCCTTCACTGTAAAGAGCCGCAAAGATTTGTTGACGAACTGGACATCACTTGTTCAGATTTCACTCGCCAGTGATTGAGTTGTGTAGTGGTGAAGGACTTAAGTACAGTGATCATTTTACTGAATAAAAAGCTGCCGTTTAAGAAGCAGGATTCAGCCTAATTTTTTACTGTGTGCTGTGTCTTGTGAGCACACACTCTGATGGAAAACTACCTTATTTGGCTGCAGTGGGTCCTGAAGTGCCGAGAATGCGCTGTCACCATCGCTTAGTTGAGCTGTGATATGACATAGTTACGTTTTCATTGCATTTTACGACATCAACTCTGATTTTGCTTAAACTTTCCATGGAATGTTTTCTCAACATTCTCCATTTTACAGCATGGCAACAGACCAGAGCAGTACTGCCGCTCCCTGTGTGCATATTAGGAAGTCTGCGTAGGGCACCAGCTCCCTAGGTGGGCACCATCTTACCCTAGGGGGGCACCAGAAACTCCATTGTTATTCAAGGACCCGATAGCAGTTGTGGAACACAGACGATCACCTCGCAGCTCACACCACACCTGAATTTTCAGTTGCATTACGCTTAATGTCCTCAAAATCTGGCGAGTAAAAGCTAAAATTTACTAGCCAGTGGTGATTCTTTCTCCAGCTTGTCCATACAGGGTTGTACTGCTTCTTTAAATTGGGTTGTCTGCACTGCAGTTACCTTGTTGTGTCTGTCTGCAGTGACATTAGTGTTGTGACCTGTCAAGTGAATGTGAGATTGGTGCTCAGCTGGTGTTTGACCATGATGGTCGTCTCACCCAGCATGTGCCACATGCCTGCCAGCATGGCACCACGTCACTCTTCAGAAGCTCTTCTCCATGCTGCCTGTTCAACACAAGGAGCGCAGCATCAAAAAGTTCTTAAAGGAGATACTTGCCGTACATATTTTTTATCCATGATGTTAAAAGAGAAAGGAGAAAGATTTAAAGGGTTAGAAAATTCTGTTGTCATTTACATACTCTCTTTCTTTCTTGCATGGACCATCTTTTTTTTCTTTTTCTATTCCATATACAATAAAAATGAATGGTGACTGATTCTTACACTTTGCCTTACATTTTCTTTTGTGTTCTACGGTGATGGTTGTCACTGCCCTAGAGCACCAGTGAAATTAAGAAACTTGTGGTTCACATGGGGGAGATTGAACAGCCCTGGATCTGTCCCCATGGACGACCCACCATGAGACACCTTGCTAATCTGGATATGATTGCTCATGACCATTAATGGGTTTTTTTTTTTTTTGGTTTTTTGGGGGTTTTTTTTTTCACGGTTTGTTTGTAAATGACATGTTTTAAAAAAAGGATTTTATTATTATTTTTTATAATAAAGGAAGTTTTTCATGGTAAGTGTTTTTTTGTTGTTGTTGCATTGTCTTCTAACTGTAATGTCACAGATTGTTTTTATGGATCTATGTTCCATGAAAGAAAAGTTGATAATGATCTTCTTAAAGGAATATTCTGGGTTCAATACAAGTTAAGCTATATTAAGTTATAGTGAGGCACTTATAATGGAAGTGAATGGGGCCAGTTTTTGGAGGGTGTAAATGCAGAAATGTGAAGCTTATAATTTTTTTAAAGCACTTACGTTAATTCTTCTGTTAAAATTCATGTATTATTTGAGCTGTAAAGTTGTTTAAATCATAATATTTACAGTTGTTTTGGGGTTTACAGCGTTACGTTGTCTTGGCAAGCAAATTGTAAAATTTGAATTTATTTATTGTCATTATAACCTGTACAATTAAATTTTGCTACCATCTAGTGGTATATATATATATATATATTATTCAATTCATAAGATCGTAATCACATTCAATATTATTTATGAGTCTTTTATTAATTGAGAGGGGGTTCTGAAAAAACTAGACCAATTTTTGGCAATGAGTCTACATTATGTGTAAATGGTGAGCTTTTAAATTTGAGATTGAAAAACTTTTTTTTTTTTTTTTGTAATTACGTTTAGTGACTCTAGTAGTGCAGAAATTACACACTATACCTGTTTAGTGATAATGTTTTGTCTTTTTATTACAAACTGTAAACATAACCTAAAATTAGTTTGTTATCATTGTCTGACGCAGAGGATATTCAACCAGATGAGGTTCATTTTCCTTTTACTACCATTCTACCGAGAGAGTGTGTCAGCTACAGTATCATTACATAATATAATATTTATTACCAAGATATTGAGTGAGTCCTCAGATAATGTCCTTGCAGCATGTTTTTTAAAGCTCATGAACAAAACATCATTCCCAATGCAAAGAATGTGAAAGGTACAGAAATATAGAGTGTAGTATAATATACTGTATGTCTCTGTGTTATAGACACAGCTAAAGGTCCTTTATTATTAAACTCAATAACTTCATTGTTAATGTATCAGATGCCTAACTGTGTTGATTTCTAAACGTAGGGCTTCTGTTCTGCCATTCTGTCCATGCTGCAGTTGCATGTAACTACACAGGCAGATGCTGGCACATTTAGCAGGCTTTAATGAAAATTATTTCCACCCTGGTCAAAGTTTGACTGTAAGGCATTTCATCTGGAAGCTGAAGGTAACAGCCTTCTAATCTCATTAGGTTCAATTTACCAAAAATTCTGCATATAGAAATCTTATATTATTTGTATTAACAGGACCTCTGTCTATATGACAGTGAGCTGAGCGTCTCTAAAGTACTAGAGATCCTCTTGGTGGAAAGTCCTGCCATCTACAACGTCACCCATAGCAACCTGGAACTGGAGGTCAATACAAAGACTCACATAGCCACATTACTTTAAAGTCCCTTGTCATGAAATGGTTTAATATCATTGTAATTACTTGTGTTGGGAAAACATCTTTTGGCTGATATTATTTTGGTTGTAGATTACTTTTCCAGAGTTCTTTGAGGCATTGCTGGGCTGTGCCAAGGTGAAAGGCAAGACATTCCAAGATATAGGTCATCGGGAAGACACTGTGTAGGATGCAGAGCCGAGTTTACTTCAGGTTCGTGCTGCCTTTCCTACTTATAGAATATTACATTTCTATAGGAATATACTTTGTGTGAAGGACTACCTTGTCATATTTTTTGTAGAATGAATCAAGAATGAAATCCCCCCTCCCCGTTATTTCCTCTTGTGCTGGCAGTACAAAGTCTCTTGAGGTTTGAAGATGTTACTTAATATCACATTTGAGTTTATCATTATCTCTGCCTGGGGTGAAAGCTAACCAAATTTTCTCCACTAAGACTGTTCCATCTCATGAAATCCATCAGTTATCCCTATATGAAGAATTGGAAATACAAAGTCCTGCACTTACTTCTAAAGGTTTGAGTTAACAAATGCATGATGAATTGAAGAGGTTTTTAGTCAGTCTAGCATTATTTTGATTCACTTATTTGACTTCATAAAGCATGTGTTAAGGTAACTACGATGTACTTGTCTGGCATTACTTTAGTACATATAGTGGCAAGAAAAAGTATGTGAACCCTTTGGAATTAGCTTGTTTTCTGCATTAATTGGTCATAAAATGTGATCTCATCTTCATCAAAGTCACAAATATAGACAAACAGAATATGCTTCAGCTAACAACACACAAACAATTATAAACTTTCATGTCTTTATTGAACACATCCCATTAAACATTCATAAGTGCTGTGGAAAAAAGTGAGTAAACCCTTGGATTTAATAACTGGTCGATCCTCCTTTGGCAGCAATAATCTCAACCAAGTGTTTCTGTTAGCTGCAGATTAGATCTGCACAATGTTCAGAAGGAATTCTGGAAAATTCTTCCTAACAGAACTGCTTCAGCTCGGCCATATTCTTAGGATGTCTGGTGTGAACGGCTCTCTTGAGATCATTCCACAGCATCTCTATTGGGTTAAGGTCTGGACACTGACTGGGTGACTCCAAAAGATGGATTTTCTTTTTTTAAGCCATTCTGTAGTGGATTTACTTCGATGTTTATGATCATTGTCCTGCTGCATCACTCAACTTCTACTGAGCTTCAGCTGGTGCACAGCCACCCTGACATTATCCTGTAGGATGTCTTGATAAACTTGGGAATTCTTTTTTCCCTCGATGATGGCAAGCGGTCCAGGTCCAGAAGCAGCCCCAAATCATGATGCCCCCTATTTATGCCATACGTAGTGCTGCACGTTCTTCCCAAACAATTCAACCTTAATTTCATCAGTCCACAAATCATTTTCCCAGTAGCGTTGTGGAGTGTCAAGGTGGTCTTTGGCAAACTTCAGGCACGCAGCAATGCTTTTGTTGGAAAGCGGTGGCTTCCTTCGTGGTGTACTACCATGCCTGTTTAATGCTTTCCATATAGTAGACTCATGAACAGAGATGTTAACCAGTTCCAATGATTCCTTCAAGTCTTTAGCTGTCACTCAAGGGTTCTTTCTTTTTTTATTTTATTTTTTTTATCTCATTGAGCATTCTGCTGTGTGCCCTTTGAGTCATCTTGGCTGGACGGCCACTTCTAGAGTAATCACATTTGTCTAACAGTATACAGATGAATATCTAAGCTCTTAAAGATAACTTTGTAACCCTTTCCGGCTTTATGCAAAGCAACAATTCTTGATCGTAGGTCTTCTAAAATGTCTTTTTTTGTAAGGCACGGTCCACGTCAGCAGGTGCTTCTTGTGAATAGCAAACTCAGAATGTTTAAAAGTAGCTCTAACCCACTCCTTCAATTCCATTTCATTAATTGAATGTTATGTTTGCCAACTCCTGACTCCAATTAGTTTTACTGACATCATTAGCCTAGGGGTTCACATACTTTTCCCCAATATACACTGTGAATGATGTATTCAATATGTACAAGAATAATACAATCATCTGTGTTATTAGATAAAACAGATTGTGTTAGTTCATTATTGTAACTTAAATATCAAATTTTTTATACAAATTAAATATTAATTTTATAAATTATAGATAAATGCAGGTAATTCCAAAGGGTTCACATACTTCTTACCACTGTATTTGTCATACAATACATTGGTCCACCTTAACTTTATTCCTAATAATGACCTTATTTCATATCTTCATAGGTTGCTGAAATCAGTGGAACTGAGGCACAGCTAGAGGACTGGACTCAGAAAACAGCAGTTCTTCACTAGGATCTTCTTCCATACATATGTGCACAGTGTGAAGGAGCTGGTGGAGGAGAAACTTTATAAGATTATAGAAAAGAATATAACTACTCTTGCAGAAGCAAAGGACAAGCCAAGGTATTAAAAACAGTTTTTAAGAAAGTTTAATCTTTGATTCCAAGAGAAAAACATTAGTTGAGTCCAGTGTTTTTATTTACAAGATAACTTGAACTGGTTTCAGACATATTAAGCAATTGGAGGCTGTGGAAAAAAAGGGACAAGGAAAAGGAAGATGGAAACAGACAGGGGCAGAGTTCCAGACAATGATCTTAATCACTCGCCTCTTTCTGCCATGACCCCTGTGACCTCCACCACATCTGTTGCTTCAAAGAACTCATCCAATAGCAAGAGTAAGAAAAAGAATTAAATTCACAGAATACAATTATGTTGTATTTTCCTATGATTTAATTGACAACAATTCTCAATTGTTTAAAAGACTTAAGATACAATATTTTCTTGGGCCAAAACTGCTTATCTAAACATGCTCAATATAAAGTACAAAAAATAAGTATCAAAACAACAAGTATTAAAGGCATCTAATCCAACAAAAAAGAAATAAAATAAAAAATATCCACATTCAAACAGTAAATGGATGTGCTCTTATTTATTTGTGGGAGGTGTGAATGTGATCAGGTCGCGTTCACACACCGACTGTCTCACTCTCTCCTGCTCCTGGGTGAACAGAAACAGATTGTCTGACATCTGAAAAAAAAAAAATTGAGCCAAAACGTCAGGGAAAGAAACTTGAATGATCAAAACACTGAATTCCTGGTTTCCGAATTTTTTTATATAATAGTGTTTGAAACAGGGTTCCTACAGTCATTGAAAACCTGAAAAATATCAGGGCTGGAAATAAAATATTTACAAGTCACAGAAATATCCATAGTAAATATACATTTTTCTATTTTATATCAGCACCAACAATGGCTTTATTTGCTCTTTCCGAGTGCAATCTCTATTAAATTATTTATAAAAAAATATTAATCCAGTAACCATAAAAAAAAGTAATTGGTCAAAAAGTGTGGGAACCCTGTTAAAAATAGGAGAGAATGATAGTGTAGAAAGAAAAAACTTAAATCCACCTGATATGTCTGGGGTGTGAACACCATTCTGGGAAGTGCTGAGACAGAAGTGCAAGAAAGAGAATGTGTGAGTCCCTGTGTGCTGCCAAACTGTGACCATATGTGAACATTGTTGTTGGGTAAATAAACTACCTGTAGGTGTTGCCAAAATATCCAGAGTGTGCTCTTCTGCTTGAGATACAGGGCTCTCCATCTCAGCATCTACTATCCCTAGAGAGAGCCTCTCTTCTGCATGACTCTGTACTGGAGACATGCTGTATCCAACTGTGGGCTGCAGGTAACGCTCGATGTCCAAACCAACAGCACCCTTAGAGATAGGAAAAGAAAAACAAAATAGTCGTATGACAGGATCCTCAAACTTTAATTTAAAAGTAACACTTTATTAAAGGGATAGTTCACCTAAAAATGAAAATTCTGCCATCATTTACTCCCCTAATTTTTTTCAAACCTGTATGTCTTTCATCGGTGGAACACAAAAGGAGATAAGCCCAAAGCATACTTCGGTTTTGACGCGAATGCCTGGTGTCTGCATACAGTCGAACGCTAGCCTTTCAAAGTATACTTCATTTGACTGTGCGCACATACACAGAATACCGGACTATTTCTCCTTAGTAATTTATACCATTAAGTTGTCTTTATATTCCTTCAGACTCAAGTTATCCAAATATAGATATTTTCTGACCTCCTCACACACCCGCTCTTGACATGCACATCCATTGTTGTTGTTTCCACCTTCATCTCCTGATGTTTAGCGAGTAGCGATGATTACATCTTCTAAAGCTTCTTCGTAAAAGTACGGCTCAATTGTGAGTGTTGCCACCTTGTGGACCCACTAATTGGTGCAAGTAATTCCAGGCGCATTCAGTGTACACGCTGTTAGAAAAAAAAAAAGAAAAAAGGGTTGCACGCATTTAGTGCTCAAGCACTCTGCCGATTACAAAACTAGCGTTCGCGTACAATTAAGACGAAGATGGAAACAACAACAGTGAATGTGCACTTCAAGAGCATGTGTGTAAGGAGGTCAGGAGATACCTGCATTTGTATAACTCTAGTCTGAAGGAATATAAAGACATCTTTTTGTCTCTAAACTCTTGAAGATAAAACTGAAGTATACTTTGGGCTTGAGGCATCATGTTCGTTTCAGTCATCATTCACTTTCATTTCGTTTTACACCCCCCCCCCCCCCCCCCCCAAACAATGAAGGTGAACGGTGACTGAGGCTTTCATTTTGCCTAACATCTCCTTTTGTGTTCAGTGGTAGAAAGTCACTGGAGTTTGGGACAACATGAGGGTGAGCTGACTTAGATAATCACCTCAGCATCTTGATTTCCAGTCATTTCAACATCTGTACTGGTTGGAGAGCTGTATGGACAATGAACAAAAAGAGTATAGGATTGTAAACCAAAAACTATGCTTGTTATTTCAGGCCACATTGGTTTTAAAAAGGCTTACCCATCACAAGCAACATCATTACTAAATGCTGTAGAAATGGGGAGATCTTTGGTTGGTGTGGAGGGCATCAGGGTAGGGAAGGAAGGGGCACAAACACTGAGCTCTGCATCCACTGCTTCGGAGTCGTGGGATGAGCACGGGGGAAGAGCACCTGGACAGGCATCTGCTCCAGCTGGGATAGGCAAACCATCTTCAGAAATCATGTTCTCATCTGTTTTCTCTTTGGAGGAAGGGCTAAACAACTTAGATTCTGGAATACAGTCCTCAATCTGAGGGCAAGGTTCTGAAGAATCAACAGCTGGATCTGTTTCAGATTGGCTGGCTGAGTCATGGGACTTTACTGTAACATGTGATTGGTCCGCTGGACTGTTAGCTGGTCCACTGATGTGTAAGGCATGGATGGTGTGCAAATCAAAATGAGGTTGGTTGCTGGCGCAGGGCTCGGTGTCTGGCAAAACGTGTGCGGTTTGTTTGTGTTCAGGGCTGATCTGAGGGGCTTTGGGCGACTGTGGCTGGAGCTCAGCAGAATGTTGAGGGGTGGAGACGGGTAATACATCGGGTTGAAGGTTTAGAGTAGTTGTGGTGGGTAGAGATATGCAGGGTATAGGAGAGCCACGAAAGACTGCATTAGATCTGCACTGTCTGCCTGGTGTGTTGAACTTAGAACCATGGGGTGAAGGAACTGCACTGATTCGAGACGATCTTCTAACAGTCCCTGAAAAGAAAATTATCCAAAAAAAAAAACAAAAAACAAAAAAAACACAAAGATAATATTTTAAAATTAGTGCCGTCAGTTGATTAAATTTTTTACAATTACATCATTTTTCATAGTTAATCGGGATTAATCGCAGATTTTGAAAGTACTGAAATTTGACTCTATATATACTTATTTTCTTGTCAAAATGCATTTATTTCCTTCTTAGAAAAGAAAATTGGAGGTTGACTAATTGAGAAAACTGGTCCCCATTCATTGCAATGCTCATTAAATCTCTTAAAGTCTCATCCTCAACAATATTATTATTATATTATACTTATAATCGTCAAGCGCTGCTTTTCACTATAATTGTTTACGCCAGGTCGCTCTCCCAAGCACGTCCACCAGGGGACTCGGTTCATGCTGCCTCTTGCGTGACGTAAGCAAGCTGGCATGTTCAAATGAAAGCAAAACTAATTAAGCTTGTGAACAGCATTCTTTTTGTAAACAAATCGAGCTGCCTTTTGTATCGCATCAGTTCTCGCAAGAACATGCCAATGCGCTTATGTCACGCGAGAGGCGGCATCAACGGATTCCCCTCATGGATGTGCATCGGAAAGCGACCGAAAGCAAACAATTATAGTGAAAAGGACTTTCTCACCCAAAGCAATCATTTTGCTTTAGAAGACATTCAATTAACTACTGGAGTCGTATGGATTACTTTTACTCTGATTGTGCTTTTTGGAGCTTTAAAGTGCTGATCAGCATTCACTTGCATTGCATGGACCTACAGAGCTGACATATTCTTCTGAAAATCTTTGTTTGTGTTCTGCTGAAGAAAGAAATTCATACACATCTGGGATGGCATGAGGGCGAGTAAATTAGAGAATTTAAATTTTTAGGTGAACCATCGCTAAGCCTAACTTAAGGCTGTCACTTTCGATTGTTTTTGTAATCAAGTAATCTGACGATTACACTGATGATTAATCAGTTTTATTCGGAAATTATCATCAGAATTAATCAGAAAAATTATTTAATAACTCAATTTGCATAATGTTGTTGAGGTGGTCACATCTGGCTAAAATGCGTTCACTAGCCTACGTTTTGATTGTACTCTACATTTGAATTATAACGACAACAAAACGATTGTACAAACAATAACTAAGCAAACAGACACCCCAAACAGATCTGTAAAATAAAATTATTCATAATTCCAGCTGACAGACATCGGCTACTCCAGGTGTGCCCAACTTATTTTTTAATGCAATCTACTTTTTATCAGCTACTTCAACACAATCTAAACATTTCAGTTTAGAACTCTAATACCATTGCAAAACCATACTGTTCCGTAATGATCCAGGCAAGTTGGCATGGTTATAGTTACTTTTTCCACTGTGGTGCAGCGAAATCAGGAGAATGTACGTAACTGATCTGTCTGTGCCTATGGTGTGAAAGGTAAACATTGGAGCGAGTGTGCTACGTTCCTGTTTTTAGGTCTGCTTTCCCCCCTGGTTTTACTCTGATCAGATTAGCAAAAAAGGATATTTATTGACAAAATATTTTATAAGTATTATATGAAAATAGTACATGAGAGTATATTGATATATTTTGAGTTTTAATGAGCTCATAATCTGCTTCCCTGACGAAAAAGTTGTGTAAAAAATAAATGTTGGCTACAACACTAGTTTAACCATCATCATAATATCATGAAGATACACAAAACAAACTATTTTTATTAACTTCAGCAAAATTACCAAGCTAGAAACAACTAAAAGCACCAAAAGTTACCTTTGTGTTGGCAAATTGACAATCGTGTCACACCACGTACTAAAGCCATTCAACCAGCACGGTTGAGTATGTTTAGCTAACCATGTCGAGAATTCAGGGCAAAGAACGGTTTATAATTGTGCTTAAGTGGAAATGCTACTGTAACCGTTCTATACCATGCTCAGAACCGTTTGGCCTAATGGTTGAAAAGTGGCTAATGTCTGCCCACCAATCATGTTTATTGAGGATGAGTTATATTCATGGTTTAACTTCAAAGAAGTTTACATGACTTCTAAAGATTTTAATAATTTCCATGACTTTCAGTTGTTTGTGATAACTAATATAGGAGGTTGCACTCAAAATTTCCTGATATTTCTAGGTTTTTCATGAATGTGGGAACCCAGAACAAATCAAATTATTATCATGCTAAAAATTCCTAAGGTGCAGTAATGCGTTACATTCTTACCTAATGGTTTGACTGGGCTTTCCACCTGGAAGAAGCCTCCATGAAACACCACAGACTGTGCAGGAAGTGTATTGGCAGGGGCCGCAGTGACAGCGCTCGAGTCATCCTGATTGTTGCCTGAAGTTTCAGTAGCTTTCTGTTCAGCAGCTTGCTTGGCTCTCATGGCAGCCTTTACAGCAGCCAGTCGACTCTTAGCTGCAGTGCTGGCACCTCCACCTGCTCCAGCCTTCCCTCTTGCAACAGGAGGCTTCTGTAGGATACACCACCACATAGGCAGACTTATCACTTCAACATAACTCTTTCCTGAAGACAAAAATGACACATTTCAACTTTAAAATGCAACATTATTATAAAGCTGATAATCTGTTAGGTTTACTTTGACCACTCTTTTTCTGGGGGCAAGCTTGTCTTCTGCCTCTTTCCAGTCCCTTGCTTCTGCCTCTTTCAAAGCATTAAATTTCTTGTTAACATCTTCCACCTATAACAATTTTAAAGTTTAGGAAAAGCATCTAAAAGCATTAATCATATATAATTGAGCAGATATTTGAGTGAACTACAATCTACCTGAAAGTAAACCATGTCCCAGAAGCCCTGCAAGTCAGTGCAGGTGGTTATTTTCTCTCCGCGACCCAAGTCACAGTCATCCACCAGCCCACTGAACTGTCCAAAACGCTCCTTAATCAACAGTCTGGCCTGACCCACTGCTGTGCGCATCAGATCTCTTACTGCAGGAACAGGGAGAAATACACTTACTGTAGATGGGGTTGTTAATTTAAAGGAATAGTTCATCCAAAAATGTAAATTATCTCATTTACTTGACCTCATGCCATTCCAGATGTGTATGACTTACTTTCTTCTGCAGAACACAAAGATTTTAGAAGAATATTTCAGCTCTGTAGGTCCATACAATGCAAGTGAATGGGGACCAGACCTTTTAAGCTCCAAAAATCACAAAGGCAGCATAAAAGTAATCCATAAGTGGTTTAATATATGTCTTCAGAAGTGATATGATAGGTGTGGATGAGAGACGGATTAATATTAAAGTCTTTTTTACTATCAATCTCCACTTTCACATTATTTCTCATTTTGAAAGTGAAAGTGGAGATTTATGCTAAAAAAGGATGTAAATATTTATCTGTTTCTCACCCCCACATGATCATATCATGTCTGAAGACATATATTAAACCACTGGAGTCTTATGGATTACTTTTATGCTGCCTTTATGTGATTTTTGGAGTTAAAAATGTCTGGTCACCATTCACTTGCATTGTATGGACCTACAGAGCTGAGATATTCTTCTAAAAATCTTTGTTTGTGTTCTGCATAAGAAAGAAAGTCATAAACATCTGGAATGGCATGAGGGTGAGAAAATAATGAGAGTTTTCCTTTTTGGGTGAACTATCCTTTTAAGATGGGTTTGAATTAAACGTTGATTCGAACTGAACACTTACTCTCCTCTGGGATAGAAGTATCATCAAATCGTGACTCCCAAAACTCGGAGAGCTCAGTCAAGCGGTCCGTCTCAGTGGCCATCACTGCCCTATTAAGATGACAAACACAATGATACACAAATATGTCAGGGATAAATGTACAGTCAGCCAGTCTTTATTGCAAATTAAACCCAGGGTATTGTACCACCCAGAAAGGTTGACCGCAGATTATCCCTTTGATCCCTATTGATTTTTAAATAATTTTATTAGCCATCATTACATTATAAAATATTAACCACAGAATGCTGTGACTGACCATTCAGAATTAAGTATTACAGAGAGCCATGTAATAAATGCAGACTTGGGGGCCATTCACACAGAATGAAAAACAACTAGATGCAGCAAAACAGAACAGAAAAAGGCAGGGGTTTTGTGAAGACTTTTCAAAAGTTTAACATATTCAACTTGACACAGAGTCTTAAAGCACAGCGTTCATGGCGTGAGATGCTGAAAAAAAAAAAAAAAAAAAATGTATAGCGCAGATTGTAAACAAAAACATGTCCTGTATGAATGGCCCTTAATTCATTTCTAAAACAATACTAGTGTAGTTTACAAAATTTACTAGCTACTCTTAAAGGGGTCATGACATACTCTTTTTTTATTATTATTTATTTAATTATCTTCCCTGAGGTCCACTTAGAATATTAGTAAAATTTTTTGCACCAAACAGTCATTGGTCATTTAGTCATATATAATAATTTCCCACCCTGTCTCTGGCTCTCCGTCTGAAAGACTCGGTTTTAAGCTGCCTGGCCCTTTAAGACTTCAATGTAAACGCCCACTTTTGTGATTGACTAACATTGTGCGGCCCTTCCAATACAGGCATATTTGAAATGTAATCCGAAGAAAATCTTCCAACTCCACACAACATTAAAACTACATTTCAGGGTTAACACATAACATACACCCAACATATTTCATCTGAATGTATTAAACTGTTAACTCAAGAAGCACCATAAACTAATCAAACAGTCATGACATATGAAATATTAATGAATTAAATTAGTTACTTACAGTTTTTTGTCCAATAGTCCAATTGTAACTGCCCCATCTTTCAATAACAGTTCCTTTGCAAACCTTTAATCATATTGTGACTGTTTCACAAGCAATTCACAAGGAAACCTTCTGAATACACAAACATAATTCAATCCCAGGTGATGCTGTGTGCTTCAACCGGCTTCAATAGGCCAAAGCAGAGACACTGGTCTTAACAGCTCACATTTTCCCTGTTTGTTTACACACAGAACGTCATGCGTTTCTCCCAGTCAGTGGTAGTAGCAGAATGAGACACGTTTTTTTTGCCACTTTTAAAATGCGGCGCATATCGCTGAAAACACTTAAAAACCATCAAAGACGTCCATCGAGAGCATGTTTACAAAAGACCAACAATTAAAAATAGCACAGATGGGTGCAAAAACGGTCCAGGACACCTTCCAAACAGCACAACAGCGCAGCTGAATGAAACACAATGGGGGATCTCCATTTTAGAGTTATAACTTGACATTGCATCTTTTAAAATTGGCGCAAGATGTATGATAACGGTCAAAGCCATTCATTTAGTGCATATTTGTGTAGAAAAGCATTTAAATCCAGTAAGGCACATGAAGGTGTCCTGTGTAAGTACACTTTGGATGAATCTCCCATGACAGGCCCATCTCCTCTTCATCTGTGTGACTGACTGAGCACCAGCGGGCGGGGCCAAGGGCATAATGACCAAAAACTAGGCGTTGCATATGCAGATGTATTTGGTTCTTGTGACATCACAAGTTCCACGAATCCCAAACGAGCCATTTCTGCAGCTTGGTTTAAATAAATGCTCTTTTTTTCAGTTCTGAACAGAACTGAACTCGTACTATAAAAACAGAATGTTATAGTACAATGACCTCTTATATGTCAGAAGATCAAGGAAAATTTGATTCCTCATGTCATGCCCTCTTTAAAAGTCAATACAAATGAATGAGAGTTGGTTCTATAAAAGATACAATTCTGGCTCACCTGAAATAGGCAACATCATGCTGAGGCTCCAAGGGGACCAAGGGTGGCGATGGTGAAGTAGAAGTGGATAGCTGAGGGGAGGAGGGAGCAGAAGGGGGAGAGGACAGAGAGGGAGGACAGGAGGATATGTAGGGAGCACAGAGAACATGTTTTTGGGGAGAGGAGGAATGATCTAGTGGAGGAGTACATAGAGAAGGTGGAGGAGAGGAGAGGGAAGGAGCAGAAAGAGCAGGTTTTGGGGGAGGGGGGAAGATGGGCTCCATGCTAGGCTCAGAAGTAAAGCTACAGAAAAGAAAGACAACTGTATTATTTTGAGTGTAGCCACAATTAGGGATGTCAAAAGCACTGGTACTTTGGTACCAAATCGATACAATTTTTTTTTATGTGATACCACTCTTTCAAAAGTGTTGGTAGAACAGACTCAATTTCTGTACATGAGTGCTGTTACAAGGGTCAAACCAGCCGCAGTTTATGCATGGTCTAGACCTGGCAAAAATACTGATGTGCGCTTATGGTGAAAATTGTGGTAATCTCCAAGAAGAGCTGAATGATTGAGCTTATTTGTGTCTTTGTTATATTGCTTTGTTTCTTTGTACTTTATTTTTGACTGCATACTTGAAAAATTGAAAAAACCTGAAGCAGTACATAGATCGAGAAAGACCTGAAGGCTACATGGCATTGTTTTAATTTAATCTCAATATTGGTTCAAATTTATATTCATATTTAACAATTAAAAACAGGAGTGTCCAACTGCACATTTATTTATTTTTTTTGTGATATTAAATCTAGTTTTGAGAATTGTGAAGCTTCTCTGGCATTTGTATCGACTATTAAAATTTTGGTTAGGGCTGGGTATCGATACAGATTTCTCAATTCGATTCCGATTCACAAGCTCTCGATTCGATTTGGTATCGATTCATTTGGGTATATTTCAGTTATAATGTACCTTTTGCTTACATATTCTCTCCCAGCTAATGATGTAAAATAATATACAGGGGACCATCTAACTAGGTATGATATGACAATATTGATTTAGTTTTTCATCATTTTGGTTACAATTTAGCTTTTTAAAAATGAATAAATATGATATTATATTGCATATATTATATTTAGTTAAATTTGTATTGTTTAATTGCATAATTTGTACTATCTACAGGTATTTACATTGATTTGTTTAACACCTGCTAAAAAATGGTACTGTCTCTTTAAGGAAATTCTGCATTTCTGTAAATAATATCCTTAAAAGAGCATGTTTACGAGAGAGACTCGAATGGCTTTATCTCATCTGTGCTATGCCTGATTAGAATTAAATGTTCCTTTTTGATCAGCAACTGACTGTAAAGAACAGAAAGGGTATTAAGAGAGACATTATTCAATGACAAATGGGTCGTGCGGATCTCGTCTTTGGAACAACTTTTACTCTCAATACACAGTGAAAGGATCTCACTGATGAAAACTTGACCACTATACTACACAATCACTGTTGAGTGAAACTGAAACATTTACCATCCAATTGCAAAATTTAGAGATTTTTAGTCGCATAGTGTGAAATTTGGTTGCAAATGCGAGTGATTTCCTCTCATTGTAGTGAAGGGTGCGCATAGGGTAAAAGATCAATCCATGGCCTTTGAGAATCGATATCGATTTGACCAAATTTATAAAACAATTAATCGAAAAATCTGTTTTTTTTTTTGGTTGGTATTGTTAGAACCCTAGCCACAATCATACAAACGGTGCTGAAAAAAACATTCCAACATGTGTGTGAAGAACTATGAAAAACTAAAAAGTTAGCAAGACCGTTGGCAATGCTTCAGTTCATAAATATTAATCCTGTGTACCTCGGTGAGAGGAAAGCACTGGCTGTGCGTGGAGAGAGGGGTGCAGGCTGGAAGGACCTCAGACCAACAGGAGCTTGGAACACAAAGCCCTGAGGGGCAAATGAGGAGGGAGCCACTTTTGGTTCCTCCTTGTCCTCAGGATATATGGAATCAACTGCAGTGTCCTTTTTCTCAGCAGGCTAAAAATATACATTTTCCAATTACAACCATTGTTTACAAAAATTATAAAGAAGAAAAGAGCCAAAATACAAAAACAAAACAAGATATAATTGTCTCACTTCATTTCCAGCATTTGCCTTGGTGTTTCCTGTGGAAGATAATGTACTTATTAATAATGACCCATGCACATCAAGATTACTGCCTATTGAGCAACACTATGGCAACTACCAATGTACAGTCAGGTGGTCATTTTCAAAAAACAAACCTCGATAGTGTGATCAGGTCTTGTGAGCGGCTAGCTATAAAGTATCCAGCTTATTACTTGACTACTTTCCAGATAAATTAATTAATTAATGGAATATTGAAATATTGAAAGTATAAAGAGTTTTTATTATGTGAGAAGAATTGACTACTGAGTGATACAAGACGGAGAGAATTATACAGTTTAGCAGTCAATATAAAGATCGCAGGATGCCACGACCAACCATAGTGGTCCGGATAGCCATATTATAATAATAATAATAATAAGTAATATTGTACAGTATCAAGTATTATGTCAAAAGATATGCCAGAAAAACAGAACCGCAATGCCTCATTACCTTGTATGGCTTTCCCTCTGCCTGAAGAGAGCGCTGCAGGACACTTGACAGTTGATCTTGTTTTTGGCACCCTAGAATCTAGGAGTACACACACACACACACACACACACACACACACACACACACACACACACACACACACACACACACACACACACACTTAGCACCAGTAGAACACTAGATAGGTTATAAGAGAAATTAAACTCTCTCTCATGAAAAGAGAAAGACTGTTATGATAAAACTCACCAGCAACTGGTTTAGCCACAGCTGCCAGTGTTGTTTTAGAAGATGATCTGGTGGTTGGAGCTCTCAGGTGTGGTTCAACTGTAAAAAAAAATAAATAAATAATAAATACGTTTTAAAGGAATATTCTGTGTTCAATACAAGTTGAGCTCACTCGACAGCATTTGTTGCTTAATGTTGATAAAAATAATTGACACATGCCTCCTTTTCTTTAAAAAGAGCTAAATTTGAGGTTACAATGCAGCACTTACAATGCAAGTGAATGGGGCCAATTTTTGGAGGTTTTAAAGGCAGAAATGTGAAGCTTATGATTTTATAAAAGCACTTATAATTTGTATGTCTTCTGTTAAAACTCCTGTATTATTTCAGCTTTAAAGTTGTTTAAATTGTCATTTTTACAGTTGTTATAGGGTTTGTTGACATTACATCGTCATGGCAACAAAGTTGTAAAATTGGCTATAACTTTACACAGAAAAGTTTATTAAGTGATTTTATCACTTAAGATCGTTAACATGCATATTGTTTATTTCTTGTGGCTATACTTTTGAAACAGAGTATTTTAACTTTTATGGATTGGCCCCCATTCACTTCCATTGCAAGTGCCTCATTGTAACCCAGATTGTAGCTTTTTTTAAAGAAAAGGAGGGATGAGTCAAAATTAGTTTTTGTGGTTTTTAACATTATGCCACCAATGTTTTCAATTGAGCTTAAAGGAATATTTTGTGTTCAATACAAGTTAAGACTTTTTAAGATCTGAAAAAATAAAATTAATACCATATATGTCTATTCAGAACAATCCCACACAATCTCAAAATACATGATCTCAGATTCTTTTACTTGGACACATTCAAAAAGGCCTTAGAACTTATAACATTGCTTATCAGCAAAACAGGGTATCTGCAAGATTAAAGAAATGTTTCTGCTTATACAGTACATACACATCATATTAAAATTGTTTTTTTGTACCAATACATCAAAACATATGAATTAGAGGCCAACCAATATTTGATTTAGCTGATACAATAATAATGTGTTGAAAGGCAATAACAGATTAATCTGCCTATTTCTAATTTCAATGCTCAAGTTTCTACCATGTGTGATCTGTGCAAATGACAGTAAAATGACTATAGTTTTTAAAATCGATATATTGAATGTGTTAAAAAAAAAATCTTAGTCTTTCCTTCCGGTGACAGGGCGGGCTAGACAGAGGCTACAAAAGTCAAAATTGAATTAAATCCCAGAGAAGATTATTGTGCAACCAAAATGCCAATAATAACCAGAAAAGAAAAAAAAAAAAGATTTGGTGCATAACGCAGGACTTTTAACAATAAACAAGCCTGAATACATCAGGGACTCTTATTTGAAATGTCTGTGCTTCACTGTTTCCAGCTGCTCATTTAAACTAGGGATGGGCATTTAGAATAGTTTTGTAGTTGAGTACACTAACACATAAAAAACGAGTAATCGATTACTGGAAATTTAGAATTTAAATTAAACCAACTTTTGAACCTGTTTTTCTTATGAAAAATTAGCACTGAGTAAACAACAAGATCTAGATTAAAAAAATCAAAAACATTTGCATACAGAAACATACATTCCAAGTCTTCTGAAGTGATACAAGCACTTTAAATAATAGTGTCATTTTCATTTTGGGAGAACTAACAACAAGATTTAGGTGAGAGGAGGAGTTTTAATGTTGCCCACGGCAGGCAAAGGAACAACAAAAAAAATGTTTTACTAGTCGAATATTTCAAGTTGAACGAGTACTTGATTAATCGAGAATTCAAACAGATAAAGGAAATAAAATATGCACCCATACATTCATCTACAAGGTATTCCAATATAAACACTTTGAAGTAAACATTGTCATAATTTATCAACAGTAGATCATCATTGATCGCTTGACATAATGTTCAGTATTCATTGATTGCGAAATGCTCTGAAGACACTGGAAACACTGAATCTTGAGTTCCCAGAGTGCTTTTTACTTTAAAGCCCGCAACGCACACAAACGATAAGTTTATTAAATTAAATCATAGACTTTTAAAGTTTGATAAACACATTAGGCTATATTGGTCTTTACGTCCCCAAATTTCAGACCTCTTTAAATTATATTTAAAGCTTTTTATGACCTAAAATTTTAGAAACTTAATTTAAGACATTTTAAGGACCCGATAAAGGAAAAAAACCCTATTACAATTACATTTATTTGAGTAATTTGAGTGAGGGGGTCACCTGTGGCTACTCTGCCTTTTGTAGCGTTTGAAGCTTTCGGGTTGTTCTTGATTGGAGCTCTTGTGGTTGGTGCTGTCTCCACTGTACAAATACAAAGATTATTCTTCAACAGCATGAAGGCATTTCAGTTTGTTTGAAGGCTGAACAACTGAACTTTCAATTTCATTGATAATAATTGCTGCCATTTAGTAGAATAAAATAAGACTTTTTGGAGGGCAATGGCGTGAACAGAACCAGAATTACATGCTTACAAAGTTAGGACAACATAATTAAGTTAAACATGCAGGACAAACCTTTCTTTGGAACAGCTTGTCTTTCAGTTGTTGGCTGTAATAACAACAGAAGTACAGAATAAACAATAACATCAGATTTTCAATTGTCCCAGAAGAAATCCATGATAGATAAAAATTCATTATTTTAACATACTTAACACCACTATACGAAGATTTGTTTACATGAAGGCAAGACAACATATAATGTAACAAGGAAGCAACTGTACCTTTTGATTGTGCATCATTGAGCGGGTCACTCTTGTGGACTGGTTAGGCTCTGTGATCTGACATGTAGGGAAATGAAAAAATAAATAAATATTAAATACAGTTTGAGACTGTTGACTGACACGAACACAAGACCATCACTGACTATTATTCACATAACTCACCTTTGCTCTGCCTGGTGCAGCAGAGTTTAACGGCAGATACCCAAGTGGCTGTGGCTTATACAGGCCCACCTTAAACACACCTTTCTTCTCTTTCTCCCTCTTTTCCTTCTCTTTCTGCAATATCTTGTTTTCTTTGTAGCGAGCGAGCATCTTCTTTCGCTCCTCAGCCGCAGAATTCACATCTATTATGAAATGTACAAACGTACCAACTACTTTACAAAGGAAAATCAAATCACACCAAAACAAAGTCAGACTAAGTAATTATCATATTTACCTTTAGCCGTCTTTGTTTTGGGTTCATTCTCTTGTGTGGCCATGATGCTGGATGCATCCATTGAGAGCTCCATTTCCGGAAGCTGGTCGAGGTGTCTGCGAAGGTTCTGTATCTTCTCTCGATTCTCTTTCTGAGACTGAGACCTGCGTCTGGACATCTTCAGCCTGATCAAAGAGACACTGCTGTCCCGCTTGTACATGTGAGCAAAGCGAGTGTCCATCCTACAAGAGTTACCACATCAAGAGTCAATCATCTAAAGTACATTCATTTATTTGATAGAAATGTTGTGAAAACTTAACAGATTTAATAAAACTGAGGCTAGTAGGCATCAAGTTTATTTCTTCTATATGTTGTAACTTTGTCCATACCTTGGACAAAACCTTTAAACAGTCAATATTAAACTAAATATGTTAACCCTCCTAGATTAAAGGACTAGTTCACCCAAAAATTAAAATTCTCTCATGACTTAATAACCCTCATGCCATTCCAGATGTGTATGACTTTTTTCTTCTGCTGAACGCAAATTAAGATTTTTAGAAGAATATTTCAGCTCTGTAGGTCCATACAATGCAAGTGAATGGTGACCAGACATTTGAAGCTCCAAAAATCACATAAATTCAGCATAAAAGTAATCCTTAAGACTCCAGTGGTTTAATATATGTCTTTAGAATATGATAGGTATGGGTGAGAAACAGATCAATATTTAAGTCAACTATACACATTTATAGTAAAAAAGTATTTAAATATTGATCCGTTTCTCACCCAAAGTGATTGCATCGCTTCTGAAGATATGGATTAAATCACTGGAGTCTTATGGATTACTTTTATGCTGCCTTTATGTGCTTTTTAGAGCTTCAAAGTTCTGGCCACCATTCACTTGCATTGTATGGACCTACAGAGCTGAAATATTCTTCTAAACATATATTTTTGTGTGTGTTCTGCAGAAAAAAAGAAAGTCATACACATCTGGGATGCATTAGGGTGAGGAAATTATGAGAGAGTTTTCCTTTTTAGATGAACACTCTCTCTCTTTAAAAGGATAGTTCATCCAAAAATGAAAGTCCTGTCACCATTTACTCACACTCCCTTTCTTCTGTGGAACACATAAGGATATGTTTGGCAGTATTAAGTCTCAGTCACCATTCACTAATATTGTATCTTTTTACATTCAATGAAAGTGAATGGTGACTGAGGCTGCCAGTCTCTAACATTCTGCCTAACATCACTTTTTGAGTTCTACAGGAAGTAAAAGATAATAATACAGGTTTGGAACAACACGAGGGTGAGTGAATGACATACAATTTGTTATTTTGGGTGAACTATCCCTTTTAATTTAGGCTAAAACAGCAGCAACAACACGTTAGGGCACAAAATCAGACGTTACAACTTTTGAGTGGCCTAAACGCAGATACTATTAAATAAAACTAGGTAATCTACTTTCTAAGAAAGGATCTGTTGATTTTGTAAATGATTTGTTGAACTATCTAATTGGAGTTTCTTATAACAGTTTTGCATAAATTCACACTTTCAATATTGCTTTCGTTATACTAAGCGAATTATGCAACTTTTATTAAATCTATTACTTCGCATTAAAGTCAGAGATTTTACCTTTATATTTTTGGGTTCCCAGGAGTCACAAAAAGTTATATCCAGACGAAATAATTTCAAATGTCGTTCCTAAGCTGTTCAATAAACAAACGTTTACCTGCCTGAAGTGTACGGCATACGCAAGATGGCGGGCAGGTTTTGAAAAGTGAAAAAAGCTTTTCTGATAGGCTGCACGCTACACAGAAACCTTTGTTGATTGGTTCGATCTGGATGACGAATTATGCACCGCTTGTTGATTGGTTCGATGCGGATGAAGACGTATGCACCGCCCATTTACAGTCTTGCTGTTATGCGAGTATCATGTGCTATGTATATGTATGTATATCTATGCTATGTATATAACTATAATTTTAATAGACTCATCAGCTGTCTGAGATATGATTTCAAAGATGATGTGTCTATTTTTGTGACTACTACAAACAATTATTGCGTTATATTTCAAAATAAATAAATAAAGCACAAATATCCTGCATCCTTATATATGTTTGAATGATTGTATTCAGAAAGATATGCCTCTTGCTGAAGATAAACGTTTAGGTAAATCACTCGAGCCAGATGTCCAACGGTTATAATAATACATCCTGGCCTTTTTTTTTTTCAGTTAACATTTTTTATTGACTCATAAACATATAACAAAGTAAAAACACAACAAATATACACTGTCAACATTTAACATGTAACCCCCACTATTACCCCTCCCCAATCACCAACCCCACCCTGACCCCCAACGAACACCCCTGTGGTCACAAATAGAATACACAGCCAGACGCACGCGCACACAAATAAAACAATACACAACAAAATGTCCGTAGTCAAAAAACAAGGGCAAAGTAAGGGTGTATCGTGACCGTCTTTTATTAGAACTGGATTAGGCAAGTAAAAAGTGATCTCAAACATCACCACTGATGTGAAGGCAAACATTTTATAAAGAAATAAAAAAAATAAAAATAAAAAATTTGCAAAATGCAGCTCAGTTCAGAGCCATGAACATAACTTTGGTTAACGTAATCAACATTTATGCTATATTAAATCACATTTACTCAAGATTCCAACTTCCCTCCAGAAGTTCACAGTTGGTCTATTCCATCTATCCTTACAATTTCCTATAGAACTGTTCCATTTCCTGTTTGAAACTCTTTGCTGTTGACCATCCATCCAAATATAATGAAATAACCACAACAAGTACCAAACATTTTAAATCAAGAGATAACAGATTTAGAGCCTTTCCTATAGTTATTTTAGTCAATATAAATTAAAGTGTGTTAATCAGGTTTTAGTAACATTTTAGTCTAAAGGAATTTTAACTGGTTTTAATATTGTTTTCTTTTAAGCTAAATAACTAAGCCAGTGCACTGACTCAGTATAATGACAAATAAAGATGGTAAACCAAACCAATGGTGTAGTGTCCTTTCATTTATTGACAACTCCAGGTATAAAAGTATAGAACCAATGTGCGGTCTAAATCATGGCCGTCACACTCTTAAATGTGTGTTTTCCCTAACATTTTTACATACTCTTGTCTTTAGAGGCCTGGCACATATTACAAATGGATCTACAAAATGCCCAGATAGTGTTTTGTTTTATTTTTCATATATCTAATAGAGGACGCAACAAATCTACTACAGGATTCATTACTGCCACACTGAAATTTCATAAGACGCATGACACATAAACTACACATATGTATTTTCTCATGCAATTTTTGAGTCTAAATAGCATATTTATGTTCAGCACAACTTACTTAATTTCAGTAAACACCCAGGTGACATTAGCCAAGTCACAGTGTTCATGTGTTACACTTGCTATAGTTTACTTCCATGTTGCTACTTGAAATAACAATGTTAAATGTAAATCAAGTCAATCACTGACACAACAGTGGCACGGCAAGTAAGAAATAGCATGTATGTATTTCACACATATGTAATACTGATAATTCAGCATTGTCACACAGAAAATTTACGTGACATAGTATTTATTTGTATGAATATAGTACTTATTTGTTTTGTACTGAACAAAGAAATGTATATCCTGTGATAGTAAACTTATATTGATATAAAATAACCATAAAAATATGATTTATGGTTAAACCAAAACTATTACATGTCTAGACATACACTTTTGGTAATTAAGCAGTTATAAAAATATATTGTATATATTAATATAAATATATTTTGTTACACTATTCAGAAGAGAAAGGTTGAGGAATACTAAAGAGATGTGGGCATAAATCCAAAAACTAGATTAGGGACAGTGGGTGGAATGATAGGTATCGTAATTGTTAAATATCACTAAATGTCCATTCCACATGACAGACAAGTTCACTGTAGTGAGGAGTACTGGAAGAAGAACAGCAACTTAAATTTAACAAAAATGTACATTTATTTGTCATGGATGTTAACAAAGCATGATAAGTATGACATTTAAAATAAGACCCAAATATAGCTTTAACAATCAAAATGTTTTAAAGTCAACTTAATTGTTTCTGTGAGTGATAAAACTAATCTAAACAACGAGAATGAAATGAGATAACTGATGGATACTTTAACATGATAATATGTACAAACAAACACAGAAAGAAGTCATTCACTCTCAGTAACATTCAGATTTTACAATCAATTACAAAGAAGCCAGCACATTTTTGTATAGATTAAATAAAAATCTAAAAAACTGCATGGTGAAAAATAATTTTTTACAATGCAATTATTGCATTACACTGGTGCAATCAGTAAAACCTGAACAGTTGACAGTTTTAGTGTAGTGATTGAAGTAGTCCATGCCCATCCTTTCTCTTCAGTCCAAGAAAAAAATATTATTAAATTGTGTTGCACACAGCCTTTTCACTTCCTCTGTAAAACAAACAGAAGCTTAGTGAGAATTCAGGTCTAAAGGAATGGTTTCACATTTTTAAACTAACCAAGTAATATGATGATTAACTGCCAACTAGTGAACTTTAACAGTCTCACACCATTATAGCACTTAATGTTTGTCAATAAACAGCATACCATTCACTTCAATTAGGTTGGCATTCTTGTGGTTCAAGATGACGTATAGCTCCCTCTGATCAGACCTCTTGCCAACGACCCAATAATCCGTCATCGCTTTAACAATGATTTCCTCATCCTCATCAACCCTACAAAAGTATGCACAGACGATCTTAATACACAATGTGTCACCAGAGAAAAAAATGCCACATTTCCTAAATCAATGAGTATTTGTTTACATCTATAACAGAACACTGATCAAAAATCTCTAATTTTGGAAGCGATGGCGTTTCCATGCACACACTAAATAAGTCGCCAGAACGCCAGTGAAGGCGTTTACATGCAGAATGAAATCGGGGTAAATGGGTGAAAATCTAGATGTGCCGACTACTTGAAAATGTTATGACCAATCCCTGATAATAAAACACAGTTTAGTCGACAAGTTGTGGGGTTGTTAAATCAGGTTGATAGTTAAGCATAGCCGGAGCAAGACTGTGCATGTCAATAGTAGCACCGCTCACCGTGCAAAATCGCAGTTGATGTCTCCGAGGATCTTCATGAGGTCTGGGTGGACAGAGGTGAGGGACACGCTGGCCGTCTTGCGCATGTGGATGGTGCTTTTCTCAGCCAAGTTCATGTGGTTGAAGTAGATGAACTTAAACTGAGGCTCCTTCTCTGGCCTACCACAACAAATTTAAAATGATTATTTAAAGAGGAAATATTCCCTCCCTGTGCTACATGCATGGAAGAAAATAACAGCACAATTGTGTCCTAAAAGTGTGATAAGCAGACTGTAAACTGATATGAGGGACTCTCTACCATACAAAACAATACTGTGCACCATGCAGGGCTCAGGTAAAATAAGGACACACTGTTTAGATATGCTTAATGGATGAGATCCGGTAACTGCAACTGGATGAGAGATGATACAGTGGGCTCTAGTATGAACCATACAAGCGAGTGAAGTTCTTGTCTATATTTCTGAATGGTTACCTGGGTCACAGGATGACCCAGTCATTTAAGACATGAATGTGTGAGCAATGAAGCAAGACTAATAATTTTAAGGAATTGGTTAGAGGTAGTGACAGCCAAACGTACACATCAATAGTTGTGAATAGCACAAATAAATGCCCCTACTACCTGACAGATATCGCACAATCACACATATCTTTGTGACAGCTAACATAATTACCAGTTCAGAGTAGCAAACTACCAACTAACTAAATAGCAGGGACTAAAAACATTTCAAGGAATGAAAATGGAAACTGAATTTTTTTTTTTTTTTTAGAAGAATGTAACTGAAAACAGGAACAAAGTGATTTTCAATTGTTCTGGAGTGAAAACTTGATTTTTAAATGCTGGTAATGGGTTATAACCGGTTAATTGTGTTCCGATAATTTTTTCTATAGTATATAGATGTGAGAGCAAAAAAAAAAAAAATCATGGGTTCTGCTCACTTACTGGCACCTTTTACATCGTCGCACTAAATATAGTTAACACTTGAATTTATTTTATTTATGCAAACATTAAAGCTAGATTTTTTTATTCTTATAGCCATTGAAGTGAAGCTTTTGATAATTACTGACCCTGATATTCTCCGGTTGATGTTGTACTGTTCACATATGTCAGAGGCCAGCAGGGTGAGTTGGGGACCAACTAGGCTGTCCAGTTGCTCACAAAACTCACAACTTAAATCCACTGTTGCTAAGGACAGAGGAAAGCAGGGTGTGAGAGTTAACATTGGGTGATCTCCTTAAAATATATTCTCTCAATTAATTGAGAGTATCAAAAAATAAATCTTTAAAAAAGAATGAACAAACAGGCACTAACCATTTACCATGAAGCACACAGCTGCACTCATTGCCTGGATAAGAAATGACATACATGAATATTGTGCAGAAGTTCAAGAATGAGCAATTGTGAGTAGATATGATGTCGTCTCTAATTTCAATCGTGTCAGCTTGCCCAGGAATAAAGGTTATTTAAAGGTTTGCCAAAACATGGGGGTTAGGTTGCAAGGCAAGAAAAGTTTATTTATATAGCACATTTCATACACAATGGTAATTCAAAGTGCTTTGCGTAGAAATGCTAAAGAGAAGGAAAATAAAGACACATAAAAGTCCATTTTAAAATTAATTTAAAAACATGATATACAAATAAGATTAAATTAAAAACTAGTCAATATCATGTAAATTATTATTATTTATGTTGACAAATTAACAGTTTCAATTATCATGAATTATGTATCACTTTATTGATTAATTTACATTAATAAATAAATAAATTTGATTAATTAACATGCATAAATAACATTTTATAAACAACTGAAAGTTCCCTAAATGACAGTTTGACTGCTTCTCTCACCTTGTAAACAATTAAATGTAGCTCCTCATAACTGTCCTCTGTGTTCACAAATATCCTGGGAAATCTGAATTTTGCATCTGGGTCTTTAAGATTTGTGGGTCCTGTTAAAAATCTGTAATATAGATGACAAAAGAGTGATTAAGACCAACTGCCAAATTTAAATTAATATAACAGTAAACAGACACAGTGTTAGCAGAGTTATATTTAAAAAACTGCAGCATATAGTGCAAGTTATAGTGTTAGATTAACCCTTAACTGCATACCTTGGGTCTTTAGTGACCCGGGACCTCATTCCACCTGCATTCCTTTTTTTGGAGATGTGCCCACATCTCTTTTGTAGACTTTTTATTTTTTTATAATAGCTTAAGTACCAAACGTGTACAGGGTCATTAGAGACCCTAGGTATTTAAGAGTGTCATGTGCTTTTTTTTTTGTTTTTATGCAAGTGCCAAAAATTATATTTTTTATGATTATTTCATATCTATAAAAGTTTACAGTCACAGAATATCTATTTCTTTGTTTATTACAAGACAAATAAGTACTTTATTTATATACAAATAAATACTATATCATGTTGAATTTCTGTGCAACAACAGTGAATTATCAGTATTCCATATGCGTGTACATATTATACATGCTATTTCTTACTCAATGTGGCGCTGTTGTTTCAGTGATCGACTTGATTTACATTTGACTTTGCTATTTGATGAAGAAACAACATGGAAGTAAACTATAGCAAGTGTAACACATAAACAATATGATATGACTATTGTCATTTGGGTGTACTACTGAAATGATGTAAGTTGTGCATCTATTTAGACTCAATAATTGCCAGAGAAAATACTTACTTGTGTAGCTTGTGTTTTTGTTCAATATGTGTTTGACAGCCAGATGCATGTCATGAAATTTCAGTATGAAAGTAATGAATCCTGTTCTAGATTTGTTGCATTATCTATTTAATATATAAAAATAAAACTTTAAAATATATTGTATTCTATTATTTTCATATTGTCTTGAAAATATTTGAAAATGCTACAATATCTGGGCATTCTGTAGATCCATTTGTGATAGAAATAAGTGCCAGGTCTCTAAAAACCTGAATATGTAAGAGTGTTTGGTGAAATTCCCATGTGGTTCTGCTATATACTTGCAGGGGGTGGCCCTGTTCTACAGAGCCTGGATGTCATGAGTCACAGCTGACACTCCTTCTACCCACATTACGCACTCAAGACATACCAGCAAAGAAGATTTGCCAATAATTCATCAGCCTATCTCATTGGAATAATCTGTACATCTTATTAATATCAGTCAAATGCAACCCCGATATGTGTTGCCACACTGACTGGTTGGGCTATCACCCACAACTCATCGAACAATCAGATTGGCTATTGTGAAGTCTGTTGGGCTCATTGTATTCTCTTTGCCACCAAAGCAATTCAATTACCCTTGTGCAATCTGATATTTGGCAGTGCTGGTTGATCTGTGTTGTCTTAGTGCTGCGGTTGACTGCTTGTGTCCCAAAAGCCTCAAGCCCAAGCAGACAGGCAGAGGGCCAAGAATCTGCTGTTCTAACCCTGAGTTCAAAGCAGGAAATATTTGGATACTTGCCTCCCGTAGTGCAACAGATTCCCAGCCACCTCTGGCCTGAGAGGAGAGTCCCTTCCTGCAAGCTGCCGAATGTTTGCAGACACACACACAAAAACAGAGCATTCATTAACACAGCAGAACTGTTACAGAGATGGCACATGACTTTGGAATACATTGCAAAAATCGTAGACTGTGTGATTACTCCATAAAATCAGTTCCAGTGTGTCTACACTGGAAGAGATCGACAACATAAAGTTGTATCCTACTTTATGAAATTCATTGTTGGCATGAAAATGTTAAGTTGCATGGGCTATGTTAGAATTGAGAAATAATTTCGCTGTGCAAAAGTTTTAGGCACATTAGATGTTTCACAAAAACATTTGCCTTAAGATGGTTGTTTTATACAGTATCTTCTGCTTTAGTGTGTCAATAGGAAATAGAAATTTAAGATTGCCAAACATTTCTTTTGGAAATAAAACAGAAGTAGAACAAGGAATCCTGCAACAGATGGTATGTCCCCCACAGAGCCAGAATCTCAACATCGAGTCAGTCTAGGATTACATGAAGAGACAGAAGCCGTTGAGACAGCCTGAATACATAGAACTGTGGCAAGATCTCCAAGATGCTTGAAACATCCTATCTGCCAACAACCTTGAAAAACTGTGCGCAAGCGTACCTAGGAGAATTGATGTTTTAAAGGCAAAGGGTGGTCACACCACATATTGATTTACTTTTTTTATGTTTACATACCTGGATGTGTATGACTTTCTTTCTTCTGCAGAACACAAACCAAGATATTTAAAATAATTGTTCAGCTCCCTAGATCCTTACAAAGCAAGTTAATGGTGGCCAGAAATTTGAAAGTAAAAAAATAAATAAAAAAAATAAAAGTAATCCATAAGACTCTAATTGTTAAATCTATATCTTCAGAAGTGATATTATAGGTGTGGGTGAGAAACAGATCAACATTTAAGTCCTTTTTTAATATAAATTCTCCTCCCTGCCCAGTAGGTGGCGATATGCACTAATGCGAATCACCAAAAGCAAAAGAAGAATACTGATTTAAATATTGATCTGTTTCTCACCCACACCTATCATATCACTTCTGAAGATATAGATTTAACCACTAGAGTCTTATGGATTACTTTTATGCTGCCTTTATATGCTTTTTGGACCTTCAAAGTTCTGGACATCATTCACTTGCATTGTATGGATCTACAGAGCTGAAATATTCCTCTAAAAATCTTCCTTTGTGTTCAGCAGAAGAAAGTCATACACATCAGGGATGGCATTAGGATGAGTAAATGTTGAAGGAATTTTCATTTTTTGGGTGAACTTTCTTTAATTGATAAATAAAAATGACTCATGGCATTATTTTTGAAAACATCCTCGCTATACAACATGTTTCACAACTGCCTAAAACTGCTGCACAGTAGTGTAGATATGGTTAGAAAGAAGATTATATATATCAATCAGAAGTTCATAGCAATCAATTCACACATATGGTATTTGTGAACAAAATAAATTGAATTCAGACTGAAGGGGGAAAAAAAGTGCTGAAGTAACTGTGGTTATTATAACAGGGTAATATGGTTTAGACGTGTCGTGTAGCAACACAGCATTAGACTTGTAGGGTAAAAAAGTAAAATCATTCAAATGGCCAGTCTAACAGACCTTTAAATGTGTCTAGGGCCAGAGATTTGTAATGATCTATGATCACGTGGACAATGTAAATGCTCCTCAATCGAGTACTCTCTCTCTCTCACCTCAGGTTCAGTGTGCCGTGGGAACAGTGAGGTTGTCAGGTATTTGTACAGAATACGCATGTCATCCTGCTCAAGACCACTCCTACAAAACACAGGACAGAACATACAGCAATTTTAAACTAACTGCTTATTAGTCAATAAGACTCACTTTTGCAAGTCTGTGTACTTGCAATACCAGTCAAAAGTTTAGAAACAACAACTCATTCTTTAGTATTACTATTTTCCACATTTTAGAATAATAGTGAAGACAAAAATGTTAAACAAATAAACACTATCTTATATTTTATCTTCTTAAATGTAGCCACCAAATGCATTGATTACAATTTTGCACACTCTGGGCTGCTTGTTGGCTGCTCTTCCTTACTGTCAGATCCAACCTATCCACAAAATAAATATATTCATATATATAGGCACAAGTAAAATGTGTCTGCTAAATTAATTTCAAGCATTTAAAGGGATAGTTCACCCAAAAATAAAAATGATCTCATCATTTAGTCACCCTCATGCCATCACAGATGTGTGACTTTCTTTTTTCTGTTGAACACAAAGATTTTTAGAAGAATTGTTCAGCTCTGTAGGTCCAAACAATTTGAAGCTCCAGAATGGGCATAAAGGCAGCATAAAAGTAATACATATGACTTCAGTGGTTTAATCCATGTCTTCTGAAGCGATATGATGGGTGTGGGTGAGAAAAAGATCAATATTTAAGTTGTTTTGAAGTTTTTAACAAAGAACTCTCCTTCCTGCCCAGTAGGTGGCGATATGCACAAGGAATGCGTGTCGCCAAAAACAAAAGAAGAATGTGTAAGTGAAAGTGGAGATTTATAATACAAAATGACTTAAATATTCATCTGTTTCTCACCCACACCTATCATATCATTTCAGAAGACATGGATTTAACAACTGGAATCTTACGGATTACTTTTATTCTACCTTTATGTCCTTTTTGGACCTTCAAAGTTCTGGCCACCATTCACTTGCTTTGTAAGGATATAGAGAGCTGAACAATTCTTCTAAATATCTTTGTTTGTGTTCTGCAGAAGAAAGAAAGTCATACACATCTCATCTGGGATGGCATAAGGGAATTCTGGTGAACTATCCCTTTCAGCATTAGCCTTAAGATAAATTTTATATAATAAAAATAAAAAACTGTGTCCAAAACTTGTGGAACATAGTAGTATGGTAGTTGGTATATGTATTAAAAGAGACATTATTACAAAAAGTAATAAAAACAATATTCAAAAGGCATAAACACAAACACCTCTGTGAAAGTGATTTTTGAAAAAAAGATGTGAAAGTCATAAAGTGAATTCTATAAAGAGGATTAAAAGGACTGTATTTAGTCTATCTGGATCCCTGTGCCAGACAGTTTGTGATTAAGCTTTGGCAGTGCTGCGACAGCCCTGTCTCTTAGCTAATCTGCACTCTCCGAGACTTTATGTCCTCTACATCGCTCAGAGATCCAACTTAACCCCTCCTTCATGTCATGCATTTGCAGTAGGACTGATGTTTCAATCAACTATTGCATTTTTCATTTCAACCTGCAATGAGGAAACTGTGAGAGGTGTATAGCTTGACATTCACCAGATCAGCTGGTCGTTGTAGAGAAAGGCAGTGTATTTGACCAGACTCAGGCTCTCCTCTGTTTTATTAACAAAAGACTGGATCTTCAGGTAGGTCATCTTGTCCAAGGGGAAAAAGCTGATTCCCCCAAACACATCCAGCAGGTCACATGACTGGAGGTGAAGCGTCTGCAGGTACTAAGTGAGAGCAGACACGTATAAATGTGTTAAATTTAATATGTTACTACCCTTTAGTGTGGTAACAACAGATACTTCAAAACAAAATGAACAATTCTGCAGGAATCAGAGAAAAATAAAAACAGCATAGATATGTATGGTATATACACTATTAGGGTTGAAAATCTAAAGAAAGATCCAGAACTAACTGTACGACAACACTACGACCGCAAACATGGATGAAATTACCAAAGCTTCCCAGATAAGGCTGACGTAATGTGATTTGACATCTAGATGTGCTAAGATGCAGCAGTGGTGTGACTTTGCACAGCAGTCAGTGACATTTAACCTAAGGCACAAATTGCACTTTCACTGAGAGCTCCAGGGCACAGCTCAGGTTAGGGTGGGGGTGACGAGGAGGGTTTCCCTTAACCCAAGCTGAATTATTCAGACAGGTGTGTAAGCAGGATGCCTTCAGCAAAGAAATTTGAACCAAAGAACCAATGAGGCAAACATGGCAGTTCTGAACAAATGAGATTGTCGGGCCTCTCCAGAAGTAGAAGATGCAAATTAAGGCAAAGGAAACCACAAATTGCGTAAACACATCACTGAATAAATATGGATTTGAGCTCTTTTCCATAACTGCCAATGTTCAAACATAATATGTCTCATGCTGTTCAATTGCTCATGTTCAAGGTATGTTGACTTTGAACGTAATATAAAGACTTCATAGATAAGGAACATCACATATTTCCACAAAAAACTGGCTACTTTTCTCTTTGTCTCAGAGGAAACTTGAAAACCGATGGTTGTCCCTTTTAAGACATACATATGCATGCAGCGTGCAGACCAAAGGTATACACTGTCTACCTTTAATCTGATTGAAGAATTGAGTTCTCTTAATTAATACTTTATTTACCCTGTAAAAGAACTTTTCAAGCTTTTGAGTGAGCAGTTCCACGCCACCAGCCTCAAATGCCCTGCTGAATGTGCCGTTGAAGAGCTAGAAATCATCAACAACAGAAAAATACCTGTTAGAGACATGAGCTGTTGCCTTTGTGGAAAAAGAAATAGAGAAAATTAGTAAAATAGTGCAATTTTCAATTAGATTGTTGAAAAAAAAGTGTTTGCCTTATACATGCTGTAGCACTGCTGTAATACCGACCCATAAACTGAATCCTAAAACACAAAGAGGGGAAAAACATGTCTAAATAAGCCTGAAGATTTTATTTAAATATTCACAACTAATATTCAACACATTACTTACAATAATTTCTTCCTCTTGGTATTCGACAGTTGGTGGTTTACCATCTTTGCTGGGTTTTTCTACCATTGGATTCTGTACAACCTTGAAAGAAAAATGCAAAAGGTACTTATTACATACAGTGGCAAGAAAAAGTATGTGAACCCTTTGGAATTAGCTTGTTTTCTGCATTAATTGGTAATGAAATGTGATCTCATCTTCATCAAAGTCACAAGTATAGACAAACAGAATGTGCTTAACACACAAACAATTATAAACTTTCATGTCTTTATTGAACACATCCCATTAAACATTCATAAGTGCTGTGGAAAAAGTAAGTGAACCCTTGAATGTAATAACTGTTTGATCCTCCTTTGGCAGTAATAATCTCAACCAAGTGTTTCTGTTAGCTGCAGATTAGATCTGCACAATGTTCAGAAGGAATTCTGGAAAATTCTTCCTAACAGAACTGCTTCAGCTCAGCCATATTCTTAGGATGTCTAGTGTGAACGGCTCTCTTGAGGTCATTCCACAGCATCTCTATTGGGTTAAGGTCTGGACACTGACTGGGCGACTCCAAAAGATGGATTTTCTTTTTTTAAGCCATTCTGTAGTGGATTTACTTTGATGTTTATGATCATTGTCCTGCTGCATCACTCAACTTCTACTGAGCTTCAGCTGGTGCACAACCACCCTGACATTATCCTGTAGGATATCTTGGGAATTAATTTTTCCCCTCGATAGTGGCAAGTGGTCCAGGCCCCAAATCATGATGCTCCCTCCACCATACTTCACCATTGGGATGATGTTTTCATGTTGGTATGTGTAGCCCTTTTTATGCCATACGTAGTGCTGTGTGTTCTTCCCAAACAATTCAACCTTAGTTTCATCAGTCCACAAAACATCTTCCAAGTAGCTTTGTGGAGTGTCAAGGGGATCTTTGGCAAACTTCAGACACACAGAAATGTTGTAGTTGGAAAGCAGCAGCTTCCTGCCTTCCATGGCAGGACACCATGCCTGTTTAATGTTTTCCATATAGTAGACTCATGAACAGAGATGTTAACCAGTTTCAATGATTCCTTCAATTCTTTAGCTGTCACTCTAGGGTTCTTTTTTTACCTCACTGAGCATTCTGTACCCTTTGAGTCCTGGATGTCCACTTTTAGAGAGAGTAGCCACAGTACTAAATCGTCTCCATTTAAAGACAATTTGTCTAACTGTATACAGATGAATATCTAAGCTCTTAAAGATAACTTTGTAACCCTTTCCAGCTTTATGCAAAGCAACAATTCTTGATCGTAGGTCTTCTAAAATCTCTTTTTTTGTGAGGCATGGTCCACGTCAGCAGGTGCTTCTTGTGAATAGCAAACTCAAAATGTTTTAATGTTTTTTTATAAGTCAAAGTAGCTCTAACCCACACCTCCAATCTCGTTTCATTAATTGAATGCTAAGTTTGCCAACTCCTGACTCTAATTAGCTTTTGTTGACGTCATTAGCCTAGGAATTAACATACTTTTCCCAACCTACACTGTGAATGTTTGAATGATGTATTAAACATGTACATGAACAATACAATAATTTGTATTTTATTAGTTAAAACAGATTGTGTTTGTTCATAATTGTAACTTAGATGAAGATCAAATCAGATTTGAAGACAAATTTAATTTACCTGCATTTTTGTATAATTCACATACTTTTTCTTGCCACTGTAGTTCAGCTGCACTTCAGTGTCAGACTACACTGAAAACCCTAATAAGTTGACTTTACTCAATTGATTGAGTAACCTTAAATTGAATAATGGTGTGTCCAAAACTAGTGTAATTAAGTTCACTTAACTTGGTGATCATATAGAATGAAATTAACTATTGAAGTTAAGGTAACTAGATGCAAGTAGACTTAACTCAGATTTGCTATTTAAATGTTGTTGTTTCTACTTAATTTTAATTGAATGGACTCAAATTTAGGTCATACAATAACAAGGCTTAAATAAAGAAGATTATAACTGATTCTAGGTCAGTCATTAAATTAACGTATTTCTCCGCAGAAATGCATACACAACGGTACCAGACTTTTACATTGAAAAGGTTCAAATGTTTACAAAACATCACTGATGTATAGACGTACCATGACCATCCAGAAATTCTCCTCTGGCTCATAGAAAAACTGTCTGTTCTTCTGAGTGTGGAGTGATTTAGCAGGTTTGGTTGGGCAGAAGGTTCTGTAAATAAGGAAAGACAGAATCACCAATTGCACTTTATGTAAATGCTGTCTGTGTGTATCATAAACTACTTGAAACCATTTTAAAACAGCTGTTCATCTCTCTTTATCCCGTCATTAGAGCGCTTACCTGGTGAACTGAACGATGGCCTCACAGAGTCCAACATTACGAATCTTTTCATTCTTCTCTATTTCTATGGGGTGGTAAAACAAGATTTTCTTTTCCTCCTACAGAGCAAAATAACAGCTTTATAAACATATGACAAACATGTAATAACCCAAACATGTCCTCTACCTGCATTTGTCCATTTTGCAGATTATGAGCAGGCAGCCAGACGGTATCTTCTTAATTTTGCGGAATGGATTTAAAGCTGAAGTATGTCATTTCTGCGACACTAGCACCACTGAATGGAATTGCAAAAATAAACAATGTTTTCAAAACAGCTTCCTGAATATGCCTCTCATTTGCTGTTGTTCAAAACGTCAGAAAGTCCTGCCCCCAACGCCATTTGTTGAGTAACATTGTTGGGGCAGGTCTAAGCGGGTCACTTAAAACAAACACAGGAATTTTATAGTGCCACAGCAACATAGTGTTTACGGTTTTCAAAAAATTAACCTATTAATGGCTTACTTGTAGATGTCTCTGCATATTAATCTGGGATAGAAGGAAGTATTTTAACACTGAAAGTTACAAACTTCAGCTTTAAACCTTGTAAAATATGTTAAAGGGATAGTTCACCCCAAAATTAAAATCTTCTCATGATTTACTTACCTTCAAGCCATCCCAGATGTGTATGACTTTCCTTCTTCAGCAGAACCGAAGTGAAGATTTTTATAAGCACATTTCAGCTCTGTTTATCCATACAATGCATGAGAATAGGTGCCATCAGGCTGCTGGCTGTTTGACGGTCCAAAAGGCATATTTATGCAGCCTAAAAGTAATCCACATGACTCCAGTCGATCATTTAATGTCTTCAGAAGCACTGAAATGTGCTTGTTAAAATCTTCATTTCGGTTCTGCTGAAGAGGGAAAGTCAGACACATCTGGAATGGCTTAAAGGTTAGTAAATTCCATTTTTAGGTGAACTAACCCTTTAAGCTGAGAGTATTGCACTCTTACTGGCAGCAGAAAGCATAATCAGATAAGCCTAAATATTTCATAAATATCTTTATTAAATATGTTGGCTAATCTGATTATACTTTCAGCTACCAGTAAAAGTGAAGGGGTTGGGAATGTGCAGAACTTTGGGAATTATCTTTCTGCAGGCAAAGATTTTGTGTGGGCCTGATTATTAGGAATAAACAATACTACACAAAACAGCTCTGCAAAAACAATGTTTAGATTATTCTTTAAAAGTTCTACAAGTAAACAGGACTTACCTCCCCCTCACGTGGTCCAAACTTCGGGTTATAGATGAAAAAACTAAGCAAAGATGGCGTGTGCTGTTTCTCTTGCATACCAGAGGCCATTCTTGGGCTTATGAGAAGAAGATATATGGTGGGGAATTAGAAAGCAGATCATTAACACACTAGGCCTGATAGAAAACCTCCCTAAATGTAGAGCCTAATGACAGCATCGTACATAACATTACCTGATCATCAGCATTAATATGGTCTGTGTCTATGGTTCCCTCTTTTCTCATTTAGTTTAGCATGCATGCCTTTGACCTGTAAACATAGAACAAACTTTATTCGCCCACATCTTCAAAAGTAGGTTTCAATGAAAACAACTATGACTAGACAGGTTTAGATGATGAAAATGTGCCTGAAACAGACACAACTGATGAATAATCAAAGTGGAGAGCAGAACATAACCTGAGGTGCACAGACCATGCGTTCAAAAATGTTTTGGCCAAAGACTTTTCCAAGACCTTTAAATGTAATTAATTTCATTACATTTCCTGAATGTGAATTTTTACAAATCAATTTATAGAGATTGTTGGGTAAGATTCCAATTTGCAGGTTCCAAGCTCATAAATTAAGAGATGTAAGTGATTCTCACATGTCCTTTTTACTCTAAGCAAACGGATTAGAAAATTCTAAAGTATAACTTATTTTAGATCATGTGCTCGACTGCACACTGAAGCTGCAATGTGACTGTTCGTATGAGGCAATTTCAGCCTGATGATGAGTGATGATAACAGACTCTAAAAATACAGTTTATTACAATGTGAAAAATGATAGCACCTGGAACATAAAAACAGCACACACAAAACAAAAAAACTAGCTGATAAACAAGTTCTGTGCTTCTATGACTAATGAATAACGACAAAAAATCAAACAAACACACGTTTTTAAGTAACCAATGCAGCTAGGAACACGAATAATTCTAACTAAGGGCAAATAACCAAAAGCAAACCAAAAGCAAACCAAAAGCAAACCAAAAGCAAACCAAAGACAACACTCTTTCCATGGAGAGACTGACGTTGATTGTACAAATTAGCTTACCACTCACAAGCTAGCTGGTCAGCAGCAGCAATAATCCGATTGTTTCATGCCGCGTTTGAAAAGCGACAACTACCCAACCATAAAGAGATACTAAACACAGTGGCGCTTACCTTCAAACTGCATGTCAACAGAAACAAACAGCTGAAAATCTGTTATCTCATGGGGAAAAATCAGAACGGAGATCAATGGAAATTATGCACTTCCAGCTCTTGACAGTCGCCTGTGTGTTACAGTTGGAACCACTCGGGTTGATTACATCTGTGATACAAACACAGTTCCGTTTCACAAGTAGCCCGGGCACTTAAAGGGATAGTTCAGCCAAAAACGAAAATTGCCTCATCATTTAGTCATTCCCATGCCATCCCAGATATGACTTTCTTTCTTCTGCAGAACACAAACGAAAACTTTTAGAAGAACATCCACACAATACAAGTGAATGGTGACCAAATCTTTGAAGCTCCAAAAAGCACATAATGGCAGCATAAAATTAATCAATAAGACTCCAGTGGTTTAATCCATGTCTTCTGAATAGATACAATCGGTTTTGGCTGAGGACGGACCAAAATGTAAATCTTGACATCAGTAGTCTTCTTGGTGATCATGATTTCAAGCTCAATTACACTTCCTAGCGCCTTCTTGCGATCTGCGCATGCGTCAAGCACTAGAAAGTGTAATCGAGCTTGAAATCATGATCATGCCAAGAGAACGCAATGGCAAGATGTACAGTGTAAAACTGGCTATATTTTGATCTGTTCTCACCCACACCTATCATATCGCTTCAGAAGACATGGACTGAACCATTGGAGTAATATGGATTACTTTTATGCTGCTTTTATATGTTTTTTGGAGCTTCAAAGTTCTGGTCACCATTCAGTTGCATTGTATGGACCTACAGAGCTGAGATAGTCTTCTAAATGTTTTCATCTGTATTCTGCAAGAAGAAATAAAGTCAAACACATCTGGGATGATAATATCATTTTTGTTTTTGGATGAACTATTCCTTTAACTTTTTATGTGTTCCCGTGTGAAATTATGATCTGAGATTTTTCTGTAGAAGTGTTCTGTCATACAGCGCACCATATAGACCTTTATCACACTCCAGGTTTTGGAACGCGGAAGTAAACGATTGCAGGGTAAACTTCAACAGCGGTGAATGGGAGATCACAGCAAATGTTATCTTCACTTACCCATTTGCTCCAAGACCAAAAGAAAAAATCCACTATTACATCTGAATGACTTTCCAGATGAGAGAAAAATCAGAGAGCGGTGGATTAAGACAGTAAAGTGTGAGAAGATGCCAAATTTACTGTCACTCTCCCCGCAGATGTAATAGAAACCCCCTCGCAGCTGTGGTAATTCATTTTTCAAAACGAATTCAAGGGTAATATAACACAAAGCATAATGTTATAAATTTACACTCAATATTTAAAAAATTATCATATAAAAAAAATTGTGAGATATACATAAGGCGGAAACGCATCATCACAGTCTGTGAAAAAGGTCTATTATGTGTATGTTGGGGAATATGCAGGGCAGCCTCAGTAGGAGTCAAGCACCAAAGGTGGTTCTTCTTCCGTCATAAAGGAAATTAATTTTAGGACACTTACGCATATTTTACCTCGCAATACTCATTACCGTAACGCATCAGGGCATTTTACTTTTACTGTTCCTACTGTTGATTCTCATTACTGGAACACTCTAATACATTTATTTATTTATTGTTTGTAAAATGGTTTTATAAATTAAAATGAAATTCAAGTTATAAATGGAGTACTACTATTGTGAATAAAAAGTTAATAATTTATTGATATTCTATATATAATTAAAATAACGAATAATTTTTCACGTTGCGCAAATGAAAATATCATAACGACCATCTTTTTTGAATTGCGGTATGGAATATTTGGGTGTTAAATGTGATATAATAATTTGTTTATATATATATATATATATATAAGCTTAATTTCTAAATGCAAATATGATTTCTTTTTTGTTCCTTTTGATTTTGAAGTAAAATAGTGCCAGGGAATTTTCTTGACAGGTTTTGTTAGAATCACTTGGGTGTGTCTGAATAGCTCTCTGAACAACTTCAAACTCTCTAATGTCACCATCCGCACACATTACCACACACATTACATCTTTACATCCTTTGATTTCATGCCTCATTTAGAGTTCAGCAAAGTCATTGATCTGAATCTTCGGCTATACTAGTTTGTCTGTCATTCTTCATTATGAAAAAAAAAAAAAAAATTCAATTCAATTTGGCTCAACTGATGCCGAACAAAGATGATCAAACTAATATTTTCTTCAACACCATTTGCTTGTAAGAGTAGCAGCAGTAACTCAATGCTTTTGTGTGCTGATTCTCACCTTGTTTTGCCTGTTTGGTAACAGTGCTGTGGATGGTATGTCTCAGTAGTTACACATCTTGGCTTGGCTTGTAATTTAATCCTTGTGCGTCAATAAAAAAGTTACTCAGAGGTCCTTAGAGGACAAAAAATGTCCGCATCAAAAAACTGCCATAGCAATATTATATATTAATATTATTTTCCACTTTCAATTAGTTAATTTTCTTAACCAACATCAGTCCTGATCATAACTACCAAATATTAATTAATTTTCAGGATTTGTAATGCCAGTTTGTTTATATAATGCCACTGTCAGGGTTGGGGAGTAATTTAAATTCTAAACATTAGTAGCTGTATTCCACTACAGTTACAGTTTAAATAATTGGCAATAATTGGTTAGAATACAGTTACATTCAAAAAGTATTTTGATTACTGAAGAGATTACTTTGCATTTTATTGTCATTTGTTTCATTTAATATTTAGTCCTTTCAGGATGGAAAACATTTATACATATAAATGATGTGATCCAAAGTGCATTTGAACAGCAGTGAAACACTTTCTTATTTGAGTTACATTCATATGAGCAGACAGAGAAGTAAGTTTGAAGTAAGTTTGGAGCAGAAGAAATAGAAATAAACCTTGTGTAAATTGTCAGCTTTATGCTAAGCTAAAATGCTATTTCTACCCATTTTACATGCACATGATACCAGGCACAATCATATTTTTAATCAAGAAAGTTCACTTTGGATCATAATTTCTTTTTTCTTGTAAGACCTTTGATATTAGGGCAAAAATCGTATTCTTGATCATTTTTGTATTGTTTTCCTGTAAAAATATCTAAAAATCCTTAAAATAAGATCAATTTGATTTATCTTGTTTTAGAAACAACACTGCATAAGATATTTAGGTTTTTCAGAGAATGTATTTTTAACATGTATATTTTGTCTTACTGTACTGGCAGAGTTTTTATTGTCAAAACAAGTGAAAAAATCTACCAGTGCTGAAGAAGTAATCCAAAGTATTTAGGTTACGTTACTGACTTTGAGTAATCTAACGAAATATGTTACAAATTACATTTTACAGCATGTATTCTGTAATCTGTAGTGGAATACATTTCAAAAGTAACCCTCCCAACCCTGGCCACTGTTGTTTTTTATGAGAAAAAAAACAAAAACACACACACAAAAAAAAAAAAAAATACAAAAAATGAATTATTTTCCAGATACTAAATGCTAAGGGGATTTTTTTATTATTATTATTTTGTATTTTTTTTGGGATTATCACAGTCTGGGATATGTCAACGAATAGCAAAAAAAAAAAAAAAAAACTCACACTCAGGACCTTAGAGGACAAAAATGTCCACTTCAAAAAACTGCCATAAAAATATTATATATATATGAATATTATTTTCCACTTTCACTGACTTAGATTTTTTAACCAACATCAGTCCTGATCTTAACTACCAAATATTCATTCATTTTCAGGATTGTAACCCTATAAATGCCAGTTTGTTTACATAATGCCACTGTTGTTTTTCACACACACACACACACACACACACACACACACACACACACACACATACACAAACACATTTCTCAATACACACATACAAAACACACTCTGACACCCATACCAACACACCCACACAATTTTAGCTGCATCATTTATTCAGTTGACCTGCAGTGCTCTATAATACAGCAAACAGAAAATAGGGGGAAAGAATGTATATGCTCCATAGTCTAAACATGAGAAAAATGGCGCCATCTGGTGGAAAATATTACAAATTAAAATTTTGAAGTCAGGGCTCCGGAATGAAAGCATAATATCATAGAATTCATGATTTTATGCTTTATTGGCACAGGGATCAAATATAGCAGTTTTAATGGGTTTCAGTGGGGACATTTTTGTCCTGAAGGTCCTGAGTGTAACTATTTTGTGTACACAGTGTATTAGATGTATTATAGGAACTGTGGTTGAAATATCAAAATTCCCCCAAAAATACACACTTTTGGCAAAATTTATGCCGTTGGCATCAACACAGCCAAAATGATAGAAAAAACAAAAATGGAAAAGACAAAAATGTCCCGAAGGTCGCACAAGGGTTAAAGGTTATGAGTTTGAATCCAGAGCTGGTGTACGAGACCGAGTCACGAGTCCAATTTTAATGGACTTGGACTTGTCACGGACTTGGATGCATTTTTACTCGGACTTGACTTGGACTTGAGCCTTTGGGACTCTGGAGTCCATGACATTTGTGATGCAATGAAAAAAATAAAATAACAGAAATTAATAAGCACATCTCTGTCTGCATGCAGCTGTATTAGACTCTGAAGTCATAGAGTAGCCAGATTTGTTTCACTGTGTTTAAGCAAACACACACACATATGCACTGTTTGCACAGTCACACTCATCAGTCAGCCAATATGCTTGAATGTTATTACAGAGACTATTGTATAACATTGACTACTGAGGTGGCTGGCACGACGAAAACATAAAGACGGGTATGTATCCAATGTAATAATAGAATACTAAGAGAATCTAAACAAGGCATTTCACAGGACACAGGACCTGACAACTGGTAAAATTGTGTGTGGCATTTGTGCAGCCAAGACGGTGCTCGCATTGCGGTTTCATCATGGTTTAAAACTTAACTTAAAATCAAGAACTTCATTGAGTCAAGTCACCCACATCATGTCTCTCACAGTTTAATAAAAACAGCATATCGAAATAAAAATACATAAAAATAACATTAATATTGGATATTAAGTCTTTTTATGCGTAATGTATCTACACATGTAGGCTTCTGTAGTATCTTGTGGTCCACACAGAGTTGTCAGCTTGAACTGGTCCATAATAGCTTGATGAATTAACTGTGTAACTTTTTAAATAGTTGGCGGAAAAAAGCGTTATTGCTAAAGCAGACAGCAACTCTAAACAGATAAACAGCACCAATTTATTATTGATGGACTATTTTCAAAGCATTGATGAGCTGCTTAAAATACATTCTTTTACAGCATTTGTCCACCATTCACAACATTCAACCATGCACAATAAAATATTAGGATATTTTGGGCAGTGAAATGTTTTGTTTATAATTTAATTATAGACTATAAAATAAATGTATTATTTGATGACAGAGTTTGTGTATGAAGGTAAACTTCATGTTACGAGATGAATTTAGTTGGTTATGACGTTTTTATTTTAAATGTTTATTTTATTTTATTTCTATTGTAAACCACAAGGTAACTTATACATGTCTTTTTTTAGCCTATATCTCTGACATTTTTGAAGGACAATTCTGTTAAATTTATGACTCAAATTATTATTCTCCATGTTTTTGCAGTTAAAGAAGAGCTCAATTAAATTTCCTTTGGTTGGTATTTAAAGATTTCAGACTGATTGCAGACCAATGCGGCTGCCGCTCAAGCAAATATCAATTATTATTATATTTCTATCTTCTGCAGCAGCTGCTGCAAGGCGCACACGGACACGTCAGGGTTTTAGGTAAACGAGCAGCACGCAGAACTGCCCTGCATTGTGCGGATTCCCGCAAATTAACTAGAAAATCATGTCCGTGACAACATGGCCCTAATATTATCAGTGAGCTTTTCAAGTGTTTTTGGATGTACACCTACTGTCTAATTTGTAATATTGGGGAAAATGTATCTAAAAAAAACATTAATGAACACCATTGCTGAACAGATATTAGGCTACTCATGCCTAACATTTTATTTTATGTTATATTTTTGGTAATCGTTTTAAAACCAAAGTTCAACCATCTCTAAATCCAAGACCACTGTCTCCGTCATACTTAAAAAAGGTGATCTCTGACTGAATAATATGGAGGATAAGCTTAATTTTATAACTGCTGTTCAATCTCCCCCACACAGGGATTATCTCAGTGGAGCTATCGTCATTTAGACACATGTTTGCCTGGCTTATTTAGTTCTCTGGCTTTAGTGCAGAAAGGGGATAATCAGAAGCTAGGATTGATGTGGCATTTTCAATTCCATTGTTCTAATGGGCTAAGCAGTAACCTGAGTGGGATATCCTTACCATTCAGTATTAAGAGGCCCTCTTCACTGAAACTTACACCTGCTCTCACTGTCTGTCCCTTTTGTGCCTCCTTAGTTTGCTTTACATTTAACTCTCTTGTTCTATGTAAGGCTATGATTAGATCCAGGATGAAAGTAAACCACCTTTCAAGTTTTTTTGTATTATTTTTCCATGAGCTATGTTGTATGTATTAATTAGAGAATATGAATGCAAATGTAAACAAAGGACACAATAAAATAGCCTGAGTAAAGGCTATATAAGATGCTCTGACATCTTCAGCAGTCCCTTCTGTAGAGCCAAATTCATGAAACATTGTATGTAATAAGTCGGTAACACTTTACGGTAAGGTTCCATTTGTTAACATAAATTAACAACATTAGTTAACATTAGTTAACAATGAACAATACTTATTAAGCATTTATTAATCTCAGTTAATGTTAATTTAAATGTATACTAATACACATTTAAAATTAAAGATTGTATTAATTAACATTAGCTAATGCACTATGAACTAACATGAACTAACAATGAACAATTGTATTATGATGTAACAAATATATTGTTAATTGTTTGTTCATGTTACCTAATGCAATTACTAATGTTAAAAAATGGAACCTTATTATAAAGTGTTACCAATAATTCTTAAATAATTATTTTTATTTGGAAATTAGAAATTAGAACGGTTTCATTCTCATCATTTGCACATTTGTAATCACAGCAATTATATTCAGAGTTGGCAAAAAATCTGATGATAACAAAAAGATGAAATGCCATGTGTTATATCATTGGAAAGGTCTTAATTAGTAAAATGCAATGAGCAAATTTGTTTCATTCAGAGGCCAAACTGCAGTGAGTATTAGTGTGTGAAATTCCCACTAACACACATAAACATAAACCTGAGTGACGTTTTGTCACATTTTTCCCTATTACTTCCTAAAACATACAGTACATGTAACATAGACAATGACATATCGTAACTTATAGCAGACTATCCCGATTCAAATGAGCCCAAACACAACATAATATGATAAGAAGATCTTGAAATATTCCTCAAAGATTGTACATGGAAAGATGATGCACAAAAGGGCGCTCAGCACACATTGGGTGTGTGTGTGTACAGGTTTAACCTCCATTGTGGGGACCAAATGTCCCCACAAGGATAGTAAAACCTGAGATCACCTACACGAGGGAAATGGCTTAGTAAACATACTAAACGATAGTTTTATTTATCTATTTTTTTTATGTAAAAATGCAAAAAGGTTTCTGTGAGGGTTAGGTTTAGGAGTAAGGTTAGGGTTAGGGGATAAAACTTATCATTAGATCCGTATAAAATCCATAGAAGTCTATGAAAAATCCCCATGATGATATAAAACAAAATGCGCACGCGTGTGTGTGTTTGTGTATGTATATGTGTATGTGTGCACATGTCTGAGGACTTTGTGTGTGCAAACACACATCCACATATGTGCTTATCTAAAGAATTGGGATGCTACTGAACACTTCATATTTCTGTATTTTGTAATCTAATCCATTCATTTCCAATGGCTGGTCACTTTAGACTGGGAACACAACAAGTGTAACAAAGTGAAATAAAATTAATACAATTTTATGAAAATTAATTTTATTAGTCATTTGAACAGAATTTTATTCCAACTGATTGAAATAAACTACAGTTTTCAGAAAAAAAGTTAATCGGTCAGTTTGGACCAGAACAAAATATAAGAGTAAAAGAATAATGCACTTAGCTGTTTATTCCATTTTTGCCATAGTTTGGAGAAGTTTAGGTAAATGCTGTTCTCAAACTTTTGCTAGGGATGCCATTTTATGTAATTTACCTCAGAGTTCACAGTCACGTTTCAGTGTAAATCATTAAAGTAATAGTAGAGTAGAGTTCATTTTCTAAGTGAATACAGCATGGCCGAACGTTAAGAAGCAGGAATAATGTCACACATAGTTCAAAGTACATGCTAAATTCATGTCACATGCTGGTGTTTATCATGTACAGAATACCGCTTATTTTCTTTAATATGACAACAAGTGCTATTAAGGCAAATATTACAGATGCCAGTATCAATATCAATATACCTCTAAGTGTTTCTATTTTCTGAGGATAATTACAGATGGGTAATTACAGCAATTTTCATAAAAAGACTTTTTTTTTTTTTTCTATCTCTCTATTTTTCCTCTTTTGGAAAGTCATTGAAATGTAATGGTTGATTTTTTTATTTTGCTGTTGGAGCAACTGGGAATACAAAGATAATTTTTGATATGGTCTCCCAAGTACTGCTATAGAAGTTTATCCCACTATAGTTTACTTCTGCGTTCCAAACCCGGAAATGTGAAAAGGGTCCATTACAGAACATGATTTTTTTGTTTTTTCTCCCATTTTTCTCCCCAATTTGGAATGCCCAATTCCCAATGTGCTTTAGGTCCACGTGGTGGCGCAGTGACTCGCCTCAATCCGGGTGACTGAGGATGAATCTCAGTTGTCTCTGCGTCTGAGACCGTCAATCCACACATCTTATCACGTGGCTTGTTGAGAGCGATACCGCGGAGACATAGTGCATGTGGAGGCTTCACACTATTCTCCACGCACAACTCACCACGTGCCCCACTGAGAGCGAGAACCACATTATAGTGATCACAAGGAGGTTACCCTTTGTGACTCTACCCTCCCTAGCAACTGGGCCAATTTGGTTGCATAGGAGACCTGGCTGGAGTCACTCAGCATGCCCTGGATTCGACTCCAGGGGTGGTAGTCAACATCTTTAATTGCTAAGCTACCCAGGCCCCCCCACAGAACTTGATTAAACACCACAAAATCCTATTAGCCAAAGTGTCATATTTAAATTGGTCATTCTTCTAAAGCAGATTTAAAAGACAGTAAACCAAATGCATCAGTTTTAGTGACTTTATTTTATTTTCCCTGAACAGTTTTTCATTGGTCATTTGAAATAATTGTGGAACAATAAAACAGACATGTATGTTCAAAAGACAAATTCATGTGCTGATGCTTATTGTGAAATGAAATCCTATGTAAAAAGGGAAAGATGAAGCCACAGCACTCATGGCTGTAGGCCGCAGACTGAGTGTGACCGAGGCTTATTCTTTCAGGATAACACCATTGTTTGGAACTCTGCAGAGGAAGAGGAACATTAGATATCATAATTAGTGTTACATTCTCAAATATTTGCATGCTGCTGAAAGACTTTGCATCATCTAAGAGCGTGGGGATTGAAACAATTGTTGTCCTGTTCTTTGATCCTCTTATGCAGTGCAGTACAGTTTTTATCTTAAATAAATAATGAGTTTCAGTGAATATTGAGTAAACTATTAAATCTTAGCACTTGATGTCAGAGTATTGTTCAGTCTCACTTTCTCACAGTCTGTCTAAGAATGGGCTAAACTAATTTGCAAAAACCTACCACAAGTCATTTAGCCAATACAGTCTGCAAGACACTAAAAGTAACTTCTTTATTAACAAACGAATATTGAAGTCTGATCTGATACATGGTATGCTGCATGCATAATGTGATAGTAAATTATGAATAATAAATTAACAGACAAGAAAACAGAATAAAATGACAGAAACACACTTGTCTAATATAAATACTCCTATTTTTTTCACTTTGGAGGAATATTTCCAAATAAAATAGTTGTGAACTGAGCATGATAAGTTTGAGAACAGCATACTTAAAAAAAAACAAAACAAGTAGATGCATAAACACAATAAATGAAAACCACACTATTACAAGACTGTGAGAGAAAACATTACCTTCTGCTCCAATCTTTCCATCGCTATCATCATCTGCAGCTGTAAGGAGGCTCTTAATCTCCTTTTCTGTCAGAGTTCGTGCCCCCGGGAAAAACCGCTGGAGAAAGAACCTGATTCACACAAAACCATTGATGAGAAGAATGAACTATGCATTTTAGCAGATCTTCTTCTATGCATACACATACTATACTTCTGATCTTACCAAACAATTCAATATAAATGATCAAAAATGATCTCTTTCACCTGAAGAGTCCTGGATGTGAGCTAAAAATTAAATACTAGTGACCCTCAACGCACAGTGAATGTCATGGGTTAGATCAGCTGATGTCATTACATAATGCAGATAAATCACATAACAGGGACAGACAAAAACATAATGAAAGCATCTCCATCGATTACATCTAAAAAGGACTTAGTTTAAATAGAACACACTGGTAGTACCAGGTAAGACATGAGAATTTAACGTAAAGCTTAAACAAAAGCAATACTCTATGTGCAGGATTTTATTATGCATGTCTGAAAAGCATAAGCATATTATGATTAAAAGTAGGGCTGTTTTCTCTGATCGCATTGAACAACAGGCAGTATATTTAAGCCATTCAACTTTTATGAACTGTGCATTAGCGTTTTATAACACACAAAAAGATATTTTAAAGCATAAAATCAAATAAATTAATTACTTAAATAAAAATTATAAAACAATCAAATAAAATAACATAGCGCTGACTATTATTTTAGTGTCACAGATTGATGAATTCAATATCACCCAAAGAAGTTACGGTGACATACTTGAGCTCAGCCTCCTCAATAAATCCACTGTTGTCTTCATCTATAATGCGGAAGACATCCTTCACCTCTTGGGGACTTTTCTGACTCAGACCACAAAGTTGGAAAAACTTTTTATAACAAAAGGAGTCTGGAGCTGTTGGAGAAATGTTCATGAGAGTCCAATGATGCTGCAGACCAAACATCCAGATCCATCTCAACATGAAACATAGCTACTAAGTGTTACAATCAAAATATTCCTCTTATATATATATATATATATATATATATATATATATATATATATATATATATATATATATATATATATATATATATTTATATATATATATTAGTACTACACCTGGTTAATCTTTGCTATACCTTGGCAGTCTTTAACAGCATTCTCAATGGCTTCAGCGGAGAGGATGGAAGTAAGTGACATATTCAACCTGCTGGAAGATAAATGTCTTATTTTTTTCTTTAAATCTTTTAACTTTGATAGGCCTACATTTGTGCATCACCCCCCCCCCCCCCCCCCACCCCCCCACCCCCACCCCCACCCCCAAAGTTGTCAAATAAATTGTTGGCTACAACAACATCTAAATGACAGAAACATGACAGGCAATGTGCAAACACTATGACATTACCAAATCATCATCATCATACACTTGCTACAATTTTATCGACTACATTCCATTACTATAAAATCTTTCTCTCAAAATTGTGTTAAACATTAAAATAGACCACTTCAAACGAACAGTAAACGCATTTATGGTTAGCCTACATATGTGACGTTGATCGGTATTATTGTTATTATTATTATTATTATTATTATGTACTAATTGATGTGAAGCGGACAACAGCATCTCACCGCTTTGAAGTTTCTCGTCCCGGTGATCCAGAGCAGATGTAAGTCTGTGTGATAGTGCCTCTCATCCACTGCCAACTTTATATATATATATTTATATGCTAGTGGGACGGACAATGAGCGACGCTTGGGTTACCTGTCCGTGGATCAAATTCTTGTCTACTTGAATTTCTTGCCTAACTAATTATCCTTTACTCTTTAAATGAGGCTCAGACTGAATGAACAGACAGGCACCTGTACTCCGCCCAGTGCGTGCTTGATAGGAAAGAATCTCTCTCTCTCTCTTTCACACACACACACACACACACACACACACACACACACACACACACACACACACACACACACACACACCGAAAAGTTTGGTGTTAGATATTACATTTGTATTTCTTTGAAATCGTTGACCATTGTTCTTGCACCACCTTTGAGCTGTTTCACATGATTTAGTTGTGAAACACTATCACGTATTTGGTGGCCTGGACCAGTTAATTAATGTCAATACAGTTGATGTTGATATTTAAGTTTGCTGTTTCAAAGTTATGCATGCTGACTTACTTTAAAGGGATAGTTCACCCAAAAACTCTCTCATCCTCCAAAAGTGTATGAATTTCTTTCTTCTACAGAGCACAAACAAAGATTTTTAGAAGAATATTTCAGATCTGTAGGTCCTAAAAGTAATCTATAAGACTCCAGTGGTTTAGTCCATGTCTTCAGAAGCAATATGAAAAGTGTGGGTGAGAATCAGATCAATATTTAAGTAATTTTTGCTGTCAGTTCTCCTCTCTGCCCAGTAGGTGGCGATATGCACGTAGAATGTGAATCGCAAAAAAAGAAGAATGTGAAAGTACAAGTGGAGATTTATAGTAAAAAAGGATTAAAAGATGGAATAGAAAACATGGATTAAACCACTGTAGTCATATGGATTTCTTTTATGCTGCCTTTATGAGCTTTTTGGAGCTTCAATTTTTTTAAACATTTACTTGCATTGTATGGACTTACAGAGCTGAAATGTTATTCTAAAAATCTTTGTTTGTGTTCAGCAGAAGAAAGAAAGTTATACACATCTGGTTTGGCATGAGGTTGAGTATGATGAGAGAATTTTAATTTTTGGGTGAACTGTCCCTTTAAATTCTTAAAATTGATTTAATGCCACTGTTCATTTTGCATTTGCACCTTAACAAAATTTTGCTTTAGGCTAAAATAATTTTTTTTATTTGACTTTACTTTACAGTAAATGAGTAGTCAGGAGTCTAGTGCATTTAGTAAGACACAGACTAATCATCTACTAATGCAACACTGACTTTTCTCTTACTTTGTCAATAATCTGACCAACATCTTACAGAGTAATGACTGAACTCCCTGTAAATAAATTTTCCGAAGTCAGAATTCAAGGTAAAGTATACTTTACCTTAAATACATATGTATGTATGTATAAGATAATGGTCAACTTACTGAATGTTATTATGCAAGAACTAAATTAATGTTTAAAATGGTACTCAATGCCTCTATAAAGACACCTGTATCAAAATCAACATTATTTTCATATTGTAATTTCATGCATCAGACAAAAAAATAAAAATAAAAAAATAAATATTAAAAAAAAGCACGCAGAACTTTAAAGGTGCTCTGTGATAGGTAGATATGTAGTAGCCAACTAAAAAGTGATGGAGAACTGGCATTTCCAAGGGCCTTTGGCCTGTCATTGAAAGTGAAAGACAAGACACTAGAGCCTCCAGCTAACAAACCAATACACTCTAATGTCACTGAACTGACAGGTAGTGTTACGGTATAATGATCTATCCATTTACATTCTCTAATTTGTTAGTACAGTAGAGTCATCATGTCCTCTATTGCCTTTTTTAAGTCTGCAATTCACATTACTTTAATGATGAAAGAAATGAAATGAAATACGGATGTCAGAAATGGCTAAATATGCTGTACACTTCTAGTATACAAGCACTTTGGTCTTGAAAGTTTTTTAACGTGTAAGGTATGTAAAAGTTGTATGCAACATGTGTAATGTTATGCTTGTTTTACAGTAATGTGCAGTACAGACACCCTCTAGTGGTGGCCACATGCTACTTCAAGGTAGCTGATTGTGCTCAGTATCATCAGCATCCTCAGTTTGGTTCTCAGTCAGGATGACTTAAAATGATTTTAAATATGTTTATAAGTTAATAATAATTATAATGATCTAACTTAACAAAAATGCTACCAACATCTAAAAATCAAGATGTAAACTGACATGGGGGTTCGGGGGTGGGGGGGGGGGGGGGGTGTGTGTGGGGGTGGGGGGGGTGGGGTGGGGTGGGGGTGGGGGGGGTGCTTTGAATATTGTCTTTGGGCTTTGGATTCAAAAAGGTTGAGAACCACTGGTTCACATGAAGCACTACAATTCTGGCAGAATTGTTGTTCCAAGTCCCAGTTAGTGAAATGTTTAATAGTAACAGCGTTGTCTCAAGCGCATGTTCCTAAGATATGCAATACTATATTAAACTTTACTATTCTATTTAATACAATCATCTGTAAAGTATGTATCATACCAACAAGGCAAAAGGCACAGCATCCTCCTTATACTCAAAAATAGCTATGCTAAAGTTGGTGCAAATGAGTGAATTCAGAATGTCAAACACAATATAATCTGTTTATACAGTAAGAAGAGGAAAACTCAAAAATGAAAAATAGTATTTATTTCTTTTCTTACTGTCCTTTCCCCAAAACAGCATCAAAGATTTTACAGTAACCAACATTCATATCTACAACACGAAAGACCGTGTGAAATTTACAACCATTCTGGACGAAGTGCAGCATGGGAGTGGACAGTCAGAAATGTATAAAAATCAGCCACCCAGATAAAAATGTGGAGATCTCAGGCTTCGTTACTAGTTGAGAGCAAGAGTTGTTGGTCGGGCGCCATTTATGCCTTGACCAAGGCAGCAAACTCTGTAAATTGAAGGAGAAATAACTAGTCAGAAGACATTGTGAAACAATTGTAACGAGTGATATATTCAAGGGAGCAAGCTCCTCACCCTCAGCTCCAATCATGCCATCACCATCAGCATCCCCAGCTTTCAGGAAGGCCTTTGTCTCTGCATCAGTGAGTGCCCGGGCACCGGCAGAAAAGTTCTGCAGGAACAGTCTGAAGCACACAAGTAGACAATCAACCTCAAAGTATTTACTAACTAAAAGAGTCACCATTCCATGGCGTGAAACAGGAGACACCAGTAAGACACCCTATAGCCAATAAGTCATTACAAATGTCTCTTTTGTTTATTTAGTATGGAAGGCTTCTGGTTTGACCTAAATATTGACTTACTTAAGCTCATCCTCCTCAATGAAGCCGCTCTTGTCCTGGTCAATGACAGCAAAGGCCTTTTTGATGTCATCAGGAGTCTTGGCGGTCAGACCAACCTTGGCAAAGAAATCCTTGTAGTTGAAGGAGTCAGCAGCTGGAAGGTCATTTTGTCAGGTTGTTAGAATAATGATGGCACTGGTAAGTTTGAGTTTTAAGCAGATGCACTACACATTAGTGGAGCTAGAAGGTCCACAAAGAGAAATTTGGATTAAAGGATTGCAGGGAATTCTGACAGACTTTGAATTAAAATATGAAAAACTGGAAAAACTGAAACATATAAAGCCATAATATCTAACAAATCATGTTTACAATTTTGTTATAAAAATTTATCCTCTAGCTTTGGTCCAGAGACATTACCTTGACAGCCCTGCAGGGCTGCAGTGATGTCAGCCTCATTCAGAATGCCAGCGAATGCCATTTTTAGCCTACAAAAATTGCAGAGGTTACATAATTGAATAATTTCAGCTTCATCATTGGCCAGCCTGCAATAGTTATAAAAAAATAGCTATTTTTACCTGAACTATCTCGTAAAAATTAGTTTTGTTAGTGTATCCTAATGTATTCAGATTGATACAGACAAGTTAAATAACATTTTCTGACTTGAATCAACCTAGATGTTACCATTCGAAGCACATTTTACATTTTATACAATGGTATTTTAACTTGTCATATAAATTGCATATGTCTTTAACAACATAGTGCAACGTAGTGCTCGAAATTAATGTAAACCAAATGGTAAATCCCACCCAGTCCTCAGCGTAATAAAGAACGATATCCCCATGCCATGTACAATGAAGTCAAGTCCAAACTCGAGGTCACAAATTATTCCCAGGTCAGATGGCTGAGACTTAATAATGAAACACAATCCTCTCCGTATCAACCAAGAGTCAAAGTGCCATTGTTGCTTGTCGTTTCCCCCTTTTCGTTGCAAGATATTGTCAGCTGTCTACTTGTTTCATCTTTGAAGCCACTCACCTCTGGTTGTCTTTGGGGTTTGGGTTTGGATTCGCAGGGATGAAACTGGCTACTGCAGTGAGCGCCAACTCTGTGGCTTCCACTTTATATACCACGACTCAACAGAAATATAAGGCATAATGTAATGGACACCGCATGCAAGGCAGTTGGTTGAAAAACTTGTCCAGTAGTCAGGCCGTTCTATTTATATGCTCTTAAATGAAGATGCTTAAAAGGTACCTATGTATAAGTCCTTAATATCGTGGGACTAATAATATACAATGCTGATATGGATGAAAGTCTTGTCGTATGAAATTGGGAAGATGAAAAAGAAGAGTTAAGGTAATTTTGCCTTTGAGAAATTCAGTTCACTGTACAGTTACACAATTTACCTCGGTGCCTCAACAGGAAGCAAACTCACATTGTAGAGGTTGTAATGTGTGTGTTGAAATAAAAGGAACATTTAAACAATTAAACTTTTCGCACCTTCTTTTGCATCTACATATTGTTGTGTTACATATAGGCTACATTGCTTGCCAAAGTCACGTTTGATTTCAGTGAAGCTATGACCAATAGCTGGATGTTGCTTATAGGATTGTAAATTATTTTGATGATTTTAATTTGATGCTATCTGAAACTGTACATTTTTGTTGGTACATTACACACACTGAGCTCTTTATTAAGAACACTATGGTCCTAATAAAGTGCCAGACTGGTCTTCTGCTGTTGTGGCCCATCAGCCTCAAGGTTCAACGTGTTGTGCATTCTGAGATGCTATTCTGCTCACTACAATTTTACAGAGAGGTTTTACAATTTTAGCCTTTCTGTCGCTCGAACCAGTGTGGCCATTCTCCATTGACCTCTCTCATCAACAAGACATTTTCATCCGCAGAACTGACACTCACTGGATGTTTTTTGGTTTTGGCACCATTCTGAGTAAACTCTAGAGACTGTTGTGTGTGAAAATCCCAGGAGATCTTCAGTTACAGAAATACTCAAACCAGCCCGTCAGGCACCAACAATCATGCCACAATTGAAATCACTGAGATCACATTTTTTCTCCATTGTAATGGTTGGTGTGAACATTAACTGAAGCTTCTGACCCGTATCTGCATGATTTTATGCACTGAACTACTACCACACGATTGGCTGTTTAGATAATCGCATGAATATGTAGGTGTACAGGTGTTCCTAATAAAGTGCTCAGTGAGTGTATTATAAGTAGATGAATTATTAAAAAAAGTATTCCAATAAATTATTGAATAGTTAATAAAGTGATGTGATTTTAATATTTTTTTATTTGCACTGTAAAAAATCACCAGAATTTCACCAGATTTAACAGTAATTTTGTACAATAAAATACTGTATTCAGAATTTTACTGTAAAATCAATGCAGGCTAGGCAATTTTCTCTCATAACACAACAAATTACTGTAAAAAAATGAAATAAGAATATTGCACAGCACTGTGGGATAATTGTGTAAATAGTTGTTTAGTTTTTAGTCACCATTATGGTGTTTAGTATTCCCTTTGGACTTATTTATTTCGAAAACGTTTTTGGCAGGTGTAAATAGTGTTAGATGCTATCTGCACCACTAATTAAATACTAACATACAGTATAGTGGCATCACTGCAGCATGTTCGTAGTGTTTATTTAGAGTCCTATAGACACCCAACACCAACCCCTGCCCCTAAACCTAACCTTAACCTTACCTTACTAAGATTTACCATAGTTTTACTGCAGTAACCATAGTATCACCATGGTATTTGGTGGTAAAATCATAGTAAACCACAAAATTAAACATGGTTACTATATTAACACCATATAACTTTAGTAACACCATGGTTAATTGCATTAAAACTATAGCCAGCTGGTGCAGTTGTGTTTAAGGGCACAAGTTGTTGCATGGAGAAAATTAGTTCAATCAAATAACTGACTAAGTCTTATGATGTGTAGTCTACCCTGTATGGTGGATTTGAAAGTAAGGAAATATAATCATTTTAATTAAACAATGAGGGAGGGATGTTTACAACACAAGGAAGGCTATGATATGATTTACTTCTCATGAACATTTAGTATGAGCTGTCAATCAGGTACTCACATATATCATCATTTAGCATAAAATACTTATCAGTTGATACAATTAACAAACACTGTAGATTAAAAAAAAAATACAGATGATCATTGTGATTCTACAATGCAGCACTGCCACATTACAGTAATTTCCTTGCCCTGTTTACTGTGAAGTCAGTATAAAGTTGTCTTTTAATTGTAATAATTTATGAAAAATACTACTGTAAAATATACTGTGAAAGTCCTGCAACTACAGTAGTAGCCAAGAATATAATGTAAACTTATACTACATTGTATTTACAGTGTGCTTATGTATGGGTGGTTCTCCTATTAGAGGCACTTCTGACTATATGAAATCTTGAAAAATGTAATTTCATCAATTTTTTTATTTTATTTACAGTGGCAAGAAAAAATCTATTAACCTATTGGAATTAGCTGGTTTTCTTCATTAATTGGTCATAAAATGTGATATCATCTTCATCAAAGTCACAATTACTTTATAGACAAACACAATGTGCTTCAGCTAACAGCACACAAACAATTATAATCTTTGATGTCTTTATTGAACACATCCCATTAAACATTCAGATTGGAAAAAGTAAGTGAACCCTTGAATTTAATAACTGTTTGATCCTCCTTTGGCAGCAATAATCTCAACCAAGTGTTTCTGTTAGCTGCAGATTAGATCTGCACAATGTTCAGAAGGAATTCTGGAAAATTCTTCCTTACAGAACTGCTTCAGCTCAGCCATATTCTTAGGATGTCTGGTGTGAACGGCTCTCTTGAGGTCATTCCACAACATCTCTATTGGGTTAAGGATTTTCTTTTTTTAATCCATTCTGAAGTGGATTTAGATTCTGTAGCTGGCACATAGCCTCCCTGGCATTATCCTGTAGGATATCTTGATAAACTTGGGAATTCATTTTTCCCTTGATGATGGCAAGTGGTCCAGGTCCAGAAGCAGCAAAGCAGCCCCAAATTATGATGCTCCCTCCACCGTACTTCACCTTTGAGATGATGTTTTTATGTTGGTATGTGGTGCCCTTTTTATGCCATACGTAGTGCTGCACGTTCTTCCCAAACAATTCAATTCAGTCCACAAAATAGTTTTCCAGTAGCGTTGTGGAGTGTCAAGGTGGTCTTTGGCAAACTTCAGGCACACAGCAATGTTTTTGTTGGAAAGCAGCGGCTTCCTTCGTGGTGTACTGCCATGGACACCATGCCTGTTTAATGTTTTCCGTATAGTAGACTCATGAACAGAGATGTTAACCAGTTCCAATGATTCCTTCAAGTCTTTAGCTGTCACTCAAGGGTTCTTTTTTTACCTCATTGAGCATTGTGCTGTGTGCCCTTTGAGTCATCTTGGCTGGACGGCCACTTCTAGAGAGAGTAGCCACAGTACTAAATCGTCTCCATTTAAAGACAATTTGTCTAACTGTATACAGATGAATATCTAAGCTCTTAAAGATAATTTTGTAACCCTTTCCAGCTTTATGCAAAGCAACAATTCTTGATCGTAGGTTTTCTGAGATCTATTTTTCTTTTTTGTAAGGCATGGTCCACATCAGCAGGTGCTTCTTGTGAATAGCAAACTCAAAATGTTTTAGTGTTTTTTACAAGTCAAAGTAGCTCTAACCCACACCTCCAATCTCATTTCATTAATTGGTTGCCAGGTTTGTCAACTCCTGACTCTAATTAGCTATGGTTGATGTAATTAGCCTAGGGGTTTGCTTACTTTTTCCACCGCACTGTGAATGTTTAATGGCATGTGTTCAATAAAGACATAAATGTTTATAATTGTTTGTGTGTTGTTAGCTTACATTGTGTTTGTCTATACTTGTGACTTTGATGAAGATGAGATCACATTGTATGACCAATTAATGCAGAAACCCAGCTGATACCAAAGGGTTCACATACATCTTGCCACTGTAAATTATTTTATTTTTTTTGAAGAAATTAAATTTTTCAAGATTTTATATAGTCACATTTACTCACCCTCATGCCATCACAGATGTTTATGACTTTCTTCTGCTGAACACAAAGATTTTTAGAAGAATATTTCAGCTCTGTAGATCCACACAATGCAAGTGAATGGTGACAAACATTCTGAAGGTCCAAAAAGCACATAAAAGCAGCATAAAAGTAATCCATACCATTCCAGTGGTTAAATCCATGTCTTCAGAAGTGATATGATAGGAGTGGATGAGAAACAGATCAATATTAAAGTCCTTTTTCACTATAACATTTCCACTTTCACTTTCACATTCTTTTGTTTTTGGTGATTCGCATTCTTTGTGCATATCGCCAATTACTGGGCAGGGAGGATAATGCCTGCACAAGGCTCATTAGCTCACTTCCTGGTGATCATGAGGACATTAATTGAGCTTGTAAAGACATCCTCTTTAAATCCCTGTGGTGGACAGGGGACACACTAAGCACCTGACATTAATGCTTCCATTCACTGCTTTCCTCTGTTATCTGAACAATTGCTTTTAGAACAGTTGGCAGTATTGTAATGCCTGTGCATCATATGGTTGTCTGAAATGAATAGGGAAGACTAGGGCTAGTTTTCACATTGTAACAGTGGTTTTGTATGTTGGTTTCAAATACCAAGTTTGAAAAATTATCTTTAATTAGAATATTTTGGTGAACATATGTTTGTTTTCGCATTTAGGTAAACAAGTGAAAACAATAAAGCCACACTAGCATGCAAGGCGTCAGCTATTTCATGAAGGTACATTTTAATTGAAAGGTTTAACAGTGTTCTCAAGTCAACAGTATTTTTCAGATAGGTCAGGTCAGGGCACTTTACCATGTGTTTTAAATTTTACAAATTTATGTTAAATGCATGTGACAACTAGCTTCGGTCTACCCTATATGCTATGAGAGTTTATACATTCTATATATTTTTTTTCATTCATATCTTTTCAAACAGATTGAAGACTTGTTTTCACATTTCAAGGAAGTAATTTAGCAGAGGACGCTGTTTTACATCAAATGTTTGTTTATTTCCTTTTCCAAAGTGCAAAAGAGATTGTATGCTTGCACACAGAAGGTTTTCCACAAAACAATACAATTAAACAACATTAGTAATAAATAGCTTTTCAGGACATTGAGCATTTGTTCTTTGCAAGGAGGAGTTTGCAGGGCATTCATAAATAAATATAAAAAAGATGATAATTAAACAGAGCTCTGGTTCCAAAGATGAGAGTCCATGAATGCTTAAGCCTTAACAAGGAGAGCAAACTCTGTGAAAACAAATTGAAAAAGAAAAATATTACATTCTGAACTGTTAATTTAAACAATTCATATCAGTAAGAACAGGTTGATGCTTAGATGTTACAACGTGATATCCTGACTAACAAAATCCGGGCGTTTTTACTTGGATGTAATCATTTTCAGTCAGATTCCAAATCATTTATATGTAAGTTATTATTATGTAACTAAACAATTATTGATGCTTATGGATCGATGTAGCTCGCCTATGATCAGTTTTGTCTAACAATGCCCTTTTATATTGTCTCACTAGAGAATGTTTTTAAATTAGGTCAAGTATCGTTGGATTTGGGCCGCTGGTTTGTCACAAATTAGTGTGACATTTCTGTAATCAGATAGGCCTACTTCAAATCTAAAACACTTCCATTAGAAATGGAATGTTAGAGTTATAATAGTAAGATAAAAAGATCAATATCAAAATCAGTTCATTGTGGTATGAACTGAGAAAGTACTGAATGATGTATAACAGTGTGACAGTAAACAAGATTTTCCTTTTTTTTTTTTAAGTGCAGCTTCAAAACTCATAGTGTTCAATTAAGTTTAATTATGTTTCATCCTAAAACACATACCATCAACTCCGATTTTGCCGTCACCGTCGCTGTCACCAGCTGAGAGGAAGGCCTTGGTCTCAGCATCGGTCAATGCCCTGGCACCAGCGGAGAAGGTCTGCAGGAACAGTCTGGGAACATTTGCAAAGGATGCAAATTAATAAACATTCTGGAACACCATATTACATTTTAATTTAATCTTGAAAATGGTAAATCTGTTGCTTTCTTACTTCAGCTCATCCTCCTCAATGAAGCCGCTCTTGTCCTGGTCAATGACGAAGAAGGCCTTCTTGATGTCTTCAGGGGACTTGGCGGTCAGGCCTACCTTGGCAAAGAAGGTCTTGTAGTTGAAGGAGTCAGCAGCTGCAATTACACGCAAAGAGCATTATTTGTTAGGCTTTAAACATTTCACTGTAATCCATGTCTGCATATCAAGCAAGATGCACCTGTATAATTTTATCAGCATTATTTTTGTGGAAAATTAGAGCAGGTGTGCCTTACCAGAGCAATCCTTAAGGGCCGCAGCCACATCCTCATCCTTGAGAATTCCAGCAAATGCCATTTTGAGATATCTGGAAATTAGAGCCAAACTAGAGGATAAGCTTTCTGAATTAAAGATGCACAAAGGGTATTGTCAGTGAATACCACACATAATAGCCAACAAATATTACAAGCTTTTAAAGCAGATAATTTATAACTCTTCACATTTTTAACAAATCCCCCCAACCCCACCCAAAAGGGAATTAGTCTTTACTAATTCCTTAATTTAATAATTTAGCAGAAAATGGAAAGCAGGAATGAAGTTGATCCACCTCCAAACATAATGTTTAAAAATCAGTGTCAGTTGACTTATTAGATTAACCTTCCTCCTATAAATATGATGTTTGTCTCAGTGAGAATGGCAACTAATTCATCTTTAAAAAATGAAAATCATTACAAGTTCATCCAAAACTCAGAAAGTAGCAGATCCTTGGTGTAATTTTGTGTATTCAGTCCTGCTGCGAAATTTTAAGTCCGTTTCCATCCTCATTTTGTTCCTCCATTTCTTGTTAAACATATTCCATAGTGAAAAAGATTCGAGCCCTGATGCGTGAATCCACAGAGTGATTTGACCTCTCTTGGCAAACTCACCTTTGCGCTGCTCTTACAACAGTTCCACAGATGTGCGACGGCTACTCAAGCACCGATGGGCCTGACTTTTATACCCTTTACTCAGGGGCTGTAACAGACACCAGTTGCTTAGGTTGGGTATACATTCGAAAAAATGTGTCCACTTGTCAAATAGAGCTATTTTTATCTTTTCAACTGGGGATGCTCTAAGTCCATATGGGTAACACAAGAGGGAATTTCAGGTTGCCTGTGTACTGATATGTGCTGTGTGTTTGCAAGAAAACATGTGCAATGTAATGTATACATAGTGTGATTCTCTGAGATGTAAATCTTTTTTTTTAATTTGGAATTTGAATTACTTTTTTGCCCGTTTTACAGCCGTTAACCACTGCTGGGGGGGGGGGGGGGTGGTTGCAACCCATTTACAGTCTCTGGACTATATATAATCTATACATGCAGTAAGACGAAGCTAAGCAGACTCTGGGACAGCTGAGACAGAAGAGCAAAAGTTTTGAATAACTGGAAAACACTTAAGTTTTCTTCTCAGAAGAAGGCTATCACATGCCTTACTAAATATGTGTATTCAACACTGTAATCGCATACACAACATATAGCCATTACTAGTTTATAGATTGTTAAATAAACACTAATAGGTCTATAGAATTGTTTCTTCCATTATAGACAGTCTTTCTCAAGTATATTTTTCTTTTACGTTGTTTTTCTGAAAGTCTCTCAAAGGCAGAAACATACTGGGGGAGATTTGTGAGAAATTTAGAATTGCAGAGTTGTATATTTGAGCCATTTCAGATGGACTGGTCAAAGGTCACAGAACATTTCTGCAGGTTTTAGGCAGAGAGAGAGAGAGAGAGAGCGAGAGAGAGAGAGAGAGAGAGAGAGAGAGCAAAAATTAAACTAAGGATGTTTTATCAAATGCTTTGAATGGCTTAAAACCCTGCATCATTGGTTCTAGGTTATTAGGTCTTTATTTAACTTGGTCTGAAAATTATGTGGAAAAATACACTGAATAATGTTAAGACTCAACAAATTTGCCACAAGTTGAAATGGCTAACACAGCAGAATTTTTTGTGAGTGTGTGTTTGATGGTTAGTCATCATTATATGCAATTTTACATGCAACAAATATTATTTAATCAGCTTTATTTTATATATCACTTTCTCTTGTATTGAATCTGTGCACAATAACATACAGTAAAAAATCCTCAAAATCCAGCTTTGAAAAATACAACTGAAAAGACCCCAGTGGCAAAACTATGCTTTCTTTTCATTCAAAGTGTTTGACAGTCACAGGTTTCAGGAAGCATTAACATGGCTCAGAATTCTGAAGGAAATTATGAAACATACATTAATCTTTTATAATATATTTTATTACGATTTTATTACAATGAGCAAGTGTATTTGGTATTTGCTCTTTATGTGTGTTAAACATTTTAGATCTGAACTTCCCAGCCAATCTTCCCATCCCCAACCATATCTCCTGCCATGAGAAAGGCCTTGGTTTCAGCTGCTGTAAGAGTACGTGCTGCTTTAAAGTTCTGCAGAAACACCCTAGAAAATGATTGAAAATAGTACAAGTAAACATAGACCATATAGAGCTAAAAAATGACTAATCTATTGTATCTTGTGTATCTTGTGTAATATAGCATTAAATAGGTTACATTTATTTATCAAATAGCATTGTGCATTACTGTCAGCTGAAATTTGACAAATTTTTAAGACGCACATTTTTAAGCACATTAGGAGAAGCAATTTTAATTGTTACTAGAGTAAATCTGTGCCTCAACCTATAAACGAACAAACAAACAAAAAAATCTCATGATTTGTATTAAACCTTATGTGTTGCTAAGTAACAACAGGTTATATTTGGTTCAATTAAATGTTAAAGGGATAGTTCACTCTAAAATTTGGATTATGTCATCATTTACTCATCCTTATGTTGTTCCAAACCCATATGACTTTCTTATTTCCATAGAACCCTAAAGGAGATGTTAGGCAGAGTGTCTCAGTCACCATTCACTTTCATTGCATTTTTTCCATACAATAAAAATGAGTTGCCCTATTATTCTGTTCAGAGCTAGTAATGTAACACAGTAAAGCTTTGCCAAAATGTGCAATTATTTGATCTTTTTTCAGTCTTGAAATTTGATTGATTCACTTTTTCTACAGAAAAGGATCTAGCTCAAAGACGTTTCTTTGTTGTTTGTTTTGTTTTTTTTGTTTTGCTTTTTTTGTTTTGCTTTGCTTTTTTGTTTTTTGTTTTGTTTTGCTGTTTTGCTTTGCTTTGCTGCTTTGCTTTTTTGTTTTGTTTTGTTTTGTTTTGTTTGTTTTGTTTTGTTTTGCTGTTTTGCTTTGCTTTGCTTTGCTTTGCTTTGCTTTTTTGTTTTGTTTTGCTTTGCTTTGCTTTGCTTTGATTTTTTGTTTTGTTTTGCTTTGCTTTGCTTTGCTTTGCTTTGCTTTTTTGTTTTGTTTTGCTTTTTTGTTTTGTTTTGTTTTGCTTTGCTTTGCTTTGCTTTTTTGTTTTGTTTTGTTTTGTTTTCTTTAGCTGTTTTGCTTTGCTTTGCTTTTTTGTTTTGCTTTGCTTTGCTTTGCTTTGCTTTGATTTTTTGTTTTGTTTTGCTTTGCTTTGCTTTGCTTTGCTTTTTTGTTTTGTTTTGCTTTTTTGTTTTGTTTTGCTTTTTTGTTTTGCTTTGCTTTGCTTTGCTTTGCTTTTTTGTTTTGTTTTGTTTTGTTTTCTTTAGCTGTTTTGCTTTGCTTTGCTTTTTTGTTTTGTTTTGCTTTGCTTTGCTTTGCTTTGATTTTTTGTTTTGTTTTGCTTTGCTTTGCTTTGCTTTGCTTTTTTGTTTTGTTTTGCTTTTTTGTTTTGTTTTGTTTTGCTTTTTTGTTTTGTTTTGTTTTGCTTTGCTTTGCTTTTTTGTTTTGTTTTGTTTTGTTTTCTTTAGCTGTTTTGCTTTGCTTTGCTTTTTTGTTTTGTTTTGCTTTGCTTTGCTTTGCTTTTTTGTTTTGTTTTGCTTTGCTTTGCTTTGCTTTGATTTTTATTTTGTTTTGCTTTGCTTTGCTTTGCTTTGCTTTTTTGTTTTGTTTTGTTTTGTTTTGCTTTTTTGTTTTGTTTTGTTTTGCTTTTTTGTTTTGTTTTGTTTTGTTTTGCTTTGCTTTGCTTTGCTTTGCTTTTTTGTTTTGTTTTGTTTTGTTTTGTTTAGCTGTTTTGCTTTGCTTTGCTTTGCTTTGCTTTGCTTTGCTTTGCTTTGCTTTTTTGTTTTGTTTTGCTTTGCTTTGCTTTGATTTGCTTTGCTTTTTTGTTCTGTTTTGTTTTGCTTTTTTGTTTTGTTTTGCTTTTTTGTTTTGTTTTGCTTTGCTTTGCTTTTTTGTTTTGTTTCGTTTTGTTTTGTTTTGCTTTGCTTTGCTTTGCTTTGCTTTGCTTTGTTTTGTTTTGCTTTGCTTTGCTTTGCTTTGCTTTGTTTTGTTTTGCTTTGCTTTTTTTACTTGAATCAAACCAGTCACTTTAGATGTTACAACATAAAGCACATCTTTTAGGTTAACATTTTTTTCAGTGTGGACCTGTCCACTTTCTTCTCATACACTATATTGCCAAAAGTATTCGCTCATCTGCCTTTAGACGCATATGAACTTAAGTGACATCCCATTCTTAATCCATAGGGTTTAATATGACGTCGGCCCACCCTTTGCAGCTATAACAGCTTCAACTCTTCTGGGAAGGCTTTCCACAAGGTTTAGGAGTGCGTTTATGGGAATTTTTGACCATTCTTCCAGAAGCGCATTTGTGAGGTCAGACACTGATGTTGGACGAGAAGGCCTGGCTCGCAGTCTTTGCTCTAATTCATCCCAAAGGTGCTCTATCGGGTTGAGGTCAGGACTCTGTGCAGGCCAGTCAAGTTCTTCCACACCAAACTCGCTCATCCATGTCTTTATGGACCTTGCTTTGTGCACTGGTGCGCAGTCATGTTGGAACAGGAAGGGGCCATCCCCAAACTGTTCCCACAAAGTTGGGAGCATGGAATTGTCCAAAATCTCTTGGTATGCTGAAGCATTCAGAGTTCCTTTCACTGGAACTAAGGGGCCAAGCCCAGCTCCTGAAAACAACCCCACACCATAATCCCCCCTCCACCAAACTTCACAGTTGGCACAATGCAGTCAGACAAATACCGTTCTCCTGGCAACCGCCAAACCCAGACTCGTCCATCAGATTGCCAGATGGAGAAGCGTGATCCGTCACTCCAGAGAACGCGTCTCCACTGCTCTAGAGTCCAGTGGCGGCGTGCTTTACACCACTGCATCCGACGCTTTGCATTGCACTTGGTGATGTGTGGCTTGGATGCAGCTGCTCGGCCATGGAAACCCATTCCATGAAGCTCTCTACGCACTGTTCTTGAGCTAATCTGAACTTTGGAGGTCTGTAGTGATTGACTCTGAAGAAAGTTGGCGACCTCTGCGCACTGTGCGCCTCAGCATCCGCTGACCCCGCTCTGTCATTTTACGTGGCCTACCACTTCGTGGCTGAGTTGCTGTCATTCCCAATCGTTTCCACTTTGTTATAATACCACTGACAGTTGACTGTGGAATATTTAGTAGCGAGGAAATTTCATGACTGGACTTGTTGCTCAGGTGGCATCCTATCACAGTACCACGCTGGAATTCACTGAGCTCCTGAGAGCGGCCCATTCTTTCACAAATGTTTGCAGAAGCAGTCTGCATGCCTAGGTGCTTCATTTTATACACCTGTGGCCATGGAAGTGACTGGAACACCTGAATTCAATTATTTGGATGGGTGAGCGAATACTTTTGGCAATATAGTGTATCTCTATCCTTCATTCACTCGGTTAAAAAGAATATCTTTGTTAACATCCTGTTATTGCTTGGCTGTTATCACTGGACCTTTGCCTACACAAAATGATTTAAAGCCTACTGTTGTGAAATAGATTCTATAAAAAAGTTTGCACAGAATATGTTTTTCTTTTCCATACAGATCAAAGGCCGTAGGCTCGATCCCAGTGTCCAAACACAATAAGATGATGTCCACCTGTTTTTCTGTGTTTATGTGACTCTATACTGATAGCTTTGTTTTTTGTGCATGTGCTGGTCTACAGCAGGTTGAATGTGCGCTGTTGTGACGTAAACGTAACTTCCTGTATATGCTCTTTTCCTGAGTATGGACATCTGCCTGCCTGTGTGTGCTGCCAACCAGGGGTCAAAGGAATGACAAAAACATCCTTCCAGCTCACTACCTGCCCCTGTGGCCTTGTCCCTCTTCATACCTCTTGTTTGCAGGAAGGCCATGTTTCCTCCATGACAGGGTTTTGAGGGGGATGGGGCCGAACCTAATTTTCTCAGTACTATAGTTTTCTTTGTCGTTATTTATATGTTGTACTAGGTGCAGTAAAGATCCGCTGAAGTCATACTATATTAGAAATGTTTTTAAAAGAGATTTGACTGTTGGAGCAGATTTTATTCCACATGACTGTCTGTGATGGTGAGTTAAGCTTGATTGTATTTACAATATAACACATTATTTGGCATAATAGCATTTTTACTTGTTCTGTAGATAAGACTATTTACAGTATGTGACTAAGTCATAATATTAAAAAAATCTGTAAATGTTCATTTAAAAAAAATGAAATTTCAATATCTAATGTCTTGCTTTATCGTTTAAAGGGATAATTAAGCCAAAAATTAAAATTCTGTCACCATTTACTCACCAGATTACTGGAACACAAAGGGAGATGTTAGGCAGAATGACAGCCTCAGTCACCATTAACCTCTTTGTCTTGAAAAAATATATGCAGTGAAAGTGAATGGTTACTGAGACTTAAATACTGCCTATCATCTCATTTTGTGTTCCATGGAAGAAATGAAGTCATATGGGTTTGAAACAGTAGAAGGGTGAATAAACACTGACAGAATTTACATTTTATTTTATTTTTATTTAAATACCATTCCTCAAAGTAAATTTTGCACTATTAATTGTTGGTGAGTGGTGTTTGGTAATTGGCTTTCTATGACTGTGCTTTTGAATTTCCAGCACAACTGAACATATTGAGCTTATGGACAAATATGTTTTATGGGTAGTTGACATGAAACACTTTCAGAATGTTGAAATGTTCTGAGATGTGAAAAATCTTACCCTAACCCTAACCCCATCTAAAACTATTTTAAACTGCATTTTGCTAATTACTTTATACTTTTACTTATACTGTACATTCAAATGTACTTTATCTTAAAATCTTGATTTAAAAAATCCATGGACATGTTGTAGGTCAACTATGCATGCATTTGTTCAGTTCTGTGGTTCTTTTCATAAATGCTTGTTACATCTGACAGAGGGTAGTTACAAACAATGAGTAATAAGATGTTAAGTGACCAGTGTTGCAATTACTGTAGATAAATCATTACATGTCCAGAACATGACCTTGTTTTATTTTGAGACACTAATTTTCCGTGCCAAGGTTCTCAGTAACATAGACTGAGACTTCTAACTGTCCAACTATTAAGCCCTGATGTTAAGCCCTCAATTGCTCTTAACATGACAACAGCATTGTCATCGGCGCATAAGACATATACAATGAGGGTATCTAATGATGTGAATACCTTTCAAAAGCTGTCCCTAATTAATGCTGATCATGTCTTTCATAAGTGAGGCCAGAGATTGCACTGCTCCCGGTCTCTCGGGTTTAGTTGCATCTCCAGCTATTTCCAGCTGACCAGCTGTGACGGAAGCATGCCGATGGGACTCTCGGATTTAGCCAAGACGGGCACCTCAGTTTCAGTTCCTGCCCTGCCCCTCCCCTACCTTACATAAATCTTTTAACACTAAATGTGTGTGTGTGGGTAGGGTGGAATGTTTGTGTGTGGACGGGCATGGGCACCCCGAAGTGACCTCAGTCCAGATCACATCATTAGCCGTAAATCTAACGGTACCCACAATACAGACAAACACATTAAAGTTCATTTGAGCATTCTTCCTTACAGGCTGATTTACGAAGCCTTATGCAACACCTGCCCCTCCTAACACACAGTTCTCCCCTCTCTCCTCTGCCCTGCACGTGACCAATGTAGCCATAGCACTAGAAGTGCTACTCACTTCATCTCTATGTCTATGAATGAAGGCACTAATTGAGCAGCCTGTTTTGCTAGGCTGCGAATTTCCCTTGAGCGTTGATGTACCCCTTGAGAGTCTGGAAGAGTGGCAAGAAGCCAGAATCAGTATTGGTCTTCCACAATGAGCTCACCGAGGCCTGGACCAGTTGTGTAATGCCAGTCATGTGTCATTCCACAGAGTTGGACTCTTCAAACTATGGATCTCATGTCCTTTATCTTCAACAAGGCCCGTGAGCAGGTGTTTTTTTTATTTGGTTTCATGCCACTGACCATTAGAAAAGTTCCCTGAAGAGCTTCTCTTGTTTTCTCTCTCCAGCTCTCACTCATTGCAATGTTGACATCCAAAAAGAGGCCTGTCCATGTGGTTGTGTAAGCATATGGGGATTAAATCTGGTAGCAGCTGGCCCTTCTAGCGTGATCGAGGATGGGAATATTTAGAGTGGGGACATGCTAAAAGATTTAGTTTTCAATGACTCACTAAATGGTTTGGAACAATACTCAGATTGATAAGGATCATGACTGCCAAAGGCAATATTTGGAAGAACAGATAGATTTTCGGATGTCCTAGATTTAGTGTGCAGAGTGTTTTGACTGTAAAATGAGACAACGTTTCATAGAGCTTCAAGCAATGCGAAAACAAGCTTCTCAATATCCGCTGATAATTAATTTTTTAAAATGCATAGTGGCAATACATAACAAGCAAACCAGTTCCCTTATGAGGTACCTTCATAATAGACTGATCACACTGTAAATTCAAAACAGTAGGTCAAAAGTTCTGCTGCTGAAATCAGTCTGTGCTTACCTAAATTCAAACCACTGCCCCCAATGGTCGAACCTGGAAGTGCTGTTGACCAGTTTCCAGGTGAATTGTCCATAGGGTGGCGCCAAAAGCGAGTTTTTAGTTTTCGTTTTTAGTAAATTATGTAATACAGTCAACAGGAATGCATGTTTTGTTTTTTAACAATACACCCTAAGCCAAATCCTAAACCTAACCGTCAGTAGAGTCAAAATGTAATTTTAGAGCAGAAACACAGCCTCTGAACTGCACTCACCATTGTTTATGTGAACTCAGTTACTTCCTGGTTTCCGTGGGACCAGAACCCATGTCTTGGAGCAGTTCCATTAGGAGGTACCTTCTTATTAGACTGATAACACTGTGAATTCAATGACAGTAGGTCAAAGTTTTGCTGCTGAAATCGGTCTGTGCTTACCGAAATTTGAACCACTGCCCCCAGTGGTCGAAGCTGGAAGAATTGTTGACCGGTTTCTGGGTGAACTGTCCACAAGGTGGCGCCAAAAGTGAGTTTGTAATTTTTAGTAAATGATGCTATACAGTTAGCAGGAATGTATGTATTTTTTTAACCATACACCCTAAGCCAAACCCTAAACCTAAACATCAGTGGAGTCAAAATGTAATTTTAGATTGAAAACACAACCTCTGAATTGCACTAACCATTGTTTATGTGAACGTAATTACTTCCTGGTTTCCGTGGGACCAGAACCCATGTCTTGGACCAGTTCCCTTATGAGGTACCTTCATATTAGACTAATCACACTATGAATTCAGCGACACTTGGTCAGAAGTTCTGCTGTGGAAATCGGCGTGCTTACTGAAATTCAAACCACTGCCCCTAGTGGTCGAAGCTGGAAGTGTTGTTGACCTATTTCAAGGTGAATTGTCCACAGGGTGGCACCAAAAACAAGTTTTTAGTTTTCATTTTTAGTAAATGAAGTAATACAGTCAACAGGAATGCATGTTTTTTTTAACCATATCCTAAGCCAAACCCTAAACTTAACCATCAGTGGAGTCAAAATGTAATTTTAGAGCGAAAATGCAACCTCTGAATTGCACTAACCATTGTTTATGTGAATGCAATTACTTCCTGGTTTCCAAGAGACCAGAACCCATGTCTTAGAGATCAGTAGCACCACAGGTAAAAGAAAATAAATTTGAAATAATGCACAAATTCAATGGGAGAGGGCACTTTTTAGAAATTCGTAAAAAATGTCTAACATGTGAATATGTTGCTTCATACACAAAACGCTGCCTGTGAAGTGATTGACTAAATAAGAATCAAGGCTTTAAGGCAGCTGCCTTATTAACACAGCCAGTATTAAAAATGATAGTCCAATCATGTTAAGCACTTCAAACAGGTTGCTTCCACATGGGCTTCCAAATGGCACTGTGGGAATGGATGTTTGCATGTAAAATCACACCACCTGTTCCTGGTGAAATGGACTCTGTAGAAAGTTATATATGGTAGTTCTTTTCTTAATCATTTTAATTGTGCAGTGTGCTAAAACATAGCGTGCATGATCTTTATCTCAGATCTTGTGACACACTGCATTGCCGCACATACTGTATTTGATTGAGGGTTTATTTCTGTGTTCAGTCTGTTAAAGCAGACCACGGTAGTATCTTTCACTCAATGAATTTTGGACTGAAATGCAGTCAACCACGCAATAGGAGCAGGGAACCAGCATGCCAGTTGCATTACAACTTAGTGACTGTCCCTCTTGTTGTATCTTTGGGGTTTCCCTGAGCTGCTACTGGCCTGGCTCTAGTTTTATGAGTATGACAGTATCTGTTGGATGGACTTCTCACTTAGTAGAATGGCAGCACATAGCCATGACACTGGATACAAAGCTGGCATCACATTTTTACAGCATTTCATTGCGTGTTTTTCCCTTTCTCTATTTTGAGATCAAGTAAACAGTATGCTCTCCGACTGGTCCAGATCTCTTTTGGCAGATTCAATGCTTGAGTAAGTGAGATGTCTGCCAGGCTCATAACAGATGATATTTTTTTCTTTGCACAGACTCTATGTTGTAAACACAGAGAAGAGAGTCCCCAAAGCAGATTTATTGAGGTCAGAGATTATAGGGCAAAGGTTGCAGATGTGTGATTCAACACTTCAAAGAGTATTGGGCAGTCAATCTGCACAGCATGTTCTCGAGATCAACAACATTCTGTTGTTCATAAATTTGAATATTATATGGGATTCAATTTAAAGGAATAGTTCACCCAAAAACGAAAATTCTCTCATCAGTTACTCACCCTCATGCCATCCCAGATGTGTATGACGTTCGTTCTTCTGCTAAACACAATATTTCAGCTTTGTTGGTCCTTACCATGCAAGTTAATGGTGGCCAGAAGGTCCAAAAAGCATGTAAAGGCAGCATAAAACTTAAGACTCCAGTGGTTAAATCTATGCCTTCAGAAGTGATATGATAAGTGTGGGTGAGAAACAGATCAATAAATAAGTCATTTTTTACTATAAATCTTCACTTTCACATTCTGAAAGTTAATATTAAAAATGATGTAAATACTGATCTTTTTTTCACCCACCCCTATCTTATTGCTTCAGAAAACATATTCATAAAACCACTGGAGTCGTATGGGTTACTTTTATACTGCCTTTATGTGCTTTTTGGAGCTTCAAAGTTCTGACCACCATTCACTTGCATTGTGAGGACCTACAGAGCTGAGACATTCCTCTAAAAATATTTGTGTTCAGCAGAAGAGAGAAAGTCAACAAGACCATTGTTAAGTTAACAAGTAAAATTTGAATGTTAAAAAAACATTTTGAATAACCTTTTCCTGTGCAATTAAACAAAACAGAAAAAACACAACAAAATACAGCAGTGGTGATCCAGATGATTTAATCAATTTCTGGGTTCCAAAATAACTAATAACAATAAAGGTCTCCATTTCCATAGCAAATGATAAGCTAATGTATTGTGCATGCTACATGTCCATGCACAATGAAAGTGGTACAAACATATTCACATCGTGTGTTAGTTTTACTTAATAAACTGCTTTGAGGAATATCCCAAAAAATTATTTTCACTGTACAGTGTGTCCTCTCAAATGCAAGACCCAGAAACCGGATCCGTGACTGCAGAGCAAAGGCAGGCAGACTGCCGAGACTGACCAAGCTTTTTTTATTTTTAAATTATAGTGACACAGCATATAGCAAAATCTAGCAAACATCCTTGCCCATATACAGTATAGCTTCCATACAGGATTAAAAAACTCACAGAGTATGAGATACAATTTAAGAAGTGTTACACTTTTTTGTGTTATCTTTAAAAACTATGTTTCTTGATTTGCATTCTTTGTACATATCGCCACCTACTGGGTAGGGAGGAGAATTTATAGTAAAAATTATTTAAATATCTGTTTTCCCCCCACACCTATCATATCACTTCTGAAGATATTGATTTAACCACTGGAGTCTTATGGATTACTTTTATACTTTTATGCATTTAGGAGCTTCAAATTTCTGGTCACCATTCACTTGCATTGTATGGACCTACAGAGCTGAAATATTCTTCTAAAAACCTTCATTTGTGTTCAGCAGAAGAAAGAAAGTCATACACCTCTGGTAATGGCATGATGGTGAGTAAATGATGAGAGAATTTAAATTTTTGGGTGAACTATCTCTATAATGATATCAACTTAACTAACCTCGGGCCTTCGCTTCATGTCATCTACCCACTCCTTTGACAGGTGAGGCACTGTCTCACTCTGTAAAGCCACAGGCTTTTTTTGGCAATTTTTAAAAAATGTAATATGCTAAACATCACATTATCTGCTAAAAACATATGCTGATGCTAGTGCAAACACTGTAGACCGGAAAACAGAAACAGGTTTCCATTAAGAATCATGGAACACTTCCACGTTCAGGAAAAAGGTCGATATGGTTATGAACTGTAAAATATACAGGCAGCACAGTGCCATCCCATTATGTGGGATTTTTGGCCTCATCATGATGAAATGTGAATGTTTGCAGTAATATTTTTTCTACAACTCACCACTGTAAAGCATTTAAAGTTTGGTGTTTGTGCTCTAATAAAATGTTTTCAGGTAAAAATGTTGATGCCTATACATCCTACGTCATGTAATTGGAAATAGTTACAGTGGTGTTACTGGCCTTTCTGTCCCAGCTACAGCTAACATCTTGCCCTGCCCTGTTCACATTTCTCCAAAAATTTGCCCCATTCACCTCCATTGTAAGTGCCTCAATGTGACCTCCATTTTTAATTTTTTAAAGAAAAGGAGGGATGAGCCAAAATCAGTTTTTGTGATAATCAGTATTATGCCGCAAATTGACCTTAACTTGTATTTAACCTGGAATATTCCTTATATGTATTTATATGTACATTTTCTGTAAATTATAATATACAGTACATATATTAAAAATATAATAAAATAATATAAAAATATCATTACAAAATTCTAAAATTTGTATAAAAATGAAACTATTCTATTATCAAATAAAAATCTTAATATTTTTTTATTTTGTATTTATTTAATTTTTTTCTCCCCTTTTCTCCCCAATTTGGAAAGCCCAATTCCCAATGCGCTCTAAATCCTCATGGTGGTGCAGTGACTCGCCTCAATCCGGGTGGCGGAGGACGAATCTCAGTTGCCTCTGTGTCAGAGACCGTCAATCCGTGCATCTTATCACGTGGCTTGTTGAGCACGTTACCGCGGAGACATAGCGCATGTGGAGGCTTTACGGTATTCTCCGCGGCATCCACGCACAACTCACCATATGCCCCACCGAGAGCGAACCACATTATAGTGACCATGAGGAGGTTACCCCATGTGACTCTACCCACCCTAGCAACCGGGCCAATTTGGTTGCTTAGGAGACCTGGCTGGAGTCACTCAGCACGCCCTGGGATTTGAACTAGAGACTCCAGGGGTGGTAGTCAGCGTTTTTAATCGCCCCCTTAATATTTATTTTGAATGAATTAAAAATTATTTTAGCTTTTATTATAAAATAGGAAAATTCATATTATCAAAGTAGAAGACCTATCCGATATTCTGTAAAAGAAAAATGATTATTATACTTTTTGCCTTCAGTTTTCCTTTATTGCTTGCTATGCCTTGAAATTTGAATGGCATGTCACTGGACTGATTCATATACGCATAAATGAATTGGGTCACCGTTTTAATTTAATAGGAAGATGCAAATATACTTGTGTTTACAAACACATCTTGAATTACTCCCACTATTCAGACTGTCTGTACAGCAAAGCTGCTGTACAAGGCACTTCCCAACTTTTCCAAAAAAGGTTGCAACGGCCAAGGCTGAAGTTTCATTTTTGTCCCTTACCCAGAATGCAGCAGGGCAGCAGACTGTTGTAGTGGGGCATGCGGCTGTCAGCGCCACTGGCTCTGATTTGCATGCTCAGAATAAGCCCAAAGGCATCCAATTACACAGCTCTCATGGATTGCTTGGTGTCACTTGTCATCTGTTTGAGGGATATGATGATTCTGCTCGTCGTGTGTAAAAGGATAGGCTGAGGTTCTGCTCCCCTTTTTCGTGAAGTGTTACCACTCAATTGGTGGGATCATCATCAGCGCAAACCCACTTAAAATAGTGAACCTACTGCCTTTTTGATGGCAGGCTAATTTTCTCTCAGTGCTTTGAGGTCCACCCTTAATCGGTCTGTTGCCATAGGTGCAAACACTTCTTTTAGGATGAACATATCACCCTCAGTGTTTGAGCTGTAATTAAATGATCAGAAATCGATGAAACCAGATTATGGGGCAGGATACAGAAAGGAATGTGATGTAGTACACTAGTAAAACAGCTGTTAATCCGTATATGAAACATGAGCTCAGTGGATATATCGGAGAACATTAGTCTTTGATTGTTGTGTTCTTTAACAGAAAGTTTCTGGAAAACAAATTTATGAAAACAAATCATTTTTCAACCGGACATTTCAGTCATATCAGAAAGAGTGTTATTTATTATTCTGGTTGTTCTCTTTAGAAACTCTTTGGCAATTTTAACAGGAGCTGTGGGGTCTTCAGTTTTAGAGGTTTGCAGCAAAACTGTGACAAGCGTATGTACAGTAATTCCCAATGTAGAAACCGAAGCCGCCTGTCCTTTCTTGTCCTGTGTTTGACTGAAGTACCATATGTGTTCAGCTGCATGCTTGCTCCTCCCCACTCCCAGGCCTGACAGAGGGACTGTGAGTATGTAATGGGTAAATCTGTTGCCAGCTGGGAACAATATCCTGATGCTGAATGAGTGTGTTGAGTAAAGCTCCAGCATTAGTGATTTTGTTGCCAGAGGAGCAATCTGAACATCCAGTGTCCTCAAAGATGGAACTTCCCTACTGATAAAATGAGCCAAACTGGTCATCTTGGGGTTGCCAACCATCCAGGATTGTCCAGGATCGTCCTGGTATTTGGACATCTGTCCTGGAATTTAAATATTTTCCTGACACATTCACACATATGAACCCTTGTATATAAGCACACTAAAGGAGGACAATCAAATGCATTCTTATATGAATCTTAAGAAACTCTGATTAATTTTAGTGAACTGGTTTGTTCTGATGATTGAGATTTTTCACTTTTGTGTGAACAATCCTTTTAACTTTAGTCTACTTATGCTTTAATGTTCAGGAAAACATTAAAGCATAAGTAGACTAAAGTTAAAAGTCCTTCCTTTTAATAATAATGCCCAACACTATACATACATTTTCATACATTTTAAAATATTTAAATATTCAGTGTGAACCATAAACTCAAGAAAAATGATTAGGGCCAGAATAAGTAAATAATATGTTAAACCTGTACCAATAAATAAATAAATAAATAAACAAACAAATAAATAAATAATAATAATAATAATTACTCAATTTTTTTTAACACATTTCAGTTTCACAACAACATTCCAAAAAATGTAACTGAGTAATATATATATATATATATATATATATATATATATATATATATATATATATATATATATATATATAATATTTAATATGTTTTATTTAATTTAGTTAAAAATTACACAATAATTTTAGTGGAATTTTGTCATGAAATTGGAAAGTGTATCTTAAAAAAATGGGTTAAAATATTTTTTGTGTATTGATGTTATTGTTTGATTGAATTATATGCTATATATGCTGTAATTTCCATATCAAACAAGGAGTAAACAATCATAAACAATATGCTTTTTTTTGTACACTGAAAACCCTAATAAGTTGACTTTACTCAATTGAGTAAACTCCTTCCCTCAACTGAATTGAGTAATGGCGTGTCCAAAACTTGTGTAATTAAGTTCACTTAACTTGGTGATCATATAGAATGAACTTAACTATTGAAGTTAAGGTAACTAGATGCAAGTAGACTAAAGATTTTCTATTTAAATGTTGTTGTTTCTACTTAATAATTTTAATTGAATGGACTCAAATTTAGGTCATACAATACCACTGCTTAAATAAAGAAGATTATAACTGATTCTAGGTCAGTCATTAAATAAACTTATTTCTCACCAGAAATGCATAGACACCTGTACTTCAGTTGCACATGCACAAGAAAAACTGAGATAAAGTCAACAGGGTCCAACTTGACCAAAAATCACCCTAATTGTGACATCAAACAAAACAACTATTTGCAACAAAACAACATAAATAATACTACAAAAGAGCTAAAACATCTATAAATTCTTAATAACAACTATTTAAATGTCCCCATATGTTCCCCTTGACCAAGGAAAGATAATTAAATAATTCATGCATTATATTCCCCATAGCCTCAATTTTGCACTCAGTAGTTTGAGATTATAGCTATAGATTAAACCTTGGTAAACAAGCAGCGAAGGTTTGCAGAGAGAGTCCGTCTGAGACGCCATTAGTATTCTGTTTTAGGTGTTATGCTCATGAGTGGTCATTATGTGTCCATAATTCAAACTGAGCTTGTGTTGTCAATAGTGTCCACCAGAGGGCGCTATGCACTGCCCTATTTCACTCGTGTGATTACAGACTGTATGAGAACTCACGGCCTTGCTTGCTCGAGATACGCGCATGAAAACATCACTAAGATTTCCAGACTGAACAAAAGCTGTTATACTACTTTAATCCCATATTTAGTACTTTTCCCTTCCTGTACGGTTCTCTTTTGCGTTATTTTCTCTCTCTCATTCTCTGAATTATTTTAAGACAGTCTGCTTTCTGTTTCAAAATAGTTTGACTTCCTGTCACTGACACTTGAATGTGTAATTTTTTTTCAAACCGTATTCAGGCAGGTCCCGCCTCCTTCGTATTGGCTAAGAGCTTCTTTCAAGCGGCCTTAATAACCATAGTAAACAGAGGGACATCACATCGTATAAGTTGCAGAAAAACAAACAATACATAAAATATTATATGTAACATAATATGTCACTTCTTTTATTTAACTTCTAATCATTAATTAATTCTGCAATTAGTTTTTAATAATTTAGAACTTTTAACTATTAAAAAGCATATGATTTCAAATGAACAATTAGAACAAAGGAGTAGCTCACCAAAAATGAAAATTCTCTCATCATTTCCTCACCCTCATGCCATCCCAGATGTGTATGACTTTCTTTCTTCTGCTGAACATAAATTAAGATTTTTAGAAGAATATTTCACCTCTGTAGGTCCATACAATGCAAGGGAATGGTGGCCAGAACTTTGAAGCTCCAAAAATCACATAAATGCAGCATAAAAGTGATACATAAGACTCCAGTGGTTTAATCCATGTCTTCAGAAGAGATATGATAAGTGTGGGTGAGAATAATTAATTTCATTAAAGTGAAAGTGAACGTGTAGATGTATGGCAGAAAATGGACTAAAATATTTCTCTGTTCTAGGAATATGGTAATAATTGACGTTTTTATATTTCATAGCTTACAGAAAAGTGAGAAATACACTGTTAACTGTGAATTAAAAATGTTGTTTTCCAACCTTGCTGTCTTAAAAATATAATAATGCATCTGTCTCCATATATTATTCAATCAATTCAAGTTCTGCTTTAAATTGAATATAATTACCTTTAAATATTTTCAGTTCCAAGGGTGGATATGTGCTTACCATCAAGTCACTGTACTTACCACTATTGCAGTCAGGACTACAATCTACATTACTGCTGCCTGACTTCAAATTTAAGCTTCCTCCCCTATGGAAATTAACAAGTGTTTAATTTCACTTTTACAAATACTTTTTTCTTCTTCAGGGTGATTCTGTAACTATAAGAACTTGATCAGATTTTGTTTTTTTTTTCAGTAAAAAATTATAATTTCCATACGGTCTTCTTTCTATCTAAAACTGAATTTCTTCACATTCCATCTCTACGCAATACTGTATTTCTTTTCCACAATATTCTCAGAAAAGTCTGAAATATTTCATTACAAAAAATACATATTCTCTCCTTTGAAGTGGTGGTTACCTTGATATATTATATTCTTATATTTGGCATACAGTAAAACCATAGATGTGGGAGCCAAAGAAATTGGGTTATGTCAACTTTTGTCCAATCATTTGACATCTAAACATATCAATTGTGGGAGTTGCCGGAATACGGGTGGGAAAAAATAAAGCCACTGGAAGGGTTCAGCTCCCTCAATGTAATTGAATGTACTTAAAATACTTTTAAGAGTAGCTTGAAATAATTCTTAAATTTACATGTAAATTAAAATGACTTTTTAACTGTGTAAATTAAAACAATACTTTAATAAAAAAAAAAGAAAAGTAAAACGTACATTGAAAGTGGCAAATGAAGGCATTTTATATGATTTTTGCACTTTCTTTGGGAAAAAAAAGTGGTAATCTGCAGTTGTTACCTCAAGGATCAATTTCACTGTTTATTAATCGATCTAACCCATAAAAATTTACTTTTGTTGGTGTAACGTCCTGGTTACTTGCATAACCTCCGTTCCCTGATGGAGGGAACGAGACGTTGTGTCGATGTAGTGACACTAGGGGTCACTTTTGGGAGCCCGAGACACCTCTGGTCTTTGATAAAAGGCCAATGAAAATTGGCGAGTGGTATTTCCATGCCACTCCCCCGGACATAAGGGTATAAAAGGAGCTGGTATGCAACCACTCATTCAGGTTTTATGCTGAGGAGACGAGACAAGGTCTGGCCATTTCAGCGGGTAGTTCAGTGTTGTGGCAGGAGGGACACAACGTCTCGTTCCCTCCATCAGGGAATGGAGCTGCCTCTGCGACCTTCGTAAAGATGCGAGGGGACAAGGACAGGTCGAAAGGGAGGACCATGTACTGATACGTCTGACCCTCGAATGTAAACTGCAGGAAGGGTCTGTGTCAAGGTAGAATTGTGACGTGAAAGTATTCGTCCTTCAGGTCTACCGCCGCGAACCAATCTTGATGCCGACGCTCGCCAGAATGCGTTTTTGCGTCAGCATCTTGAACGGGAGTCTGTGTAAAGCCCGGTTCAGTACTCGCAGGTCCAAGATTGGCCGCAACCCACTGCCTTTTTTCGGTATGATGAATTAGGGGCTGTATAACCCCTTCTTCATCTCGGCCGGAGGGACAGGTTCTATCGCACCCTTCCGTAGGAGGGTGGCGATCTTCGCGCGCAAGGTAGCAGCGTTTTCGTACTTCACCAAGGTGAAGTGGATACCGCTGAACCTGGGCGGATGCCTGGCAAACTGAATCGCGTAGCCGAGTCGGATGGTCCGGACCAGCCATCGCGACGGATTGGAAAGCGCAAGCCACGCATCCAAGTTCCACACGAGGGGGACCAAAGGGACAACATCGTCGGACGTACTGGCAGGTGGGGCCTCACGGCAGGGTGGAGCTCAAGGTGCCACACCATGTCGTGGCCGTGCTGAGTCTAGGGACATCGAAGCACTTACCTGGCTCCTTGTGACCACCCCCGGAACAGCCTGGGACGGGGGAGGAAGAGGCCTGTCCTCGCAACCCATGGAGACTGTCACATCGGGGGCGGATGTGTGCCACAGCTGGGCGCGCAGGGGCGGGGAGACCGCCGCTGGAGCGCCAATCCTGCAAGGGAAAAAAGGTGGACGGTGGTCGTGATGACGACCGTGCACACCGGGTATTTGACCCAGGGAAAGAGGAAACCGCTCTTTTGCTGAACTGTTGGGTACAGCAACCATTTGGGCATGCGGCGAAATCAATTGAAAAGGCAACAAAAGATTCTCCACCCGGCCCTCCACCGGGGGATGGAGTGGTCTTACTACCAGCTCCAATGCAGTGGGTTTCATCGACCCAGGGTCGCCCGTCTCAGGGGTGCTTTGATGACCTCCGTGGGTTCTTGGCGGCCGGCCGTGAGACGGGTGGCATCTGCTTCCTGCAGTGGGCTCCACGCCGGAGCCGGGCCAAAGGGGCGGGCTGCGTCGGAGCCAGTGCAGTCACCGCAGGGGGACGCCCTTGGCGACGAGCAGACGGGGTGCGGGATCTTGAGCCACGCCGGGGCAGGATATGCCGGATAGCCTCTGTCTGCTGCTTCACCGTCGAGAACTGCTGGGCAAAGTCCTCGATGGTGTCGCCGAATGGGCCAGCCTGGGAGATGGGGGCAGCAAGGAACCGTGTCTTGTCGGCCTCACCCATCTTGACCAGGTTGAGCCAAAGGTGGCGCTCCTGGACCACTAATGTGGACATCGTCCGCCCGAGAGACCACGCCGTGACCTTTGTCGCTCGGAGAGCAAGGTTGGTTGCCGAGTGCAGTTCCTGCATCAGATCTGGGGCGGAACTACCCTCGTGCAGTTCTTTTAGCGCCTTGGCTTGGTGGACCTGCAGGAGAGCCATGGCATGCAGGGCAGAGGCGGCTTGTCCGGCAGCGCTGTAGGCTTTGGCCGTCAGGGACGACGTGAACCTACAGGGCTTGGATGGGAGCTGACGAGCTTGGTCGTGGGGCAGACAAGCATTCTGGGGAATGGGAGGTCAGCAGGGGGATACCCGGCGGAGGCGGTCCCATTGGGGTCCCCAAATCACCCCCAGTGCTAGCCGCACTAGCCTCAAACCCGTAGGTAGAAAGACTGAGGCGGGGAGCCACTGGAAAGCAAGCCGCGACCGCAATGTCGCCATGGGCATGCTCTCGTAGTGAGAACATGAACCATCCACAAACGCTGCCTCCGTGTGGGTCGCACCCAGACACGAAAGACAGCGAACGTGACCGTCTGAAGTTGAGAGGTAATGACCGCAACCAGGAATAACACACAATCGGAAAGGCATTTTTAAAAAGACGCGTCTTTAAAAAGATGTTCCGTGTGCCGCTCTTTTAGAGAAATATACTCTTTCAGGAAAATATACTCTCTTTTTTCTGCCGAAGCACCCAGGGGCATTCTCTGCAGTGCACCAGTGCAGAGGAGGGAGAAGCCGCTGAAATGCGCCATCAGATCCAGCAGAGGTGAATGAACAGTCGTGAGAATTCAGCTCAGTGAGCATGACCATTCGGCTCTGAAGAGAAAATCTGAATGAGTGGTTGCATACCAGCTACTTTTATACCCGTATTTCCGGGGGAGTGGTATGCAAATACCACTCGCCAATTTTCATTGGCCTTTTATCAAAGACCAGAGGTGTCTCAGGCTCCCAAGAGTGACCCCTAGTGTCACTACATTGACATAATGTCGAGTGAGTGACAGATAGGGAACCTAATTCGTCAGGTTGATTTTGTGAAATTAAATAACATTTTGCACTTAAATAAAACCAGTTAGTTGAGATGTTACCACATGAAACACTTTTTTTTTACAGTGTGCATGCAATACAACATTAATGTCAACCTGTGAAACCTGCATTTGGTCTGTTTTATTATGGAGGACACATGGAGTCAGAAAAGATTGTGAAAAGGTTTTAAAAAGTAGTTAACATGCTAAACCAGTCAATGTGCTTTTAAATGCTTTTATGCAGGGCCTTTATTTGTCAAGCACTTGTTTCAACATTGCAGTGTTTGCAAGGTAGTGCTTACATGTTTGTGTTTATTTATAGGGCGGGAAAATGGGTGTAAGATCTCAGGATGCCCACCCACACCTGTTAGACACAGAGGTGTTGATCCAGTGGGTAAAGGAACAAAGGATTAGGTTTCTACTTTAACAGAGAGATTTCTTCTATGCATACAGTGTGTGTGTGTGTGTGTGTGTGTGTGTGTGTGTTTCTTCACTGACTTCGTCACAGTATATTGAGTCAGCTCTCTTCTGAGTCATCCGTTTCAAGGTTGCCTAGTGACAGTGGCGGGGAAAATGTTTCCTGTTGCGCATTCGCTGATGCTTGGCACCAATATTTATTCAAGCACTGCAATATGAGGGCAAGAGAAAATAATTGATGCATTTTCAGATGATTGCATGGATGTTCGGCCACCTGTTAAAAGTGTTTACCAGTGGGCTTCCCTTGATTTTCATGCTTACCTCATCTACGTACATATGAAATTGATTTACAGTGGGACTCAATGTTGAACCTGTGTATTCACAGGTTCAAGTCAAGTTGAGATCAAAGTTGTTTTCAGGTTCTGCACTGTGCCTTATGTCTAACTTATATGAGGCATCAGTATAAGCATGATGCTCCACCTAGAGGACAACATATCCTTTTTATGGCTCACATCACTCCCCTCATGAAACTCTGACCAGCAGGTTATCTAACTGAGCAAAGTTGAGATAATCTCTTTAACCTCAGAAGCACGGTGTATTCTAATAAGCACCACTCCAGGAAAGTCAACTGAACTTTAGGAAAATTGTGTAAAGCCTGTTTGGTTTCGGACATCTATCCAAATATTTACCTCTATCAAGTAATGCACAACTTTTAGAATGTACTTCTGAAGATTAATTTGAAGTGTTTCCTGTTTTGTTACCATCAACCTTAAAAAAAAAAAAAAATCTAAAAAGCAGGTGGACACAGCTTCTTCACATATTCATACGACGTCAGCTCTGAGGCATCCCCTTTCATCTGTAAGATTTGTTAATGTAGAACTGCGAGGATTGTCTTTGTTCTCCCAAAACCAGTTTCTCTGTGAGACTTTTAAATTACGACATTCAAATTGAGATTTGGTAATTGGCAAATCATTATATTTTTATGAATTATTTGCATTGTATGTAAAATGCTATCTTTCAAAAATGGATTGTTCTAGTCCTGGATGCTGATTAGTCAATAAAATATATAGTAAATGTGTGGCCTTATTATTTATCACAAAGCAACCATTTTACAGTTTTCAAAGTATTGTTATTACAGTATATCTCATATTACAGGTCAACAGAACAAAATGTGAGATGAGATCAATGCACAATAAATGCATGCATTTTTTTATTGTTGTATATCCCTTTATCACTGCCGTGCACAGAACGGGGGCAGCAGGGGCGCAAGCCCCTGCCACTTTCTTTCACAAATCTAAAGGTGCCCTTATAGTCATCCAGAAAAAGAGACATTTTAATAATTAAAATAGTTAAATAAAACAAAATTAAAATCTTGTCATAATCTCACAATAACAGTAATAATCTGTTATTATGAGATTTCTTAGTAAATCGCGGACATATTAAAGACAATTAAGCGGAGGTGCCTTTAAAAGTGCGTGCTACAGCAGATGGGGTGGATGCCAATCACAAGTGATCCTCCCTATGCCCTATACTCACTCCGAACTGCAGAATCCTTGAAGGGGGTACTCTGAAGGAAACATGGCATTACTGTATGAATGTACCCTTCGCTAACAGTCTGGTGGAAGGACCCTCTGAGAAAAGATTCATTATCTCACTTTCGTTTTAAACAAGCTTTCGAGTGGTATCCCCTCCCACAGAAGTGCCCTTCAAGGAAGAAAAAATTCAGTTTTGAATTCGCAACATCAAGATGAGAACATCGAAGTGCCGTTACCTCAGATGAGTAACAGGTAAGATAAAAAGTCCACTCCATGTATTGTGTTGTAAGTTCATCAAAAGAATAATACTCAATTGCTACCGCATTTTTTATGCCACTAGTGTAGACAGATCTATTAATAATAATGGGAGCATTTGTGTTGCTTTCAGTGAAATAAACTAATTTCTTCTTTAATAGAATATTGACATGAGGAGAAGTCAGGTTCAGCCAAAGCCAGTTTGGTTTTGTCGAAAGTAATAAGCCATTAGACTAATCACTTTCAGAAAAATACCATTTAGCTACCACAGCACCGCAACTCCCTATACGCATATTATGCAGTCTGCATAGGGCATCAGCTCCCTAGGGGTGCACCAGAAACTCCACCAGCTGCCCTTACTCACATGATATATGTTATTCAAGGACCCTGTAGCATTCGCGGAACACAGTCGATCACCTCGTGCTCACACTATCTCATCGTGCCTATGCACCGCACACCACATTGCCAGGGTAATGCCATGGTACTGTTCAATAATGTTCATATTTCATGATACTGTCATGGTACTCCAAGGTACTTTAAAAAAATTACTATGACACATGTCATAAACATGGGGTTATCACAGACCATGCCTGAAAATAAATAAATAAACAAGTGTATTACGATGGTGCTTTTTGTGAGAAATATAAAAAGAATAGGTTATTATTTGTGATAAAGGAAAATTGAAAAAAAATATGTACTGTATATACAAAAAAATGGTTAATTAGTCAAAAAGCAAAGAAATTAGTAAAGTATTTATAATTACTAATTAAAAAAAAAAAATCCTTCTATCCTTATCCTTCTGCCACTGTCCCTGCTAAGGCCTGTGCATGTCACTGCCCTTTATTATTGCATTTGTCTTCTGTAATCTATGTGTGTGAACACTCACTGAGCACTTTATTAGGTACAACTGTACACCTACTTATTCGTGCGATTATCTAATCAGCCAATCGTGTAGCAGCAGTGCAATGCATAAAATCATGCAAATATGGGTCAGGAGCTTCAGTTAATGTTCACTTCAACCATCAGAATGAGGGAAATATGTGATCTCAGTTATTTCGACTGTGGCATGATTGTTGGTGCCAGACGAGCTGGTTTGAGTATTTCTGTAACTGCTGATCTCCTGGGATTTTCACACACAACAGTCTCTAGAGTTTACTCAGAATGGTGCCAAAAACAAAAAACATCCAGTGAGCGGCAGTTCTACTGAAGGAAATACCTTGTTGATGAGAGAGGTCAACAGAGAATGGCCAGACTGGTTCGAGCTGACAGAAAGGCTGCGGTAACTCAGATATACACTCTGTACAATTGTAGTGAACAGAATAGCATCTCAGAATGCACAACATGGCGAACCTTGAGGCAGATGGGCTACAACAGCAGAAGACCACATCTGGTGCTTTATTAGGACCATAGTGTTCCTAATAAAGTGCCCAATGTGTGTATGTCGTCTGATGCAGCATTTCTCTAGCATCTGCCAAACTGATAGAACAGGCTGTAATTTTTCCCTCTCTCATTTGACTGGCTTTTGGGTCATGGAAAAACTGACGTGCCCCCTCTTCCCCCTTTTATGATGCTGCATGAATCAGGCTCACAAATGCACTGGTTCCTGGGTGATGTTTTCTCCAGTCAGATCAGGAATGATGACAAGTTGCAGTATGACATCAATGCGTGATGCATAAAAATGCATGATAGTGTCTAAGTCTCTCAGATTACAGACCATACTGATATACCAAAAGTCTGTATAAGCACTAAAAGTCACTGGCCTGCTCATTATATCATTGTGAGGGAATAAACTGAAGGGCATTTTTAGCATAATGTTATTAGTTAAAGCATTCCAGATAATTTTTTAACCAGTTAATTAATTAGTTGTTTTTGACAGTGCTGATATTTAGTATCACAGGACAGGGATGCTTCACTAATTGTATCACTTTGCTTGTCTGTGAAATATTTTTGTTAGCAGAGCAAAAATAGACAAAATGACTTGTCATATTGTGTCTAAACTGTAGGTTGACTTGATATTAGGGTTGCCACACATCCCGTAATATACAGGATCGTCCCGTAAAATAGGTGATCATCCCGTATTTAAACATGAAATGATGCATCTGTAACCGGTTCTGCTCGACCCGCTCCAAGCGGGATTCAAACCAGGATCTTCGGCATGGGAGACGGGCGTGCTAACGAGGAGGCTAAAAGCTACAGCCTCTAGTGTTAGTCACTAGTGCACCTCTTGAGGCCAGGGGAGTGAGGTTTACACACTGCACAGCTACCTACTAGCTGGCTACCATAACGTCCCGTATCAATTAAATATGGGATGCTATTTGTCCCGTATTTAAGCTGGTCCAGTTGTGTCATGGCAAAATAGTTCAAGATCGTTAATTTAACCTTGATATTCATTTGGAAATTTTACCTATGGTGGGTAAGGGCTGCCTGAAAATTCCACACATTGTTCAAAAACGTACTAAAACTGTGAAGGGTGTGATACGGGACCACCTGAAAATGTCAGCCAAAACTACCTCCAGGTCAACCACTTTTGAGAGATTGTCCCATATTTTACAACTTTAGAAGTGACAACACTACTTGATATTAACTTTTTGTTTATGGAACTGTTTCATAAAAGCAATATCACAATCGCAGTCATGCTGTTGTACGTAATATTAGCATGTTTGTGATATTTGTAGCCTTGTGCTTTCATCCGATTTGCAGCCGTGCATATATTCAGTACAACAGCACTCTTGCTCGTGTGATACTGCTCAATCATCTAACTATACTCTATTTTGTTGTTTTGTTTTAAACAGTGCTTCAAAGAGAAATAGTGTATTAAAAAAAAAAGGTGTATAGAGCAGCAGAAAAAGGCCCGGTGTATAAACAGCTATTTTTAAGTTTAACCTTGAAGGCAGCCAGCTGTGAGCTTTGGGCCTTGGTTTATAACTATAAAAATTTACATTTGTTTATCACTACTCAAAATAGTTTTTGTGCATGGTGACTTATCTCGCTAAGCTCTCATCAAACACACTATTAGGCTTCTGACAATGTTTTAATTTGTCATTTAACACTCTGTCATTTCCACTCACTGGAATGCAACACTTAGCATGGGGTTGCTAATGAGTGACTTATTCACCTAAGGGAGTAGCGATCAGTACTTTAAAGATGTAACCACCGTGTAGAGTATGCAAATCAAAGAGTTATCTTGAAACATAACACAAAAACTGTTCAATACCATGTCGAACAGTTGTAAACTACAATAGGTGCAATATATGCTATGTAATTTGCAATATATCAGTACTACTGAATACTGATAAACTACTACTAAAGTGGATACCGGGTGGAAGTGTGTGGATTTGCATGAATACATTTTCAGATATGTATACTCTTTTGTTGTGTTTAAATAGTTCTTATGACTATTGGTGAGCATGGTGTTGCATGAGGCCGACTGCCTGTGGCGCTTTGCTTACAAGCAGATTATCAGCGTAAATGGTATATACCGGAGGATCCACACTAAATAAACTAAGGGTTGGGATAGAAACTGTTTCCATGGTCTCAGCACTCAGCCCAAAGCAGGGAGGCTTGCCACCAGTCTGTGGCCAAACTCTGCATTGACCAAGGATATCAGTGATGGGGGAGGGTCCATTTGAGCTGATAGTCTTGTGAGTTAAACAGGTGTGCAAAACATACTTGTTCTCAGAAGCTCTCTTGTTTGCTAGTCCACACAACAACATGTAACTGAATTGCATGTCTTAAAAGGATAGTTCACCCAAAAATGAAAATTCTGTTATAATTGACTCTTGTTCTAAATCTTGGACCAATGGCCAAACCTATGACTTTATTCCTTCTGTGAAATGCAGAAGTAGATGTAAGTCATAATGTTAGGCTAAATCCACACTAGTCCATTTTATGAAGTATGAAACCTCCTTTTTCAGTTTCCTTTTAAAAGGTTTCTGCAGTCTCTTGAGCAAAACGCCATTCTTATGTGGATGAGAGGCATAAATGATGATAGAAGTTTTCATTTTTGGGTTAAATTTAAAATGTAAACTTTAATATAATCCAAGACTAATAAAAATGCATCCGTTTTATTGTATATCTATGTGTACATCCAGACATCTTTACTCTGAATTCTGATCGGTTTCTCAGGAGGAGGATGAAACTTCAAAACAGCTTTACAAGAGCAAAATGGACCGATTTTGATGGAGCCACACTTAATTTGTCTTGACAGTGTGATATTGCTTACTGTGAAGCTGAACATGGAGCAGTTTCACTGCTCAGGTACAAAATAAACATGTCCGTGTTTGATTTGTCTGATGCCACAGTTTATGAAAAGGGTGGTTCTCTGCATACATCTACACTCACAGGTTCGATGACAACTCGACCTCTGCAAAATAAAGGACCCATTCGAAATGCAAAGCCTCAGGCAAATATGTGACAGTGTTTTAACTTGATAAAGTACCATGTAAACAGTATATCCTATCACTCGTGCCATCTGCAGGAAACCCACCACTACGATGTCCTTTCTTTCTTTCAAAAATAAACTGAACATGAACTTATGTTTATTCACTGCAATGTCCCTACTGATGAAATGCATTACTGTAATATTGTTAAGATCATTTTAAATCCATTTGTTCTTAGTCTAAAAGTGAAAATAGCACCTGCAGCAATAATGCAGAGTGCTATTACCATCATCTCAGAGCATAAGAAACTTTCAAATGGCTATTTCCGATGCAAGCGCCAGCTCATGAGCGTCTGGGTCCCCTCATGTGATTGGCCACAGAAGCGCTACGTGGACAGAGAGCAGCAACAGGTAGAGTGCGCATGTGACCGCTATCATTTCATTCTGACTGCGGCTGTCAGGACGACAACAGCTTCTCACCAAGTCATTATCGCTCACCGTAAGGTTCTTATCGTAAAGGCTCATCACTTTAAGTTGGGTGGAAATTTATTTCAAGGTAAGCAAAACTTTTTTTAATCCGAAAGTAGCCAGGATTGACAGCTTTTATTCTGTGGAAGGTCTTTTATCAGAGAAAATTCGTTGCTCACTTGATTAATTCAGTTTGAATTATGCCAGGATATGTGTTTGATCTGCATTGCAAGATCATTATTAGCCACCCTCATCTTTTTGACAATCAAACTCTCCTTTTCTTCTTCTGCAGGACACATTTTAAGGTTTAGATCAGGCAGAAATAGCTCCTTAAAGGTTTAGTTCACCCAAAACTGAAAATTCTGTCATCATTTACTCAATTTCATGCCATCCCATATGTGTATGACTTTCTTTCTTCTGCTGAACATAAAGATTTTTAGAAGAATATCTCAGCTCTGGAGATCCTCACAATACAAGTGAATGGTGATCAGAACTTTGAAGCTCCAAAAAGCACATAAAGGCAACGTAAAGGTAATCAATAAGACTCCAGTGGTTTGATATACTGTATGTCTTCTGAAGCGATATGTGGGTGAGAAACAATCAATATTTAAGTCTTTTTTTCTATAAATCTCTACTTTCACCTTTTGTTTTTGGTGATTCGCATTCTTCGTGCAAATCGCCACCTACTGGGCAGGGAGGAGAATTTATTGTAAAAAAGGATTTAAATATTGATCTGTTTCTCATCCATACCTATCATATCCCTTCTGAAGATATGGGTTAAACCACTGGAGTCGTATGTATAACTTTTATGCTGCCTTTATGTATTTTTTGGAGCTTCAAAGCTCTGGCCACCATTCACTTGCATTGTGAGGATCTCTGGAGCTGAGATATTCTTCTAAAAATCTTCATTTATGTTCAGCAGAAGAAAGTAAGTCATACACATCTGGGATGGCATGAGGGTGAGTAAATGATGGGAGAATTTAGTTTTTGGTGGACTATCCCTTTAAGGTAACAATTGCAGGTTACCACGTTTTTACAGTGTAACAATAGTGTTACAATTAACTGGGGAATGATATTACACATTATCCATGAGTATCTAAAAAATGTTTTATTTTTCTGTCAAATATTCAGAGCATATGCTAGTACTTAAAAATGTTACTTATTCTTCATATACCCTCTATAGTTTTTAGAATGCCACGCAAGACTACTGTTATTTTGCATTATGAATATTTGTTTTCTCCAAACAAATGTGTATGATAATGTTCTAGGGCCTACACCAGGGTGTGGGTGACTCAAGCATGAAGTCCAAAGGAAAGGGGTCAAAGCGGGGCAGACAGTCTTGGGCAGAACAGGACGACCCAGGCTTCACGCTGGAAACAGAGCCAGGTTCCAGCGAGCAGGAGGGTTCAGAGGCGTCCGTGAGGCTCGATGGATCGTGGAGAACATTGAGAGGTGAGGGGCATGGTGGTACAAGGGTAGGCCAACGTCGTAGACGAAAACACAGCAGTGCTAAGGAACACAACGTCCGCAGACTGGAGAGTAATGAAAGGGAGAGGCAGAGGATGCACAAACTTAACAATGCTTTTCAGGCCCTACGAGAGGCCATTCCTCATGTTAAAACAGACAAGAAACTTTCCAAGATCGAGACTCTTACGTTGGCCAAAAATTACATCAAGGCCTTAACCACAATCGTACTGGGCATGTCGAATGCTTGTCTGCCTCATCCAGAGGGTCATGTGGAGACGAACGTCTCCCGGCTTCTGCAGTACTATCAGCAGCATCTGGAGGAGGAGGGGGAGGAGGAGGGGGAGGAGGGCCTCTCCAGCTACCTGAGCCACATTCACAGCTTCAGCCAAGGCAGCTAACACACACTGCCACTGAACAGACTCAAAGATACAGTGCTGAATGAGAGGACATTCCAGTTTCAAAACAGATGGCTATAAGGAAGTGAATGCATGATGACAATACCAGCTCTTAAGACAAAACAAAGGGTCAATTTGTATAAACCATTCCTGTATAACTGGGTTTACATGCAAAATCTGGTCCTTAAACGTGCTTTGATGGAAAAAAACTACTTTTTTAAATGCATACAATCATGCATGTCTATGTCCACAAATAACGTGGATGTTATTTGTCATCCTCAAATCAAAATTCGTAGCCTGTGGATATGGGTCTTTTGAAGAGAATAGAGGGCCCTTTGTATGGTAACTTCATTTTGATATCCAGAAATTCTAAAAGGCAAAATTGTGGAGCAATTTTTTATTTATTGAGAGAGAACATAAACCATGCACACTATGACACTGAGAGGAGTTTACAGCACTCAAATAACAGCTCCACTGTCTTTACGTTATTGTAGCTTTTCATCACTGAACCTATTTGTCTACATTTAATTATTTAAAACTATAGTGTCATTTTCTTTTTACACTGATAAAACCCTATAGACATAAACACAACTGCGTTGGGTTTGGGAAGTCTACACAAGGGGCAAATTTGTAGAAACATTATCATCTTTTAACAGATCTGTATAATTTTCTCTCTTGCTCTTTTGTGCCTGTATATGTTAAAGGGATAGTTCACCCAAAAATGAAAATTCTCTCATTTAGTCACCCTCATGCCATCCCAGATGTGGATGAGTTTCTTTCTTCTGCTGAACACAAACAAAGATTATTATGAGAATATCTCAGCTCTGTGGGTCCATACAATGCAAGTGAATGGTGACCAGAACTTTGAAGGTCCAAAAAACACAAAGGCAGCATAAAAGTAATCAATAAGACTCCAGTGGTTTAATATATGTCTTTAGAAGTAATATGATAGGTGTGGACAAGAAACAGGTCAATATTTAAATCCTTTTTTAACTATCAATCTCCACTTTCACATTCTTTTGTTTTTGGCAATTCACATTATTTGTGCATATCGCCACCTACTGGAAAGGGAGGAGAATTTGTAGTAAAAAAAGTATTTAAATATTGATCTGTTTCTCTCCCACACCTATCAAATCGCTTCTTAAGATATGGATTTAAATACTGGAGTCATATGGGTTATTTTATGCTGCCTTTATGTGCTTTTTGGACCTTCAAAGTTCTTGCATTGTATGGACCTACAGAGCTGAAATATTCTTATAAAAATCTTTGTGTTTAGTAGAAGAAAGAAAGTCATACACATTTGGGATGGCATGAGGGTGAGTAAATGATGAGAATTTTAATTTTTGGGTGAACTATCCCTTTAAGAAGTTTTTATTTATATGTACAGCAGTAGCCTTAAATAACACCCTACACAATTGATTTTTACAATGTAGCTTCACATTATGACCTTAAATACCAACATCCAATGTTGGAACATAAATAATACAAATTTATACAACAACATTTACAACATAACTTTGTAGAAAAAAAAAAAAACACTATTCATTGCGATAAAAACAATTTCGAAAGATTTAGTATAAATCCTGTTACTCTCTGAAATTTGTGCTGCCTTTTAACAGAATTACACCATATACACTTATGAGATAAATATCCTGACATCCTGAGAAAAGAAACACTGTCTTCACCTTGTCAAGTGCAAAACATTAAATCTTGCACTTTCTGCTTTTGCCAACAAGAAATGCAAGGTATTTCCTATTTTTACACAGTGTCACTGTGCGATGTCAGTTTTGAGTATGGTTTGGAAATAATCAACAACCTGGTACAAGCAGATAATTAGAGAGTTATTACAGACAGTTTGTGTCTTGGGCACTCCTTATTTTAAAATGTTAATAGCATATATTATTTTGGTAACACTTTACAATAAGGTTCCATTTGTTAACATGATTGTGTTAATATCAACATTTATTTCTACATTTTTTTCAAATAAAAAATGGTATATGGTAACAAATGCAATATGAAATAACAAAGAACACTTGTGTTTTTTTATTAATTAACAAACAAAATAAATGCTTTTTAAAAATATTGTTAATTGTTAGTTCATGATACCTAATGCATTAACTAATGTTAACAAATGGGACCATATTGTAATGTGTTACCATTATTTTCTTTTACTCTTCAACTGATGTTTAATGACATTGCAGCCAACCTACAAACTCCAGAAATGTGTTTGTGTAAAGTTGTTTTGTTTGTGATGTTAATGACAAAATGCAAGTACCTTCAGAAGCTTATACTGTGAATTGTGCCTTTTTTTGTATTTAATGCCCCTGGATTCCAATAAAGAATCAAAAAAGAAAATGTGCACATCCTAATATGACCACAGACAAATAAATAAGCAACAATTAAATTAAGATACTCTATCCAAAAGTACCATGTAAAAACATAATGATGACAAATGCTATAAAAAGTGGGCTTGCTAGAAGTGGCCTCATTATCCACAAGAGCACTCAAAACAGGAAGAAATGTCTTTCAAGTTAACGAGAACACATAAGCTAACTGGAGAATGTGAGTTCAGCTGAGGTGCAAATAATAACAGCCATTTGCACACACAGGAGCTCGAGTTGAATGATTTTTTTCAAGTTGGAGTGAGAGCAACTCTACGCTCTATTGAAGAGAAGCGCTACAGATGGGAAGAGAACAATTCATGGCTACAGTGATAATGGGCTCAGATGTTTCACTAACAGCCTACTGGATTTCCATTCATCTCTGGCTGGTTATTGGTTTGCAGTGGATTGTGTGCTGCTGTTTGTTTGCTGCTGCTGTCAGTCAGGGACGGCATTTGGATGCGAGGCACCTCCATGGCATTCCCCCTCACTGTTATGTGATCCCATCCACCCTGAGAGAGACAGAGTATTAAGCGATTAAGCGATTTGAATTATGGGGACACTAGTAATGTCCTCATAAACTACATTTATATCATAATAGTGGTGTACAAGTCCCTCAATTGTCCTAAGTGTCAAAAGCGTGATCTCACATTTTATATACAGTGTGTATATATATATATATATATATATATATATATATATATATATATATATATATATATATATATATATATATATATACCTATACATACATATATCATTTTAATTGTTTTAAAATATTGCCTTTACTGTTACCAGATGGCCCCAGACACAGAGGCTACAAGAGTGCAAATTGAAAGAAATCCCAGAAGCAGTTTATTGTGCTACTCCAATCCCAATCAATTACCAGAAGAAGAAAAAAACTGGTACACAATACGGGACTTTTAATTATAAAGAAGCCCGAAATACACATGGGACTCTTATTTTGAAATGTCTGCACTCCCAGTTGTGAGCTCAGAAAGTGAATCTGATTCTAACTGCTAACCTGAGCTCCTGAGTTCAAACCCTCAGTTCTTTTCGGGTGATTCATGAAAAAGATCTGGTTCAAAAGAGTCATTTGTTCACAATTCTCTTGCGCTGGGTTTGTTGTTGTTGTTGTGTGCAGCGAGCTCGTCAGAAACAGAACGGGTGAAAAGTGGCTCGAGACACACTGGTGATGCACGCTCTAAAGATGTTTCAATAACTGACGAGATTATATCTGAAGAAACCGCATATGAATGCACAAAACCCGACTGTCACCAGTGGCGACTAGATTTTAAATTATTGTCACAATAAATTATTTTTGGTCACATTTGCAACCATTTTAGTCGCAGTCACATACATACATACACACATACACTACCGGTCAAAAGTTTTGAAACACTTACTCATTCTTTATTGTAATTTTTTTCACATTTAGAATAATAGTAAGTCATCAAAACTATGGAATAACATAAATGGAACTATGGGAATTATTTTGTGACTAAACAAAATCCAAAATAAATCAAAACTGTGTTATATTTTAGCATCTTCAAAGTAGTCACCCTTTGCCTAGAATTTGCAGAAATGTACTCTTGATATTTTCTCAACCAACTCGGGATGCTTTTTAAACAGTATTGAAGGAGTTCCCATCTATGTTGGGCACTTATTGGCTGCTTTTCTTTATTATTTGTTCCAAGTCATCAATTTCAAAAACTTTTTTTTTTGTAATTAAATTTTTGTTTTATAAATTAATATGGTGGCACAATTATATTTTTGTCTACAAAACTAATTTCAAACATTTAAGCATACGCCTTCAGATCAAAAGATTTTTAAGATCATGAGAAACATTTCAGTCAAGTGTTTCAAAACTTTTGACCGCTAGTGTCACACACACACACACACACACACACACACACACACACACACACACACTTTTTTGGAGTGCCATCCTAACAATTTTACTGTTCCCCTCTGGCCTTCCCATAAAAAAAAATCCTGGAGGTGGAACTTAATTAGATTTCCTACCAGATGTAGTTTTGTTGGCTTTTTTCCCCACAGACAAACTCCGCTTTGATCAGCACCATGTTGTTTTGTCACATGACTCCGTACGTTGAAAGTTTAACCTTTAACTGACAGCCCAGAGACTCCTGAACTGAGATCAGTCGGTTTAAATTAATTTAAACTATGCGTTCGTATAGCTAAGCCAAAATACAACGTCCACGAATGTGTACGCGGGGTCGCACGAGGTTAAGGTCATGTGAAGCATTTCACTCAAGTGTGTCCAAACTTTTGACTGGTAGTGTCTACAGTGCTACCATGATCACTTCTGTTGCAACCAGATCACAACTCTGCTATTAGTGCAGTTAGCATAAAGAACACTTCAGCAGTGCTCACCCCAATGCCATAGTCCCATGAGTGGCCTTTAGGTTCCATAGGCAGCAACCCCAGCCGGCGACATACAGTTCCACAGCTCAAACTGTGACTACCCTGCACCTTATCCGCAATGATCCACACCTTAGGAAAAACACACATATCTCTAATTTAACAGAGTAGGAAACTTAGTTAAACTACAACAACTTTGTACCATTTCTGCACTGTTGCGTATCGCATGGTACATATCGATATCTGTAAAGTTTAGTTCTGCATTAGCGTTTTCAATAAACAGTTTTATTAACTATTAATTTAAAAATCTAAATATAATTTTTTTTGGATTTATCTACAATTGTTTGAGGAAGAACTGCAATGCATCTGTGAATCATTTGTCCTCATCCCCTAGAGCAAAATAGTAATTAGGATACAAGTTATAACCAAACGAGTTATAAGTTTCAGACCTGGTCCAGAGGTCCCACAGATACTTTGCGCACATTATTGGAGATGTGCTCCCATGATGAGCCCTGAGGGTAACTGGGGGTCACACCTTGTCTGTACCAGAGGTTACCTACACATGCATGGAACACAAAAGCAAACAAAAAAACAATAATAAAAAATAAATTAATTTGACGGTTTCAGTGGAAAACCATACAGCATCATGTATAGAATAGACTGAGAATCTTTAAAGGTTTTTTAATTAGACATGAAAAGAAAAGTTTGGCAAAAGTTTGGCCAGTACTCTCTTCTATCCCAACTAGACAAAAACTGTAATACTGTCCCCATCTTATTCTGGCCAAGAACCGTTCATTCATTCAGATATGAAATTTCAGACTACTTTCCCACATGATGTTTTGGTGAGTGTATAACATCGATGTGTGCATCATAAGTATATTTTTTAAACATTTACTTAAAACTATCTGCCTCAAAGTTTTTAAAAATCTTTAAAAGATATGATGCCACATTGCCACGAACCTTGTAAACTTTTGCAGGTTTTTTATCATAATAATGTATTGGAGTTACAATTAAATTAATACACCAATCAGTTTTTAATTAGCAGAAAGCTGAGTCTTCATATAGCCTGTTTTTATTCTCTTTCATAATGTAATGCATTGAGTCTTATTTCACAGTATGTCTCTTATGAAAAAATGAAAAATAAATAAATAAATTTGGAGATCAGGAATTTTTTTTTTTGTTATTTTTAGAGCACTGTTTAATTAATCTAATTGCCTTTGGCAGTCTCAATATATGGCTAAATTGAGTAGCATACACAAAACTTAAATCCATGCTCATTCTTTATATGTAGGCCTATGATAAGATTTAGAAATATCTTCAGTATCTTCTTTATTGTCTCAAAATAAAACAATAGCCTACTTGATAGTATTACGTCGCCACAGTAGCGTCATCTCTTCAAATCCAAAACTCCACAAAATTACAAAGAACTACCTTGTTTATATTTGCAGTGTCCATAACATTTATGCAGTTTAAAGAGACACTACAAATATAAAAAATTATACTGAAATATACAAAATGTAACAAATAAATGCTATTTGGAGTCTTCTATATTTTGCAGTATTAACATTTAATAACATCAATTATTTAGGTAAGTAACATTTGACAATTAAAAAATTCTGAAAATGTACATATTTTCTTCTTCTTCATCTTATTATTAATATCAGGGATGTTGAGTTATGCTCCTAAAAGGAGATAAAGGCAGTATAAAGGTGATCGCGAGGAAAAATAAATCGATCCTCAAATCATGATTGCGCCTAGGAGACTGCCAATGCCAAGATTTATAGTGAAAAAGGAGTAACATTTCTGTCTTTTCTCACCTAAAACCGAGCGTATTACTTCAGAAGACATGGGTTAAACCACGTGAGTCATATGACTTAGCTTTATGCTGCCTTTATGTCCTTTTTGGAGTTTGGAAGTGTTGGATGATATTGACTTCGATGTATCGATATATTCACATCATATCTCCGTCAAAATATCTTCGTTTGTGTTCGCAAAAGAAAGAAAGCCATATGAGTTTGAGATGGCATACATGTGAGTAAATGAGTTTTTGGGCGAACTATTCCTTTAATGTGCATACAGTAGGTGTACCATTTTCATCCACTGTGTAAACAGATGTCCTGCCCACAGACACCTGTTTGAGCTTCTGTCCAGTTGGAGAGGGGATGTGGTACCAACAATCTCCTGTAAGCACAGATAAAATCTTTCTAAAGCTGCTGCAGATATACTGCACACAATGCTGTGACATCATCATCATGACAGGCATGACTTGCATGAACGACATTTTGAGAGTACCCGAATTATGTTGGGTTTATTTTGATAGAGGGTGCAAAGGCAAAAATTCATGGGACAATATTCAAAATGAAGAAAAGAGAGAAATTTAAGTGTCATGGCTTTGTGATGGAATGTCATTCTCTCACCTGCTGGGTTCTGGGCAGATACGGAGCCTCTATAGAATGCAGAACCATCCTTGGCGATGGCCCAAACCTGGTGGACGGCACCAATGGAAATCGACTTGAAAGTCTGGTCAGTTCCCACGTGTAACCATGACGACCCCTGTGAGTGAGCCACCTCAGTCAGGATTACATAATTCTGTGTAGGCTCTCACAGTGATAAGCCAAAGTATTTTTTAAGTGTTTGTGCAGTACTTGTATGCTATTTGCATGGGAACCACAGAGCGTAATAATTTTTTCTAGCAGTTCACAGTCTAGTGTAAGCTTGTGAAATCCGACCAAGGAAGTTAAGTTGTTTCATGACTTTCTGAAAGTCTAAAAAAAAAAAAAAAAGTAAACCAATGAGTATTCGTAGAAAACAAGGAACTTGGCTCTTACCGCAGGGGTCAGGGAGGTGACGCCCAGGCGGCACAAGACGTCTCCCTTGTTGCTGATGGCCCATAGTGGCACCTGTTCTACTGTGCTCTTTGGTCCACAAGGTAGGATTGTTACATCACTCAAAGGTATAGGTGGGACTTCCTGCCAGGGGCCAGTTGTTGTGAGTTTACACTTTCTACAGTGAAAAAACAAGGTATGACAAGAGGCACTGGGGTAAACAGAGTTGAAGAGAACAGAATACCGTAAGTGCTCGGTTTATAAACAGTGGAACATACCTGGCCCAACGCCTGCGCCGGACAAAGTCCTTCAAAGTTTTATTTCCATGGTATGACCTAGAAAGGTAAAGAAAGTGAGAGAAAACAATAATGGATCAGATCTCTCACTTGTTTTTTTATACTATAAATGCTGTACAGTGTGGTTAAATGTTTAAGCTACAGTATTGGGGAGTAACTAACTAAAAGCAGCGATGCTACTACTGTAACTTAAAGGGATAGTTCACCCAAAAGTGAAAAGTCTCATTTACTCACCCTCATGCCATCCCAGATGTGTATGACTTTCTTTCTTCAGCAGAACACAAACAACATTTTTAGAAGAGTATCTCAGCTCTCATGCAAGTGAATGGTGGCCAGAACTGTGTAGCTCCAAAAATGACTCTTCTAAAAATCTTTGTGTTCAGCAGAAGAACGAAAGTCATACACATCTGGGCTGGCATGAGGGTGAGTAAATGATGAGAATTTTTATTTTTGGGTAAACTATCCCTTTAACATACTGCAGATTTTGTTGACTTTTGTATGACAAATTGCTTGCTATGTTCCTCATTTGTAAGTCACTTTGGATAAAAGCATCTACTAAATGACTTAAATGTAAAATGTCAATGTAACAAAATTATTCATGTAGCATGGCAGTAGCTCAGCTGTTTTCAAAACACTGTACAAGTTGTGACTGTTTTTTATCACTATGTATCACAATTCTTTTTACTGAATTGGTTCATTCAAACAGTTCGTTTCAAAGAACCGGTTAAAAAAAACAACAACAAAAAACAAGCGTTACATGTTTTTTGTATAAGTAACATGCTGTTCATCACTATGTTTTCATCTCAGTTATATAAATTAGGATGTTTTCTGATTTTAGTAGTTGTATTTAGTCTAAACGTACCTGTTCGAATTTAATGCTGTCACCCCTTATTGAGATTTTTCTTTCTTTTTTTTTTTTTTAAAAGATAAATAGTGCTCTGATTTCAAAAATGTATTATATCATCTGACAGTTATAAATTTAAAATTGCCTCCTTAAATTTTTTAATGTAGTAAGCTACTTTTTCTTCATAGCTTGTAATGTAGTTTAATCCTTTTATTTTATTTTTTTAAGCGTAGCTGAACTTTATTCTAACTACATTAAATCATGAGTAGCTTGTAGCAATAAGCTACAGTTTCAAAAATAATGGCCTGTGAAAAATGTAAGGCCAATGAAACTTACACAGGAAAGTCAGCTGCATACTGCCAGCCCTCTCTGTCTGTCCCTCCTGGCACAGCATAGTCGATAGTCCAGTCTGACATCTGCAGAGTGTTATGCAATCATACCAAATGTCTTTACACTCTTTACATTGGAATTCATCCAACAATTTCCGACATTCAGCACACAACATTATTTCAAAGTCAAGTTCTTGTATGTTTGATAAGATACAGTTGAAGTCAGAAGTTTACATACACCTTAGCCAAATACATTTAAACTCAGTTTTTCACAACTCCTGACATTTAATTGTAGAAAACATTCCCTGTCTTAGGTCAGTTAGGATCACTACTTTATTTTAAGAATGTGAAATGTCAGGATAATAGTAGAGAGAATGATTTATTTAAGCTTTTATTCCTTTCATCACATTCCCAGTGGGTCAGAAGTTTACATACACTTTGTTTGGTAGCATTGCCTTAAAACTGTTTAACTTGGGTCAATTTGGGTAGCCTTCCACAAGCTTCTCACAATAAGTTGCTGTCAGGTTTGTAGGCCTCATTGCTCGCACATGCTTTTTCAGTTCTGCCCAAAAATTTTCTATCGGATTGAGGTCAGGGCTTTGTGATGGACACTCCAATACCTTGACTTTGTCCTTGAGTCATTTTGCCACAACTTTGGAGGTATGCTTGGGGTCATTGTCTATTTGGAAGACCCATTTGCGACCGAGCTTTAACTTGATGTTGCTTCAATATATCCACATAATTTTCCTTCCTCATGATGCCATCTATTTTGTGAAGTGCACCAGTCCTTCCTGCAGCAAAGCACCCCCGCAACATGATGCTGCCACCCCCATGCTTCACGGTTGGGATGTTGTTCTTCGGCTTGCAAGCCTCACCCTTTTTCCTCCAAATGATGGTCATTATGGCCAAACAGTGCAAATTTTGTTTCATTAGACCAGAGGACATTTCTCCAAAAAGAAAGATCTTTGTCCCAATGTGCACTTGCAAATTATAGTCTGGCTTTTTTATGGCGGTTTTGGAGCAGTGGCTTCTTCCTTGCTGAACAGCCTTTCAGGTTATGTCGATATAGGACTCATTTTACTGTGGATATAGATACTTATCTACCCGTTTCCTCCAGCATCTTCACAAGGTCCTTTACTGGTGTTCTGGGATTGATTTGCACTTTTCGCACAAAACTACATTTCTCTCTAGGAGACAGAATGTGTCTCCTCCTTGAGCAGTATGATGGCTGTGTGGTCCCATGGTGTTTATACTTGTGAACTATTGTTTGTACAGATGAACGTGGTACCTTCAGGCGTTTGGAAATTGCTCCCAAGGATGAACCAGACTTGTGGAGGTCCACAATTTGTTTTCTGAGGTCTTGGCTGATTTCTTTGATTTTCCCATGATGTCAAGCAAAGAGGCACTGAGTTTGAAGGTAGGCCTTAAAATACATCCACAGGTATACCTCCAATTCAGTACACCTCCTATCAGAAGCTAATTGGCTAATTGTCTAAAGGCTTAACATCATTTTCTGGAATTTTCCAAGCTGCTTAAAGGCACAGTTAACTTAGTGTATGTAAATTTCTGACCCACTGAAATTGTAATATAGTCAATTAAAAGTGAAACAATCTGTCTGTAAAAAATTGTTGGAAACATTACTCATGTCATGCACAAAGTAGATGTCCTAAACGACTTGCCAAAACTATAGTTTGCTAATATGAAATCTGTGGAGTGGTTAAAAAATGAGTTTTAATGACTTCAACCTAAGTGTATGTAAACTTCTGACTTCAACTGTATGCATAACAGAACAAACCCAGGTCCAGTTTGGGGAGGGTGGTTTAGTGTTGGTTTTGTTGCACTCCTTCAGACCCGAGGCATCGCTCCACATGTAACGATCTGTAGGGAGACCCCTGAAGGAAAAAGAGTGACTGAGCACTTCTGGAATATAGAACCGTTCACTGCATAATCACAAACAGTATTCACCTGTTGGTGTAACCAGTGACAGGGTTCCAGCGTTGGTTCTCATATATATAAACACTCTTCACATCTGTCTGTGTGTAGATGTTATCTGTACTGCTTGCCAACCCTATATGTGCAAGATACACACGTTATGTTACTAGCATACAATGAAGAAACACATACTAGTTTAAAAATAGGTGTTGCGTAGATTAACCCTGAATGAACCCTCCTCCATAGCCGCCGGTATGGACCCAGGCGGTGTGGTCATAACCGATCCCCCACACCACACCAAGACTGTTGGACTCAATAATACGCATATGCCCTCCGACTTGACGCCAGAACCTGTCCACAATGACAAGAAACAAACATACATTTTATTTTGGGACAATTTTCAGGGAGCTGAAAATATTTGCCAAATGAGTTTTACTGTAATGAATGGAAAGTTTTTGAACACATAAGCCACACTTAATGCATGAATGACTTTGGTTTATGTAACAAAATTTCAAACCAATTTCATTTATTTCAAAGAAATATTGCATAAAATGATGGATATGGTATATTGTTCAAAATTAAGATAAAAAGTATTTGAGCACTTTTTAGATTTTAGAAGTGGAACATGTCCACAATGTGATGAACTACACCTGTGGTTACACTAGCCTAGGACGCCTGTGTTAACTTGAGTGGAACTGACTTCACACATCCACTAAAACTCACCTTGGCACCAGTTGGTTAAATATGTAAAAAATGGCTAAGAAAAGTAAAGTTAGTTCTGGGAAAAGGTCTTGAATCACTACTTTGCAGATGCCATGTGCTATTTTGTATTTGATGCAATGAATTTCAGAGATTTTTAAGTGAGATGCAAGTACCCAAAAGTGTCTAAATACATTCTGGGACCACTATAGTTATAACTTTATACAATTAGTACATTATGTTTATATAAAATTAATCAAGTCAAATCTAATTCTTACATCTGATCACAGGGTGTAGGATAGAGAGATGCCTCTAGTTCTTTTGTGGGCTCGCTTACAAAGATGTCACCTTTACAGGTGACAGACCAGATGGCCTGTTTGGAGGGAGGGCCCTGAATACCTCTGGAGTCACAGCAGGACACACTGAGCAGAGCTAGCTGATAGGATGAAGAAACTGTCAGTCAAACAGCAGGGTAAATACAAGACTCAGTGTAAATTGTTGGGTAAAAAACGATTAATGTTATCTCCACACCCAATCGTGTATCTCCAGCTCTGTGGCCGCAGCCAGACGGATGGGCCACCTCTGTTGGGTTCTCTCCGCTGTATAGATGGCAAACGTGTTTTTGGAGTCATTCTGCACTGGCACCAGGATTGTCACTTCGTTAATGAAGACATGGAGATACTGGACAGAGAAGAAGCAGAAAGGAATACAAGTGACAGTGAAACAGGTGTGGAATTAACCAAACTATTACACGGCTCTCTGGAATACTCTATTCTGATTGGTCAGTCGTGCCATGCAGTGGTCAAATATTTCTGAATAATGACATCACATCCGAGGATAGACTGATATTCCACCGGTCATCCAGGTATTGTGAGTAGGGATGCACCGATATAAAAAAAGTTGTTGTCCGATACCGATTTTAACAAAAACTATAGGCCGATAATGATACTGATATTTTGCAACTTACCTTATTTTGTCATCAGATCATTGTTTTACTTAGGAATGCTTAAAATAAGTACAAAAGCTTTTTCACTGTTTTTCAAAATTTTAAAAGAGAACCACAGTGAAAGATACATACAAGATAGAAAGATAAAAAAAGACTAAATATGATAACATGATTATTGATATGAAAATTTTTTTATTTTTGCACTTCTAAAACATTTTTTGCACTTCTGTTTTTGCAGTTTAAAACGCATCTTTTTAAGGTTTAGTAATCGCACAAAGCCATATTGCGATTTCAATCTTAATTCAATCAATCACGCAGCATTAATGAATATCATACCGATTTCTCCGAAGTCAATGTCTGATGGTTTCAAAGTGTTTTGGATGGTTTCCCTCATCATGTAGCCTATATGTAAGTGCCACTTTCACAACGGCCACGTCCATTAATGGTGTTTTTTCTGCATTATCATGAGAACGAGAGAATAAAAATTAAATATTACATGTTCTTAGGAGTGCCAACCCTTCTAGATATTGTGGCTATTATTATTTCTGGATTGTGCATTTGAATTCACAGGGTTTTACAAAGTGCGTTAAGAGTGCGATATGGCCCTGCATCAGCACTGCTGTGATTCGGCCGCAGGCCGAGTGCCATAGGTAATCACAGTAGTGCTGATTTAGGGCCATATAGCACGATTTCGAGTATGATATTGCTTATATACAACAGTTCAATGAACAAGTAAATAAAAAAAAATTAGGAAAAACTGAGTACGGTCATAAAAAACGCATTTGTGCATGGAACAACTTTCTTACGCGACGGATCAGAATCTGCCGTTGCTGGTTCAAACCAAATCATGCGTTCATGCCTTCGTTAGTAATTCAAAAATGTCACTTCAGAAATAGTATCACGGCTTGTACTGTTTCTACCAAGTTATTGGATAAACAAGGAAAGGTGTGTGTGTGTGTGAGAGAGTGAGAGAGAGAGAGAGAGATGGAGAGATGGAACATGTGCTATCACCTGTTGCCACTCCCAAGCAGAGATGCTGTCAGCTTTCTGAAGGTCAGCTTTCTCAGTGGAAAAGTAGCCGTCCAAGCAGGGGTATTTCTCCCAATTTCGCAGTAGCCGGTGCGCAAGAGCATTCACTATAGAAACCGCAATCTTCTCCGCCATTTTAAACAGTATGTCCTCTCCAATGTTTAAAGTCTGGTAAGATGTAAGTGCCTTGAGTTTGTGTAATTAATCAGTCTGTTGTGTCTCTCAGCTGTGATAAGCCGTAATGCTGAAGTTGTTAGTTTAAAGCCGTTTAAAGCTATTTCCTGGCTTAAGTAGTATAGTAGTAATACATGCGATCACGTAGTGCTGTTGTATATAAACACTGACTGACGCTGAATTCACGTCACAGAACTGGCTTATATTACACACAAAAATTATCTTTTGCCACCACCCGCTGGCTAACATATGTAATGTCAAAAAATTACATGTAAAGAGACACATATACAGTAGCTCTTAACACATCTGCGCTGCTCTTACACTTTAGTTTAGAATGGCACGAACACAAGTGGAGTGATACACATACAGTGAAGCGTCCGAGTGATGATGGTGTGAGACCATCAGTACTCATGGAATGTCTCCCGTCCAATCAGATTCGAGGACCAGAACTAACTGTTGTATATTTATAAATCATCTGTTTTTCATGTTGGCGTTTTCATGCTTATTACCAATGTGCCGGTGGTTTTCATTTGGTCAATAATTCGCTGACAAATTTCGGCAGCCGATACATCGGTGCATCCCTAATTATGAGTCATCTTCCCTACTTCTCGCATCACTCTGTGATCATTTCCTTTCCATTTATTTATTTGGCAAGTAGCCGTGTGATAAGCGGGATAAGTAACGCACAGTCAGCCGGTCATTATCGCAACATAAACCACTTCAGGGTGATATAAGACCCCTCCGTTCTGTTACTGACTGCAGATTATTCCTTAATTAATGTAGGTTCTAGATTCCAGTTAGTTTTCAGTCTCTGAGATTACCTTTTTCTCATCATTAAAGGTGTAGTAGATAAACAGAATTCCATCCTTGTTGCCCTCTGCTCCTGAGAACTGCTCCAGGGCAAACTGAACATCCACCCACTTATGTGGCTTCCAGTCTCGCCACCACTGCATGGTGCCCTTTTTCACCCAAACAGACTGAGAGAAGGACAGGAATCAGGGCAAATTATCCACTTATATATATATATATATATATATATTTTTTTTTTAAGTTTTAAAGACCCAATGAAAAATTTGCTTGATAAGCACAGTTTTCATTCGTGTTGACGTATTTGCTATTGAAACAGGAAGTTTGGATGGGACATACTGAAAGATGCGTCCATTTTTTTAAATTGCCATTAGGCTTTAGTTACATCACAGCCATTAACCATGATGTGCTACTTGCTAGTCGACTGCAGGTGGTATTAAGAGAAGGGACATTGTCAATCTAGAGAACATTTGGTTGGATGAAAATCTGTGTAGTGAAAGATGAGTCCCTAAATTAAATTTTGGGTCCCTAAATTTTAGACTTGAAATTTTAAATGCAAATTTCAGCTAAAAATTGTTTGTTTGTTTTTTTTCCCCCAAGTTTTAAGAGTGCAAGGTGGCTTTTAAAGCAAACACACATAGAATAAAAGCCACAAAACTCCATTTTGATTTCATGGGGTATTTAAAGACAAGGAACAAGTTTTCTAGGGTCTTACTCGAAGTTCTACCGGGTTACAATGGATTTATTCTGACTTTCAGTCTAACTCTTGGAGCATTCGTGTGGACACTTACTGTCGCTATATCAATGACAGTCTGGATTTAATAACAAAATAATAAAATGACAAAAAGGCATGGGTCAGCATTGATGAAAATATAACATGAGCTGAACTGTTCTGCTTTTAACCACTACCTGTTCAATGGCCTGCTCATAATGCACAAAATTCTCCATTTCTCTTTTGGACCGTTCGTTAAGCTGCTCAAATATCTGTTTGCGCCAGGCTGCTGTTTGTGCTGGAGTAATCGAAAGAGACATGGCCTGCATAGAACAGTTCAGGGCTGTGGAGACCAGGAAGAGAACATTTAATTTTCAATCTCAATTACAAAGATGACAACAAATCCAGACACTACTGTATTGAGTCACTTTTACACCACAGAAGTGTAGTTCTAAATCAATTCCTGGCTGACCTGTGGATGTAGAGTTGAACCAGTTGAGCTGTGAGTGGCAGTCGACTGCACATCCTCCGCCGCTCACCCAGGCCCATTTTGGATGTTCATCAGCTCCATAAGGCTCCTCCAGGGCCAAATTATAGGTGGCTACAGAGGACAGACTGCAGGTATCAGCGGTGTCTCTCCCAGGTCCTGAAGCCAGGTGAGTCTGGGCCTCCTCCAGGTCCACATTGCTCCATTGAGGGTCCAGCCCACCTGAATGGATGGGAGACAGAACCTGGGTAGGGGAAGCCCTGTCCTCCACTTCCCCTTCTGCTTGCTCCTCCTCAGGGATAGATGGGCCAGCTGCTGCTGTTGAGGGCACGTCACATCGGCTGATCTGGCCTTCGCGATCAGACACCAGCTCAGAGATAAAGCTGTCACTGGTCACTTTGGGAATGCGTGGTTTAGGGGCATCTCCAGTCTCAGGAGTGGGGAGAACTTCTCCTGCAGCTCTTTCAGTCACAGGATCCACATCACTCAACACAGAAGCCTGGGACTGCAGACGCACCTCACCGCCAAAGAAACAACCAGCACTGTGAAGCACAATGATAACAGGTAAGAATCAATAGACCAATTAATTCTCTTGTTAACTATGCCACCTGGTGGTAAATTATGTTAAATGCAACCCATTTTCCACTTACAGCAAAGGCCCTGTTTGGAACTGGTATTAAGATTTATCTCGGATGATCCGATTCTAAGTGGTCAACTGAAACACATTAGCGTGTACACATGATATTTCAAGCTTCTCAAATGCATTTCCTGTGACAACTTGTGATCAGATTTTGTCGAGGGGTGGATCTTTGAATTCATGACTACATACATCACTTACTGCTGTCATTTAAAGTTGGCACACTGTTGCTATAAGACATATCTGAATTTTAATCTCGCCGAAAACGACGTTTTGATTGAACACACCATAAATGCAATTTGGTCATATGTGTTTTATAATAACCTTCAAATGTGGTTTGAGTGATAACGTCACAAACTCTTTGGAAACTTGTTTACACCTGTATTTAGCTATGTCCATATGTGAACAGATCCTGAAAGATGTTAATTCCAGGTGTAAACAGGATCAAAGCTGTTTTACTGACCTCTGAAGACTGCTCACACTGGCGCTGGAGTGGGAACGGTCACTGTCTCGTGGCACCGACACAACTTTCCAAGCCTTCCCACTCAGCTCGCTGGCAGTCACACCCTGACGGAAATATACCGCCCGGTCTTCAAAACCAATACCCCACACCTGAGCACGGAGACACATTACAATCACACAATCTACAAAGAGACACCATCCTAATAAGTGTCTTATAACAGATCAAATGGAAATGCAATGTTTCCTGCAGGAAAAAAAAAAAATTCTACATTTGTACGGAATATATGATCTCTTTCACCATATGAAAGTTTAAGGGTTAGCTTTGAAAAACATGATAAATGTAAAAAAAATTATCATATCCTTTTGTGCAATATGTATCTTATTTTCTATGATTCAACCTAAATATTTTCATGTTTATATGACAGCCACCTATATACACCGATCAGCCACAACATTAAAACCACCTGCCTAATATTGTGCTGCCAAAACAGCACCAACCCGAATCTCAGAAAAGCATTCTGGGATGATATTCTTCTCACCACAATTGTACAGAGCGGTTATCTGAGTTACCATAGACTTTGTCAGTTCGAACCAGTCTGGCCATTCTCTGCTGACCTCTCTCATCAACAAGGTGTTTCCTTCCACAGAACTGCCACTCACTGGATGTTTTTTGTTTTTGGCACCATTCTGAGTAAACTAGAGACTGTTGTGTGTGAAAATCCCAGGAGATTAGCAATTACAGAAATACTCAAACCAGCCCATCTGGCACCAACAATCATGCCATAGACCAAATCACTGAGATCACATTTTTTCCCCATTCTGATGGTTGATGTGAACATAACTAAACTCCTGACCCATACAGTACAACCTGCAACCTGGTTAGAGAAATAAAAGTTCTTTTCAGACTATCTACAAAGTTATCTAGAAATCAATCTCTAGAATTTATCAAGTTTATCTAGAAAGTACTCATTTTTTTTTCAAACAATTTGTATGTATATAACACTTTGTAACACAATTTTTGTTCCTGGGTAGTAAGTGTTATTTCCTAATTGCTTATGCCTCAAAAGTATAGAAAATGGCTATTATTCCCCAAAAACTTTGCTTTTGTGACCCCAGACATTTTGAAATTTACCTATTTCCAATGAGAAAACGGTCGAATTTGTAACTTTTCGTTCACAAAGTCAGAAAAAAACAACATATGAATCCAAAATCCTTCTTTATCTGTGGTCCAACAAAGACACCAGCTTTGACCTTTGCCTCAGACAGCTTAGGGAAGAAGTCTTGAAGGTACTTGAAGGCTGCTGACAAATTGTTTCATAAGGCCCAATTTGATGTGCAGTGGTGGCATCAGCACCTTCCGGGGGTCCACCAGTGGCTCCCACTTGACATTGTTCCTCCCCACAGAGAACTCGGTCCGCTGTGGCCAGTCCCGCCTGTGGTAGTGCGCCTTGGTGTCCCTGCTGTCCCAAAGGCAAAGAAAAAGCAGGGAAACTTGGTAAAACCGCCTTGGAGACCCATCAGAAATGCCACCATTTTGAAGTCTCCTATGACCTCCCAGCCGTACTCATCATACTTCAAGGCGTCCAGCAAGGTCTTGATGCTGTTGTAATCCTCTTTGAGGTGCACCGAGTGAGCCAGGGGAAGAGACGGGTACTTGCTACCATTATGGAGCAGCACGGCTTTGAATATTACTTTAGTATAAATACATGTTAATTTGGATTCATATGTTGTTTTTTTCTGAATTTATGTGAACAAAAAGACAAAATTCGCCCGTTTTCTCATTGGAAATAGGTAAATTTCAAAATATCACTGTCCTGGTCACAAAAGCAAAGTTTGTGGGGAATAATAGCCATTTTCTATACTTTTGAGGCATAATCAATTAGGAAATAACACTTACTACCCAGGAAAACGAAATAAAAAAAAAAATGGGGAAACACAGTGTAATCATAAACCCCTGCAGATAGAGTGCAAACATCAGAAAATTTTCAGTGTAGACAAGTTTTTTCCCCAGTTTAGATCGGGAAATGAACTTTATGGATGTGAAAAAACAGGATATGGAAAAGAAAAAAAGGGGGGGGGGCCTTTGTGAAACTTGCTGACTTTGACCTAAACAAAATCAGTATGGTATCCATTAAGGCTGCACGATTGATTGAATTAAGACTGAAAATGCAATATGGCCTTGCGTAATTAATAAACGGCAAAATGCTGCGTTTTAAAATCTGAAAATCTGCATTCGCCACTTCAGTCAGTGCTTTGTGAGCACTCGGCACCCTCTACCTCAGGGGCACTCTGATTCTGATTCTCTGTACGTAGTTGCAGGTGCGGTTATTTTTAAAAACAGTAGTGGAGACAACACTACAGATACTGGCATCTTTCGCTTAAACACACTGCAGAAAACAAAAATGAAGCAAAGTGAAATGACAGTTCAGCTAAGCCAGGTTTGTGTCAGGACAAGTTAACGTGCTGCTTTTATACTAAAGTTTTTCCGTCAAAATTTAGCTTAATCAGCATGTTACAAGCCTTTCATAATAAACAAACAAATTAGATTTTTGTTCTAATTTTGTGAAAATTAATCACAGATGTCATCATGGCATGGGTGGCAAGGAAAGCCTATTTACATTTAAATAAAAAAACAGTATTTTAAATGCTTCACTGTTGTTATGTAAATTGTTTGTTTGTTTCCTTGTAACTTAGTAGATTCTCACTTTAAGGAAAATATAAAAATGGTCCATTCAGACTTTTACATATTTATAAATTTTCTCTCAGGGGATACCCCTGAACCCCCATATTAATCCATCAAAAGGCCTCCTCTGTCCCATACATACAGTTTGCATACCCTGGCAGAAATTGTGAAATTTTGGCATTGATTTAGAAAATATTACTGATCATGCAAAAAAACTGTCTTTTATTTAAGGATAGTGATCATATGAAGCCATTTATTATCACATAGTTGTTTGGCTCCTTTTTAAATCATAATGCATAATGCATAATGAAAATACTGGCAGACAATTTGCATTCTTCTGCACGAAAGCTGCACATGAGACGCTCTTGGACTTTCCAGCACGACAATGACCCTAAGCACAAGGTCAAGTTGACCCTCCAGTGGTTACAGCAGAAAAAGGTGAAGGTTCTGGAGTGGCCATCACAGTCTCCTCACCTTAATATCATCGAGCCACTCTGGGGAGATCTCAAATGTGCGGTTCATGCAAGACGACCAGAGATTTTGCATGACCTGGAGGCATTTTGCCAAGACGAATGGGCCGAAATACCACCTGCAAGAATTTGGGGCCTCATAGACAACTATTACAAAAGACCGCACCCATTGAGAGCGAGAACCAATAATCGTGAACACGAGGAGGTTACCCCATGTGACTCTACCCTCCCTAGCAACCGGGCCAATTTTGTTGCTTAGGAGACCTGGCTGGAGTCACTCAGCACACCCTGGATTCGAACTCCCGATTCCAGGGGTGGTAGCAGTTATGGTCTTCTTAAGCCGGTGTATACATGCATGATGGACAAAGTTGAGCTACAATCACACTGTACAATCATACTGGAAATATTATCAGTGTCTTTTATATCTCCATGTTGTTAACCAGTAATGTTCAATTGGAGTGCGCACACATGTACAGCTGATCAGATTGGGAGCAGCATCTAGCCAAGTGCAATGACCATATTTTTCTATTCCTCATTCAGCTTTTGGTGGATTGACAATGTTTGTAACTACAGCGTTTGTTAATATTTTTATGCAAAACCTTGATTCTTCGATTAAAAATAAAATCATCATGTCAAAACGTACATTTGCATTAGTCGATAAAGTCGAATAAAACAATTAGCCCTATATGCTCATTCAATGGAAGTATGCAAGAGAAAAGAAAGATTAGTCAGGTATAAATAATACAACCAAGCGGAAAAAACTAAAGGGATGTTACTAATCTCTGACCTGGTCATTGAGACCCACATCGATCATCACCATCTGTCCAACCATACAGATCCAACCTGAGCCACACGGATTATGGGAATTCACACCCCGTCTAAACCAGACCTATTAAAAATAAGGAGATGATGATATACAAACAAACCAAGCAAAGAACAATAAAATTATGCATATGTGCAAGTCTGACAGTAAAGCCTACATATGAAATTTAAAATATGACTTACTTTATAATCTTTAGTGACTGCCCACACTACATTTACACCAACAGCTACATGTACTGCACCAACTCCAGGGCTTGGCGACTCCACTGTGACCCATGATGAGCCTGTGATTCCATAGATATTATCAGATAAAGACAGCGGTATCAAGAGTAAACAAAACAAGCTTTCAATCCACTCCATACAAACATCTATTAATCAAAGGGGTCATATCACACATTGTTTTATTATTATATGTTTCCACTTATATAAACATGTTAGTAAAGTTTTTTGTGCCCAAAATTTCTACTGTCTCCATTACCATTTTCCTCTGAGCCTTAAAAAGATAAAATAATCCAATTTTTGCTGCCGAGCCTTTAAGTGCTCCCTTTAGATATGAAATAAGCAACAGGGATGAGAGTTCCAGCTGCAGGCTTGCAGTTTTTGCAAAGATAGATAACTTCATAGTAGTGAATGGACAGATAGTACTTGAACTACACCATTAAGCTCACCTTTGAGACAGTCTCTGCCAATGCCCTCTCTGACCAACAGATGACCCTCCCATAGGACGGCCCACAGCAGATCCCCCGGCCCACAGCTGATCTGTACCACCTCCCCTGGCACAGGCACCTCCTCCCAAACTGAGCCCTCAGGATTATAGTGGTTGATGCCACTGCGAAACCACACCTGCTTGAATACACAAAAAATTAGATCTTTTGGTAATGGAGATGAAACAGTAAAACACCTAAGCTTATAATACTGCACATTATATAAACAAGTCTAAACAAGTGCATTTGTGGTACTTGCATCAAGCCAAAGAGATACATTTTGTCATTGCATCGCCTGTTGCTTACGGATGACCATAAACATGTATATATCTCATATTGGCCAGACAAGCAAATGGGTCCCACTGCTATAAAAACTCTACAAAAGAAAAGTAGGACAACTTTAAACAACTGGCTCTTCTCAATTGGGGTATGACCACAACTGCTCAACCTAAACCTAGTTTGCTAAAATCAAAATCCAAAAGCAGTGGTTGGCTGATATGGGCTTTTTAATTGCCAATGCAGACACATATATTTACATTGGAGGTCACCAATATTTGAAAACAGAAAATGTTTACTGTTAGAATGTTTTTTCAAATGTTTATTATGCTGTCGTTTGGAACTCATTAGACCATTACATCATCTGTGTTCCATGAATTCATAAACTCTGCATAGCTTTGCAAGAAATGAAAAAGAAATAATTTCCAAGAGTACAAGATGTTGTTGTGCACAGTATGTGTATGAGCTCTGACCTTTCCCTGCAGAGAGACAGCCCACAGTGCCAAACACCCTCTGGGTTCCTCAGTGATCTCCCATCCACCACAAGTGATGTCATTAAACGGGTCAGGGAGAGATTCAGTCTGCTCCGAGGGGATCTGCTCTCACATGCAAATATTTACATACAAATTGAGACAGGCTTTACATCTCTGTAGCAGTTCATGGATGGGCAAGGAGGAGGCGGGAAACGCTGAACAGTAAACAAAGTTTTAATGAGAAACTGAACTTAAAACATACGTAATCAAACACAGACACATATGCAACGCGGCCGCGTGCGTCTCTCTCTCTCTCTCGAACCGGCATCTCCGGCTGCCCTTTATCTCGCTCTCCCGCTGATCAGCTGATTCAGCGTCGGCCGTGCTCCATCACGGCCTAGCCACGCCCTCCTCCTCGTCACAATCCCATACTAAGAAAACTACATTAAAGCCAACCAATTCGGATAAGACTTATTTGTACACACCTTGACCCAGCTCTCCTGTGCTTTGTACCTTCTATATCGTACCCATCTGCGGCGACGTACGCAAGAGTTCCACTTTTTGTCTTTTGTATAAGCCGCTGGAAAATCAATGGCATATGTCCATCCCTGAAAATAAAGATCAGCAATGGCTTAAAGGAATAGTTCACCTAAAAATGATCATTCTCTAATCATTTACACACTTTTATGCCATCTCAAACTCGTATGACTTTCTTTTGCGAAGACATGATGTGTTTACATCCATACAATGCAAGTCAATGGGGTCCAACACTTTCAAGCAAAAGGAGTTACATTTTTGGTCTGTTCTCACCCAAAACCTAACATATCGCTTCACACTTTCTAGCTCCAAAAAGGACATAAAGGCAGCATAAAGGTAATCCATACGACTCAAGTGGTTAAATCCATATCTTCAGGAGCGATATGTTAGGTTTTGGGTTAGAACAGACCAAAAATGTAACTCCTTTTGCTTGAAAGTGTTGGACGCCATTGACATGCATTGTATGGACAAAAACACCTTGAAACACCTTTTTGCAGAAGAACAAATGTCCTACGATTTTGAGATGGCATAAACGTCAATAAATGATGAGAGAGTTACGATTTAAAAAGCAAGAAAATACAACCACTTGCTATGCTTTTAAAGATGTGAATACTGACCCCTTTCTCTGTGGGCTCTCCTCCAAAATTTTCATCCACATGCCAATCTGCTTCCCACTCCCAGTTCTCAGAGGGCAGCTGTGATCCACCCAGAGGCTGGTGCTTCAGCCCTGTGACATCACTCCACTGCCAGCGGTCACTCGGTAAAAGCCGGTCTGAGAAGCCATCAACAGGGTTCCACCTCTGAAGAAACCAGGAAATGTTACAATTAAGGGACATTTCCCTCAAAATTAAACTACTGTCCTTGTGTCTGAAAAGAATCCATGACTTAAAGGGATAGTTCACCCACAAATGAAAATTCTCTCATCATTTACTCATCCATCTCAGTTGTCTATGACTTTCCTTCTTCTACAGAACACAAACAACGATTTTTAGAAGAATATTTCAGCTCTGTAGGTCCATACAATGGAAGTGAACAGTCGGTGACAAGACCTTTCAAGCTCCAAAAAATCACATAAAGGCAGCATAAAAGTAATCCATAAGAGTCCAGTGGTTTAATCCATGTCTTCTGAAGTGATATGATAGGTGTGGGAGAGAAATGTATTAATATTTAAGTCCTTTTTTTACCATAAATCTCCACTTTCACATTCTGAAAGTAAAAGTGGAGATTTACAGTAAAACAGGATTGAAATATAGATTAAATCACTGGAGTTTTATGGATTACTTTTATGCTGCCTTTATGTGATTTTTGGAGCTTGAAAGGTCTGGTCACCATTCACTTACATTGAAAGGAAATACAGGGCTGAAATACTCTTCTAAAATCTTCGTTTGTGTTCAGCAGAAGAAAGTAAGTCATAAACATCTGGGATGGCATAAAGGTGGCTAAATGATGAGAACATTTTCATTTTTGGGTGAACTATTCCTTTAATGGAACTGAGCACACCTGGTTTTCATACGTCTCCTCTTGGTAGCGAATGGGTACATCACTGGCACGGACGTTCAGGTAGATGTTGTGGTCACAGGCGATGCCCCAGCCACACTGTTGCACAGCTGTGACACGCTTAAACTCCAAGTGGGCATCACGACAGTGCTCCCACTGCTGGCCTGCTTTAGGCAGACTATAAACCCTCCCGTAAACATCAACAGCCCACAGGAGGGAGGTAGGCATGTTGTACCCTGCTGCATGACAGGAGAGAGAGTAAATAACAACAAGCTTGAAAATAAACAAACAACTCAGCATCGGTTTTGGGCTGTATAAAGTGTTCAGAAGAAAACACAGCCACACAAAGTTAATTGCTCTTCAATTAATTCGGAATAAACAGAATTTCCGACCAACTCTTTTCGCAAAAGCAAAGTGTGCTTTGACAGCAGATCTGTACCCAGCTGACCTGGCCAGAGATTCTCATTACTGTCCTCTACTGTACTCTAAAGGGGCCTGCTTAAGTTATTTTGTTGCCTACTAAGCTATAAATGAAACCCAAGGCCTGTATCCCAGCAATGCAAGATCAATTCTACAATGCTCAGAAAAATAGCATACCACACTAAGATTAAACAGTTCCAAAACTGTGGTGGCACCATGGTAGAGTGAGGGTACCAAAATGCTAATACTATGAAAGTTTACCACATTAATGTGTCATGGTATTTACATAGTACTGCAAGGTACCTCAAATAATACTATGGTGCTATGGGAGAAAAATAGTAAGCAGTCATTTAGCAGATATGGTACCATGTCCAAAAAACAAACAAACAAACATGGTATTACCACGGGATTATGTATATATATATATAAAAAAAAAAAAAAAAAAAAAAAAAAAAAAAAACAATTACAAAATTTTTTGTACTTTTTGATACTTTTTATGTTAAGTCCATTACGTTACTAAACGTTACTAAAGCAACTGATTTATTCGGAAACGCTTAAATATACCAGATATATGCTAAGAGTGTTTCTTATTCTTATTAAAAGCTTGTTTGTTGATGCAGGTAATGCCAGCGCGTTAGCAAATACAGAGTACACAATTAAAATAGTTTCTGCAAAAATGAAATGAAATGAAATAAAATAAATACATAAATAAAACAGGACACCCAGGATACAGTGGAGAGTGAGGAGGCATATTGAAATGACTGTACTCTGTCTTCAGCAGTGACAGGTGCGTATCCAACACAATCATATTGTCGCATCAACACATATGTAATACATCCTTAAACAGCATTTTCAACAGGCAATGTTACCTTTACGTACCTTATCTGAATCAGGGTGTAAGCACTGTGCTTATGTTGTCATTTTGGATGAAATCTGTCTGTGATTTTGCCTGCTGTTAATTCCTCTGTTATCCCCAACAGGAAGTGGTGCTTCTGTAATGACGACAATAGCTTATATTGCCGACAGGGGTCGCCAAACTCTATTGAGAGGATAATGGGATTGTGAGGTTTAGACAAGCTTATAATACCTTGATCTCTTCAATAACATAAATTATAAACATTTATTATTTTTAAAAAAATTCAGCGCATTAATTTTCCAGAATTAAAGCATTTTGGATACATTTCTTGTATTCAAAATGGTTCAGTAGTGGGCAAACTGGGCATTGTAAAATATTCTACTACACTAGTGAATAATGTAAATTAATCATTTGTTTCTATCAAATTTATCAACAGGAAAATTTGATAATATTGGCCTTAGAAAATAAGACTGAGCGCAAATTAAGCAGTCCTGGTTTAACTGCTTTAACTTTTAATTTTCATTGATTTTAACATGTTTATGATGATAGATACAAAAATGGTGATAACACTTTCCAATAAGGTTCCGTTTGTTAACATTAGTTAATGCATTAGGCATTATGAACTAACAATGAACAATATATTTTTACAGCTTTGTAATTTTATCTTTGTTCATTAATAATAGCTAATAATAACAATTGTTCATTGTTAGTTCATAGTGCATTAATTAATGTTAACATATACAACTATTGATTTTAGAAATGTGTTACTATATGTTGAAATCAACATTAACCAAGATGAATACATGCTGTAAAAGTATTGTTTATTATTAGTTCATGTTAACTCATGTTAACAAATGGAACCTTATTGTAAAGTGTTATCGAAACCATTTGCTTTGGGGTGTTTTTTTTGTGTGTGTGTGTGTGTTTTTTGGTTTCTGTTCAACTTTGTTAGTTTCAATGCATTATCTGCAACTTATTTGATATATTTAGTGAATATAATTCTGCTAAAATCACACCCTTACACACACATACAAATGTGTGAAAATTGGTAGCCATCTCTCCCTTTGTTAGCACTTAAAAAGATAGCGATGTTCTATTTTCCATGACTGTGACTGAGCACAGTAATAATTAAGAAAAGCTATTGTAAACATTTCCCTTAAGGCTGATATATGGCCAGACTGCAATATGTGATATTTTGTGTGTAATTGCACAAAAATTTAGGCTACCATGGATAGGGAAAATGACAAACCACCAGAGAGTGCATATTTTTTTAGCATATGTCAAAACAGCAGTGGGCAGTTTGTATACTAATTGGGTGCTATTTTTAGTCTCAGTTTTAACCCTAGCTCTGGTGAAGACTGCTTGAGTTACTTTTACCTGCCATGTGTAATGCAGACCCATCTTATATCAATCATAGACTATAAACCCATTTATGCCAGCTTCAGATTCACTTTAAAGGAATATTCTTGGTTCAATACAAGTTAAGCTCAATCGAAAGCATTTGTGGCATAATGTTGATTACCACAAAAAATGTTTGACTCGTCCCTCCTTTTCTTTAAAAAAAGCAAAAATATAGAGGCCACAATGAGGCACTTACAATAGAAGTGAATGGGGCCAATTTTGGAGGGTTTAAAGACAAAAATGTGAAGCTTGTAATTTTATAAAAGCAATTATATTAATTCTTCTGTTAAAACTTGTGTATTATTTGAGCTGTGAAGTTGAACTAATGTTTATAGTTGTTTTAGGGTTTATTGACATTACATTGTCATGGCAACGAAGTTGTACAATTGGCTATATCTTTACACAAAAAAGGTTAGTTAGCAATTTTATCACACTAAAATCATGTTTACATGTATATTGTTTACATCTTGTGATTATACTTGAGACTAACGTTTACAGATTGGCCCCATTCACTTCCACTGGAAATGCCTCACTGAAACCATAAATTTGTACGCCACAAATGCTGTCGATTGAGCTTAACTTGTATTGAACTTGGAATATTCCTTTAAGAAAAAACCTCAGTTAGTAAATGTTGCTTTGAATTACTCTTACAAAATGTCGGTCACATGCACCTATTTTGCCAATTTACACTACAAGGCAAAAAGTAAGACACCTACAGTATTACTTGAGTGGACATTTCCAAAAAGCATTAAATCCTCACTTTGATGATTAAACAGCTTCCTCTCTCCTAAGAAGGCTTTCAATAATATTATGTTGGAACATGACTGTGGATTTGCTCCCATTCACACACAAGAGCATCAGTAAGGTCAGGCACTGATGTTGAGTAAAGGGGCCTGACTCGCAATCTGCGTTCCAATCATCTCAGAGGTGTTCATTGGGGTTCAATTTTGGCTTTGTGCAGGCCAATCAAGGTCTTCCACCTGAACCAGGAAACCATTTCTTTATGGATCTCACTTTGTGCACAGGGGCATTGTCATGCTGAATATAAAAAGGCCACCTCAAACTGTTGCAAAAAATTTGGAAGCACACATTCTCTAGAATGTTAGTAAGCCATAGCATCAGTATTTGTCTTCACTGGGATTATTGGAATAACCAAACCTGTTAATTAGGGGGCCACAAAACAGAGTGGCCACATTTTGCAATTTAATGTAGCATTTAGTATGCCGAATGCAATGACTGAAAAATGATAAGTGTGTTGGAGAATGAGAAATTGACTTAGAGACACAATGAATGATAAATCATTCATTCACCTTTATCCTGCTGGATGACACAAGGCAACAGAGTTACTGCTTGGGCAAGCCCATGTTTTTTGCACCAGAAGCACAATCTTCAAACATAGAAGGAATTAATTGAAAGAAAGATATTAATGGACACCTTTCAGACTGTGATGATGCATTTCCATCTTAATTTAGTAGCATAAATCTATGAAACTTTAAATTATGCAGTGTAAATTTATAAAAATGTTGTGTTACATTACCTGGGAAATAATAATAATAATAATAATAATAATAATAATAAAGTCAACAGCTGTTGAGGGAGTGTTAGTAAATTTAGGGTCTTTCTCTCTTCTGACTGCAGTAATCCACCACACTCCATTTTTATCCTTTTTTGGAAAGTTGTCAAAACATAATAGTGGATTTTTCCTTTTGCTATTGGAGCAAATGGGAATGCAAAAAAACAAAATAATAATAATAATAATAATAATAATAATACTACTACTACTACTACTACTACTACTACTACTACTACTACTATATATATAATATATATATATATATATATATATATATATATATATATATATATATATAAATAATAATTACTATGTCTTTCATATCCCTCTATAGAAGTTAATCCCACTATAGTTCACTTCTGCATTCCAAACCTGTAAATGTGAAAAGGGTACAAAAAGATACAAATATCACTTAACAACTGCAGCACTGGAAAGACAGATACATATTGTACATGACTACCAATGTACCCAGAAAGAGAAACAACCAAAACATGAATAACATTTAAAAACTCCAATACATTTTCTTATCCACATATATCTTTATTTCAAAGTAATGTGCTATAACAGTAAATGGGGCAATCAATCACTATTTTCAACCTAAAAAGAAAAAGCTCTGAAAGAAGAAGAAAAAAAAAAAAAACATTCCCCGATACAACATGCTTGCACATGCATTATGTACACAACCTGAAAATACTTCATAAAAAAAAAGAAAAAAAGAAAAAAAAAGTCAGCATTTATTTAGTTAAGACCCAAGCATTTCTATCAGTTAGGTAAGAATGCTCATTAGGTTGACATGATCTCCAGCTAAAGGCATTAAGTCAACATTCAACTGTGCAGCTATTTTTCCTTGGAATGTTATCACATATTGCACTCTTATTTTACATGGAGGTGGTATAAACAACAATAAAAAATAAAAAAAACTGTCTTTATATTTTCCTCTTTTAAAAGTGTAAAAGGTGTGGGAGATAATATATCAGCATTTTAAAACAATAAAACAATGATATTGTATAATGCAAACAGTCTACAATGAAACCATAATCCAAATGGAACACTTTGGCATCTTACACCACCTCACCTGAATTTGAAATGAAATATGATTTGGTTATGTGCCATGTTTCTAATTAGGGGATTCAACACTTGAACTTTAGGCCATGCATAGGTGTCTTCAGTTTACCCTAACAAGTCCCAGATGCAGACAGAGGACAAATATGATCAGAAACTAGGTATTCATTGAGTAGAGGTGAAAAGCCTGTTTAGTGCTGTTCATTCTCTTGGAACCGTAGTGTATAAATTCAGTTACAATTTAAAATAATAATTTAATCAAATCCTTATAAATAATGACTTACATACATTTAAATTGTGCTGGTGTTTGCTTATTTAGAAACTCTTTAGATTAAAAATTATTCTGTAACAGAACCCTTTCATTTGGTTCCTCTGCCATATCTGCATTGCATCAATATAGATCAAAACTTCTGAGACACAACTTTACATCAGGGCAGGGGTGCATCCAGTTCCATCAAATGACTGGTGCTGATCTGTCATTTGTAACAGTGGGTCGTAGTCTGACTGTGGCAAATGGATTCCCACCCCTGAGTAGAAAGAGAGGCATCACTGTTGTAGAGAATGGGTTAAATTCTAGGGCATTTTAGTAGTACTGGTAATATATTCTGTTAAAATTACTCACCCAAGGAATGGAGAATGGAGTGACCATTTGGCAAAGATACCTGTTGCAGATTAAAAAAAAAAAACAACATAAGAATGAAAAGTGGGTGGAATAAATGTAATTTCTGTAACAGTTTCCATCCTTTGAAACCTTAAAGTGAAGAGCAAAGTTTCCCCTGTCAGACTGGTCTGATTAGGATATCAACATACTGTATAGTTCTGTCATTTCACCAGCAAACTTTAGCAACTAGAACATTCACTGTGTTCTATGACCTCGTATGCCTCAGAAATCTTGATTATCTTGAAACGCTTGCTTACCAGATCTGAGTGATGACAATCTAATCATAACTAATTCTAGTAACTACGAACTGTAAACAGTCAGGGAAGATGATACTTTACATATGACGTACTGTACAATACTGTTGTATGCTCTATGTTTTCATAAACCAGAGGTTCTCAACTGGTGGGTAGCAGGTCTGTGCTAATAGGGTTGCAGACAGCAGGTAGAAAACAATGCTCAATAACTTACCATATAATTATTCATGGGCATCTCTGTTGTTCATGCATTTACAAATGATAAATTTTCCAAAGCAGCTTATGTCATGTAAATAATTTAGCATAATGTTCGGCCAATGAAGTTCATGGTAAGATTAGTTATTTCATGTTTGTTTTGAAGTACAACCCCAATTCAGAAAAAGTTGGGACAATATGAAAAATGCTAATAAATACAAAAAGAAGTGATTTGTAAATTATATTCACCCTTTGCTATATGGGGGAAAATTCCACTTTCTAAACTTAACAAACCTGTGTCCTCAGTGCCCAAATGCTTAATAAGTGTTATTAGAAGAAATGGTGATGTTTCACAGTGGTAAACACACGACTGTCCCAACATTTTTGGAGTGTGTTGCAATCATCTGATTTGAAATTACTGTACATTAAAAAACAAAACAAAAAACAATGAAATTCACAAGGTAAAACATCATATAATGTGTAGTTGTAGTGCTTTCACTATAGCAAAGGGTGAATATCATTTACAAATCACTCCTTTTTGTTTTTAGTAGCATTTTTCATACTGTCCCAACTTTTTCAGAATTAGGGTTGTACTTCTTTTTAAACTTTAAGCTATACAATTTTGGTAAAAAAAAAAAAAAAAAAAGGTACTAAGTTGAGAACCATGTCATAGAACAATCATAAACACTTAAGCATGTACCAATCAAACATGGAATTAAAAGTGTCATATTTTGTAATGTGCACACACATTGACAGGGGGTATATCTCAGATCAAAGCATGCCTGTTTGCACAGTAAATGCACAACAGGGCAGAGTGAGATAAAGGAGAGACTACCTGAGGTGGCTGCAGTGGAGAAGTATTTAAATCTGCCACAACAGTCCATGTGTTTCTATTACAGCAACATATTCAAAGCAATTACAGTTTCCAAACACGGTCATTTTGATCTCATTGCCCTGAGGCAGTAGATGTGGCTTGAGGTCATTCAGCAGAGGGAGCCAGATACTTCAGTTCGACATCAGTTGACATGGTGCAACGCTAATCGTCCCCACTCTGTCTAATAATGTCAAAACCAGGTAGGGAACATTTTTCAGATGTCTTTTTATTTTTCACAAAGACAGTAATGCAGAGCATTCATCTATCCCTCCCTAGGTCCCCTGGCAAAGAACAAAGGTTACATAACTGTAGGTCTTATAATGTGCATTGCCGACTAATTCAATTAGACAAAAACTATCTTTTAAACCAAGCAGTTTAAAGGTTATATGTAGATATAACTGTTTTTTATAGCTTTTGACCACTAGGCAGTGCTTGGCCCCTAATTACGGGGTCAATAACACAAAACTGCATGTAAGAAAGTGTGACATCACTGATTACAACTGTAAGATAAACGGTATAAAAACAAATAGAATTGCTTATATTACAATACAATTCATTATAACTTTTTACAAATAGGTAGTGCTGTCATCAAATGTATGTGGTGCAGTCAAGGTGTGGTGACAATGACACAAGTTTCATGTCAATATGCCAAAGTGTTGCTGAAATACAGCCTCAGATCCTTTTTGCCATCATGCCATCTATTTTGTTGATGCGTTATTCGAGAACCGTTTGGCCTATCAAAAAGATTTTTATAACTTTTTTGTCGTGTGTGTCCCTAGATGATACACAACAAATTTTGTGCGAAACGGCCTAGGAAGAGTTTGAAAAAGCTGGTTTTTCATTTAAATTCAAAATGCCGGACAGGAAGCATAGCAAACCATGGCAAATTGGGCATCACCTTACTCGGCATAACCAAATGAATCTAAAGAGAGCAGTAACAGGATAAGCCAAATCATTCATACATTATAGGCATTTTTAAACATTTCATTATAACTATTGATCACAAGGTGGCGCTGGCCCCGAACTTTATAAGTGCCCTCAAGGCATGGTGCTGATGATGCATACCAAAATTTGTAACGATACTTGATACTTGGCCTTACGGTTTAAAAATTTTAGGCTGAAATGTGTGTGAAATTTTGAACCGTTGGTGGCGCTAGATTTACAGACACCAAATTTGGGTCAGTTACATTTGAGAGTGTCCTCTATCAGTGTACCAAATTTCACAACTTTCCTATTTACGGTTCTATGGGCTGTAAATTACAAAAATTAAAATTAAATTAGACTTCAACAGCGGAATAATAATAATAAGAAGAAGAAGAAGAAGAATTTTGTATATTTTGTACTTTCGATGCTTGGCCCCATAACATACAATATGGCAGCTTTTATGGATTATGTGTGCACTGTTCATGTTTTTCTGCTGTACAGAAGCAGGAAAGGACAGAGGTTTTATGTTCACCCTAGAGAAAAACCCGATCTGATCAGGGGAGTCCCTCCCGGAATACACATCAAGGGCTTTGCCTACTTTATTCCAGCCATGAAACAAAAAAGAAAAGAAAAAAGAAGAGGCCCAGATAGAGGTACTCCTGTTGGCAGCTTTTTCAACTAACTTTGCATTTAGTTTTCCTATCATCCAGCACACTGTGTTTACCGTGTTCTGTGGAGAGGGGGTGTAGGCCTTGATGGGTCTGTCCCTGGATGAGTCACTGTAGTCAGGCGGGGGCAGCAGCATCGGTTCCTCCACCACCTCGTCTTGCTCCGTATGCTCTGGAAGATCAACCGCACTCTGACTATGCAACAGGCTCTCCACTCTGCTGAACACAAAGTACATATATTACTGCCTTTTATTTGGATAGACAACTGTTTCTTTCAGCTGAAATCCAATCAAGATTTTCTGTTTCTCTGTGCTCACCTGTTTGTGATAACTGGCTCATTGTAAGTTTGGCAATAAGATGAGGGAAACCATCCCCGTCTGCAATTGAATACAAAGCATAAAACCATAATGTGCATCATGATTTTCTTTATTATGTCTGATAAACAAAATGTGTGATAGCTCTTCCACGTGCATTAAAGGGATAGATCACGCAAACATGAAAATTCTGTCATCATTTACGTACCCTTATGTTTTTCCAAACCTGTATGACTTTCTTTTGTGAAACACAAAAGGCGATGCTTGGCAGAATGTTAGAGACTGAAAACTTTGGTCACCATTCACTTTCACTTAATTTTTGTTAATACAATCAAAGTTAATTGTGACTTTGGCTTACATCTTCTGTTGAAAGTCATTCAAGATTGGAACAATAAAGCATGCCGTATTGAGCAGGTCATGTGATCTCAACTTGGCGACCCCCATGAGGCAGCCCAGCTCCATGTAAAATAAATCTGCTTTTATTAGGACAACCAATATAACTGGAGTCATTTTTCAAAAATAAAATGTATTTCTTTAGGGCGATTTTTAAGCAGTTATAGTATATGACTAATAAAAGATCACTATAGTGACACAAATGCACACTGGAGCACAATGAATTGTGAAGAATGCATATGCAATTGTTTGCATAGGAACTGTCACAAAACCAGCTGCAGCTAACTTTGAACTGAGCTTTAAGTGTGCATCAGTTCATTAATATGTTTTTATTTCTCAAAATAGCGGTGACAGCATAATGGGTAGTAAGGGAAATTATGTGGACATTGGAACTTCGAAATGGCAGAGCTGGTCAAGTATAACAAAGCAGCTTGTTAAAATGTCGAAAAACACAAATACAAGACCGCGTAAAGCACAGCTAAAGCACTGCTGTTACAGGTGCCTTTCACTACAGTGAAGATCATTTAATAGTATTTCCTTTGTCATCTTAATATTTTCATAAAGGTAAGCCTATTAGCAACATAAGCAGGGGTCCAATAGGAGTATGAACATTGAAATAAATGGTATACAATAAGTGCATTAATGGCGACATGTGTAATTCTTTCAGTGTTAAAGTATTTTCTCTTAAAGGGACAGTTCACCTAAAAATGAAAAAAAAAAAAAATATATATATATATATATTTATTGCTTACCCTCCTGCCATCCCAGATGTGTATGACTTTCTTCTGCAGAACAAAAATGAAGATTTTAGAAGAATATTTCAGATCAGTAGGTCCATACAATCCAAGTGAATGGTGGCCAGAACTTTGAAGGGCCAAAAAGCACATAAAGCCAGCACAAAAGTATTTCATATGGCTCCAGTAGTTAAATTTGTATCTTCAGAAGTGATATGATAGGTGTGGGTGAGAAACAGATCAATATTTAAGTCCTTTTTTAATATAAATTCTCCTCCCTGCCCAGTAAGTGGCGCTATCCACAAAGAATGTGAATAGCTAAAAACAAAAGAATGAGAAAGTGAAAGTGGAGATTTATAGGGGGGAAAAACTCAATATTGATCTGTTTCTCACCCACACCTATCATAGAAGATGATCTGAAGACATGAATTTACTTTAACGCTGCCTTTATGTGCTTTTTGGACCTTCACAGATCTGGCCACCATTAACTTGCATTGAATGGACCAAAAGAGCCGAGATATTTTTCTAAAAATCTTAATTTGTGTTCTGCAGAAGAAAGAAAGTCATACACATCTGGGATGGCATGAGGGCGAGTAAATAAGAATTTTTATTTTGGGTGAACTATCCCTTTAACCTAGCTTAATACTAAAAGTAAGCCCTTCCTAGGCTGAATTCCCCCAAAAATATAAAAACTGGCTCTGCGGTGCTATAAAACATTTTGTTTGAGTATCCCAACAAGCCTGACATAGCAACACTTGCTCAGTCAAAGGCACGAGTTGGTGACGGGACTGCCTTTTTTGTCTGACCAATGGAAGACATAAGTGAATATTTTTGCATTCCATTTGGTGATGCTGGTGCCGCAGAAATTAAACAATTCACCTTTGAGAAATCTGAAACATAGTATGCAAGACAGGTCAGTCTTTTGCTGTCTGCAGAAGTTTTCATGGCAAAGGCTTCCAACACCAGGACTCTTTATAACATATGCAAGCACCTCTAACATGCTTGGCATGTAAAACATGCCTCACCAAATTTTGCAAATTAGTAGAAAAAAAATTAACAGAAACATGGAACCAGTCTTTCCAGCAATGAAAAATGTATGTAAAAGTAAACACGTTCCAGTGAAAGTGCAGAATGTCTTAAAAAGAAAAAGATGGACAAATACACAGAAGGTCAGAGAAAATGTGTGGCTGAACAGTTGCTGTGTCCCTTGAAAAAACCTTATAAACCCCATGATATCACAAAAAATGATAGTTCACCCAAAAATGAAAATGCTCTCATTATTTACTCACTTTCATGCCATCCCAGATGTGCATGACTTCTGCTGAACACAAACGAAGATTTTTAGTAGAATATCTCAGCTCTGTAGCGCTTTCACTTTCAATGCAAGTGAATGGTGGCTAAACCTTTGTAGCTCCAAATTCACATAAATGCAGCATAAAAGTAATCCATAAAACTCCAGTGGTTTAATCCATGTCTTCTGAAGCGATGCAATTACTTTTGGTGAGAAACAGATCAATATTTCAATCCTTTTTTGATCAGAATGTGAAAGTGGAGATTTATAGTAAAAAAGGACTTAAATATTGATCTGTTTCTCACCCACACCCATCATATTGCTTCAGAAGACATGGATTAAACCACTGGAGTTTTATGGATTACTTTTATGCTGCATTTGTGATTTTTGGAGCTTGAAAGGTCTGGTCACCATTCACTTGCATTGTATGGACCTACAGAGCTGAAATGTTGTTCTAAAAATCTCTGAATGTGTTCTGCAGAAGAAAGTCGTACACATCTGGGATGGCATGAGGGTGAGTAAATAATGAGAGAATTTTCATTTTTGGGTGAACTATCCCTTTAAGGTGTGCAGTAGATGCAGTCATTCCTGTGTAGATATTCTGCCTAACAAACAGAAAGTTTGGGCAGGACATCAAAAGGCTCATCCCAAAGCCAATAGCCTTTAGTTTACATCACAGCCATGAACCATGATTTGATACTTGCTTGTTGGCTACAGCTGACATAAGGGGAAGGGATATTATCATTCCTGAGAGTATTTGATTGGACAAAAATTTGTGTAGTACAAGATGAGTCATCAATACTTTGGTCTGTTTTTCCAAAAGACAATGACAATAAATTTGTTACATGCATATATCTTCTACAGTTTAATTTTGTTAACTATAAAGAGCACACTAGAATATAAACTTACGGAGCACTTTATTAGAAACACTATGGTCCTAATAAAGTTCCAGACGTGGTCTTCTGCTGTTGTGGCCCATCAGCCTCAAGGTTCGACATGTTGTGCATTCTGAGATGCTTTTCTGCTCACTACAATTGTACAGAGTGGTTATCTGAGTTACCGTAGCCTTTCTGTCAGCTCAAACCAGTCTGGCCATTCTCCGTTGACCTCTCTCATCAACAAGGCATTTCTGTCCAAATAACAGCCGCTCACTGGATGTTTTTTGTTTTTGCCACCATTCTGAGTAAACGCTAGAGACTGTTGTGTGTGAAAATTCCAGGAGATCAGCAGTTACAAAAATACTCAAAGCAGTCCGTCTGGCACCAACAATCATGTAGAAAATCACAGTCAAAATCACAGAGATCATCACATTTTCTCCCTGTATAAATAAACTGAAGCTCCTGACCCATATCTGCATGATTTTATGCATTGCACTGCTGCCGCATGATTAGCTGATTATATAATCGCATGAATAAGTAGGTGTACAGGTGTTCCTAATAAAGTGCTCAGTGAAAGTAGATTACCACAAAGCTAAGAAGTAAAGCCAATTCTGATTTCTTTGGGTTTGATGTACATACAACAACTCTAAATGACAAGCTGTTTTTAACAGCACATATAATTGTTTAGACCAAGCCTAAACTTACTGTCCAGTATGTTCTAGTTCTCCATACAGCCACCCATCTCGCTCATCTTGAATAAGCAGTGTAATGATGTCTCCATCATCAAAGCTAAGCAGGGTCTCATTATTTCCTGCTGTGTGGGGGAAAATAGTTTGCACTCTGGTCTTCTTCACCACATCCATACCACTGGAAAAAGATGTAGACCTGGACAGGCCATTTCCATCAAGGCTGTCTTGATCTGTTAAATTCAAAGCAAGCATTATTTCAGTGCCATTATCTAAAGGTATATTGTGGAAGCAATCAGTCTGATTAGCAATCAAACCTACAGTATATTTTAAGGAGTCTCTCTTAAACACAAAACCTACTAAACTGTGCTTGACTACTGAGATGAGAAGCTATTGTCTGATTAAACAAAATAGATCAAAGCAAAAGAGAGTCTTCAGCTTGCCTGAGTACTGCTCTGATGAGATGGGGATTTTGGGAATGTCCTGGGAGAACATGCTGGCCAGTGGGCTCGTGTGGGCTTTCAGTGACGGGGCTGGTGGAGGAACTTCTGAATGGTTCTGAGAAAAAATAAAAACAACATATAGTACCATATATTAATGTATTCAAATCCTTTGTTATTATGCGTACATTTTAATACCTTAAAATATTAATTGTTGGTGTACAAATTTACTTGTACATTTAAATTTGATCAACTACAATTTATTGTGGCAGGGACAATAAAACCTTAGCTGAACTTTAGCTTAATGTTAGCATTGGTTGAAGTTTTCACAGAAAAAATGAAATGACAAACTATAATTGGCAGATTATAAACTGCAATTATATGAAAAGTGTTAAAAAATGGTTGTCTGTGTGAGACTAACCCTGTTACTGTGCTCCATAATAGACGGGGACTCGGGTATGACTGTCATTGGAGTCCGCAGACCCTCAATCATGGAAATCACTGTGTCTGGAACCTTGGAGGCATCAGTGCACTTGTCCTGCCAGCTGGGCAGTTTGACAGTCAGTATCTCCTTGGCCTGAGGGTGAAAGTGCATGAACATTTTAAAGGAAGCAAGGGAAACCATGTGAATTTGCAATCAGTTCTGATGAGTCTAACATTATTGATTGAAAATTACTTTCCTTTTTCCGTGGAACATAACAGGTGAAACTTTAAAAAAATAATAATAATAATAATTTTTGAAGTATATCCTGGCCACTCTTGACCATATAATTAAAGTGAATAAGAACTGGTGCTGTCAAGCTCCAAAATTACAACAAAAAAAAAAGCACCATAGAAAGTTCAGAAAAGAAGCCAATATGACTTGTGCACTGTTTTCCCAAGTCCTCTGAAGCCATATGATAGCGAATGTGTGAGGAAAAGACCAAACTTTGGGGATGTTCTGGATATTCTTCAAAAATACATTTTTCTGTCCCACAGAAGAGTGTCATACAGGTTTGGAACCACACAAGATTCATTTTTGGGTGAACAATTCCTTTATAATTATTTAATGGGAAACCAGAAAATTTTTAATGGGTTACCTTGTCATGAAAAGCTGCAAACTGGTCTGAGAATGCACAGTGTTTGTCCACTAGGAAACAGAACCTCCTTTTCTCTTCCAGCAGAGCTTCCCTACATCCTTCAGCGATAAACCTTTGCATGTCTGTCTCCCGTGATGAGATGGTCTCCAAGTACTAAAGATGATAACAAATCACAAAATATACATGTATATTTTATATATGACTACATGAAATAATACAGATGATCCTTTGTTTCTTGATTAGTCAACGTACTTTTAGCTAGAATGTGACAGATATACTTGGGGAAAATTCAGGACATTTGCATTACACTGACATTTAACAAAATGAGAATTAACACCTCATGCTAATGCAACCATTGTATCCGAGTAACACTTTCTCTAGATGCAGCTTGTATAAAAGCTGTTACACTTCAAACCAGTGAAAATGCCACAAGAAACTAAGCTCTGTTCTCCTTTACAGGATTCCCCTTCCTATTATAGTTCTCTCTACCTAAGTTGTCATAGTGACCATGAACGTTGCTTGTTTCCTTGGAGTCGTTTTCTGTCTGTTGTCAGAATAATTTTTTTCATTTGTGGATCATGCCTAGACAAGTGAGACCCACACAAGCTACCTACAGTACTGTCTCTCTGTGGGTTTAACAACAGAAGTGCATGTTAGATATCTGTTATGATTGTTATATGGATTTATTATTCAGTAGGTTCTGTTAGGGACATAAAATGACATGGTTTTGAATGAGATTCCAGACAAATGACTTTATATGAAAAGCAACTTGGCTGTGAAAGGACCATGTCACAATGAAGGTAAATGAATAACTGGGCAGTACTACATGATTAAGCAACCTAATCAACTCAAACCACTTTCGGTCAATAGATCCTTGCATGTTGAGAAACAAGTTTTTATATGTGCATCATCAGCCCCACCCAGAATTATCATTTTGAGTTTGTTTATAATAGCAGAGCCTTAATGAATGTTTTATCAGACTTGTTGATAATTTCTTAGTTATTAGTTTTCTCAATTTTGTAGACTCGTTGTCATTCGTTGTCAACAAAACACATTTTTATTATTGATGTTCAGTTTAGTGAAAACATGATTACAGGCACTGCTTTGTTCATAAACACAGCATTCGATCATTTCAATTTTCCTTTAGACAACTGTGTCGAAACAGGACAAAAATAAACATGTTATGGAAATAGACTTTCATTTCCAATTGTTCAAGAAACAATGTGCCTTTGAAAAGAGGGCCAAAATGGTGACTGGTGAGCTATAAAAACCAAAGAGCCTAGCCCAGTGATTAATGTTGTAGGTATTGAGTGTCAAAGAAAGAATGCTCCTGTAATAGAGCCAGAAACTAAACTGAATCAATCAGAATTATTTTTTTATAATGTAAATAACTGAGAGCAAGTTCAAGTGCATTACAGATAGATATAACTTTTCTCCAAATATAAAAAAATGCCCTCACCTCATTTTCTTTGATCTCGTATTTAGACGAATGCTTCCCTTGACTTTTTCTGCGCAGTTTCTTCAGGTCGGCCTGTGATTTGTCCAGGGAGTCTTGCTTCATTTTGTGTTCTGACTGGTATCTTTTAAAAGTGGCCTAAGTGGAGGGTAATATCACAGCATCTATGAAATTGCTCGCACACGAGAGAAATACATGAAGTATTACTCAAGTCTGAACAGTGATGAAGTAAAAAATATGCAATACTTACATTCATGTACTTGGTATCCATATCGGTTTTCTTTTCCAGTTCTGTGATGAGGTCTCTGTGGAACCTCTTAATCTATCACAAGAATTAGAGGAATTACAAATTAGTCACAGGGAGAGAAAAATAAATAACAGTGATATTGCATTAAGTTTGGTGAATTACACAACTACAATAACATGACTAAGTAGAGAATTGTAAACAAAGGGGTTATCTTATCAGCTTCTGTGGTTAAATATTCATAACACATTCTGCATGTGTGAATACCTAAGATTATCTGATAAAAAAGGTTCTGCAGGGTTTGGAGGGACAAAAAGGGTCAGCCATCATTACGGTCACATACCATAGATAAACTCACACTTTAAAGTTTAGCACACACACTTTCCCTTAGGCAACAGATGTTGCATGAGATTTATGTCAACGTTAAAAAAAAAAAAAAAAAAAAACACACATTAAAAAAATCTTATAGTCAGCTTCAAAAGCATGTTACTATAATTGTGTGTATGGTTGATGAGTGCAAAATACACGTAAAGCTCATGTCCTCATGTTTTTCTCCAATGTCATTGCCTGCTACTGAATACCAATGCACAAAAAAAATAGCCAGAAATTGTTTTATTCTATTAGTGCACTTCCTAGGATCTTCCAAGGGTTTAAGGTTTGGCTTAAAGCCTTGGAATAGCTTTCTCCAGGTATTAAAGACCACATTGACCTTCACACTAGCAATGCACTAACAAAAAGAAATTCCATTTATAGATGTGACGAGGGTTGTCTGAGATATTAGAGTATTACTCTAGGGCCCCATTTACACCTTGCATTTTTTTTTCTCCCCAATTTGGAATGCCCAATTTCCAATGCGCTCCAAGTCCTTGTGGTGGCGTAGTGACTCGCCTCAATCTGGGTGGCGGAGGAGAAATCTCAGTTGCCTCCGCATCGGAGACCGTCAATCCGTGCATCTTATCACGTGGCTTGTTGAGCGTATTACCGTAGGCCCACGCTATTCTCGGCGGCATCCACGGACAACTCATCACATGCCCCACCGAAAGCGAGAACCACACATTATAGCGAACACGAGGAGAGTACCCCATGTGAAGCAACCGGGTCAATTTGGTTGCTTAGGAGACCTGGCTGTAGTCAGCATTAACATGTGTTTCATATCCAGATAGTATGTGGATATTCTTCTTTAGCTGGATTTAATTTACACTTTGCAGTGACTTTGCATCTCCACTGTGATCGGATAGAGATCTGATCAAAGTTACCCATGCAAAATGTAAAACACTACATACATATTACATCAGAAGCTGTGGTCTTTTAGTGAATTTTAAAAACATGATGGATAATTCAAATGCTTTCTTCATTTTGACAGTCAGTGTTTTTTCTTCATTTAAAATTTTTTGGTGGCCGCCAAAGCTAAATCTCAGGTCGCCGAAGCAAATGCAAAGATATTCATCCAGCGTTCTAAATATCTTTCTCATTTGAAAAACACGAGGGAAGCCTGGTTTCACGCGAGTGTCACGTGAACCACATAGTGATTAGAAAACAGGACAGAGACACAAGCAAGTGGGGATTTGAGGAGAGAGAGAGAAACAAGATATTCCAATGGAATAATTAATGGGATATTGTTCATTGTTTGGGTGACACTGTTCATTGTTCCAAGACGTCAGTGTCTGTTGTGTTTTTTACATTGCAATGGTTGAATAAACAGAATAGGCTAGAAAACACAACACATGACTTTAAAGGGGTCATGAAATGGAGAATCCAATATTCCTTGATATTTAAACATATAAGAGGTAACTGTACTATAAAAACACACTGTAAATTTCAGAACTCAAAACCTCCTCTCCAGTCTAAAAAGAGCATTTATAATGGGGGCTTGGGTAGCTCAGCAAGTAAAGATGCTGACTACCACATCTGAAGTCGCAAGTTCGTATCCAGGGCATGCCGAGTGACTCCACTCAGGCTTCCTAAGCAACCAATTGGCCCGGTTGCTAGGGTGGGTAGAGTCACGTTGGGTTAACCTCCTCGTGGTTGCTATAATGTGGTTTTTGCTCTCGGTGAGGCGCGTGGTGAATTGTGCGTGGGTGCTGCGGAGATTGGCGTGAGCCTCCACACGTGCTAAGTCTCCACGGTAACGCGCTCAACAAACCACGTGATAAGATGCAAGGATTGAATGTCTCAGAAGTGAAGGCAACTGAGATTTGTCCTCCACCACCCGGATTGAGGCAAGTTACTGCACCACCAAGAGGACCTAGAGTGCATTGGGAACTGGGCATGTCAAATTGGGGAGAAAAGGGGAGAAACTCCCCCCCCCCCATTTATAGTTGCCACCCTGCTGAAACTTCTCTTTTTGAAATCTGTCTGTTTGTGACATAACGACACATTGCTCATTTGTACTGTGCATCATTGCACCCGTGGCCCCACACACTGGCGCGCAGTTCAAGTCAAAAAAGCAGGCCTTCAGTGGCTAACTATTCTAACATAACACCTAAGGGGACCCATCTGGACTATTTTGAATTATTTTGTATATAAACATGAACTACACAGACTCTTTGACCGCTGCCATGTTCATCTTGTCGCTTTTGAAAGATGCTGTGTCAAGTTACAACTCTTTCACTCAGCTGCTTCCTCTTGTTATTTGATATATTTAGATGCCGTGTGTTGGATGTGCGTTGTGTGTAAACCCTGCAATTTTATTTTATAATGTCGAGGTTCAATCTCTTCCGAATGAGTTTGCTGAATCTGATGTTGATGATGTTAGACAATCAGAACAGTGGGCATTTATGTTAAAGTTTTATGGAGGCGCTTAGGCCAACACAGAGCGTTTCAGACAGAGGGCCAAAAACAGGGTGGAAAATGATCATAAATTACTAAATTGTGTCTGTTTTGGTGCAAAAAAACTACCTCAGGAAAGATAATAAAATTACTTTAAAAAAAGCACTTCATGAACGCTTTAACAACTGATGACATTAGCGTAACCTCATCACATAATTAATTACTTACGTAGTTGTATCCGGATAACAAAAACACATTTGCATTTACACCTTCTTTGAATGTGGTCCAAATCAGTCCCTGACCACCTCCGAATGTGGTTTCAGTGATCCGATCACGATCTGATCATAATGCATGTTAGGTTCATTTACACCTGTCATTTAATGTGGTCAAGTGCTATCCAATAACGGTCCGATCCCTGAAAATGCATGTTAATGCAAGATGTAAATGGGGCCCTACTCTCACCACATTTCTGGGCCACTCCTGTGTAGGAGTTTAAATGAAAAAGAGAAATAAATGAGAGTAATAAGGGAAAAGAGTGATAAAGCTGCTGAAAGGCCCTGCATACTTACAGACTCCTCCATCTCCTGATGGACCTTTTTATGCACTTCTGCAATCTCCATTAGAACCACTCCTGAAAAAGAAAGTGAAACGTTCATGCCACAGAAGTGTCATGCCCATTCAAACTGAGGGGGCATGTACCCCCCTAGATTGTTTGAGCCAAATCTTGATTTTTAAGATAAAGTTGTACTTTAAGTAACTGTTCACCTAAAATGCTGTAATAAAAATAACCTATTCAGATCTAAGGGATGGTTTACCCAAAATGGTCATTTGAAACTTGTATGAGTTCCACATGGAACACAATACAAGTATTTGTACAATGTCCAATCGGTTCATTTCCATATGATGAATGTGCATGTTGATCACTTGATGTCAAGTTCAGTTGCAACCGTGTGTGGTTTATTAAAAACCATGGGGGATTTGGATCCAAGTCCACTCACACACTAAATGAAAAGGATACCAGTGAGGTAAATCATAATATGTTTTGCATAAAAATCTAACAATATTTTTTCTTTGGTCATGCCCTATCTCACCTTGGGCAGCAAATAAGCCAAGACCACCACTGGTACCATGTAAAAAAAATACAGGTGCATGATGCCCCATGTTGTAACTATTTCTAATGTTTTTTTAGGGATGTATCCACCGCAATTCAGAAAAACAGACTTCTCTCTGAAGGCAACTTTAAACTTGAATTTTCAAAGAGTGTAGTCTTCAGGACTTAATTCACTTTAAATATGAGCTCTTCTATTTCTACATCCTTGGCATGCACCTTCTTCTCCTACTTCTAGTATTTTTTTTCTTGTTGAATATTCTTTTTCACCCAGAAATACTGTCTGATTACATGTTTCATATTGACATTAAGAGAATTTACAATTGTCAATCAGCTACAAACGATAATTGGTAATTAAGTACTGTAGTACTGAAAAGTAATGGATTTGTTGTAGTTGTTGTGTATGTGATGTGTTCTTCATGAAAATGCACATAGGCCAGTTCTAAATATACTAATTTGTAATTTTGTGTCCTTGTTTTGGAAACAATGCACATTTATGCAGAAAATATCAATGTTAATCATCAAGACAAAATAGTCATATCCTACAGATGTTATAACCTCCATGACTGAAACATACAAATTCTTATAGACCCTCACCTTGCTCTTAATAAAAATGTATTTGTGTGCTATATATGATGATGCCATGTTTCACTGACATCATCGTGGACTTAAAGGGATAGTTCACTAAAAAATGAAAATTCAGCATTTACCCTCATGCCATACCAGATGTGTATGACTTTTTCCTCTGTTGAACACAAAGATTTTTAGAAAAATATCTCAGCTCTGTAGGTCCATACAATTCAAGTAAATGGGTACCAAAATGTTGAAGCTCCACAATGCACATAAAGGCAGCATAAAAGTAATCCATAAGACTCCAGTGGTTTAATCAATGTCTTCAGAAGTGATATGATAAGTGTGGGTCAATATTTAAGACCCTTTTTTTTTTTTTACTGTAATTCTCCTCCCTGCTCAGTAGGTGGCGATATGCACAAATAAAGAGAATTGCCAAAAACAAAAGAATATCTGTTTCTTACCCACACCTATCATACTGCCTCAGAAGACATGTGCTGCATTTGAAACCATGTACTGTCCAGCATGTACTGTTTTTGATGAAGGATGCACTTGCAGTTGAAGTGAGATGTTTATATAAACTTTAGCCAAATACATTTAAACTCAGTTTTTCACAATTCCTGACATTTAATTGTAGAAAACATTCGTTGTCTTAGGTCAGTTAGGATCACTACTTTATTTTAAGAATATGAAATGTCTGGGGCCTGGGTAGCTCAGCGAGTATTGACGTTGACTACCACCCCTGGAGTCGCGAGTTCGAATCCAGGGTGTGCTGATTGACTCCAGTCAGGTCTCCTAAGCAATCAAATTGGCCCGGTTGCTAGGGAGGATATTGTCACATGGGGTAAACTCCTCGTGGTCGCAATTAGTGGTTCTCGTTCTCAATGGGGCACGTGGTAAGTTGTGCGTGGATCGCGGAGAGTACCATGAGCTTCCATATGCGGAATCTCCGCGATGTAATACACAATGAGCCACATGATAAAATGCGCGGATTGACTGTCTCCGAAGCGGAGGCAACTGAGACTTGTCCTCCGCCACCCGGATTGAGGTGAGTAACTATGCCATCACGAGGACCTACTAAGTAGTGGGAATTAGGCATTCCAAATTGGGAGAAAAGGGGATTAAAATTTTTTTTCATTTTTTTTTTTTTAAATAATTTGAAATGTCAGAATAATAGTAGAGAGAATTATTTATTTCAGCTTTTATTTCTTTCATCACATTCCCAGTGGGTCAGAAGTTTACATACACTTTGTTAGTATTTGGTAGCATTGCCTTTAAATTGTTTACCTTGGGTCAAATGTTTTGGGTAGCCTTCCACAAGCTTCTCACAATAAGTTGCTGGAATTTTGGCCCATTTCTCCAGACAGAACTCGTGTAACTGAGTCAGGTTTGTAGGCCTCCTTGCTCGCACGTGCTTTTTCAGTTCTGCCCACAAGCTTTAAGTTCCTGGCTGATGTCTTGAGATGTTGCTCCAATAGATCCACATAATTTTCCTTCCTCATGATGCCATCTATTTTGTGAAGTGCACAAGTCCTTCCTGCAGCAAAGCACCCTCACAACATGACGCTGCCACCCCCATGCTTCACGGTTGGGATGGTGTTCTTCGGCTTGCAAGCCTCACCCTTTTTCCTCCAAACATAAAGATGGTCATTATGGCCAAACAATTACATTTTTGTTTCATCAGACCAGAGGACATTTCTCCAAAAAGTAAGATCTTTGTCCCCATGTGCACTTGCAAACTGTAGTCTGGCTTTTTTATGGTGGTTTTAGAGCAGTGGCATCCTGAGCAGCCTTTCAGGTTATGTTGATATAGATACTTGTCTACATGTTTCCTCCAGCATCTTCACAAGGTCCTTTGCTGTTGCTCTGGGATTGATTTGCAGTTTTCGCACCAAACTACGTTCATCTCTAGGAGACAGAATGTGTCTCCTTCCTGAGCGGTATGATGGCTGTGGTCCCATGGTGTTTATACTTGCATACTATTGTTTGTACAGATGAACGTGGTACCTTCAGGCATTTGGAAATTCTCCTAAAGATGAACCAGTCTTGGCTGATTTCTTTTGATTTTCCCATGATGTCAAGCAAAGAGGCACTGAGTTTGAAGGTAGGCCTTAAAATACATCCAAAATACATACTCCAGTTCAGTACACCTCCTGTCAGAAGCTAATTGTCTAATTGTCCAAAGGCTTGACATCCTTTTCTGGAATTGTGTCTGCTTAGAAGCACAGTTATTTTAGTGTATGTAAACTTCTGACCCACTGGAATTGTGATATAGTCAATTAAAAGTGAAACAACCTGTCTGTAAACAACTGTTGGAAAAATGACTCATGTCATGCAAAGTAGATGTCCTAAACGACTTGCCAAAACTATAGTTTTCTAATATTAAATCTGTGGAGTGGTTAAAAAATGAGTTTTAATGACTTCAACCTAAGTGTATGTAAACGTCTGACTTCAACTGTCTCTGCCTGCAAAACAGTACGTTCTTATAGGTATGCATGCGAATAGTATGAAAAGATTTCAGACATACTTCATCCGGGGACGTTGGCATCATCTCGTGACCTGAATATATGATGTAATAACAACAACCCAGTGATGGATTTAACCACTGGAGTCATATAGATTATTTTTCTAACCACCATTAATTTGCATTGTATGGACCTACAGAGCTGAAATATTGCTCTAAAAATCTTTGTATGTGTTCAGTAGAAGAAAGAAAGTCATACACATCTGGGATGACATGAGTGTGAGTAAATGATGTGAGAATTTAAATTTTTGGGTGAACTATCCCTTTAAAATATATGATAGTGGCTGGAAGACTTCTGAGAGACTCTTAGCTCCCATAACAACTGGGATGGTTTTATTATTCTTGGAAAGCTACAATCCAAAAATAGTACACTAAAAACAGAGTAGTCTGCAGTTTGTGTATACAACATATAAACAGATTTTTCCTTTACACAAATGAGACACTTGTCATGAGAGATTAACATTGACCAGGACTAAGAGTTAACAGGACTTTCAAAACAATAGATGCTCTTTTGAAACACCTTTCTATAGCTGCTTTTCCACCATCAGGCCGAACGGTTTTCGGCATGGTGAGGAACAGTTCCAGATGCATTTCCACTTGAGCATGGTTTGACACGGCACGATTACAAACCATTCTCAGCACGGTAAGCTAACCATGCTCAACCGTGCTGATGGAAGGGTTTTATGTAGCGACACATGATCATAAATTTTGGTAACTGGCCAAGTTTGCTAATATTTGGTGTTAATAAAAATTTGTGTATGTTTAGTGTATCTCCATGATTTTATGATGATGGTTTAGTATAGTACATTATTTCTCTACGAGTCTTTTTCATCAGTGAGGGAGATTATGCTAGCTAGTTCATTAAACTTGTATAAATACATCATTATATATTAATCTTATATGTTTGTTTTTTTTCAATAAAATGTCCTTTTTTAGCAAGTCTGGGAACTTTTACCAATGTTTGGTCAGGTGGCATTCACAACCCCTCAGCATATGAAGGTAACGCTTTCCTTTTTATCTTAGGTTTTACTCTGCTAAAGCACATGAAAAGCACAGCCCATGTCACAAAATTAAGAGCAAAGAAAAAAGGCGAGAGGTTTACCATCATATGCTGAGGGGTTGTGTGTGCCACCGGACCAAACACACAGCAATGTAAAAGTTCCCAAAAACTAAAAACAAGAACATCCTCCATAGAGAACTAGCTTAAATGTTTGACTCTCATGCCGTCACCAACTGTTCGGCCCGAAGGTGGCTTATGTAAACAACACATTGATGCAGTTTTGATGCTATGAATTCCTACGGTCAGTGAATTGGGTTTTTAAAGATGTCTTATGCATAAATAAACAGGTTTTGTTTGGCTTTTTACTTTGTACACATGATTCTTATTTACAATGATTGCATGGCAAAATTAAATTTTTATTTTAATTTAAATTTTAGATATTTTTGTTTGTTTTCCTAAACTTCCTAATGCTTACTCAGTTCAGCAACTAATGAGAAGCATCATAGTAACTACTGGTCGACTAATAATGGTTTTTAAATGACCAATGCTGATACCAATATCTAGGCGGCAGGGTGGCTGATGACCAATAAAATGCCCATGTAAGCATAATAGACAGTTTAAAGACAGCAAATGAGACACAAAACTTACCAAATGAAATTGATACTTATTTTACAAAATATTTACTCAAAATTCACAAAAAAATTGAAAACAGAAATGTTTCATTATCCAATGACAAGTTTGTTAGAACACTTTGGAACTGGCACGCGTGTGAATGTAACACTCCTATTAATTTTTTTAAGTGGTTATCCGCCGATAGCCAAATACTGGTCAATTAATAGGCCTGCTAAAAACACCAGTCAATCACTACACTAGTAGAGACTAATAGATAAACTAAATATTTAAACTATAAATCACAGGGAGGGGTAGAAATCTCTTTCAGGAAATACTCAAACAATGGGCCTTATTCACGAAACACAAACAGATTTCTGTGCAATTAGTTCATAAATTCACTCGTATTGAAATTGAGGCATTCAATTCAATTTACACACAAATGGTTTACATACGATTTACACAGAAATTTCTTTAAAAATATGTTTCATGAATAAGACCTAATGATTTAATGTCTCAATGTCCGAGGAGAAGGCCGAAAGTATTGGGGGTGTTTTAGAACTTCATATGCTATGAATCTTCGACAGGAGAAGGCTGAAAGTATTGGGGGTGTTTTAGAACTTCATATGCTATGAATCTTCGACAGGAGAAGGCTGAAAGTATTGGGGGTGTTTTAGAACTTCATATGCTATGAATCTTCGACAGGTATAGGCAGTGGTAAAATTGGGGAGGAACAGTCCAGATTCAAAAAAGAAAATCACCTCAAAAAAATATTGACAGTTTGTTTGTCACTTCATTCTGTTTCCTGCAGGAAGGTCCAGTTCAGTATTTTAAAATGCATTCCATCTACATTTAGCGAGTGTGCTCGCTCGAAAAACACCTTCAAAGTTCTATAAAGTTAATTACATAAGAATTATGCTTCTCTAGTCTGTGTCGAAACCTGGTCCGCTATATTCGCCTTTAACGGGGTTGGGGTGCGTCACACACGTGCTCTGCTGCCCAATTCTGTTTCCAATAGATCACAAATTAAAATGCAACCAGTGTTGTAAGGGTTTAAAAAAAAATCATAAGAGGCTGGTTTTATGCCAAACAGCAGCAAATATCTCTGCAATCTCTAACACAATGTTCTAAGGGGTTGTTGAAAAGCCCTCTTCCCATCAAATGTGGCCAAAGTATTTTCCAGTTCATATCATCAAGCACCTAAACCAAACAGTCATCTGTCCCTAACAACCACATTCTGGTTTGTGAAGTGAGATGTCTGTCTGTCACAGACAATTCAACCATAAGATGACAGGCACCTTGCCACCCAGTAAGGAACTTGTTTCTGGTAAAACAACAAATGTATACTTGCATTTGAACGTTCTTGGGCTTCATTTTAAAAGAGCATGTCAGCAAGGGAAAAAGGTGGTGACCAGAATGAGCACTTTCTACATTCCAGTCATACAGTTTCAAATGAATGTTTAGATTCCCCAGAGAACTCACTGTGTTTATGAACTAAATGAAAAGTTACAGCAGTAATTCATTATTTTGGATCATTTGATGACATGTGGCCCAACGATTTTGAATAAGAATAGAGACATGCAGTATGGAGTTCTTATTAGTTACTATCAAATTCAAATTGTGTTGAGTCAGCATACATTTACTTGACTATTGTGGACTTTTACTTTAGGAACATAAATACAATGATTGCTTAATTAAGTGTTGATCAAGTATCAAAATCAACCACAAGCCACACATTCTTCATATAAGGAACAAATTCTCATAATATTCTTTTAGGTCCTTTTGAAACTTTTACCAAGTGCAAGAGCTTTAATCTGTAGATAATGTTGCTATTCTGCTACCGCCACCTCTGCATGCACCAGTAATCACAAAAAGTATTAAAGGAATATTCCGGGTTCAATACAAGTTAAGCTCAATCAACAGCATTTGTTGCATAATGTTGAATACCAAAAAAAAAAAAAAAAAAAAAAAAGGTTACAGTGAGGGAATTTCAATGGAACTGAAAGGGCCAATTTTTGGAGAGTTTTAAGGCAGGAAAGTGAAGCTTATAATTTTATAAAAGCACTTACATTAATTCTTCTGTTAAAACTCATGTCTTATTTGAACTGTAAAGTTGTTTAAATCATCATTTTTATAGTCATTTTAGGGTTTTATGGTATGTTGACATAATTTACACAAAAGTTTAGCAAGTGATTATGTCACACTAAAATCGCCTTTACACGTTTCATGTTTACCAGTCAAAAGTTAAGGGTCACTTACTCATTCTTTATTATTATTTTTGTTCTCTTTACATTTCAGAATAATATTAAAGTAATCAAAACTATGGAATAATGAAAATGGAACTATGAGAAATATTTTGAGACTAAAAAAATAAACAAATACATTTACGATGTATTCAAACTATGTTATATTTTAGCATCTTAAAAGTAGCCACCCTTTTGCCTATAATTTGCAAAAATGTATTCTTGACATTTTCTCAACTTCTTGAGGTATCACCCTGGGATGCTTTTTAAACAGTATTTAAGGAGATCCCATCTATGCTGGGCACTTATTAGCTGCTTTTCTTTATTATTCTATTATTATTCTATAAACATCCAGTGAGCGGCAGTTCTGTGGACAGAAATACCTTGTTGAAGAGAGGTCAACAGAGAATGGCCAGACTGGTTCGAAATGACAAAATCTACGGTAACTCAGATATTCACTCTGTACAATTGTGGTGAGAAGAATATAATTTCAGAATGCTATGCTGAGATGCAGGTTGGTGCTATTTTGGTGGCACGAGGGGGACCTGCACAATATTAGGCAGGTGGTTTTAATGTTGCGGCTGATCAGTGTATAATATCTTTAAAACAAGAGAGCCTCTTGGACAGTCTCGCAGCGTAACTGTTTGCTGCCAGTGTGTGCATACCATGCGAGAGAATTCACACTATCTAGTGGTCATCTGAGCTGTCTGGAAGGGATTGCAGGATTTAAGCCCAGACATGGACAGGGGAGCTCAGTAAAATCACAAAGGGGACACAGGATACCTACAGCCACACTGGACAGCAAAAGCCTTTTTAGACTTGCTCTGCTAAACCAGAGATGGGGAGTATGAAAAGTTACCTAACAGATGCCAATTGAGAAATCACAGCATAGCTCTGTCTGTATATTCAGATGATATGAATCAAATTTATACTGAGTCACAGAGTCAACAAGAACCAAACCCATCGGGGACTACATGCAGATGCAAATGTAAACCTGTGGTCTATGCAGTCTTTTGATAAAAGAGGAAATAAATAGCACATGATATTCCAAGACATGCTCAGAGCAAAGAAGTAGAAATGTTTAGCAGATCTGTCTCTACAGTAAATCCATATAGCTAGGTGAAGGCCAGATTAGGACCTCTGGGAAGTGATTAGAGAGTAATACTCACCCAGCTCCCTAGAAACAGGTGACACAGCAGCATTCTCCCCAATCTTTGAGACTGCGTCGAAATATTCTTTTCCAGCAAAGGTCATTGCTGTGAGAGAGTGAATACAGCAAATTAATCAACAGGAACTGAAATCTGTGTAGCAAGTATAATTTCTCTGTTATCTATTATCACAGCTGTTTTGAATCCAGCAGCATGCTTTCTCTTTGAGCAGCTCCATGCAAAAATTGGAGGATAGTGATGGTGCATGTACTGTATATTTTTCTGGAATAGTAAAGTGACGTGGTTACCAGCCACTGATTTCTCGTAGCTCTTCCCCAGGTTGACCAGATTCCGCAGCCCTGGATTGAATTGCTCCATCACATTCTGAGAGAGCAGGAAACAGCTCATATTACACTTGAATGAAACTGTTAAGCAACTTCACCCAAAAATGACAGATTTGAAGCGCCTACACCAGTACTCTTCTTCTATATTTAAAAAGGACACGTTTTCCCCCATTGAGAGTAAAATAAAGACTGATTAACCACATTTTATTGCCTTTAAGCATCATTATAAGAGAAATGTATAACACTTTTTATTGTTTTCTAAATATAGCTCTGATGTAGCAGATTAATCATTTACTTAATCCAGTTGTCTATTATGAGACCAAAGTCCTGCTAAAGTCAATCTAGGGCCCTGTAAACCCGACAATGTAATTCTGGACAGTTCTCTGAATTCCCAAGACACACACACACCCTTGGCAAAACAATGAACAGTCAGGTATGTAATAACAGAAACAGTACAGCAAAAACAGGTTTCTACCAACTGAGGCACTTTAATATGCACTCAAGTTTCTATTGTAAAATTTGAATATTTCAATGTGTAAGTGTCGTAGTTCCTTAACTTAATAAGACAACTATCACAAACCTACGTACTTGTTTGGTACAGTTTATAACACGTAGTCAACAACAAACAGGACACATAAATCAGTTTAAAAGGACTTTTACCTTATACGTGCTCTCAGTGAGTTTGTTCACATCCTCCGGAGCTCGATACATTTTTGCAGGTAGTCCTTAAAACGTTATTAGAGACAATATGTTTCAACTTTCCCCGTACAAGACTTCAAGCTGTGCTTTCGTGCCACCTGATAAAGTGTGTGTGAAAAAGAGAACACAATACTACACTGATGCACTGGAGGAGGATGAAACTATTCTGAGCGAACTCGTCACACACGTGGGAAAGGTGGGATCCGTGACGTCAGCTGCTCAATTTCTCCGACTGAACAGAATTTTCTAGTTGAGTCAAATCTAAGTATTGATGGCTAATACCTTATATTGGACATTTTAATTTTGGCATAGGGTTATTATTATTAAACGGATTATACACAGTGATATTTACAGTAAATCCATCCTTAATTTGAAAACATGTTCAGTGGAAAGTGAAATAATCGAATGCTGGTGACGAGTCCTTATGGTGGGAAGCGCGCGCTGTGAAAACTTTTAAATTTTAAATACCGACTGTTTTGTGATTTGCTCAAATAAGCCGATAATTGAGAACTTTACTTGTCTTTCAGTAACATAAGCTCATATGGAGTACACTAATGGACTAAAACTGGTAGCCTTACGAGGTGTACTGTGAAGGAGACGTACAGTTGTGCTCAAAAGTTTGCATACCCTTGGAGAATTGGTAATACATGTACCATTTTTAAAGAAAACATGAGTAAGCAGGCAAAACACATTTATTTTATTTCTTATGGGATTCATATTCAACTGTAGGTTATAACAGAATGGCACAATCATAAAACAAATCATGGCAACAAAGAAAAAAATTAAATGACCCCTGTTCAAAAGTCTGCATACCCTTAGTTCTTAATACTGTGTATTGCCTCCTTTAGCATCAATGACAGCGTGCAGTCTTTTGTAATAGTTGTCTATGAGCCCCCAAATTCTTGCAGGTGGTATAGCTGCCCATTCGTCTTGGCAAAATGCCTCCAGGTCATGCAAAGTCTTTGGTCATCTTGCATAACCGCACGTTTGAGATCTCTCCAGAGTGGCTTGATGATATTAAGGTCAGGAGACTGTGATGGCCACTCCAGAACCTTCACCTTTTTCTGCTGTAACCACTGGAGGGTCAACTTGGCCTTGTGCTTTGGGTCATTGTCGTGCTGGAAAGTCCAAGTGCGTCCCATGCGCAGCTTTCGTGCAGAAGAATGCAAATTGTCTGCCAATATTTTCTGATAACATGCTGCATTCACCTTGCCATCAATTTTCACAAGATTTCCCGTGCCTTTAGAGCTCACGCACCCCCAAAACATCAGTGAGCCACCACCATGCTTCACAGTGGGGATGGTATTCTTTTCACTATAGGCCTGGTTGACCCCTCTCCAAACACAGTGCTTATGGTTGTGACCATAAAGCTCTATTTTGGTCTTATCACTTAAAATTACAGCGTGGCAGAAGCTGTGAGGCGTGTCAAGGTGTTGTCGGGCATATTGTAACTTGGCTCTTTTG